>NC_137325.1:19734905-20934905 GCF_965287045.1 Carcharhinus amblyrhynchos | reverse complement strand
GTCAAACTCATTACAGACGCACAAGGTATAACGGTTCTAGTGTTTAGCTCAGATGAAAAGCAGCATTTGAAAGATTATGCAGATACAAGTATAAGTATGGATAAGTGAAGAAGATAACAAAGGAGTTGATGCGCAGTTAGTGCAGCTGGTTGAATACAGAAGGTAACCTCACATTTTTTCCAATATTACCACGCAGGCCTGGTGTACCACTTATTCCAAGGTCACCCTGTGGATGGAAAAGTACAAAAAGGTTTCAGTGTTATTCCAGCTTTTTTGCTGACTTTGCAGTTCCCATTAGTCTCATTATAATTGCAGCCTACTTCAAAAGGGGCCAAAGTTTCATGCAAAGGCACTTCCTCTGTCGATGCACTACACAAACTTAATTTGGCTTATTTTGACAACTTCTTTTTTGTTATTTTCTCCTCTTGGTATCAGAGCTGGTCATCGCAAAACATTCTCCCTCCAGCTGGGGAAACAGAACAAACAAACTCATCCAACCTTGATAAGAGCTTGAAACTAAATGCTAACCTGGAGACAAGGCTGGAAAGTGAGAGTGGGAGGGGGTGTTGATGCGGAAGTAGTGGTGATGCTGCGATTAGCTCAGTTGGTTAGGTGGCTAGTGTGTGAATCAGATTAATGCCATAAGCATAGGGTATGATCCCATTTCTAACTTGGGTACTCTCGGGCCTGTCTCCTCACCCTGTGCAGAGTAACAACAATCACAGAGCTTTGCTGTGGTGCGACAAATAATCACCCAGTGCATGCCTTTGTTCATGGAATAAAGAAGACAATGAGGCGTGTATTCCCTTGCATAGACAAGATTCTGAAATGATCTAATTGAGATATTTATGATAATTAAAGGATTTGATAGCGCAGGTAAGGAGAAAGCTTATCCTCTGATGGGACAGTCCACAACAACAAGACAAAATCTTAAAATCAGTGCAAAGCCATTCAGGGTTGATATTGAGAAACACTTCTTCACACAATGACCAAAACTCTACCACATTGCCAGCCACACAATTGGAGTGGGCGAGGGCCAACAATGGAAATCTCTGTTGACCTTGGTCAGGAATTTCTGGTTTCACTCACAAAATCCCGCTCAAAGTGTCGCGGAAATCTGGAACGCTAACCCACAGGAAAATATTGAGACTAGGCCAATTGAACATTTTAAAACTGAAATTGCTATTTTTTGTGTGTGCTTGTATTAGAGAGTAGCGTGCAAAATTATTCAAATTGGACTAAGACACAGATCTGCCCTAAATGAATGACAGAACAGGCCTATGTGGCTGAATGGCCTACTCCTACATCCCTAAAGCATCTGATGCAATATGAAGGGCGAGAAGATTTTTACTAAACATGTGATCTTCTACATTTCTCCCATTTCCCAAAGAAAAGATTCAAACAGGGATAGAATTTTGGGAGCACTTTACTAGACAAAGATGCTATAACATCAAAGCCCCAATTCTCCAGTACATCGTTGTCCCTACTGAGGGTGTATACTAGCAACAGAACCTGGCAAAATTACCACCACGATACTTAAAACTGACAAAAGGAAAGAAAGACCTTGCAAGTATGTTCATAATGTCAGGATGTCCCACATGTAATTAGCAGCCCATTGAGTACTTTTCTTTTAAGTGCCGTCACTGCTATAATGTAGGAAATGCAGCAATCAATTTGCACAGATAAAGTTTCCACAAAGAGAAATAAGATATTGAGCAGGATTCTCCAGCAGTTTACACCAGCAGGATTCTCCCATTTTGCTGCAGTGAATGGCGATTTGGCTAAGAGCCAAATCCTCCATCCTCGCTGGCAGTGACGATGGGACGTGAATGGCCAGAGAACTCCGGCCAATGACTGAATAATCTGTTTTATTAATGTTGACAGAGTGATAAGTACTGAGCAGGTCACTGGGGAAATTACCCGTGCTGTTCCTCAGAACAGCATGGAAGGACCTTCACCTGAGAGAGTCGACAGGGCCTTGGTTTAGCATCGCCCCTGAGGGACAGCAAGTGGCTAAAAGAACCTGCAAGGAGTGAAGAGATTACAACTGTCAAAAACACAAACAAAATACTTTACACAGCAAGATATCGTCTGTAAAGAGCTTACCTGTACACCTGGGTATCCTTTTTCACCTCGATATCCTCTCACATAATTATCTCTACCAGGGACACCCTGCAATAAAAAACAGGTACAATTAATACAAAATCCACTAAAGATATTTCCACAAAATATGCTTCACAAAATCTTGGGTGGAATTTGCTG
The DNA here is from genome assembly GCF_965287045.1 of Carcharhinus amblyrhynchos. NCBI lineage: Eukaryota > Metazoa > Chordata > Chondrichthyes > Carcharhiniformes > Carcharhinidae > Carcharhinus > Carcharhinus amblyrhynchos. The sequence continues at coordinate 20,932,643 of NC_137325.1, read as the reverse complement.
GACAATGTTTCAGGTTTCAGAAGAAAATGGCTTTTGTCATCACCCAATTTTCATGATTTAAAGAAAACATCGACCCAACACTGATCATTATCAAACTGGGCAAGAACAAGACACGCAAGAGCTGCTTTTAATTCCTCAGATGTAAATAGGGACAATAGCAGCCAAAAAGGACATCGGTCATATTCTGCCCTGTTTACATTGACTCTCTTCCATCTTGAGTTGGGTCATGAGACGGGTGACTGGCTTGCCTTGTTCTAGGAAGCTACTTACAAAATGCAAATTGGGTCGCTTCATGAAACATGGATAGGATCCTGATAGCAGTATCCGTTCAGTTGTGTTCTGGATAGTGAACAACATGAACAAGGAACAGTACAGCACAGGAACAGGCCCTTCGGCCCACCAAGCCTGCACCGATTAAGTTGTCCGATCTAGACCAACCACCCTTATCCCTCTATACCCCGCCTGTTCATGTGTCTATTCAGATAAGTCTTAAATGTTGCAAATGTGTCTGTCTCAAATACCTCACTTAGCAATGCATTCCAGGTTTCCACCAACCCCTGTTTAAAAAATATGCCCCGAACATCTTTACTGAACCTTCTCCCCCTTACTTTGAACTTGTGCCCTTTTGTAATAGTCATTTCTGCCCTGGAAAAAACTTCCAACTGTTCACCTTATCCATACCTCTCATAATTTTATAAAACATCTATCATGTTACCCCTCAGCCTCCGTCTTTCCAGGGAGAACAATCCCAGTTTATTCAATCTCTCTTCATAGCTAAGCAACAGTAACGGAACTACCCAAAGCCTTTCAGTAAACAGTTGCTTCGTACTCCTATAAAAAAGCTCTGAGCTGCTATCAATCAACCCATACTTTGCTTACCTACCACACCACCCCTAAAATTGCCTTGCACACTCCCCCATCACCAATCCCACCTCCCTCCAGCCTTCAGCACGGCAGCCAGCTGATTTCCCACCCTCCTGCACCCTTTGCAGCAGTTCCTCTGCATTATGCCACCCATAAAAGCACCTTCATTAGTGAGAAAGAGCAGGCATTCTCTTTGTTTGTAATTGAAATGAGGCCCCTCTGCATGTTAGTGGGAAGAAAATGGCTACTGCTCAGCAGTATAGTGAAGTATTGCCTTCAGGGACCAGAACCCCAAGGGTGGATTTTCCAATCCTTCTCACCATAGAAATTGTAGCGGGCAGGACAGGACCATTGAAAAGTCCATTGACCTTGGCATTTGCCAATCTTGGGGCAGGCACAGCCGGAAAACTCCACCACAAGTTACATTAGGAAGCCAGACTAGATTCCAACTATTATCTTATTTTGGCATAAATGTGAGGAAAAGATACTTCCTTCCACGAATGATTCCTCTGAAAAAATAGAGATCTTTTATAGTGAAACAAACTTTATTTAATAACTCATCTTATGTAACTCCAACAAATGAAGCAAATTAACTATTAACAGTTGCGTAATATTTAAAAATGAGAAGGAAACCACTTTAGTTTCTAACTTATCATTTTTTCAGTTCCAAATAAGTAACATTCCTCTTACAGATTTAAAATACACTTTAAATATAGTTAGCAAACATAAATATACTCATTATAATGAGTGTGGAGAGGCTTGAAGTTTTCAGAGAGAAATAGAATTCCAGAAGCCTGCAAAATCCTTCTAACATCAACCAGGTTTCAGCGGCAAACTAAACTGTTTTCTGCAAAAGCTTGTTGCTTTCTGCACATAAATCATTCCATCACGTAATCCTATTAATCAGTCTGATCAGAAATCCCAGGGGAACTTAAATAAACAGAAGTCCATTAACTCTACTTAACACAACCACTTACAAGGCTAAAATGAGTAATTATCCTGCTCTCCCAACATCTGAATTGCATTCCCTCCAAATGTACTGACATCCTGTAGCATAAAGCTGAATTTTTACACATTCCCCCTTGGCACAAAAAGTATATACATATATCTTTATCAAGACCACTACTGTCATGGCAGGAATTTAATAAGCTTTTCCACTTACAGGGTCTCCTGGTAGACCAGCCTCTCCACGTTCACCTCTGTATCCAGGTGGGCCTTTACTTCCCTGAGGAGTTAATGTGACAGGTTAAAGTGAGATGGGTCATTAAAAACTGTGGTGCTATAAGTCATATTCAATAATTCAGCAGTACCAAATATTAAATGAGAGAGATTTGAAAATTATTGGAAACAGATACCTAAATGAGTCTTTAAGTTTGTTATTGGTGTCCCTATTATTATGACAAAACGAACAAAAATATATATCTATTACTGGTCAACACTCGAGATTGGAGTGCTAGTCCCAACATATTCAGAACTTTGAAACGGCAATGAAGTTGATAAAGCTGTTAAAAAGGCATACGGGGACCACTGTACAAAGAAAGGTGTAAAAGTGCAAACACAAACAATTGACAGTAAATCTTTATAAATAACTGTCAGCTCTCAGTTGGAGCATTGTGTCCAATTCCAAACATCCCACTCAGAGGATTTGGATAGGGTGAAAAGGAGATTTATCAGAATGGTGCCAGGAATAAGAAATTTCAGAGGAGAGAACATGGGTGTAAGCTTCACTGCTTTAAGGAGGACAAGGGGAGATTTAATAGAAATGTTCAAAATAAAGGGAAGTAAAGGCAAACTCTTTCAACTGGCAGGAGGATCAGTAACCAGATTATAAAGAATTAAAATAATTGACAAAAAGACAAAAAGAGGGAACAGAAATTTTTTTTAGCCTCCAAATATTTGTTATGAACTGGAATTCACGGCCTGAAAGCAGATTAGCGACTTTCAAAGGGGAATAGGATACGCAGCTGGAAAGCAAGAAAATGCAGTGATATGGAGAAAGAATAAGGGAGTAGAATTAATTGAATAAGTTTTATCAAACAGCTGGCAAAGGCATTGTGGGCTGAGTAGCCTCCTCCTGTGATGTGTGATTCTATTATTGTGGGTGGGAACCATTCAGCCCATCATTCCTGTGCTGCAGCAGTTGAACCTCAGGACTACTTGCTTTAATTTGGTTTTGCGGCTCTTTCCTTCTACTTTTTATCTTCGTCTTGTGACTGAAATGTTGAAACTAAAACAGAAAATGCTGGAACACCTGGACAGGTCTGACAGCAACTATGAGTGGAGAGAGAATAGAGCCAACATTTCGAGTCAAGAGTTCTGACAAAGGGTTATCTTGATTTGAAATGTTGGCTCTATTCTTTCTCCATAGAAGTCGTCTGACCTGCCGAGATTTTCCAGCATTTTCTGATTTTTGTTTCAGATTCCAGCATCCGCAGTATTTTGCTTTGGTCACCTCTGCTTCCACAAGCACTCACAGTAATGCATATTCTAAATTCAAATTAATTTTATATCAGGAAGAGGGGAACACAGAGCTGGGAAGTCAGAAGGGTTTTGAATAGATTGTGCATTGGCTGTTTGTTTCCAATAGTTAAAGGATGAATGATATTCAAATTCTATGCCCGACATTGCTTAATTACAGACTGCGTGATTTTTATTATGTGCAATGCAAACAATTGAAAATCAACAATATTTAATTCAAAAAAAGATTTTTTTTACAGTATTTCCATAATCCCCTTTTTCTCCAGCGACTCCAGAAATTCCAGGGTTTCCCTGTAAGAAGATAACATTTAGGATTCATTTGTCAAGTATTATTTAATATATAAGCAAATAAAAGAAAAATCAAATTGAAAAAAAGGCTTGCATTTATGTAATACCTTCCACAAACTTAGAATCTCCCCTAGTACTTTACAGCAAATAAGTTACTTTTGAAATGAGGTCACTATTGTAATGTAAGAAATTTGGAAGCCACAGCAAGGTCTCACAAATAATGTCTATGTAACAAGTTAACATGTTTCTTGTGATATTCTTTGAGGGATAAATATTCATGAGGGAACATTTCTTTGCTCTTCAAGTTGTACCATATGATCCTTTGCACCCATTTAGTTCTGTTGCCCTTGTCTTAAAGAAAGAAACCTCGCTTTTCAACCCTTTTACATACATCAGTCAAAGTTGCCAAGGGATTCTATGTCTAACACTGCCCCTGACAATGCAGCACACTCTTACTTCTACACTGTTCGGGGTGGGGGGGTGGGGGGGGTACAATTCTCCCAATCTATTGCACTGCTCCAACAGTGCAGCTGGCCAGGCGACATAAGCGGAGGCCATTTAGTGAGCTCCCCGCTGGGCACCCTGGCCCCCATGTGTCTCCAGCTGCCAGAATTCCGGCATTGGTAGCTCTGCACCATTAAAATGTGTAAATTCAATTTTATATCCCATTAGCAGGCCTGGGACTGAAGTCTCCAGGCCCACTAGCCTCTCCTCCCTTGCCAGAACAGTTTCACTCAGGGGGGTTCACAATAGCTCCCCACTAAAGGAAAATTGATGGCCCAAACCCGCTGGAGTAAAGGAGGGGCATGGAGGCCCCCCAGGAGGTTGAGGTAAGGGAGGATGCCCCCTGTGCATTTCCAGCTTGGCAGTGCCAGTCTGGTCCCCTGGACTGCCCGAGGGACAAAGTGACAATGCCCAGGAGGCACCTTGGCACTGCCCAGCAGGGGTATCAGGCAGTGCCAAGAGGGCAAGGCCTTTTGGGAGTGGGGCCTAAGTTGGGGGGAGGGGGAGAATCAATGAGGGCGGGGTGTCCCACCGCCATTCTGCATTTGAGATCAGTGACAGAGGGAGAGAGGATAGCATTTGGGGCTGGCCAATGAGGTTGGGGGCGGGGGGTGGGTAGTGGGGGCAGCCTGCCAGGGGGTTGGGACTGCGGGAGAACGGATGTTGGGACTGCATTGAGGGTGGGGGCTTGGGAACGTCTGGGGCGCTGACAGATCGGCACGTGCACAGTGGCCCACTTAGCGCTATGCTGCCGGCCTCTTGGGCAGGAATAAGTCCCATCCACAGATATATTATCATGATTCCGCTGAGGCATTCCGTGATGCACAGAGTGTGGGAGACTCATTTTGAAAATCCTGCTAAAAAAGCCTAGCGGGATTTACTCCAGTTTTTACGCAAATTTGGCACTTCGAATTCTTTTGGGAAAATCCCGGCCGGATATCAGTCTGGAATATGTGTTCATGTGAGACTTGAACCCACAACTTGCTGATTCTGAGGCAACTTTTACTGAGCCACTGCTGACACCTTAAAGAAGAATAAGTACGTACCCTCAGTGGATATGGATGAGAGACAATTGACTGCTGAGAGGTATGTGTGAGTATATGTTCCCTGTGGGGAGCTACACTCAAAGCTCTGAGTTGGACTACACCTTGGAGCTCAGGAAAATTAGCTCTATATACCACTTTCAATGGATCCCCAACTATAGAGTGCATTTCCAGAGATTAGGTTAGGACAAAACTGTGTTTGTATGTGATGTTCTGGTGTGGGTGCTTGACTTTCCTACGTTCACTACCTGGAGCATACTTGAGTGAGGAGAATAATGGATGACTGGAGTCTATGGAACTGTATCTTGACACCATCAACAGGAGACGAGGGCGGAGTACTAACAACAAAGATAAAACTCAAGTATGAGGCTCTCACTTTCCGCTGAGCCCAGTAAAAATAGTAGCACGCAAATGGTTACATCCTGCTGACAATCCTTCTGGTTTTGAAGGAAAAAGCATAAATATGTAAGTAGGATAGACTGGCACCTCACATCTCAATTTTGGCCTTGGTGATTATGTAGTACTGGTAAACACCCACTGTTCCAAACTCACAAAACCCAGCGGTGATGAATTGTCAGGAACAGGCTCCCTAGATTGAGCTTAAATACGAAGGTACCTGTTCTCCATTTGTCCCTGGGGCACCATCCTGAGCTGTTTCGCCCTGCCACGGAAATATTAACCCATCAGTAAACCAGTCTCGGAACAATGCATTTTTCAGTATACTGCAAAATCTGTATTATCCAGCTTGCATGGGGAATGAATAGTGCTGGTTAATTTATCGATGAAATACAGCGTAATACTTCCAGCATGAACTTATATACAATTACGCAGGGAGTAAAAAGAGCATTCTTTTTACTCCTAAATCTTCAAAAGTAGGTTAAAACAGAAATTAAAGTATAGAATAATGTGGCGTACAGGTAGGGGTTCCGGATAATTTCGTAATTGTTTCTGGTTGGCAAAGGGATGATTCATATTAGGAGAAAGTTAAAAATTTGAGTTAGTAGAGGATTCCAGTAAGAGTGCCAGACAACACAAAGTTTACTGCAACTGCAAAATCATTATAGTTTTTGAAATGAAAAATTAGAATTTTAGTCAAGCTTATTTACCTTCTCTCCTCGATATCCTCTTCCACCCTGAATGACAAAGATTATTGAGTTATAAGTGGAATTGTACATCATTAATTGATTTGCTGTTAAAGTTCACTCAATAAATACAAACCCTGAGACCCCTCGAGCCTTGGCATCCTTCAGATCCTCGAGGTCCAGGAGCACCTGGTGGACCCCTGTCACCCTAAGAAAAACAAGGAATAATTTACTTGGTGATAAGTTAAAAGGGGCTCGTGAAGTTGCTTCCAGAAGCATCCAGTGCTGACATGAATTTTCCCTTGTACTTTTCCTCAACTGTTGTCATTTGCCCCCTTCTGCAAAGGAAAACTCAAGGAAGAATCTGAACACAATGAAATTATTAAAATAACCACCATTTGTTTGAACCAATCTGTTTTTTTGTATGCCAAACATCTCACCAAGTTAAACATCTGGCTGAAAAACAAGGTACTTCCAACATGCTAAAGTAATATCTCCTTATACTGTCATGAAAATATTAGGGAAATCCAGCAAATTGGAATATGTTTTGTGGGTTATGTTCTGGGCATGTATTTTAAATAATGGGAGTATGCAAGTAAGATAATAAAGGCCGGGACAGAGAGACTGTGAATGGAACTAACATTGGGTAGATTAATGAGCCTAGCAACACTGCAAACAGATGATTACTTAAAGCAATGTAGTAACAATGGATACTAAAGCTGAATAGATCATTAGGGATTCAAAGGAAGAGGTACAAGGTGTGAATGGTATCATGGGAAAAGTGGATAAAATTAGTTTACTTTGCTAAAATACAGAGATGAAGGTAATTAAGTCTGGGAGAGGGTATTCTAAAGGAATTGGGTCAGATAAGGAAGAGATCAAAGAGAAAATGTATTTAAGTAGATACTGAAACCTGTGCAAGGGAGCTTTTTTTTAATCTCAGCCAAAGGCAGGAATAGCTGTTTACCTCCCAGCAAACAATGTGTGAAGAAAGCCTGATTTTAAAAAAACAAGCTGATGGTTTACAGCTCTGTGTATGTACTATTTACAAGATGTAATGCAGGAACTTGCCAAAATCCCTTAGGCAGCACCTTCCACACCTTGACTGCTACCATCTATTAGGACAAGGGCAGCAGACTCATGGGAATACCGCCATCTGGAAGTTCCCCTCCAAGCCATTCATCATCCTGACTTGGAAATATATCACCATTCCTTCATTGTCAGTGGGTCAAAATCCTGGAACTCCCTGTCTGGAAGCATGATGGGAGTACCTACAGCACAGGGATTGCTGAGGTTCATGTAGACAGTTCTCCACCACCTTCTCAAGTGCAATCAGGGGTGGGCAAGAAATGCTAGCCATAACTGAATTTTTAAAAAAAGATACATATTTCCAGGAGTTGGCAAAGCTGTTGCTTTTATTGAATGTTTTGTTTTGTTGATTCCATCTACTTTTCCCTAATGATATTAAGGAACGTCAGTTAGGTGGAGAGACTAGAGGAGCTGTCATTGTCCTTTGGTCAGTGAAGGTCATGGGCAATTTCCATAGGGATGCTCAAAATTATGCGGATTTTATTGATTTTGGATACATTGTGAGCAACTTTACTGGGAAGGGACATTCCCTCTTGTGTGTCATGACCAAGAGCCTCAGTCGGGTCTCATGGACAGTGAAGTTTGGTGTACTCTACTGCAACTGAGCAGGTCATTTTCAACACCACTTGCTGGGCAATAGTTTGGTTCATCCCTTGTACAACTTCCAATGGACGAACATATGTACAATGATGGTCATTTAGCCCCTTGAGCCTAGTCTGCCAATCTGATAAGATCTCCCGTGGCTCCTGAAGTCCACTCAGCAAAGCATATTGGGTTTGCCTTATAGGGTGAGTCCTTTGTTGAAAGGCATTCAATGCCCAGTCGAGGAGCAAATTATCAGGAAGGTGAAGGGGATGAAAGCCATGCTCTTGGCTTTGCCTCCATTGCCACTTCTCTCTTCACCAGTGACCTCTCGCTGCGAAACCATCCCTCCACACTGCCCTGTCTCCTACATCAATCCTCGGGCAGGCCTTGGAGCAGGACTGGCAGCAACCACTGCTCTCTCTGATTGGTCTTAGGTTTTGGGGGTTGGCATTTCTGCTTTCTGGGGACCTAAGTGGAGTGGGAGGCGTGAATGCACTTAAATTGCATCCGGTGTCCTGCACTGTGGCAACTTGGGATTTCCACCGGTTCTCGGGGCCCCATATCACTGGAACTAAACTCTGCCCAACGTGTCTCTTTTCTGCATCGGACTTGCCATCTTGTACCAAACGGTAGGCAAGCTCAAATCTTTTAGGGATGAGGCTGTTTGGTGTCATTTCTAAGTCTATACACTCATTTTGCCCTGATCCCAATATTTGTTTATTCAATCAACAATGCTAAAGTAAACAATCCTTAAGTTCCCAAGTATCGCTGAGATAGGAGACTTGCCATCAAAGCTTAATTATTCCTAGTTTCTGTACAAGACATTACTCTTTTCAACAAACATTTTCAGCTTGTCAACTTACCAAAACTCCATCTTCTCCTGCATAGCCTAATATTCCCTGCAATCCTGGTACTCCCTTAAATAACATTAACAGTGCAAACAGTTAGCAAACAAGCACAGATTAGGTGAGGAAGGTTTCATTATTTCGCTGCATTAATTTTTCAATTAGGTATGTGAACTCATTGTAATGATCAAAAGCCTCAAAGACCAGGAAGGACTCAGGTTCAATGGTCTGAATAAATATTGATGTGGAGATGCCGGCGTTAGACTGGGGTGGGCACAGAGTGATGGAACAGACACCCTGGCTACTTTGCTTTGCTAAGCTGGGGTCAGTTGCAGGGAGCTCACCTGATGAAGGAGCAGCGCACCGAAAACTTGTGATTCCAAATAAGCCTGTTGGACTTTAACTTGGTGTTGTGAGACTCCTTACTCTGAATAGTGTAACACAAATTCCTACCTAGCTGACAGAAGGCACCCTGTAATTGGCCCCAGGTTAGCAAAGCAGCCAGGGTGTCTGTTCCACCACTCTATCCAGCAAATTCTTCCATATCATATTATCTCAGACACTGTTCTGTCAGTGACACATCCGATGCAATTCCATCAGGAGTGTGATGGACAGACCGAAAAGTTAGCAAGGACCCAGATCCTTGCCTTGGCAGGTTGTTTCCATGACAACCCTTTTGAATTGGACCTGTCATTTGCCTCACTGACTTCAGATGGGCTAGGGCCAGCAGGTGGCAATTTATTCATTTGTAACCACAATTACAACAGGAGGCCTGTACACAAGGCACAATGAAGTGTACTAGCCACTCCCCACCCAGTTTTATCCTGGGATAAACTACTCAATTCTCACAACTCCCCAAAGAAAAGCTGCAATAGATCAGCCCATTCACAAAGTGGGCAATAAACCCTTCAGAAACTGGTCAACAGAAAGGAAAACATTTAATTTCTAACCTCCCATAATCCCCCAGGCGTATTAGTGCCCAAAAGTAACATTCAGATTATCAGAATGATTGCTAATATCACGTGAAGGGGGTGAAGGGGTCAGGAGCAGAGACTCCTGGTGAATGCCTATGGGTCAGGGGAAGAAGGTCTGTTGAGTTATACAATCTTCACTGCAGGTCAGCATGGAGAAAGGTCTGTCGAGTGGGGACTAAGGGCCTCATCGCACTCACTGGTCCTTACTTCTTTTTGGGTCTGCAATGTAAGGGAAAGGGCGGGGAGAAAGTTGGAGACAGCTTGTTTTGAAATTCATAGGCTGAATTTCACAGCTCTACATGCCTGATGCAGAAAGGGCAGCCCCCTGCACACCCATCCACCCCTCGCCCCATCCCCCCCATGCTCCACCAGCCCCCAATGCTATTCCCTTTCTAAAATACTTTTTCAAAAACAAGCTCCCCATGCACAACCGCCAGCCCATGCCAACATTTGATAGCAGGCACAATATAAAATACAGGTCAATTGACTTGGTAACAAGTAACTCGTTAGTTATTTTTAAATGGCGGGTGGTCTGCCGATTTGAGCCCCCAGCCACCCACTGTATCATAGGGAACAGATCAGGAGTGGGTGGTCTTGCTACCCTCTCATATTTTACAGGCCCAACACCCCCTTCCCCCAAACATGCCCAGCAGCAGGGTCACTAAATCCAGTACCAAATCTCTGTTTCTCATCAATGTTCTCCCCTATGTCCCCATGGAGCTGTTGACTCTAGCGATTGCTTGCGAGTGTGCACTGCATAAGCATCAGCCATCCTCTGAGACCTCCTCAAGGAGGCTGTTAGTCAGTCGGAACTGAGGCACCATTTTACCACAAGGCAAATGAGAGCCAACCTCGACCATGACTTCATTCATGTCGGCACTGCAAGACACCCATCTAGAACCTCTGGTATTGGACCAGCCAAAGTTAATGGGGTCAGACAGATGGCTCCTTCAATATTCTCCTTCCCCATTTAGAAGCTATAAATAGGCTACAAGGATCCTGAACAGAGCTGGAATTCCATCTCCCACCACCACTCCTCACCACCTGCCCCCAATAAAATAGCATCCACTCATCCCGATTTGCATGTGGTCCAAAATGTCTTATTTGAATATTCAGGTAATGATTTCAGGTGCTTCCCACTTCCTACCATTCAACAGTCTGGTTTTTCTCACTATTTGTCCACCTGATGCCTGGTAAACAAAAGAGAGAGGAAGGCTCAGGCTGAGTGGTTAGCACTGCTGCCTCACAGTGCCAGGGACCAGGGTTTGATACCCTGCTTGGGTCACTGTCTGTGCGGAGTTTGCACGTTCTCCCCGTGTCTGCATAGGTTTCCTCTGGGTGCTCCGGTTTCCTCTCACAGTCCAAAGATGTGCGGGTGAGGTTGATTGGCCATGCTAAATTGACTCTAGTTTCAGGAAGATTAGTAGGGTAAATATGTGGAGTTACGGGGATAGGGTGGGATTGTTGTTGGTGCAGATTCGATGGGCCGAATGGCCTCCTGCTGTACTGTAGAGATTCTATGATTCTCTGTGTGCTCATCTGCAGCTCCGTCCCAAGTGGTCTTTGGCTGGATTGAATAGAAGTTGCGGCCATTGTGAGATCATTGGGAAATACTGTCAGTAGGCTGAAAGCTGGAATATCCAGGTCCTGGCCAATTATATTCCCCTCCCCTGCCCCCAACACTCCAGTATATTCCCAGAAGTTACCACAGGATTCCATTAAAACAGTTGCTCCACAGTTGGAAAGGGAGTTCTTTAGATTCCCAGTTAAGTTACAACAGGAGACCACTGCGACATTTCCACAGCTTAACTTGTTTAGATTTTTTTAAACATAAATACTTAAAATTGTAGAAAATCACTACAGAGACTTTCATTTCCTCATCATTACTCAAAGTAACAAAATAATATAAAATGCTGCAGATATTTTGAAGGGAAAGCTTTTTTTGAATTTGTTTTTGGGATTGGCTGGGGAAGGCAATGGCTAATGACAGTGGCTAAAGTCTAATGACAACCATGCAATAATTGTCGTTAAAAAAAGAAAAAAATCCAGTTTGCTTTTAGGGAAGGAAATCTGCCATCCTTACATGGTCTGGCCTACACGTGATTCCAGCTCCACAGGTTGATTTTTAAATGCCCTCTGAAATGGCCTAGCAAGCCAGTCAGTTCAAGGGCAATCAGGAATGGGCAACAAATGCTGCCCCGGGCAACAAAACCCACATCCCATGAATGATTCAAAAATAAAACTGTCCACCTCTTGTTACCCTTGCACAACTGAATAGCATCACTTCATAGGACAACCTGTAAGGAGCCCAGACTTCTATCAGCAGGTCTCCTCCCCAAATGATGAATCAACTGTGTTTTTGCAACAATCTGACAGATTCATCGTCACTTTCACTGACTTATATATTTCTTTTAAACTGAATTTATTAGTGGGATTTGAACTGGTATTTTCTAGTTTAGAACAAAATCACTACTCAACTTGCATCATTTCAATAAGCTTCATTTCTCTCTGCAACAATCATATCTTGCCTTACTTTATCTCCTTGATTTCCTTGAGATCCACGTTTACCCGGGGATCCTGAACACTTGCAAATTAAACAACAACATTCTCGTTCTGCGACTGTGTCCTGCAACAAGATACAATTTTAAGAGTGTTTATCTATGGTACAGCAGCAACTTTAATGATTAACGTATAATATTCTGTCTTATTTTTGTGGGGTGAGGAACAGTTAGCCTCACGCAGCACTGCAATGAGAGAGTCTGAATCGAACTCTTGTTCTCTCTTCAAAATGGACATTGAATATTGTGTCCAGCTCTGGTCTCTAGGGGAGAAGGAGAGATGCTGTTGCAAAAATGTCTAATTTCATGATTCATACGTTTTAGGAATATGGCTTGTTTGGGAATTGAGGTTTTAAATGTAAAATATTGGAAGCACTTGGTTTGGAAGACATAATGTGTCATAGACATAATGTGATTAAAGTTCCAAGGATTGCCTGCGTTCATTTATTAAGGTCAAAGTTCAAAGTGGGAGAATATTAAACCATGGATGACCCCTTTCTGAGTTTCTTGATGGAGACAGGATGTCTATCATTGTCTTCATAGATTATTTACCATATGGTTTCCCAGGAAAAAAGGCAAGATTTGGGAATGGAGAGTAGGGGATCTACCTGGGACATCCCAAGTGTGCCACATTGCCATGGGGATAGATAACAGTGATTTTTTTTTGTTGAGTTTTATCTGTGTGCTTTCTTTATAGAAGCAGTCAGTCAGGGCCTATGAGCAGCTTTGAAACAAGCAGAATGAGAAATCTGCCGGGTGCTACAGAAGCCATCAGAAATCAAGATGGTTTTTGATTTTGGAGTCAGTGCGCAAGAAAGCAGTGAGGCCCATGCTGGAACTGAGGTATCCAATTGTGATGTACATAAGGAGAGTTCCCTAGCTGAATGTTAGTGGAAGGAATTACATACTTGGGGGAATGGCAAGAACTCGCAAGAGAGCAAAGGTGAATTCCTTAGAGCTGTGGCACACCTTTGGAAGTTAACAAACTTCCTGGGAAAGGGTGAGGAACCCTCAAGATCCTGTAAAGTGTAGGAAAGTTGTTGGGTGGAAACAGAAGTGGAATAGGTAATGTCTTGTTGATATTTTCAGAATTAAAAAATTAGTGGTGATGAAATATAATGTTAAGTTAGTAATACTTGCTTTATTTAATTCTTGTACAGAATAAGCTGTTGCTTAAAGCATGAAACCTTGTGCCGATTCTTTCAGTTAATATCTGTGAGCATAATTTTCTTTTTAGAAGGTACTGGCCTCCACCACAATCATAAAAATGTTCAAGAAATGGGAGGCAGTGCATAGAAAAGCCTTGATACTCATTCCCAGTATCAGGAGTCTGAATAATGAGGGAAGAATAAAGCGATGTGAGCTGGTCAGCCTTGAGAGGAGGGCAGGGAGAAAGTGAAATTTGACTTGGGAAGGGAAACAAAACAAGCATTTTTGTGTTTTCTGCTGTTACATGTTCTATCTAATCTTCAGTTTCCCTGATTTCAATAGAACCAAATTTTCAGAAGTGGGGCATATATCATATATCCTAGCTCAAGGTGAATTGCTGCCCTGAGTACTCTCTGAGGGGATTTGGTACAAATCCGAAATGGTATTTGAAACTGTCTTATAGGGCATTGGTGAGGCCGCAGCTGGAGTACTGTGTGCAGTTTTGGGCGCCGTACTTACGCAAGGATATTTTGGCCTTGGAGGGAGTGCAGAGGAGGTTTACTAGGCTGATACCGGAGTTGAGGGGGTTGAGCTATGAGGAGAGGCTGAATAAACTAGGCTTGTACTCGTTGGAGTTTAGAAGAATGAGGGGAGATCTCATTGAGACATATAAGATGATGAATGGGATGGATTGGATAGAGGTGGAGAGACTCTTCCCGCTCAGAAAGGACAGTAGGACTAGGGGACACAGCCTCAAGATAAAGGGGGGGGCGGTTGAGAACGGAGTTGAGGAGGAACTTCTTCACTCAAAGGGTGGTGAATCTCTGGAATTCTCTGCCTGTTGAGGTGGTGGAGGCTGCCTCGCTAAATATTTTTAAGACGCGGGTTGATGGGTTTTTGATAAGGGAGGGGATTAAGGGTTATGGGGAGAGGGCGGGAAAGTGGAACTGAGCCACGACAGATCAGCCATGATCTTATTGAATGGCGGGGCAGGCTCGAAGGGCTAGATGGCCTACTCCTGCTCCTATTTCTTATGTTCTTATGATATCAGCTCACACTGGTAAAAGGCAACGTTCCAACAACAACTTGGATTTATATAGCACACTGAACACCTTAAAATGCTCCAAGGGACTTCGTATGCACCTCACCAGATTAAAAAATAGTGACACTGGACCAGATAAAGAGACATGAGAACAGGTGACCATGTCTTTGGTCGGAAGGTAATTTTTAAAACAGGAGGAGAGGAATGGGAAGGAGAGGAATGGAGAGATTGAGAATTCTACAGAGAGGATCACAGAGCTTAGTCCTGTTTCAGCAGACTCGGCCTCTCAGCAAAAAGACCTAGATAACCAATGCTTTCAGTCAGTTAATTCCCTAATCGTCCTTCAAAAGTCTAAAGGACATCAATGTAGAACAAAACAAAATTACTACATCAATGATTGTTTTTTGAAAATGACATTTCCTAAAACATCATACTCATGTTAGGCTGACTTTCAGAGTCACTTACAATCTCTGTGCGGAGGGCACCTCCAATATCATGCATTTCAATGGCCAGTGGCTTTCTGTAGCCAAATCCTCTGCCAAACTCCAGTTCACGAAGCTTCTCAATGTTTGCAGTGTTTTCCAGAGCAACCATGATTAATGCATTGATACCTGTTTGGAAAATTAAACATTGACTGTTTGCTGTTAAACAGATGTCATTAACCAGTGTGTTCCCCCCTCGACAGTTTATCCGTTGCGTGGTCCATAAGATCATAAGACTTGGGGCAGAATTAGGCCACTCGGCTGATATTTTTCTCATCCTCCTGCCTTTTCCCCATAACTTCTGATCCCCTTGTCAATCAAGAACCTATCTATCTCTGTCTAAAAGACACTCAATGACCTGGCCTCCACAGTCATCTGCAGCAAAGAGTTCCATAGATTCACCACTCTCTGGCTGAAAAAATTCCTCCTCATTTCTGTTTTAAAGGATCGTCCCCTTAGCTTGAGATTGTGCCCTCTAGTTCTAGTTTTTCCTACTAGTAGATACATCCGCTCCACATCCACGCTATCCAAGCCTTGCAGTATCCTGTAAGTTTCAATAAGATCCCCCCTCAACCTTCTAAACTCCAATGAGTACAGTCCCAGGTCCTCAACCTTTCCTCATATGTCAAGCTCTTCATTCCAGGGGTCATTCTTGCGAACCTCCTCTGGACTCTTTCTAAGGCCAGCACATCCTTCTTTAGATATGGAGCCCAAAACTGCTCATAATACTCCAAATGGGGTCTGACCAGCACCTTTTACAACCTTGGAAGTACATTTCTGGTCTTGTATTCCAGCCCTCTTGACATGAATGCTAACATTGTATTTGCCTTCCAAACTGCTGACTGAACCTGCACATTAACCTTAAGAGAATCTTGAACAAGAACTCCCACATCCCTTTGTGTTTCTGATTTCCTAAGCATTTTAAAAAAATGATTTAAAAAATGATTTCCTCCCATTTAAAAAAACAACTAAACCATTTATGATACATTCATTTTCATTTGGGGTTCCAGCAGTTGATGACCATG
This sequence comes from Carcharhinus amblyrhynchos, assembly GCF_965287045.1. Taxonomy (NCBI): domain Eukaryota; kingdom Metazoa; phylum Chordata; class Chondrichthyes; order Carcharhiniformes; family Carcharhinidae; genus Carcharhinus; species Carcharhinus amblyrhynchos. The sequence goes on along the minus strand of NC_137325.1, from coordinate 20,916,635 downwards.
TGATATGAACCATATAGCATGCCCTTCCATAACTTTAATGGAGCAAAAAATTGCAAAACTCACATCACAATAATAATGATATTATTCAAATGCACTGAGAACAAAACTGCATTAAAAGACTGATTGTCTGAGCTTTGTCTATCCCTTGGCAAATGTATTCTCCTGGCAGATTTTTCCTCAGTTCCCTCATTCTTAATTATAATTTCAACAACAGAATTTTAACTGAGCTCCGCCTCTTTTCATCTTTCTCTTTCCCTCGTTCCACATGCGTCTTCCCAATAGCTTCTACCATTTCTGTACAGTAAGATATCTTTTTCACTCAGTTTGAAATGGCATGCAGTCACAGAATTATTGTTGGGGTGAGAACAGAAAGAAACAAGCATTAATTCTCTCCCACTCTGTAACTTCCTTTAAAAATAACTTTTCATGTGGAATGTGGACAAAACTAAAGGAACTATGAACATAAACATTCCAGAAGGTGAATGCTTCAAGAAGCTAATGGCAGCACGGTGACACAGTGGTTAGTACTGTTCCCTCACACTGCTAGGAACCCAGGTTCAATTCTGGCCTCAGGTGACTGTGCGGAGTTTGCACATTCTTCCCATGTCAGTGTGAGTTTCCTCTGGGTGTTCCAGTTTGCTTCCACGATCCAAAGATGTACAGGTAGGTTGATTGGCCATGCTAAATTGCCTCTTAGTATCAGGGGGATTAGGATGTAAATGTGTGGGGTTACGGGGATGGGAGGTGGGTGGGATTGTTAGCGGTGCAGACTCAATGGACCAAATGGCCCCCTTCTGCACTGTAGATTCTATGATTTTATAAGCTTATCATTAAAACTTCAAGCTTTTCACCATCATGGAACAAATGGCATAGCATAAGACAGATATGAAAGATTTAAGATCTCAACCTCTCCCACAAACTGCTCTGTTAAAGTCTTGCCATGATGACGGATATAAATGTTTTTCATAAATTTGTTCCTATTATTGCAGTGGAATCTCTTTGTTCTAAATGTCCTAAGGTTTTCTGTAAAACTGAGAGAGGATGTCTGATATCATACCTAAACCAAAAACAAATTAATCCCCAAATGTTTCTCCTTAAATGCTACTGCTCAGTGCCAACTTTCATTGCTATCAGTATTCCTCGGTGTCTTCAAAACGTGACCACAGATAAACCCGTTAGTTACCACTAAGCCGAAGACTTTTTGATGCGTCTTTGAGTCTGTCCATGCTGTCCTCTGCTCCATTCGTAAACATCACTATCATCTGGAAAGAGAGAGTTAAAAGAACTATTAGAAGGGCCAGATTGGAAAGTTCTATTGCTTTCAATGGGTGCAGTTCTGTAATAGCAGGGTGCTGAGAATTCATTCTTTTTAGGTGCATTTACATTGTGGTAGGGCTTCTTACACCACAAGCAATAGCAGACTGAGGAAAGCTTATTTCCAGCCTCATGCAATAAATGAGACATTTTGCACGAAGAATAAAAGGTTCAACAATTGGCAGATTACCAAATGGTCCAGATACCAGGCATATGTGTCAATATAACGAAAAGATTAAAAACAGGTAGAAGAAGGATGAAAGCGCCTTTAGCAGATTTGGCTATTACATCAGATGACAAAATTAGAACAAAAATAATGGGCAAATACCAGGAATGCCCAAGAGTTAATGGGCACTTCAGTTGTGATTTGAAGTATCATTATGCGGTGAACTGCTTGAAGTGAAAGGGCAGAGCCCTCAAAATAATGAGAAGGATAATGAAGAGAATTAAGATAATGATGAATCCAAACAAATTATATTGGTCACAGATGTTCAGTCCTGTGATACGCATATTAGTTATGGACTCTTTTAACTGTGCATTACTAGATGTTTCAAAGATATTTTGAACAAAATGTTCAAAATGTTATCTTGATTCATTAAGTTGTAAGAATTGGCACATTAAGTTGCAAGAAAGGGATTAGGAATACAAAAGGACTACTTGCTTGAGAGAATTTGGTGATATCAGCAACTGAGGTCACGAGAGTGTTGGAATTCCATGTAAAATGGCTAAATTAAACAATTTTATAAGTACTCATGTAGTCACTAGTGAGATACCTATGCTATTCAGCAAACTATCAATGAAAAAGGAGCAAATATCTCTTGACATGGAACTTGTTAAGGCAATTATTTTTGGAAAGTAATTTGATCTGCTGTTAACCTAGACAAAATATTATTGTATTCCCACAACATGTTTCTCAGAGTGTTAGAGAAATACGAATGCCATCAGATGATACAAATCAGAAAGAAAAGAAACATAAACTGTCTTGAAATTGCACAGATTATTTCCCCCCCTCTTTGTCATAGAAACATAGGAAGCACAAAGAATAAAAGACTCAACAATTGGCAGATTACCAAATGGTCCAAATACCAGGCATATGTGTCAATATAACGAAAAGATTAAAAACAGGTAGAAGAAGGATGAAAGCACCTTTAGCAGATTTGGCTATTACATCAGATGACAAAATTAGAACAAAAATAATGGACAAACAAATACCAGGAGTGCCCAAGGAAGAGTTAATGGGCATTTCAGTTGTGATTTGGAGTATCATTATGCAGTGAACTGCTTGAAGTGAAAGGGCAGAGTCCTCAAAATGATGGGGAAGATAATGAAGAGAATAAAGATAATGATGAATCCAAACAAATTATATTGGTCACAGATGTTCAGTCCTGCAATGCACATATTAGTCATGGAGTCTTTTAACTGTGCATTACTAGATGTTTCAAAGATATTTTGAACAAAATGTTCAAAATGTTATCTTGATTCATTAAGTTGGACTTAAGATAGGACCAGGGAGAGGCCATTTGACCCTTTGAGCCTGCTCCACCATTCATTATGATCATGGCTGATCATCCAACTTAATAGCCTAATCCTACTTTTTCCCCCATAACCTTTGATCCCATTTGCCCTAAGTGCTATATCTAGTCACCTCTTGAATACATGCAATTTTTGGCATCAACTACTTCCTGTGATAATGAATTTCACAAGCTCACCACTCTTTGGGTGGAGAAATGTCTCCTCACCTCCGTTCTAAATGATCTACCCTGAATGCCCTGGTTCTGGACTCCCCCACCATCAGGAATATCCTTCCTGAATCTACCCTGCCTAGCCCTGTAGAATTTTATAAGTCTCTATGAGATCCCCCCCTCATTCGTCTGAACTCTAGCGAAAACAATCCTAACAAGGTCAATCTCTCCTCGTACATCAGTCCTGTCATCCCCGGAATAAACCTCATAAGCATTCACTGCACTCCCTTGAGGGCAGGAACATCCTTCCTCAGAAAAGGAGACCAAAACTGCACACTCTAGATACGGCCTTACTAAGGCTCTGTATACTTGCAACAACACATCCCTGCTCCTGTACTCGAAACCTCTCACAATGAAGGCCAGCATACCATTTGCCTTCTTTACCGCCTGCTGCACCTGCATGCTTACCTTCAGTGACTGGTGCACAAGGGCACTCAGGTCCCACTGCACACTCCCCTCTCCCAATTTACAGCCATTCAGGTAGTAATCTGCCTTCTTGTTTTTGTTTCCAAAGTGAATAACCTCACATTTATCCAAATCATTTGCAAATGATTAAAGTCCCTACTAAAAGATGCAGTGTAGTTGAGATATACAAGGTTAATAGGAGGAATTGGAATAAGAATTATGAAATTTACAAAAAAGATGATGCTACATCCTATTGTAAGCTTTCCATTGTCATATGACTTTCATGGGTTACCATTGATCTAAAGGTATGGAACAAAGATAGAATTATATTGAAGATATAGATCCTTCATTTTATAGACATGGCAACCAGTCTTTCTACAATAATAAAAAGGTTACTGTAGCTCAGAGCTTCCAAAACTGTGGATTGTGACCATCATTGGGGTCACAGAAACAGTGAATGGGGGTCACAAGCCTCCTGTTCTCATTGACCTGTTACCAAGGTCAAGGCAATGTCCGATTCTGCCCTTGCTCTGCTCGTCTCTCGGTCTGCGACCATCATGAGTACCACAGCTGAAATTCTTTTCAGCAACAGTGTTTGTTGAAAGAATCAGGCAGCAATTGGTGAAACGGCACTTTGTATTATTAGCTGATAAACCCCCAGATTACAAGCTGACAACCTGCCCTGGCATGGACAGTTCATGTAGAGAATTCACTCCAGATGTTTGGAGGATATAGCCTCCATCGACAAGTCCGCAGGCAAAGTCCTAAATTGCTTTAATGTGCAATAGTCATCCTGCTCCAGAAGATACAACAATTAGTTCAATTTTTCTGCACCTTTGAGTGTTTTACATATAGGATGTTGGGAGTTTATAAGGCTGAAGCCTTAAGAAAAATTTAGAGAACACTGAGACATCATGTAAGACTACTGAGTCAGAATTCAATTCAGGATGTTTAGTTTGTTATAAAAGAGAGAGTCAACGGGAATAGAAAAGCCCTAGTATAAGCCATAATATTAAAACCATAGCATTGTAATCAAATTGTTAGGGTTCCTTCCTCATGATAAATCAGAATTAATTACAAAAGTAAGGACTCTGAGCAGTTGACAGAAGCAAACAAGGTACCCTTTACTCCATGCATTTACTCCAGCTCATACCCTTGATACTAAGGGACAATTTAGCATGGCCAAGCCATCTAACCTGCACATCTTTGGACTGTGGAGGGAAACCCACACATGGGGAGAATACTCACGTATAATGGTGAACGTCCTGAGAAACAGTGCAGCTAATCAAGGGGCGGATTGTGGTAACATGAGTGATCATGACTCAACAGAGTTATCCCATTTACTGATCAAATACCCAATGTAGGTTCTTGGGGTGACATATATTCCAGGGAGGTCCAGTGAATGGGGGGATTGCAACAACAGGGTAGCACTGTGGCACAGCAATTAGCATTGCTGCCTCACAGCGCCGGCGATCCAGGTTTAATTCCTAGCTTGGGTCACTGTCTGTGTGGAGTTTGCACATTCTCCCCGTGACTGTGTGGGTTTCCTCCCACTGTACAAATATGTGCAGGTTAGGTGGATTGGCCATGCTAAATTGCCCCTTAGTGTCAGGGGGACTAGCTGGGGTAAATGCATGGGGTTATGGGGATAGAGGTTTCATCCAGGAGCGGAATTGTGGTTGGTGCAGACTCCATGGCTGAGTGGCCTCCTTCTGCACTGTAGGATTCTATGTTTCTAACTGTGGAATATGCAAGGAAAGCTGCAAACGTTTTTAAATATTGGTTGAATCTCTACAATGGTTACCAAGATGGGAAGTATATGGACTGGAAGAAGGGGTGAAAAAGTGAAAAGAAAGCTCAGTACAGTTTGTGGTAGTCAGTCCAAAAGTGGCTCTTATATCAGCTATCAATCACATACTGAAAAAGAACCTCTATTAGTGTAAAAGGGCAACTTTGCTGTCATAGTCCCTACTGCTGTGAAAGTGTAAGAAGAAACCGTAGCTTGAACAGAGTAGACAATGAAATGAAGGCTCCAGAGAATCGCCTATATCACAAACAACAGATTAGCCTAGAAAACAGAAAAACAATTCTTGTCACACCAAAATGAGTTTTCAGAGTTGTAGACCAGCATGCATAACTAGAAGTTTATGAAAACCTGGAGCTTTCCTTCACAAGAGATGAGAATGATTCACTGATTGGACCACAAGGAGATATAATGGAAGAGATAATAGCACCATAAAAATAGAGGAGATTCCAGGGAAACATGCAGGAGATTACACAGAATACAGGTAAAAGAGATTACAAAGACATACTAGTAAATAAGGAACTTCAAAAGTATGGGCACAGTGGAGATCACATGGAGATGTCACTCTGTAACATATAAATGGGGTAGATCACAGCGATATATAGCATGAGGAGATTACAGCAATAAACAAGAGGAGGTACGGCAGGTACATCCAGGTGGAGTATATTCCAGGAATATACAGCCAAAGGAGATTGTAGAAATACGGAGCTGTAAAACCATGGATTTTATGAAGGCAAGGATCTTAAATTAAAATTTTGGGCTCGTGCAGGATAAGGCAATGAAATTAACTCTGCATTGCTATAGCAAAGAACAAGCATGGGCTGAACCCTAACACTAACATAAACTTCAATGTTGCTCTGAGCCAGTTTCGCCTCGTCATTATTGCTGATGCACCCATGACGAAGTCATATCAGATAAATTAAAGCTGCAAAGGATAGGCCAGCGAACTATAGACCCCCCAGTTTGATTTCAGTGCTGGGCAAATTATTGGGAACTATTCTGAGAGACAGGATAGACTGTCATTTAGAAAGGCACGGATTGATCATGGATAGTCAGTATGGTTTTGTTAAAGGAAGATGGTGTCTTACTAACTTAATAGAATATTTAAAGGAAATAATATGGAGGATTGATGAGGGTAGTGTCATGGATATTGTCTACATGGACTTCAGGAAGGTATCTTACAAGGTCCTACTGGTCAGAAAAGTGCGATCTCACGAGATATGCGGGAAGGTGACAGGTTGAATCCAAAATAGGCTTAGTGGCAGGAAACAAAGGGTAATTGTCAATGGATGTTTTTATGAATGGAAAGCCATTTCCAGTGGTGTTTCACAGGGCTTGGTATTAGGGCCCTGGCAGTTTGTTGCATATACAAATAATTTAGACTTAAATGTGGGTGATGTGATTGGGAAATTTGCAGATGACACAAAGATTCGCTGTGTAATTGATAGAGAAAAGGACAGGTGTCGACAAGTGGCAAATGTAATTCAATCTGGAAAAGTGTGAGGTAATGCATTTAAGGAGGGCAAACAAAGCAAGGGAATGCTCAATAAATGGAAGATATTGATAGGGATTGAGGAAGTCAGAAACCTTGAAGTGCATGTCTACCGATTCTAAAAGTTGGCAAGACAGGTGTTTAAAGTAGTCAAGAAGGCATATGGAATGCTCGTCTTTATTGGGCGAGGTATTGAATACAAAAACAGTTGTGTAATGATGTAACTGTATAAAATGCTGATAGAAAATAGTAAGGGTCACATTACAGGAAGGAGATAATTGCTGTGGTGAGAGTGCAGAGGAAATTTACAACAATATTACCAGGGCTTGAAAATTGCAGCTATGAGGAGAGATTGGATAGGCTAGGCTTGCTTTCCTTAGAACAGAGGAGGCTAACGGGTAACCTAATTGATGTGTACAGAACTATGAGGGGTCTAGACAGAATAGACAGAAAAGACTTGTTTCCCCTAGCTGAGGATTCAAAGGGAATATATTTAAGTGGTTGGATCATAAGACATTGGAGCAGAATTAGGCCACTCAGTCCACCGAGTGCCCCACCATTCAATCATGGTTGATATTTTTCTCATCCCCATTCTCCTGTCTTTTTCCCATAACCCGTGATCCCCTTATTAATCAAGAGCCTATCTATCTCTCTCAAAGACACTCAATGATCTAGCCTCCAAAGCCTTCTGCAGCAAAGAGTTCCACAGATTCACCACTTTCTGCCTTCTGCCTGTCAGCCAATCCTCTATCCATGCCAGGATCTTAACCTTAACACCATGGGCACTTAACGTATTTAACAGTCTCCTATGCGGCACCTTGTCAAAGGCCTTCTGGAAATCTAAATAAATCATGTCTGCTGGTTCTACTTTATCTAACTTCCTTGTTACCTTCTCAAAAATCTCTAACAGGTTTGTCAGACATTAACACCCCTTGACAAAGCTGTGCTGACTCAGTCCTACTTTGCCATGCACTTCCAAGTACTCTGCAATCTCATCTTTAATAATGGACAGTAAAATCTTGCCAATGACCGAAGTCAGACTAACCAGCCTATAATTTCCCATCTTCTGCTTCTCTCCCTTTGTAGACAGCAGTGTTATATTAGCTACTTTCCAGTCCTCTGGCACCCTCCCTGCCTCCAGTGATTCCTGAAAGATCACCACCAATGCTTCCACAATTTCCTTAGCTATCTCTTTCAGAACTCTGGGATGTAGTCCATCCGGTCCAGGTGATTTATCCACTTTCAGACCTTTCAGTTTCCCCAGGACCTTCTCCTTAGTGATGGACACTACACTCACTTGTGCCCCCTGACTCTCCTGGAGCTCTGGCATCCCACTGGTGTCTTCCACTATGAAGACTGATGCAAAGTAACTATTCAATTCCTCTGCCATTGGTAGAAGAACTACAGGGGATTGAGGAAAAACCTTTTCACCCAGAGGATGGTGGGCGTCTGAAATTCACTGTTTAAGTTGTGACTGAGGCTGAACTGCTCAGGTATCTGCATCAGCATCTGATGTACTGCAATCTTGCAATGCTGGAAAATGGGATTAAAATGAGCTGCTGGTTTTGGCCAATACAGACACATTGGGCTGAATGGTTTGTTTCTATGCTGTAACTTTCCTATGGTTCACATGTCAGTTGCTGACAACCTTCCCAGCAAAAAGTAATGTCATGTAGTTGTCCACCCATTCTGCTGACTTTTAAAATTTTACCTTCAGGTTTTTGCCCGCTTGCTCCTCAAATTTTGTGGAAAATGACAACAGATAATCGGCAGTCAAACTGATCTGGTCTGCTGTCTGCAACAATTTCGAGACGACGTCCCGATTGTAGGTTTCAAAATGGGAGTAAAAGGGAATGCTGCCAACGCTGTTGAAGATGTGGAATCCCACCCTGACGTTGATGTTGCGGCCTGCCATGCAGCTGATGTTGTGTGGAGCCACTATTCTCTCGATTATCATGTCCAGGTGTGTCTGCAGCTTCAGCTGACTGGCCAGTACATTGGGGAAGCGTATCTGACTGGAGAGATCCACTCCAATAGCAACATCAACAGCACATCCTGGAAGAAAGAAGAAACTTGCCTAATTGTGACAGCACCATCAAAAGCTCTCTAAACCACTTCTGCTCTGAGAATAATGCTGGGTAGTTCTTACATTACAAGGGTACCGTATTACCAATCGCTGCACAATGTTCTTTCAAATCATTACCATAGGCAAGCAGCGAGATTGCCTCCTCCAGGTCCAACATCTGCAATTTGGCGGGGTATAGGCTTGAACTGTCACAACTATTTCACCATTTCCACAGTGGCGCAGTGGTTAGCACTGCTGCCTCACAATGCCAGGGACCTGAGTTTGATTCCTGGCTTGGATCACTGTCTTTGTGGAGTTTGCACATTCTCCCCACGTCTGCGTGGGTTTGCTCTGGTTTCCTCCCAAAGTCCAAAGATGTGCAGCTTAGGTAGATTGGCCAAACTAAATCACCCCTTAGTGGCTCACAATGTGTAAGTTAGATGGATTAGCCATGACAAATGTGTGTGGTTACAGAGATAGGGCAAAGAATAGGGCCTGAGTAAGACATTGGCCGGAATTTTACCATTCCACCTGCCACGGGAATCAGAGCGGGCGAGGGGCAGAGCGTGGAAAGGTCCGTTGACCTCGGGCAGGATTTTATGGTTTTGGGACAAGCGAAGTCAGAAAGCCAGTGCGGACGTAACAGGCTGAATGGCCTCTTCTGCACTGTAGCAATTATTCCCCATGTTAAAATATCTTTCTATTCATTAAAAATTACCTCTATAACATGATGAGTTATAAAGCAGAAAATGTGATTTTATTTTAATTCCTCTACAGGCAAAACCAGCCATTTATTTTACTGGTTTGAATGTTCTGACATGAGGAGTGGCAAATGCCTCAACTCAAGCTAATAAAGTGTGCCTCTAGATCCTGAGTGTGGGACTCTGGGACTGACATCCACACACACAGCGTACTCACACAGGATGCTTAAACTTATGATTGCTGATTTTACCTTGCCTGAATTTCACTATGATTCACTAGGAAGATCTGGCTGTTTTCACACAGACTTGGGCTATTTGCCTATCCTATTCCTAATGGCAAAACCAGCTCAAAGTAAATCAGCAGAAGTCCCAAAGCACTGAGTCCCCCGACTGCCTCCCCCCTCCCCCAGCAACACTAAAACCGCTCAGCACCTTCCTGATACAGCTCAGCAATTCCCAACAGCATTCGTCCCCATTACCCACCTAGCAATGTTCACCCCTACCCAGCAATGCTTCAACCTCTTCCCAAACAATGCTCATTCTCCCACTCCACCCCACATTCCCTACAATGAGGGGCGGCAATGGCCTAGTGGTATTATTGCTCGATTATTAATCCAGAAATCTAACTAGTGTTCTGGGGAGCAGGGTTTGAATCCCGCCACAGCAACTGGTGGAATTTGAATTCAATAAAAATATCTGGGATTAAGAGTCTACTGATGACCATGAAACCTTTGTCAATTATCAGAAAAACCCATTTGGTTTACTAATGTCCTTTAGGAAAGGAAATCTGCTGCCCTTACCTGGCTTGGCTCCAGAGCCACAGCAATGTGGTTGGCTCTCAACTTCCCTCTGAAATGGCCTAGCAAACCATCCAGTTTCAAGGGCAACTAGGGATGGGCAACAAGTATTGGCCAGCCAGAAACGCCCAGTTCTTAAAAATGCTGTATTTTCTGACGTTAATTAGATAGGAACTTTATTTGGGCTTTACCCAACAATATTCATCCACCTTCCCCACAATGTTCACCTCTCACCTTGTCCTCAGGTTAATGTTCACTCCCCTCTCCTCCCCCATCCCAACAATGCTCATCCCCACCCCTTCCCGCACCCCCTCTTCCAACTCACCTTCTGGAATCGCGGAGTGGGATTACCTATCACTGATGGCAAGATCTGGGCTGCTGTGATCACAGTGACATACAACACCACCAACAATTTGTATTTATGAGGCACTTTAATGTAGTTAAAAGTCCTAAGGTGCTTCATAGAGGCATTATAAAACAAAATATGACACATTAGGAACAATATCTAAAAGCATGGTTAGAAAGATAGATTTTAAGGCATATCTTAGAAAGTGGAAAGTAAAGTAGAGAGGCGGAGAAGTTTAGATTGGTAAATCCAAATCTTAAGTTGCAGGCACCTGAAGCATGGGCACCAATGGTGAAATGATTACCATCAGGGATAGTCCAGGGGCCAGAATTAGAACAGCACAGATATCTCGGAGAATTATGGGGCTGTAGGAGATTCCAGACACAGGGAGGATGGAGCGAGGCCGTGGAGACATTCGAAAACAAGTATGAAAGTACAAACAGGGCGGAACTGTCCAGTCCTTCCCACAGGCAGGATCTTCTGCCATGAGAGAGCTCTAAAATTCCAACTATAATCTTCCAGAAATATACTGCAACAGGAGATTCCAGTCATATAGCATCTGAGAATCAACCACACCGATATGGGAGGGTTAAATGCTAATATATAGGCCAAAGTGGATAGGGATGATAAGTTTCCTTCCCTAAAGAATATTAATAGCCATTTGGGAGCCTACAATTGCCCAACAGCTTCAAAATGTCACTTTTACCAAGACCATCCTTACATTTTTGAAATTGAATGCATACTACCATGATACTATTCAAACTCAGGTTCCCTGTATCAATAGTCCAGTAACGACAACACTATCATACCATGGGGAAGACATATTTTTGTAGTTCTGAGGACCGTCATAAAGTCCAGTAATAAGAACTGACCATCTGAAGAAACTCTTCACTCACCTGTGTTTAGATCACAAATGTTGCGGACAATCCTTTGTTTAATCTTGACCAAGTCCTGAAAGTTTTCAACAGAATAGATGCTGTCTTGTGAGCCTGAGATTTGCAGAAGGTGGTTCAGATCCACATTCCCCACTCCCACAGCCAAAATATAAATGTTCATATCTCTCAGTCTGTCAGCTGGGAGAACCACATTCCCCCTCGATTTCCCATCAGTGATCACCAGCAGGAACTGGGGTACACCAGAGGCTTTCCGACTACCTGCTTCACTCATGAACAGGCTAGCCACCTTAGTCAGCGCTGATCCAATATCGGTTCCTTCACTCAGTTGGACCATATTTTCAATCTTGGCCATCAATCCTTTCTTCATTGAGAAATCCTTCAGGTCGAATTCTTTTTGAAAAGATGTACTGAACTGGGCCAGACCAAACTGGAAAGCACTCGGGGCGACAGTGAAAAAGTCAACCATATTTTTCATGAAAGACTTTGTGTAGCTAAAGTCTTTGACCATGATGCTCTCAGAACCGTCTACGAGGAAAACGATGTCTGCTTGTTGAAGTTCACATTCTAACAAAAGAAAAGATTAATCAGTTAAAGCTTTGTACAGGTCAACATACTTATTTCTTCTCTCAATCTTCTGCTCTATGTAGGTCCCAGCTCTTGTTTGGAGTAAGCCTCATGGCCACTGCCACCTTTTAGAATATAGTTTCTACCACTCACATTGGGCGTGTTGGTGTCAACACAATTTGGGCATGATATACGGGGCGGCACAGTGACACAGTGATTCGCACTGCTGCCTCACAGCGCCAGAGACCTGGGTTCAATTTCGGCCTCAGGTCACCGTCTGTGTGGAGTTTGTACATTCTCTCTGTGTCTGCGTGGGTTTCCTCCGGTTTCCTCACACTGTTCAAATATGTGTGGGTTGGATGGATTGGCCATTGCTCCTTAATGTCAGGGGGATTAGGAGGGTGAGTATGTGGGGTTATGTGGATAGGACAGGACCACAGGGTGGGATTGTTGTTGGCGCAGGCTTGATGGACCAAATGGCCTCCTTCTGCACCGGAGATTCTGATACTTTGATGCCTGGTGTAACCAAGACATTCATTTAAATGCTTAGAGGGAATATTCATTCTCCAACTCTCCACCTTCTACTCTGACTAAATTCCCCAGTGCCATGACTCACAGAAGATGACCCGCACTTGCCTGATCGTAACACAGTTAAAGCTGAACAGCCCTGAATTAGGCAACAATCTATCAGTTTTACCAACACAGCAGATATATGTTATGCCACGGTTTGTGAATGAAGATGGCAAGGCTATCTGAAAGGATTTAATTAACAAGTAACTGCACACTCAAGAAATGCAACTGCATGAACTGCCCACATGTGGCTGCTGTAAAATCATAGAATCTCTACAGTGCAGAAGGAGGCCATTCGACCCATCAAACCTGCACCAACAACAATGCTACTCAGGCCCTATCCCCCTAACCCCATGTACTTAACCCACCAATCCCCTTGACACCAAGGGACAATGTGCCATGGCCAATCCATCTAACCTGCGCATCTTTGGACTGTGGGAGGAATCTGGAGCACCCAGAGGAAATCAATGCAGACACAGGGGAGACGCCACACAGTCACCCAAGGATGGAATTGAACCTGAATCCCAGGCACTGTGAGGCAGCAGTGCTAACCACTGTGCTACCATGCCACTGGGTGACTGCCCATTGAAGTGGTGGAGGCTACCTCGCTGAATATATTTAAGTCACGGGTAGATAGGTTTCTGATAGACAAGGGAATTAAGGGTTATGGGGAGAAGGCGAAAAAGTGGAACTGATCCACTTTAGGTCAGCCATGATCTTGTTGAATGGTGGGGCAGGCTCGAAGGGCTAGATGGCCTACTCCTGCTTCTATTTTTTCTCTTTTAAGCGCGCAAGTGATTTCTGTGTCACTCAATCGACTATTCACCATTCAGACTAAATGACAGGTACTGACAGACATTAGCCACCTATGGGTGGCATAACAGTCCATGTCTGATGCTGCCCTGACTGGACACTCCGAGGCACATTTGCCTGCATTGCAATCAGCAGCTGTGTCTTTGAGAAATGCTTTCCCACTGTGGGTTTATTGTGACAGTCCATGTGATCTCAGCCAGGGGGTTGAAATAAAAGCCAAAAGGTGCTGGAAAAACTCAGCTGGTCTGGCAGTATCTGTGAAGAGAGAGAAAAACAGAGTTTGAGTCCAATACGGCTCTCCCTCAGTACGGTGATGGGTTTTATTAAAATAGAACTGAACTTGGTACTTTCCTGACTATGTCAGATAGTATACTCACCACTTATTAAGGGGGCTTTGTTGCAGTTTGAAATTGTATTCTTTTCAATGGACCAATCTCGCACTAAGTTGATCTTTCTCTACACCCTAGCTATGACTGTAACACTACATTCTGCACCCCCTCCTTTCCTTCTCTATGAACGGTATGCAGTACTTTTCACTACACACTAATACATCTGACAATAATAAATCAAATTTTTAAAAATTTACATTTTTTAATGCTGGATCTTGCGTCCTAATACTTCAATTATGAAGCAAAGAGAGATAACTGTTTGGCATTGGGGTCAGAGTTGGCTCACTCCCTGTAATACGAGATAGATGCCCTGAGGCCCACAATGCGCCTGTGTTCCCTGCATACCCCGATGTGGAATGCAAGTGCCAGGAGGGTAAAGGGCACCCGGGAACTGTGATAAAGCTCATCAAACCCCATTCCCACTCCCATCAATTCTCTTCTAAATCAGATGATCACCAACATGTAGGATGCCTATTTGCAATGGATGTTGCCTGAATCAAGCACAGTATCTGGTGCTCTGCTGACAACCGCAATCCCCCATGAGGCAGCACAGTGGCACAGTGGTTCACACTGTTGCCTCACGGCACTAGGGATCCGGATTCGATTCCAGCCTCAGCTCACTGTCTATGTGGAGTTTGCACGTTCTCCCCGCATCTGCATGGATTTCTGGGCATTCTGGCTTCCTCCCACAGTCCAAAGGTGTGCAGGTTAGGTGGATTGGCCACGCTAAATTGCTCCTTAGTGTTCCAAGATATATAGATCAGGGAGTTTAACAGGGTAAGTACATGGGTCATGGGGATTGGGCGAGGGAGGGGGCCTGGGTAAGATACTCTGTCAGAGAGTCAGTGCGGACTCGATGCACCAATCGGTCTCATTCTGCACTGTAGGGATTCGATGATTCTATGAAATGCTGCCCCTACCCAAAAATGATCTACTCCCTTTTAAACTTCACTTCTGACTGGGTGATAGTCATACTACAGCCCGGCAGGAGCCAAAATGGAGTGAGACTGCACCCATCCCCAACCAACACAAACCACAAAGCTCCAATCGGGCCTTTAACTTCATTCTACTACACTCACTTCTGTGAATTTGTCTCATTGTAAAATCACAAATATGCCTTTACCTGGATTTGTGTACGTACAAACCATCTGCGAGATATCCTTAACTATGTTTTTCAAGGCATCAAAGTCTTGAACATAGAAGTAATTTTCTTTTGTGCCTCCAATTGCCTTGAGTTCATCTTCATTAGCTCCAGCTATCCCAACGGCAAATATGGTCACTCCATCCGCTCTGATGTCATCCGCTGTCCCTGGTACCTCTGCTGAGTCTGTGGCTTCCCCGTCAGTGATAACGATGACAAACTGCGATACCCCCGCTGTCCGCCGACCCCCTTTCTCCAGCACTAAGAGCTCTTTGGCCTGCTCAAGAGCGCGGGCAGTGTAGGTACCTCCTCCTCTCTTCTGCAGTCGAGTAATAGCTTCACGGACTTCGCTTTTACTCCTGAATTGATCCAGCTGGAATTGGACGACAGGCGCACTGTCGTACAATATGGCTCCAAACCGAACCTTGTTGGGAGACACAGCGGAGTTGTTCACCATTGTCACCATGAACTTCTTCATACTCTCAAAATCATACGGCTGAATGCTGCTTGATCCATCGATGACAAAAACGATATCTGCCAATTGTGTTCTCAAGCAGACTAGAGGGAGAGAGAACAGCAGTAGAATTATTGTTCTATCTTTACATAACATCAACTATCTAGGGTCATAGAGGTTTATAGCGTGGAAACAAACCCTTCGGCCCAACTTGTCCATGCCAACCTTTTGTTTAACAACTAAGCTAGTCCCAATTGCCTGCATTTGACCCATATCCCTCTGTAGCTATCTTACCTATGT
Organism: Carcharhinus amblyrhynchos; assembly: GCF_965287045.1. Taxonomy (NCBI): domain Eukaryota; kingdom Metazoa; phylum Chordata; class Chondrichthyes; order Carcharhiniformes; family Carcharhinidae; genus Carcharhinus; species Carcharhinus amblyrhynchos. The sequence continues at coordinate 20,900,842 of NC_137325.1, read as the reverse complement.
AACAGTCTAAACGCTTTTTAAAAGACAAAATTGTACCTGCCTCTACTATTGCCACTTGTTCCAGACACTCATCACCCTCTGTGTGAAAAAATTGCCCCTCTGGACCCTTTTGTGTCTCTCTCCTCTCACCTTAAACCTATGCCCTCTAGTTTTAGACTCCCCTACCTTTGGGAAAAGATATTGACTATCTAGCTGATCTATGCCCCTCATTATTTTATAGACCTCTATAAGATTACCCGTAAGCCTCCTACGGACCAGAGAAAAAAGTCCCAATCTATTGAGCCTCTTGTTATAGCTCAAACCTCAAGTGCCGGTAGCATCCTCTCTTCTGCACTCTTTCTCGTTTAATAATATCCTTTCTATAATAGGGTGACCAGAACTGTACATAGTATTCCAAGTGTGGCCTTACCTATGATTTGGATAACTTCAACAAGACGTCCCAACTCCTGTATTCAATGTAACCAAGTATGCCGAATGCCTTCTTCACCACTCTGTCCACCTGTGACTCCACTTTCAAGGAGCTATGAACCTGTACCCCAAGATCTCTTTGTTCTATAACTCTCCCCAACACCCTACCATTAACTGAGTAAGTCCTGCCCTGGTTCGATCTACCAAAATACATCACCTCGGATTTATCTAAATTAAACTCCATCTGCCATTCGTCAGTCTACTGGCCAAATTGATCAAGATCCTACAGCTTCCTCCCTGCTGCCATCAGACTTTTGAATGGACCTACCATCTATTAAGCTGAACTTTTACTGCACCCTAATTATGAGTGGGCAGAATGGTTAGCACTGCTGCCTCACCATGCCAGAGTCCCAGGTTCGATTCCCAGCTTGGGTGACTGTCTGTGTGAAGTTTGCACATTCTCCCCTTATCTGCACGCGTTTCCTCCAGGTGCTCCAGTTTCCTCCCACAGTCCAAAGATGTGTGGTTAGGTAGATTGGTCATGATAAATTGCCCCTTACTGTCCCAGGATGCATAGGTTAAAGGAATTAGCGGGGCAATATGTGGGGCTATGGGGATAGCGTGAGATGGGATTGTTATCATGTTGTTCAGACAACATTGTTGTCTGTTGTGCAGACTCGATGGGCTGAATGGGTCTTTCTGCACTGTACAGATTCTATCATGAGTGTAACACAATATTCTGCACCCACTCTTTTCCTTCTCCCTTATGTACTCTATGAACGGTATGTTTTGCCTGCATAGCGTTCAAGAAACAATACTTTTCATTGTATCCCAGTGAGAAATTAAATAGTTAAAGTTGCTCACAATGACTGTTGCTATTCAAACTGTCTCTTTCAAAAGTGTCTGCTTAATTCTGTAATCACATACAGCTGATGCTTTTACATGAAAAACAACCTAGGTGAAATCTGTTGGCGAAGGCCACTCGACCACAGAAAACAGAACGCCTAAGAAAGAACAAACTGTTATCTTCCTCCCACTTTCGAACCATCCTGTGTACGTGCACAGCTCACAGTGCATCTGGCACATGCATGTCCAAAGGAGGGTAACTAATCAGTGGCTAATATGCTGCATGAAATGAAAATAGAACCAATCCTAACGGCAAAATCTTGAAAACTCATATAGAAAAAGCCCTGTAACAAACCATCGGGGCCTCTCTGACCAGAAGTCTACTGACCCTGCAGACGTGGTCCTATTGCATTAATGTAATGAAAAGTATTGTAAGGTTAATAAGCATTGGTGTTGTGTTTTTGCTTCAGGGCTGAGTAGAGTCTCAGGTTAAGTCAACCACGACATTTAGCGCTTGCGAGCAGGGTTCTAACATATACAGAATCCTTTGGGATGAACTTAATAAGTGATCGCCTGGGTGTCGGTGTTGTGAGACGGACAGGCCCACAAGGTAAGATTAGCCTTGGTCTCTCTTGCTAACCTCATAATCAGTCGACCCCACATCCCCCGAGGGCCTACATTGACGGAACTTGGAGGCATTCTACACTCTTGTACACCAACTGGTAAATCAAACAGGTGGTTTCAGTCCTCCATTGGTAACAGGTGAATCAGTTGGGATTCCAGTCCCCAAGCCAGGAGTGGGTGGTTCGAGTCCACTGTTGGTAAAGGTCCCTGGTGGTTTGAGTCTCCAGGTCAACAAACCGTCGTTTGACAGGCCTTCATTGTTGGGAACACTTCCAGTAGAGGGCTGCTAACAATGAGGAACAGGTGGTTCGAGTCCTCTGTTGGGGTTATTTAGGGAATTTACTAGAATTACACTTACCTGAGAGGTCAAGGAAATGGATCAAACACTAGGTACCCCTCTGTATACTATATGTCTTCAGAATCCTGCTGAGGAAAAAACGCTGAGGAAGTTGTCTGGATGCCTTAACAAAAAATTGGGAAGTGAAAATTGGCCGTTAGGGGGAACATGGGATTTGGAAACGAGGCTGTTTGGAAATGAAATGCAGGCAGCAAATGGAAGGTTTTGATGTCTTTGTGGAAAAAGTCAGCTGATGAGAAGAATGAGGAGACAAAACTGGCCAGTTGGAGAGACAATGCATGTCATAGAGGGCTAGATGATTGTGATGATAGTGGCAATCTGAAGACTTGGGAAGATTTGAGACAAGAGTGTGAAAAACATGAGCGGGATAAGAGAGAGAGAGAGGAACGAGAAAAATGGGGAAAAGGGGAAAAGGATAGGTGTGAGGGCTTAGCTAGACAAAAGGAACAGTGTGGTGCCGATAAGAGCGAGGGCCCTCAAGACCCATTTGGCCTGTCGATATTGTTCAAAACTGGCAATACTGATGATCGAGAGGATGATTAGATTACCCAGCCTACTATCCCTCTGGGTCCATTACCACCACCTTCCTATGCCACCTCCCCCACCACCCTATAATGCTGCCATACCTGCACTACTTACACCAGCGCCACCTCCCCCTCTTCCTCCAGTCCCTGCGCTATCCAGCCCAAGTAGTGACTCCCTCCCCTCCCTCACCAAACCCTGGTTATCACGATCCCCCGGCTCACTGCATTAGGTCCCAAACAAGAAAGAGAGTGAGTGGGAAGACCAAACCCAAGAGAAAGAGATGTAAAGGGCTGGGGCAGCAACCCTTTCAGATGATACAAAAGAAAAGGGAATCACCCAGTACTGAGAGGTCGGACATTGGAACCTCCAATGATACTTTCACAACTACCAATGATGATGATGATCTATCAACCCTTTAACTTACGCCATGGATCTACTAGTTTCACGGTTGTAGGGCCTTCCCTATCACCGGTTGCTGACCAAGTCCTGAACCGCCAGAGGCAATTCCCTAATCGAACAGCATGCCTTTGGGATTGCTCATGATTTCAGCCAGCTTTGGGCCCAAAGGGTTTCCTCACTTCATCTGGCTCTCCTATTCAAAACACCCCCTTTGTCCAAAACCTCCTCAGGGCGATCCTTCTCCCCGCTCAGCTTGCTATTATAAAGTGTGCTGCTCACCAGATGGATCCCTCATCAGTTACTGAGGGAAACTCTCAAGCTAACTATACCGCGAAGGCTACTGCAGCTTCTGGCATTCTGGTTGTGCCTTCTATGAACAAGCAGGCAATAAGTCACTCTCCTCCTTTGAACATGCCGGGCATGCCAGATGTGGCCACTGTTGCGCGCTTACAGGGAGATGCCCCTGCTTCCGAAACAGACCTTTGGAAGACACGTGGGTATTCGCACTCAGCGTCCATAGACTTATGGGTCACACCAGCCGGCCAAGTTTGTGTACCTAATACATTATTGCCTTTATTGATTGATTGCCTGCACCCGGCTACGCACCTAGGCAAGGAGGGAATGTGCGGAATACTGCTCCGCACCTGGTGACACCCACAATTAAGTGAGGCCGCCCCGTCATGTTTAATATGTTGAAAGAATAATGTCGGCCAGGATATCAGGTGTCCGCAGGGGGGCACGCCCTTGCCGGGGGCCCAGTTCGATTGCATCCAGCTAGATTTTATAGAATTGCTGCTTGTACATTGCTACAAATACTGTCTTGTGATTGTTGATGCGTTCAGCCGCTGGATCGAGGCATTTCCCACCACCAATAACAAAGTCTCTACAGTAGTGAAATTATTATTGACAGAAATTGTACCCAGATTTGGTATACCTCGACAGATTAGCTCAGACAATGGCCCTCATTTTGTTGGAAAAATTAACAAGGAACTGGGTGATGCATTACACATCCAGTTTCACTGTGCCTATCACCCCCAGGCAGCGGGACTGGTGGAAAGGGCTAATGGGACCCCTAAAGCCAAGCTGGCCAACTTACCATCTGAAACTGGTCTAAATTGGTTGAAGGTCCTGCCCTCTTTCACACGAGAATAACTCCCCACTCCACTGGGTTGACGGACACCGAAATAATCTATAGTAGGCCAAGTAGAACGCCCTGGGATGCAACTATGAACCCACCCACGCAGATCAATTTGCATGTTATGGGTGACGAAATGCTGAAGTAGTTCCGCCAACTAATATCATCGTCAAGGTTTCTAGATTCACAGGTTCAGTGTGCCTTCGGAGCGAACGAACAACCAGAGCCAAATCTAGATCCCAACTCGCAGACTGACTTTACTGAACCCCAGGTGGGAGATCTGATAAGAAACTGGGACCGCCCCAAACTTGGGCCAGGGTGGAAGGGACCGTTCCAGGTTCTCCTCCAAACTCCAACTGCAGTTAAAGTCGAAGGACAGCCTTGGTGGATACGTGTGAGTGATTGCAAACGGTGGACTTCATCCTCTATCAAAACAACGTGAAGGTCCTCATTGTTATCCTCAGTCTGACGGTCCTGTCAGGGGTGAATGGATGGCTCATACCCAAGAAGTATAGAAAGTGACTGACTGATTAATGATGAACCAACTAATGGACGTTAATGCCTTTTTGTGCACGTCATATATGTATGCATTATGATTCAATTTGAGTAAGTTCCCAAGTCCCTTGTCATGTGCAAGGGGGAGTTCCCTTGTCCCGTGTCCCGATAATTGAGAAAGAAACAGTTAAATGGTTGTTAAAGCAAAACGGGATGAATGGGGAGGGCCGGGGGGGGGGTTGGTGGTTAGAGGTAATGGAACGTATACATATAACACCATAAGGGAGGCTAATAGTAATGGACACATAGTCTCATCAGGAAGTTTGCATCAAAACACAGTTAATATTACCAAGATAGAGAAAGATCAAGGCCTGGATAGTTGTAATCTAAGTTTATAGAAATCCTACAGTGCAGAAAGAGGCTATTCGGTCCATCGAGTCTGCACCAACAACACTCCCATCCAGGCACTACCCTAATATCCCTACATATTTTACCCACTAATCCCTCTAACCTACACATCTCAGGACACTAAGTGGCAATTTAAGCATGGCCAATCAACCTAACCCGCACATCTTTGGACTGTGGGAGGAAGCCGGAGCAGCCGGAGGAAACTCACGCAAACACAAGGAGAATGTGCAAACTCCACACAGATAGTGACCCAAGCCGGGAATCAAACCCAGGTCCCTGGAGCTGTGAAGCAGCAGTGCTAACCACTGTGCTACCATGCCACCCAATGTACCATGCCGAGAAGTTCCTCCCCCAATAGTTACTAACTTTTTTATAATCAATCAAAACTCCCAACCCACTTTGTTCTCAGAAACAACCAGAAAGGATCTATATGCATTACTAGAAGTGGTGCTAAATCAGTGGGCTGGAGTAATTGTACCTAGATTCTGAATATTACCCAACCAACTAATACCCGTCACAAACTGCTCAGGAAAGTCTATCAATGCCACTGGGCCATAGTCAGTACAACATCCTATTGCATATAATGGAATATACTTTGTATGCGGAAATAAGGCCTATCCGTGGCTTCCCCAGAATTGGTCTGGATCGTGCTATTTGGCATGTGTGGTTCCCTATGTTCGTCATTATAACTACCTGAAACAGCATCCTAGAATATGCCAATTAAAAGGGCGGCAAAGGGGGGCGGTGGGCCATTTTCGAGGGGGATCAATTTTGGATGATAGCCTTTCCTTGGTATGGGACAGGAAAGGCTGCTCGTGAGATGGTCAATGTGGCCTCGGCCTTGGAAAAGATTGCAAATGACACTGCTGATGGCCTAGACAAATTAAGCACAGCAATCTTGGAGGTATCGGCCGAGGCCACAGCCATTCGGACGGTTGCCCACCAGAATTGAATGGCCCTAGATGGCAGTGTTGGGAGGTATCTGTGCCCTCATAGGGACCAAATGTCCTATATCCCTGACTCCTCAAATAACATAACAGACCTTGCTAAACACGTCCAGGATGCAGCTGACAAGATACGTGCACAAGGAGAAAAGTTTCAGAAGTTTAATCTTCCTGGTTGGTGGCCTTTTGGGGACATTCTCAGGATCTGGAAGGGTGTGAACACCCATCTAGGTATCATTATCGTGGTAGTGGGGATCCTCTGGTGTGTATTCCAACGTTTTGTGATCTGTTTGTCTAACTTCTTGCGCAATGCCCCCATTTAATCTGCTATGGTTGTCATAGAATGACAAAAGGAGGGGATGAGAAGTTAAATAGTTAAAGTTGCTCATAATGACAGTTACTACTCAAACTGTCTCGTTCAAGAGTGTCTGCTTAGTTCTGTAATCACATATAGCTGATGCTTTTACATGAAAAACAACCTAGGTGAAATCTGTTGGTGAAGGCCATTTGACCACAGAAAACAGAACGCCTAAGAAAGAACAAACTGTTATCTCCCTCCCACTTTCGAACAATCCTGTGTACGTGCACAGCTCACAGTGCATCCGGCACATGCATGTCCAAAGGAGGGTAGCTAATCAGTGGCTAACATGCTGCATGAAATGAAAATAGAACAAACCCTAACAGGAACACACCTTGTTTTGGGTGGAACTACTGGTTCAGCAAAATCTTGAAAACTTGTACATATAAATACCCTGTAACAAACCATCAGGGTCTCTCTGACCAGAAGTCTACCGATCCTGCAGAGGTGGTCCTATTGTATTCATGTAATAAAAAGTATTGTACAGTTAATAAGTGTTGGTGTTGTGCATTTGCTTCAGGGGTGAGTAGACTCTCAGGTTAAGTCAACCATGACACTGCTAACTGATAGCCAAGTTCCGCCCAAATGAGGACAACCGGAATCTTGGGTTCATGTCACACTATCTGTAACCCCCACGACTTGCCTGGGCTTGCAAAATCTCACTAACTATCCTGGCTGGAGACAATACACATCTCTTTACCTTGTGCTTAACTCTCTCTCCACTCACATTGTCTGTAACTTTGAGATTTGATTGCCTGTGGGGACTCGCATTCCAACCCTTATTTGTAAATTGAGTTTGTATCTTTATATGCTCTGTTTGTGAACTAAAATCCCACTCGCCTGATGAAGGAGTGGTGCTCCGAAAGCTAGCGGCTTTTGCTACCAAATAAATCTGCTGGACTTTAACCTGGTATTGTGAGACTTCTAACTTTGACCTCATATTTCCAATAATCAGCTGAGCATCAGTCGCCAAGTGAGTGGTTGTATCTTAAAGTTAATCCTTTTGTTTAGCGGTTTACAGTAATTATCGCACTACACTCACCTTCAGGCTGGCTGCAGATCTCCCAAGAAATTTGTTTTTCTGGATCGTCCAGCAGGTCAAAGCTTTCGACATAGTGAACTTTATCCCAAGATCCTGCAATTTCCAGAAGCTGGGTACTGTTGGCATTGAAAACACCCACAGCGAACACGGTGATTCCTTTATCCCTTATGGCTTTGGCGGGCTGAAGGACCTCATCCTGCGCCTCCCCATCGGTTATCACTACGAGGTACTGTGGGATACCAAACCGGCCCCCTCTAGCTTCGGCAAAGTAGTCCGCTGTAAAGCTCAGCGCTTGGCCTGTGCGAGTGCCCCCTCCCAGCTGCTGCATGTTGCTAATCGCTCTGCGAAGGTCGGCTTTCGTTGAAAACGCACCAAGTTGGAACTCTAGCTTGGGGTTTGAGCCGAACTGTATCAGGCCTACATGCACATTCTCTGCATCAGTGGTGGTCTTGTTCACGATGACATCCATGAACATCTTAACTTTCCTGAAATCTTCAGGGTCGATGCTCCCTGATCCGTCGATTAAGAAGATGATATCAGCCATGTCCAGCTGCCTGCAGGCTGAGCAAAAAGAAATTACATGAAATTTTGCCACTCATACTTTTGAGCAGGGAAATTCAAACTAGGTTAGGATAAAGCCCCCTTTCCCCTGCGGCCTGGTTAAGGGTCAGGTTAAAAGTAATATAGGAAATGCTAATCCAAAAAAGACCAAGATTCGTGCAGTTCAGGGTCCCGGTGGCTGTATAAAACAATGATAACGGAGTTGGTGACTAATTATGTCACTCAATTTCTCATTTAATCAATGACAGATCCTAACATGAGGTGAGGAAAATAGCACTGGTGGACAGCCTCGCAAGTCATAGTTCCAAACTCACCGTTTCCCCCAAAGCACTTGCCAGATTCTCCAAGCTCGTCTGCAGCTGGGATTTTCCAGTCCCACTGCAGTGAACCGGCATTTGGCTGAGCGCCAAATTCTCCCTTCTCGCTGGCAGCGAGGCATAAACGGAAAATTCTGGCCCAAGTCTCAAATTACTTACATGCTGTAACCCGAAAACCCTTTGAAAAATTCCATCTAAGCGAAATAAACATTTGAGTAGGAATTGTTCTGTGATACAATGGGGAAGTCACAACGTAGCAAAGTCATAGCCCATGGTTTTGCATCTTTTCATGTTAGGACATAGAAATTCCTGGGCATGAAGTGCACAATTTAATAAAGCACATTCCTGCATGTATCAGCAATCCTGCCGAGGGGGATTTACATAGAAACATAGCAGATAGGAGCAAGGGGAGGCCATTTGGCCCTTCAAACCTGCTCTGCCATTCATTACGATCATGGCTGATCACCCAACTCAATAGCCTAATCCTGCTTTCTCCCCATAACCTTCTACCTCAGGGTTGGCAACAGTTCTTCAATTAGGTCCAATAGGACCCCCCCCCCACCACCATCCTCCCAGCAAGCTACACCCATTTTCTAAAAATCATTGACCGGACTTCTCCGACCTCATACACCCCGCCCTGCTGCCAGCAAGAATGGAGAACTTGATGCTCAGGCAAATCTCCATTCGCAGCAGCGGGACTGGAGAATCCAAGGTCGGGGAATCTTGGCCATTGACATTAAAGAAATTATTAACCATGTTTTGCCTGTCCTGCTACGGAGTTCAGCGGAAATACAAGTCAGGTGAGGTGTAAAACAAATAGCCAATTTACTAATACCCACTTTAGACAATCATATCAAGTCAAGAGCTCTTCCATTTTTGCTTTTAATTTTTGTTTTTTCCCTTTTATCAGATCGTAACTGAGAGAATGTAACACAAATATAAACAAGGTAATGTGAGCACCGATCAAGCTTAATAGGATGAGATGTTTTGGTTACTGTTCTATTTTGCCACATGACAAAATCTATGGTAAAATCTTCACAAATAGCCAGTTCTTCGTTACTGCCCAATTATACACTTTAACAGTTATTTATTTGTTTTATTCCATTTTTAAAGTTACAAAGCCGATGCTCAGAGTGGACCGGGCAAACCCAAATCCATTCCTTGCTTGCTTCAAAAACCAAATTCAAATTGAATCAAGAGTTAGAGATGCCGGCATTGGACTGGGGTGGGCACAGTAAGAAGTCTCACAACACCAGGCTAAAGTCCAAAAGCTTTATTTGGAATCACGAGTTTTCGGAGTGCTGCTCCCTCATTAGGGGAGTCAGCTGATGAAGAAATAGTGCTCCAAAAGCTCGTGATTCTAAATAAACCTGTTGGACTTTAACCTAGTGTTGTGAGGCTTCTTGAATTGAATCTAATCCTAGGTTCCCACAAGACAGACAAACAAGGTCCAAGCTGACAAGATAAGGCATTGAGCCCCATCTTGGGCTTGATCTTAATCAAAAGGCTAGGAATTTATTTAATTTATTGCACCATTTATTACACTTAGCTGAAACGGGACATCCCAGAGACACATGTAGCCCATGGAGGGACACACACTCATTAATTAAAAGCTTACCTCGTTCTGAACAGAGTTCCCGCACAATTTTATTCTTCACATCTCTCAAAGCATCAAAGTTAGTGACATAAAAGACTCTTTCTTTGACTCCTCCAATCTGCAGAAGTTCAGTTTCATCCGTATCTCCCACTCCTATTGCATACGTGTAGATACCCTGTTGCCTCAGCTCTGCAGCAGGGCTTGTCACAGCATCACTCGACCGTCCGTCTGTGATGGTGATCAGGATTTGCTGCACTCTCTGTCCACGGCTTTTCTGTGCGTTACTGAAGAGATTCCTCATGTAGCTTAACGCACGGCCCGTCGCGGTGCCTCCTCCAATTTGAGCAATTCGCTTAATGGCTGCCTCCAATCCCATTTTGTTGGTAAACTGAGTGATTCCAAATTCAATTTGTGGATTATCTGAGTACTGGACAATCCCAACTCGAACCAGGTTTGCACCGATTCTGAATACCTTCACCACCTCTACCAGGAATCTTTGCATGTCCTTGAAGTTCTCAGGGAATATACTGCCTGACCCATCGATCAGGAAATAGATGTCGGCTTCTTCAGTCTCAACACAGCCTGAAAAGCGAAGAGTGCGCTGATTTAGTTCCTGAACAACAATGAGAACACACTGGAAAGGGGAGTTTGATGCTAATCTGAGCTACCAGGATGGAAGTAGTTCATGCCGGCAGAACAAAATGGATCAAAGCAAGTGGATTATGTGCCTTGCCAATTTTTATTTTCCATTGACCTAAAAAATATTGCCAACATTTTTAATGTCAATCCAAGTAAAAACAACATTGAGATGAGGAAATAAGTCTTCAGAAAAGAGTTTCAACAATTATTCTGCTAAAAGGAGATTATGTGCTATGAGAAACCAGACTCCAATTCGCAATGAGCCTGTTTCACACCACAGACAGAGAATAATTTCACCTCCCCCAATATTTTAGTTGCTTCTTCTTTCACTTCATATAGATCTACTGTAGAGTTCAAATAAGGATGTGTGACACAGGACATATTTTATCCTAACCTGCCCGTGAGAAAACTAGTGGGATTAGGTGCAATGCTGGCTGTAAATCCTTCCCAATTGTACTCTCCATTCAGGTCGGAGGACATTAATGTTGGAAAGGATGTGGGTCCTGTGGGTTTCTAACCCACTGAGTTCTACTGTGCAGAAGGAGGGCATTCAATCCATCAATTCTGCACCAACTCTCCAACAGAGCATCTCACCCAGGCCCTATCCCCGTAACCCTACATATTTATCCCACTAATTCTGCTAGCCTATCCATCTTGGGACATCAGGGGGCAATTTAGCAAGGCCAATCCACCTAACCTGCACATTTTTGGTCTGTGGGAGGAAACCCACACAGACACAGGGAGAACTTGCAAACTCCACTTAGTGGATTCTAGCCCCAAGGCTAGAATTGAACTCTGGCCCCTGGCACTGTGAGGCAACAGTGCTAACCACTGTGCCATGGTGCCCCCATTATGCAGTTGTGCAATTAGATTCTCCAAGACATAGATCTTCATATTGCCTTATGAAGATAGGTTGAGGGAGCTAGGTTTCTTCTCCCTGGAGAGACAAAGGTTGAGAGGCGACATGATAGAGGTTTATAAAATGTTGAGTGGATTAGTTAGGGTGGATTCTCGGAGGCTATTTCCCAGGGCTGAAATGGTCGTTACAAGAGGACACAGGTTTAAGGTGCTGGGAAGCAAGTACAGAGGAGATGTTGGGGTAAGTTTTTCACTCAGAGGGTGGTGAGTGAGTGGAATCGGCTGCCATCGGTGGTGGAAGAGGCGAACTCGCTGGGATCTTTTAAAAGACTTCTGGATGAGTGTATGGGATCTAATGGGATTGGGAGTTACAGATAGTTCTATGGCTTGGTAGGTATAGATGTGATCGGCGCAACTTGTGGGCCAAAGGGCCTGTTTGTGCTGTAGTGTTCTATGTTCTATGTTCTTTGTTCACTTGAATAAGACGCCAGACCTCAGTGATAAACATTTAGCATAGTGAGACTGTGCCATACAGCAAACCCCAGTGTGAAAACTGGAGTTCATGTCCACCAGGAATGTGTGGTACTCACTCCTACCAGTGCTAACACATGGACAGATGCATCGGTTGCATGTAGATTGGTGAGGGTGAAATCAAGTAGGTATTTCCATCTTGTTAGTTCTCTCACCGCCTGCAATAGGCCTAATCTGACCCTCAGGAATTGATTATTTCAGTCAGTAATTATGTATCTGAGCTAATCTTGGTGGTGGACATGGAAGTTCCCTATCAAGAATACATGCTGAGCACTCACAACTTCAGTGTTCATTGCAATTGGTTTTTAAACTGAAGAAATATTAATTCATCAGCTGAGGAAGGGTAATGTATGGTAATTAGCAGGATGTTTCCTTGTCCATGTTTGACATGATGCCATAAGGCATCGTGAAGTTTGGACTCAATGCTGAAGACTCTCAGGGCCATTCCATCTGTACACCACTTCTGGTGAGACTTTCCTAGTGGGACAGGACACAACCAGGGATAATGATGGAGAAGTCTGTGACATTGGCTGACACATATGATTCTGGGTATAACCACATCAGTCTGCTGCTTGACTAGTTTGTGGGACAGTTCTTTGAATTTTTAGGTAAGTACCCAGATATTAGCGAGGAAGACTTTGCGGGGATGACTGGGCCTGACGTGCCTTTGTTGCATCCAGTGCCTAGGCTGATATCAGTTGGTTCTTAGAATATTATTCTCATTATACCTTTCTATTATAGTTTGAAACAAACTGAGTGGTTTGCTCGGCCGTTGCAGAGGACCAAATTGCTGTGTGTCTCAAGTTACATACAGACCAGAGAGGGTAAGAATGGCAGATTTCCTTCCCTAAAGGACATTTTTACAACCACCTGATAGGTTGGTCATCCTTAACATTACTTCTAGCTCAGAAACTTAATCTTCTGCTAGCATGCGCACAAACTATACTATCATATCCAAACCCTGATCTGCCTCCTACACACTTCACTCCTGTGCATGTATGGATTCCATTGCAGCACATTGTCTCAGCTACTGTTAATGATGTATTATCAATTCTGAGAAAGCAGTTTTTGCTTTCAAGAGAGTGCAGCGAAGGTTTACCAGGCCAATTCCAGGGATGGCAGGACTGTTGTATGAGCAGAGATTGATTAGGTTAGGACTGTTTTCGCTGGAGTTCAGACGAATGAGGGAGAGATCTGACAGAGACTTATAAAATTCTAACAGGACTAGACAGAGTAGATACCGGGAGGACATTCCCGATGACGGGGGAGTCCAAAACCAGGGGTCACAGTCTGAGGATTTGAGATGAGGAGACATTTCTTCACCCAAAGAGCGGTGAGCGTGTGGAATTCATTACCACAGGAAAGAGGCAGCTACGTATAGCACTTGGGGTGACTGGGATCAAAGGTTATGGGGAGAAAGCAGGATTAGGCTATTGAGTGGACAAGTCCCCAGGACCGGATAGAATGCATCCGAGGGTTCTGAAAGAAATGGCGGAGGTGATAGTGGATGCCTTGGTGGTTATTTTCCAAACGTCGCTGGATTCCGGGGAAGTGCCGGAAGATTGGAAAATGGCTAATGTTACGCCGTTGTTTAAGAAGGGTGGCAGGCAAAGGGCAGAGAATTATAGGCCAGTTAGTTTAACGTCTGTTGTGGGTAAAATGTTAGAATCCGTCATCAAGGATGAAATAGTGAGGCATCTTGAGGGGAATTGCTTGATAGAGCAGACGCAGCACGGTTTCATTAAGGGGAAGTTGTGTCTGACAAATTTATTGGAGTTCTATGAGGATGTGTCTAGGGCGGTGGATAGAGGAGAGCCGGTGGATGTGGTCTTTCTTGATTTTCAGAAGGCGTTTGACAAGGTACCTCACAAGAGGTTATTGCAGAAGGTAAGGGGGCATGGAGTTGGGGGTAGGGTGTTAGCGTGGATAGAGGATTGGTTGTCAAATAGGAGGCAGAGAGTGGGGGTTAATGGGTGCTATTCAGATTGGCGGTTGGTGACTAGTGGAGTGCCCCAGGGGTCGGTGCTGGGGCCTCAGCTATTTACCATTTATATAGATGATCTGGAGGAGGGAACCGAGTGTATGGTGTCAAAATTTGCTGATGACACCAAGATTGGTGGAACAGCAAATGGTGCGGAGGGTGTGGAGTCTGCAGAAGGATCTAGATAGGCTGGGCGAATGCGCCAGGAACTGGCAAATGGAATTCAATGTTGGCAAGTGCGAGGTCGTCCACTTTGGTAGGAATAATGGTAGGAAGGACTATTACTTACGTGGCGAAAAACTGCAGCAGGCGACGGTGCAGAGGGACCTCGGGGTCCTTGTGCATGAGTCGCAAAAACCCAGCCTGCAGGTGCAGCAGGTGGTCAGGAAGGCTAATGGGATGGTGGCCTTCATAGCGAGGGGGATTGAATATAAAAGTAGGGAGGTCTTGCTGCAGCTGTATAGGGCATTGGTGAGGCCGCAGCTGGAGTACTGTGCGCAGTTTTGGTCGCCGCACTTACGCAAGGATATTTTGGCCTTGGAGGGAGTGCAGAGGAGGTTTACTAGGCTGATACCAGAGTTGAGGGGGTTGAGCTATGAGGAGAGGCTGAATACACTAGGCTTGTACTCGTTAGAGTTTAGAAGAATGAGGGGAGATCTCATTGAGACATATAAGATGATGAATGGGATGGATAGGATAGAGGTGGAGAGACTCTTCCCGCTCAGAAAGGACAGTAGGACTAGGGGGCACAGCCTCAAGATAAAGGGGGGGCGATTTAGAACGGAGTTGAGGAGGAACTTCTTCACTCAAAGGGTGGTGAATCTCTGGAATTCTCTGCCTGTTGAGGTGGTGGAGGCTGCCTCGCTAAATATTTTTAAGACGCGGGTTGATGGGTTTTTGATAAGCGAGGGGATTAAGGGTTATGGGGAGAGGGCGGGAAAGTGGAACTGAGCCACGACAGATCAGCCATGATCTTATTGAATGGCGGTGCAGGCTCGAAGGGATAGATGGCCTACTCCTGCTCCTATTTCTTATGTTCTTATGAGTTGGACAAACAGCCATGATCGTAATGAATGGCGGCGCAGGCTTGAAGGGCCAAATGGCCCCCTCCTGCTCCTATCTTCTATATTTCTACGTTTCGATGTCCACTGTGCCCACCATCCTGAGTTTTTCAATTTGAAAGCTTTCGAGATTGAAAGAAGCTGTGTCTATGCAAAAACCCTCGGCCAAACATTTAGCAGAGGAAACCGAGGCAGCAGCTGCAAAAAGTGAGCTTTTATTCAGACAGGACAAATGACAAGTTTAAATACTCAATCTGGCTTCCATATCACTGGTATGTTTGTCAAACTCTGGGGAATCTGTACTGCACTTGCTAAATTTAGAGCAAAGTTAAAATGAATTGGCAAAGATCTCATTAACATCTCCTATGGAGATTAATTACAACTGTAATTACTTACCTAGCTGCAAAGATGAATTCCCAAGCTCAGCGCAGATTTCTCACCACCTCCATTACATTTCAGGTGTGGACACATTAAAGCCAGGTCACAGTCCAATTCCAGCATTCATTACATTTAACTCTATTCATACACATCCCCAGTTGGTGATTGGTAGGTGGCACAGTGACACAGTGATTGGCACTGCTGCCTCACAGCACCAGGGGCCCAGGTGCAAATCTGGCCTCATCTGTTTGCACGTTCTCCCCATGTCTGTGTGGGTTTCCTCTGGGAGCTCCCGCTTCCTCCCACAGTCCAAAGATGTGTGGGTTAGATCGATTGGCCATGCTAAATTGCCCCTTAGTGTCCCAGGGTGAAAAGGTTAGAGGGGTTAGTGAGGTAAATATGTGGGGTTGTGGGATAGGGCCTGGGTGGGATTGTTGCCAGTGCAGACTTGATGAGCTGAATGGTCTCCTTTGGCACTGTAGGATTCTATGTTGATTCTGTGATCTATCAAACTGTCTCCCATGTGTCCCTATATTTATGTACATTTTTAAGCCTTATTTAAATATAGCAGCAGCATCAGGATACCAAACTGGTGAATTCTACACACAATACCAGGGGCGGTACTGCGGCTAGCACTACTGCCTCACAACGCCAGGGACCTGGGTTCAACTCCGGCCTCAGTTCACTATTTGTGTGGAGTTTGCACATTCTCCGCATGTCATTTCCTTCGGGCGCTCCAGTTTCTTCCCATAGTCCAAAGATGTGTGGGTTAGGTTGACTGGCTGTGCTAAATTGACCCTAGTGTCAGGGGATTAGCAGGGTAAATATGTGGGATTACGGGAATAGGGTCTGGGTGGGATTGTGGTCAGTGCAGACACGATGGGCCGAATGGCCTCCTTCTGCACTGTAGGGATTCTATTCTATTCTACCCCAAGATGATCCTTCTGTCCAAATTCCAGATGTCAATGTGTTGGAGAAGGGAATGGAAATCACAGAATGAGGAATAACATCAGATTTTTTCCAATGAAAATTTCCAAGGAAAATGAAATTCTCAAGTGAATAAGACAGCATGAAACAATGTGTCTGGGGTTGGATAATTAACTGGAAAGACATCCTCTACTTTTGTACCCATCAATAATTATTGTCATGTTATACAGGGAGGGGTTTTATCTCAGGGAGTTGTAAGATCTTTATAGTTGACATTTTATTGGATCTCTTGATTAGTGCTGCGTATGAAAAAGATTTATATGTTGTATCCCTGAGGTCTCATATTTCCAAACTTGAATACTAAGTAAAGGGAGCTACTTACACTGTAAAGTGGTTGTATATAAACGCCTTGTTGCAATGTTTATAAGGTTTGTATGAGATATGGACTATTTTAACTGAAGTATTTAGAGTTAAGGTCAAAGTCCAATAATTAGGAACATTGCAAATCTGAGAATCTGAAGCATTATCCTTCCATTTTGTTGAAAGCTAAGATATAAACAGTGCAAGAAGGATAAATGAGATGTATTAAACAATTAAACAGCTTGACACTATTATTAAGCATTAATGCCTAATCTTGTACCACGTCAAGAAACTCTTTTCTGAAAAGTTACTTACTGCTGAATGAACTTAAATAAAAACAAAGGATCAGGAATTACACCCACAATTCATGGAAGATATTTAACTTGATTCTCCTGACCTTGTCTGAGGGTTTCGCTTTGGACCGATCGTACTGAGGTTTGTTTGATCATCTCGTTGCAGATCTTCTTCTGAAGAGCCCTTTCAATGGTCGACAGTTGCACGAAATTCTCCACTCTCGTGATGTAACTTGTCGAAGGATGCGACGCGATTTTCCTCAGCTCACTCTCGGTGGCATTTTGGACTCCTAAGGCATACATGGTGATGCCCAGACGACGCAGAGAGGCCGCACTGTCCGCCACTGCATCCTGAGATTTACCGCTGGTGATCACTATCAAGACCTGAGGGATCCCTTTCCGGGCACGGCTGCCTGCGCGCTCTGTGAAGTAGTTCTTCCGTACGAAATCAATGGCTGCGCCTACGTTCCTGCCCCCTCCCCTGTACGGCGTCAATTTTATGTGGTCCAGAACGTCAGACTTTCGGCGATACATTCTGAGAGTGAAATCTTCTGACGTAATTGTGTTGTACTGAGCTAAACCAATGCGGACGCCTTCAGTGCCCACTTCTAGGGCATGAATCATATTGTGGAGAAAAACACGAAGGAGCTGGAAGTTTACTGCCCCAATGCTGTCCGATTCATCGACCAAGAAAACAACATCAGCGACTGAAGCAGACTGACACACTGGAAAACAAAAACCAAAAGCACGTAACTATAATGTTGAGCTCAAAATTACACAGACAGCTACAACTGCACTTTTACACCTCCAACTGTCCATCACAACATTTCTGCAACTGTTGATCTGCTCAACCATACACTGACCACCACCTTCAATGCCCATTAAAATCATTACTCTCTCTCATCCTGGCTCTAGCCCCTGGTGTGGAGATGCCGGCATTGGACTGGGGTAAGCACAGTAAGAAGTTAACCTGGTATTGTGAGACTTCTTACTGTTCTAGCCCCTGGTGCAGCCCTCAACTCTGCTCCCTTAGCTCCAAGGGGTGCAGACTTGAACAGAATGGAGGATAACTGATTTGGATGTTTACTGCCAGGTCTGGTTGGATCGCATAAAACATAATTTTAACTTGCTCTCATCTGCCAATTGTTTGTTGCATGTTTCCTCCAAGCTCATCTTGTCCATGAGACCGACCTCTTGTTTTCTTGATCCTGTTTTTACTAACTGTTGACCACCCAATTCCCCTTTCCAGCTTCCATGTTAGCTGATAATGTGAACAGTTTTTTCTCCCCAGGTATTCCCACCCAAACCCTCACTTCCTTCGAATTTGCCTCCAGTACCCTTCTCCTCCCACCATCTCCAAACATCCTTTCCTCTTCAAAACCTTTAAATGTGATAGCATCTCCTAAATACGTACATCTTTCCAGGAACGGAATATTTGTATACCTCCAATAAGGTTTGCAACCCTGCCAGAATCCCAAAGCGGCTTTTGTCAAAGTCACAAGCCACATGGAAAGGATGACCAGCCACGGTGAATAAGATTTTTTTTATCCAATTCAATCCAATCAAAGTCCAATTCAAAGTCTCAACAAGTCAGATGTTCCAGATCCAAGCTGACAAGACAGGCAAGCCTCTTCCCGTCTTGAGCTTGACCTACATGATCCAAGCTGATTGGAATAGGCACTGGACCCACTCCAGTGCTTGATTTCATTTGCATCTTAGCCAAAAGGCCGAAATGCCGCTTTAAAAAATTGCTTCAAATGGAGCCTCAGTGTAACATCATTGACTTCTATCAAGTGCAGGACAGCAAAGCTACACTTGATCTTAGTCAAAAGGCTAATATGGCCACTTTCATGTCACCCATTCACCTTTGATTACAACCTGTTGTCCCTTGCTGAAATCCATTCTTCCCAATATTTGACCTCCTTGCCTCTCTTCTTCATGATTTCACCTGGCAACCTTTGGTTAGGAGATGGCAAGGATTGCAGTTAGAGACCTTTGATTTTATCTTTCTGCTCCCCTAAAGGCTTTTTATGGGGGCGGGGAGGGGGGGAGGAGGAGGCTGGGGTGGATCCCAAATTGAAAATGCATGAGCTTGATCAAGGAACACCAACACTGCATTGTAAACTTTAACATTTCCAACAATGGTGAAATCCTGATCTCAAGGCCAGAACAGAACAAAAGATATGTAAACAGCAATCACCAACATAGCATCATTTTCCTTTCTCTGTAAATAGTAGCTGGAACTGAATAATTACTCAAGGAGGCTAGAGAAGCAGGGTCATTTTTTACTTCTGGTGCACAGTAAACAATCAATTGGGATGGCACAGTGGCACAATGATCAGTATTGCTGCCTCATAGCATCAGGGACCTGTGTTCGATTCCCAGCTTGGGTCACTGTCCATGTGGAGTTTGCACGTTCTCCCCATGTCTGCATGGGCTTCCTCCGAGTGTTCCAGTTTCCTCTCACAGTCCAAAGGTGTGCAGGTTAGGTGGATTGGCTATGCTAAAATTGTCCCTTAGTGTCAGGGGGACTAGCTAGGGCAAATGCATGGGGTTATGGCGGTAGGGCCATAACCCCATGCAACTACAACTGGGATTGTAGTTGATGAGGACTTGATTGGCCAAATCTGCACTGTATGATTCTACAAATTGTACATCATAAGATCCCACTTTTGTATATCTCATCCAAACAGGCAGCTGCTCCAGCCACCCAACTCAGGAGCCTACCCGATGGTTATGGCATGAGTAGACAAGATGCCAAGTGACCCACCTTTATTTACAGGTTGCTCCCTTCCTGTTTACAGCAGGCAGGGTCCATGCTGAACACTTCAAATCAACCCCTCTAAGTCTGACTGATGTGGAAAAACTTTTAAATGGGGAAGTGACTCAATGCAGGAACACAATGGATATGGGCCGAGGAATCAAGACATTACCTGATGGTCTTCTGAACTCTCGGTAAAGGAATTCTCTTCGTACTATCAGTTTGATTGCACTGGATACTTGTTCAGCTGTCTGAATAAGGGCATCAAAAGTGCTAATCTGGAAAACAAATGGGAAATTCGGCAGGTAGGCCACATTCTGCAGCTCACTCAAGACGGACCGTCTGACACCGATGGAGATAACTTTCACTCCTTCCTTCTTTAAGGCTCTGGCAGGTAGAGTGACGTCATCCTGGGAAGCTGCTGAGCTGATTATTATTGCAATCTGAGGAACACCTTCACCTTTCCGACTTCCAGCAGCCTTTCTGAAGAAGGCCCTGCGCAGGTAATCGATAGCGCGGCCCACCCTTATAGCTGGGCCTCCCCGAAATGCAAAGCTGCGCTCGCTCCTTATGTAATTGGCCACCTGAATCTTTGTGATGTAAGTGTTTAGTAAAAATTCAGTCCGTGCATCAGTGCTGTACTGGGCAAGGCCAATACGGAACCTATCCGCCCCAATGTCAAGTTGAGAGACGATCCTGGAGATAAAGCTTCTGATCTGCTGGAATCCTGCGGTCCCCATATTCTGAGAACCGTCGACCAAGAAAACAACATCAGCATAACGCACTGCAAAAGCTGGAAGGCAGAAGATAAAATGGCGGATTAGCACAGGAAACCAATCTCAAATGTTCCCCACCCTTCCCAATCCTTCCCTGGATAATGAGAGTGCTGCACAGTAGATGGACTACTGTGGGGGCATGGTGGCACAGTGGTTAGCACCACTGCCTCACAGTGCCAGGGACCCGGGTTCAATTCTGGCCTCAGGTGACTGTGTGAAGTTTGCATCTTCTCTCTGTGTCTGTGTGACATTCCTCTGGGTGATCCAGTTTCCTCCCACAGCCCAAAGATATGCAGGTTAGATTGATTGGCCATGTTAAATTGTTGCTTAGTGCCAGGGGGATTAGCAAGGTAAATATATGGGGTTATGGGGATAGGGCCTGTTGTCGGTGCAGGTTCAATGGGCCAAAAGGCCTCCTTCTGCGTTGTAGGGATTCTATGATCCTACGATGCTACTTTGGGAAGGATAGGAATTGAATGAAGACAAGGGAATGCTATCAAGCTGGACCACAGGTAATAATGGGGTTTGAAAGGTGATAGTGAATGGATGGTGGAGATAAATGATCTGGTGGAGGTTAATGGCTACAAAGAGGGATAGCACATTGTAATCACAGGAGATGTATTTAAGAATTTTGATCAGGGTAGTCTCAGCCTTGTACATAAATATGAAGATATTCATCCAGAGGGCAATGTATTAGGATAGTACAGAGCTGTGTGTGTGTGTGTGTGTGTGTGGGGTGGGTGGGGAGCTAAATCTGAATGACATTAGAAAGAAAATAGGTTATTAGAGATGGGTAGGGAGTGGAAAGGATAGAATGGTTGAGGATGGTCTTCTCGAGTTGGTGCTAGTTGCTTTGATAGGAGGGGCTTTAGGAGAGAAGCCATGGATGGCGTCAGCGAGCACCGGCCTAAGGAAAGGTAATTCTACGGTTAGAAATTGGGCTGAGCTGGAGTTAAGGGTGCAAGAGGCAGGTGCCATAGAGGGGGTGAGCTTACTGAAGGCTAAGTGAAAGCGAGATATTCATAATTGGGGTAAGGGAAAATCTGGAAGAGAGTAGAGGCAAGAAACGAAGCTGAGTCAATCAATCAATTAGTCTTCATCATGAAAAGATGTGAGATCTCTTCACATTTTCAGCTGAAGGGGAGGATGAATTGGGGAGGGGGGAGCGGCAGCATGGAATTAATCAGAGGAGGCAGGTTATGTCAAGTTACAGGTGTGATTTTCCTGCAGGTGGAATATTCCAGAACCAGCAAAGGCAACACCGCATGGCTGCCAACCCGGGTACAGGGCAGGCAAGCAATGCAAAACGCCATAGACCTTGGCAGGATCAGAACATCCTTCTGGTGACCAATAGGAATGTACCAAAAAGGCCAAAAGGTGTGACTTTAAAATGGCGATTGAATTCCATGTGTGTGGCCTATTCTAATTATCTTGACTGCTCCCTCTAACTCCAGACAAGAAATTCCTTGTAGCTACTCCCACCCCTGTTATTTTGCTGGCAAAGATCCACAGCAAAGTCATGGCAAAAGGGCAGGAGTGGCTGTGTGGAGTTTCCCAGCAACGAACTTTACTTTCCATGCGCAATAACAAAGGAGACATTTGTTTGCTTTCAGAATAGTCATAAATGGTCATCATTGATTTTGGATGGAGATTCCCTTCCATATAAATTTTCTGCATGTATACCGAGACATTGAAGGTATTAACCACTGCAAATTTATTTTAACAAATAGAAAGAAAGAACTCACATTCATTAAGCACGTTCATGATGCCTGGATGTCCCAAAGCGCTTTCCCACCAATTAAGTACTTTGGCATTAATTATTGCTATGGTGTAGGAAAGGTAGGTGCCAATCTGTGCACAGCAAGATAACACAAACAGCAACAAGACAATGACCAGATAATCAGCTTTAATTTCTTCTACTTCATGGTGCCATGGGTTGTTTTACGTCCACCTGCTAAAGCAGACAGGACCTCAGTTTGAGCTTTCATTTAAAAGTCAGCACCTCCAGTTGTGCAGCACTCCCTTGGTACTGCACTGGTCACAGAGAGAGGCGTAGAGTCATACAGTGCAGAAAAAGCCCTTCAGCCCATCAAGGATGCACTGACAATATCTACCACTAAAGGCATGCTAATCCCATTGTCCCATATCCTTGAGTATTATGATATTATGATATCTTAAGTGCTCATCAGGGACCCAGGTTCGATTCATAGAATTATAGAAACCCTACAGTGCAGAAGGAGGCCATTCGGCCCATCGAGTCTATACCAACCACAATCCCACCCAGGCCCTATTCTCGTAACCCCTCACATTTACCCTCCTAATTCCCCTGACACTTAGGGTCAATTTAGCATGGCCAATCAACCTAATCCGCACTTCTTTGGAGTATAGGAGGAAACCAGAGCACCCGGAGGAAACCCACACAGACACGGGAAGAAAATGCAAACTCCACACAGTGACCCAAGACCGGAAATGAACCCAGGTCCCTGGCGCTGTGAGGCAGCAGTGCTAACCACTGTGCCGCCATGCCACCCTTGATTCCCGCCTTGGGTCACTGTCTGTGCAGAGTCTGCACCTTTTCCCTCGTCTGAGCAGGTTTCCTCCAGGTGCTCCAGTTTCCTCTCACAACGCAAAAGATGTGCTGCTTAGGTGCATAGGCTGTGCTAAATTCTCCCTCAGTGTACCCAAACAGGCGCCAGAGTGCGGAGACTAGGGAATTTTCATTGCAGTGCTACTTGTGACTAATGAACTATAACTTTAACTTTTTTTAAAAGTTGTAAGATTTCAACTACCTTTCCAGGCAGCATATTCCTACCACCTTCTGAGTGCAATTTTTTTTCCCAAATCCTCTCTGAATCTCCTACCCCTTACTCTAAAACAATGCCCCCTCGTGATTGACACCTGCATCAACTGAAATCAAGTCTTTGGAGTCGAACCTGAACCCACTACCGTCTGACGGAGAGTGCTACTGAGAACCTGAGGTTGACAATTATCATCAAAATGTTAGAAAATGGAGCAAAGGCATTGCTAATCGCACCTACCTCGGATATGGCCTTCGACAGTGCTGCATACCGACTCCAAGACTTTATCCAAATTTTCTTTCAGCATATTAAAATTTGCAACATCATAAGCAAATCTCCGGACTGGTCTGCTGGAAATATCTTGAAGTTCCTTCTTTCCTTGGATATTAACTCCAACGACGTAAATTGTGACTCCGCTGTTCCTCAGTTGGGTGGCCGCTTCATCTACCTCTGTGCTGGACTCCCCGTTGGTGACCAGAAGGGCAATCTGTTGCACGTTTTCTGCTGCTCTGCTGCCGGCTGACGGAACAAAATGTTGGCTCCTCAGGAATTCCAGGGCCCTTCTGGTATCAGTCCCGCCTCCCTTCTGCTGCAAGTTCTGGAGGTAATTCAGGACGTCGCTCCTGGACGAATACTGATTCAGCAGGAATTCTGTCTTTGGGTCGTCGCTGTACTGAACCAGGCCTATCCTTACTTTGTTCCCCGCAATATCCAGGCCGCTAACGAAGGCGTACAGAAACTCCCTCACTTCTTCGAAGTTCGCGTCACTTATGCTGCTCGAACCGTCCACCACAAGGACAATATCAGCAACTGAGGCTTCCCTGCAAGCTGAAACATACAAAAAGTAACACTTTGTCTGAAACAGTTTTGGTCACCTGCGCACGGACGGCAGAGCTGATACTGTTATTTGTGCCTCCACTCCCACTTCCATACCAGTTTTACAATTAAACATCACATTTGGTTGAACATTTACTTCTTTTAAAGAGAGAATTCCCAACATTTATACCATCCCTCCTTATCTCAGATAATCCTTCGCATTGGGCAAATGGAAACGCCATGAAGTCAAATGCAAAGCAATGATATATTAATTGTGCTGACTATTTCAGGCAGCCCATTAGGTCCTCACCTTGTCCACCCAAATTAGCCCTTCAAACAGTTTTATAGTTGTCTGAAGTAGGCTACAGTGTTATCTTCGTGGTGCGCCTATGTCCAAATCGTCATAGAATCCCCACAGTGCTGAAGGCGGCTATTCAGCTCATTGAGTCTGCACCGACCACAATCCCACCCAGGCCCTATCCCCATAACCCCACATACTTGCTCTGCTAATCTCCCCGACAGTAGGGTCAATTTATCATGGCCGATCAACCTAACATGCACATCTTTGGACTGTGCGAGGAAACTGGAACACCCAGAGGAAACCCACACAGACACAGGGAGAATGCGCAAACTCCACACAGACAGTGACCCGAGGCCAGAATTGAACACGGGTCCCTGATGCTGTGAGGCAGCAGTGCTAACTATTGTGTCATGGTGATAGAAAAAAATTGGTTCAAAGGCATTAAACAGGCTTATGTTGAATCTTTGGCAGGAGGGGGTGCAATGGCAGGTTGTACCGCAGTGTGTTAGGATCTGAATGTCTGACCAACTATTTGACTGAAGTTCTTTACCGACCATTCAAAGGGCACCATCCCCTGTTTTTCATGTATGAAAGCCGGTGTGATAGGCCAATAAGGAGCCACCGAACATTATTGCAGGGCCCACTAAACTTACTTGAGAGCGAACCTGGTGAACTCCTGGGAGTGTGATCAGTAAAGGAGCAGCTACAGAGTTGTGCTATCTACAGCCACTATGAAGCGAAAAATTTGCACATGAGAGTAAGTAGCGCTCAGCTGTGGCCTGTACGTTCCTCACGTTTTGGAGATGAGCCATGTGTTGGTATATGATGAATCAGCACAAACAAAAACCCTCCTCACAAGAATCTTAATCTTTATTATGCCCCAGCTTCAACAGGCATCAACGAGGAAGCCAAGCGTTGAGCTGCATCTCCCTGGATGCAGACTCATTCTTTCACTGAGGGATCCTTCTCCCTTCATCTTGGCTACTCTTAATCTCATAGAATCATAGAATCCCTACAGTGCAAAAGGAAGCCATTCGGCCCATCGAGCCCACACCGACCACAATCCCACCCAGGCTTCACCTGCCCAACCTAACGTATTCACCCACAATCCATCATAATCAATCCAACCCACAAATACAGCAGCCTGACACAGACAGACAAATATATGTCTGTCTCTGATCCAACAGTCTCAGCCTTTTAAAGTCCACCAGAAGCTTTGTCTCTCTCCTTTCAATGCCCCTTCTCAAGTAGAGTCATAGAATCCTACAGTGCAGAAGAATGCTATTCATTCCATCAAGTCTGCACCATCCATAATCCCACCCAGCCCCTATCCCCATAGCCCCATACATTTACTCTGCTAGTCCGCTGACACTAAGGGGCAATTTATCATGGCCAATCAACCTAACCTCCACTCTTTTGGACTATGGGAGGATACTGGAGCACCCGGAAACCCACGCAGACATGGGGAGAATGTGCAAACTCCACACAGACAGTGGCCCAAGCTAGGAATCGAATCCGGGTCCCTGGTACTGTGAGGCAGCAGTGCTAACCACTGTACCACTGTGCTGCCCCTAAATTGACTGCATCCCATTAAGTTATATACATACACTTTTCGTCCCTTCCCTTCTTGTATTTCCTTATCTTCCTCCACCATCCCACCTCTGAGTTTGCGCCTGGAAAATGTGAATATGCTCTGTTCTTGCCAACTAAATTCAAAATGGTAAGAAGTTTGGATCAGAGAGGTTTAGAGATCTATATTCAATGAATTCAAAAACCTAGTTGTCAGCAATAAAAATAATTTAAACAGGATAAAAGTAGCCCTGAGGTTGAAGGGACTGGGATACAAAGGGCAGAGATTTATCCTCCAGTTGTGTAAAGCTCTAGTTAGACCACATCTGGAGTACTGCAAACAATTTTGGTCACTATTCTCCAGGAAGGATATATTCCTAGAAGGGGTTACAGATTTAACCAGGATGATAACAGAATTTAAGTTTTAAATTATAATGATAGATTGTACAAATGTGCCTTGCATTCCTTTGGATGTGGAAGGTCAAGGGATAATCGAAGACATTAAAGTGATTTCAGGCTTTAATAAGGTAGGTGAAAGGAGACAACTTCCTGTGCCAGAAAAATTCAAAACAACATGAAGATTAAAGCTTGGCCACTCGGGAATGGGCAAACCTCTTTGCACAAAACATGAAGGAAATCGGGAACTCTCTCTCTCTCTCTCTCACAAAAAAGCTGCTGCATCCCGGGGTCAATTGAAAACTTCAAAACTGTGATTTGTAAATTTTTGTTCGCTAGGGGTTTTACAGGAAGTAAATAGCGGACCAATGGAACTAGTATCAGCCACAATCTAATTGAATGGCGGAACAAGGTTGTAGGGCTCACTGGTTGCCTGTTGCTGAGTTTCTCTCACCAGATTGCAAGATAGGCAGACAGTCAGACAAGTCCAAGGGGAACGCCTTTTGGCGCCTCCTGCAATCAACTACTTTCAAGGGAGTTCAGTAATGGCCATGTGTTTTTTTTAATTATTCGTTCACGGGATCTGGGAATCACTGGCTAGGCATTCAAAGCCCATCTCTAATTATCCTTGAGGAGGTGGCAGTGAACTGCCTTTTTGAACCACTGCAGTCCCTATGGTGTAGGTGGATCAACAGTCCTGTTTGGGAGGGAGTTCCAGCATTTTGACCCAGTGACAGTGAAGGAATGGCCATATATTTCTAAGGATGGTGTGTTACTTGGAGGGGAACTTGCAATTGGTAGTGTTCCCTTGCATTTGCTGCCCTTGTCCTTTATGCGGTAGAGGTAGCAGGTGTGGAAGGTGCCCTCAAAGCAGCCTTGGTGAGCTGATGTTGTGCACCTTGTTGTTGGTACACACTGCTGGCACTGTGTGACTGTGGTGGAGGGAGTGAATGTTGAAGGTGGTGGATGGGTTGCCAATCAGGTGCTTAGTCCTGGATAGTGTCAAGCTTCAAATGTGTTTTTGGAGCTGCACACATCCTGGCAAGTGGAGAGGATTCCAGCACAACTCCTGACTTGTGCCTTGTGGGCAGTGGACAGGCCTTGGGATGTCAGGAGATGAGTTACCCATCACAGAATTACTAGCCTCAGACTTGCTCTTGCGGCCACAGTGTTTACTTGGCTGGTGCCATTCAGTTTCGGGTCAGTGGTCACCCTGAATTGTTGATAGTTGGGGATTTAGCGACGGTAATGTCATTGAACATCAAGAGGCAATGGTTGCCTTCCTCTCATTGGGGGATGGTCTTTGACTAGCACTTGCGTGGCACAAATGTATCACACAAATGTATTCATTACAGGGATCCAGCTGAGAAAGTGGGTTAGGGTGAGCATGCAAAGAGAGGAGTTGGAAATACACCTTGCAAGGGGGATGAACTTATTCAGATACTGATGGAAATCAAGTTGAAAGAATAAAAAGGGAAGAGCCCAATCAACCTAATCAAACCCTACTCTGCAAAACCCCAGGGAAATCACTAAAATGATGAGCAGCATTAGTTCAGGTTAAAACAAACATTTTAACACTTATGATTAATTTTGCTGCTGTAAGTAACAATGGAGCTGTTGGATGAAGACAAGGCGGCACTGTCAATAAAACAAACAGCTAAAACTGATCCTGCACAAGATACATGACCCAACTAATTTGTAATCATTAAAATCTTAGGGATGACTTCCGAGCTACAATACCTGCTGAGACTTGTGGGACCTGAGATACTTGACGTGCCACCTCTTCCACACTGGTACAAACAAGTTGGATGACAGCCTGCGAGATCCCCCTCAGGGCAGCAAAGTCTGCTACGTTGTATACATATTTTGCAACCGGCTCGCTGGCGATTTCCTCCAGTTCTTTCTCCACAGCATCCTTGATGCCAATGGCGTATATGATGACACCTCGGTCTCTCAGTGTTTTTGCCGGTGGTCCAACGGTGTCCTGAGATTGCCCGTCCGTGATGACAATAGCCACCTGCGGCACCCCCATCGACGCCCTGCTCCCCGCTGACTCCACAAAGTGCTTGTTGAGCATGAACCTCAGGCCCATCCCAGTTCTCGTCCCCCCTCCTTTGTATGGCAGTTGCTGCAGGTACTGCAGGATCTCATTCTTATCATTATAGGTATTCAAGGAAAACTCGGTGCGAGGACTTCCACTGTACTGGATGAGGCCTATCCGGACTTTGTCCTGTCCAACATCAAATCCATTCACCAGTGTATAGAGAAACTCTTGAACCTTTTTAAAGTTTTGCATCCCAATACTCCAGGATCCATCCACCAGGAATACAATGTCCGCAACTGAGGATTCCCTGCAGGCTTCAAAAGTAAAAAGAACAACAATTACTGTGACAATCAGTACAGTATTCGTTAATATTCATTAAGCTCATTACCATTCTTCCCCGTTGCAAATTGTAAAACTGAGACCCGTGTATATCATCTGTTTAATTGCTGCTGGTTTGACGGCAGGGAGTCTGAGAAATATAGCTTGAGAATGTCCTTGCTTGAACACCCAACCAGCTACCACAACCTAGCTGATGTTCCATGGAAATCCAACAAAGTTATACAAGATGCAGTGAGAGCAGCTGCAAGTTATTCCAAGTGAAGATCAGCTCCAATATTGGAATACTGGGAATGAGGAGTGTCCTCTAGTGACCCGGCAATCTTATGTAACACATATGATTGGCATGCTTCCGTCGGAACGGTGGTAGATGTTTCCAATACAGAAGATAAAGTACCCAGGGCAGGACAACTACATGATGTGGGTGAGAGCCAAAGCAAGTTTTGAAATTGAATTAAACCTGATTGAGCTGTTAGTTGGCAGAAATTGAGATTTGTCCCTTAGTTCAAATCCATGATTCCCTCACAATTACATTGAATGATAGTGTTGATGTGTGCGGGAGAAACGTGGAGTGGGAAGGAATGGGGATAAAATATCCTTGCTGATGGATACAGGGCTGTTTTATCCATCTCCTGCTGTCATTCCTTCCACATTCAATGCATTCACCCGGTTGTTCTACTGTGACTCTTCCCAATGTTATTTTGTTTGGGTGGCTGGTGGCACAGTGGTTAGCAATGCTGCCTAACAGCTCCATGGATTAGGGGTCAATTCCAGCCTTGAGTGACTGTGCCCGAGGTGTGTGGCACACTTTTCATGTGTCTGTGTGGGTTACCTCCCGCAATCACAAAGATGTTCAGGGTAGATGGATTGGCCATGCTAAGTTGCCCCTCTGTGCACCTAGACGCGTAGGTTAGGGGATTAGCGGGGTTAATGTGTGGAGTTACAGGAATAGGACTGCAATAGATCTACCAGTGATCTATACAAGATTAAACTCAACTTGTTCAGTTTGTAATATCCTCGAGGTGCATTCCAGTTATTATCAATAAATGGTCACTTAGGGGGCACTTCCCGCAGTGGGTTAAGGCTAGTGACAGATCAGAAGACCACCAGGTCATCCTACTTGAGCTTCAGGGCGCCTTCGATTGACCCATAGCTCTTGGAGGAATAGATTTCGTCTGCAGATGGGAGCGAGGAGGCTGTTTTGCTTCAATGTCCCAACAGTCATTAAATCACAAAGGGGCCATGGGACTAAGCAGGAGTGGAAGATATGCCCACTGCAGCATCCACTCACAATACCCTGAAGTTAAATTCCAGGTCCAGGTTACTTACTGATGGGGGATGGCACCGTGATTCAAAATGCTTATCTTTTTTGTGCCAAACCCATTTTTCAATCATATTAGTCAAACCTTATCAGTTTACCACCCTTAAACATATCAAAAGACATTTTTTATAAAATACAATATTCTGCAATACATTTTTTAATGCAGATTTAGGGGCAATCTTACCAAAAAAATTCTAAGTGCCAAATAAGCATGAAAACAGGAGGGTTTCAGACCATTTATTTTTGGTAAAAAAAAAATCAAATCTTATGGCACTGAGAAAAAAAAATTAGGCAAAATGTGATTCTCACCAGTAAGGGGAGTGGACGGAGTCTGTTCACACCTGGAGGCCAGCCTGCTAGAGGCTGCTATTGCGCATGCACCCTGAAGTGGTTATGCCGGTTTAACAAGACTGGTAATATCAGGAGAGGTGCAAAATCGGTTTTTGCCTCTCTCATGATCTTACAGCTTACAACGCAGATCGACAGGCATGACAAGCTGATAAGATTGCCCCCTTGGTGTTTGGCCATTTGCAACTGATTTTCAGCGGATATTTGATGAAAAACTCCAATAAAATGATAAACGATGATATAAATTGGACCAGTTACAGGGAAAGAATTCTCCACTATTTTGGGTGCAGAGTCACTGATTGTGCTCTAAGCAGGAACTACCCCTATCGCCTCACTGAAGCCTCAACCCCATAAGAGTCTGTTTTGCAGCAAGTGGTGGGTAACATTTTCAATTTGTCCCATAATAAGAGTAAGACAGTGGAATATTTAAACTATGCTGTCTTTGTAAAAAATAATTTCGGCATGTTGGGTACTAATGAGGTGAGAGCGGGCAACTTTTCTCGCTCTGCAGCTGGCTAGACACCGAGGAGATTCCCCCTTGATATTCCATAGGTAAACAGGGTCAATATTGTAATTAAAGAGCACGATACCAGTCTGCTGAGTGTCCGTGGAGGGCAAACATGTTGCGAAAAGGATGCCGATCAGTATAACTTCAAACTGAGCCATGTTGACAGAGATTCTGATGACCTCCCTGCAGAAGCAAAAACAAAACGCAAAGTGGTTACATGCATTTGTCAGATGTTGGCACCACTATCTACTTTGAAACTGGGGCTGGAATTCTCTGATGTCACATTGCCCTACTGCCGCTATCAACGGGAATGGAGAATTTGGTGCTCAACTGCTGTGGGGCCATCGGGATCACGGGCGAAGTCACAGAATTGCAGCCTGGACCTCTGGCTCTCTATTGCAACTGGACCTGTTGATGATCTGGCAATTCTGTGAAATGATCCAGACCTCAGCTCTCCACAATGCTGATGGTGAGTTTGATGGGGAACACAATCCCAAAGAAGAATTGTTCATTAAACACACAATGAATGTTTCTTTAAGCTAGGTTTCCACTCTGTAACTTCACTCACATGATTGCATGAAGCAACCTAGTCATTGCCTAGGACGGCACTGCTGCCTCACAGCGCCAGGACCTAGGTTCAATCCCAGCCTCGGGTGACTGTCTGTGTGGAGTTTGCATATTCTCCCCAATTCTTTGTAGTTTCCTGCGGATGCTCAGGTTTCCTCCCATAGTCCAAAGATAGAATAGAATCCCTGCAGTGCAGAAGGAGGACATTCAGCCCACTGAGTCTGCACCGATCACAATCACAGTCAGGCCCTATCCCACAAACCCCTATATTTTCCTCACTAATGTATCTAACCTATGCATCCTGGGACACTGAGGGGCAATTTAGCAAGGCCAATCAACCTAACCCGCACATCTTTGGACCATGGGAGGAAACCAGAGCACCTGAAGGAAACCCATATAGACAAGGAGAGAATGTGCAAACTCCATGCAGAGAGCAACCCAAGCCGGGAATCCCTAGGTCCCTAGTGCTGTGAGGTAGCAGTGCTAACCACTGTGCCATCATGCCACCTTAATGTGCAGGTTAGGTTAATTGGCCATGGTAAATTGCCCCTTAGTGTCAACAGGATTAGCAGAGTAAATACATGGGGTTATGGGGATAGGATCTGGGTGAGATTGTTATCTGTGCAGGCTTAATGGGCTGAATGGCCTCCTTATGACTGTAGGGATTCTATGATTTACTAGGTTGTTGTGGCAGAAATAGCCGTAACAAATAACATGTGCACACATCCTTTTCAGTTGGTCGGTATTACCCTGACAATATAAATATGTATCACCGTAGCCTATCCAACAGCATAACCTTTGTCCCATATGCAATCAGTGTGTAAAACTTATTAAAGCACTACATTCACAATATGAGAAGAATGGGCTATGAGTGGATGTCAAATCGCAACTTAATTGAATTATAATATTGCACTTAAATGAAGTATGCTCATCCATCTGCTTAGAACAGATTTACAATAGACATTCCCTGTGTACATTTAGAGTGAGTTTGTGATGCTTCATGAGTGATTGATCCCTACTCTAGTTCTCCAATCTCTCCTCAATACTGACTTCTCCTATTTAGTTTTGTTGGCACTTTAATGGAAAATAGTTCTTCGTATTTATTTAAATTGTGTGGTGACCTTTCCTCCATAATGTTTGTATGGAATTATTCATAATCAAATATTGTAAAACAACATGCGTTTATACCTTTCATAATCTCACAGCATCTTAAAATGCTTTACAACCTCTAAAGTACTTCTGACATGGAAATGCTGGCGTTGGACATGGATAGGCACAGTCAGAAGTCTCAGAACACCAGATTAAAGTCCAAAGGTTTATTTGACATCACAAGCTTTCAGGGAGCTGCTCCTTCGTCAGGGAAGAGAAAAGTTGGGTTCACAAACAGGGCACATATAGACACAGATGTTTTGTGGTTGAGTTTGTGTCTATAAATGCCTTGTTTGTGATTCCAACTCGTGATGCCAAATAAATTTATTGGACTGGTGTTGTGAGACTTCCTACTGTAAATTACTTCAGAAGTGTTGTCAATTTTGGAATATAGGAAACACAGTGGCCAGTTTGTTCACTACGAGGTCCCACTGACAGTAACAAGATAAGTGATCAAATAATGTGTTTTAGTGAAGCCCTGATTCCTCGAATCTTTTACATCCACTCCATCTTTTACATCCATTCAGAGCCCATTTTTCTCATATTGTGAATATAGTCCTTTTATAAATATTACACATTGATTGCATATGAGTTAGAGGTTATGCTGTTGCATAGGCTATAGCAATACATATTTATATTCTTAGGGTAATACCGAACAACTGAAAGGAGTGTGTGCTCGTTATTTGTTGCAGCCAGCCCCGCCACAACAGCCTAGTAAATTATAGAATCCCTACAGTGCATTAGGAGGCCATTCAGCCCATTAAGCCTGCACCGTAATCGTTTAATGTCCCATCAGAAAGACCCCAACTCTTCCTCATTACTGCATTGGAATAGCAGCCTAAATTGTTGTATTTGGAAAAAGGAATTTCACCAAAACTGAACTATTTCCAAGATTTCAGCAGAACAGAAAACACTCAGAAAAAGCTAGCAAACGTGACATTGTACTTTACCGGGCAATTTTTTTGAAAATAACAGCTGTTTGTCTTATGTTAATACAATTGAATGTGCCTGGGCACTTTGAAGGGGCATCATAAAGCAAAATTTGACATTGAGTCACACAAGGAGACATTGTATCAGATACTAACACATTCATTTGATGGGATGTCCTGTTTGCATCTATATGGATTTCAGTAAGGCGTTTGACAAAGTCCCTCACGGTAGGCTGGTAGAAAAGGTTAAGGCGCATGGGATACGAGGCCAGGTAGCTAGGTGGATTGAGAACTGGCTGGGAAATAGGAGACAGAGGGTAGTTGTGGAGGGTACCTTGTCGGGCTGGAGGCCAGTGACCAGTGGTGTGCCGCAGGGCTCGGTACTGGGACCTCTCCTCTTTGTAGTCTACATAAATGACTTAGAAGAGGGCGTAGGTGGTGTGATCAGCAAGTTTGCTGATGACACCAAGATGGCAGGGTTGGCGGGTACGGAACTGGATTGTCAGGTGATACAACAGGATATAGATAGGTTGGTGCAGTGGGCAGATAGGTGGCAGATGGCATTTAATCCTGACAAATGCGAGGTGATGCATTTTGGACGGAATAATGCAGAGAGGAGCTATGTGATAAAAGGTAGGCCGATTAGGAGTATAGACATACAGAGGGACCTGGGAGTGCAGGTTCACAAATCCATGAAGGTTGCGTCACAAGTGGAGAACGTTGTTAGGAAGGCTTATGGGATGTTAGCCTTTATAGGAAGGGGCTTAGAGTATAAAAGCTGCCGTCTAATGCTTCAGTTATACAGAACGTTGGTTAGACCGCATTTGGAGTACTGCGTCCAGTTCTGGTCACCTTATTACCGGAAGGACGTGGAGTCTCTGGAAAGGGTGCAGAGGAGGTTTACCAGGATGTTGCCTGGCATGGGGGGACTGGGTTACGAGGAGAGATTGAAGAGACTGGGGCTATTCTCCTTGGAAAGACGGAGATTGAGAGGGGACATGATAGAGGTATATAAGATACTGAAGGGAATAGATAGAGTTAATAGTGAGAGACTGCTCCCTAGACTGGGTACGAACACGAGAGGTCATCACTTAAGGGTGAGGGGGGGAGGTATAATTTGGAGGTAAGAGGAAGGTTCTTTACGCAGAGAGTTGTGGGGGTCTGGAATGCGCTATCGAGTAGGGTGGTGGAGGCAGGAACGTTGGACTCGTTTAAGATGCAGTTAGATAGGCACATGAGTGAAACAAGAATGGAGGGATATGGTAGGGGCTATTAAATAGGGTTAAACCTCGGGAGACACCGGAAGGGCAGGCTGTATGATTAATATTTTTTGTCTTTATTCCACAGGTGGAGGTCCACCTCGTGTCAAGCGAGGGGCATGCACACGGCGGGTCGTGCGTGGGCTGCTCTTGGAAGTCCAGGAGTGGCCTAGTACTTCATGTCGGTGTGTGTGCTTGATCCTGGACCGATAGACGGGCGCCACAACAGCTCAGTGACTAGCACTGCTAGCTGTGCAGATACATGGATTTGGGCCTGTGTCTGTGGGAGTTTGCGCATTCTCCCTGTGGTTGCGTGGGTTTCCTCCGGGCGCTCCGGTTTCCTCCCACACCCCAAAGATGTGCTCTTAGGCTAATCGGTTTCCACCAAATTGACACTATTTCTTCCCTGAATCTGACTGAGTAGGGTCCCATTCGTAGACATGCAGGGTAAAATAGGTGTAGGGTGATGCGGCGGCACGGGCTCGTTGGGCCGAAGGGCCTGTTTCCCGTGCTGGGTTGTTCTTTGTTCTTTGTTGTTCTTTGTTTGCATATCCATTCAATGGCTTCCTGTGATGCTGTGTGGAACAAGGAGGTGCCTCCGGCATTAGGTCTTAGTAGGCAAGTTGACATGATGTGTTCTATTGTTCTGGGATTCATGACCACAATTGCACTTTGGGTCAGCCCTGATCTTACAGTAATGGAGCGGGTGGCTCCATCCCCTGTGCCAGTTCAATTGCGCACAATCCACTGTCTTCAAGAGATGTTGAAGCCAGTGGTCTCCACAGTTGTGTCAATGATGAAGCACTGGTTTCTGATGCTGCTTGTATCCCTCAGTTGCATCTATCTGGATATTGAGTTGATGGCAGATGCACGAATATTAACTGCTGCTTCCCAAAGTGGCTGATGAAATTTTAAACACTTCCTTAAGGTTGTACGGCAGATGAGCAAAAGTTTGGTCAAAGAGGTAGGTTTTAAAGCAAATCTTAAATGAAGAAAGTGAGGAAGAGAGAAATGTCTTCAAAATTTTACAGACCTTTGTTTGGTCACATAGAAACATACAAGATAGGAGCAGGAGGAGGCCATTTGGCCCTTTGAGCCTTCCCCATCATTCATCACGATCATGGCTGACCGTCCAACTCAGTAGCCTAATTCTGTTTTCTCCCCATAACCTTTGGTCCTGTTTGCCCTTCAGCCTTCTCTTAAACAGCTACATTCTGTACAAAATTATTTGATCATTTAAACTACTTGTTTCTAAAACCATCATTGTAAGCGATTCTTTCTGTCCAATGCCACCAGGCTGTATATGACATTAATCTTATTATTTTATAATTTACAGTCATTTGGATATCCCTGGCCATGGCTAAGCAAACATCATTGACAGTTGAATCACTTACAGCAAAAACAAAATCCTAGATATGGCAGGTGCACCAAAGACTTGGCACATCAGTTCCCAAAGAAATTTCCGGAACATTCCTCTGGCATTGTCTCAGTGGAAAATCTAAGCTCTCCATTTTTCCAGCAGGAGATTTTAGCACCGCACAGATGAGAAACATTGGAAGTATGGTTTGTGTTAAGTCCAGATATGAAATCATCAATATGAACGCTATTCTGTCCGCTGACCCACATCAAGTTTATGACAACTGGAACATGGTGATCCTTGGAAATGTACAGAAGCAGGAAATTAATTTCTGCTGACCTCCAGGCGTCAGTAAATATTGAAAGAGCCCTAGGCAGCAATGAACACTGGAGGCATCCAACAATGCATCCAAACGACCATCTTAAATTTAACCAAATCTCCAAAGTACAGGTTGTTGTGATGGTGGGGGGAACGTGCATGACATTTTGACAACATTATCACCCAAAAGTCCTTTCTGCGACATGCAACTCAGCAGATTCGTCCCCTTTTGCTTTTATTGGCCAATTCCCAAAGGTTCATAGAACTGAATCCATGGAATCCTTACGGTGCAGAAGGAGGACATTTGGCCCAACAAGCCTGCACTGATCACAGTCCTGCCCTGGTACTATCCCCACAACCCCATGCATTTACCCTAGCTAGTCCTGCTTGACACTGAGGGGCAATTTAGCATGCCCAATCCACCGATCCCACACATCTTTAGACCGTGGGAAGAAATAGAGCACCCGGAGGAAACCCACGCAGACAAAGGGACAATGTGCAAACTCCACACAGGCAGTGACCCAAGCCGGGAATCGAACCCAGGTCCTTGGCACTGTGAGGCAACAGTGCTAACCACTGTGCCACCGTGCCGCTCAAGATGATTTCCCCACAACTGACAGCGAAGCAAATTCCTTTCCCAGCATTCCCAAAGATCGGTGTCTCTATATCTGTTGCAGTGATCTGCTTGCAACTGTTACAATTGAAGCTTTTTAGGCAGAGAGACCTGCCCCTCCAAAGAATTAAACCCTTATTCAACTCATGTATAGAGCAAGTGGATTAGTGCCCCACAGGATTGACAATGACCCTTTCAGCAAATATGCTGCACTGACATATTAGAATCGATAGTGAGATTGTAACAGATCACCGCAACTGGTGACACTCACTGCCAACTACTGAAAAGCTGGTCCAGAGTGGTCCAGGCAAAGCAACTCTTATTTCAGCACATCAATGGTTTATTCTGTATGGTTTTTATTGTCTGCGTTCTGTGTTGCATATCAATCATATTGTCACTGGATAGACCTTGTTGCTCAGTACCATAGAACTATAGAAAGTCACAGCACAGAAGGAAGCCATTCAGCCCATCATATCCATGCCAGCCCAAGGACACCGAGGTGCCCTTTCTAATCCCACCTTTCTGCGCCAGGCCCATAGCCCTGTAGTTTACAGCACAAAAAGAGCAGATTTTTTTTAAAGGATTTGGGGTCCCTGTCTCCACCATCAACTAGGGCAGCAGTTTCCAGACAACCACTACTCTCTGCAAAGAAAGTTCTTCCTCATTTTCCCTCTACACCAACAGCCATTTGTCTTGAATCCATGTCCCCCTGTTCTAGAATTCTCCAACAAGGGAAACAATTTTATCCTGTCCACCCTATCTCTTGCCCTCATAATTTGATACACAGCTATCAAGTCACACCTGAGCTTCCTTTGTTCCAAGGAAAATAACCCTAACCTATACAGTCTCTCCACACAACCACACTTCTCTAACCCTAGCAACCTTCTTGTAAACCTCCTCTGCACTCTCTCCACAGCAATGCCGTCCTTCCTGTAATATGGTGACCAATAGCCACCCTTTAGTTTGCCATGGTGATTGAAATGTAGCTGGCATAGCAGACTGCTGTGGAAGGCATCATGCCTGCTGCCAGGATACCAGACATTAAACTGTGTTATGCGCTATATATGGCCCACACCATTTGGATGCTGAGAGAGTGGAATCCGTTTTTGCTTCAGAGCTGACCTGTGGAAAAAGCAACTCAAGTGTGGTCGATGAAAGTGTGCACCAGGGAGAAGACTATAATCTGACTGAAGCTGCAACATTTACTCTGCCTGCTGGTCTCTGACAAGAGAGAAAGAAATATGGTTAGGTTTCTTTGAACAGAGAATCTCATTGATTACTCTGACATTACAGCAGTAAATGGGGTGGGAGGAGGATAATGTGAAGCTTAAAGAACAGTGTGCACCTGTTGGGCCAAATGATCCATTTCTGTGCTGTAAATTCATTGTAATTTAGTATGATATATTGTAGAGATTTAACCATAAGCCAGAAGGATTTAGACAATATAATAATTATCATCAAAACAGATCATTTGTGCTTAAATTGCTTGATTCACAACATTACATGGTAATTTGTTAAGTGCAAGGGACTCAGAAATGAGCAGTAACTTAAGTTGTGTGTGTCTGCTTGTGTGTGTGTGTGTGTGTGTGTGTATAGAGGGGGAGACAGTGCATACAAAGAGATATTGCGCGTAAGAGCAAATCATACAATAAAAACGCATTGAGAATGAAAATTGGTGAGACTTTAGAAAACAGTGGCAGTGAAATTTAACGACAAAAAGGTCAATGATAAGAATGAAATTAAGTGTATTTTAAAGTTGTGTTATTTTATCAAAAAGCAAAAGCTTCAACATTGGGGAAAGTTGCAAAGCAGGCACTACCCAGCTGCCCACCCAACCACACCAGCCACCCTACCAGCCCTGCCATGCTACCCAACTTCCAACCCACCCACCAATCACCCTATATTCCTTCCACTCTGCTGCCCTACCCACCGCCACTTGAGCCACATGCCACGCTATGCAATCAGGCCCTGTCGATCTGCCACCCTATCCACATTCCACTCTGCCACCCTACCCATCTCCCATCCTACACACATCCACTCTACCCATCTGCTACTCACCCACCTGACAGCCCTTACCCATTTACCTCACCTATCCTATCCCTTACGTACTTACCTTCTCACTGCATGCTTTCAAAGATGTTTTGCCCATTTAAATTCTTTACTTACCAGAAAACAGCAGCAAGTGCTGCTAAAAAAGGTGTGCAGCATGTCTTCCGCTGATGTCCCAGTGATAGGATGAAGCTCTTTGAGGGACTGTACACTTGGCATTTCTGGAGAAGAGAGGGTCAGACACCCTAGCCAGAAATGTGGATTCCTGGCGTTGTGGGGAAAAGTAGGTATGGAGTGGCAACCCAAAAGTAGTTGCCACATGTCAGACAAATCCGGTCATTGACTTCAAGCGGATGGGTCTCCAATGAGGTGTGCAATCCAGTTTAGTCTGTTTTATAGCATTACTAAAAGTTAAAATTGCCCCTTATATTTCCTGACCTCTGGATTTCTTGTGCTGTTACACCAGGAAAACAGTGCAAACCTGACAGACCAGGGTGCAAAACAGGATGAGAACCCACTGCACTGATTCCTGCTTCCTATTTACTCAAAGGCACTGCAAGTGCTTCATATGAATGAATACATTATGTCCAGGAACAAACAAGGGAAATATATCAAATGACATATTTCATGTCATTAACAGTAATAGATGCAAGAAATTCCTGCACATCTGGTGCTGCCGAGGGTGGAAGTACGGGTCAAATTTTAAATGGTCAGTTTTTCCTAATCCAATGAATCATAGAGAAAGTAGTTGCATTAACAAAATTGAAACGATAAAGATGAGGACATGTCCAAATCATTCAAGTGATTCTTGGAGCCACCGCAAATAACACCATTCTCCATCCCTCAACTAAGCGACACATCCTAATCCCACAAATAGTCTCAACATCTTCTCAAACATTTGAAAGTCCCCAACACTGGGAAATGCGAAATGTTGGGACATGACTAAGGGGCAGGTAGGAATCTTAACCTATCAAAGATCAGGAAAGTTTGGACCTCTGGGTTTATATTAGTGAGACTAAAAGTATCGGTCATGCGCAATGCAGTAAAAATATTATAATTTTAAGACAGTCAGATTTTATCTGCAATTATTACTTAAATCTCGGTGTTTACTGATTGCTGAAGTATTTCACATAAATTCACATTCTCACAAATGTTTTCCAGTTGTTATTAATTGCATGAACTACTTCAGGAAGAAAGGCAATACAATTTATAAACTATGCATTGCATTCCTTTATTACGGTCTAGAAGTTAGACTGCAAAATAAATCTGTCAATCTGGGATTTCCATCGTGCTTGTTTGCTAATCATACGTTGCCAATTGAATGATTTTTAATTGCCTTTATACTTTTTTTTGTACTTTTTAATTCTATAATTTTAGGGTACATTGTCATATTGGATTTTAGCCCCCATACTTTCCATCAATAGATTATCATACAATATCCCTTGTTGGAAACCTGTTGAAAGTTGTTTCCATTCCGCATTAGGGGAGCTAGTGTAAATCTCTACATGAATTAAGTAAGCCTCAGTCAGTCAACTAAATTCTAAGTATGGGCATTAAAACAAGTTGTTGCATTTTATTAAGAGAGTTGCTTCCGAGCACCTCCACTGCCAGTGAATATATCACATGCAATTCCTTGGAAGCTTTCTTTCTCAAGCTGTTGGATCCCAACGTACTGGCATACTGGGTTTCTGAGATAACAGATAAAAGTTAAATCCTAAGAATACTTGGTGAAGTGGCATGTCTCCTCGAGATCTAGGAGTGGCACAGTGGCACTGCTGCCTCACTGTGCCAGCATTCGATTTCCGGCTTTGTCTGTGCAGAGTCTGCACATTCTCCCCATGTCTGCGCAGGTTTCCTCTGAATAATCCCGTTTTCTACCACAGTCCAAAAGACGTGCTGGTTAGGTGCATTGGTCATGCTTAATTCTCCCTCAGTGTGCCTGAACAGGCACCAAAACATGGCAACTAGGAGATTTTCACAGTAACTTCACTGCAGTGTAAATGTAAACCTACTTGTGACAGTAATAAGTAAACTTAAACGACAGCTTCCTGACGAATTAATGACTTGCACAACACTGGTGGGGCTGCTAAATGTCAGGAACAAAAACTTTAGTGGAGAATTTGTTGAAACTATGATTAGACAACTCAAGGAAATTTTGTATTTAAACTGCAGAAGCTGAATACTTGGAATCCAGTTCGGAGGTTACAACAATCAGACCATCCATGTCATCTTCCAGCAATATCTGTATTGTATTCTCATATAAACACGCGTGCAAGATTATTATGCAGCTCTGCTATAAGTAAAACACACAACATGCAAGTTTAACCTGTGGGGGGGGGGGTGTCTCAAAAGAGAGTTCTAAAAGTTCTCAAACCGAATCTTTTTAAAAAGTAGTTTCATGATGTACTCAACACAACTAGAAGATGCAAGCACAGCTTAAATTATTTTATTAAAAACCCATTCTCACTGACAGAATACAAGGCTGACTAGTTTCTCCAGAATATACATTCAGAGCGAATTGTTAATTTTTCTCACCTCTTTGACACTACATGGGAGCTACTGTTGTCACACCTTTTGCCAGTCACACCTGCAACTGAAAAAATATTTTAAAGTCAATTTACAATCCCAGCTCCCTTCCAAACTGATATGGATGTGTTTTTAGTCCTCCGGTTGACTTTCTCTGCACTATAAAGGAAGCAAAGATTGCAGATAAGAATCTCAATTTGAAGTTCTAATCAAATATAATGCTATCACTGCATCTGAGGAAATGCATTCTCAGAATCTTCAGATTGCATAAACAGTGTGCAAATGATCCCTATACAATAACATTAATGTAGCTAATTATGTTTCGGAATGAAAATTCTCTATTTTACCACACCCTTTGTCCAAGACTTTGAATTA
This sequence comes from Carcharhinus amblyrhynchos, assembly GCF_965287045.1. Classification (NCBI taxonomy): domain Eukaryota; kingdom Metazoa; phylum Chordata; class Chondrichthyes; order Carcharhiniformes; family Carcharhinidae; genus Carcharhinus; species Carcharhinus amblyrhynchos. Next base: position 20,858,681 of record NC_137325.1, on the reverse strand, counting down.
AACATCTACTTCCAAAACTGTTCCCATTATATATCTTCATGTAAACTGCACGTACAAGTTGACATTTGCGCTTCATAAAAGTGGGAAACATACATTAAAAAAAATACATCCTTCATGTTTTAAATCCCAATGGATTTGTCAGCAAGGATAAAAGGATTTACTTACTGGACGGTCCCTCACTGATGTCTGAGCTGAGACACTGAGCTCTGAAACTCATTTTAAATCTGGGACAGCTGACTTCAAACCACACCTCCTCAATGGATCTCAGCAAAGACCTTGGCAACTATCAGGGATACATGAATAAATGGTCACTATCCCTGAACCTAATCTCTCTTTTCAGATTCTTAAGGACCACCCTGCATGTTCCTAATTCCGACTTTTGGAGTTTGTTATTTTACCATTTCGCCTCAATCAGGTCCAATGGAAAAATACCTCAAACGGTCATTTGTCCTCTGTGACCTGCTCTGTTCAAGGTAAATGTCAGTTGTATTGGAAGCATTCTTCAGCTCTCATTGCACTTAAAAATAATTACAAAGTCATACTGGTTGGATTTTCATCTTTGAGACGGACACTTGGAGTTAGAAAATTTCCAGGTTTGGGGCATCCGCCTGGAGCGAGGGTGCCAGCAAAGATAGGATTTTCATTCCGGGAAGAACGGGTGAATGCTGGAGTCAAGCCACCAGCCCTGAAAACAAATCAAATCAAACAATCATACAATCCTTACAGTGCAGAAGGAGGCCATTTGGCCTATTGAGTCCACAAACCCACCCAAGGACTATTCCCATAACCCTAGGTATTTACCCTGCTAATTTCCCTGACATTAGGGTCAATTTAGCATGGTCAATCAACCTAACTCACACATCTTTGGAGTGTGGGAGGAAAGCGGAGCACCCAGAGGAAACCCATACAGACATGGGGAGAACATGCAAATTCCACACAGACAGTGACCCAAGTCGGGAATTGAACCCGGGATCCTGGCGCTGTGCAGAAGAAATGCTAATCACTGTGCCACCGTGCCATCCTACAGTGCCAAAGCACCCACAAGGCTTGCCAAGTGTTCCAAAGCGGGTTGTTTATAAGGTCTTCCTTGCTGCTCTGGAAATGTTCCCATTATCATAAAAATAGTAAGGCCCTCTTCCCTCACACCTATTCATCCTCCCTCATTCCCCATGCCCTATCCATACCAACTCATGCCACCTCATACTCACATCCCAAATATACCACCATGGCTCCTAATACCTTCTATGCCAAGATATGCCTCTTAACCAAGATCCCATCCATCCCAACTCGGTCAGGGTTTTACACCTTCGGACGGGTAGCTGCTCTTGACACAATTAAGGCACTTAATTGGTCACTTAAAAGCTATGTAATGATCTTTTCCAATCCAACATTTAGGCTGATAGGCGGATGATAGATAGGGGAGAAACCCAAAATTAAAGAAAGTTTGATGTCAGGCAGGAAGAAGGAGGGAACACCTCCATCAGAAGCCCCCTTCCAAATGGGGCTCCTTCCAAACACCTCACATCAGGGCCTCGAAATCTCTGGACCTCTCTTGCTCCTCCGACCTGTCCCTCCTCGTTACCCCCTCAGTCTTCCAATCCCTCCTCTCCCCCCGACTGCTGCCACTTACCTTTCCTGATTTGGAGGAAAATGTAATTGATTTGATTAGTAAGTTTGCAGATGACACAAAGGTTGGTGGATTTGCAGATAGCGATGAGAATACAGCAGGATATAGATCAGTTGGAGAGATGGCAGATGGAGTTTAATCTGGACAAATGTGAGATAATGCATTTTGGAAGGTCTAATACAAATAGGAAATATACAGCAAATGACAGAATCCTTAAGAGTATTGATAGGCAAAGGGAATTGGGTATACAGGTACACAAGTCATTGAAAGCGGCAAGGCATACAGCATGCTTGCCTTCATCGGTTGGAACATTGAGTTTAAAAATTGGCACGTCATGTTGCAACTTTATAGAACCTTAGTTGGGCTACACTTGGGATACAGTGTTCAATTCTGATTGCCACACTACCAGGAGGATGTGGAGGCTTTGGAGAGGGAACAGAAAAGATTTACCAGGATGTTGCCTGGTATGGAGGGCATTGGGTATGAGGAGAGGTTGGTGAAACTTGGTTTGTTCTCACTGCAACGATGGAGGTTGAACAGTGACCTGATAGATGTCTACAAGATTATGAGGAGCATGGACAAAGTGGATAGTCAGAAGCTTTTTCCCAGAGTGGAAGAGTCAATTACTAGGGGACACAGGTTTAAGGTGTGAGGAGCAAGGTTTAAAGGAGATGTACAAGGCAGATTTTGTACACAGAGGATGGTGGGTGTCTGAAACTCGTTGCCGAGCGAAGTAGTGGAAGCAGATATGGTAGTGATGTTTAAGGGACATCTTGACAAATACATGAATAGGATAGGAATAGAGGGATATGGTCCCCGGAAGGGTCGGGGATTTTAGTTAAGTCAGGCAACATGGTCGATACAGGCTTGGAAGGCCGAAGGGCCTGTTCCTGTGCTGTAATTTTCTGTTCTTTGTTCTTTGAAATGGCATCACTTCTGCTGAAGATGATGGGGATGCATTGCTAAAAATTCCAGCCTGTGTTAATATACTTTGAGATATATAGAATCCTACAGTGCAAAAAGAAGCCATTCGGCCCATCGAGTCTGCAGCAACCACAATCCCACCCAGGCCCTATTCCCATAACCCCATGCATTTACCCTAGCTAGTCCCCCGACACTAAGGGGCAATTTAACAAGGCCAATTCACCTAACCCACACATCTTTGGAGTGTGGGAGGAAACCAAGCACCATGAGAAAACCCACACAGACACAGGGAGAATATGTAGGCAGACAATGACCCAAGCTGGGAATCGAACCCAGGTCCCTGGCATTGTGAAGCAGCAGTGCTAACCACTGTGCCACCATGCTGCCCACATATCTGTGAGATGTGATAATGAGTGATACAAATAAGTTATATTTGATTGTCTTTAATTCATTATATTGTATATTTTATTTTGTTTTAAAGTACCCCTTATTTGATTCTTTTTGCGTTTTGATGAGATAACACAATATGAAAAATATACAAATGCAACAGTGGTTCATGATACTTGCCGCGTTAATTAGCACCATCATAGTGTGATAAGGAGATCTTGCACACAATGAGTCGTGTCCCTGCCTCTGGGCCAGAAGCTCTGAGTTCAAGTCCCACTCCAGGACTTGATGGCCAAGGAAATCTGCCAAATGGGCTGAGTGTGTCAACCTACAAATACCTCAAAACACGTCAATTGCTGGCAGTACAAGCAGCAGAGACTTCTGGTCAGCCATGCTTGATATGGAGAGGTGCCACTCAAGCTATAAGCCTCTGGTGACAGACCCGAAATCTGTGTTGGGAATTACGATCTATTGAAATGGATGAATATCTACTTTAGTGCACCATGAGTTGTGGGAAAAGAATTAGAATTGTTGTGTGATAACATTGCATTCCTCCTCAGATAATTGGAGAAAACACGTTTAAGTATCACATTGAGAGTGCTAAGTTTGCAATACATACCATGGAGATTTACTAGAACAATATCGTGAATGAGGGAATTCAGTTGCAAAAATATTCAGTTGGACAAGTGAGAGAATCTAAGATTGTTTTCCTCAGAACAGAGAAAGCTAAGGGGAGATTTAATAGAGTTTAACATGGTGAATAGAAAGGGGTTTGGTAGAGTAAATAGGGACATGCTGATTTCAGTGCTGGAGGCTCAATAATCAAGTGAGTCACATTTAAGATAATTGCCAAAAGAACAAGAGGGAAGGTAAGAAGTTTGTTTTTTTAACACGGTGGCTTGTTATTGTCTGAAAATGTGATGGGAGCCAGTGAAGGGAATTGGATCAAAGTGGGAACATTCGCAGGGCAATGGGGAATGAGTGGGAGAGTGAGACAAATTGAATGGCTCTTTCGAAGAGACAGACACAATGAGCCAGATGGCCTCCTTCTACATTGCACACTTCAAAGATTCTACATGACTTTCACTATCATTTGAAATTAATAAAACTGAAAGCAGCTCAAAAACAAACAACTGAAAATAAATGTTGTAAATAAATGAGCAGCATTCTGGAATCATGTCCCATTATCAATAAATCATAGTGAAGGGTCTCAAAACTCCATCACTTTAATCTAGCATAACTCCCTTTTATGAAGGTTGTATTTAATTCTATTTCCCAAGAGAATCAACTTCTGAACTGGATAAAGTTGAAGAGAATGGAGAAAAAAATTGAAACATGAAGAAAAGGGTGTAAAAATCACCATGCATCTATAAATATTCTTTCCGTTGTGCCTAATTGTAATTTATACTTGAACTAATCCTAATGCTATTTTATTAGTTATTCCTCTTGGTTTATCACGAATGCATAAAGTTTTTCCTCATGCTCTGTTCTGAATTTACTTTTCATTACTTTATAGTTATGTCCTCTGGCTCTTTTGTGTCTTACTTTGAAGTTGTAATCTGGGCTTTACTTATCTACCTTTCATTATTCCTTGCACATGCTATTCTTCCCACAGATATCCCACACTCTCCTTCGAGCGATTGGTTTTCATAGTTTGCTAAAACGTTTCCAACCACAATAATGTGTCAGTTCATATCTTTCTCACATCCTCCTTTGAATGTCATGCAACTGGTGGAGATAACATCATTCACTAGTTGGATGTCATGAATGCAAAGGTCCACTTTCTTCATTATCTTGCGATCTTCATTTTCCACAGCAAGAACTTTGGGTTTTGGAATCAGGAAATTTATGGGTACAATCTATTACCACAAAACTTTAGAAAATTTGAATTGCAACAACAGTTTGCAGCATCATAAAGCATGGGCTTCTTTTGGACTGGCACAAAAGGGGAGCGACCCAGTGATATAATGAGTTTGATTCTGGCTCAACGGAGGAAATGCAAACCAATGGAGGTCCACCGCTCCTATAGTTCACAAACGTGACCCACATATTTGGGCAGTTTCAATATAAGAAGGTATTTCCATTCATGTTGCACCTTTTACAACTTCAGAATATCCCAAAGCTCTTTACATTGTACGAAATATTGGAGTGCAGTCACCGTTACAGTAGTCTACAAAAGCAAAATGGAGTGGTGTTGACCACTGCACTTCTCTTCAAGCTCAGATAGAGAGAAGATCATGTCCACCATGCACCTGCTTTGTCTGAAGCTATGGAGTGCTGCTATATATATTCTAGAACAAAGAACAATACAGCACAGGAAACAGGCCCTTCGGCCCTCCAAGCCTGCACCACTCATGCTTCCCACTAGACTATTGATTTGTATCCCTCCATTCCCAGTCTGTTCATGTGGCTATCCAGATAAGTCTTAAACGATCCCAGCAAGTCCACCTCTACCACCTTGCTTGACAGTGCATTCCAGGCCCCCACCACCCTCTGTGTAAAATACGTCCCTCTGACATCTGTGTTAAACCTTGCCCCCCTCACCTTGAACCTGTGACCCCTTGTGTTCATCACCTCAGACCTAGGAAAAAGTTTCCCACCGTTCACCCTATCTATGCTCTTCATATACCTCTATTAGGTCGCTCCTCATCCTCCGTTTTTCCAGGGAGAACAACCCCACTTTCTCCAATCTCTCCTCATAGCTAAGACCCTCCATACAGGCAACATCCTGGTAAACCTTTTCTGTACTCTCTCCAAAGCCTCCACATCCTTCTGGTAGTGTGGCGACCAGAACCAGACACAGTATTCCAAATGTGGCCTAACCAACGTTCTATATAGCTGCAACATCATACCCCAGCTTTTATACTCTATGCCCCGTCCTATAAAGGCAAGCATGCCATATGCCTTCTTGACCATCTTCTCCACCTGTGTTGCCACCTTTAAGGATCTGTGAACCTGCACACCCAGGTCCCTCTGTGCATCTATACTCCTGATGGTTCTGCCATTTATTGTATAGCGCCCCTCTACATTAGTCCTACCAAAGTGCATCACTTTGCATTTATCTGGATTAAATTGCATCTGCCATTTCTCTGCCCAATTTTCCAGCCTATCTATATCCTGCTGTATTCTCTGACAATGTTCATCGCTATCCGCAAGTCCAGCCATCTTTGAGTCATCCGCAAACTTACTGATCACACCAGTTACACCTTCTTCCAAATCATTTATATATATATCACAAACAGCAGAGGTCCCAATACAGAGCCCTGCGGAACACCACTAATCACAGGCCTCCAGCCAGAAAAAGACCCTTCCACTGTTACCCTCTGTCTTCTATGGCCAAGCCAGTTCTCCACCCATCTAGCTAGCTCTCCTTTTATCCCGTGAGATTTAACCTTTTGCACTAACCTGCCATGAGGGACTTTGTCAAATGCTTTACTAAGATCCATTTAGACAGCATCCACGGCCCTTCCCTCATCAATCTTTTTTGTCACATCCTCAAAAAGCACAGCCAAATTTGTGAGGCATGACCTCCCTCTTACAAAACCATGCTATCCCTAATGAGATTATTCCGTTCTAAATGTGCATACATCCTATCTCTAAGAATCCTCTCCAACAATTTCCCTAACACGGACATCAAGCTCTCCGGCCTATAATTACCCGGGTTACCCTTGCTATCCTTCTTAAATAACAGGACCACATTTGCTATCCCCCAATCCTCTGGGACCTCACCTGTGTCCAGTGAAGAGACAAAGATTTCTGTTAGAGGCCCAGCAATTTCATATCTTGTCTCCCTGAGCGGTCTAGGATAGATGCCATCAGGCCCTGGGAATTGTCTGTCTTAATGTTCCCTCACAAGAATGAATTTGGGAAAGGCCTTCTCATTGACTCAGAGGATTGAAATTCTCTGCTATATGCTGAAATTCCTTCTACTGCCTTTTTTCTTGTATATCATGATGATGTTTGTGTCATGCAACTCCTATGGGACACAGCCTTCTCTACAGCAGAGGAGCAGGAGGTCATGGAGGTATGGCAACAGATGGGGTTTTCCATACCTGAATTATTCATCTGCTATTCTGTCCTATCCAGGTGCCTTCCTCACTGTTAGGGAATCAATGGCCTTTTTGAGCTCAGGCACTGAGGATTCTTCATACATGACAGGTTGCTGCAGAGGATCACCAAACACAAGCAGAGAGATATCTGTGTCACACGAGTATAGCTCAGAGTGGTGCCCTACACAGCGGGCCATTGCTTGCTCTAGTCAGTGAGAATCTTAGAATCACAGGATTGTTACGCAGAAGGAGGCCATTTGACCCATCTTGTCTGCATCAGCTTTCTCTTGCCTTTTGCCCATACCCCTGCACATTGTTCTTATTCAATAATCATCTAATGCCCTCTTGAATGCCTCAATAAAACCTGCCTCCACCACACATCCAGCAATGCATTCCAGGCACGAAACACTCGCTGTGTAAAAAGGTTTCTTCTCACATCACATTTGCTTCCCCATCTGTGGATTTGAAAGGAGCAACTTTGGTGATGGTGGGGACAAGTGCCCTTTTGATACAGTCACATAGTGCAGTGGCAAAAGTAGCCATTTTGCATATGTTGATACAATACTTCTTGGCACAGTACCTTGCTGTCCACTGCACAACTGCCTTAACTAGCAGTAGATTGTCTGCTTTAGAGTTGGGAGACAGGATAAGCAAGATGAGTTGATTTAGTGACTGGAGTCATTTCTGTTAGAATCATAGAATCTACAGTGCAGAAGGAGGCCATTTGGCCCATCGAGCCTGCGCTAACAACAATCCCATCCAGGTCCTATTCCTGTAACCCCACATATTTACCTTTCTAAGTCCCCCTGACACTAAGGGGCAATTTAGCATGGTCAATCTAACCCGCACATCTTTGGAGTGTGGGAGGAAACCGGAGCACCCGAAGGAAACTCATGCAGCCAGGGGGAGAACATGCAAACTCCACACAGATAGTGACCGGAATTGAATCTGGGTCCCTGACGCTGTGAGGCAGCAGTGCTAATCTCCGTGCCACCGAGCCGTCCAAATTGCTGCAGATTTTTCACTGAGTCTCAAATCAATATTTGTTCCTTTATCTTCCTTTGCCAAATTTGGTAACTACAGCTTTACTGATGATTGACCACAGAGATATCATCAATGTTATTTGCTGAGTCCTCAGTATGAATGAACTGTCCGAGAGCTTCTGTGAAATTCTGATATTTGTTGTCATTCCCTATGTATGGAATGTTGAAGCGTGGAATGCCATTATGTTTGGATTTGTGTATTTTCACCCTGCTACTGACAAGTGAGTGATCAGTACATTATTTCCTGTGCTTTTCAACAGAGGTTTGGATGAGAATGCTAACAGTAGCTGCAGTAAGAAATTAACTGAATTCAAACTGGAGGGACATGGGCACAAACCTTTTTGAAGATGAAGTACAGGAATTCATTCAGTTCACCGATAATGATGACCTCTGTGCTTTGAGATCACCAGCTGATTTGTATAGACTTGTATGTGGTGGTTGGCAGGCAACCTTTCCAAATGTGGGAACCAGTCTGAAAATACTCTTAACAATACCTGTCACAAATGCTTCCGGTCTGCATTGTGATAGGAGGGGGTGTGAAGAATGATGGACAGATCATGTCTTCTGGTGATTTTCAGGTCAAGTTGGTGCTTTTGGCCAGAATTCAGGGGGATTGGCCTTGCTAAATTGCCTCCAGGGCAATTTTATCAGCACACCCGCCCGAGGTTCGTATGATCCTGCCCGAGGCCAATGGAAAATGCCATTCTCCAAGCCTCGCCGGCCCCCAGAATCAGGGTGGGCATGCCGGTAAAATTCCAGCCTTAGTGTCCATAGAGGTGTAGATTAGGTGGATTGGCCCTGGTAAATGCGCAGGTTTACGGGGATAGGGTGGATGGGAGGGGTCTGAGTGGGATACTCTTTTGGAGAGTCGGTGCAGACTCGATGGGCTGGATGGATCCTTTCTGCACTGTAGAGATTCTATGATTAATCAAAGTTTGCTACACCTCCAGTTTTCCACCTTCAGCATCTTTTCATCATTTTCTCATGAGTGGCATCCCATTTTTGAGACATCCTCGTACATCAGCTACAAAAGCAAAATCGCAACAGACGATCCAGCTGTTGTGAAGTAAACACAAATACATCAAAAGAAGTCACAGGATGAGACATCACGACCATGTAGCACATGGCCAACACCGTACGACGAAACCTAAAGAATATCCCATACATTTACCATGGCTATTCCACCTAATCTACACATCTTTGGACACAAAGGGCAATTTAGCATGGCCAATCCGCCTAACCACATCTTTGAACTGGGGGAGGAAACCAAAGCACCCGGAGGAAACCCATTGAATGAATCCAAGCTGAGTTAGTAACTATAGGGTGGGCAGGGCTTTGATTTGGTGTCTTATACAATGGATGTGTGATAACCCCCATGATCGGCATGGGGAATCACTAATTGATCTCCCAGTTGGGCCCATTGAATATGAGCTTCCTGAAGATCGGTAATTATATTTCATAAGATATTGGAGCAGAATTAGGCCATTCTGCCCATTAAGTCCACTCCGCCGTTGGATCATGGCTGATATGCTCCTTGTCCCCATTTTCCTGCCTTCTCCCACAACTGTTCAACCCATTACCAATTAAAAATCTAACTCCTTCTTAAATTTACTCACTGTCCCAGCATCCACTGCACTTTGTGGTGGCGAATTCCACAAATTCACAAACCTTTGGGGTGGAGAGTGTAAACTGAGCCTTGTGTAAAGCAAGACCCTGAGGGGGTCCATTAACCTTTTACTCCCAGTTCGAACCTGTTGTAGTCACCACAAGCTTTGTGTTTACTGTGTATTTTCATTTTGTGCTACAAAGCACAGTGCCTTCACAGCCAACTCCTGGAGTTATTATGGGATGGCACCTCTGACAGCGCAGCACTCCCTCGGCACTGCATTGGTGTCAACCCGGATCATACGATTATGACTTTGGAGCAACGTCCTGACTCAGAGCAAAGACTAACACTCTGGAAAGCAACACAAGCACTTCACTCAAACATCCCATTCCCAAGCTGGAAGCAACCGGGCCACTTCTAGAGACATCTTTATTCATCCAATCAGGAGCGGCTTTTGACTCTGCCCCGCCCCACCCCCGTCAACCGGAAGCGGAAGTGGTCAGTGTGCTCCCGGCTGATTGGGGAGGTGGTGGGTTACCTCTCTCCTTCACTCAGTCTCAGTGTCCCGGGGAGAGAGCGGCGGCGGCGGCAGCAGGATGGACCCCAGCGCCTTGGAGCAGGACGCCGTCAAATTCGCCCAGGCGGCGGTGAGAAGCGACCAGAGCGGCCGCTTCAATGAGGCCGTGTTTTACTACAAGGTGAGTCTGGTCCGGTGGGGTGGAGGTGGGAGGTGATGCGGGCACCCTGGAGGGGGTGGGGAGGCCTTGATGGCCTCGGGGTGTTTGTGGGGTGGGGTGGGGGGGAGTGGGGAGTGGTTGGTCAGAGTGACCTGGGGCTGGGGGGATGGATGGACTGGGGACTGATCAGCTTCAGGCCTGAGTTGTCATAGAGCTGACTGTGCATTGATCTTGCTGCTAACGTGGAGGTGTGTGGGTCACTGTGGAGCGGGAGGGTGACTTGTAGGGGAGGGGTGTGTGTGTGTCAGTGAGTGGGGGGGGGGTGTGGGTGTATATGTGTGTGTCAACGAGTGAGGGGGGGATATGTGTCATCAGCGAGTGAGGGGGGGAGATATGTGTCGTCAGCGAGTGAGGGGGGGGAGATATGTGTAGTCAGCGAGTGAGGGGGGGAGATATGTGTCGTCAGCGAGTGAGGGGGGGGAGATATGTGTCGTCAGCGAGTGAGGGGGGGGAGATATGTGTCGTCAGCGAGTGAGGGGGGGGAGATATGTGTAGTCAGCGAGTGAGGGGGGGGAGATATGTGTAGTCAGCGAGTGAGGGGGGGGAGATATGTGTAGTCAGCGAGTGAGGGGGGGGAGATATGTGTAGTCAGCGAGTGAGGGGGGGGAGATATGTGTAGTCAGCGAGTGAGGGGGGGGAGATATGTGTAGTCAGCGAGTGAGGGGGGGGAGATATGTGTAGTCAGCGAGTGAGGGGGGGGAGATATGTGTAGTCAGCGAGTGAGGGGGGGGAGATATGTGTAGTCAGCGAGTGAGGGGGGGGAGATATGTGTAGTCAGCGAGTGAGGGGGGGGAGATATGTGTAGTCAGCGAGTGAGGGGGGGGAGATATGTGTAGTCAGCGAGTGAGGGGGGGGAGATATGTGTAGTCAGCGAGTGAGGGGGGGGAGATATGTGTAGTCAGCGAGTGAGGGGGGGGAGATATGTGTAGTCAGCGAGTGAGGGGGGGGAGATATGTGTAGTCAGCGAGTGAGGGGGGGGAGATATGTGTAGTCAGCGAGTGAGGGGGGGGAGATATGTGTCGTCAGCGAGTGAGGGGGGGGAGATATGTGTCGTCAGCGAGTGAGGGGGGGGAAATGTGTAGTCAGCGAGTGAGGGGGGGGTATGTGTAGTCAGCGAGTGGGGGGGGATATGTGTCGTCAGCAAGTGAGGGGGGGGGATATGTGTCGTCAGCGAGTGAGGGTGGGATATGTGTCGTCAGCGAGTGAGGGGGGGGTATGTGTCGTCAGCGAGTGAGGGGGGCGTTTGTGTCGTCAGCGAGTGAGGGGGGCGTTTGTGTCGTCAGCGAGTGAGGGGGGGTTTGTGTCGTCAGCGAGTGAGCGGGGGGGAGGTTGACATCAGCGAGTGAGCGGGGGGGAGGTTGTCATCAGCGAGTGAGCGGGGGGGAGGTTGTCATCAGCGAGTGAGCGGGGGGGAGGTTGTCATCAGCGAGTGAGCGGGGGGGAGGTTGTCATCAGCGAGTGAGCGGGGGGGAGGTTGTCATCAGCGAGTGAGCGGGGGGGAGGTTGTCATCAGCGAGTGAGCGAGGGGGAGGTTGTCATCAGCGAGTGAGCGGGGGGGAGGTTGTCATCAGCGAGTGAGCGGGGGGGAGGTTGTCATCAGCGAGTGAGCGGGGGGGGAGGTTGTCATCAGCGAGTGAGCGGTGGGGAGGTTGTCATCAGCGAGTGAGCGGGGGGAGGTTGTCATCAGCGAGTGAGCGGGGGGAGGTTGTCATCAGCGAGTGAGCAGGGGGGAGGTTGTCATCAGCGAGTGAGCGAGGGGGGGGAGGTTGTCATCAGCGAGTGAGCGGGGGGGTGTCAGTGAGTTGGGGGGGGTGGGGGCCATGAGCAGGAGTGTCAGTTTGAGGGGTGGGGTGGTTGAGCACAGGAGTGGGGGGGTCAGTTTGGGGAGGGGGCTGTGAGCTATTTGGGTGGGGTTGTGAGCAGGAGAGTTGTTGGGATGTGCCGACAAGAGGGTCATTTTGGGTTGCATGGGTCAGGTTAAGGCTGATGTCCAATTTGCAGTTGAGGAAAGAAGGAGCTTCCGTTGACATTGGGCCTGAACTTCTACATGGTGGCGATCAGAGCCGGATTCCGCTTCTAGTTTCTTAATTGGAAATCCAGCCACAGTTTTCTCACCTGACCTTCCAAATCAGGATAAGAAATGTGTAGGGCTGCACACTGTCAGATCTTCAGTCAAGTGCTGTAATATCAGGGGTAAGGCAGCCACGTTCCCTTATTTACAACACTGGCTGATGTAAAGTGAGTATGTTTAAAGCCACATTTAGAAGCCAGAGAGAATGTAGGTTTCTCAGACAGGTAAATAGGATTGGTGGTCAGAGTGGGTAAGTCCAGGGTGTGCAGGTGAGTCCCTTAAGTTGAAGATTCTTCATCGGAACTGGAAGATAAACAAGTGCCAGCTTCAATCAGAGTCAGCATTGCTGAGTGTGGAGGACCCTTCCAGTCAATGTTCCTGACTGTTGATTTGTACCTGCGGTAGTTCCCCTTCTCATCTTTTGCTTCCCACTTCTGTTGAAGGGTCTACTCTCAAAATGTCTTCTCTATAGTTGCTGGCAGACCTATGTACTGAGGTTTTTCGGTTTATTGATGGCCAATAGCCCCAGGTCCTCTTTTATGGAATCTATACTAATTCACTAATAAGACTAGTAATCTAAAGACCCAGAGTAATGACCTGGGTTCAAATCCCACCACAGCAGATAGTGAAATTTGAATTCAACAAAGACTTAGGATTAAAAGTCGATTGATGACCATGCAACCATTGTTGATTGTCATAAAAACCCATGAATGTCCTGTCGGGAAGGAAGTCTGTGATCCTTACTTGGTCTAGCATGTGACTCCAGATCCACAGCAATGTGGTTGACTCTTAGATGCCCTGTGAAATGAATGCTGGCCTTGCCAGCAACTCCCAGGTTCCATGAACGAATAATTTAAAAAATGATACCGCTGGGAACTTCTCACCATCTAACTGACAAAGTATAACTGCATCTGTCATCCACTATCTTGGAAAGATTAACAATGGCACAGATTCCGACGGTTTGAAGAAATCAGTCTTTTAGCTTGGACTCACCTCTGAGTCCAAATTTAAGGGTTCATGCCCCACTACAGAGTCCTAAAGGCATAACCAGATGCTACAGTATAGTGCTCATGTTACTAGACTCACCATCCAGAAACCTGAGTTGAGATCTCAGCACAGCAGTTGAGGAAGTTAAATTCAATTCATTAAATCGAACCTGCCACCATCAACATCCTGAGGTTAAATGTTGACCAGAAGTGTAACTGGACCAGCTGCGTAAATGTTGTGGCTGCATGAACAGGTCAGAGGCTGGGAATTCTGTAGCAGGTGGCTCACCTCCTTGCTCTCGCACCTTTCCCTCATCTACAAGGCTCCAGTCTCTTGTTCAGACTAATGCTCATGGAAGAACACACAAAGCTCAACACCATCCGGGACAAAGCAGCCAACTTGCTTGGCACCTCATCCACCAACTTAAATATTCAACCCCTCCACCACTGTGACTGCAGCGTGTATCGTCTGTGAGATGTACTGCAACAACAAGCCAACTCTTATTCAACCGCATGCGACCTTACCACTTGTGAGGAGCAGCAGGCATGGGAGCACCACCACCTGCAATTTTCCCTCCCAGGTTGCGCACCATTTTAAGTTGGACGTATATCGTCATTTCCTTTGTCCCTCAGTCAAAATATTAGAATGCCTATCTCGCAACTGTGGGAGTACCTTCATCACAGACTCTCCAGCAATTAAAGAATGCAGCTCACCACCACTTTTTTATTGAAGACAATTGGAGATGGGTAATAATTGCTGGCTTTGTCACAGATGTCTGCATCCATTGAACACATTTAAAAATAAATTCAGTGCTGTCTTTCAGTTGGCAGATGTAAAAGATAGCATGAAGCTATTCGAAGCAGAAGGGGTTACCCAGAAGAGGCTTTCTGGTCAACTTTCACCAAAACACGTTAACTGGTCATTATCTCTTTGCTGTTTTTGGGAACTTGTTCTGTGAGCATTGGCTGCTGCATCTCCTACTTTACGCCTCAAAAGTAGAACTTCATGTAGTATTTGATTGCATAGTACTTTGACACATCCTACATCAGTGGAAAGCCTTGTACAATTGAAAGTCCTTCATTTATATCCTTTTGGCAGTTTAATCACATTTTGATTTGACTCGTCTTAAGTTTCCTTTGTACTTTTTGTTTCTGTTCGGGCCGTTCCCCCTCCTTTTGGGGAGCCGCCCCCTTTTTCTTTGTCCAAACGTAATTTAAGTTTGTTTACTTGGTTCGACCCGCGAGAACTGGCTAAAAGAGTTGATCTCTATGCCTGTGTTACTAAAACAAATATTTATTTCATAGGAAGCTGCTCAAGCATTAATATGTGCCCGTATGGCTGGATCAAAGTTGGATGGTATTGAGGAAAAAATAAATGAGTACCTGGACCGAGTGCAGGCTCTTTACTCCGCAGGTTTGTAATTTACATTGAGAGTATGAATAACCCATGACCCTCTTATATCTCATTGTGTCACAGCACTGTAACCAAAATAAGTAGAATTGTGCACAGTGAAGCTTATAGTGTTTTAGCGTTTTATTTCTAATCACCCATTTGTGTGATGTTATGTGGTTTGAACGTTTATGTATTCAAAATACAATTGGAAAGATGCTCACAAATCTAAAATGTTTTCATCTTTTGCAAATTTTAAGTTCAAGCACAGAGCACCACAGGAGACCCTCTGAAGACAAAACAGCAAATGGATCTGGAGCGTGCTCACTTCCTGGTCACACAAGCATTCGACGAAGATGAGAAGGGCAATGCAGACGAGGCTATAGAATTGTACACTGAAGGTGTCGAATTGTGCCTGAAAACAGTGAGTAAACTAGAAAATCAAAAACAAATTGGAACACGAGGGTCGATACATTATGTTGTGTATGCTGTGACCAAATTTAAGGTGAAGGACCAAATGCGATACAGAACTAATCCTACATACTGTATTTTTCATCCTAGGCTAATGAAACCTCAGACCAAACACTGCAGGGCAAATTGAAACAGTTAGCACGACAAGCACTTGACAGGTGAGTGCTTTTTGTTTTGTTCCCTGGCAAACCTTCTTCTGAACTTCTATACATGATGAAACAAAGAACATTTTCCATTCAGGTACCTGTGTGAATCTTGCGTACAGTACCATGTCATTCACATACAGCATGACCATCTGCAGATCAAAATTCCTTCCTTGATGGTGTCTATTAATCCCATACTCAAAAAAGCATCTCTATTGCATTTGCTATCCTGTTTCTGAGTGAGATGTGGTCTGCTGCTGAAATATAGCTGTATTGAGTGCTATTGAGGCGGTGGCGGGGGTGGGAATTTTCCATGGTGTGTTTCTCTATGGTGAGAGCTGGCCTGCCGTTGAGCAGCAGCGGAATTTTCTGATGCCGCCACTGTCAATGGGATTTCCCATTTGAGTCCACCCCCGCTACCAGGGGAACCTGTGAGAGGGGTGGAGTGTTCACTATCAGCAAGATCGGAAGATCTGCTGGCTAGCACGGCTGGAAAGTCCACCCCCGTGGTCGGTAGGAATGGGGTTTGGACAACTTAAGTTGGCTTCAACCTGGACTGCTGCAACCTGCTTGTCAATGCTTGAGTTGTTTGTTGTTTTTATTCAGATGTAAACCCGGAAGTGAAAGTATGATGCGCTGATCTATTGTGTCCCAGTAGCCCCCTTCTTCCTTACCCAAGGGACCATGCTAGTTAATTTTTCATTTCATACTGACATGAACAAGTGCCCTTGTGTACCATACTCTTGTAGGTGGTGTATTTTGACTACAGGAGATGGCATTACTTGATGCTTTAACTTCTACAGTAACAATGCCCTTAATTTAAAAATAATTGAGAAATACCTTATTGGGATGCTTTGCTGCAGGAAAAGAAGGTCCTCTTTTGTAGAAAACTTTTTTTCCTATTCATTGGTGGGATGTGGATGTCGCAAGCTGGGCCAGCATTTGTTGCTCATTCCTACTCGCCCTTGACGGCGTTTAAGAATCAACATGGAGTTCCATGTGGGCCAGACTAGGTAAGGATGGCAGGTTTCCTTCCCTTGGTGATTAAGGATTTTTACGACAATCGGTGATAATTTCATGCTTACCGCCACTGAAAATCAAGCTTTCAATTCCAGTTTTTATTAATTGAATTTGACTTTTACCAGCTGTCATGATGAGATTTGAACCCATACCCCCAGATCATTAGCCTGGGACCTCTAGATTATTAGTCCAGTTACATTACCTTTTAGGCCACACTCTTCCTCTAAGCTGTTAAGGCTGTATTATTTTGCATTTGGTTTCAATAACTTTTGCAAATCAGTTTGTTGATTCCTAGCTACTTTATTGAAAATCTGATTTCTCTATTCACCTATAAGATGATACTATTATCTAAGAACTCAAATTTGAATGTAGGGTTCTGTGAGGAGAAGTTTTGGGAGGTAAGGCCTGTTTATCTTTTATAACCCATGATAGAATGTTGTAGTTGAGCCTTTTCATTTAGGCTAAGTAAATTGGGTCTGTATTTCCTGGCGTTTAGAAGGAGAGGCAATTTCATTGAAACCTACAAGATTCTGAGGGGGCCTAATAGGATGGATGCTGAGTGATTGTTTTTGCTTGCCAGGACATCTAAAACATGGGGACACAATCTCAGAATCAGGGCCAATCATTTAGGGCTGATGAGAGATTACTCATAACCCAGAGGGTTGTGGATGCTGTATCGTTGAATGTGTTTAAGGCTGGTGTGGACGGATTTTTGAAGTCTCAGGGAATTGAGAGATGTTTGGAGGAAATTGTCCACTTAAGCCCAAGATCAGCCTTAAAAATAGTACTGTGAAATCTTTCACCTGGAAGGGTATATGGGGTCGCAGTTTAACGTCTCATTGGGAAGACAAAACCTCTACCACTAGTGCAGCACTGAGTGTCATCCTAGATTTTTGTGCTCTGCTCCAGGGACTTGAACCCACAACCTTCTGACTCAGAGAAAGGACTGCAATCAGCTGAGTCACCGCTTATATACTTATTCATTCTTGGAAAACTAGCACTGCTGGCTATTATTACCCACCTAAAATTGCCTTCTCGGTGCCATTTTTAACAGCAACTGCAAGGTGATGATGGTGTTGCAGTGCTGTTAGGGTAGGAGTTCCAGGATTTTAATCCAACGATCATAAATGAATAACAATATTTGTTCAAGTTGAGTGGCGTGTGGCTTGAAGGGGAACTTTGAGATGATAGTGTTTCCATGCACCTGTGTGGCCTTCGCACCCAACCCTCCCAACTAATGCCACCTTCTCAGATTTAAAGGTCATGGGTTGAACACTGCTTTATAACTTTTGTCTCCTTTTTGTTTTACATTTATTTCTCACCTAGAGCTGAAGCGTTAAAAGACTCTGTATCCAAAATGCCTGCAGAAAGAAAGCACGCTACAGGGAAACAGAGTCAGCCAGTGCGAACCTTCCAGCCCCTGGGACCGGACTTTTCACTGAATGATAAACCACAATTATCTAGAGTTCAGGGCAGTGAACGTTCAAACCATGGCCAGCTTTACTCATCAGAGGAAATTGAAGTGCTACGGTGAGAATACCTTAAAATCAGCCGCACACTTCGCACAGATGGATGACTAGAATGAAGAAGACTGCATTTATATAGCACCTTTCATCGTCTCAGGGCATTCTAAAATGCTGGAGAACAAATGAAGAGCTTTTGAGGTGTGGCTGCTATTGTAATTTAGGAAGCCCACCAGCCCAATTTGATCTTAGCTATATGTGGTCTTATTTTAAGTTTTTCTGCCTTGATTGGGTGTATTTTTTTTAATATATTAATGATGGGGGAAGAGAGTAAGATGCAAAAAGCTCTCCCCCAGGGTGTTAGAAGAGGGAAGAGAGGAAGGTACAAGAGGAGGATGTTGGGTGGGTTGTTCAAGATGGATGGGCGCCCCAAGTCAGGTGGAGAGGAGGGCTGGGGATGATTAGCAGGTTTGTCTTCAATCAGTCAGTGAGGGGTTGAACAGAATCTTCAGCCCAGGAGGGGCCTGTTGAATGGGTCCAGACACCCACAAGTTGAATTCTTTGATTCACAATGTATTAAATTGAGTCCCACTTACTCTTGCAGTAAAATGGTGTCATTCATTTTACTGATTGCTTCGATCTTTAATTTTGGGAAGTGAGTTCTTTCTTGGATGCACTTGTTAATGTAGCTTTTGGAGAAAAAGTAGTGTTGAACCTCTGTTACTCAAACCTTTTCCTTAAATCAGTTGATTTGCCTTTCAGGAAAACCTCCAAGATCAATGGAATTGAATATGTGCCTTTCATGAGTGTGGATCTCAAAGAGCGATTTGCATTTCCCATGCCATTCTCGTAAGCTGTTTTTAATATAAAACTTGCATGATGAAATCGAAGAGTTCTTAATACTGCTTGTGAATTTTGAAACGTTATCAGTGTATATAAGGGAACTAACCTTTTTTGAATTCTTGTTGCAACATTACAAATTGGGAAGAGAGTAGGCTATTTTTACACTTGGCCATCTAAGTACAAGGCTTTGCAACAATATGTATGTGTGTCTAATTAAATGTATTAGACTGTAGTTAAAGATCAACATGCTCTTCAACTTTGACATGAAGAGTTTGTGTTGAAGTTTTGAAATCCGCTGATTGGTCAAGAAGCTCACCAATCCCTTGACGATAAAATGGGAAAGTAGTTTATTTAAAGAAATAGCTCAGGTAACTGAAATTTTGTAACGTATTGATGAGTAATTGATCCAGCAGCTTTTTACAGGACAATGAAGTGTTTGGCAAATGAGTGCCAAAGGAATTGCATTTCAGAAATAATTGATTTTCTTTTGTCATTCTTATGATGGAAGACACAGGAAACCTCGGCTTTTTTCAGCATTTGAAAGCTGCTCTGCTGAGTATTTATTCTAATTTGCATTCCTGCCATGGGCAGTATGCAGTCTACGTTAGCAGAAATAATTCATGGTGCAAAGGAAATGCTTGCATTTACATCGTGCTTTAACCACAGAACTCCCCACCGCCACGTTTGCAGTGTAGACACTGTTGTCATGTAAGAAACACAACAGCTAATTTACACACTGCAAGATCCTACAACAGAGGTGACGATAATAACCAGATAACCTGTTGTTATTGGGTAACTATTGACTGGGGGTAGAGAGGACACTGGCCCTGCTCTTATTCAAATGGAGTTGTTTATATTGAATCGTGAGTTTAACATCTGAGAGATGCCCCCTCTGACATTTGCATCATTCCCTCAGTATGGACTAAAGTGTCAATTTAGGGTAAGCACTAAAGTCTATGGAGTGGGACTTGAACCTACAATCCTAACTCGGGTGAGGGTGCTACCACTGAGCCAAGGCTGACATCTTTTTTTGTCACACTTGCGTGCTTCAAAACAGCTTATTGTCTGACTTACCTAGAGTAATGTCATGGGAGATTCATATTTATAGAAAATGAGAGAGTGTTTGTTCTGTCTCCACCCCCAGGTATTAAAAACCAGACTTTGTTAGTGCTGCAAAATGATGTTTCTTTTTAAGAGATATAAAACCAGTCACTTAAACGGCAATCTGCAACCAGGATTTTCCAAACCGCACAGCACCCTCATCCAAATATGTTGACCTGAAGAGTATGGTTATATAGTTATTTAACAATATTTATTTGATGATTAGGAAAACAGTGGCAATGAATATTTGCAAAATCCTGCAAATTGCTTTCAGTGTCTTGATGAGGGCAGGCACAAGCCACCACAAGTTCAGGATGCATTTTCGGAAGTTCACATTCACCTTTGTCTGCACTCCTGTCCCAGGTCCGTCTATGTTTAACGTTTTTTAAAAATCTGAATTCCTCCGTAAATCAAACCACAAACTCAGCATCCAGCCTCTATGTCTGCAAAGTCTTGGCTGGGCATTAACCTTCATCCTGACTCATAGGTCTTTTGCTCCAACCTAAACTCTGTCCCCACGATAAGACTGTCTCCTCAGCCCGGCTGCTGGTCAGGGATGCCTGCTGCTTTACAAAGTCTCCTATTGTTTTTACAGGGACAGAGCTGGCAAACTGGTATTGTCACCAAAGCAGAAAGCATTATTTTCCCGGTGGGTTCGACCAGATGACCTCAGCAACAACCCTACAATGATCTACACAGTCTCTAGTTTCAGTATAAAACAGGTTAGTCTTTTAAAATCAGCTTTGTCTGTTCACTTTTACTCGTTTAAAATGTCAATTTTAATTCAAAAGGACCTTTGTCATCCAATTCCATTTAGTTATGTTTTTAACAATGCGGGAAATTCTCACCTCCCAAAATGTTGGGGAGGGGGTGAATGGAAATTTTCAATCTATGACTAATAGATCGTTGGCACGAGAATGTGTTAAGGGATTTGTAACTAAGGCGGGGAAATGGGTTTAGAATCAAGA
The DNA here is from genome assembly GCF_965287045.1 of Carcharhinus amblyrhynchos. Classification (NCBI taxonomy): domain Eukaryota; kingdom Metazoa; phylum Chordata; class Chondrichthyes; order Carcharhiniformes; family Carcharhinidae; genus Carcharhinus; species Carcharhinus amblyrhynchos. The sequence continues at coordinate 20,837,852 of NC_137325.1, read as the reverse complement.
TCAGCCATGATCCAATTGAATGGCAGAAAGAAGAGAATGACAAAGGACGGAATGACTCAGTCTTGTTCCTACACCCAGAAAAACTAAAGGTTTTTGAAAAATGCCAATGTAGTTTTGCCTACTTGCCTCCACAAATGGTGTGTTACGAATGGACAGTTCCTCTGGTCTAATTGCCTTTTGCAGCTTTAATCACATTTCTGCAATGCTAGATGCCAGACCTCGCACACCACAGTATTAAATTGCTGCCCCCTGCAGGAGATGTTTGGGAAGGCACACCCTGCAGCTGTAAGGATAGTTTCTATTTTGATCTAAAGGTTTAAATGAGGGAGCAGCTGACTGGCTATTTGCCAATCCAAAGAATGTATGTGGATGTTATTTAATCTTTCAAATACTCTCATTTTCAGACAGTAGTTTCAGACTGCTCTTTTGTGGCCTCTCTAGCCATCGGTGCTGCATATGAAAGACGTTACAATAAAAAGTTAATCACAAGGTACCAACCTTTGTCTCTTGGTGTGGTAAAAGCATTCTTTTAAAAATTGTGCATAATTCGTACAGATCTCTAGTAAATGGTTACCTGGTATCTCCTCATGTGGTTCAATGTCAGTTTTTTGTCTGCCAACTTTCCTGTTAAACACCTTTGGGAGTTCTACTATGTTAAAGAGGCTATAGGATGAAGCTGATGTTGTAATTATATACATAGAAAAGCTGGGATATTTTGAACTTCATCTCTTGCTGTCCATGCAACACAGTTGTGTGCAACAGACCAAGGTGAAAAACATAATGGCTTGTAGGATATTAGTGACGTGATACAGCAGCCAGTGGTATCACAAAAGGTTACTGTGTTGATTTGTACCTTTTGTTCTACACTTACCTAGTTTCTGATTTCAGCTCTGGGAGTCACAGGAAGTGCTGAGCAGGAATTGGGTATATCCTTCATTGGTGGGGTGTGTGTGTGTGTCTCTCAATGGGAGTGATTCTCGGCCAGCTCCCAAACACCACAAGCAGTTGCAGAGTGGCGTTAGTAGGTGCCTGGGGAATGGTTACCTCCATCAAGGAGTCTACATGGCCTTGCAAAAAGGTGTGACGGTTGTTTGCACTGCTGCCTCACAGTGCTTGCGACCTGGTTCAATTCCGGCCTTGGATGACTCTGTGGAGTTTGCACATTCTTCCCTGTGTCTGCGTAGGTTTCTTCTGGGTGCTCCAGTTTCTTCCCACAGTCTGAAAGATGTGCTGGTTAGATGCATTGTCTATGCTGAATTCTTCCTCAATGTACCCAAACAAATACCAGAGTGTTCACCGCAGTGAAACACTTCATTGCAGTATTAATGTAAGCTTACTTGTGACACTAATAAACCTTAAGATGTGTAGGTTAGGAGGACTAGCTGTATAAAAATGTTACTTGGGGTTAAGGCCTAGGTAAGATTCTCTGTCAGAGAGTCAATGCAGATTTGATCAATGAAGTGACTGCCCCCTGCACTGTAGGGATTCTATCAAAAAGGAAAAGGGAGACAATAGTGGAGCTGAACAAATGTAATCTTGACATTTTACATTCGATATCTGTGTTTACCTTTCTTTATATTTTGATTTGCAGCATTATATATCCTCAGAATAGGAGAGGGGAGCCAGAGTATAATCCCTGTGGGAAATACATGGTAAAGCTTCATATCAATGGTGTTCCCAGAAAGGTAAGTCTGTCTTCAAACTCCTGACCATTAAGCCAAATCACATGTGCAATTGTTTTTTTTCTCCCTCTTTTCAGTTTTCCTCCCTTTCTCATATTTGGAAGGTATCGACTTTGGTTCCACTTGCATGCCTCAGTGTATTGTCCTTGCGTCTGGTCCTCTTATGTAAACATAGATTCGCACTGTTTGACTGAGTCATTGGTCAGTGATCAGGAATTACAAGCTTGGTTAACCAAGTCCTAACCCCAGCCCCACAACCTAATTACTGTCTAATGTCAGCTAAAAACCAACAAGCTCAACACAAATCAGGGATCAAAACTGATATCCTCCTTTCTCTGTATGACTTAACAAGCCAAGTCACTGAGGGGAGTAGGCATTTTTGTTAGATGTGTACTATATTAGTAATAGATGCATTAACCTGTGGATATAGTTTATAACTGTTGTGTAATCATAAAATTTATTAAAGATTTTTAAAAGCAAAATATCAATGCTGAAGAAACTTGACACCATCCAGAACAAAGCAGCCCGCTTGATTGGCACCACATCTACAAATATTCAATCCCTCCACCACCAACACTCAGTAGCAGCAGTGTATACTATCTACAAGATGCGCTGCAGCAATTCCCCAAAAATCCTTGGCACTGTCCAGATCCACAACCACTTCCATCTAGAAGGACCAGGGCAGCAGATACATGGGAACAACACCACCGCCTGCAAGTTCCCCTCCAAGCCACTCACCATCAGATTTGGAAACATATTACCGTTCCTTCGCAGTCACTGGGTCAAAATCCTGGAACTTCTTCCCTTACAGCATTGTGGGTCAACTCACAGCACACGGACTGTAGCAATTCAAGAAGACAGCTCACCAGCACCTTCTCGAGGGCATCTTGGGATGGGCAATAAATGTTGGCCAGCCAGTGATGCCCATGTCCCACGATTGTATAAAAGAAAAATTGATTTACTAGTGAAAGTTCAGCATGGAAAGAATTCTCGATGAAAAATATTTCTAGTTAATAACAGCCTCAAGATAAAGGGGGGACGGTTTAGAACGGAGTTGAGGAGGAACTTCTTCACTCAAAGGGTGGTGAATCTCTGGAATTCTCTGCCCGTTGAGGTGGTGGAGGCTACCTCGCTAAATATTTTTAAGACGCGGGTTGATGGGTTTTTGATAAGCGAGGGGATTAAGGGTTATGGGGAGAGGGCGGGAATGTGGAACTGAGCCACGACAGATCAGCCATGGTCTTATTGAATGGCGGGGCAGGCTCGAAGGGCTAGATGGCCTACTCCTGCTCCTATTTCTTATGTCCTTATGTTCTTATAAGAGCAGTCCTTTTTACATTACTATGTTGTTTTATTTGTCTTTTTGAAATGTTTTACCCTCATTTAGTTTTATGCGACCCATGTTTTCTTTGATTTTATGTCACATGTTTTCTCCTTCCCATCATTGAACAACACTGCAAACTTAAGAGTGCAGGAAAAGAAGTCCTTGGATATTGTTGTGAGAAATATATCCAGAGAAAAGATTATGGCAACAGCCAGGGCCTGTTGGCACCTCAGAAGGATTTACACCACAGAAACAGACCAGTTGGCCTAACTGTCCACGCTGGTGCTTATGCTCTATACCTCTTTTCATCTAATAGCAGACCGTTCTATTCTTATTTTCCCCCTCACATCTAACTTTCCCTTAATTGTATTAACACTGTTCACTTCAATTATGTAATTTGGTAACAAATTCCACATTCTGACTACTTTAGGTACAGAAATTTCTCCTGAATTCCATATCGGATTTCTCTAATTTACAATGTTAATCAGCAGCAATTTGGTACTTTCAATCTCTTTTTCTGCATTAAGTAGATAACCCATTAAAGGTAATTCATATATCATCTTTATCTGGATCTCATGGTGCCCTCACCTGAGGTGTGGTGATCCTCAGGTTAAATCACCATCAGTCAGCTGTTCCCTTTGAGTCATTTGGGACCATGGCATCTTTACCTTATCTGGATTTATCCGTCAATGAATCTGATTCAGGATGGAGATTGCGAGTTCACTGATTTTTGTTTCTCGACTGTGGTCAGGTGATCTGTGAGATATTCCTTTTCTGTGTGGCCAAATATTTCTTCTTGCGTTCCTTCCTCTTGTTTAATTGTTTTAATATATTTATGGGACATGGGCATCACTGACTGGCCAGCCTTTATTACCCATCCCTAATTGCCCAAGGGCAATTGAGAGTCAACCACATTGCTGTGGTTCTGAAGTCACATGTAGGCCAGACCAGGTAAGGGCAGCAAATTTCCTTCCCTAAAGGATATTAGTGAACCAGATTGTCAGAAAAAAAACAATCAACGATGGTTTCATGGTGATCAGTAGATTCTTAATTCCAGATTTATTTTATTGAATTCAAATTCCACCATCTGCCATGACAGGATTTGAACCCAGGTCCCCAGAACATTAGCTGAGTTTCTGAACTAATAGTCTAGCGATAATATCACTAGGCCATCACCTCCCCTGGCATGGTTAAAATGATTGGTCTGTCACAAATATTGTGCTGAAGTTTAATTCTTTTTCCCAATTCTACCTCGAAACAGGTGGTCATTGATGACTATTTGCCCGTGGATCACAATGGTGAGCTGCTCTGTTCATACTCCAACAACAAGAACGAGCTTTGGGTCTCCTTGATTGAAAAGGCCTACATGAAGGTTATGGGAGGATATGATTTTCCAGGCTCCAACTCTGTAAGTATGAATCATGTGGTTTATATCATCAGTGATTTCTTCATCACTGAAGCGATGCTCCAAAATAGACTAATTGCAAAAGCCGACGTGCAAATTGAGAAAAAGCTACTGTAAATTTAACACCCTTTTGTGCAATGTGTTACCTTTCTCAGCCTGGAGCTGTTTCCCAGCTCACCATAACACTTCGTGTTTTAATCACTAATCGGTGTGAGGGCGCCGATAGCTTTCTTCAAAGGGAAGAAACAACCTCTGTTGACGTACAAGCTTTCATGACTTCAGGATGTCCATCAATGCTTCACAAACTAAAGAGCACTTTTGAAGCATTGATACTGCTGTAATGTCAGAAATAAAACCTCCTGACTGTGGTTAAAAAGTAGCAGTTGATTCTGTAACCAGCCGCACTTAGCTTTTTCTGCTCAAAGATACTTAAATGTAGACTCTAAATTGAACTCTCCCTGTGACTGGAGCGAAGGGTGTGCTGAACAAAACACTAGCCAGTCCTTCACACACGTGCTGTGGAACAAACACGTTCTGCTGAAAGTCAATGGAAATGGAGTGTGCGAAGAAAGACAACAAGAATCTGTGTGAGGTCTGCAAAAAGAGAGGCTGGGGTAGGGAATTTTCTGGAAAGTATACACCGAGATTGGAGAAGAAACTAATGAGAGAATTGTGGAAAGGGAATGGCAAACAGAGTGCAAGAGCCAGAGAAAAGGAGAGGACATGTATAACAAGAAGTGTTGGAATCCAGTTTCTAGGCACCTATGACAGGGAGAGAAATTTATTTTCTTCCAAGAATGAAGATCAGTTTTTGAATTAAATGGCTCTAACAGCATAGCAGGAAATCATGACATAGTCATTTTAATTTACTCTTAACTTTTTGGTTAGTTTATAAGGCAGCAATTTGTCAAAGATTAGAACAATTAACTCTTTCTCACCTGCTGGTGAGACTGTAACTAAACCCGCATGTTGTTTAATTTAAGGGTGTAAATAATACTTCTAGAACAGTGCTCTGCCACTTAAAGTGAAAACAGGTAAGTAATTTTTCACAAAAGCAAAATATTACTGGAAATCTGAAATAACAACTGTTAGAAAAACTCATCAGGTGTAGCAACAGCTGTGGCAGGAGAGGTATTTGTTTCTCCCATTATGACTCCTCATCAGAACCCCTTTGAGTTCTGAACAAGAGTGATTTTGGACTCAAAATATTAACTCCATTTCTGGCTCCACAGGAGTTGCCAGACCTGGTGAGATCTTTTTTAAGCAATTTCTGGTTTTATTTTTTAACCAACTTTCTCTATCAGCAGAATGCTTTGGAAATGCTTTTGCTGTGCAATCCAGAACTCTTGATGCTATAAGCAGCCTTCCACAATCCTTTCAGTGATGGAAGTTATTGGAAATAGAACCCAAGGTTCACTCCTAATAAGTCCACCCAACAGCCTTGACTTCAGTGAGACCCAAGATTTTAGGTCAAAATTTTGAACGTGCCGTACATTCCTAGCTGCAGAGGTTCTGATGTTTTCAGTGACTGTAATATTCGTTTTGTATCCAGGGATAATGTAATTTAAGAGATCAGATGAAAAGGGATATTTGGGACTACATGTGAGTTAATGAATGGTGTCGGGTTTGAAATATTTGACCCTCGGTCTGTTTGACTATTCCACCTCTGGCCCCACAACCTAATCTATAAAATTGTGTTTTGCAGAACATTGATCTTCATGCTTTGACTGGTTGGATTCCAGAGCGAATTGCGATGCATTCGGACAATCAGAAGTTTGATTATGAGGGCACTTTCAGAATGCTATATCAAAGGTAGTCTTAGACCAGTGTTGAAGCATCAGTAAAAGTTTTCAGGGGGTTTTAGTCAGTGATTTGAGAAGTTTTTTCTGTGTGCATGTCCAAATCAAATAGGTTTCATAAGGGAGATGTTCTAATTACCACAGCGACGGGCATTATGAGTGAGGAAGAGGGAGAACGATGGGGGCTCGTACCGACACACGCGTATGCCGTTCTCGATATCCGGGAATACAAGGTAACAAAATGTTTCCATGTGTCGCAGACAATGGGACAGCCCATTTCCAGGTACAATCACATCGGCAATGGGAGCCCTAAAAGCAGATATGGGAATTGAGTACCTGTAGACTATAATACTCCCTTCATCCCTTCTAAATTAGCACCAGGAATGTATCCATGTAGGTAAGTGATATCTATGCCATCGGAGTTCTAGCTATTACCTCACCTAAATTATTCCAAAGGAACACAGCAAATATGGTTCACCTTCTAAATTAAATATCCTAAGTTACGTCTTTCAATGGAGATTTCATACCTGTATTGAGTACAGCGTTGACTTTTGGCTTTACATTGAAATTAACAAATTATTCAGGTGATTTATTATCGTTTTTAAGTTATCATCAATGAAAAGCTAGAACTACACTTAGTCACAAGGCTGATTGTCGCTTACCCTAATATGCAAGAAAAACAGAATTCTTTTAAAATCTCTTATTGCTTAATAATTGCATAGTTAATGAGAGATTTTTGAAGTTATACAGAGGAAAAGGTGTTATATTTGTAGCTTAGTGGTGTAGCGGTTTAATACCAGTCAGATATGTAATGACTGGGTTGGTGTGAACCTTGGATAGTGGTGTAGATGGCGAAAGGGAGTGTTTCCACGAGATGGTATTGGGTATTAGTACTGAGGCAGCTTGGTCTATTGAAGTATCTAGGTTTTTGTTGTTCCATTGCCCATAACTAAATAGATGGGTGGGTTGGTATCTGGTTTTCATTGTGCTTTCACCTAGTAATGGCATCTGATCTTAACACATCTATATCTATTAATTAATATCTTGTAATTATGAACGTTTGCTGGTAACTTTTTTCATTATTGGTTCCTTTGATTGGATAATAATGGAAACTGCTGGTGTAAACTTGCCATATAGCATCACACTCTTTTCCTCTTCTCCCCCCAGCCCTCCATGAAGGTGCTGCAGTACCACCCCTGGCAGGAGGGTGTAATTACAACATGATGCATTTAGGTAGGCAAACTCCCATCCAGCTGTGCACATAGGAATTTCTAAAAGAAATATATTTAAAAAAACAACACATGCATTTATAGCCAATGAAGAATTTTTTTGAATGATAGTCACTATTGTAAAATAGAAAATGTGACATCTGATTTGTGCACAGCAAGATCCCCCCCTCCCCACCCAATCAGCAATATGATAATAAGTAGGTATTCTCTTGACTGATATTTGATTGAGGGATAATGTTGTCCATGGGAACATTTATGCCTCTGTTTGATATCTCATCCAAAGAACAGCACCACTACTAGTGCAGTTTTCCCCCCAGTGCTGCACTGGAATGCTATCCCAGTTGTTTGCGTTCAATTCTCTGGAATTTAAACTTAAAGATAGTTAGTGCTTTAAAATGGAAGCTGAATTGTGTTTTTGTGACCTGATCCAATTATCCTTTACCTTCCAATCCCGTCTAGTCAGGAAAACTACTGTTCATAGCTCTGTAGAATTCCCACAGTACAGAAGGAGGCCATCAGCCCAGTGTGTCTGCACTGACTTTCCAAAAGAGCATCCCACCCAGGCCCTTCCATAATCCTGTGCATTTACCGTGGTTAACCCACCCAACCTGCATATCTTTGGACAGAAAAAGGAAACTGGAGGAAACCCACACTGATGCAGGGAGAACTGTAAACTCCACACAGACAGTCACCCAAGATGGTTAGGTGGATTGGCCTTGCTAAATTGGTCCTTAGTGTCAGGGGGATTAGCTAGGGTAAATGCATGGAGTTGTGGGGATAGGGCCTGGTGGGATTGTGGTTGGTGCAGACTCGATGGACCGAATGGCCTCCTTCTGCACTGTAGGATTCTATGTTTCTATGACTGGAATCGAACCGCGGTCCCTGACGCTGTGAAGCAGCAGCGTTAACCACTGTGCCATTGTGTCAATTTTGGATTTCTGATGTGCAGCGTCAAAACGAAACCTTTAAGCTCTAAGCAAAGCCAAGATGCAAAGAACCAAATATTGTAGATTTACTTGATTCATCCTTGTACCATGTAGAAAGATGCTAACTACGTTTAAATATAATTTAACTTCCCTAAATTATTGATCTGATCTGAAGCTAAGACCAGTGACCAAAGTATAAGCTTGAAAAGAATTTTTAAAAACACAAGTTTGCTTTAACACTTGTGTTTCATTCGTAGCCATCATTGGATTGTCCTGCATATCCTTTTAGGGAGGTTAATTATTTTAAACAATTCTCGGAATTTGTCTGTATTCCTTCTTAAGTTATTGGATTTGATTGTTTTTTTTTGTTTTGCCATCCTTTAGGGTCTTAAATTTCTTCAGCTTAAAAATCCCTGGAGCCATTTGCGATGGAAAGGACGGTACAGTGACAAGGATGAGAAAAGCTGGGTACCAGCTCTCCAAAAATATTTGAACTTTGATCCCAAGACAGCACAGAAAATAGACAATGGTAAGCTCCCATGGTTTAGGATAGGGGCCCTTTTCATGCAAGTATTAGTTCCAGAAACAAGGGTAAAACCAACAGTTTTATTGTGTCACTTTTTTGGGCTCCCACATCCACATTTATCTCAACGAGTGCAGGGTTCCCCTTGTAGCACCGAGATGTTGAAGGTTCCCTGGATGGAGTGTGTAGAGGAAAATCATGCAAAGATTGCCTGCCCATTAACCTAGTGGGCAGAAATTTAGAATTGGCTTTTTTTAGGTGCCTGATTTTTCCTGCCTTATTTTTCCTCCCACTGCTCCTGCCATACCTTCTTCTATACCCTAGTGCCTTAACAGATAATCAACCCTGGTAACTTTAAGTCCAAGGACTTGAAGCTTTGCAAGTTGCCAACAGTGCAGTAAAAAAAGTCATGTTATTTAATGTGTCAAGTTGAAAGTTGCTTAGCTAATTTTGTGAATTCTTGCCCATTACAGGAATTTTCTGGATTAACTGGGAGGATCTTTGCCGGCATTATGATGTAATTTATTTGAGTTGGAATCCTGCACTGTTCAAAGAGTCAACGTATATTCACAGGTTGGTTAACATGATGCGGTGCAATACTTAACTTCTTCCATTTCAGTGGGCAGTTTGACGTTCGTAGACTGAGTCCCATACTGTCAGAGGATACAGTGTTAAGCTAAGGCTTCACCTGCCAATTCAGGTGGGTATCAAAAATCTTATGGTTTTTCTTTACAGCAGAGTTAAAAGTTCTCTTGGCAGCCTGGCCAACATTCAACCCAACTCCATCAAATCTAACTAATTCCACTTGCTTACTGATTGTGGGATGTTATATACAAGTTGTGGTGGTTTTGCCCAGACAGAAGTGGATATGCTTAAAATGTAATTTGCTAAAATGCAAATTACCTTGGCAAGGCTGGCATTTGTTGCTTGTCTCTAGTTGCACTGAGAAGATGGTGGGCTCTCTTGAACCATTATAGTCCATGCAATGAATCTGTATAATGATCTGATAGAATTAAGTGGCTTGCTTCAGAAGCAGTTAAGAGTCAGCCATGTCGCTATATGATTGTAACCGTATGTAGGCCAAACCGGGGAGGGGTAGCAGGTTGCTTTCTTCAAATGACATTGGTGAACATTTGGAGTCTGTAAACTACAATGTGACAGCTTCATAGCCCTGTTCTTTTTTATTTGAGATATAATAACCACTATATAAATTCCTTAAATTACTGAAGATGATCTGATTTAGTAAGTTATCAGTCACTATTCTATTTACATTGTGACTGCACTATCCCCACAAAGTAATTTCCCCTTAATAATCTATTTGTTTTGCAACGATTGTCTCTATTTAAATAATATTCTTCCCTTTCTTGATTTCACAGTGAAGTATATTTGCTGAGATATTCTTCAGTTTTTGAATTGAATTATTCCAGCCTATAAATTTGTTTTAAGTTTTATATTTAATATGACATTTAAAAGCACATCTCTGACAATCTGACAAATGAGAAAATTGCTTTTGACCCTTCAGAATAGATTTTCCTATTTGAGTGATATTGGTTAATATTGTCATGACCCTGAAATCTTGCTGATTTGGTTAGAGCTGTTTTATGCTGTGCTGGGTCAGTCAGATCCAAAGAAGTTTTTTTTAAATTTTGTTTAAAATCCTATTTCTAAAAAATATTTTGACCATTGTTTCCCACTTCTGTACCTGAGACCAATGACCTCTCCCAACTGGCCTGAATCCCCTCCACCTCCACCTCCACCTCCCCCCCTCCTCCCCCGCCACCCCCCTCCCCCCTCCCCCCCTCCCCCACCAGCCCAACCCCCTCCCCCACCAACCCACATCTCTCTTGCCTTTCAAGTATGCCATTGTGGTTCCAGGTTCCCTTAGCCAGCATGCTGTTCTGCATCTTCCCCTTCCCCTGCCTCATTTTTCTTTGCTCACCCAACTAACCAGCCACGCTCTGCATGCTGATTGTCAAAGTCACACGAGATCAATGTTGCTTGTTAGGTCTATTCTTTGCGGTTGGTACTATTTATCACTGGCATGACAGATCTAAAACTGCTGCCTAATTCTTTCATATTCTTTGACCTTGAATCAAAAATAATCTTGCATAGCTGAAATAGTGTGAGAAATATTGATTGGAATAACATTTGGGGGAGGGTGAGGTGGTGGTTCGGTGCAGCATTGCATTAAAATTTGCTTATTTTCTGCCAAAATGAGTTTGTCACCTTCACGGTCTGATAAACTTCCTCGTTCATTTGTGGGATATGGCCAATCACTGGCAAGGACAAGGGTGGCACAGTGGTTAGCACTGCTGCCTCATCGCACCAGGGACCCAGCTTTAATTCCCGGCTTTAGGTCACTGTCGATGCAGAATCTGCACATTCTCCCCTTGTCTGTATGGGTTTCCTCCGGGTGCTCCAGTTTCCTGCAACAGTGCAAAAGACTTGTGGTTAGGTGCATTGGCCATGCTAAATTTCTCCTGTGTACCCAAACTGGAATGTGGTGACTAGGGGACTTTCACAGCAACTTTATTGCAGTGTTACCATAAGCCTACTTGTGACTAATAAATAAATTTTTAACTTTATTGCCCAATTGCAAAAGTGTGGTAAGCTGCTGCCTTGAACCATTGTTGTTAGCAAGCTGCTATTGAAAAAGCCTTGGCAAGTTGCTGCGCACATCTTGTGGATGATGCAAAGTGTAGCCATGGTGTGACGATGGCGGTTCAAATGTTTCCCTCATGGGAAGAGAGAACCAAATGAATCACTGAAGCTGCTCCACAAATATCTGCTTGCTGCCTTGATTGAGAATTTTCTCCAGTTAAAGAGGTGTATTGCAAAGTGAAAAACTGGAAGTTGAACAAATACTTGAGTGCATGTTTTTAACATGTATAAGAATTTGTTTACATTGAGAAGCTGGGAAAAATTATCTTTTTTTTTGCACAGTACTTGGGATGCAAAGCAAGGGCCTGTGAAAGATGTATACAGCCTGGCTAACAACCCTCAGTATAAACTGGAAGTGCAGTGTCCACAAGGTGGTGCCGTAGTCTGGGTTTTACTGACGAGACACATTACTGACAAGGTAAGCAAGCGGCAGAGGATGTTAAGGTAATTGCTTGGCTTGTCTGGCTTAGTTACAGTCCTAATGTCTTTTACACCTTAATTCAAATGCTGATTTGAATCTCTGGAATCCAATCTTGGGCAGTGACTGGCTGTAAGAGCAGTATGTGTTCTGTACGTATTGTCTCTCTGTCTTGATCTCTCTGTTTACTGTCACATTAGAATGCTATTTGCAAGTCTTTATGTAGAATCACAGGTGACAATCCAGAAAGAAGCCATTCAGCCCATTATATCTGTGCTGGTGTGCATCTAGCCTGGTGGAAAGTTGAGCATTTTCCTGTTCCTTAGTGTTTACATGGAGCTCCTTTGATTCTTTCTCTGTGCTCATTGAATCATTTTAGTCCTTTGCTCATTTAATGCTTCGGTTACTACTGGTTCTTGCAATGTAGAATCTAATTATTTTGTGGGGTTTCTGAGCTGGCAGACTATTTTCTCACCTACTTAATTTACCTTGTCCTTGATTCCAATGAAAGAACAATTTAGAAATCATAGAACCCTACCATGCAGACGGAGGCCGTTTGGCCCATCAAGTCTGCACTGACCGCAATCCCACCCACTCCCTATCCTCTCAACCCCATGCATTTACCCTAGCTAGTCCCATGACACTAAGGTGCAGTTTACCATGGCCAACCTAACAAACCAGCATATGTTTGGACTAATGTTTTGGATTAATTTGTGGATCGATTGTTTAAACGTTGCAAGAATGCAGATGGAACTTCATTCATTCATCGGATGTGAGCATTTCTGGCAAGGCCAGCATTTATTGCCCTCGAGAAGGTGATGAGCACTTTCTTGAACTGCTGCACGATCAAATTCCTCTGTGCTAGGCATGATGCCAGCCTGTAAAGGGTTTTCCTCCTGGTTCTCCTTGACTTTAATTTTACTCTGGCACCTTGGTGCCACCCTGAGTTAAAGTCTGCCTTGATGCCAGGCACAATCACTTGCTCCTTACCTTTGAATTTCAGCTTTACCAATGTTTGGACTAATGCTGCTTTGAGGTCTGAAGCTGGTTCTGGTGGAATCCAGACTGAGTACTGGTGAGCAGCTTATTGCTGACCTTATAACACTATCGAACAAACTTTCCATCATTTGCTGCAGATTGATATCAGCCTATGGGGTGATAATTAGCTGGATTGGATTTCTTCAACTTTTTTTGAGGACTCAGCAGTTTTCCACTTTGAGTAGATGATAGTGCTTTATTAAAGCAGCTTGGCTAGGGGCATGGCTAATTCTGGAGCACAGGATCTCACCACTACAGCTGGGAAGTACGGATTCTTGGGACTCGGTGTAATACATGCAACATAGCTTATTTCTGGTAGAGTGAATCGAATTGGCTGAAAAGCGGCTCCAGTGGTGATGGGGACCACAGAAGGAGGTAGAGATGGATCACTCATTCTGCTTTTGGTTGAAAATGGTTACAAATGTTCCAGCCTTGTCTTTTAAACCAATGTCCTGAGCTTCCCCACCATTAAGAATAAGTGATGTTTGTGGAGCTGTCCCTCTCCTGTTGTTTGTTTAACTTTCCACCACCATTTATGACTAGATGTGGCAGAAATGCAGAGCTTCAATCTAATCGGTTGATTGTGGAATCATTTAGTTCCATGTAGTATGCTTCTTTCTCTAGTTATCTCACTGTCAGTCCTGTATTGTATCTTCACCAAATTTGTGTGTGCCTGGTGCTGCCCTGGTTTTCAATGCTGCTCTTTGATTTAGGGTTGATCCCCTGGTTTGATAGTAATGGCAGAGTGAGGAATATCCTGTGCCACAACATCACATTGTGATGGAATACAAATCTGATGCCCACAGTTTTGATGGCCCGCAATATCTCATGTTTGCCTAGCTTTGAGCTGTTAAGATCTGTTCTGGATAAAGGCAATTAGGAGTGGTACACAGCACATTGTCATAATGACAAAGAAGGAGGCCAAACAGCCCACTGAATCCATGCTGGCCATCTGCTGCATAGTCCAGTTAATACTATCACCTCACACCATCCCCTTAACTTAAACCCTGCATGTTTGTTCCTCAAACGCTCATCCCTTGAAACCATTCATTGTCTCTGTTTCCAATGCCGTTTCTGGCAGCAAGTTCCAGGTTCATTACCACTCTGCTAGGACCTCTTCCTCTCATCCTGTGCTCCAAACCTGCATCCTCAAGTCCTTGTATCATCAGCTAATGGGAACAGCTTTTCTTTGACCACCTTATCTAACCTGTCAATCTTCTGCACCTTTTTCGAGTCTCCCCTCAGCCTCCTTTGTTCCAAAAAGAAAAACCAAACCTTGTAACTAAAATTCCTCGTCCCTGGAACCACTCTGGTAATTCTTCTTGGCACATTCTCAAGGACATTTGCATTCTTCCCAAAATGTTTTCAGAGAGAAGATTGGCGAGAGGAGATATGTATGTTCAATTCTGTAGCACGCAAAACATTTTGTCACAATTGGCCATAATGCAAAGAGACCTTTATTCTGTATTCAGCCTGGATTACCAACCCATAAGTAATATGCAATTGTCTTCTCAGCTTATTACCAAGAGTAATTTGAAAATTTCCCAAGTTGTGGACTGGTGCAGCAAAGCTGTTTTACTGACATGGATTTAAATGCTGAATAGAAAAGGCAAGGAGAGGTAATCTATTTGAGAAGAAAGCATTCAAGATAGGATCAGTAAGTTTGCCAGTGACACAAAGGTTAGCTGGGTGGTTGAGTGTCTTGTGTTACAGGAAGATATAGATGAGATGGTCAAATGGGCGGAAGAGTGGCAGATGGACTTAACCCTGAAAAGTGTGAGGTGAGGTACTTTGGAAGGAGAATTTAACAAGTAAGTACACTATGAAGGGTCTAACACTGAAGTTATGAAGAAAGAAGGAACCTTGGCATGTTTGTCCCAAGTTCTCTGAAGGTGGAAAGGCAGGTTAATGGGGTTGTGAATACGGCATATAACACACTAGCCTTTGTCAATTGGGGTGTAGATTACAAAAGCAGAGAGGTCATGATGGAATGGTATAGAACTTTGGTGAGGCCACAGCTGGAGTACTGTGTGCTGTTCAGGTCGGCACATTATAGGAAGGATGTGAATGCGCTTGAGGGGGTGCAGAGGAGATTCACCAGGATGTTGCCTGGGACGGAACATTTGTTATAAAGAGAGGTTAGATAGGCTTGGGTTGTTTTCTCTAGAGCGAGAACACTGAGGGATGACCTAATTGAGGTGTTCAAGATTGAAGGGCGTGGACAAGATGGCTAGGGAGCAGCTGTTCCCCTTAGTTGAAGGGTCAGTTACGAGGGGGCACAAGTTAAAAGTAAGGGGAGGGAAGTTAGGAGGGATTTAAGGAAAAACCTTTTTATTCAGAGGGTGGTGACGGTCTGGGATGCACTGCCTGGTAGGGTGATGGAGGTGGGATGCACCTCTGATACTGGAGATGAGGGGGTTGGACTATGAAGAGAGACTAAATAGACTAGGTCTGTACTCATTGGAGTTTAGAAGGATGAGGGGGGATTTTATAGAGACGTATAAGATAATGAAGGGGATGGATAGGGTAGAGCTAGAGAGATTCTTCCCACTTAGAAAGGATAGCCGGACTAGAGGACACAGCCTCAAGATAAGGGGGAGGGGGGGAGCAGTTTAGATCAGAGTTGAGGAGGAACTTCTTCACTCAAAGGGTGGTGAATCTCTGGAATTCTCTGCCCGTTGAAGTGGTGGAGGCTGCCTCGCTAAATATATTTAAGTCATGGGTAGATAGGTTTTTGATAGACAGGGGAATTAAGGGTTATGGAGAGAAATTGGGAAAGTGGAACTGATCCACTTCAGATCAGCCATGATCTTATTGAATGGTGGGGCAGGCTCGAAGGGCTAGATGGCCTACTCCTGCTCCTATTTCTTATGTTCTTATGCCTCACATCTTTTAAAAAGCACCTGGATAAGTACTTGGCACACCATATCATTCAAGGCTTTGGGCCAAGTGCTGGGCAGGTCATGGTCTTTCATGTGTTGGTGCAGACTCGATGGGCCAAAGGGCCTCTTCTGCACTGTAGGATTCTGTGATCCTTCCTGACCTTCTAAATCATTGTGTCCCACAAAATAGGTAGGAGCTGTATTTGTGATTCTCCATGTGGCAAGACTTTGGTTTCAGCTGGAATATTGTGATGTGAACTGTCTGGCAACATAGAGAATTAAAGAGGCCAAATCAGTCCATGCTACACTTGCACATTTAATAACAAATAGATCCACTTTGTCCACATCCCTCATAAAACCCCTCAGCCTCTTCTGTTCCAAAGAAAATAAATCTAGCCTATTTAATCATGGCTAAAATTCTCCTTCTTGGCTCCGTCTTGATAAATCTCCTCTGTGATGCAGTCATATCCTTCATGTGGTGCTGTGACTAGTTCTCTGGTTGCAGTTCAATTAGTGTTTTATTCAACAATTCTTACACAAGAATTCAACAACCAGGTGGTATAGACTTGGTAGTAGAACTAAAAAGTTGAGAAATCTGGAACTCACTTCCTGAAAAGATAGTAAAAGCAGAAACCTTCACCACATTTAAAAACAAAATGGATCTACATTTGAGGTGTTGTAAACTGCAGGATTAGGGACCAAGTGCTAGAATTATAGACTGGATATCTGTCTTTCAGCTAGCACAGTTAAACTGGGTCGAATGGCCTCTTTCTCTGCTGTAAGCATTTTGACGTTTGTATGAAATTGTCTTGGTCCTGTCTTCACACAAATTTAGGAAGAATGTCGATACATTGGTGAGAATACAGAAAAGATCTTCAAAGATAATATCAGGCATGAGAGTGCTTATGAGGACAGGCTAGAAAAAATGGGGCTCTTTTCAACATAACAAAGGAGCAATTCTGTGGGGGGCAGCGGTGGGGGGATTTTGTTTCCAATTGTCAGTAACTGGAAGAAATAGGTTCAAGATCATCAGAAGAATGAAGGGAGCAGTTTTTAATCCAATTGGTTATTGGGACTAGAAAGTTGGTGGAAGCACAATTGAACATATAGTTGAATTTTTTTAAAGGCTATGGCAAAGGGTAGGGAAATGCAACGGAGATAACAGCTGAGATCTGGCATGGATGTATGGCTGAATGCTTTCCCCTATATTGTCAGGTTTACAAGAGTTCCATGAAGCTTGTTTGCACACTAACCTAACTGCTAAGTTTATGTTCTTATTACAGGATGATTTTGCCCACAATCGTGAATTTATAACATTGGTAGTTTACCAGACTGGTGGAAAGAAGGTTTACTATCCAAGTAAGTATGATCCTCATGGAAACGGCAGAACTGTAAGATTTTAAAGGAGCACTAGGAGGATAAAAGTGAAATCAGTGCATAAAACTTGAGGGTGTATGCGTGGGGGAGGTAGGTGTTGAGAGAAGGTGTTGAGAGAAATGTAGAAAGGGGATAAATCATTCCAGAAAGTAATACAGCAGGACCAAGACTTGGGATCTCAAAGTAATTTAAAGCCAGAGCAGAAATATTTTCAGGTTCAGTAAAGTAAACTGAATAAGGAATGTGATTTTTACAGAAGTGAGCAGACGAGCAGTGAATGATGGACAAGGCAAACAGGACGATGGATTTTAGATGAGTGAAAAGGATCCCAAGGATCTTTTTTGCTTGTTGGTTGATCTCTCATGATGTCATTCCCAGAGGATCAAAGGCCAATTGACATTTCCAGAGTAAGCTGGATTGCAGATGAATAGTGGAGGTGCAATTGGGTTTGTTTAACTTGCAGACTGTCTGCACAGCCCCCAAGCCATGGTCATTTTCAAAGACTTTGATCAGTGAGACTGTCTCTGTTCAGAAAACAAGGTGCATATCCTGACCTCCTTGAACTTTGATCATCTTTGCCTTGCCCTGAGGGGCAATGAATAATCCTGTCTGGAGATGTGTGTTGCTGTGCTGCTGGGAGAAGCAGCCAGCAGTAACTATTCTAACCATAGATATGCTGCATAACCAGCAAGATATAATCCAGTAGTAATTCACCTGTGACCAAAAGGCTTCAATTTTGCTACAGTTAAATAGATCCATCAAATGAAACATTTCCATTGTGCCTGAACAGCACAGTCCCACATTATCTTGCCAACTCAACAGCATGGCCAATGCACTTAACCAGCATATCTTTTGGACCGTGGGAGGAAACTGGAGCATCCAGAGGAAACCCATGCAGACACAGGGAGAACATGCAGACACCACACAAACAGTGACCCAAGCTGAGAATTGAACCCAGTCCCTGGCGCTATGACACAGCAGTGCTAATCACTGCTAACATGCTGCCCTAAAGTGTTTCTGTATTAGAGCCAGATTACCACCTATTACAATGCCCTGTATACTCCAGGCAGATATAACTGTTATTTTCTGTTTACTAAATATGGATTATGTGTAGTGTTACTGATTTGAAGATTAAAACTATAAACGCACTCAGTTACGAGACTGTCCAAGGAAAATTCAGACCGATTCTTGGAATGCATATGCTGAATTCTTAGCCTAGTTTGACATATTTATTTTCAAATCTTCTGTTTAATTGTAGGTGATCCTGCACCATACATTGATGGAATTCGAATAAACAGTCCTCATTACTTGACAAAGATCAAGTTGACCTCACCAGGGACACACACGTTTACTTTAGTGGTGTCTCAGTATGAGAAGCAGAACACCATCCATTACACGCTCAGGGTATGTAGGGTATTGCATCACTTTTGCTTTCTCATAGCTTTAATCTTCAATTAATAACAATTATTTCATTCAAATTTTATACTCTAGCCATAATGTTCAGACTGGCTTCCACCCAAGTCGCTGCACTTCAAAGCAGCTTGTTGTATGAAATTATTTTCAGAGTTCCTAAAAGACAAGTTGAAGTCCTAAACAATGCAATTTCTTCCTACCTTCCTGCCTAACAGTTTGGTTGTTTGGCCCCTACTGTATAGCTGACTGATCCTAGGACCTGGTCGGGACTGAGTTGAGTCAAAAGTGGAAGTATGAGAGCAGTACACTGGGTCAGTGCAATCTGATAGATATTGTTGGGCAGAGGAATAATGAGAAAAAATGCCCATAACTTGAAAGACTGGAGATAAGAGGCAGGAAACCAAGAAAAGAATACTTGTGTATTTGTGGCAACATTCATGACCTCAAGACATCCCAAGGTGCTTTACAGCCAATTAGGTACTTTGAAGTGTAGTCACTGTTGTGATGTATCAAGCACAGCACCCAATTAGAAAACAGCAATGCGATAATGATCAGATAATCTGTTTATGAGATATTGGTTAAGACTTCGGAGTAAATTCCCTACTTTTCATAAATAGCAAAAACTTTTAAGTCCACCTGAATAGACGGACAAGGCCTTGGTTAAATTGTATTTAAAAGATGGCACAGCACCTTCCAACAGTGGAGCTCTCCCTCAGTAATGCATTGAGATGTCAAGCAAGATCATATGTTGAAGTTGTGGAGTGGTACTTGAAGCCACAATCTTTTGACTGAGTCAACAGCGCTATGCAGACACTGATAGTGTCAAAGTTGTTCAGAACAGCAGACAATGGACACGAGGTAACCCTGCATGTATAAAGAAAGGGGAAAGCTGTGTGTGGATGAAAGGGTTGCTTGTTAAGCAAGTTGGATAGCCCATTCCCATTCACTGTCAGGACTCGCATGTCAATAATGTAAGGTCCCAGGCTGGATCTAACAGGGATTCCATACTTTCCAGAGAGAAGAGAATCAAAATGAGGAAAAAATATAATTAAAGTGACTAAAGGTGAAAAAATGCTGCTGAATTGTTTCCTTAAGTTATAGGTTGACGGTTATCTCTGGTATATTGAGTACCTCATTCAGATGTGGAGTAACTTTCTTTTTCTTGACTCTGATCTCCAGCACCAATTAGCAGGATGTACATAGAAATAATGTTGATAATTCATTAGACTTGGTTTTTTTTCTCTGACAGGTTTATGCCATGTGCAAGTTCACATTTGCAAAGATCCCATTTCCATACACACACTATAAGAGGGTGAGTGTTTCTGGTTCACAGATATCAAATTTAAAATTGTATGTGTACTTGTCAATATTTTCATGTGGTTGTGGAAACCAGGAGTAAAGTGTTGATGTTTTTTAAATGCACTGTGGTCTGGAATGAGTGAGATAGGTGTCAATAAATCTGCAATCAATTAAAAGAAACCTGAGGCAGAGAAACCACATCTGGCAGCCTAACCCAAAGTCACCAATCTAACTCAATACAACCTGGTACTCAATCTTCAACCCTCTGAAGGATCCCATGAATTTGTTGCCTGCAACTAGATGCAGTGTGCCTCCCTAAACAGTGACAAATGTTTCCCATTTGTTCTTATTCCATTAGATAACACTTTCCTTCAAAGTTGCTGAATAGCTTCTGCTAAGTCAGTCAAAACAGTTTGAAATTCTCAAAAGGGAATAGAGAACAATGTTGTCCATGA
Organism: Carcharhinus amblyrhynchos; assembly: GCF_965287045.1. Taxonomy (NCBI): domain Eukaryota; kingdom Metazoa; phylum Chordata; class Chondrichthyes; order Carcharhiniformes; family Carcharhinidae; genus Carcharhinus; species Carcharhinus amblyrhynchos. Next base: position 20,817,421 of record NC_137325.1, on the reverse strand, counting down.
TTAAAATGAGAATCTTTTTGTGATTCTGTGAAAACACTTAAATTTCATCTCCCCCCAACCACTGTTTTGGGTGTAATGCTTTGTTCAAATGCACCTATTCTTATTAATTTTATAAAAGGCAGCATATAATTCTTAGTAAATAACCATCATTATCATCTTGACTCTGTGCTATGGATGAGTTTGCTAGCCTGATTGCCGTTACTGCAGTGGAAGTTGCACTTGGCAATCATAATATTAGGAATTCACAGTCTAATCTAATTGCCCCTAAATTTCTTGGGGGAAATGTTTTGTGACTTTATCCTCAGAATAACATCCCTTAAATGCTGCGTATCCCAAGTGTGTTTACAGTACAACTGAAATGTCAAATATAATTCTGTTGGTTATAATAAATGGTAATCACCTTGAATCACTGTAAGACTGTGATTTTTCACTAATTGGGCACACCCCATTCTGTTTTTTTCAATTTGAACACATTGAATAGTCTAATAGCGGTATTTAAAATTATGGAAGAATAAGAGGAAGCAGCTACTTCCAATAGAACAAAAGACCACAGAAGATTTAGATCGAAAAGCAGGAGAAACTTTTCACGAGAAACTGAGGCTATGGAGTTTACTTTACAGGGTTGGCGTTTGAGGCAAAAATTATGTCAACATTCAAGATTAGATTGTATAGGTGGATGATGTAAAATGGAATGAAGGGATATGGTAACAGGGTGAGTAAACGTGATTAGGACTATTAGCTTAGATGGAGAGTAAATGCCAACAATTGATGCAAGGCTCTGTAGTATTTCCATATTGCTGTAATCCAGACTGCAACGTCACACGCTACCATTGCACATGGTTCACTGCTGATATTTAAGTAATTTCAGGTGATATTTCTATCTGTTCACTCTGTCCTGCAGTCTAAAATGGAAGAGTCCTTGATCTAGCAGACTATCAGAGAGGAATACAGTTTTGTTGAATTGATTTTCATTACCTGCGACAAGAATGGCAAAAACTGAAATGTATTTCTATGACTTGCAATACCATAAACTTTTCCTGTGTGTGTGATCATGCCAGGTGAATGGTCAGTGGAAAGGTCAGACTGCAGGAGGATGTGGAAATTACAGAGATAGCTACAAGAAGAATCCTGTGTATCAGATCACCGTTGACAAAATCGGGCCATTACTGATGGAACTACGTGGGCCCAGGTCAGTCAAGAATAAAAATTACCTTTGGTTCAGGAGTAATGGTGTTTGATTTCCTTGTTTATTTTAGATCACATTAGGGGCTAATCCTTTTTGATATCTTTATAAAAGATCAGAATGCTCTACTTTTATTTTCAAGGTTAAAAATATGAAATATTATTATATCCTACATACAAATTACAGCCGAGAGAGGGACCATTTAGAGCAACTGATCTATACAAGTCTCCTTCCACACGACTTTGTGTACTCTATCAGCATATCCTTCTATCCCTTTCTTCCTGACATACTTATCAAGCATTCCCTCACGCCCAACCATCTGAATATCCCCTCAATCTGACCAGACAGCCTGTCTGCTCACCTACCCATTCTGCCCACTTACTCATCCATTCACTAATATTCAAATATTGGACTTTTAAACTTGCAATGCAGGAACTAGTGCTGTAAAAAGAGGACATGTCCTGTATTGTCCTTCTCTACTCCATTCTGCCGGAGTTCCCTGAGGGACATCACTTCATGTTTCTGTGACAGCCAGGATCACTGATTCACTGGGGTGGCGGAGTAGTTAGCACTGCTGCCTCACAGTGCAGGGTCCCAGGTTCAATTCTGGTCTTGGGTCACAGTTTGTGTGGAGCTTACATAAGAACATAAGAAATAGGAGCAGGAGTAGGCCATCCAGCCCTTCGAGCCTGCCCCGCCATTCAATAAGATCATGGCTGATCTGTCGCGGCTCAGTTCCACCTTCCCGCCCTCTCCCCATAACCCTTAATCCCCTCTCTTATCAAAAACCCATCAACTCGCGTCTTAAAAATATTTAGCGAGGCAGCCTCCACCACTTCAACGGGCAGAGAATTCCAGAGATTCACCACCCTTTGAGTGAAGAAGTTCTTCCTCAACTCCGTTCTAAACCGCCCCCCCTTTATCTTGAGGCTGTGCCCCGTAGTCCTACTGTCTTTTTTGAGCGGGAAGAGTCTCTCCACCTCTATCCTATCCATCCCATTCATCATCTTATACGTCTCAATGAGATCTCCCCTCATTCTTCTAAACTCTAACGAGTACAAGCCTAGTTTATTCAGCCTCTCCTCATACACGTTCCTTACACGTTCTCCACAGAGTGGGATTGTGGTTGGTGCAGACTCAGTGGGCCAAGTGGCCTCCTTTTGCACTGGAGGGATTCTATGATTCTAGAAGAAATGCACAGCAGTTGAGTTGGGGGAACCTTTGAGTGCGGCAGCAATCATTCCTCATTGCCACCACTGTTTGGAAGCGTCAAGCCATTGTCTCTAACTTATCGAACTTCTTCATAATTCTAAGGATCACTTGTCTTATCCTTCAGTGTTTTCTAGAGAAAAGATCCCCATACGATTCAATCTTTGTGATATTTGGCTGTGTAAAAATAAATTTAGAACTTTTTTCACTATCCGTGCACCTTTTCAGAGAAAATTATTTGCTGTTACAAAGCTTAGTAAATTCTCATCACCAAATATTTCCTGGCTGCACTTTTAAAACTTGTGACTTAAGCATATGGGAAACACTTGGAGGTGTGACTATGCTTGTTATCCTCAGTTTGTCATCTCCTTGCTGTCTATAAACCTCTTCAAAACACTAATACCTCTTTAATTATATTCCATTATTTATTCCTTGAAATTAAAGTTAGGAGAGGAGCATGTCCCATCAGGTACACGGGTGTCCTCATGCTATGTAGCTGCAGTTTGGGAAGTTGACATGGTATTCTCAACATGCAAGACTTTGTGCATTCTAGCTATGTGACAAGATCAAAATTGACGAGGATGGCCATTTGGCCTGTCTTACTGAATCCAGGAAGACCCTATGGTCTCCCACTGCTCTAGTCTGTCAAATTATTTATTTTGCTGCTGTATCTGGGAATCCATTCAAAGTGGTGACTCTTGTCAACGTCAGTCTTAAAATTGCACTTTACCAAATTTGTTCCAATGTCTTGCTCCCACAGTTGAATTCATCCTAGCTTAACCTTTTTTATTCCATTTACTATCTTATGGCCCTAATGTCATATATTGGGAAACATTTTTTTCAAACTGCTTTTAAATTCCACCATAAAATCATGCAATTATAATGCAAAAGGAGGCCATTCAGCCCATTGAGTCTGCACTGGCTTACCCAGGCCCATCCCCACTCCTCCGCCACCCTATCCCCCTAACCCCATGCATTTACTCCACTAATCCCCCTAAGGGATACAAAGGGGCAATTTAGCAATCCACCTAACCTGCACATCTTTGGACTGTGGGAGGAAACTGGAGCACCCAGAGGAAAGCCATGCAAACAGAGTTCAAAATCCACACCATCACCCAAGGCTGGAATTGAACCTGGGTCCCTGGCGCTGAGGAAGCTTTGCTAACCACTGTACCACCATGCCATTTCCCTCTACTCATGTTTGTAGAAGCTCCTCCCTCCCTCCCAATCCCAAGTAGTAGTGGCAAGTTGAGGAACTTACCATGTGATAACAGCAACTTGCATTTATATTGCATCTTTAAAATAGTAAAATATTCCACCGTGCTTTATCGGAGCGTTATTAGAATATATGACATTGAACCGCAGAATATTATGACAGTTGACTAAAAGCATGATTGAAGGTAGGTTTTAAGGTACATCTTAATAGAAGAGGGCAAAGTGGAGAGTCAGAGATTGAGGGAAGGAATTGCAGAGTTGGGGCTCAGCAAACAAAATACAAAGCTGGCAGTAATGGGATAAAGAAAGTGATAGATACACAAAAAGCTGTAATTGGAGGAATTGGGAGTTTGCAGAGGATCTTGTAGGGTTAAAGGAGTTTATAGTGATACAACGAGATGGGGCAATGGAGGCACTTGAAACAAGCATGAGAATTTTGTGTTGGTGAACCAGGGGTCAAACATTAGGGCGTGGATGAATCAGACTTGGTGTGAGTTAGGATATGCACTCTAATGGTGCACTGCATCAGGAACCAACTAAAATTACTATAATCATAATGCATTATTTTCTTGATTTATTTGCCCACATTCTCTCTCTTACAGGCAATATAGCGTTGGATTTGAAATGGTGATGGTCTCAACAGCAGGAGACACTGAATTCCAGAAAAAGCCCAGTGGAGATTACAGGTATTGTTTTTACTTTATTTGTATCATCTCATTGATGGAATCTGTCTTCCTTGAGGCTACAAATATGTTTTAAAAAGAGTGCTTTTTTTAAAAATTTTGTGGCTGTTGCTTTCTGTTGTGCCAGCTCCGTGTGGTCTTGTTCTGCCTTCCCTTGCCAAAAACCACAGGTCTACCTGCCTCTCTCGCTCCATTCTCCTAACACCAGTGAACTCTGGTTCCCTGTCTACACCAGCATTAGCCAATTTAATCAGCCTTTGAAGTTAGTCTACAAGCCAGTCGCTTCATTAAAGTTTTTGTTTTGACGTTACTCCATTTTGCTCAGTAGACAGTCTAGTAACTTGCTCTGACACATGTCTCTATATGTCAGGAGCACTGTTGCAGCCTTGTATAAAATGTCTGTTTTTTGTCATCTTTGAGATTTTAAACAGCAGAGAAACCTGTAGAAGTGAACAAATAAAAACATCCAGCAGATTTTCGACATGAGAAACATATCCACTTATTTTTTCCCCTCCTATTTGAATTTTGTCCTTCAACTCAGTTGGAGCATTCTCATCCAAGTTGTGGCTTCAACCCCACTACTGAGATTTGAACCTGTAATCCAGGTTGGCAGTCCCATTGCAGTACTGAGAGTGAGCCACAGAGTTGCATATGCCGTCCCCAGTTGTCTTGTCATTTTTAAAGATTGTATAGTGGTGTTTTTTAATGAAGAGCGTGGAAGTTGTATCTGGTGTTCTGGTCAATATTTATCCCTCAACATGTGGGATTTTTGCATGCGAATTGACCTTCATGTTTTCTATATTACAACAGTGCCTACACTGCAAAAGTATGTGCACTGGGATGTCATGTGGTCATAACAGTGCTACATAAATTCAAGTCTTTTTTTTCCTCTCGTGATCACCGGTTTGTATCGTCTTCCAGCTTCTCCCATTTGTACTCGGAGTCACCAAGATGCTGATAATTTCGACTTCTCCATCTCCTCCCGTCGGCCAACCATTCTTCTTCCAATTCCATTGCATTGATGTCTCTCGCTGCCACATCTTTCCATCTGGTCTTGAGCCTTCCTCCTCCTCCTCTTTCTGGCTGTCCCATCTCCATCACTCACCTTATCACACTTTCTCTTTTATCCCAACAGATGACCATACCATTTCCACTTGGCTACTTTCTTCCATAATCTTCACTGACCTCCTGATGTGCTGGTTCTTGATTTGTACATTGTGTTTGACCTGATTATACATGGACATTTGGCAGTTAATGTGTGCATTCCTTCTGTTGCAGATGTGGATTCTGCTATTTGGAAGTTGAGCGGGTTCCTACAGGAGTTTACAATATCATCCCTACAACCTTCCTCCCTGGTCAGGAAGGCCCTTTCTTCTTAGATTTCCACAGTGTCATCCCACTCAAGATCACTCAATTACAGTGAACCAAGGAACTGTAATGACATCTTTAATCTTCAATCATGTACATGCCTGTTAAGGTAACTTTTTAAAAAGGGGACATTTTCTCAGGCACCAGCTCAAATTTATTCATTGTAGAGGATTTATTTGAGAGACTGCAAGGTGCTAACTGGTGGATAAGGTATACTTCCACTGCAGTTTACCCATTAAGCAAAGTCACATCTATAAGGAAGGAACTTGTATAATCTTTACAGAAGTAAATAATGTGCGTATTTTGAATATAGACTATAGCTGGGAGTCTTAATTTGTGGCTGTTTTTCTTCAGCACTGCAATCAGTTAACTAAATTCAGGCTAGAATTAGATTGGAGTATTTTCACAAGTGCTCAGTTGCAAACGTGTTGCCGACCTTTCGCGTGATGACACAGGAGTGGAAATGTTTTTCGAACATTTTTAATCTGTAAAACAAAAAAGCAGCTGTCGATGTTTACTGGATTAACTCTGCAACTTAGGGACATGTGCAATGTATAATATAAAGACCAGTCAATATTTGTAATCATAAATCAAATTTTTTAAAGGGTGGATATTGATCTGTTAATTCTGAATTCAGCTGTATGTATTTCTATTACAGATTATATATTTTTTATTTTTTTTAGTATCTCGCATGCATAAGAATTAAAATTATGCATCCACACACTGGTTATGGGAAAGCTGAATTTTCATTAAGATACTAAACCACTTTTATTTCAAGACAGGAAACTTAGGACCTCATCTATTCAAGTATGTGTGACAGCTTGGATTTTTAAAATAATGTTTCTAATCATTCATGTGCTTTTGTGTAAAGGTTATAGAGTTCAGGAGTTAATTGGCCAGTTCAGTCCATGTCTGGGACTGTTTTTCCTACAGCTTAACTGCAGACACTCAAACCCAGACATGCTGACTCCATACTCTGAGCCTATTTTCCTCCCCCAAGAAATATATGATCCATTCACAGCCTCAAGACATTCCAAAACACTAGGAGTAATCACTGTTTTAATGTATGGAATGCTGTTGCCAATTTGCACACAGCAAGCTCTCTCAACCAGAAATGTGATTAAATACAGATTATCTGGTGGGGGGAACTCCTCTACCTTAGCACCACCAAATCTTTTAAGTCTACCTGAAAGGGTAGGCAAGAATTTGATTTAACATCTTGACCATTTAGCAGCATTCCCTCTACTGCACAGGTGATAAATCTATCTTCTGAGTTCAAAACCACAGCATGGAAACTGAATTGTGTCAGCCTATTAAATAGTTCTCACTGCATAATCAAATGTCTATGATTATTTACACTAAACAGTCTACATGGTTTAGTGGATGGGGAATCATGGTTAACCCATTTATTGGAGTTCTTTGAAGTAATCTGATAAAAGGGAACTGGTGGATTTCTAGATAAGTGCCACATCAAAAGTTATTGCAGAAAATAAAAACTTGTGGTGTAGGGTGCAATATATTGGCATGGATGCACAATTGGCAATCTAACAGGAAACTAGGTAGCCACAAGTGGGTCTGTTGCTGGTTGCCAAGATTTAATGAGTGGTATGTCATAGGAATCAGTACTTTGACCTCTACTTTTTTTTTAAAACAGTTTATATAAACAATTTGATAAAGGGATCAAAAGTATGGTTGCTAAGTTTGCTAACAATATCAAGATAGGCAGGAAAATTGTGAAGAGGACATGTGGAGCTGAAAAGTGGCATAGATGAGGGAGTGGGCAAATGTAAAATTGTTCATTTTGATAGCAAAAGCATGTCCAAGTGGAAATGCAGAGGGATCTGAGTGCATTGATTGCAAAAGATCAGCATGCAGTTACAACAATTAAATAGAAAAGCTAACAATGTTAGTTTGGGAGAGGAATCGATTACATGTTTGGAAAACTGAATTGGCTACTTGGCCCATTGAAGATTTACCAGATGGGAACAAGGATAGATTGAGTTGGCTTGAGATTGGATTGATATGGCTTGACAAAGAGAAAAGATCTGATTATTACCCCCAGGTCAGTCTCCATTGCATAATTTGTCAGTTTGGTCAAGGTTGCTGGTTTGAGACCACCCAAGTATAGAAACTTTGACAATGCTGTTTGCTCCCATCAGCATTCAATGTGGCATTAGAAATCGATAAGTATTTCCCAAGATCAGGTTCCAATCAGATCAGCCATGATCTTATTAAATGGCAGAGCAGGCTCAGGTGGCTTACTTGGAACTCTGCCACCACAGTGTTGTTTAGTCAGAAAGAGTGTTTTCTCAAATTAAACCTAGCCTGCAGAATGTGCAATATTGAAATCAAGATCTTCCTCAAGTCTTGAAGCATTTTGCTATTTACCTACTCTGATTAGGAATGCAAAAGACTGAAGCATGATTAAAAAAACTTCAATTTCTGGACATTCTCAGGAGGTTAGGCAGCATCTTTGAGGGAGAACAACAACATTAAGTTGATGACCTTCTGTCAGAACAAACATCGACTTGAACCATGAGCATTTGTAAGATGTTCATTTGTAACTAGAACTGGTTTGGGCTTGATGTTGTCCTTTAGACAGATTGTCACTGTTGTTCAATATCATTATGTACAAGATACAAAAACACAATCACAATAATGAGCTGTATATGTATTCATAATGTACAGACATACAAGCCAACTTCATAAATGACAATCTATAAAATAGTTAAATGCATCATAGACAACTCAATATTACAATAACAAATGTACAAAATGTAACACTGAAAACAAGGTCTAAATCTACAACATGTGATTGATAATGTTTAAAACATAAGGCATGCAGGCTTTGCCATTGTTCATTTTATTTGCCTGACTTGGGTCAGAAACAGGCTTGGCAAATGAGGTTGTGTATTTCCTGTGCTAAGCTACAGGAACTGGTTTGATGATTTGGGTTTCCACCGTACTCCCCTGTTCAGGGCACTATTCATGGCCTGCACAGGTGAAAAATGCACAGCAGTAAAACCTGTCCATTCATGTAGTGCATTTGGATTGGCACAAACAGGTCTATAAAAAAGGAAAAAAAGTGAAAATTCTTCCACCTCAAGGGAACATCCCACTCCCTAGCAAAGGCTGGCTGCACATTTCCCCATATCTGTTTCCTTCTGTGTATCAGAAGGACGTGAAGGAAAAGGGATGGAGTCCTTTGTCCCAGCTACTAAACTGTGTTGTTTCATTAATAATAACACTGAGCACAGGAAGTGAAGGACCCTCTGCAATTTCCTTTGTCTTTTTTTGTTGTTGTAAGTCCTTCCAAATAACAGGAAACACAGGTTCTTAAGCCTGCCACAAAGGGATCTAACCCTTAGCATACACCAGGATATGGCAGGGTCAACACTGAAGAGGACACGATGAAGTAGTGCACATGGATACAGCACAAAGTACAAGTGGAGCAAAGCAGGACTTGCTGCTAATCGGAGCTCCATCTTTGCCACATGTAAGCAGGTCATCAGTTGGGGAACAAAGCAGACAAGGATCTTACTTCATATCCAGTTGAACAGCACAAAATTGGTTACTGCTACTTTGCCTCCAGTCTGAAATTAGACTGCTAACTAGACTTTGCAGATATCCCATTAATTTTCAACCCAGAACTACTGTAGTTTCTTTTTCCCAGTCAGGAAAACCAGCCACTCCTTAGGGGAGCCTTTCGGCACAGCAGTTAGACAGCAATTAAAAGGCCAAGACAGTGTCTGCGAGCGAATAAGTCAGTGACGCAATGTTTCCTGGCACGTTGAGGATGTCGCTTCACAATATTTAACAGGTTGGTGATTGAGCCAATTCACGGAATTCTATTTCGGAAATTCTCTTCTCCTTTGGCTCTGTGCACTTGTCTGAAATTTGAGTTACTTTGATCTCCAGGGTTGCTTCATCAACGGACTGCTGGGTAATCAGTTTGTCCTTTTCATGTTCAACACCTTCAGCCTTGTCCCCTGTCCAAACAGCAAAATTAAATTGAAAACTCTGAGCATTGAGTGAGCACTGAACAAACATCCTACAAAGTCATTTTTAGTTCACAGCACAGAGAAAACCAACAGATCACTGAGAAAGAAGAAAACATTGCAGAATTTTATAAACCCTCACCCAAGCATGATGAATATCATAGTAGAGTGGTTAGTCTTAAAATTTATTTTTCTCAGCATATTCCACTGATACAATGACCTCAAGAGTTCCTGGGCGTAGAGACTGCTTGAGCTTTCGGTGGAACCCATATCAGAATTTTGTCCCATTCGTCCTTACTCAAAATTACAGCGCCAGGGACCCCAGGTTCAATTCTGGCTTTGGGTGACTTGTCTGCGTGCAGATTGCACGTTCTCCCCATGTCTGCACAGTCCAAAGGATTGGCCATGCTAAATTGCCCCTTAGTGTTGTCCCATGATGTGCAGATTAGATGTATTAGACATGGTAAATGCTAAATGTGTGGGATTACAGGGATAGAGTGGGAGAAAAAGGGCCTGGTAAAGAAACTCTATCAGAGTTGGTGCAGGCTTGATGGGGCGAATGGCCTCCTTCGCTGTAGGAATTCTATGATGATTCCAGAATGGGGAAGAGGGAAAGAAAACTGGGGTAGATCTCTCCACTCCATCAATTCCCCTCCTTTTCAAAAGGAATTTCCTGGCTACTCTAAGAAATGCTGCCTTTTAAGCCCTTGATAGTTCTCCACAGAACTCATACTAAAATCACTGAAGTTATTCAAGATTGAGTTAATTTTTGATTGACAAGGGAGTTGAACATTATGGGGGGAGGATTGGGGAAAGATGGAACTAACATCATGTCTAATCCAACTGTGGTCTCATTGAATGACAGAGCACACTTAAAGGGCCAAATAGTCTATGCATGCTCCAAAGTCCTATGTTGTTTCATTCCTACGTGGCATGTGTTCTGATATATTGAATACAGCAGTCTGAACCTTAAATTGGGGGAATGGCACCATCCTCAAAGAGGTCTGCTTGCTCCACTGGGTGTAAAAGATTTAGAGAATTTATTTGAGTCCTTCATTGATACACACATCATGCCCACCCTAGCTATGCAAATGATCCTACTGCCACAAATTAGGACTGGATCCACAAAATGGCATGGCCAACTAAGAAATTCTACATCATCATCATTATACTGGCACAGCATAACCACAGAAGTGTCACAGCCAATGACCTACTGTCTCTATACTTATCATCCCTTTCACCCTCCTATCATATTTAGAAAAGGAGATTTTGGGTTGAAATAAGGACTCATCACATTTCATCTGCTACAATACTTTCCTTCCATGGTGAACCTGAAACATCACTGACCTTTCTCAGCCTCACATTCTGGAGATGAGGCTCCACTGCACTCACTGCGAGGCCCCAGAATGGGAGAGCCCATGGCACATTCAGACACAGGACTCAACAGTTCCAAGCTGGGGGGCCGATTTCCTGGGGGGAAAGGGGTCGGGGGATCAAACGGACTAGTTGGACAGGAACTCGAACAGAACTCAGACTGGCTCTCCGAATCTTCAGAGACAGGGCTGCTGCAGTTATCGTCTTCGAATATTTCAGATGTCACTGCAAATGAGAAAGATGTTACAGAATAATCAGCTGGAATTTATTAAGAAATCCATTATCACGCTGCGTTCCGCTCATTAGATTAGACAATTTATTCAACAAAATTAAAGAGGCATTTCTAATTTAAAATGACAACATTGTGTACTTGGCGTTATCAGAGATCATGCATAAAAACCTTCAGTGGGTTTGATATCTGCGTCACTGCTTCTGATTATAGTGTGTTGCCACTAAACAGTCTAATGATTTCATTAGGTATTCTCAAATGCCATTTGAACTATTTAACATGTAAATCCATTGTGCAGCAATAAACCAGAATCATCAAAATTTACAACAGTGGGAGTTCATTTAATCCATTAAATCTGTGATGACTGATAAATATCTATTTAGCCTAAAGCACATTCAGTAGCTCAGTAGGTTACTGCGCCATTGCTGCATATCCATTTTCTTTCAGTACAATGAGGGCTTTTGCCCCTACTGCCCTTCCAGCAGCAAATTTCAGAACCACAGCACCATCTGAGTGAAAAGATTTCTCAACTCCCCACTCATCCTTCTACCAATTACATTAAAACTGCACCCTCTGGTTATTGACCTCGCTGCTAAAGGAAATAGAACTTCCAATCCAGTGTCCAGACTCCACAAAATATTATACACCTCAATTAAATCATCCCTCAGCTTCAGGTTCCAGAGGAATCAACCCCAACCTGACTATGCTTTCTTCATAGCTCAATTTCACTCCCGGCAACACCTTCGCATATCCCAACATCTTCTCCAGTGTGATGACATACTTCCTGTAATATGGTGATCAGAACTGTACACAACCTTACTAGTGTTTAATATAACTTCCCTCCTTTTAAAGTCTCTACCTCGGTTAATAAACTAAAGTAGCCCGTATGCCTTTCTAATCGCCTTATCTATCAGTCCTGCTACCCTCAGACATTACATAGGCAAGTACATCCAGGTTTCTCTATACACCTCAGTAGCTACCGTTTATTGCACATCACCTTATCTGGCCTCTCCCTCATTTCTCTGGATTGAATTTCATTTGCCACTTTTCTGCTCACTTCATCAATTTATTGATATCTTTGTCTAGTCAGCAGCTTCCTTCCTCATCAATCACACAATTTGTTGCATCATCTGCAAACTTCTGAACTCTACTCACTACAGCTATAGTCTAAATGATTGATTATATACCACAAAAAAAGGATATAATACCACCCTGTGGAACCCCACTGGAAACAACGGTTTAGTCACAAAATCATTTCTTGACCACAATCCTTTACTTCCTGCCAGTGAGCCAATTTTGGATCCAACTTGCCACTTTTCCTTGCACTTTTATCTTGCTGAGGGGTCTGCTATGTGGAACCATGTCAATATTCTGTGCATATCACATCAAATTTAGTGCCCTCATCAACCTTGCTATTTCCTCAAAAAAAATTCAATCAAGTTAGTCAAACGAAACATACTGATTGCCCTCGACAAATCTGTGCCTTACTAACTGATCATTTATACTAACCCTCAAAATCTTCTCCAGCAATTTGCCCACATCGGAGCTTAGACTGACAGGCCTGTAGTGAACTGATCTCTTTTTCACTTTTTAAACAATGGTACAGCGGTATTAGAAAATGATGGTTAATGCCTTTGCTATTTCGTCCCTTGCATCTCTTAACAACCTTGAAGATTTTAATGTTATTTGTCAACGGTCAATGCTATTTGTCCACTCTTAAAGTTGTTAAACCTCTTAGTATTTCCTCTAGCACTATGTTTATCCTATCCGATATTCAGCATGCCTGCTTTGTCACACTCTTAAGACAATCGTGGAGTATTCATTAATAACATACCAATGTTATCCACCTCCACCTTGCAGTTATCTTTTTGGTTTCTAACAAGTCCTGCTCTTTCTTTAGTTATCTTCTTACTTCTTATGTATTTACGAAATATTTTTGGATTTGCCTTCATTTTACATAGGAAAGCGAAGACAGGACATGAAAAATATTGCTAATTTACTATTTTGTTTTACCCCTACACTTTTTGTACTCCATGCTTTTTGTAGTATTTAGCACTTGCTATCCAATATTAAGCATTCCGATTTTGCTTTATCCCACTTCATGTGCTGCCGGACATCTGGGATCTCTGAACCTGAAGTTTCATCCTTTTGGGAATATATTTCCTGCTTGGACAGCTCCCATTGCTCAGATACTAGATTACCTTCAGATCATTTGTTCCTGTCTATTTTTGCCAAATCACATCTCAACTTAGTAAAATAAACCTTTCCCCAAATGAGAACTTTTATTTCTGGTCTATTTCTTTCCTTTCTAATAACTGTGCTAAATCTAACTGAATTACTCTTCCCCTACTTTCCCACCTGCCCAGTTTCATTCCCTGAAACAAAGTCCAGAAATCCCTCTTGTTGGACTTATGAACATATAGAGTAGGAGCAGAAGCAGGCCATTTGGCCCCACGCTTTGTCAAGACCATTCAGGATCTTATACACTTCAATCAATTCATCCCTTTGCTCTTCTAAATTCCAGTGGAGTTTTAAAGCTCAACCGATCCTCATAAGACAACTTACTCATTCCAGGAAGCTACTCTGAACAACCTCCAATGCAGTTACACCCTTCCTTCAATAAAGAGACCAAAATTGCACACAGTATTGGAGATGTGGGCTCACCAATGCCCTGTATAACTGAGGCTTAACATCCCTATTTTATGTTCCTCTAATAATAAAGGCTAACATTCCATTAGTCTTCTTGACTACGTGCTGAATCTACAAACTAACCTTTTTGTGACTCATGCACTAGAGCACGTAGATCTCTCTGCCTTGTGGAATTCTGCAGTCATTCTTCATTTAAGTAATACTCTGCTTTTTTATTCTTCCTGCCAAAGTAAACAGCTTTACATTTTCCCAAATTATACTCCCTCTGCCAGATTTCTGCCCAGTCACTCAACCTATAACTTTCCTACCTATCTTTGTGTCTCTGGGTTTGTACTCATTGGCGTTTAGAAGGATGAGGGGGTCCTTATTGAAATTTACAGGGTACTGCAAGGCCTGGATAGAACGTTTCCATTAGTAGGAAAACCAGAGGGCACAACCTCAGGCTAAAGGGACAATCCTTTAAAACAGAGATGAGGAGGAATTTTTTCAGCCAGAGAATGGTGAATCTGTGGAACTCTGCTGCTGAAGGCTGTGGAAGCCAGGTCTCTGAGTGTCTTTAAGACAGAGATAGATAGGTTCTTGATTAATAAGGGGATCATGGTTATGGGGAAAAAGGCAGGAGAGTGGGGATGAGAAAAATATCACCCATGATTGACTGGCAGAGCAGACTCAATGGGCCAAGTGGCCTAATTCTGCTCCTATGTCAAATTAAGCTACCATGCCTTCACTCCCCTCATCTTAGTTATTAATGTAAATTGTAAAATAGTTGAGGCTCCATCACAGACTCCTGAAGAACTCCATTCATTACATCCTGCTAATCAGATAAACATTTATGCATACTCTGTTTTCTGCCAGCCAGCCAACGTTCTGTCCAAGCTGATATATTACCCCCCCGACACCATGAACATTTATTTTTGGTAATAACCTTGATGTAGCTGATATTAAATTCCTTTTGGAAATGCAAGTGCAGTATGACTACAGGTTCCCCTTTATTCACAGGACATGTTACTCCTTCAAAGAACTCTACTAAATTGGTTAAGCATGATTTCCCTTTCACAAAACCATGCTGACCCTTCCTGATTACCTTGAATTTTTCCAAGTGCCCAGCTACAACTTCCTTAATGTCTGATTCCAATACTTCCCCATGACAGATGTCAACCTAACTGGCCCGTTTTCTGCCTTGCTCCCTTCTTGAATGGAGGGATTATATTTGCTACTTTGCAACCTGATGGAACCTTTCCAGAGTCTAGAAATTTTGTAAAATTAACATCTACGACCTCGTTAGCCATCTCTTTCAAGAGCCTTGGATGAAGTCCATCAGAATTTGGGAGACTTGTCAGCCCAAATCTCCATCAGTTTGCTCAATAGCTCCTCCTTGATAATTACAAGTTCACCAAGTTCCTCTCTCCTTTCCACCTCCTGATTTACAGCTCTTACTGGATTTTTTTGTGCATCTTCTACTGTGAACAAAAAAATTTTTGTTCACTTCACCATTTCCTTATCATCTACTATTAATTCTCCATTCTCACTCTCTAGAGGACCAACATTCACTTAGCTTACACTTTTTTAAACACCTGTAGAAACTCTTGCTATTTGTTTTTACATTTCTAGTTATCTTCCTTTCATACTCTAATTTCTTTCTCTTGAATAACCTTTTAGTCATTCTCTGCCATTCTTTATATTCTGACCAATCATCTGGCCTGCCACTCACCTTTGTGCAGTTATATTGTTTTTTCTTAAGTTTGATGCTTTCTCTAAATTCTCTAGTTAACCACGGATGTTAGGTCCTTCCTTTAGAAATTTTTTCTTTATAACAGAAGTATAGTTATTCTGAGTATTTTGAAATATCCCCTTAAATGTCCACCACTGTTTTTGTATTAATCTAACCCCCAGCCCATTAACCCAAACCTCAGCTTTCATGCCCATATAGCTGCCCTTATTTATGTTTAAAATTCTAGTCTTGGACCCACTCTTCTCCCCCTCAAACTGGATGTAAATTCAGTAGCATTGTGCTTGCTGCTACCTTTAATCTGAGAACATGAATTAATCCTGTCATATTACCATGTCTGATGTAACCGGCTGTCTTGTTGGTTCCAGGCTTGCTATGTGCTGGCTAAAAAACATCTTGAATGCATTTTAAAATTTTGCCACCCTCTTTAGGGTTTAAAATATATTACTGCTCTGCTGTTTATCTCAGCATCTTAAATACATATTTTCTCTTCTATCGCTGCGTGTCTGGTTTTGTAGGGAGAGGGGGAGTGGATATCAAAGCATATTCCCAGCAGTGTGGCTGTCCCAATTTTTGTTTTTCAATTCAACCCATATAGACACATTTGATGATCTTTCTCATCAACATCCCTCTGACTAATATTGCCTCTTTATTTCTCTCCTGTTTATCACACCAGAAAAGTAGAAACGCTGAGCTGCCATTTCTACCGTTCAAGACGTTTCAGCACGTTCCGTGCTTTGAAATATATCCCACTAAGCGCTGCCGAACTCTTCTGTTGATTTATTTTCTAGCCTTCGCTTCCCTTGCTTTCCACATTCATTTACTAATTTTTTTGCCCTCTAGTTCCAGTTTTGCTTCTCTCCCAAGGTTCTCACCCCTTTGTAAAGCTAGTTTAGATCCTCCCCAGCAAGCTTCCTGATGAGTCCTAACTCTGTATAACCTCATATTTATCCTGCTAATTTCCTGACACTAAAGGGCATTTTAGCATGCTAATCCACCTAACCTGCACGTCTTTGGATTGTGGGAGGAAACCGGAGCAACTGGAGGAAACCGATGCAGACAAGGAGAGAATGTGCAAACTCCACACAGACAATGATCCAAGGCCCAACTGAACCTGGGCCCTTCACTGTGAGGCAGCAATGCTAACAACTGTGTCACCACTCCTTCTTCATCAGTCTGGTGATCAGCCATTGCCTGAACACTTTTAAGCTACAGGGTGATCACAGAATGTGCCATCCACATTGTTTAAAGCCACACAGACACACTGCAGTGACACTAGCTGTTGTTCAAACTCCAAAAACGGGAGCTCAGGCAACTTTAGTTGACAACACCTTCTACACATTACTTTGAAGAGATGAAAGTAAAAGCCTATATCCTTAAGAAGTGGAACGTTTTATTTTCAATGATTCATTGATCTGTGAAAGAGAGGGGTGGAGTATTGAGAACAGAAATCATTCAATTACTATGCCTTCATAAGGAAACGTCACACTATCTTCTACCAACACAAGATGGCTGCCAATACCCGTCTGCACAGGAGCAGAAAACTAATGGGCAAGAGACACACTGCTAGCAAAACTTGTCTTTAAAATAACTTCTGTAGAGGTTTTCGAACTAAACAATTTGAATCCAAATATTATAATAGTCATAGCTTTAGAAACCTTAAATTTAGATTCTGCCTTTAAAAATCTGTCATGTTAGGTTGTTTACCATCTGGATACATGCAAACCTTCCAGATAAACTAGAGTTTAGCCAACTCAATATTATATGCTGAATCTGAGGATTGGATCACCAATGTCTGAAGGCTTTCAGATTGATCTGTCAGTGTTGTTGAATTGTTTCATGTGACGGTACATTAACACTTCAACATTCAGAAAATGATGAGATGAATGACCATTATTTCTTTAATTTAAAAATACACGACATTCACTTATTTCCCATTACGAATAAAAATCTTAGGCTCACAGTAGCAAGGAACTGAACTGGTCACAATGACAGTATGGAGTAAAACAGCACAACTGTGCCTGCAATGCGCTGGCAGCAAACGCAGTTCGGATATGTTCCACTCAACGGGGAGTGGTTATCATCACACGATGGTGAGGTACTTTGCAAACAGCTTTCTCGAGGCACTAAGCCTCATATTATAAAGCAGGTCTGATTCATGGAGCCAATCTTCCTCACATAATCCAGGATAAATTTGGCTACATGAAAAAATATGTCACGATATATGACATTTTCGGACTGAAACCAGCTAAACGGCTCAAGTTTTAAGGAAGTTTCTGTCACTTATTTTGCACAAAATGCAGAAAATCGGACAAATGTTCCCCGAGTTCTCAAATGCTGCAAAGCTTATTATTTATTTAAAAGCAGGCTGTCTCGCCATTTCTTCTGATCAGGTTAAATTCAGAATCCAGTAAAGGAGGACTAAAAAGATAATAAAGAGAGGAAATACACTAAAAGAGCAAACTAGCAAGGAGTATAAAAATTAACAATAAGATCTTCTTTAAATATATAAAAAAAGGAAGCAAGAGGTCAAAGTGAACACAGACCTCTTAGAAAATGAATCTGGGGTGATAGTTATGGGGAACAAGAAAATGGTAGAGGAGGTGAAAGATACTTCAAACATCCAATTAATACTAAAGAATATTGGAAGATTTAGGTGCCATCGCCATCACTGGAGAAATAGTATTAGATAAATCAAGGGGCTAAAGACAGATAAGCCTGCAGGCCCTGATGGCTTCATCCCAGGGTCCTAAAAAAAAACTACAGAAATAGTGGATGCATTGGATATAATTTTCCAAAAATCCTTGGATTCTGGAGAAGTACTGGAGGATTGAAAAACCAGGAATATGATACCCCTGTTCAAAAAGGGAAGGAGGCAAAATGCAGGTAACCATAGGTTGATTAGCCTAACGTCTATTGTTGGAATCAATTAAGGAATTACAGGCAGCCCATTTGGAAAATCATAATCTAATCAAGCAGAGACAGCATGGCCTCATGAAAGGGAAATAGTGTCTGATTAATATATTAGTTTTTTGAGGAAGTCTCAACCAGAGTGTATAGGGGGACCAGTTGATGTGTTGTACTTGGGCTTCCAGAACGCATTTGACAAGGTACCTTACAAAAGGTTAAGCCACAAGATATGAGTTTGTGGTGTTGGAAGTAGTATATTGGCATGGATAGACAATTGGCTAAAGGACAAGAAACAGCGAGTGGGGATAAGGGGCTCCTTTTCACTTTGAGAACTTGTAACCACTGGTGTTCCACAGGGATCAGTGCTAGAACTGCAACTGTCTATAATATATACTAATGACATGGAGGAAGGAAGAGAATGAACTGTAGCCAGATTTGCAGATGACACCGAAATAAGTGGAGAGGCAAGTTATAAGAGGGGTAAAAACAGTTTACAAAGAGATATTGATAGGTTAAGTAAGGACAACGAGTTGGCAATTGGAGATACAATGTGGGAAAATGTGAAGTTGTTCATTTTTGAAGGGATAACGAAAAAGTATTATTTAAATGGAGAAAAACTGCAAAAAGCTGCAACATAAAGGGACTTGGAATACTTGTGCACAAAACACAGAAAGCTAGTACAAGATGTAGCAGGTAATCAGGAAGGCTAATAGAATGTTGGCCCTTATATCAACAGGTCGGAGTATAAGAGTAAGAAAGTCTTGCTGCAACCGTACAAGGGACTGGTAAGACCACATCTGGAATAGTGCAAGCAGTTTTGGTCCCTTTATTTAAAGGAAATAATTTATTTCATCAGAGGCAGTTCAGAGAAGGTTCACTAGGATGATCTCCTATACTGGAGGGACTGTCTTACGAGGAAAGGTAAAACATATTGGGACCCTACCCAATGGAGTTGAGAGAAATGAGAAGTGACCTCAATTGAACCATGTAAGATTCTTAAGGGATTTGACAGGGTGAATGCTGAGAGGATGTTTGCCCTCATGGGAGAGTCTAGAACTAGAGGGCATAGTCTCAGAATAAATGGACATCAATTTAAGACTGAAGTGAGGAGGAATTTCTTCTCTGAGGGCGAGTCTTCAGAACTCCTTGCCATAGATCAGGGAATGGGATCTAGAATCCCTACGGTACAGAAGGCGGCCATTCAACCCACTGAGCCTGCATCAGCAACAATCCCACCCTATCCCAGTAGCCCCACATATTTATCCTGTTAAGCCCCCTGAAACTAGGGTCAATTTAGCATGGTCAATCAACCTAACCTGCATATCTTTGGACTGTGGGAGGGAGCACCTGGAGAAAACATGCAAACGCCACACAGACAGTGACCCAAGCCAGGAATCGAATCCAGGTCCTTGGCACTCTGAGGCAGCTGTGCTAACCACTGTGTGACCATGCCGCCCTAAGAGAGCTGTGGGGCAGAGTCCTTGTGTATATTTAAGGCCATCTTAGATTTTTGATCGGTGAAGTAATCAAAAGAATGGCAAAAGGGCAAGAAAGTGGATGTGAGGAATATCAGATCAGCCATGATCCTACTGAATGGCAGCGCAGGCTCAAAGGGCCAAACAGCCTACTCCTATTCCTTTTACTTATGGTCTTTTGCTCTCTTTGCCAATTGCAAACTGCTCATTAAGCTTTGAAAGAAAATCGCAGGAGCTTATTTCGTTACATTTACTAGTTAGTCGAGAGACACTGTCAACAAATAAATTGTGCACTAACCTTCCAATTAAAATGACTAAAATTTACCAGAGATCTACTTCGAGACCACTTAATTAGCAACAGTATATGGTTAATAGGAAAATCTTTTTTGATACTATGCAAAATTAATGGCTTCTTCCCTGCAAATTATAGAACAAACCATGAATAAAAGAGTCAGAACAAAGTCACAAAGCATGAGTAAAAGGAGACAAAAAAGTACTTAACAATCAAGTTCAACTATATAAATCAAACATAATCATTCTGTTCTAACTAAATGATTTAATCTAAAACGGCGTTGAAATAATTTTCTTCTCTTACTTTTAGTAAATTTCCCCATTCTCACTCACCTATAAGATTGCATTGTACTGGGATCAAACTCTAGGCCTCATCATGCTGACCAATTGAAATATTCAGTGATGAATATAGTACTCTGGCCTACAGTTTGCAGGAAATACAGGTGGAACCAGTGAGTCAAGATTGGCCATCTTGCCTTTGGAGGCCAGTCGAAAAATTCCAAAGTGGAAAATAAAAATGTCTTGCTGCTAATTTTGATTCCAGAAATATTTACCCAAAATATTTTCTGTGCAATCTACAAACTTTTCTGCTAATGTCAGCGCTGTTCAAGTAGTCTATTTTGCTTCAGATTGGGGAATAAATATTGCCCAGAATACTGGGAAGCCCTGATCTTCCTTGGATGGTGCCGAGATCTCTTCATCCAAAAGGAGAGACCTGGCCTAGATTCAACGTCCCTTCTAAACGATAACATCTCTGACAGTGCAGCACTCCCTTAAGTACTGCATTGGGATTGTCAACATAGATTAGGCACTCAGATCCAGAGCGCAGCTTCTGATTGACAGGGGAGTGTGTAACCACTAACAAGCCATTGCTCTATGCTTCAGGCAAAGATGAATTTACTACCAAGATATTCAAGATTACTCAGTACATTGTTTTTCCTATGGGTAGCTTCATACAATACAGTGCATTATCTATTTTTAATTAAATTTCCTTCTATAAGACCTTTAAATGGGGATTTATAAGGAATGATGACGGGTGCCATTTGATATAGACAAACGAGAAGTGAAAGCATGGATAAAGATGATTTGTGAAGCTGTGTTTACAAAGCTGGTACTACAGAAGCTAATTCAAAGCAAGTCACAATACTCTGCATTTATCTGCAGTCACATGAATGAAGTCACAAGTAATCCTCTTTGTCTTAACATTAAGATTAAAAACACATTATTGTATCCAATTAGTTACTCCTCATAATATCTCCTGTGGCAGAGTGCCCACTCGATTAATCCCAATGGAATGATTCTCCACATTAAAGACTCTACATAAATACGAAGTGTTGCATTTGTTTTACGATCAAGATCAGTAATGCACGTAATGTTTAAATATTCAGGAGGGTGGTAACTGACTGGTGTCTCACACCAAAGCTTTATTTATCACTCTTTTCCTATGCATATCCCTAACTATTTTTATTATCCTTCACCACAACGATAGGTGAAAGTTGGGATTCATAGAATCTCTACAATGCAGGAGGCGGCCATTTGGCTCATCGAGTTTGCACCTACCACAATCCCACCCAGGATGTATTCCCATAACCCCACACATTTACCCTGCTAATCCCCCTGAAACGAGGGTCAATTTAGCATGGCCAATCCACCTATCGGAGGAAACCGGAGCACCACGTAGACACGGGGAGAATATGCAAACTCCACACAGTCACCCAAGGCCGGAATTGAACCTGGGTCCCTGACACTGTGAAGCAGCAGTGCTAACTACCGTGCCGCCTGGGATTAGCCAAGTACTCAAAACCTCAGCTAAATATAGGGATCAAGGGGTTTATTGGATCGGTCGGTGAATCCCATGAAGTGCTGTCCATGAACTCAAAGTAATTATGGGGCGTCAGTTATATTTTCCTTTTTTTGTAAATCCTCTGCTTTGTTTTTTTTAAAGCAACATCCAATATAAAAACAGGTCTTTAAAACATAGGATTTTCTCAGCATTTTCTATTAATTTTAAACTTTTCTCCCTTTTTTCACACAAATTAAAACTCAAACCTCCAAAATAACAAGTAGAATAAACTTTGAAAATCGTTATTAGAAGTTCAGCATCAGTGTTTAAAAAGGATGCTCATTTTGGGAGTGCTGCATTGTCAGAGATGGTGGGGGCAATTCTCCCATCCCGCTGCAAGGGGGAGAGCGGGGCCTGATGGGGTGATCAGTGGGGGTGGATCCCGCTGACACTCTGCAGTTGGGATCTGCGGAGGAGGGAGGGAGGCCAGCGACCGGGACTGGCCAGCCTGTCGGGAGGCCAACAGTGCAGGACTACTACACATGCTGTGACCTCCACCAAGACAGCTTGGCACATGCGCAGTGGCCCACTCAGTGCTATGCTGCCAGCGGGGAGAAGTCCCACACTCAGCTTTTTAAGAGTGATTCACGCTATTGCATTCAGCATTGCACAGAGTGTGGGAGATTTACTTTTAAAATCCGCTGGAAAAAACCAACGCGATTTACTGCAATTTTCACGAGAATTGCCCCTGCTATCTTTTGGACAAAATGTTAAACTGAGATCCTATTTGTCTTCTCATGGACGTAAAATTTTCCAATCTCTATGGCACTTTTCACAAGCTTCAGCCAGAGAAACACTTTCAAACTATATTTACAGTGGCTATATAGCAAATTATATATAGCACGGTAAAGTCCCACAAAAAATCAACGAGTTAAATAACCTGATTCAGTGATGCTAGCTGAGGGATAAATGTTACCCAGGATATTTAAAGAGCTTCACAGGATCTTTTCCATGAAGTAAGAGAGCAGAAGGGGGTCTCAGTACATCATCCTATTCAAAAGACAGAACCTCTGCATAATCAAGGATCTCACGTGCCCCGGACATTTTCTCTCCCCACTTCTTCCGTCGGAAAAAAGATATAACAGTCTGAAAACACATACCAATCGAGTCAAGAACAGCTTCTGCCCATTACCATCAGATGTTTGAATGGTTCTATCACACATTAAGCTGATCTTTCTCTTCACTCTATCTGTAACTGCACCACTATATTCTGCATCCTATCCTTTCCTTCTCCCCTATGTACTCTATGAACAGTGTGTTTTGTCCGTAACAGCTCGCAAGAAACAATACTTTTCACTGTATCCCAATACATTTGACAATAACAATTCAGAATTGAATTGATTTGATTCAATTCAATTCAACTCTGACATTGCGACACTCAGTGCTGCACTGAAGCCGAGTGGGTCTTGAACACAAAGCAGTGAGAGTGCTAGCGCTAACCCTTGAAAGACATTTCAGGCTGTCTTGGTTTCCCTTGTATCTGCCTCCTCAAGTTCAATAATTACACTGCAGCTGGTTCTGTTCTGCTAATACTTGAGAACTAAATGGCATCACTGCTGACAGTCAGTTATGAAGAATGCAATTCATAAAGTGGCCCCAAGGCCACAATCATATCAGCCGTGATCACACTGAATGACAGAACAGGTTCAAGAGGCTGAATGAATTACCCCTGCTCCCAATTTGTATGTTCTGAATGCATTCAGTATTATGATTATGCCTGCAGGCCCACTTAGCAAATCTGTGGCAGCTGTGGTTTGTTGCAATTTCTGCTAATAACTGGAAAATCTTTGTTGTTCCATAATAAACAAAACCGACAAGATGTGGCAGGGTACGGGGAAATGCTAACTGCTTTGAAGAAGTCACAAAGTACATGCAGCACACGATCTATTCTCGGAATCTTTAGGAGGAAGAAATGTGGTCAATAAAGTTAAGTGTACACTATATGCATTTAGTTTGGCCAGTTGGACTATTATGGTAACAGGGAAGAAGCTGCAGCTCCTAGTTTGTTAATAGCATGTACAACTGGACAAGGATAAGGATCAGAAGAAACTAAATTGGAAAATTGTTTAGAAAGTTTTTTTTTTGCTGATGACACCAAGATTGGGGGAACGGCAAATTGTGCGGAGGGTGTGGAGAAGGATCTAGATAGGCTGGGCGAATGGGCCAGGAAATGGCAAATGGAATTTAATGTTGGCAAGTGTGAGGTGGTCCACTTTGGTAGGAAGAATGGTAGGAAGGACTATTACTTACGGGGCGAAAAACTGCAGCAGGCGACGGTGCAGAGGGACCTCGGGGTCCTTGTGCATGAGTCACAAAAACCCAGCTTGCAGGTGCAGCAGGTGGTCAGGAAGGCGAATGGGATGCCGGCCTTCATAGCGAAGGGGATTGAATATAAAAGTAGGGAGGTCTTGCTGCAGCTGTATAGGGCATTGGTGAGGCCGCAACTGGAGTACTGTGTGCATTTTTGGGCGCCGCACCTGTGCAAAGATATTTTGGCCTTGGAGGGAGTGCAGAGGAGATTTACTAGGCTGATACCGGAGTTGAGGGGGTTGAGCTATGAGGAGAGGCTGAATAAACTGGGCTTGTACTCATTAGAGTTTAGAAGAATGAGAGGAGATCTCATTGAGACGTATAAGATGATGAATGGGATGGATAGGATAGAGGTGGAAAGACTCTTCCCGCTCAAAAAAGACAATAGGACTAGGGGGCACAGCCTCAAGATAAAAGGGGGGCGGTTTAGAACGGAGTTGAGGAGGAACTTCTTCACTCAAAGGGTGGTGAATCTCTGGAATTCTCTGCCCGTTGAAGTGGTGGAGGCTGCCTCGCTAAATATTTTTAAGACGCGGGTTGATGGGTTTTTGATAGGAGAGGGGATTAAGGGTTATGGGGAGAGGGCGGGAAAGTGGAACTGAGCAGCGACAGATCAGCCATGATCTTATTGAATGGCGGGGCAGGCTCAAAGGGCTGGATGGCCTACTCCTGCTCCTATTTCTTATGTTCTTATTTAAGTTCCATATTGGCAACCTGAAAGGCAGTGGTTGCACAAGAGAAGAGACCTGTGGACAATCATTAGAAGTCACTAATAAAATGCCGCCAAATAAGTAATAATACAATCGTATCCACATGGAACACTTACTGGACAATTCATCAGGTTCAGTCTTCAAACTAGATAGATCTTCCAGGGAAGTTTCATTTCCTTCAGCACCAACTCCTCTTCCCCTGGGTCCCATCATATTGGAGCGTCTCCTTTCATGAATCTCATCAGAGATCATCTCTAGGTTCTTCAAGGCAGCTTTGTACTGCCCTTTGGCTGCTGACAGCTTGGCTTGTAGTTCATCTACATTTTTCTTCAGTTGCTAACAAATCAAAAGCAGAGAATTTAAAATGCAGCCACACTTTCCAAACTTGTGTACAATTTGATAAAGGTTTAGTTAATCATAGAATCCCTACAGTGGAGAAGGCCATTCAGCCCATCGAGTCCACACCGACTCTCTGACAGGATCTTACCCAGGCCCTCTCCCTTGTCAAATCCCTGTAACCCCACCCATTTACGATGGAAAATCCATCTAATCTGTTAAATGCATCAAATCCCAATTTGTCGAGAGGTTACAGGGCTAGGCTCATGTTCTGTCAAAAGCTCCCACATCATTGGAGGTAAATGAAAGAAATTTATTCCAAAGACTACTTTTTAAAAATCACATAACATAAACAACACAAAAACAAATAATTCAACCCAATTTGGCTTACACTCCTTGCAAACCTTCTCTGGCTCTGATTATCTCTTCCCACCAGATACTTTATCCCTCTATTCCTTTCTCTCTCATATTTGCATCGATCCTCTCCTTAAATGTACCACTATTACCTGTTTCAATGTAGCAGCAGTTTCCACATTCTCATCACCCTACGCTCATGAAGGAATTTGAGGGTTCTAGCATGTCACTGTGGTAACCCAGTTTTCTTTTGTTCTATCCACCTTTGATAGAGAAATTGCAGATCCTGCCATTTTACATATAATCGGGAAAAGGACACTGTAAGACTGCCCTGCTTTTCAATCAGCTCACAGCTGATGCTGATCTCAGCTTCATTTTCACACCTTTACTCTATAATCCCTCGATACCCTTACCAAAGAAAAATCTACTCCAGCCTCAAAAAGGTCAAGCAGACAGCCAGCATGCTTTTTGAGGAAGAGAGTTCCAGAATCTCTATCCTTTCTGTGAAGGAATGCTTCCCACAAACAATCCTCAATGGGTTGCACTGATGAGTGAACCTGTATAACAAACTCAGCAGCCAGTACAGACCAAAGCATTTAGCGCACTGTAAAATGCGCAAAAAAAAGACTTGCAGGATCTGTAACAAAAAAAACACAAAATATCCAAGCTAATTTAAATTGTAAACAAAATTGAATAGAATATCAATTTCCAAAAGTGAAAATGCTGGACAATCTCAGCAGCTCTAGCAGCATCTGTAAGGAGAGAAAAGAGCTGACATTGAGCCCAGGTGACCCTTTGTCATCATCTGGACTTGAAGCATTGGGCTTTGACAAAGGGTCATCTGGACTCGAAACGTCAGCTCTTTTCTCTCCTTGCCGATGCTGCCAGACCTGCTGAAATTTTCCAGCATTCTCTCTTTTGGTTTCAGATTCCAGCATCCACAGTAATTTGCTTTTATCTACAATATCAATTTATCACGTTATCCCAAGTGCAGATAAACGCATTTATCATTCTGCGGATGTGAACACTGCTTTAGTAGTTTGTGGGCTGGGATTTAAATTTTTATTTAATGAGGAACTGCAGGAGTAAGGATGATATACTTAAATCTATAACTTCAGGTCAGTGTTCAGAAATACCAAAAGCAAATCCATTAGAACAGATGAGGGAGATGCAGTAAAATAGGGCGATTTATTTTTGTCTTTCCATCAATTCCCTTTACTTTGGCTCTGTTCTACAATTTGACTGCTTGCTCTGATCGAATTCAATCGACTTCCTTTTGATAGAAACATCACACCCAGGCTGCATCTTCACCTACTGTCCACTTCCAAGAGAGATAGTTAGCTACTGACCTGAAATGAGAAGCCTGCAGATCTTAGTGGAGCATGGAGTGGGGTTCAGGAGGAAAACCTAACCTCCCCATAGCAAAAAAAAACCCACTCGATTGCAGTGGCTGGACACTTAAGTGCCCATGACCACTCAGTACTAGCTTCAGCACAAAAACTCTCACTTGCTTTCTCATCATCACCAAGCCTGCTACCACCAGTGATGAATGAACGGTGTGACAAAATAACTGTTTTTCCATTAGCATTAGGCTGATCCAGTGTTGTCCAATATATTAGTTACTGATCTCAAGGCTAGTTTGGAATCCAGATGTAGCTAACTGCATTTCTGATTGGTAAAAAAACATGGTAATAGGCAGCATCATTGGCCATGTGGTTTCAGCATTGATATTTACATGGTCAATTCATGTGAAATTTTATCTTTTGATGCAATTTCTGCTTAAATTACAGGATGGAAAACAGTGTGCGAGTGTTTTTTGATTGTCGTTATCGCCACTTCCTTGGTTACTGAATATACATGTGTGAACACATGTCCCCGTACTGGGTTTACGTAAAGCATTCTCAACCAAAATATATCTGTATCATCTATGCTTGTTCAACAATTCATACTGAATTTTTCCTATGTCCATAGTAATACAAGCAATGGATAGCATAGAGAATGTCAAGAAAATGCTTACCTCTAGCTGCAGGTAATATTTTCCTTTGAGTTCAAAATAAGGTCTACACAAGAGAGAAAATGCACATATTACAATGAGTTATATGGTTTAATTGCAAATAAACTGTGTATAATGATAAACAGGTGGAGAGCATTAATTGGGTTGTTACTTGGGGATATGTAAATAAACACTGACTGATACTATGATGTTCCCAAGTCTAGAAGGATGCACCTGTAATGTCTCACACTGTGAATAAATCTCAACTGAGCAAAGATCAGTTTCAGTTTTATCCTTCACCGACTGGCTATCAGGAGTTATACCACAAGGCAATGGTGCATGGTTGAAACCAAAGATAAAATTAGCAGGCTGTGCTGCTAATTTTTCTTCTCAATATGGCAAGAGATACAAAAGAATGAACTTTCATTGATATAGCGCCTATCACAACCTCAGGATAGCCTGGAGTAGGTTTGAAGGGAAGGGAGCAGAGTGCAGGATGCAGGGTTTGGGTGGAGATCACTCACTTGCTTTTATTAATGGCTCTTTTCAGTTTTTTCTCCAACTGCTTCATCCTGCTCATCGCTGCGTTGTACTTCATCGCTGTGTCTTTGTGTAACAACTCACTTCTTGTCTTGGTCTGTTCTGCTTCCATGACCTGGGCAGAGAAAGAATCAGAGTTGTGAGCTCTACTAACGAACATGTAGTAACAGCCTTTTAAAAAATTAACTTACAAAAAAATACACACACAGCCAGGGCCACTAATGGTCCATTCATGCTTTGTTTAAATTTTGTCTGTGAAAGGAAGGATTTCCAGTTCAAGGGACCTTGACAGAGATCAGAATGGCTGACTTGGACATCGAAGCCTCAGGAACCAGCAATCACAGGAATGGAGGGGGGACCTGGAAAGGATCTTCCTTACCCGTTCCGGAGTGTCAGGTTTTTATCTAGAGGTCTTATTGTGTAATCTGAGGAATGGAGGCAAGGTGAAGGTTCCTAAAGATGGGGAGGAGGGGGAAAGAGATCAGCCTGTCAAACCAAGCAGATGTGAACAGAAATGGCCAAAGGCTTCAGCAGCAAGATGATCCCTCAAATCCCAGCTGTGATAACCTTTCAATACATTCAAGGACCTCAGAAGGGTGGGAAAGACAAGTGGTATAACACTTTTGGATGTTGCACGTTGACCTACCCTGTATTCTCATGTGCAACACTCCTCAAACCAACATACATTGCAGCTCCACTCAGAACACTCCCCCCAGGCATTCAAAAACCTCAGCTGAACAGCCAGCTCTCACATCCACCCTTCCCTTTGTGACATCCATCACAGGTGCCTCAGTTACCCTTCACAAATATTGTTCTTCCCTCCTCTCCACGAAAGCATTTCTCACGTAACTCTGTTTCCTCTCTTTAGAGAAATGGGCAAAGTACTGCAGGGACAGGCAAGAACTGGGATGTGGAGGGGGGTGCAATGTTGGTTCCAATGATAGCCAACCAGAAGGTCACTGGCAAATGGTACCCACCTGCACCTCAGATAAGGATATTTGCTCCTGGAAGTTGCAAATGTCACCAATTACTTGCCCTGAAAATCTGAGCCTCATGAAGCAGATATTCACACACCAGAAAAGCAGATCCTCTGCCTACAGATTCTGCATTGGGGTAGATTGGATTTTGAAAACACATATGGAGCACCAGCCGTCACTTCCTCCTTTTAACTGGCCTATATTTTCAAGTCATACATATCCACAATTATGGTCAATGTTAACAGATATGATAAGGAAATTGACCAATTAGGAAGCTCCAACAATAATAGATATCATTTGTGATTGCACAGGTCAAGAGGAGGTCATTGCCCCAATAGAATGTGGCTGAATTTATAGAGAAACAAATTCATCTGTCATTCTTCACTGTGTGGACTGCCATTCAAACACTTCGCAAAAGCATCAGATTGAATCAGAATTCAACAGCAATAATGAAAAATAACCAAAATTAGTCACTTAAACGATGTGCAATTGGCATCTGTTTTTCCATTCCACATTGGCAGGAAATAATATAGAATTATCTCAGGTACAGGTGCAACAATGAAATGGGTGACATGGTGGTTAGCACTGCTGCCTCACAGCGTCAGGGACCCGAGTTCAATACACGGCTTGGGCCACTGCCTGTGCAGAGTCTGCACATTCTCCCCATGTCCACATGGGTTTCCTCCCACAGTCTGAAAGATGTGCTGGTTAGGTGCACTACCCATGCTAAATTCTCTCTCATTGTACCCAAAC
The DNA here is from genome assembly GCF_965287045.1 of Carcharhinus amblyrhynchos. NCBI lineage: Eukaryota > Metazoa > Chordata > Chondrichthyes > Carcharhiniformes > Carcharhinidae > Carcharhinus > Carcharhinus amblyrhynchos. Next base: position 20,787,292 of record NC_137325.1, on the reverse strand, counting down.
TGATGCCAGAGTACGGCGACTAGGGGATTTTCACAGTAACTTCATTGCATTGTTGATGTAAGTCTACTTGTCACACTAAAGAATAAATAATACTTCTGAACCATAACGTTCAGTTTCAACAGTTTATCACTTGCCTCTAGGGACGGGATTTTCCAGCCACGCTCACCCCAAGACCAGAAAATCCCGCCAGCAGCCAGCTGACCTATTGCAAGGTCCATGTCCTGCCTGCAACAAGTCTTGGTGGGCAGGATGGGAAAACTCCTCCCTAAGAGTCTAATGCCTACAAGTGGCAACTGTAAATCTGAAACAAAGCTAAGGGGGTGAAATCCCTCCCCAACGGTAACCGTAGTTGGAGTAATTATAATTACAAAATGGGGCTTTCCTGTTTTGTCATCACAAGCCCGATAAACAAAACACTGCAGTGCCCAGAGGAATATGAGAACATCACTATTTCTCTTTTCACAATTAGGAAGGGGTTGTTATTGCAGGTTTGACACGTCCCTGGCACCGACCGCATGACTCCTCTTCCTCCTCTTCCTTGCCTCAGAGTGCAAAGATTTCCAGATAGTTACAGTAATAGATTGGGCAAATGCAAATTCCAGATTAATCAGTCTGCAAGGAGGAAAAACGCAACTTCCTGTTGACAGCTGCAGTCGGTGAGAGGTTTTTAGCTTCGACTGCAGTGATCACAGTCCTAAATGAGGAAGTGTCGTGATATGGCAGAGAAAGGAACCTAGCAAAAGGAGTTTGTTCTCCTCAGCACAGAGGAAGCTGTGGGGAAATTTAACAGGCATATTCAAATTTATTAAGTGTATTGATAGAATAAATAAGGAAAAATTGTTTCCAAAGGCGGAGAAGTCATTATAGTCAGAGAACAATAGTTTAAGACAATCAGGAGGGAAGTTTTTTTTTAAGAAAACACAGCAAATTGCTACCATCTGGAATACATTAATTGAAAGGTTGCTGGAGGCAGATTCAACTGTAATTTCAGAAGGGAATTGGGAAAATACTGGAAAAGAAAAGATTTGCTGGGCTACAAGGAAGGAGCAGAGGAACCCATTGGATACCTTTTGTAAAGAGTAGATACAGACATGATAGAACGAGGCCATTTAGCCTATGCGGTAAGATTCTACAATAATTGAATTTGGGCAGCAGTCTTGGGGTTAGACAGTGATCAGGTGGTCTGGCTCTGATTTTACCATCTGTAATGCTAACATAATGGTGTCTCAGCAGAAGTTGCTTCTGCAATGAACAGAGCAATAATTCTAGGCTCAACTGAAGTGTTACATTTCACAAACCACTGATGTTGGCAAGCAGGATCTTTATCAAGAAGCACTTCAAGGGAAATTTACAGCATTAAAGGAGAGTGTTGTACACAGTTCTAGCATAAGTTTAAGGGGAATGTTTTAGAGTTCAGTTTTGATCTACAGGCAGTCGCTGTGTCTGGAAAACAGGTAGCTTAGATGCTGGGAAAGCAGGATAATTACTCGTTTGGCCATGAGGTGTTTATTTAGGAAATAAATGATGAATTCTTGTTTATAGATGAAAAGGTCCCCTGAATTTTTTGGTTTAAAGGAATGGAAGGTGGGGTTAGGTATACAAGACAAAAGATCCCTAATTTGTCAGTAGGATTACTCCTGGAGCAAAGCATCCGATCCTGTTTCATAACATACCTTGGGGAATCAGATTCAGCATCCTACAGAAGGAAACGTGGGAGACAAAACCAAGTGAACATTCCAAGGAAGACCAAGATTTTCTTTGCACCCTAATCTCAGTACGAGTCCAAAATCTCAGAAAAGCATCCGACAGACAGGCTCCAAGGAGACTGGTAGAGGATATAAACCTGTGGGATCGGATTAGGGTTCAACATACCCGCTGTGTTGCATGATTAAGCATCTCTTGCCATGCTGAATCAAACTGCCGTTCCTCATCTTCCAGCAGCCTCTGTTCAGCCAGAGCAATAGTCTCCTTGGCTGCCCGCAACACCTCAGTGGCTCTTTGAAAATCCTGAGTAGCTTTCTGGGCCTCCAGCTGTGCCTTTGGGGAAAGGAAATAAACAGGGCACTTATAAGAAATAAGAATATGTGAAACCAAAAGTCCTCGACAAAGTTTAATGCAGGACAATTAATGGGATTCAATTTCCATTCCTTCTATCACTGGTGCACTGTGTATACAATTGATAGGACGCACTACAGTAACTCGAAGATTACTTCAACTGCCCCTCTCAAGTCCATGAGCTCTACAACCAAGCAGGTGAAGAAAAGTAAATATCATCACTTCCAAATTTTAGTCCAAGTCACACATCATCCTGGCTTGTACACAAGTCATTTTCCTTCATTGTCATGGGGTGAAAATCTTGGATTTGCCATCAAACCCTGGGAGCACCATCATCACAAGGATTGCAACAGTTCGTGAAAATGCACTCTCTTCTCAAAGAAACTAGCCAGGAGCAATGACTGTTTACCTTCCGAGCAATATTCATATCCCAAGAACAAATACATTCAAAGAATGAAACAAGAATGTGATGGGCATGAAACAGAAAATGGGAGTGGGATAACGAGAGCCACCAGGAACCATGACTAAACAACGGTCCAATTACATTTTTATGGAAATGAAGACCAAGATATTAGACAAAGCACTAGCCACATTGTGGGGATTTATTTTTAAATTCCTTTTAAACTTTGTAATGTTTCTCATGAAAACAAGGAAATAACTACCAATGATCTGACCCAAAGGTCAGGATTCAAGTCCAACACCTGAGAGTGAAGTACATAATGCTACTCCAGTGCAGTGCCCGCTCCTTTTGCGCTGTCTTTTTGATGGGACATTAAACTGAAGCCCTATCTTCCCTTGAGTGGAATTGGAAGACCCCATTTGAGGAAGAGTTAGGGAATTCCTAATCAACATTTATTCCTCAGCTAACTTGTAAAACTGCTGTTTGTGGGAGCGAGCCAAGTTTTGTCGTTTCCTGCATTCAACAGTGACTATACTTCAGAAGAACTTAATTGGCTGCACTCTGGAACGTGGTGTGGTTACAAAAGACAATTATATAAATGTAAGTTTTTCTTTTATCTAGGGCAGTATACTAAGGCACAAATCCTGCCTTGAAAATATTCAATGATCCTGCTTTCACCACTCTTTGCAGAAGAGAGTTACAAAGACACGTGAACTTCCGAGAGAAAAAAAATTCATCTCCGTCTTAAAATGCAGCTTCTTGGAGTGACAATCACCAGCAGATTGCCATTTCATAGCCGCTTGCCTTTGCTGGCATTCCAAAGTCTCTGTCTCCCTGGCCTTCCTGACTCAGGCTTGGTGAGAGACAGGAACAGCAAAGCAGCTCCAGAGCAGGGGGTGGGGTTTACCCCATACAATGTTCGTTTTTGGGTCTTTAAAATTGCTACTCTGAAGTTGAAAGTGCTTTCTTTTAACTCTTTCAGAGTAATTATGAGCATACAAATTGGTAGTACCATCCAAAGTTAGCAATTGAATTTGACTTATTGTCACTTACTGGAATAATGTATAAAGTATTATTTCTTGTGTGGATACAGGCAAAACATAACATTTGTAAAGTACATGGGGAGAAGGAAAGGATAGGCTGCAGAATACAGTGTTACAGGGCAGAAGAAGAGAAAGATCAGCTGAATACATGTAGGACCAAACTAATTTGTTTTCATGGATGGTTTTAAGCGCAGTACAATTCTCCAGGGGAAGTCAGTACTCTGAACAATTGCCAAATAAACCCTTACATGGGAAATTCCAAAAAGGGATTCCCTAGTGCATGACTGGGGTACTCCCCAAACGCAACACTGAGGAGCTAGGAAATAGGTCCCAGGGTCACCTTATTTCTTAGCTGTGTCCCTGAGTCCCAGTCTCCCCCACAAGGGGAAATATCCATTCAGCAACCACCCTGTCAAACCCCCTCAGGATCTTAAGTTTCAATAAGATCACCTGTCAATCTTCTAAACTCCAATGGATACAGGCCAAATCTGTCCAACCTTTCCTCATAAGGTAACCCCACCCCCTCCATCCCAGCGATCAGTCAAGTGAACTTTCTCTTATCTACTTCTAATGCATTTACATCCTTAGGAAGGAGAGAAAAACAGAACAGTACTTCAGATATGATCTCACCAATGCCCTGTACAGCTGTGGCAAAAAATTCCTAGTTTTACAGTCCATTGCCCTTGTGATAAATGACAATAGTCCATTTACCTTCCTAAATCTTCCTACCTTGGGTGGCTCAATGGCACAGTGGTTAACATTGCTGCCTCACAGCACCAGGGACCCTGGTTCAATTACCAGCTTGGATTACTGTGCGGAGTCTGTACATCCTCCCTTTGTTTGCTTGGGTTTCCTCTGGGTGCTCTGGTTTCTCCCACAGTCTGAAAAACGTGCTGATTAGGTACATTGTCCATGCTAAATTCTCCCTCAGCGTACCCGAACAAGCGCTGGAGTGTGGTGACTAGGGAATTTTCACGTAACATCTTTGCAGTGTTAATGTGAGCCTATTTGTGACACCAATAAATAAAGTTTAAAACTTTAATTACTTACTGTACCTGCATAGTAACCTTTCGTGATTCATGTAACAGGATATACAGATCCTTCTATACCTCAAGAGCTCTGTAATCACGCTCCATTTGATATTCTGCTTTTCTATTCTTCCTGCCAAATTGGAAAATTTCACATTTTCACCCACTCCTTGAATCTATATCCTTTGTAGATTCCTCATGCTCTTTTCACAACTTATTTTCCTACCACTGTATCATCAGTAAATTTGATCCCTTCAACCGAGTCATCGTTATGAGTAATTGAGGCCCCAGCATTTGATCCCTGTGGCACTTCACTGGTTATATCTCACCAACTGAAAAATCATTCATTTATGTTTACTCCATTTCCTATTAGCTAACCAATCCTCCATCTGACCTTCGCTCCCATTTTTTCCTTGGCCTAAGCATATTTTGCTTGATCCCTGAGTCCTCCCTAGTGTTCTAAACAAAGCGCCAGTGTTGCAATGACCACACTGAATGGTTAAACAATTTAATTGCTGCTGAAGCTCTGCTACCCTCTGTCACAGCAGAGGAATGTTTTCTGAATAAAAAGATTAGCAACACTTCCCCGCAAGTGCGCGTGAATTATGAGTGGTCGGAATGAATGGCTGGACTGATAAAACTCAATTCATTTCACGACAAACTTCTGGGTCACGTCATATTCCTGTGAATGAACAGGCAAATCACCTCCATTGTTGGTCAGCTGAGCAAACTCTGTTCACAAGGGAACAGCAAATCCTGCAGAAGAGCCTGAAGCAGCAAGACACATCATTCCAACAAAACTGAGTAGCAAATGCAAATTATGAGTTAGTTGTTTGTGCCTGCAATACTTCACATCTCTTCTCATTTCACCACACATCACACACTGCACTTCAAAAAGGTAATACATTGCACAGAGTGGTCTGATGTGATAAGGTGCAACATCAATACAAGAACTATTGCAGCACTGAAGGTACAACACAAGAAATGGGCTCAACAGGTCTGTGCTGGCATTCAATCTCCACAAGATTAAACCCATTATGTTTGAGGGAAAAATTGCTACCACAAGCTAAACTTTAAAAACAAAATATACCCAATCCACCCTTAAGAGTAACACAAATAATAGGGGGATGTAAAGAGAAATCTTGTTAGCTTCTGAGAGAATGACAGTATAAACTACACACAAATGGCACTCCAAGGGTAGGGTATTCCCACGGGTACAAAGACAGACACGTTTTTAATAAATAACCGTTATTTCAGGAGGAATTTCCCCAGTAAATCAAGCAGTCATTGCCTACAGAAACACTCAAAAATTAAGAAGGACAGATGTGGCTTATTCTAAAATAGGCCAGTAACCAAGCAACCACTTCCTGTCTGAAACCTGGGCTCTCAACCCTAAAGCCACCGATGCTCTACATATGGTTCAAATGTTCCAGCAATATTAAATTCACTCTGCATAAACACATGTATTTAATAAAGGTGCTGGAAATCATGAGGGTGTTTGATGGAGCAGATAAAGAAAATCTCTTTCAGCTCACTGGTACTGCAGGACCTGCACACACCAATTTAAAACACTAAACAATTCCATAGATTTGAAAGGTCAAATGCAACAGAGCTACAATATAATGAAACTTGCATTAGGGTTCAAAGAGAAACATCCAACAAAGGAGAGAACCAGGTTCTCATTTAGATAAAATTGTTTCCTTTTGGTTTATTTACAACTGGGTAACTCACCTTCCTTCTCAGTGTGGTGATACTGGGCCTTTAAGAAATATATTTGAGTCTTGCATCTTGTGCAAGATTGTCTGTTCTAACACTGGTGCTGCTTGCACTGTAACTGACATCGTGTATTGTTACTGCAGCAGCATAATTGCTGCAATGCTTGTTTTAATCTAGACTAATGCTGTACTGTTGTTCTTAGTGTTCCTCTGGGGTTTTGCAGAGTAGGACTTGATTATGATGATGACTGACATAGAACAAATCATGTTTGTTGATTGGGTAGAGCTAGGCTTATACAGAGAACTCAAGCTCAGATGCTGGTTGGAGTTGTTAAACAGCAGTGCCTCATTTTCCTCTCAGTTGGAGACTGAAACCTATCAGGAAATAAGTCCCTTGCTCTGAGAGTCTGCTATATGAGAGTCAGAAGACAGGTGTTTGTTTGGATCACTTTCCAGAAGTGTAAAAAGGCTGGAAATCTAGCATCCAAATAAGCACATCTGCTTTGATGCTAGCTGGTTCTGAGGAACAGATTTATGTCTGTGGGGGATACTGCTAATTTGGAAACAGAGATTGATAGCTATTAAGGATTATACTTTGTCATGTTCAGCTATTTTAATTGGTAAAAGTTATGCTTATTTTGTTATATTCTAATCGTGTTCCTAAGTAAATTTTGTTTTGATAAAAGCTTCCTAGTGGGTCAGCTGAATCATATCTGGAGCAAAACACTATGTTCTACCTAATGCCAAAATCCAAAAGAAAAGTTGGGCTCTAGGCTAACTTCACACCCTTGGACTTTCTGATCTGGTGCCTATCAACATTATTTTTTAGTTTGTTTGCTTCACTTTATCATTCCTCCTCTCCCCATTCTGTTTCTCCAGCCAGATGTCCAGGCTGCCTGAAGATGATCCTCAACAATTTCTTTCCGTTGCTTCTTGGAATTAATCCCATGCAGCAGATTAGAGCGCCGAGACTCATTGGTTCACACATATTACCACGCTGCAATGGCTGCTGATTGAAGGGGTAGGGTTGACGCACGCAGGGTAATTTTAACTTCAAAAAAAAAATTGTTGGGTCGGAGTCAGGTGGGACTAAAATTTTAAAATGGAGCCCAAAGGCTCACTCCACTCACTGTTTTAACAGAGGTGGGAATTTGGGTGGGGGAACCAACCCACAGGCAGGAGATGGATTGATCACTTTAATACCATATCGAGGCTGCATGCTTCATACGTAGCCTGTCTTCCAGGTTTAACCCTTGGCTGCTGAGCAACTGAAGGAGGACAGCTTCCTGGAAAAGAGAAATGGCCTTATGGCACTGCTTCTGAGCCAAGAGGAGCAGGAGCGCTTTCTCCCAGTTCATCAAGCTTACATTGGAGAGAAATCAGATTTGACCAATCCACCCCAGCCTGCTCATAAAAAGTAACCTCATCGATAAGAAGCCATAAGCTTGCTATTAGATTCACACTCAGCTGGCAGTCTGAGACCATTAACTCTAGAATCAATTGCAGTCTGAGGAGGATTTGGCTCATACCCAGCTGCAATCCAGATTCTCTCAGCCAGCAGAGATTGGCACACGGAAGCATCTTTGGAGTGTGGGCCATTAAATTTACTTTTAATTTTGTGTTACTAATAAGTTCACAGGGCAAGTACCTCCAACCACCTCTCTGAGCAAGTTTCGTAAACCTGTGTCAAAAGACAACAAAAAAAGAGGAAACTCGAACATGCTCTAGCAGGTGAGGGAAATGTAGGACAGGCGCCAAACCCATACATCCTCCAAGACCTTGACAAAGTGAGGCCCACGCAACTTTAAGATTTTTAATACCTGGGTCTCAGCTGCCTAGGCAAGAAGAGGCAGTTGGTCAGGCAGCAATGGAACAGAGGTTCATTAGCACCAAATTGATGCTCGCCAGCAAACAAAAGTAGGATTGGGTTTGATGGAAGTAGACGGGATGCGTTTTAGAGGAAGTACGAGCAGAGGAGGCCTCAATTATCCTTTGTCATCTGCTCACAGGAACGGGCTTAAATTACTAGATGGTAGGATTTAGGCAGGATATCAATGGGTATGTAACAAATTAGAGCAGGAATGCACCATACACCCCCTTGAGCCTTCTCTGCCATTCAATACAAACATGATTGATCTGCTGCCTCAACTCTACAGAAGATCCCACCACTGCCAATGGTGGGCTGCCTCTGTCTCAGTGAAACACATTGCAGAAAATACCGCCTTATGTTGCTGACTGTTCAGCCCCTGCGAAACAGCCAAATGTCTCATTTCACATTTGCTAAGTACCATTCTTTTGTACAGCACTCTGTACTGCCACAATCTCTCACACAGATCAAAATTGGGACTTTACACTGAAGAGAAGCATGTATTTAGGGGAAATGTTCTAAACTGCACATCCATACAGCAACTAGAAAGTCCCTGTGCAAACAGCATACAAGTTATGTCATTTCATTTGCTCTGTGTGTCCATATGCAGCCAAGCAAACAAAATGTAAAAGCAGTCCAAAAGATTCAGGAGCAGGTTGCTTAGGGCTGATCTGATCAAGCTTACAAGACAATGAAGGAAAGGGATTATATCTAAATGGATAGTTCTAATTAAACAGGTTAGGAACAGGTCAATTGTAAGCTGTGTAATGCCGGATCTAGGTTCGCTGTCAGGAAGTGACCCTTTCCTCAGTGAATTGTGGGTCTCTGGAAACAGCTATGGCTTATTTGGTGTTGGATACTGATTTGTTGAATTCTTCCGAGTGTGAATTGGACCCGTTTCTGGTCGCTACAAGGCATTCAGGACCACTGTGAACGCCTAGACTCAGTTTGATCACCTGGTGGGTGCAAGGTATAGACTGAGGGGGCAGGCAGGAGGGGTTGGGAAGTATTTACCAGATCTGTTTCCCCAAATTGGCCTGGGTCTTTGATCTATTTTTGCTCCTCCCCCAGGAGACCACATTTCAGGTGTTGTGCAGTTTGTAGATACTGTGATGCACAATTGAGTGTGACAGATTGCTGGACGAGAGAATCTTTTTCTATCTGGTATTGGTTGTACATTGATAAATGATCAAAGAGATGGACACCTGTTCCATTACCACCAACAGGTGCTAATCTTCATTTTGGAATCAAAATGAGTCCCTTCTTGAGTTCATATTTTCACATCACCAGCCACTGAAACTAACACTGGCCATCATTTGTGACAGCAGTTATTTATATGTTAAATATGGTATCTATTCCACCCCAGAATTAGAGCCTGTTAGAAAACTAAGCCCGGTAGCAGAGTGGTTAGCAGTGCTGCCCCACAGTGTCAGGGACCTGGGTTCAATTCTGGCCTTGGATGACAGAATTTATGGAGTTTGCACGTTTGCCCCATGTCTGCATGGATTTCCTCTGGATGCTCTGGTTCTCCCACACTCCAAAGATGTGCGGGTTAGATGGTTTGGCCATGCTAAATTGCCCAATAGTGTCTCAAGATCTGTAGTTTAGGGGGATTACGGGGGGGGGGGGGGGGTTACAGGGATAGGGCCTGCTCTGTCGGAGAGTTGGTGCTTACTCGATAGACCAATTGGCCTCCTTCTGCACTGTAGGAATTGTATGATTCTATAAAACATTTTTTGCTCTATAATCAAGCCTTCATAATTTTTTTTAAATCTCATGACAAATGAATTAATAATATACTCAGTATCAGAACAGTTGAAATATCAAACATTGCTCTCATCTACAGCCCTGCCAGATTTCAAGTGAAGGAGGTCACAAAGTCTTCCACAATGTGGCACAGAATGAGATGTTAAATCAGGTCAGAGCGCCCACATTCCAGATACTTCATTTTAATTCTTCCAATTATAAAAAGGAAACAATGCGAAAAATTAGGTCATTAGTTTAATCAAATGGGGAGATAAAACTACCACAATGAGGTGACTAATTGAAATGAGATTCTGTGCTTAATTTACTTTGGGAAGTATATTTCTTGCATCAAAGAGGAATAATTTAATATCAAACAATGCATTTCCTTTGCATCCAATTCAAATTATTTATGAATGAAGTTGGAATTTTGCACATTAGGAATATATTTGTGTACTTATTGTTCTAACAAAACGACAGACTTAGGCCAGAATCCCGCTGCAGTGAATGGAAATTTGCCAAATTCTCTAACCTCACCTGCAGCGGGACCATAACGTAAATGGCAGGTAAGATCGAGCCCTTACATTTATATAGAGCTTCTCATGATCACTAGATGTGTCAAAGTGCCAATAAAGTGGAGAAACGTGCTTATTGTTGTAATGTAGGAAATGCAGCAATCAATTCGTATACAACAAATCCTGACAAACAGCAACATTATAATAGGCAGGCAATCTGTTTTGCGATGTCGATTGAGGGAGAAACATTGATCAAGACACCGGGATAACTCATCTGTTCTTCAAAAGTGGTGCCTTGAGATCCTTTACCTCCACTCAAATAGGGAAAGCTATCATCTCTGGTAGTGTAGTATTCCCTCACTATTGCATTGGAGTGAGGGTCTTGATTTTGTGCTCAGGCCTCGGAATTGGATTAGTAATTTCATAGAATCCTGTTGTTCATCCATCAGCGTCGATGAGGATCACGACACCATTCGGCATTTTGAGGCTGGATGCAACGTGTCCGAAGATAACTGATCAGGACAATTCGGGCACAGAATGTCCTGGCACATATTGGACAGACTTGTGTAGACACTGTAGTTGTTGCGCTGGTGGCTCTGGACTTGTGCAGCTTGCACTTAAGTTGTGCTTCAGCAATTCACCTTGCTTCGTAAACTTGACAGCCCTTGTGGATGAGGCAGCGCCAGCATTTCCCAGGTGGTCGTGTCAATGTCAAACGACTTCAGAGAGGCCTTGAGTGTGTCTTTGTAACATTTCTCCTGCCCTCCATGCGAGTGTCTTCCAGCAGAGAGTTCCTCAAAAAGGAGCTGCTTGGGTATGCGCTCATCTGACACATGGATGACATGACCTGCCCACCGGATCTGCGCTCACATCAGCGGTGTGCGGATCGATGGTAGACTTACTCTAGAGAGAATTTCAGCGTCTGGTACTTTGTCTTGCCATCTGATGCGTAATATTCTGCGAAGACAAGTCATGTGGAAATGATTGAGCTGTCTTGCACGCCTTCAATACACAGTCCACATTCCACAGGCATGCAGGAGGGTAGTGAGTACCATGGCGCTGTAGACCTTCAGTTTTGTTGCTGGGCTGATTCCTTGACATTCCCATACAGTGGAGCGCAGTCTACCAAAAGCAGAATTTGCCTTTGATATGCTGCGGTTAACTTCTGTATCAATAATCACTGCTTGGGAGAGAGTGCTGCCAAGATAAGTGAACCGGTCAACCGGTCCAGTGCCTGTAGTTTCTGCTCCTTGATTGTGATTATGGGTTCTGTGTACCGTGCATGAGGAGCATGACTTTGGTCTTTTTGATGTTGATGGTGAGTCGAGTCCAAAGTTGTCATAAGCCATGGAAGGTTTATCCATACTGACTTGTATCTCTGGCTCTGAGCCAGTATACAAGGTGCAGTCAGTCATCGGCAAAGAGGAAGTCTCTCAGAACAGTCTCCTTCGCTTTGCAATAGCTTGAAGTTTCCGCAAGTTGAAGAACTTCCCACCCACTCTGTACTTGAGGCTGATTCCAGCAACACTGTCCTGGAAGGCATCATTCAGTATGGCAGTAAACATCATGCTGAACAACGTGGCTGCGAGCACACAGCCCTGTTTGACGCTATTGGTGACTAGGAATGCCTCAGAGGATTCGCCACCATCCAGTACTCTGGCCATCATGGAACTGGCATACCATCTGAATGAATTTGGGGAGGCAGCTGAGCTTTGACATGATCCTCCACAGGCCTTGTTGGCTGACAGTGTCAAAGGCTTTTGCGAGGTCAACAAAGGTTGTGTAGAGCTCGTGATTCTGCTCCTGACACTTCTCCTAAAGTTGGCACGCAGCAAAAATCATGTCAATGGTCCCATGACCTTTGTGGAAGCCACACTGTGACTCTGGAAGCAGGCCCAGCTCCAGATGAGTGACCAGACAATTTAGCAGGACTCTTGCAAGAGTTTTTCCTATGACGGAGAGCAGTGAAATTCCTCGGTAACTGTGCTGAAGCATTCCCAGTCGTCCTCAGCGCTGCCTATGAAGTGTACATCAGCAAGCTTGATTTCTAAGTCTTCAGCCAGTGCTGAAGCTATGCTGGGGTTCTTTAGCTTGGCCACATTGATTCTTTTCATAACCTTGCTTCCTTGTGGTCACCTCTTGGATCTGATGCAGAGCGTCATTTTAGAGACAATGAGCCTCTGATCTGTCCAGCAGTCAGCACCACACATGGCCTTAGTCACACTGACATCCTGTCCGTCTTTTCTCCTGACAACGACTTAGTCAATAAGATACGGGGGTGCATCCAGGTGGTCTCATTACGGGTAGGCAGATGCAAGGCTGTGTTGGTGACGAGGAAGTCGTGTGCTGCACAGGTCCTCATTAAGAGTAGGCCGATACTGTTACACTTGCCCACGCCATGCCTCCCAATGACTCCCTGCCAAATTGCAGAGTCACACCCGACTCTTGCATTGAAATCGCCAAGCAAGATCAGCTAGAATCCTATCGTGCAGAAGGAGGCCACTCAGCCCATCAGGTCTGCACCCAACACAATCCCACCCAGGCCCTATTCCTGCAACCCCTCATATTTACCCTGCTAATCCTCTGACACTAAGGGCAATTAAGCATGGCCAATCCACCTAACCTGCACATCTTTGGACTATGGAAGGAAACTGGAGTACCTGGAGGAAACCCACAGAGATACAGGGGGAATGTACAAACTCCATACAGACAGACAGTGACCCAAACCAGGAATCGAACCCAGGTCCCCATCACTGAGAGGCAGCAGTGCTAATCACTGTGCCACCCTCTTCAAGTAAAACATGTATATTTATACATGTAAAATATTAGCTGCTCTTCCATGGCATATTGAAAACATGGATCAAGACTAACAATGAAATTTTTAAACAAAACGTCATTTTTAAAGAACTTTTCTCGATGTTAGGACATTCTAAAGCATTTTTCAATCAATGGAATGAGTGAAAGTTTTAATAGGCTGGGGGTCATATGCAATTTGTAGAGTCCCAGCATAACTGAACATCAAGGAGAGGATTTTACAGCCTTGCTCGAGTGAGACTGGAAATTCTTGCCCGAGATCAACAGACATTTCTGTTATCTGTCCCTCACCAGCTCCGATTCTGTGGCAGGTTGGGTGGTAGAATTCCAGCACAAGTGTCTGAACCAGCGGATTTTGAACAGAATGATGCAGGAAACTTGGGGGAAAAAAAACAACAAAAACCCACTGTACTGATTTTTTGAGAGGTCAGGTGAAGGATGAGTGCTCATAACAATGCAAATGGTTCAGGACTCTTGCTCACACAGTTAGGCAGGGGTAGCTCCATACAAAAACTAAGGATGCATAGAGTGCTTCTAGCAAATTAATAACTTTTCAGTTGCTGTCACTGTTGTAATGTAGGAACCACGGCAGCAAATCTACACACAGCAAGATCTTACAAACAGGAAAATGATAATGACTGGATAATTGGTTTTGTGATATTAGTTGAAGGGTAACTCTTGGTCAGGACACAAAGGAAAACTCCACTGTTCTTCTTCAGTAACCTTTGGATTAAACATTCTGAAGTGAGATGTTACATCAAACTAGCAAAGAGATTGGGGCGGGGTGGAAATGGAACTGACTGCACTGCTTTACAGAGTCAGCATGCACTAGAAAGGTCAAATTGCCTACTTTGGTCTCATAATGGCTCCCACGTCATGCTTACATTGCAAATTTATTGTTTCTTCTTACTATCCAAGCATGTCTCCGGAGAAACATCCTTATCGAATGGGGAGAAGAATATATAGTTAATTTTCTTACCAGTCGTGTAACTCGCCTGGCTTCCCAATAAGGCTTGGAATCATCTACAGCTTTTCCCACCTTCTTACCGGCTTCATCGAGTTTAACAGTAGCTTCGACTAAAACAGTTCGAAATTTCTGCCGAGCTTCCTGTAAGGCAAGCAACAGATCTAGTCACACACAAAAAAAAAAGACAGCAGCAGTAAACTATTTTAATACTTAAAAAAGAGGGGTGCAAGTTTCAGTCCACAGTAAACAATGAACATTAACACAAGACAACAGTAGGGCACATGAATCCCTACTTCAATTTACACCAGGAGTACAGCCCCCTCTTCCATTTACAGTGGAAGCATTGGTGTTAATGCTACTTCTCCACTATATGCAGGGAAATAGAAAGGAGTTGTTACAATCAGGTAATGTTTTCCTTGTAACTGCCTCACCTACTCATTAGCAACTGCGTCCAGAATCTCATCAGTAAAGTAACTTACTTTTGACAATACAGAAGAATCTTACTTTACCCAAAAGCAGCAGAGCCCATTAAAATCAGTAAGAACTTACTGAGGCAAGAACTTATTGAACTGCTCAAAGGCTCAACTGACATATAATGCATTAAGCGTGGCACCTTTGTTACTGACTATGGTGCTGGCAAGTTGTAATTTGCTGATATATGTGGCTGTCTGTAATAAGTGAAGACAAATATAAATGGTGAATTCACTATAATTCATCCTGACATCTCTCTCTAAAATTATAACTATGGTGGATGAGAGCAACTGTCCCACTTATTAACACATTGGAGCTTATCCATCTCTTATTAAAATCATTAACTTTAGGAAGAAACTCAACTATCAAGATTCATGTCATGTTGGGCAGTCAAAGTACAGAATTCACTGCCACACATCATTCAGGGAAAGGTGGAAGGAGGGATAAAAAATTAAAAGGAATGAAAAGACTTGCATTTTTATAGAACTATTCATGATCCAAGTATGGTCCAATCAAGTACTGTTTTTAAATACTCAGTAAAAAGTCTGACAACACCAGGTTTTAGCCCAACCGATTTATTTGATAGTAAAGCTTGTGCGTTTACTATCAAATAAATCGGTTGGACTAAAACCTGGTGTTGCCAGACTTTTTACTGTGTTTACCCCAGTCCAACGCCAGCATATCCACATCATGACTACTTTTAAATACTCATTCATGGGATGTGGGCTTCACTGGCTAGGTCAGCATTTATTCTTCATCCCTAACTGACCTTGAGAAAGTGGTGGTGAGCTATCTTTTTTAACCATGCAGTCCATGTGGCGTTGGCAGACCTACAATTATTCTTCTCGCCTACACAACTGTTAGGGAGGGAGTTCCAGGATTTTGACCCAGTAAGAGTGAAGGATTGGCAATATAATTCCAAAATCAGGATGGTGATGAACTTGGAGGGGAACTTGCAAGTGATAGTGTTCCCATGTATCTGCTACCCTTGTCCCTCTAGATGAATTGGAAGGTGCTGTCAGTGCTGTGTATATGGTACAGGCTGCTGGTACTGTATACCAGTAGTGGAGGAAGTGAATGTTTAAAAGGTGGTGGATATAGTGCCAAAGTGGGCTGCTTTATTCTGGATGGTGTTGTGTTCCTCAAGTCCTTTTTTTGGAGTTGCACTCATCCAAGCAAGTAGAGAGTATCCCATTGCATTCCTGACTTGTGCCTTGTAGATGGTGCACATGCTTTGGGGAGTCAGGAGGTGAATTACTTTCCACGAAATTTCCAGGCTCTGGCTTCATTTAACCATTGTAATGTTGAATACACACCATAACAAAAGTCCACAAAGAATGAGGACATATTGACTGGATAGACTGTTTCTTTTGTGATGTTGGTTGAGCAATAAATATTGGCCTGAACACTGGGGAAAGCTCCTCTACTTCAAAATAGGGCCAAAGGACTCCTTTTTTTAAAAATCCAGCTTGAGATAACAAACTGGATCCCAGCTTAACATCACATCCAAAAGACGGTGTCTCTTAAAGTGCAGCAGCATTCCCTTAGTACTACATTGACTTGTCAGTGTGGATGAGCAGCTCAGGTCTCTGGAATGGGCATTAAATACATAACCTTCTGATTCAGAGATAAGAATGCTACCAACTGACAATGCTACAGGCTGACAATTAAAGAGCACAGAAATAGAAGAGAATGGAAAAGGGAGAGAGATTAGAACAGCAAACAGAGAGAAAACCTGCAACACAGCAACAGGTAACTGAAGTGCTTTCCAAATTCCTGTCGACAACCCACTAATGTTTATGGCTGTTGGTTTAGCTCAGTTGGCTGGACAGCTGGTTAGTGATGCGGAGCGACACCAACAGCACGGGTTTGATTCTTGTTCCGGCTGAAGTTATTCATGAAGGCACTGCCTTTTCAACCTTGCTTCCCACCTGAAAGTGTGGTGATCCTCAGGTTAAATCAGCTCTCCCCCTCAAAAAAAAAGGGGGCAGCCTATGGTCATCTGGGACTATGGCAACTTCACATTTAACAGCCTTATGAGTCATATTCATTGCTGAGTGAAGTGTTCAACTGAGAACAATCCTGTAACAAGGACAACGATGTCCATTGATAAATGATTGCATTCGCAGTTATTTGCAAAGCTCCCAGCTGTGAAGTAATTAATCAATGAACAGCACTGTTATCATGCATTTAACTCCCAGAGGTCCTCAATGCCAAGTGGAGCCAGCTGAATGACAACCAAAAACTATACACAATGCCTCCGTATTTACATCTCAATAGAATAAGTTTCTCAGAACAAAACTAAGATTCAAATGATTAAATTAGTCATGTTCTTGTTAAAGTAGCACTCAAAAATAAACTGAAAGCAGACCCCAATAGGCAATCTGAACAGGTGACTGACTCACTGAAACAAATTACATTTTATTACAAGACATTTATTGGTATTATAAGGGTCACACTCTGCCAGTTCTTCAAGAAGGGCCAGTAGTGCACAATGCCTGACTCAACCTAACCTAATTATTATAGAATTTGAAAATTGCTTTGTCATTTGTACTTAGCAATAATAGAGATATTTCAATGAAAACCACGAATCATACCACTCAATTTCAGTGGACGACTGTTTAATCTACAGACCAAGCACCCCAGCAAAATAATGGAAGTAGTTGTGTTGATTCATTCAAATGCAATTTTGATAGATTTTGTTCAGAAAATTTGGCAGCACGGTGGCACAGTGGTAGTACTGCTGCCTCACAGCGCCAGGGACCCAGGTTCAATTCCAGTTTCGGGTTACTGTCCGCGTGAAGTTCACACATTCTCCCCATGTCGATGTGGGTTTCCTCCAGGTGCTCCGGTTTCCTTCCACAAGTCCAAAAGGTGTGTGTGGGTTAAGTTGATTGGCCATTCTAAATTGATCTTAGTGCCAGGAGGATTAGCAGGGTAAATATGTGCGGTTACGGGAATATGGCTGGGTGGGATGTGGTTGGTACAGACTTGATGGGCTGTATGGCCTCCTTCTGTACTGTAGTAATTCTGTGACTTCATGATTCTAGGATGTAGAGAAAGATCAACTTAATACAAGGTAGATCCATTCCAAAGTCTGATGGCAGCAGGGAAGAAGCTGTTCTTCGGTCAGTTGGTACGTGACCTCAAGTCAAGGAAGGAGAGATTTAGGGAGGAATTCTGGAGCTTAGGGGCCAGGCAGCTGAAAGCATGGTCACCAAGGGTGCAACAATGGTCAAAATTGGAGAGTTGCACAAATCCAAGGGTTTCAGAGATAAAGGAGGTGACAGAGATGAGCAGAGGGGAAACCATGAACTAATCCAAAAGCAATGGTCAGAATTTTAAAACGAGTCATGGCCAGGTCAGGACTAATACAGTTGAGCAAGTATACAGGTGATGGGTGAATTGGACAGTGCTAGTTAAGATACAGCCTGCAGAATATTAAATAATAGCTCAATCTTATAGAGGGTGCAAGGTAGGAGAATACTGGAATTATCAAGTCTGGAGGTAACAAATTCAGGGTCAAATAAAGAACCATTCCTCATTCATATCTCAGTTTACTGGAATATATCACATGCTGTTTCAAATGCCTCTGTAGATAGAAGGCCACCTACTTGGAGGCAAACTATCAAACCGAGGTAAAGATAATAAACCCACATGTAAATTTATTAAACATTGCATAGGTAAATAAACCACTTAATGAACAGCATTCGGTACAAACTAGATTGCAAACTTTACCATTCTCCTTTGAATATTAAAATAAGATGTTTTCCATGTGGGACCTCACAAGCTTCCAATGCTTTTTGACACAAGTCAGTCACTTCTTACGCAGGGCTTTAATAAGATGAAACCAGATTTAGTTTGATGTTTGCCAAGACTCATCTTAAGTGCATCTATCATCTCCGCTACACCACATTCGAACCACTCCAGAGAAAACGAGGCCACTGCTGATCAAATTCCAGTTCAGCAAACATTAAAATACCCTCAGATTGAAGAATTGCCATTCAATCTCTTCATTTATATGTAAAAGGGTGGAACACTGCTTTTACTTGCGAGGCTGAAAATTATAAAAGGTGTTGTAAATACTGCACAAATACCGAACAGGGATATCCACTACTTGCTGAAGTCCAGGTCAGAGGCATTCAAATCAGGCAATCCTGACCCACACAAGAAATCCAAATGACCTATAGAGATGTCAAAAGACAGTACCAGACAAAGCTAGAGTCCCAGGTTAGCCATACGGACACCCACCAACTACAAGATGAAGACATATAGAATCACCAGCACCAATGCACCTCTCCCCGATGAGCTCAACGTATTCTATGTCCATTTTGAGTAAGAGGTCAGTGAAAGCACGCTCTCCATCCCAGAAGCCTCCCCCAAACCCATATCAGAGGTCACCATCGCAGATATCAGATCAGCTTTCCTGAATATCAACCCACGGAAAGTGACTGGCCCAAATGGAGTACCCGGACAAGCACTCAGACCCTGCTAGGATCACCCGGCAGCAGTATTCACAAAAATCTTGAACCTCTCTTTGTACCAATCTGAGGTCCCTACCTGCTTCAAGACATTGACCTATCATTCCAGTACCAAAGAAAAGCCAGGCAGTGCGCCTTAATGACCATCATCCAGTGGCTCTGACATCCATCATTATGGAGTGCTTCAAAAGGTTAGTCATGGCACAAATCAATTCTAACACCCAGATTACATAAGAACATAAGAAATAGGAGCAGGAGTAGGCCATCTAGCCCTTCGAGCCTGCCCCGCCATTCAATAAGATCATGGCTGATCTGTCGCTGCTCAGTTCCACTTTCCCGCCCTCTCCCCATAACCCTTAATCCCCTCTCTTATCAAAAACCCATCAACCCGCGTCTTAAAAATATTTAGCGAGGCAGCCTCCACCACTTCAACAGGCAGAGAATTCCAGAGATTGCCTGGATCCACTACAGTTCGCTTATCACTGTAACAGGTCCACCACAGATGCCATCTCCCTGGCCCTACACTCAACCTAGAATACCTAGATAACAAAGACACCTATGTCAGTCTCCTATTTAGTGACTACAGCTCAGCCTTCAACACTATCATCCCTACAAAACTCATCTCCAAACTCCATGGCCTGGGCTTAGGCTCCTCCCTCAGCAGCTGGACCCTAGACTTCCTAATCCACAGACCCCAATCAGTAAGGATAAGCAACAATACCTCCTCCACAATCATCCTCACCACCAGTGCCCCACAAGGCTTTGTCCTCAGCCCCTTACTCTATTCCTTATGTACCTATGATTGTGTGGCCAAATTCCCCTCCAACTCGATTTTTAATTTTGCTGATGACACCACCATAGTGGATCGGATCACAAAAATGATGAGACTGAGTACAGGAAAGACAGAGAATCTGGTGAACTGGTGCGAAACAATAATCTGTTCCTCAATGTCAACAAAACGAAGGAGATAGTTATTGACTTCAGGAAACACAGTGGGGGATATGCCCCTGTCTACATCAATGGGGACAATTGGAAAGCTTCAAGTTTCCAGGCGTCCAGATCACCAACTTGTCCTGATCCCTCAATACCAACACTATAGTTAAGAAAGCCCTCCAATTCCTCTACTTTCTCAGGAGGCTAAGAAAATTTGGCATGTCCAATAAGACTCTCACCAACTTTTACAGATGCACCATAGAAAGCATTCTTTCTGGTTGTAGCACAGCTTGGTATGGCTTCTGCTCTGCCCAATACTGCAAGAAACTACAAAGGGTCATGAACGAAGCCCAGTCCATCATGTAAACCAGCCTCCCAACACTTCCCACTGCCTTAGAAAAGCAGCCACCATAATCAAGGACCCTATGCACCCCGGACATGCTCTCTTCCACCTCCTTCCATCAGGAAAAGATACAAAAGTCTGAGGTCATGTACCAACTGACTCAAGAACAGCTTCTTCCCTGCTCCCAGACTTTTGAATGGACCTACCTTGCATTAAGTTGATCTTTCTCTACACCCTAGCTATGACTGTAACACTACGTTTTGCACTCTCTCCCTTCCTACTCTATGAACAGTATGCTTTTATTGTATAGTGTGCAAGAAACATTTTTTTAACTGTATACTAATACATATGACAATAATCAAATCAAAATCAGCACCTATGCATCACAATGGCTCCATGGTTTCAGATTAGATTAGTCTACTGGCTGGCTTCAGACCTATTAACACGCTGAGCCTTACCTGCAACGTATAGGCCAACAATCAGAAACTGCTAGCCACAGAGCTGTCCATCAAAAGGGCTACTGAGAATTTACTGGCCCTGCCGCATCACAGGCAGGTGGGTAGAGATATCAAGCTTAAAGTATTGAAATCAGAAAGACTGCCTCTCCAACACTTCCTGGGATCTCTGGAGATTAAGGAATGTCTTTACTTGCACTCTTGAGGTTGGGCATCTTGTTTGCCTTTTCAAACAACCTCAGCCAATTTAGATGGTTGTAGATTTGTCTTGCTGGAGGAGGGCCTCTCAGTTTGTTTTGCTTTGATGCAGGGCTGAGTGTAAATGCTGCATAGTTTCGCATCCAGATTTCGAACACTCAGAGCAAGTCCAGCAAATTCCTGATCTACATTGTATACTGTACTGAAAAACTATTCAAAACAGTAATGGATTCTCAAAAAAAAACTGTAGATGTTTATTGAAGATATGGATGAGAATTTAAAACCTTTTTTAAAAAAAGCTAAGGACCCCATCTAATACCAGTAAATTAAATTTGCACTAATTTCATAACTTTGACTTGAAATTTTGGAAAATTCCATATTGGGTCAGGTATTGAAGTCACAGGCCATGACCACTCTTCAAACTCAGCTTTATGTATTTGTACATATTTATTCCTTTTCAGATTTCTATAACTAGCTTTCCATAATCACCTTCAGTTCGAACTTTTTTTTTTAAGGACTGGCTGTTTTTAAGAGAGCAAATAGAAAAGCTCACAATGGAAATGCTACCTCAGTCGGCTGTTGTTAGACCAAATGTTTGACTTCGGATACTGCAGGTATTGTTAATGAAAATATAATGACCATTTAGGAACAGCAGTAGAACATTCTGTCCCTACCACCTATTCCACCATTCAGTCAGAACATGGTGCCTAGGGTAGCCACTGCCAGAAGCCACTCGTACAAAAAAAAGTGCAATACAGGGGGACAGTGCAATCACATACTAAGATCCATTGAGGTTCGAGATGAAAAAGGTCCAATTGCAAGTGAGGCATAAGAACATAAGAAATAGGAGCAGGAGTAGGCCAACTAGCCCTTCGAGCCTGCCCCGCCATTCAATAAGATCATGGCTGATCTGTCGTGGCTCAGTTCCACATTCCCGCCCTCTCCCCATAACCCTTAATCCCCTCTCTCATCAAAAACCCATCAACCCCCGTCTTAAAAATATTTAGCGAGGCAGCCTCCACCACTTCAACGGGCAGAGAATTCCAGAGATTCACCACCCTTTGAGTGAAGAAGTTCCTCCTCAACTCTGTTCTAAACCGCCCCCCCTTTATCTTGAGGCTATGCCCCCTAGTCCTACTATCCTTTCTGAGCAGGAAGAGTCTCTCCACCTCTATCCTATCCATCCCATTCATCATCTTATACGTCTCAATGAGATCTCCCCTCATTCTTCTAAACTCTAATGAGTACAAGCCTAATCTATTCAGCCTCTCCTCATAGCTCAACCCCCTCAACTCCGGCATCAGCCTAGTAAACCTCCTCTGCACTCCCTCCAAGGCTAAAAGGCTAAAGGCTAAAATATCCTATTTGAAATGAGGAAAGGAACTTGCACAGGCCCCTGCCAATGTTTCGCTGAGATTGTATAATGTACAAAATACTTGACATAAAGCTATAGAATACCAGACTGTAGTCATACCAGCTAAAAACTGGATTGGTCAGTATAAACATAGACAAAAGACCACCCTGGTGGTACCTCAATTCCATTTACCAAGTGTTGTTGCATATTACTGTATAGCTTTGCCCAAAAGAAAAACTATATAACTCAGTCTTGCAATCTCCAATGGAACTAGCATGCACACAGTCTTTTAAGTGGGCAACTTCCATATTTCCGCTCTCCTTTTGTGTGAAAAACTACTCCCCGATTTACCTTCTAAACAGGTTAGCTCCAGTTTTAAGATTAAGTTCTTGGTCCCCTCTTTCATGCTTTCTCCATATTCGTCCCGCATAATTCTTACCATATTTTGAACAATCTCAATTAGATAGCTCCTTCATTCTGTGCACAAGGGAATCCATACTATTCCATCTTTGTTAGTTGACCTATAATATTCTGATAAATCTGAGTTGCACCTCCTCTAATATATCCATACTGAAGTTAATACACAAGGCGACAGTAGCGTGATCTCAGTGCAATCAGCTTTTTCTGCCATGTATTTCTCTCCATTTTCTGAAACAGAGCAGAGCCCCATTTGTAACAATGAGAAAGCTAGTTCTCCTAATAAAAAGCATTGTATATGGTTTAGCATACAGGGGCCTACCTCTTTATAGGATGAATTTTAGAGAAGAACATAACAGAACATTGGACATACAGAGCAGAGATTAACCGTAATCAAAACAGGAAATGCTAGATAAACTCAGCAGGTCTGGCAGCATCTGTGGAAAAAGAGGGAAACTGAGTTAACGTGTTGAGTCTGTAAGATTGCAGAGAAATGGGAAATAATTAAGGTGAGAATAAAAGACACCCAAGGAAACAAGAGAAAAGGTTTGAAGAAGGGAAACAATAAACAACATACAGATAGGTAGTATGGTGAAAGAACTAAAAGGAGGTCTGGACAATGAGAAAGGCAAAAATGTTGCTCACTTACTATACGGTGCTCCATGTGATAAGTGACCAGATTGCCTATTTTACTGCAGTTGGCATGGGCACTGGGGACAACTCTACTCTTCACTTTCACAAGTGCCCAAGCGGGAGTTAGGAACTTAGCTTTAACGTGTCATTTGAAAAACAGCATCTCGGACAATGCAGTACTCCCTTAGTACTGCAGTGAAACGTCAGCCAGGATTATATGCCCAAGTGCAGGAGGAGTGGGGATCTACAAATGAGGTCAAAATCCAGGTAGCAAAGTGCAATTGTCATTGATTTTTCAATCTTGTTTCAGGTTCTCCTAGTTTCCTGAAAGTGATGTGATCTGTGTTAATAACGATTTCCATCAACAACTGTGAATTTTAATTTGATGGTTGCCTCGACTGCCTGTTATCATGAGATTTGCCTAGCCTGTAAAGTTTTTAGAAAGCTATTTGTTAAATGCATTAAAAACTTATGACCATCTGTGCCTCCAAAGCAAGCAGTATGTTTCCTCAATAACTTCTATAATTAATTTTCAAAGTATCTTGCCCTCATTAGATATTCTGTTCCCATGAAACTGTCTCACACAAAGAACTTCCCAAAATAACTCTTACTAATTGGAGAACCGTTTGTCTTTGATCCCTTTCATTAACAAAAGATACATGGAGTCAGCCTTGACTCAAGTGGTAGAACTCTTGCTTTTGCAGTACAAGGTTGTGTGTTGAACACATTATCCAGGCTGCCATTCCAAAAGCACTATTGAGACAGTGCTGGATTGCCTGGGGCACATTCTTAGGCATGAGGTGTTAAATTGAGGCACCAAGATGGATTTACAAGGTTCAATTGCATGTTTGAAAAAGAGCAGGTAGTTCTCCCCAGTGTCCAAGATGTTCCAAAAATAACTCAAATTTCATTAAGAAGCTTTCTAATTTATTTCCTTTACTGAGTCACAGCCATATCAGTTGCCTAAGGAGGAGCAGGGGAAAGCGGAGAGGGGTAAGAATCTGGTCCTAGTCACTCAGGAGTGTCATTGTGACCTGAAGCAAATAACAGTTCATCTTCAGTGGCTTTGATCATGCTGAGCAAGAGCATCTGCCAATTGATAATAAGAGGAGTTTTGTACCACATAATGGGCAGCGTGTCACTATATAAATTAGAGGAGTTTTTTGCCCTTGAGGAACAGAACCAGCTTGAGTGAGGTGGTATGCCAAGACAGAACTAGATTTAACTTTACCCATCCCCTTCAGCACAAAAGCAATAGCAGAAACCCAATCTACTAGCTGCACCTGCTCCATGATGACACACACTCAACAGGTACATCCTGAGATCAATTTGAGGGTAGTTACCATTGCTAAAAGAAACTTCATATCTAGATTGCCAACTGCTTTTAAAATCCAAGGCTCCTCCCCTGAGACACATCAAGCAATCAAGATCAAGAGAGACATGGAAGTAGTAATTGATGCTCATTTTTTTTTTAAAAAGAGGACTTTTCTTTAAAATGTTATTTGGTTCCGATTTGTTATTTTATAAATTTAATCCAGTTTGGTTCAAACGTCTTTCTTTCAAAATTACTTTGCAACTTCCATATAGCACTGGATTTCTTTGGCCGAATGAAGATGAACTGAGAATTGGAAGGAATGGCAATATGGCAGGGAGAAGGTGTTGGGAGGAAGGTCAAATCTCTTCCCCACACAATGCCATATGATCAGGCACAGGAGCTTTAACAGCATGGCAGCCCACCACAGGCAGTCAGCCAAACCACAATGGTGCAGGTAAGGGTCACTTTCTACTGCTGCAGGCATTTTGCCCATGTCAGGAAGCTTTGCTACCACACAGTGAACTCTGATAGCGTTCCACTGGGGTCCCTTAATGGGTGCTCAACGGCCCACAGACCAGTCCCCCAGCAGCAACGGCACCATCACCATAATAAATCCACCATCCCAGCTCCTTCCACAATACCAGGCTCTGCCTGCTTGCCTGGACCCAGCTTCCCCAGAAAAAACCGCGACAGGGTGCCTTGACAGGGGCGCAGCTAAGGCTGCTGAACTGCTTTGAATCGACCAACATTTTTTTGGGAGGAGCAAGGATAGGGCGGTATGCACCTGTTAAATGCCACCCCAGGGTTCCACTGTCCCAAAGTGGGGTTGTCTCAAGTGGCGGGACTGCTGCCTCCAACAAAAAAAAAAATCAGCCTCTCATTTTTCACCGCGGCATTGATGTGGGCTGTGTGAAGAGTTTTAGTCATCACGTGCATCAAACCAAATCAAAAAGGTTTTTTTTAAACACTGCACATTAACAGGAAACCAAATGAAAGAAAAAACAATTACAGTAAAGCATAACTTTCATGTTTTGGAATTTGAGGTTTCCAAATGTCTTTGTTCAGAATGATGATGTCTGTGATAGCTGCCCTGAATGTCTGGATGACAAATATCTTACAAGTAAAAGCTTACAAGTATAAAGCTTTAAAGAGAAAGCCACCACATTATAAAGTTAAAGGGTAGAACATACAAGATGGAAAAAAATATACACAGTTGCACTTTTATAAGGAATTCCACTGGAGTCTGCTAAACCTACAAAAATAGCAACACCTCAGGATAACGCTAACCAAATGTTACAGCATATAATCACACAAGGTGCAAACCAGTCCCAATGCACAGAATGGAGATTTAACAACATTTTTACCTCTAGCTCCGTTTCCTGACGATTAATGGCATCTGTCGACTGGTTCAGCTTCTCAAGTTCCCCCTAGAACACAAATATGAAAATGGATCAAGATTTTGAAAGGATCCAAGTCAAAGAACTAAAAATGCAACTGCCCACATCTTGCAATCACACTGCACTCCCCACCCGAATGCAAAACATGCTACAGACCATTCTGAAATGTATTCTTTCTTCATTTCGAGAGATCTGGGCATCACTGGCTGGGCCAACATTTATTGCCCATTGCAGAGGGCAATTAAAAATCAACCACATTGCTGTGGGTCTGGAGCTACATGTAGGCCACACCATGCAAGGACAACAGATTTTCTTCCTGAAAGGACTGAGTGAACCAGATGGTCTTTTACAACAACGACAACGGTTTCAGGGTCATTATTAGACTTTTAATTCCAGATTTTTACTGAATTCAAATTTCACCATCTGCCCTGATGGGATTTGAACCCGCATCCCCAGAGCTACCTGGGTGTCTAGATTATTAGTCCAGGGGCAACACTACTAAGCCACGATGAGATTTTGAACTCATGGCATGAGGGAGAATGGGATTCCACCGAGAGTGACATTCCATTAAAGAAAGCAGTTGCCAAGTAAGACTATTTCAAAAATGTAATCTTAGAAATCAACCCCAAACAGCATGTTCAGAGGACTGCATAGCAATAAAATCCAGGCCAAGCTTTTGAGCAAAGGCAATAGAGCTGATGTGGAAGGAGGCCAACGATGGGTCCACAGCCACAGAAATGGCAGAATCACAAATTACACAGGAGTTCGTTTCCTGAGCCTGCAGGAGAGGTCCACAGGATTTCAGCAATATCTAGGGCACAGTCAGGGACGTTCACAGGCTCAGAGTCCAAGATTTAGATGTTACTGGCGCCATGGCCACCACCAATATTTAAATGTCCTGATTTTCCAATCAAAGTATTATTCCTGTGAGGACATTAGTCATATCCAGAGACTATGCAGAAACAATAAAGCGCCAAGTCGCAGTTACGCATGAGTGGCGTGCAGGGTAGATCAGCAGTTTGGAAAATCCTTGAATAGAGATACGATAGATATGGAAACAGAGGTTAATGCTATCAGGCAGAAAGATCCAGGCCAGAATCTTGCAGCCATTCATGCCTGCGGGATTTTCCCATCCCACTGCAGTCAAAGATTTGGCTGTACACCAAACTGTTCAACCTCACTATAGCGCAAGCGTGGTGTGAACGGCCAGTAAGATCGCTCCAAATGTCGTACTCAGACCAGGAACACGAGAAACACCACATAAGAGATAAGGGTATAAGGGCTGAGGATATAATTCCAATACTCCCAGTAGAAATGAATTTCCAAGATTCACAGTTTACTTTCATTATACAGTTGCAGCCATGTCTGTTATCTCAGAACGAATGTACAAGAAATCCCAAAGTTACATTCTCTTATGCAAATCTGGTGTGAAAATAACTAACTTAGTCCACTGACAGTGTTCCAGTGTTAGGCTAAGATAATGCTATGGTGGCATATGATGATAGATCTTATTGCTTGCCACTGGTAGTAGCGGGAGGGAACAAAGAAGAAATTAGCTTAAGAAAGTACAGTTGAACTGGGTCATGTTACTTATAGGACAGATCAGCAAGGGCACCTATGTCATGCGGAAAGTGCTGAAAGAACATACAGCATGGAGGGCCAATAGGTAAAAGCAGTATGTTATTAAACATCATAAATGAGCAGATTATGCAAGGGCAGATTTTAAGATTTCCTGTGTGGATTAATTTCTAGCCACTAAGTTACCTGTGAACTACATTATACGTGAAACTGACATATCAGTGTCTGCCAGAGAAATTAGCGAAGAAACTCACAAGGATGTGCTGCTCAGTAAAGTGCTCAATATGTCTTTCTAACTGGCCCAGGATGATGAGAAATTGCAGTTGCATTTCACGTACAGAAATAAACTGAGTTTAGATCAAGGAAGTCTCCAATGGGATTCAAGAGTCCTCATTCCACCAAGGTTTAGAGAGAGATAGTTAGCAGAAAGTCATGAAGAGCGCACAGGTGTAATCCATACGAAAACTGTAACAAGAAGCTACTTTTGGTACCCAAGGCTAAATAGAGATATTGGAGGGTTGGTGAAAAGTTAAGAGAAATGAGAAATGCTCCAAATAAGGTTCCTTCCATTCCATAGTGAAACATAGGAAAATAGTGGGAATGAGAACATATCGATTTCTTAGAAGTGAAAAGGAAAAAGTACTTTGTTTTGGTTGATAGAGAAAGTGGAGATATGTTGAGCCCAACTGCACAAGTGCGAAAACTATTGAGGTCTTGAGAAATTGGTTCGCGTGGCCAGAGGTTTTGATGTTACATAATGGAGTTTGAAATGTTTCCAGGTAAGAATGGAGTCAATAACCACCATATCACCCAGCACCAAGTAGTGTTGCAGGAAGAAACATACAGATTGTAAAGATGTTTTGCAGACGTATTTGCTTGGTGACACACTAGACAGTAATGTCCATGTTTCTCTTTGACATGTGCTAAGTAATATTCTATTCCCTTACAGAATAAAGATGGCTTTCAGTTACTAACTATTGGGTTTAAACCGGGTGAGGTCCCAGTAACTGGCCACATTGCCTTGCTGAGTATCGTGATTGTGCCCTTGTGTGTCCAACAAAATAATGCAGATCAAGTAAAATCTAGAAGATTAGAATAACCAAAGACACAAACGATAGTAGTTAGAAGGAATACATTAGAAGAAACTGTGTGGCACAGTTGTACTTTGACTCACTAACAGTCTCAGGAGGTATCTTTTACCTACAACAGTACTGCTGCCTCACAGCATCAGTGATCCCGGTTTGATTCTGGCCTTGGGTCGCTATCTGTGTGGCGTTTGCATGTTCTCTGTGTCTGTGTGGGCTCTCTCTGGATGCTCTGGTTTCCTCCCAAGATGTGCAGGTTAGATGGATTGACCATGGTAAATGTGCAGCTTTATAGGGTGAAGATGAGGGTGGTGGTGGTGGTGGGGGGGGGGGGCGGGGGGGTGTGTGCGCGAAATGGGCCTGTGTAAGGTGTTTTTTCAGAGGATTGGTGTAGACTTGCTGATAGGCCAAAT
Source organism: Carcharhinus amblyrhynchos (assembly GCF_965287045.1). NCBI lineage: Eukaryota > Metazoa > Chordata > Chondrichthyes > Carcharhiniformes > Carcharhinidae > Carcharhinus > Carcharhinus amblyrhynchos. The sequence goes on along the minus strand of NC_137325.1, from coordinate 20,758,072 downwards.
GGCCACCTTATACAGCGCAGGGATTCTATGCATTCTAAATTAGAGTGAAGATTGATGTGGATAGTGTCACACTGGAACAAGTAGATAGGCTAACACTCGCAAGGAGGCTATAAACGGGGTTTGCGATGGTGAGGTCTCACTTTGAGATCTTCCTTGCCTCCCCCACCAGTGATATAAATCAGGCTCACACCCAGCAAGGGTGTGAAACTGACTAGGAATATTTAAATCTATGGTAAACAACTTCAAGCCATTTCTTCCAGGGTTGTCATGTGTGCATGCGAGTGTGTGCGCACTCCACCCTGCCTGTGTGTGCGCTCTCCACTCTGCCAGCATGACATCACGTCAGCAGGAATCACTACATTTGAAAAACAAAAATTAGTCGTGATGACCATGCTGGGGGTTCGGAGGTGAGTATAGACCCCAGGTGGTGAGGGAAACAGCCGGGCACTGTCCTGGCACCTTTGCAGAGCCAACCTGCTAGTACAGGGATGGGTCCATTAGAGAACCTCAATAGGGGCTACCCATTAAGCGGGGGTGGCTGGCTGGCAGGGGGGTTGTGCCTGCATTGAGCTAGGGGGAGGTTTTGTGGGGGATCCCTGATGCTGGTGATGATGAGGGCGGAACTGGCAGGACTTAAGAGTTCAGTGCTGGTCAGAAAGTCACGTGAAAAGCAACCAAAGTGATCAGGAGAATTGTAGCCGCTGTAAAAGAGATTAACTGCATTCATTTATCTAGTGGAGATTGGAGAGAAATGCCGTCAGTCTGATGTAGCTAATTTGCTTGAAAGAGGAAATTTGACAAAGGGTACACATTTCCATAATCTAAATTACAGCCTAAAGTGAAAACCACAAAGTTGTTTGCTGGTACTAAAGACACCACCAATATAGCAAAGTGAGTCAGCTTCTTTCATTAAGGAGATACCCAGACAGAAAGAGAAATACACCAGATAGGTTAATTGAAAGTATGTAGGAAGACGACTCAAGTTGTCCTGCTTCATTATTTCTTGTCAAATAATGATATTTTTGTTAAGCACATACTGGTGTTGAGGAGGAACTTTAAAACATATAAATCATTCTGGAGGTATCAGAGTGTTTTGCTGCGATTACAGCAAATATCAGTATGCGATCCAACTTGGTAAGTTTTCAGGTAATGTTGATATTAGTTTGGCCATATGATTTTCTGGGAATTTATGAACATGCACCATTTTATGTTTTAATGTGCGAGATGTTTTTGAAGTGGGAAGAGAGTGTAGAATATAGCAAGATCTAAGCATTTTGTTACATTGCCTCTCCGTTGGGATGTGTGAATATTTAGTTCAATAATGGCTGTCTGCAGCTGAGCACGTGTTAGTCTTACTCAGTGTAATACACAACAGATCAAATTGATTTTTCTTTCTGGCTGAAATGAATACTTTGAATTAACATGCAACTATCCTTAGGATAATTTGCAAAAAGCTGTAGACTTCCATTGCACTAAGTTTGACACTAATCAACTGGCAGTAATGATGTTATGATCACTCATTATCTAATATTAGAACATTACATGGCAAGGATTAAAGAAAAGCTATTTAGATATAATAGTAGTCTGTGACTTCTGGGCTCACAGAAAATCAGCAGCCAATTTAAATTGTTCTCCATTTTGCTTTGCACACAGCTTGAAGGGAACTCCAATTTTGAAGGGGTGGGAAGGCAGGAATGAGGTAGAATATGTGGGGACTAATCCACCATTAACCATTTTACACTCCTTCTTCCCACTTGTCCACAGCTTATAGCAAGAGGAAATCCATTCTATACCAACCCTCATTTCCCTCTCTATTTACTTTGATGGAAAGGCAAGAAAAATTTATTTTAAAATACAGATTAAGGAAATGATACCTTTTGCAGCTAAAGCAAATTGGGGAACAATTTAAATTGGCTGCTGATTTTCTGTGAGCCCAGAAGTCACAGACTACTATTATATCTAATAGCTTTTCTTTAATCCTTGCCATGTAATGTTCTAATATTAGATAATCGGTGATCATAACATCATTACTGCCAGTTGATTAGTGTCAAACTTAGTGCAATGGAAGTCTACAGCTTTTTGCAAATTATCCTAAGGATAGTTGCATCAACTTGATGTTGTCTTCCTATATACTTTCAATTAACCTATCTGGTTTATTTCTCTTTCTGTCTGGGTATCTCCTTAATGAAAGGAGCTGACTCACTTTGCTCTATTGGTGGTGTCTTTAATCCCAGCAAACTTCATTGCAGCGGCAATAGGGACTCTTCCAAACTTTGACATTTTAACCACTCAGTAACCCACAGGGGAAGTAGAATTCTTCTGGTCACCGCAAGATCTCACACCACAAGGAAACAAAGAAGTGGCTATAAAGGAGGTAAGCTGCAAAAGGTATCATTTCCTTAATCTGTATTTTAAAATAAATTTTTCTTCCAGCTAGTTGCTTTTGTTACAATTCAACCATGGGTTGCTCTAGATTATGCCAAAGTACTGCTATCGAAATGAACTATATCAAACACAACAACGTAAACCAACTAAATAAGTCTTTGCTATTAAATCTGTATTACAAATGGAATTATCCAACCATTTGAACTGAATAATGTAAACAACACAACAGTGAGAATCCAGTATTAAATCAATTGAATTATTGGATAATTTGTATTAGGTGATTTTGAATTAAAAATATTGTTTTTGAATACTGCACTTCTCAATTCAGTTACCAACATATAAAACTACCTGCAATATGAAGCAAAGCACAGAATCATAGAATCCCTAAGTGCAGGAGGTGGCCATTTGGCTTGCACCAGCATTGATCCAACCCAGGTCCTATCCCCGTAATCCCATGTGTTTACCCTGCTAATCCACTGACACTAAGGGGCAATTTAGCATGGCCAATCAACCTAATCCACACATCTCTGGAGTGTGGGTGGAAACTGGAGCACCCACGCAGACATGGGGAGAATATACAAGTTCCACACAGAAAGACACAAGAGGCTGGAATTGAACCCGAGTCCCTGGCGCTGAGAGGCAACGATGCTAACCACTGTGACACCGTGCCGCCCATGATGGAATCCAGTTCCATTTATGTCCTACAACAAGAAAATCAGGAGGAAGATAATTGGCAATGAAAGATCATCTATTGATTGGGAAAATTTTAGAGAAAAAGAGTCAGTAACTGCAAGGAAAAAAAAAAATCACACACTTAATACTATTACCAGTACCAATGCATTTTAAAATCACAAGGCAAGTATTTCCATAAAACTGTCAAACAGACTTTTAAAAGGTCTCGTTTTTCCAATGAACTAGTATGCAGTCCTTGACAAAAATAAATACAGCTTTTCTTCCCTAAAAAGGAAAGAAACATTGATGTAGAACTTACTGTTCTCGACCTTGTGATATCCTATAGCACTTTACAGCCAATGAAATACTTTGGGAAGAAATTGACTATTGCAATGTATGGAACATGGGAACCATTCATGCACAGCTAGGTCCTGCTAACAGAAATGAGGTGATGTTTCCATGTGCAGGTTGGAGAGTAATTATTGACCCAAGTACAGGAAAACCTCCCCTGCTCTGTCTTCAAAGTATTGCAATGGGATCTTCAATGACATATTGCTACCCCTGGGTTTTATGGCATCCTCCAACTTCATCATCTTTCAGTCCTGCAACCAATTCTGTACATGCCTTGTATCCTCACATCAGAAGTGGTCATCGGAGGATGCACTGAACTTCATTCACTTCACCAGTATCCAAACTTGGGCAACAGTTCTCTGATGCTTCATGCTGATCCCATCCTACCCAAGTCATCATCACTCCAAGAATGATCTTCTGCTTTTAACTCTCAACCATTTTCTGTTATCACCATCTAATTCTTTTCCCCATTTATGTTTGTATGCACCCTAATTTTTACATAGCTCGAACTATGCACTTTAAGCTCTCCCTACATCCATTCCTTTCTGCATTCTGGTTGCCACTCCACACTCGAGCTCATTGAATCTGTTTCCACTATCATTCGTTTTTACCTTCTTTTCTCTTTACTCCTCTTATTCCCTTTTCTTCTATCATTGTGCTTCCTTTCACTTCTCCACTCTCAGGTACCATGCCCTCCCGTCAGTACCACACTGAAAGTGCCAGTCTAAGTTATGTGCTCAAGTGGAACCTGGACCCACAACCTTTACTTTTCCCCATTGGTAGTAACCATCATGGTATAGATGTTATGAATAATTTATGACACTAGTTCTACAGTGTCTGTTAGATCTAATTTTTTTTTGTGATTTACCACTCTCCAATTTGCATCTTCTAAAAACCAGTTGTGACCTCAGAGAAAGAAAACTCACTTTTCATTGGAGCTAATGAGACCGTGAGGGAGCTGATTAAACGCCAGTGGTGTTCATTTACCAACTGACTAGGATATTGATGCAAAATTATGAGCACGTTGCTCTGTAAACCCATATTTGCAGGAAACTTGAGTATGGATTGAGAAGCATGTTTCCTGTTACAACCTTCTATTCATTAGAGAAGGAGACATTAATTTTTATTTGTTCATAGGATATGGGTGTCAAATGACAATACAATCTGTAGCCTATCCCCGATTACTCTTGAAAGCTGGTGATATAGGTACACCATACTGCTATTCCCATGGGAACTGCTCACCCATGTTCCTGACACCCAGGAGCCTCTGATCCTCATGGCGAGGTCACCACATCTGGTCACTGCTGTTGAAGACTGGCTGTGATTCCTGCCAGCATGAGGACCAACTGGCGAGAAGGTAAGTGCCAGTGAGGCCAAACGATGCCATGCTGACTGTATTAATGACATGCTAATGTCATTAATATTTAAAACGGCTTTCCGCCCAGTTCTGCGTGTGGCGAGAAACTGGGTGCGAACCCAACTTTTTGTTCCACGCACAATTTTATCAGCACGACGAGCAGGTAAGATCACACCCGATGTGCCTGTGGTGGATGGACTGTGCCAGTCAAGCAGGTTACTTTGTCCTGGTTGGTGTTGAGCTTCAGTTTTGTTGTAGCTGTAGTTATTCAGGCAAGTGTAGAGTAGTCCATCTTCTGGCTTGTGCCATGTAGATGGTGGACAAACTTCATTCAATCAGAATGTAACTTACTCTGCAGAATTTCCATTCCTGAGCCGCTCTTGTACCTACAGTATTTACACGACTGGTCCTGCTAAAAGATGACACTTCTGCGGCATGAACATTACTTGCAACTCACTAACTGAAGCCTGAACATTTCCAGGTCTTGCTGCATGTAATCATGGACTATTTCATTACCCAAGGAGGTACAAATATGCAGTGTCCAGTCCCAATTGGGTAAAAATCTTCACTTCTTAAGTAATGATGGAGGGAAAGTGATTGCTGAAGCAACTGAAGATGGTTGCGCCTATGACACTACACTGCTAAGGAACTACTGGATGTGATGTGTTCCAAGGCTGAGATGATACTGGCCTCAAACAAGCAATCACAAGAACGCTTCATGCAAGGTTTGACTCCAACCAGTAAAGGTTTTCCTCCCGATTCCCACAAACTTCAGTTTTGATGCCACACTGGTCAAATGCTGCCTTGAATTTAAGGGCAGTCACTCTCAACTCATCTCTGAAAATTTTAGCCCTTTTGTCCATGTTTGGACCAAAGCTGTCGAGGGGTTTGCAACAGAATGGTTCAGGTGCAACCTGAACTGAGCATCAACGAGCAGGTTGTTGCTGAGTTAGCACTGCTTGATAGCACTGTCAGCATCACCTTCCATCAATTTGCTGATGATCAAGAGTAGACTAATGGGATCCTAGTTGGTGGATTAAATTTGTTCTGCTCTTTGTGATTAAGACATCCCTGGGCAATTTTCCACATTGTTAGACAGATGTCAATGTTGCAGTCAGAGCAGCTCAGGTGGCTCTAGACCACAAGTCTACAACATCAGCCAGAATCAGATTGCTATGTCAGTCTTTTCTTGATATCACATGGAATCAATTGAATTACTTCAAGACTGGCATCAGTGATGCTAGGGTCCTAAGGGGTAGGCCTCAATAGATCATTTACTCAGAACCACTGGCTGAAGTCAGCTGAAAACGCTTCAGCCCTGTCTTTTGCACTGGCCTCATGATCTTATTGCAATGGGACAGATTCAATCTATCCCATTGCGCTGTGAAAGCCAATCTGCTGCATTGGAATTTCAAAGGCTATTTCTGTTTAAGCTGCAAATCAAACCAGAGATCTGGAAGTTTGAAATGTGAAAAAGGAAGGAACCAGCACATTTAGTGATCACAGCAACCATCAGCTGGTGGTTAATAATGAAACCAGAGTCTGTGAAACTTTGTATGTTTTGCAATTACCACATGAGCCCCACTATTTATGAAGAGGATCAGGGAGTGCATTTGTGGCCAGAAAACGTGGCTGCATCAGGAATGTGGAAATATCATTTTAAGAAATCCATTTCCCATTCAGCAGCCAACTAGATTTAAGACGGGTAAAGATCTGGGTGTGGTGTGGCTGGTGGGTACCATGGAGTACAGTGAGAGAGAGAATGACAGGGGCACAGTGGTGGAGGTAGACAGAGCGCAGGGATATGGGAAGATCACACTGGGAGAGAAAGAGGGAAATCATCAGATTGGGCAGTGAATTTGCTGTTGAAAGCAGCCCTGTTTCTTCAGACCCCCACCACTGATGCTGCTTTAAAATATATTTAACCGCTGAATTATTCAGCTCTTGCCTCCCTTTCTCACTTGGATTTCTAGGGCCCTTGGGTTCAAGCCTGTGGCTATTGAATTCAAATGAATTCCAAAATCTGAAGAATGGACCTTTGTTTAAATATAATCAGTGACCCATCTCCCCATCTCTCAGAAGCCCCAATTCCATTTTAGGTTAAACTTAAAGCAAGGCATATTCATGGCCACTAGGATTGGGTGTGTAATATTTAACCTCACTCCTCACTCTTTTTCGCCCATTGTCGGGGTGGAAATGAGGTAAATGTCCCACATACAGTCTGTCCCATTACTTTACAACAGCTGTCACATTACAGGACTGTTCTCTATCCTATGCAAGTGCAAAGCTAGAACCGACTCTGCAACATTAAACAACAGAAGTAGCAGAAACCAGTCTTCAGCTGGTTTCTTTTCAGGATTTCACCTTTAATTCTCATGGTTTTGTCAGTACAACCAAACGTTTCAATTTGGTGGAATGACAAGAGAAAGTACACGTTCTACAGATGAGCTCATACTCATAAGATACGGTGGCTCATTTGGTACAAATTCATAGAATATCCTTGAATGCTGGAATAATTATAAGCACAGGAGGCTTGTTGTATCCTTGTTGACTCTGCAAGAGCAATTGAAGTACTCCAACCAGCAGCTGCCACCACCCCCACCCCACCCCACCCCAATCCTTCTCCCATAACCCTGCAATTTAAAAACTCTTCTGGTGCTGATCCAATTCCCTTTTGAAAGGCAGAATTGAATGTGCTGACACCATACTCTCAAACACTGCATTCCAGATCCTAACCACTCACTGCATTAAAAAAAATTTCTCACATCTGAGGTACTTTGATTAACCTCTATCCTCTGGTTCTCAACCTCTCCACTAAAAAGGAACAATTTCTCACTATCCGCTCTGTCAAAATCTCTTATGCTTTCGAATATCTCTTATTATAAGGTCCCTCAACTTTCTCTTCTCCAATGACAATAAGCTCAGCTTCTGCAATCCTATCCTTATAACTGCAGTCCCCCATCCCCAGAACTGTTCACATAAATCTTCTTTCTGCATTCTTTCTAAAGCCTTCACATCTTTCCTAAAGGCAGTACCCATTTCTATTTCTTCCAACACTGAATACCCAAAGGAACAAGAATGAACAGAATGAGATCTGCATATCTGTGTAAATATTCTTTCATCCTTTTTACTGGAAGAAATTTATCCCTTCCACCAAAGGCCACACAGTTAGATTTACCCTACTTAGACTATTTAATTGTGCAACCAGATTAGCTCATTTTTGTTTTGCATTGTAATGAATGTCTCAACATAGATGATTAAATAAACCGACAAATCCCAGCAATGTATTCTGTGGGATAACAATTCCTTCGTTGCAGAACCGGAGGTCAATAAATAATTCAACTACTTAATTTCCTTTTGGAATCATGCATTGCTTGCCTTTGGAGATTGCAAATCAAATGCAGAACACATCAAGATTCATAGAGAAACAAGATCAATTCCTGCCATACCCCATATTGTGCAACGCTATGAAATTTTCAGCTTCCACAATTACAGGACTGAGCTCTGTTTTTAACTGTACAGGGTAACTGTGAATAGAAACAGAAGCACTCTGAACTTTGCACTAATTGTTGACAAACTGCACTTTGTTCACCAAATAGTAATCTATTAATGGCAATTTGTAAGCAGGATACCCACACAAGTAGCGTACACCGTCACAATCTCAATCCTGTAGCATTCACCGAACCGCAGCAACAACCATGAAGTAATAAGACTAGGGATCATAGAATCCCTACAGTGCAGAAGGAAGCCATTCAGACCATCAAACCTGCACCTACAACAATCCCAATTTATCCCCATCATCCCACATAGATTAGATCAGTTTAAATTAAAAACTAGCGATATCTAGAAGACTCAGTGGGGATTGGAATTAATATTTTGCAACATCAAAAATATACCTCAAAAACTTGACAGCTATAGCCTTTACTTATTAATATTTATTATTTGTGAAATGGTTGGAATTACATTCTGCAATCTTACATTAAATCTATGAATAATTTTCCACATTCTAACTTTTCTCAAGCACAAACCTCCAAAGAAGCAAGACAGGAAAACATCGACTAACAGCTACCTTCTCTCATATGGAATCAGATCCAGCTACAATTGACAAGATTCACACAAAAAAAAATTGGATGATGATAATTAGCTATCGGTCCTGACTAATCCAGTCAGATGGTGCTTTGTTGTGCACCATCTGTACTTTCCTCAGACTGCACTCTTTCCAGAGTCAGGCTAATAAATGCTATAACTAAATGGAGAGCAATCCTAACAGGAGAGGCAGGATTCTGGTAGATAGGCACAAAAATTCACACTGCCATCCAGCATACTGGCCACTTTCCAGGAGGCAGGATCAGCAGCAGAAGGACTACCCTCCCGCAAGCAGTGGGAAACTAGTTAAGGTAAATTAATTGGAAATAATTGGTCTTTTGTGGAGGCAGGCCCCCTAGGACTAGGTCAGCTTCCTGTAGGAGGCAGCCTCCCAGTGGCTTTCAGGCCCACCCTCTCTGCCTGGTCACAGGCTACTCTGTAGAGGAATCCCTTTCCACAATGATGACCAAGTTGCCATGGCCTCACTTCAGTTTTAACAAGTTTTAAGAGTGGCTGAGAGGGTGCCTCCATCTTGAGACCCCATTTTTTTCCTCTTATCTGAAAAACAGCAATCTGCAACTGCTTCCACGCTGCTTGGACAGCCTCCTCGTGAACCTCCATCTTCAAGAAATTGCAAGGACAGCAGGCAGTGAGTCCACTATCTGGCCGCTAATTGGTTCATTCAGCGATAAATCACTGCTGGAAATAGGTGGCGTGGTGACACAGTGCTTAGCACTGCTGCCTCACCGTGCAAGGGACCTGGGCTCAATTCTGCCTTTACCTGTGCAGAGTTTGTACATTCTTGCCGTCTGTGCATGGGTTTCCTCCTGCTGCCTGGTTTCCTCCCTCAGTCCAAAGATATGTAGGTTAGGTGAATTAGCCATGCTAAATAGCCCCTCAGTGTCCAAAGATGTGTAGGTTAGATGGGATTAGCTACAGTAAATGCGGGGTTTTGAGAACAGGACTGGGGAGAAGATAAGACATTCTGACAGAGTTGATGCAGAGTCAGTGGGCCGAATGGTTTCCTTCTGTTGTTGGAATTCTATGATCTATGACTGCTTCCCACACAGTGCAGTGTCATGACCTCATTTGATCCCAACATCAGGGTCCTGGCCAAAACACTGCCCTTATAACTCCCAACAAGTTTCAGCATGTTGAAAAAAATTTTTAAAAGTTGCATTTATATAGCATCATTTGAAATTTCAGGACACAGATGCTTTACAGACAAATAAAATATTTTTGAAGGATAGTCATTATTAGCGCAGAGAAACATGACAAACCTGCAAACAGCCAGACCTCACAAACAGTATTGAGATAAGTGATTAGATCATCTGTTTCTGTAGTGTTGGTTGATGGACAAACATTGCCCTGGGCACAGAGAACTTCCCTGCCTTTCATCAACTAGTCATGATGTGGGTATGCCGGCGTTGGACTGGCGTAAACACAGTAAAAAGTCTGACAACACCAGGTTTTAGTCCAACCTATTTATTTGATAATAGGTTGGACTAAAACCTGGTGTTGTCAGACTTTTTACTGTGTTTTCATCAACTAGCAGATGGATTTTCTTTTACATCCACACAACAAACCACAAGGCTTTGGCCTTATATCGCATCGAGACATTCTGCATCTTCGACCGTATCCTACTGCACTGAAGTGCCAGTCTAGATTTTATGCTGAAACCTCCACAACAGGGCTTGATAATTAAACCTGATGATTTGCAGTGCTGGAACAGATGTATCAGTACTGCAGGCACAATCTAATAAATCTGTAACACAGCAGAGTCCTTATCTTAAGAAATATAGACCACGAACAATAAAAAAGGTACAGCGATAACAAGAATACTGCATGAGGTAAGCAATAGGAGATTGGGCAGAAAAGGAGACCAAAAATAAGTATAAATTAGACAGAAATTATTGCACAGACACGCACCATTCTGCTCTACTAATTTGTCCTGATGTTTATACTTCACACATGTTTCTCATTCCATCTCCCACATTTTAATTTTCAGAATTTCTTTACATTTCCTTTTCTCTCATGTGTTCATCTAGCCTCCTTAGTAAGGACTACTACTTACAGGGCGAAAAGCTGCAGCATGCTTCGGTGCAGAGGGACCTGGGGGTCCCTGTGCATGAGTCGCAAAAACCCAGCCTACAGGTGCGGCAGGTGGTCAGGAAGGCATATGGGATGCTGGCCTTCATAGCAAGGGGGATTGAATATAAAAGTAGGGAGGTCTTGCTGCAACTGATGTAAGCAATTCAGCACGTATCTCAGTCAACCCCAAGCCTGGATCAATTGGGAGCCATGACGTGGGTATGCCGGCGTTGGACTGGCGTAAACACAGTAAAAAGTCTGACAACACCAGGTTTTAGTCCAACCGATTTATTTGATAATAGACTCACAAGCTTTCGGGGTTAGTCCCTTCGTCAGGTGAATGGAGAGTTCTGGCCTCAGACAGAGCATATAAAGCACAGACAGTTTAGAGATTACTGATTAGAATGCGAATCCTTACACCTAACCTGCTGTTCAAGACCTGAAGTGGCTGACAATGTGAGTGGAAGGAGCACTGATCACAGGTTACAGAGATGTGTATTGTCTCCAGACAGTACAGTAAGTGAGGTTTTGCAAACCCAGGCAAGTCACGGGGGTTACAGATGGGTTCATGTTGCACTATCTGTAACCCCCGTGACTTGCCTGGGTTTGCAAAACCTCACTTACTGTACTGTCTGGAGACAATACACATCTCTGTAACCTGTGATCAGTGCTCCTTCCACTCACATTGTCAGCCACTTCAGGTCTTGAACAGCAGGTTAGGTGTAAAGATTCGCATTCTAATCAGTAATCTCTAAACTGTCCGTGCTTTATATGCTCTGTCTGAGGCCAGAACTCTCCATTCACCTGACGAAGGGGCTAACCCCGAAAGCTTGTGAGTCTATTATCAAATAAATTGGTTGTCAGACTTTTTACTGCGTCAATTGGGAGCGTCAGGAAGAGCTTCAGGCTGTAAAACCACCCACAAAATCCAAATGATGATTGCTATGAATGCAAATGGCAAGCAACATGCAGGGTCCCTGCCCAAACTGTGTGAGGAATGGGCAAGAATTACCATCCACTAGACAAGGATGGCTGAAGAAGAAAGCTCAGAGGAGAGGTGAGAAGACAATCACCTCAAAATAGAAAGTCTATATGTCAGTTGCTTGACAGGGAGAAGTGGCAAATTGACAGACACGGGGAGAACGTGCATACTCCGCACAGTGACCCAAGCTGAGAATCAAACCCGGGTCCCTGGCACTGTGAGGCAGCAGTGCAAACCACTGTGCTATCGTGCCGCCCCATTATTCAGCATTTCACCATTCTTGACTTGGAACACCAATTGGTCAAAATTCTGGAACTCTCTCCCTAAGCACTATGGCTGTGCCTACATCTCAGAGACAGCAGCAGTTCAACAAGGCAGCTCACTGCCACCTTGTCAAGGGCAATTAGGGATGGGCAATAAATGCTGGTACAGTCAATAACATCCAGGTCCCATAAATAAATTTTTAAAAAATGGATTATCTGAAACCTGGAGATGCCTGAAAACAGACATTTTTATAAGTTGCCCAGCATGAATTATAATTCTTACTATAAATGAGTAAAATAATTTACTGGCTTGCTCAGCTAAATGCTGCATTGGCACAATGGTGTGCCAGGCTAGTTTTCAGCTTCACACACCTGTCCTTACGCAACCTCCAAGTGGTTCGAGTGACCCTTATCACCACCCAACCTGGCTCAGCCTAATCTGCCTGACCCGACCCAAAAACCAGCAAGATCCAAAATTTGGCACAGACTTGGTCCTAAAATTGCTAGCTTTGAATCGCAGTTATCTGTAAGGACCTGCCCAGGTATATATGGGCTCCAGGTGCTGAACAAGCTATACAATTGCATTACGATAAGAGAAAATATCAAACAAATACAAGCAATGCATTTGGCATCAATATTCAAAAGAAAGGGAGACAATCAAGACTATCGAGGAATTAAACTCCTATCAAGACATGGTACAGAGTCATGGACCAGCGACTGAGAGAAATGGTGCAAATCTAGGTCAGTCAATTTGGATTCATGCCCAGAAGCATCATCGATAACATTTTTATTTTGAAACAAGTGATGAAGAAATATCGGCAACGTGAAGATTGTATTCATTAATCCAGAGAACTCAGGTGACTGGGGTAACAAAGGAGGTAGTCTGGAGATTTGCTAGAATCTATCAATTCCTTGAACAGTACATACTATTATAGGACATATACAACGAGTGCTAGAAAAGAGGAAGGAACAGTTGGAAGGGCAGGGGGAGAAAAGAGAGAGAACTTTGATGCCAAAGTTGGATTGCACCAATGATTGGCACTGAGCCCTTTCTCTTTCCAATTGTCATGGATTTTCTGAGCAATTGAGACTCAAAGGGTCATGGTCCATGATGTTTGTGGATGATATTGAACCGTGTGGTGTGGATGATGAGAATATGACTGAGTATCTGGAGAAAAACATTGGAAGATAGAGCTATGATGATCAGTTCACCCAAGGATTTAATATACAGACTCAGTTTCAGCCCAGGGAAGGGGATCAGAGTGAAGGTATAAAGATTATCGGTGAAGACTTGGAGAAAGTGAGTCATTTCAAATACTTGTGGTTGGTAGTGGCAGAAGATGGAAATGGAAATTAAGCAACTGATTAGCTCTGGTTGGACTAATTGGAAGAAATGCAGTGGAGTATTATATGACGGAAAACCATTGTTGAAACCGAAAGGAAGAAGACAGTTGTAAGACCAACTTTGTTATATGCAAGTACTACAGCAAGAAAAGAGGAACAATGATTGGATACTAGTGAGATATAGATGCTGAGATGAATGTGTGGAGTGAGGAAGTAAAGGACAATAATGGGAACTGGTACATCAGGAGGTCAATGAAGATTGTGGGAGAATGGAAGAAAGTAACAAGATACTGAAATTGCGATGTTGTATGTTACAAGAGGTTAGTGATGGAGATCAGACTGCCAAGAAGGAAAAGAGGAAGACTTATGACTTAAGGTGAAAAGATACGGTGGTGAAACACTTAAAGGCAGCTGAATAGGAAGTGGAATGGGTGACTGACTGGGAGGAAACGAAGGGGGTGATCATCTAGCAGTGTGACGATCCTAAGTGAAATGGGAGAAAATTATAGAAGAGAAATTTTTTCTACTTTTCTTACCAATGTACATAATTTCACATTTATCCATGGTAAAGTTCAGTTGTTAATTAATTACCGATTGTATAAGTTTTCTAATGTGTCTTCTTAAATTATCAGGTTTCTGTGATTTCTGATTTCACATGATTCTTCAGTTTTCACTGTATCCACCCCAGTTTGGTATCATTTGCCAATTTTGATAGAGTTACTCATTCCCAAGTTCAAATCATGAATGTAACAACTTGCTTCAGCATTGGTCTTTGTGAAACACTACGTTCTGCTTAACTGAATAATTACCTTTTACCCTACTCACTGCTTTCTATTTTTGTTAGCCAATGTGCTGTACAAGTAATTCTATCCAGTTGATTAAGCATCATTTAGCTTTTGTAATCCATGCTGACAGTTTTTTCTTACATTTTCTATCTCAACTGACTTCTTCTACTGTAGGTTCCAGTATCTTTGTGATGATGCTGTCCCTTTAAGAAATTTATATCCTGTTTCTTGTGAGGGGTATGTTTACAAATCAGTGCTGTTTTACGTGGCACAGATTTGTCTGGGCACCAGGCAGCTCACATGCTGAGAACACAGGCTAATAATTGATTTTAGTCAGAGATGTGTTTGCTTTAATTAATGCATTTTTGTTTACTTGTTTTTTTTTCTCCAGGTTTCGAAATAGAATTTTTATTAGGTTGATTGACAGGGTCATGTGCTTAAGGAGATGAACTAAGCTTACAAGGAAAAGCAAGCAGTTACTGCTAGGTTCTGAAAGAAGTAAGAGTTGTCTCTGTCTCTTTCTTTCTCTCTGGAGGCTGCTATTTGGGACCTGCTAGGAGAATTAGGTCTTTTTCTCTCCGTGTCTCCAGACGTGTTCTGGAGGCTCGAAGGCTGGTGGTCCAAGTACAAGGAAATAAGCCCATGCATTGCAAACCGAATTTGAAGAGACAGTTTAAGTCTAGAAGAGGAATATTACTCTTATTGAAACCAACAGAGATAGGTTAGCAATTAAGAATTGTACCTCGTTATGTTTAAGTATTTCAATTGGTAAAAGTTAAGCTACTTCATTTGTTATAGTTAAACTATATTGTGAAATAAAGTTTATTTTGATAAAAGCTTCCAAGTGTGTCAGTAGAATTACATTGTAATTAAACACCTTATTCTCACACTAATGCCAAAATAGGAAAACTGTTCAGATCTATGCAGGCTTCATTACATTCTTTGGAGTTTCCAATCTGGTACCTTACCATTTGTTAAATGTGACATTAAGCTTTCTGGTCTCTAGTTCTTATCTCCTCTTTTACAAATAGGAACAACATTTGATACCCATCTAGAAATAAACCACCAGAAATCCTCAGTTAGATCCCAGCTTGTCCCTCCAAGATATCTGTTGTTACTGTAATAATTAGACAATAACGGATACCTTGTAGATATCATGGTTATTTAATTGAGGTGCTCAGCTGTCAAAGTTTAGAGAAGTTTGAAGATGATATTACTGAGCTGAAGTCACCCAGCACAACATTAAATCATACGGAACATGTTGACAGGTAATGAGAAATTCTGTCCACTTGCTATTCTGGTGCTGGGAAGCTAGTGTGTTCATAACCTGCAAGGATATTCATACCATAACACTTGTGATTGGGACGTCATTCCTGCAATCTCACAGAAAACATGACATGCTGCCAGGATATTGTTTAAAAATACAAAGTCTATAAATACAGAAGATGTAAACAGTAGGGACCAGTGACTTAACCTATATAAAAAAAATGCAGAGTGAATCTGCATGGTAAATTTCTTGTTTTTAGTAAACCACATTTAATATTGTTATTCTTAAAATAACTTAGCATTTTAGACTACTCTAAATTTTAAAGCAATTAGTACTCTATTTCAAACTTCACAAATGTTAAAACAAAAATAAGGCCCTTCCAACCGCCAGAAGAACTTGTGAACAACCACATAACCCAAAATGCCAGCCTGAGAGACAGGGCTCTCAACTTGTCTGTCATCATTTAAAGGTCGTAGCTAGGGTTAGATGAGAGACCAACAATTTGTGTTACATTTAATCTACTACAACATCACAGAGATAGGAACAAAATTCAGTCTGCAGATTGCACTGCACACAACCCATAACTCTTCCTTATCTTGCTGCAATTGGCAGCTTATAAAAGTAACTGCCTCACTTGATATAGGAGCAGCAACAGATTTAAGACAAATGGCAACTAGGGAGAACAAAAAAAAATGTGCACGAATACATAAAGTTCCTTTCCATGAGCACAGTACTTTTTGATAACGTGAGCCTTAATAGCAACAGTTAGCAGATTATTTAATGATGGGGAGGGAGGAAATCACAGTGAGCCAGTTCCTATTCTCAATGTGTCACATACTGGCAATCCACAAGAGTTCTGCATATAGCAAGCAAGAGTAGGGACCCTGGTTGATGTTCCCTCTTCCAAAGCAGAGACAATTAAGTGAGCTTCAGCACCTCTTCCCTCACTGATCTGATCACCTAATCCCAGAACAGGCTGACAGTTGAGCTTGGAAACTTGCTGTTCTTCCCATCTCAGATGACACACTGGAAAGACATTTATGTTATAGAGGATGATATGGTGATGGCATACCGACATTTAGTGCCACAGAGCAGGGGATATAGACGTGACAGCCTTCACTCCAAATTCAAGCTATATCAAGTTGGAGGAGGCATCATGGTCATTGTGCTACACTAGCAACTCAAGAGTTCAAATTGGATTCAACACAACTGGTCAGGGATTGGCTAGCTCCAAACCAAAAAGGTCAATGGAAGCTTCTGAGCTGTTCTAACTCCTCCACTGCTTCGTTAACACCCTTATGGAACAGAATCTGTCACACCTTGATGGTTGAATCTCATGCAACTCCAGCCCACACTATATGCAACTAGTCCTTAGAGGTTCCTTGAAGTGGGACAGAAACCTATTAGTTGCTCAAACAATCCTTAAGAATTGGCAGCAGAGTGTAGGCATGGTCTATCTAAGGATGGCACAGTAGTTAGCCCAGCGCCAGGGATCCAGGTTTAATTCCTGGCTTGAGTCACTGTCTGTGTGGAGTCTGCAAATTGTCCCCATGTCTGCATGGGTTTTCTCCAGGTGCTCAGTTTACTCCCACAGTCTGAAAGACATACTGGTTAGGTGGATTGGCCATGCTAAATTCTCCCTCACTCCAAACAAGCGCCAGATTGCGGCGACTAGGGGATTTTCACCGTAACTTCTTCACAATGTTAATGTAAGCCTACTTGTGACAACAATAAATAAGTTAACTTTGAGTTAAGATGACAGAACACACAGGAAAACAAATGGAGGCTGTGGCATTTTCTGGAAGATAAAAAGATGGACTGTTTCCTTAAGGCCTCATAGTGGCTGGATTGTTAGCAAAGTTTTGGAGCAATCAACTTATTCACTGTAATGGCTTTAATCAGGCCATTGAGGTTGGCCTAATGGAATATGCACTCCTGATCAAGGATCCAATTGATGGGCCAATCAAGGAGCCTTTGCCTTGTACTTAAGCAAGAGTGTCAGTTCCTCTGACATCCCCAGAGATAGATGTTAACTATGGGCACTCTGTGTACTATTTGTATACAAAGGGATTTTGGTGAAGAGACTTCTGCCTCCGAAGATTTATTACACTCACCCCTACCAACAGCACTTGATTGACGACCAAAGACAATTTATCTTGGAATTAAAATCACCATGAAACAAAATTGAGTAGTTAAACAGAATTGAATAATCAACTGAGGATAAGAAAAGATGTATTGATGATTTTTTCCCCCCCTTGTATCTACAACACATTTGGTGGTGGGGGGGGTGGTGTGGCATAATACTGCAGATGCTAGAAACCTGAAGTAAACAAAACCAGAGAATGCTGGAAATACTCAATAAGTTAGGCAGCATCTGTGCAGAGATGGAACCAAGCCCATGCTGTAGGCTGAATTACATGCTAGCCATCTAGCCAGCTGCATTAACCAGCTCTCTTGATAGGTTAGAGAAAGAGAAATTATTTTCTCTGGTGGAAAATCCAGAATATAAAAGTAGAGCATTAAAATGGGACATGCTCATTCAGGGGTGATGTTAGAAAGCACTCCTTCACCCAAAGGGTCATGGAAATCTGGAATTCTGCCCAAAACAGATGTCGAGGCTCGGTCAACTAAAAATTGATCAATATTTGTTAAGCAAGGGAATTAAAGGTCATGCAAAGGTGGAGGCATTATTTTCCACTGGGTCCAACCATACAACCTCTGTGACAACCCTATAATGATCTATACTGTACTTGGTTTTAATACAAAACAGGTTAGCCTTTTAAAGCCAGCTGTCTCCTCATTTTTGCTTATTTTAAATGTCAAAACTAAAATTTAAAGTGTAAAAGCAAATTACTGCAGATGTTGGAATCTGAAACCAAAAGAGAAAGTAGCTGCTGAGATTTTTTCGGTATTTGCTCTTTTGGTTTAAGTTTAAAGAACCTTGTCACTCAATTTTTATTAGTCCAGTTTCTAACTGAATAATTCAAGCAGTTCTGAAAATTCTCTCCTTTTCCAAAAAGCTGCAGGGGAAAGGGAAGGAGGGCAGGGCGGTCACTAGAAAATTTTAAAATTGACATCAATGGGTTTTTATTAGATAAACGTATGAAGGAGCAGCGCTCTGAAAGCTCATGATTTCTAAATAAACCTCTTGGACTTTAACCTGATGTTGAGAGATTTCTTACTGTGCCCACCCAGTCCAACGCCAGCATCTCCACATCATGATCAGGAACAAATCAACATTTTTTAAAAATTACAATTATACTAGGGAAAAGAATGGGTGGGGGGCAGTCAGGAGCAATGAGAGTCCCTCTAAAACTGACAATGGGGATATTAATAATGAAAACAAGAAAATTGTACACACATTAATTACTTTACAGTATGGGAAGAGAATAGCATACTTCATGTCCCAAGGAAACGAATACTGTATTGCACCCAAGAAACAATATTTTTCACTATATCCTAGTACTTGAGAAAATCATAAATCAAAGCAATGTTAACATGAGTAAATTAACATTAATGCAAGTGTGAAAAATCCTGAGGCCAGAAAGTTTTCATCTTAGGCTTTTAGCGGCAATGGTGGACATGTTGCAGATGCCCTCCTTATGATCTTCCAAAGTTTTCTTCCAAGAACCATCACTAAATAGGAAAATTGTACTTTCTACTCTTTAAGAAAGGTGAGAGAGTGAAACCAGGGCCCAGTTAGCTTAAAATCCGTTGGGAGAAAAATACTCTGTAATTAACCGGTAAGACCTCAAAAATTCCCAGTCTTTTTTTTAAGCGTGATAACGTCATACACAGATACGACCAAAATCATAAAGGCTAATGGAATGCTGCCCTTTACATCTACAGTATTAGACTTCAAGGGATTAGAAGTCATGCTGCAGCAATAAAACATTGGTTAGACCACACCTGCATCAGTTCTGAGCATGTTGCCTCAGGAGGCATAATTTGACCTTGCAGACAGATTTGCTCGGAATGATAGCTGGATCTCAGGGATTAAATAGTGAAGAGAGATTGAACAAATCAAGGATGTTTTGCAATTTATAAGGTTAGAAAGTGATTTGATCCAAGTTTACACGATATTAAAAGGGAACAGGTAGTGCAGGTAGAGAGGAACTATTTCCACTGGTTGAGAAATCTAAGACTTGGGGATATAGCGTTAGATTTTGAGGCAAGCTTTTTAAGTAGTAAAGATAGGAAACATTTCTACATGCAAAGGAATTCTTTAGTAATTGGTAGTTGATGCGGAATTAATTGTTAATTTTAAATCTCAAATGAATAGATTCTGTTAACCAACGTTACTAAGGGATATGGGGAAAAAGGCAAGTCTATGGAGTTGGGTCACAGATCAGCCATGATCTAATTGAACGGCAGTGAAACTGCATCAGGGGGTTATCAGGCCTACTCCTATTCCAGGTTCCTAATCAAAATGTGTAATGTCTGGGTTGCAGCAGGTTGTGTAATCCCTGCACAAAAATTTCCAAACCATTCAGCATCAAAGGACAACATATTCCATAATTAAAAAGCACTTAACACTGTCAAGAAAATATCAAGCATTAAGCTGCAATTATACTTTTTGAAACAGCGCCAACATATACTCAAGAGAAATTGCAGCATTTGCAGGGCCATTTTTTTAAAAAAAGTTTATTTCATTTGTCTTTTTTTTCAAAAGAAAATTGGTAACATATTGGTGGTTTAAATTAATCTTTTAAATGTAGCAGAGAATGTATTGTTTAAAAAAATTAGTAATGCCATCTCCATCCATTTGAGCATCACCCACCATACAATAACCTCACTTATGCTTTTTTTGAAGCTTGATTTTTTTCGCTTATTGCCATTATTTATTATGAATCCCCATTAGTCCATTTAGCGTCAGCCCCGACTCTCCTGATAGCAATCTTCCCTCTTGAGGTTGGATGGTTGCGATTTCAAGTCCCACTCCTGAGACTTGAGGACAAAACCTTGGTTGACACTCTAGTGCCGTACTAACTCTCTACAGAGAGAGTTGTTTTGAGTGAAATGTTGAACTGAGGATCTGTCTGTCCCCTCAACTGGATGAAAACGATTGCATGGTACAATTTCGGAGAAAAGCACAGCAAGCTCTCTCTGGTGCCCTTGCTAATATTCATCTCTTAACTACTGTCAATAAAACAGATGTTTTGGCAATCTTCCATCTCACAAGACAATGACTTGACAACCATGGCACAAACCAATGTTAAACATAGCCTACACTCGCTCTGGCAAGGCAGTCTCCACTACAGATTAGGACATTGGGCTGAAAAGGTGCAGGATTTGCTGGCCTCTGTTTTTCCTGAGCTCTCTCCATGATGAATTTTCCATTCCATCTCGTCTTTTACAATTCTCCTCCAGTCAACCTCCTGAGATCACAGCCGTTGGCCACATTTTCCCAACTGTCTGTGTCAACGTCCATCATCTTCATATCTCCCTTGCAAATGTCCTTATAATGGAGGTATGGATATTGTACAGAAATCTTTTGGGTAGACAGTCATCGTTCCGCAATAAACATAGCCGTGCCAGTGCAGATGGCTTTGGCTGAGCAATGAGCATATGCTGATGGAATTAGCATATTTCAAGGATCTATGAGTTGATGACCTTGTCCTGCCAAGAGATAGAGGATGGACCTGAGATAACAAACATAGAAACCATACAACCTTTTCTCCTGCTTAACATTTGTTGCCCAGGACTTACTACTGTGGAAAAGTGTGATGAAGATGCAGGTTTTGTAGAGTCATTCTTTATCAGTTTGCTATTGTTCCCCTCACTCTGGTGTCCTGACCAATATTTATCCCTCAAATAACATCACTAAGCAGATTATCTGGCCATTATCTCACTGTTGTTCCTAGGATCTTGCCATGTACAAACTTCCTACATTATAAAAATGACTGTGCAGTTTTTGGGGCCATGCTATGCGCAAATTTCCTGCATTACAAAAGTGACAATGCTGTTTCTGGACCTTGCAACATGCATATTTCCTACGTTACCAAAATGATGATACTTCAAAAATACTTAACTGGCTTTGAAGTACATCAGAAAGAAACGAGGTCATTGAAGCTTCTATATAAAATGCTGGTTCTTACTTTTATTGACAAATGTAATGAACGCAATAGGAATAAGTGATAAAGTCATTGTTTCATTAATACGCTCCTATAGTCACTATACTATTAATACCAAACTGAGGCAAAAAGTACAACAAATTATAACCAGATTATAAAAGATCATGCAGCAGGTTGGGATGTGACAGTAAATTAGCATTATTTGTAAAACATGAAGTACTGTCTTTTGGATGAAATAGACAGCAGGGAAAACTGGTAGGACTTTAAAATGGAGAGTGGGCCATCATGATGTGCAGCTACAGAAATCATTCCTAGAGGCAGCACAGGATAATGCCACAAAATAATAAAAAAAACAAATCCTCAACTTGTACTTGACCTTGGTTAGGCTGCAGTTGGAACAGTCTTGGGCAACATGATAGGAAGGATGTTAAATCAATGGCAAGGGATTTACCGGATGTTACCAGGAATGAGAAGTTAAGAGTATTTTTAAACTTATTTGCAGGATATGCATCACTAGAATCCATGTTTAGTGCTCACCCCCAAGGTGGCGATACAATTGGGCTTGCTACGTCATCTGAGAGAGAATTTAAGAGGTAATCATTTTGATGTGGCACTGGAGTAACATTATAGGGCAGACCAAGTAAGGAAGAGCAAATCTCTTTTCCAAAAGGAGTTTTTTTTTAAAAAGGTGATCATAGAATCCTACAGTGCAGAAGAAGGCCATTCAGCATATTGAGTGTGCACCAACTACATTCCTTCCCAGGCCCTACCTCCAAACCCCAAGCATTTACCCTCACTAGTTCCCCCCTGATACTAAGGGGCAATTTAGCATGGCCAATTCACCTAACCCACACATTTTTGGACTGTGGGAGGAAACCGGAGCACCCGGAGGCAAACCACGGAGACACGGGGAGAACGTGCAAACTCCAAACAGACAGTGATCCGAGGCTGGAATTGAACCCTGGTGTCAGGCGCTGAGAGGCAGCACTGCTGACCATTGTGTCACTGTGCCCCCTTTCTGACAGCTTCATGGCTACTATCACTAATACCAGCTTATTTGCATTTCAGACTTGGAAAATCAGGACAACTTGAATGGAGAACACTGAGCAAAGTTAGCAGGAAAACTTCAAACCCCACTGATAAGTGACAGACAGCCTGCCCAAACTACAAAATGTTGTTTACAGAATCAAATCTGAAGATAGACAATTACACAATTAGGTCCAGGAAGTAATTAGTAGCTGTCCGACCTGCCCACCAATTACTGAGAATTTTGACCAGAGTTACTGTGCCTCACTGCCAGCCCAGTGCAAAGCAAAACTATATGTCATGGTGCTGCATTGCCAGGTTTCCTTACTGCAGTGTAGTTGGGCAGAAAGATCTTGTGCAAATTGACACTGAACGGCTCTAACCAAAAATAAATTCCAATTTAATTACTGGTGGGGGTGGTGCAGAAAATCTGTTGTGTGTCATAAAGCTTTGAGGGCCAGACTATTTCAAAACTGTAGTTAGCAATGGCACAGCCAAACCAGCTACGCACAGGCTGTTAAGCTAAATGTGATTGAATGTGTTTGAGATATTCATCGATAAAATAGTAATTAAATCCCACATTCTTACGCAAAGAAAAAGGGCAGCCAACCTGGATAAAGGAGAGGGTTCAATTCCTGGAAAGCTATTAAATCTCCTTGACACATTCAACTCCAATTTCTGATACTGGGTAATGATAACAGGAATATTATAATAGTGTAAATTATACTTACAATACAGGTGCCTTTCTGTAGGTATTATGTTACAGGAGGTCTTTAAATTTGCATAAACAGAATCTAACAGTGACTCCCCTCCAAGCAATTGCTATTAATATATTTGTTCAGCTATGCAGTAAAGCTTCGCAACAAAACCCATCCAAGGGACTAGTAGGACACAAAATAGAATATTCAATTGCAAAAAAAATTACCTGAATTCTCGGATCGACTTCTTCTTCCTCTGCCACTTCTAACTTCTCATTCTTTTTCGACAACCCGTCCATTTTGCTGCTTAATTATTTATATTTTACAGAAATAACGTGTTTTAAAAAGTCCAAGATGGGACTGCAAAGCTAAATGCGGCGGAAGATGAGGGGGGAGCAGAAAGAGAGGAAAAGCGGGGCAAAGTCAATAGGGGTTTGGCCCAAATATATCACTGAAAACTCAGGCGGGCACGACGCCTCTCTCCCCACCAGAAACATCTGGAATTCATCCTCTGGCTGAAACCAGGCTCCAAGTCAACCAGGGAAGCGAAAAGAAAAAAAAATCTCCAGGCGTTTTAAAACAAAAAAAAAATTCCAACGAATCAGTCGAGGTTCGGTCAGATGCCCGCCCTCTCGGTCTCAGAAAGTCCTCGATATGACCAGGAGCAGGAAAATGTATTTGTAAATAGACTTATCTGCACATTCCGTGCGGATATAAAAAGAGGTTCCGCTCCTGGACAAGAGGGAGGTTCAGCTGCTGCTATTCCTGTCACTGTGGGTTCTCACTTCACTCCAGCGCTCCGCCCCTTCCTCTGGATCCGCTCTTGTTCCGAGCGCTTTGTTCCAGCGACAGACAGGCGCGATCAACCTCTCAAACCCTCACCACGCCCCCCCCCCCAGCGGCCAAATTTCCTCCTCAAATCCACCCCAAACCCCTCCCCCCTCAAAACAACCACTCGCTTAAACCCATCCATACTCCCTCCCTCTCAAACCCACTTCTTTACCCACTGAGACCTACCCCTATCCTCCTCAAACCCACCCACCCCTTTTCCCCTCATATCCATCCCTTTTTCCCTCATATGCACCCCTTCCCCTCCACTCCTTCCCCCTCATATGCACCCTTTCCCCCTTATATGACCCCTTCCCCCCATATCACCCCTTCCCTCCTCATCCACCCCTTCCCCCTCATATCCACCTCCCTTCCCCCTCATATCCACCCCTTCCCCCTCATATCCACCCTCTTCCCCATCAAACTCACCTTTTTCCCTTTCGCCCTTAAACTGCGAGAGCCCCCCCCCCGCCCCCGCCCCCGTTTACGTCCAACCTTTTGCACTTCGCATCTTTTTTTTACTAGAGTCTATTTCTTTGAAATTTCGTTTCTTTTTATTTCAAGTCCCCTATGTGTGTGTGTGTGGTTTTTATTTTGTATTTAGAAATAACGGGCTGGATTGCATCATGGCTGCCACTGCTGCCTTTCTTCATTGCAATATTACCAGGGTGCTGATTCACAGGAGGTGTGTGTGTGTATGTGTGCTAGCGAATGTACCTCTACTTTGGCCACCCGGCGTTGGGAATCAAGCGAGCTGGGTCAGGTATGAAGCAGAGCAGATGCCAGAGTGAAAGCTCACTCAATGACCAGTCTGAGTCAGAGGGCTGTACTCGGAACACAAATTCCTAAGGCTTGAGACACGACTGAGGGACTGTGCCGTCCTTCGGATGGGAGATATTGAACAGACTGCCCTTTCAGTTTAGCTTGCCTTGGCACGGGTTTAAAGGAAAGCAGTTGATGTTCTCTTTGTCCTGTCCCTCAAACAAATTTAAAGGAAAATAAAAACATTTAATCTGCTCGTTATCACATTGTATTTCGAAAGTATTTCATCGGCAGCAGAGCACTTGGGTTGGTTGGGAGGAGGGGGAGTGGTATATGCTGAGATCATGAAAGGTGCTATGTAGAAGCGAGCCTCTCTTTTTTTTGGGGGGAGGGCCGTGCCTTTTGAGTGCTCCTTGAAACCAAACAGACTCCATCGAGTCAATGTTTCAAGCCAGCAGGGGCAGTAGTCTTTCACTCCATAATCGAAACACCGAGCAGAAATAGAAAGGCAAATTAGTATTCACTGCTTCAGTCACTCACTGAATTCATTACATCAATGAAATATAGAATTTAAAACAAAATCTTACCGTGGCAGATAATAATGCACAGAGCAGAATATCAGAGAGTGTAAGTCTCCTGAAAGTCTCCTGCTTGTGGTGACAACATTCAATTAATTACCTGCACTTCAATTGTAACATGGTTTGTATTGGAGTAAGATTACTGTACATATGCAGTGGGAATTGTTAATGGAGATGTCCACAGACAGGTTTATAGCTTCAGTCTCCTTTACACCTTTGTGGAAATCCTCTATTGAGGTTATTAATATTAAAATACACACGCTAATAGCCAACAAGTTGAATGTGTGAGAAATATCACCATTAATCAATACAAGGTATTGAAAAACTGACAATTAAAAAGCTTCTTGATTAAATCTTTTCCTCACTTAATTAAACTCTATCACACTTAACAACAGCAAAGTTTTATTAGTGTCGCAAGTAGGCTTACATTAACACTCCAATGAAGTTACTGTGAAAATCCCCTAGTCCCCACACTCTGGCGCCTGTTTGGGTACACTGAGGGAAAATTTAGCATGGCCAATGCATCTAACCAGCATATCTTTCAACTGTGGGAGGAAACCAGAGCACATGCATCCTCTGCTCAAACAGTGATCCAAGAATGGAATTTAACCCAGGCCCCTGATGCTGTGAGGCAGCAGTGCTAACCACTGTGCCACCCTGCCATAATTTTCACTTATATAGCCTCTTTAACAGAATAAAATATGCCAGGTCACAGGAATGTTATTGGATAAAACTTTACATGGTGATATGTAAGGGGATGTTAGGGCAGGTGACCAAAGGTTTAGTCGAAGAGGTAAGCTTTGAGGAACATCGTAAAGGAGGAGAGAGGTCCATTGACTCATCTTAATTCTTCTTTAGTGGATACCTGTCAACCTAGAGTGACTGAGGGCCATAAGGGCTGAGAAAGTTAACATTTGGATGTACTTGGAACAGACAATGGGGTCCAACGTGAGCTTTCCAAGGGGTAAGAATGAGAATACCTTTGCAGGGAAAGGAACACACAGAAAAGGGAGCCATTAGCACCCACTCATCAGTCCAATACTGGATGTTGTCCAGATTTTGCTTCATGTGAGCATGGACTGCCTTATTATCTGAAGGATTATGAGTGGAGCTGAATGCTCTGCAATAATCAGGAAACCAGCCTCCCATCCATTGACTTTGTCTACCCTTCCCGCTGCCTCAGCAAAGCAGCCAACATAATTAAGGCCCCCACACATCCCAGACATTCTCTCTTCCGCCTTCTTCCTTCAGGAAAAAGATACAAAAGTCTGAGGTCACGTACCAACCAACTCAAGAACAGCTTCTTCCTTGCTGCTGTCAGACTTTTGAATGGACTTTCCTTGCATTAAGTTGATCTTTCTCTACACCCCAGCTATGACTGTAACACTACATTCTGCACTCTTTCATTTCCTTCTCTATGAACGGTATGTTTTGTCTGCATAGTGTGCAAGAAACAATACTTTTCACTGTATGTTCATACATGTGACAATAATAAATCAAATCAATTCAATTCCTGTAAACATTGTTGGGGCTGTCATTGAACAGAAACTAAACTGGACTTGGCATATAAATGCCATGGCTACTTGAACAGGCCAGAGGCTGAGAATACTGCAGCAAGTGGCTCATCTCCTCACCACCCAAGCCTCTCCACAAGGCACATGTCAGGAGCGTGATGGAGCGATCTCCACTTGCTTGGATAAGCTGCAGCTTCAACAACTCTCTTCTCATCCATCTGTCATTTCCATATGAATTATCACAAGGCACAAAAAAAATTCCTGAGATATATATACAAAAATGCCTCAAGTCATTTTGTCCATTGTGCCAATCCATTCTGCAGTTTCTCAGGAGATTAACTAGACCAAAAACACTAAAAAGAAAATAATACACACCGAACAGATGAAGCAGAATTTCAAAATGCCATTTTAAAAAAATGAATTCCCAGAATGTGGGTGTTATGATGGCGATGGGGGATCATCAATAGATCTCCCCATGCGCCTCATAAAGCATAAGCTCCCCTAATAAGTGAGTGCAGGTTCACCCAATAGGGAAGGAACAGTGGGATATTTAAAACCAGCTGACTCCATTCAGGCTGGTAGTCAAAAGACTTTGGGACTAACTCATATACTATAGCCACCGAGCAGCACTTTGAGCACATTGTAAATAAAGGGTGATAGGGATGGAAGATTGGCCTCAGTACGATTATTACATTGGTGACAAGGAGTAAAGTGAGATATTTTCTTCCCTCCAGACCATCATTCCTGTCGATGCAAGTAATCCTCCGGGGAAAAAAAAGCCTCTTTTTGGTAAATGTGAAGCCTATGATGCAAGCATTGAAGACTGGGACCTAATGTGCAGAATGTGTGTGTTTCTTTTCTCGGGTCAACAAAATTGAGGGGGACAAGAAGCAGAAAGTCATCCAGTTAATGCCATGTGCGGCATTCAGTGTAATAAAAAGCCTGACCTGCCCCTGACTCCAAAATCTTTAATGAATTGGCAGGCTTTGTTAAAGGTTATTATGACCCAAAATTTTCCATAATACTCCAGTGATATTGCTTTGCACATAGGGTGAACACCTGGTGAATCTGTCACTGAATTTCTGACCAGATTACAAAAATTGGCAGAGCACTGTCAAGTCAGGCTATGCCTGAATGACATGTTGCAAGATAGGTTGGTCTTTGGAATTAAAAATATGAAAGGCTGAAAAGAATTATTGGTAGAACCCAATTTAAGTCTAAAGAAGGCCATTGAGATAACACTATCATTGGAGATTGCAGAGAAAGGAGCTCAGGAACTACAGGGCACATCAGACTGCAGTGTTCTCCGACTGGCAGGCGAGGCCTCATGCAACATCTATTCCTCAACTGAGAGCAATGGATACTGATAAAATATCCTAGTGTCCCTGGCAGCAATGGAGCCCAAATCACATCACCAGGCAGTCTAGGGAAGAAGGGACAGCCTTCAGACACCTAGGAGCTGTATTCCAGAAGATTGTAGCTGCCAGAAGGCGGACAATTGTAAGTGTCGCAGAAGACCACAACCAAGGCAAAGATATGAAGACAGTCAAAATGTATGTTATTTTGAAAAAGGCCAAGGTCAGTCAATACCAGACCGTATCTTGCAGGTATGGCCACAACTAAGAACAAGGACAATGCAATGAAATAGCATCCTCACGACAAATTCCATAATGATGCAGTTGTTAGTAAATGGAAGTTTCTCTGACTTTTCCCTTAAAAATGGAAATGGACATGGAGCTTAGTCTCTGTTATCAGGGAGCAGACTTCAGGTCAGCTCCGGGTTGGTATTCAGCTCCTGAACTTAGAAAACATTAAGGCCAGCCTGCCCACCTACTAAGGGAAAGCATTGCAGATAAAAGGCACCATGGCAACCCTAGTGCATTACAGGCAGCAATCAGCTCAACTTCCACTCATCATTGTACAGGGACAAGGATTTGTCTTATGGGAGCAATTAGCTCCAGCACATCAGTCTGAACAGTCTGATCTTCAGGCTGGGCATGGAGGTACTGTACAAAATCATCAATAAGTACCCCCAAGTTTTCCAGGAAAGGCTTGGAAAAATAAGGGGAGCCAAAGCTAAGATCTTCGTAGACCCCAGTGCTGCACCAAAGTGTTTTAGAGTGAGACCTGTTCCATTTTCCCTAGTGGAAAATGTAGATTTGGAATTGGAACACCTTGAAAAATTGGACATAATTGTACAAAGCACAGAGTGGGTTGCACCAGTTGTTCCAGTCCTTAAACCAGATAAGTCATTCTGGCTTTGTGGAGACTGTAAGCTTTAAGGCTAGTAAACGCGACAGATACCCAAGACCCATATTGAAAACCTGTACACAGGTTAACTGGAGGCCAAGCATTTTCGAAGTTGGACATGAGACATAGCTTCAACTTGAATTAGACAAACCTCCCTGAAAGTATATGACAACTAATATGCACAAAGGCCTATATGAGTAGACTCACATGCCCTTTGGGGTCTTATCTGTATCCATCAGTTTTCAACAGATCATGGACGACATACTTCCAAGGGTTACCTCAAGTAGTGTTGTACCTGGATGATGCCTTGTTCACAGCAACTTTGGAATGCAAACACCTAGCAAACCTAGAAGAAGTCTTACACTGGTTCCTGGAGGTTAGAATATGCTTGAAAAGTGAAAAATGTGTCTTCAAAGCAAGTGCCATGACATATTTGGGCTAATGGGTGGATGACAAGGGTCTTCATCTGGTGGAGGACAAGGTGAAAGCCATTAAGGAATTGCAATTCCAAGAAACCCCATGGACTTGAGGTCCTTCATGGGGTTAGTGAATTGTTACGGGAAGTTTATTCCTAACTTAGCTTCTTTGCTGGCCCCCTTGCACACCTAACTACGGAAACATTAAATGTGGTCTTGCGGGGATACCACACTAGAGGCTTTCAAGAATATTAAACAGAAATCTTTGTCCCCTTATTTATTGGCCGATTTTGACCCCAAAAAACACCTTATCTTGACAAGCAGCATCTCCTCTTACAGGGTTGGCATAGTACTGGCACATCGCTGGAGAGGTGGGACAGAGAAGCCTATTGCATACCCTCTCAGATACTGAGTAGAGGTATTCCCAGATTGAGCAAAAGGGTTGGAAGTTGTGTGCAGCATTAAAAAATTCCATTAATACTTCTACAGTAGACACTTTGTCACAACTGATCACAAACTATTGCAGGGACGTTTTAAAGAAGACAAGGCAATACCCACTATTGCCTCCTCCTGGATACAACATTGGGCCTTATTACTGCTGCCTTATGAAAACCTCTTAGAGTACTGCTTCAGAATCTAGATTGCTAACATCGATGCACTGAGTTGTTTGCCATTGCCAGAGAGTCTGGCTTCATTACCAGTTACGGAAGAAGTTGTGATGACCTTCAATTTTTTGGACACCTAACATGATAAGGCTATTCACAGCCTAGATGCAAAATGACCAAGTTCTATCTAAATGAAAACATTACTGCATGGGGGATTCAGAGGACAACAATCAGATAAAATGAAACACTACTTGACAAAGAAAGATGAGCTCAATGTTGAGGATGGCATCATCCTTTGTAATTCCTGCATTGTTGTCTCTTATCGAGGGTGATGCCTAATACTTATAGAATTACAGCATGGCGACCCTGGGATTTCAAAGAAGAAATTGCAACCCAGGAGCTACACATAGTGGCTCGGTCTGATGCATGACTTGGTCAGACAGTTTGAGTTGTGCTAAGAGAATCAACAAGTCTCCGCTCAGCCTTCTTACATCCATGAGAGTGGTCTGGTAGAACCTGGGTGCTCGGGTCATGTGGACTTTACTGGGCCTTTTATGTGTTGTATGTTCTTAATTAGGATTGATGTGTACTGTAAATGGATGTAACTTGCATATCTTTGGATAGTAGAAGGAAAACAGAGTACCAGAAGGAAACTCCCAGAGAGACAGGGTGAACGTGCAAACTCCATAGACAGTCATCCAAGGCTGGAATCGAAACTAGGTCCCTGATGCTGTGAAGCAGCAGGGTTAACCACTGTGCCACCATTTTGCCCTCTTTTTTCTTTTGTATAGTCCTACCCAGGCCCTCCCCTCTGCCCGAACCCCACAACCCCGCATTTTTACACGGCTAATCCATCCAACCTACACGTTTTTGAACACTAAGGGGCAATTTAACATGGCCAATTGCCCTTACCTGCACATTAAATTTAGACTGTGGAAAGAAACCCTCAGATACACAAGGAGAATGTGCAAACTCCAGACAGGCAATTACCCAAGGCCAGAATTGAACCCGGGTCTCTGAAGCTGTGAGTCAGCAGTTCTAACCACTGTGCCACCATGTTGCATACCTGGTCTTTCTTTTCAGAAGTGTTAAAATAATGTTTTAACAAAATTCTTTCTAGGTGCCCCAGCGTATGGATATGCCAGTTCAATGATTGCAACTGGTTCTGTATTCTGTTCTGCTATCTGAAGGCTGGATCAAGTAGAGGCTAAATAACTCTCCACTTGGAGGGAGAGGGAGAATGGCATCAGTGGATTGATCAGTTCATTCTATTCTTACAAAGCTCCAGGGCAGTGTTGGCGACAGGTCACCTGCCTGCCTCAGGGAGGTCTAAACGAGGAAAGTACATTTTTCTTTTAAAACAGTCATGTGGAAATATCCACAAACTAACACCAGATTGACAATATCTGGTATGATCAAATTCACCCTCAGGGATTCATCTCTGCCACTGCACAGCTTTTAAACCAAAAGGAAAGAAATGACACACATTTGTATAAATGCCTTACAGCCAGTGACATGCTTTTCCGAATGTATTGACTGCTGTAATGTAAGGAAATGTGGCAGCCAATTTGAAGAGAGCAAGGCTCCACAAATAGCAATGTGATGATCACTAGGTAAATTGTTTCTAAGTGATATTATCTGAGGGATAAATATTAGCCAGGACACTTAGGAGAACTCCTTTCTCTTTCTGGAATCATGTCAGTGAATTTTTTATGTCTGCATAAGAGGGCAGATGGAGTCTCAGTTTAAAATCTCATTAGGTATAAAGATGGCTCACTCCAGAATTATGGGATAAGGAGTTTGAATGGTCTTGCCAAGCTTAATATCATCTGTGGCATTGACCAGAAGATAGATTTTCCCTCAATAATTGTGTATTTGCACAGAAAAAGGCTAGAGAAGTATTTGTTACATTAAAAAAAACTCAGCTATGTCTCACATAGATTTGATGCCCTTTTTTTGTTTTCATATATCTTAATTTTTTAATTATGGCTACAGGCCTCAAAAGCTGGCCTGGGCTTCTCAGGACCTCTGAGAGGCCTTGGGTAAACACCTACTTGATATCAAGGAGTGAACAACAAGTACATTTGGCTTATCAAACTTCCTTTCATCAGCCAGTTCAGGCTATTTAAACACTTCTACTCTACGTTTCATTTAGAATGTACACAAGCTACCAAGGGACAAAGTTAATTATTTTACAACGTATCAAAGAAGGTGGACATCAAAGTCATAAACTAATGACTGTTTATTTTCTTAAAAATCAGAATTAGCTTTTTTTAAACATGCAAGTTTTGTAATGTAGAGTATTAAAGTGCTGTGCAATGGTGTCCAATATGGAGAAGTACTGATTCATCAGCTGAGGAGATGGCAGGTTGTCATGAACAGAAGTGTCCTTGTGATCAGTGCCGGATTTAGACTTGGTGAGATCTTAAGCTATATAAAGCTTGGAAGCCCCTCGTTAAAAAGTTACACCAAAAGGTCTCACAAAGGTGCGTACCAAACCATGACCTTGGGTCGCTACAAAGAAAATTGAAAACATAATTATACTTTTAATAATTTGATAGCAAGGTATTTAAAGTAAAAAATACAAATTATTTTCAAATTAATGCATTTACTGATTACATATTTATCATTTGGCTGGCTTGATCTCTCTCATAGATTATAATATAGCATTCCCTGGAAACAATACTTAAATGTAATTTTTAAAGTAATTTTAAGATACATTAATATATACCCAAAATACTGACAAAATAAGTAATCAGGATCGCTTTTATTAATGTGAGTAATAATGAAAATCATTTGCAAAATCAGAAAACTGACATCAGATACAACTTAAAACATTTTCTTTCTTGATTTCTCAAAAGCAAAATCATGAATTATGTCCTCAAATGATATGCTACACAACTTATCGCTTTCTATGCACATGACGCTAAGTGCACACAGTTTGTCTTGAGACATGGTTGCTCTCAGTTCATTTTTGATTGTCTTTAGCTGTGAAAATGACCTTTATCCTGAATAATTTGTTACCATTAAACATAAGAATAGTTGTAATATTGCTTCCACATTACAGAAAACTAAACAAATCTTGTCTTGGAAGATGATTTGATACAGATCTTTGTGGCAAATTTGTTCTTTTCCTGGATAATTCTGCTTGACATAAGCATGGAAGAGCTTCAGTTCTCCTGTAAGGTGAATATCAACATCGTTTGGATACTCTTTCATCAAAGTTCCTACTGCTTCACGCAGCTGTGCCTCTGAAGCTTCTAAATCAACTAAAAATGAAAATTTGTTTGCAGCATAATGGTGGACTGTTGCTCTTCTTCTCAAGTTTGCTTCAAGGACATCGATTATAGGAACAAAGGATTTCACTTAAAATTTTCTCAAATCATCCAAAACTGATTCTCTTACTCCAATACCCATAAGCTGAATAAGTTCATCACATATTGTCTCAGACAAATATGAAGGAGACCCAGATCCTCTGTTTTCATATTGTTTTATGTGATAGGAAAGAAATAGACCAAACTTAGCAACTAATTCTAGCAGGCCCAGGTGGTTGCCATTATTTGGTGATCCAAAAGTTTCATTGTCTCCCCTAAAAACTAGCCCACGTTCTGCTAATGCGCATATCACCGCAACAACATGCTCAAGCACATGTCTCCAGTACTGTTGTTCTGTTTTTATTTGTTCTGCTAGTCTTGAGTCTGAGGTTGAACCACGCTTTCTTGTCAAGTAAAGCTGTTCTATGCTCTTCAGAGTTTTCATGACTTCTAATTGCAATGGGATTTCACCAGTCAGAAAACCCACCAGAAGCTAGTGCTGCAGTTGATGTTGAAAAGTGCTTGCAGACAAATCAGTAAACACAGCCTGTTGTTGGAGGGTGCATTAGCCATTCCTGATTGTATATTTCACCATTAACTTTTCTGGACTGGGAAGGACCTTTTGAACAATAATCTATCTTGATTTTTGAATGACCGCTTTGAGTTTTCAAATGGGCCGTTCCAGTGTTAACACTCTGAAGGGCCCTTAAGGATCCAGTTTGAGAGTTCATCCTCAGTTAAGACACCCCATTGACCTACATCATTGAGTCTCATGAATTTTGTTGTTTCAACTGTGTGGATGTTGGCTCTGCAATGCTCACAGTTGCGTCACTTCCAGTGTTTTCCTCAGCTGAGATTCCAGACTCTGTTGTCTCAGTAGCAGAGGCAGTAGGCTGAGGTTGCTTTGGACTTTGCTGATCACTTTGGGTTTTTGGATCCTTATCTGTTTCTGGAGTAAAGTAACTGTCAACTTTTGGTAATTTTTTTTGAGTTGCCCTTCATAAGAACATAAGAAATAGGAGCAGGAGTAGGCCATCTAGCCCTTCGAGCCTGCCCCGCCATTCAATAAGATCATGGCTGATCTGTCGTGGCTCAGTTCCACATTCCCGCCCTCTCCCCATAACCCTTAATCCC
Organism: Carcharhinus amblyrhynchos; assembly: GCF_965287045.1. Classification (NCBI taxonomy): domain Eukaryota; kingdom Metazoa; phylum Chordata; class Chondrichthyes; order Carcharhiniformes; family Carcharhinidae; genus Carcharhinus; species Carcharhinus amblyrhynchos. Next base: position 20,723,290 of record NC_137325.1, on the reverse strand, counting down.
TTCGCTTATCAAAAACCCATCAACCCGCGTCTTAAAAATATTTAGCGAGGCAGCCTCCACCACCTCAACGGGCAGAGAATTCCAGAGATTCACCACCCTTTGAGTGAAGAAGTTCCTCCTCAACTCTGTTCTAAACTGTCCCCTCTTTATCTTGAGGCTGTGGCCCCTAGTCCTACTGTCCTTTCTGAGCGGGAAGAGTCTCTCCACCTCTATCCTATCCATCCTATTCATCATCTTATATGTCTCAATGAGATCTCCCCTCATTCTTCTAAACTCTAATGAGTGCAAGCCTAGTTTATTCAGCTTCTCCTCATAGCTCAACCCCCTCAACTCCGGTATCAGCCTAGTAAACCTCCTCTGCACTCCCTCCAAGGCCAAAACATCCTTGCGTAAGTATGGCGACCAAAACTGCACACAGTACTCCAGCTGTGGCCTCACCAATGCCCTATACAGCCGCAGCAAGACCTCCCTACTTTTATATTCAATCCCCCTCGCTATGAAGGCCAGCATCCCAGTCGCCTTCCTGACCACCTGCTGCACCTGCAGGCTGGGTTTTTGCGACGCAATGAATGAATTTAAAAAATTGGGTTCCCCCCCCAGGTTACAGTTGGAGTCCTCAATCAAGCTATACATGTCACCCTATTTTGCATCTACTTAGTGTTCCTCAGTGGCATAATCCGAAACATATCCACATGCAAGCTAGTGCCTTCTTTTTCTTTTCTGGTATCCACTCTTAAATGTTCCCTTCATTATAAATGTTCTGAAATTTTGTGCAGCCCCTACGGATTGTGAGGCCCTAATCTGTAGCTTGTTTAGCTTATGCCTAAATCCGGCACTACTTGTGATGTTTGACATGATATCATGAGACTTCATGGGATCCGTTATCAATGCTGAGGATTCCAATGGCCACTCCATTCTTATTGTATGTCACTTCTGGTGAGTCTATCTTGCTGGTGGGACAGGACTTAACTAGGATGATGGGATGGTGATATTTTATGGCCTTGCTCGTCCCGAAACCGTAAAATCCCACCTGAGGTCAACGGACTTTCTCATGGTCCAGCCCTCACCCACTACGCTTCTCGTGGTGGGTGGGATGGTAAAATTCCAGCCAAAGAGCCTGGAAAAGTGGTTGAAAGATATGATTTACTGAATATGAGTTGACTAGTCTGTGGAACAGCTCATTCAACTTGGCACAAATCTCTAGAAGTTAATAGAGATGATTTTGCAGAGTTGGTTCAGTGTTGTGCATTTTTATCATATCTGAGTCCACTCACTGTATCGATGCTGGATGCCATTCAATTCAGCATTTAGACTTCACTGTTCTTAGCTTAACAACTCAATGACCCCAAAGGCCGTGAGTAATTAAGTAAACTTAAAATCAGCTATTCAGAAGTAAAGGTACATTTGCGAACAAGCTTTGCAGTGCATATAGTTCAGCTCTGAACAACTTTCACATTCAAACTTTTGTATTCTTCATCACTCTTTCAGCGCTATTGCAGACAATAGTCAATATAATTGTAAGAATGTGTGGAATGTGCAAAGGTGTAATTGTCTTTAAATCAATGAGTAAATGATAGTGCTTTGTGCCTTGTGTGATACATATAGGCCAAACCCGGTAAAGACAAAAGATTTCCTTCCCTAAAGGACATTAGTGAACCAGATCAAGTTTTAAGATAATTTTGAAATTTCATGGTCACCATTACTGACACTAAATTTGTGTTCCAGATAGTTAGTCTGTTAACTGTGCGTAAATTCCCTAGCTGCCACTGGGGGTTTGAACTCAAGTCCCCAGATCATCCAGGAGTCCACATCATCTCCAGAAGTCTCCAGGGTGGCATGGTGGTACAGTTGTTAGCATTGCTGCCTCACAGCTCCAGGGACCTGGGTTCGATTCCTGGCTTGGGTCACTGTGTGTGTGGAGTTTGCACATTCCCCCTGTGTCTGCGTGGGTTTCATCTGGGTGCTCCACAGTTCAAAGGTGTGCGGGTTAAGTTGATTGGCCACGCTAAATTGACACTTAGTGTCCCAGGATGCATAGGTTGGAGGGATAAGTGGGGTAAATATGTAGGATTGCAGGGATAAGGCCTGGATGGGATTGCTGTTCGTGCAGACTTGATAGGCCAAATGGTTTCCTTCTGCACTGTAGGGATTCTACTATCATTGGTCTAGCCCTTGGAATACCAGTCAAATATCATAGACACTGGACCAGTAAATTATTTTACTGGCCAAGTCTAAGAAGTGCCAAAGTAATAAGAATAGCATCTTATTACCAGACCAACTCAGTCTGAATTAAATTAGATTCTCACATGTTTTGACATCTGTCTGTTTGCACTTTATCTGTCTGTCGGCAAAGAAATAGTCTTATTTCGTCCTGAGTTACATCCTTAAAGAAATCCAACAAATCTTATTGGTACAACCGTTATTCTTAAATACAAGGGGAGAGGGGGGGTGCTATCTTTTCCAATCAAGTACAAAATTCTGGCCGTTCATGGTCAAAGCTTTGTTCTATTTGGAACTGTTGACTGAACCAACTATTCAATTCCGCATTTTAAGCCTCACTTTTATGTCCTTGGCCTAACAACTCAATACCTCTGAAGGCTTCAGCTGAGTAAACTTTATGTCAGCCGTCAAGAATCAAAGGTAAATTTGCAAACAAATGTTGCAGCACACATGGCCTAGCCCCTAACAGAGGGAATGTCAACAGCTTTTGCCTTCAAAAGGTTTGTACCCTTCAACACTCTTTAGATAATATTGCAGACAATAATCAAAATAATTATAAGAATGAGTCAAATGTGCATTGGTTTAATCAATTTTAAATTAATGAATCATTACAAATGTTCAAACTGCGTTACAGCACGTCATCTGAATGCCTAATAATCTTATTATTAAGTGATGCAGAAGTAGGAATAGGAGAATATTTAGTGAAAGCCTCTTCACCATTATTCGCGTGCAGTGGGGCAGGTACCTGCCTTCCTAAGCAAGTTGGAAAGGAGAAAGGTTTTAATGACCAATTTGTAGGTGCCTAGATGTTAACCGGTCTCAAATTTCTTGATTCTCTGCTCCACAGCCAAAACATATACAAGATTGAAGAACAGGATTAGGACAATCAGCCACTTAAGGAGCCTGGCCCACTATTCAGTTTGATCCTGGCTAACCTTTAGATCAGACCTATTCATATCCTTTAGCTCCCAGTCCCTTAATACCTTGACCAAACAAAGGTCTATCGAACTTAGTCTTGAAAGCTCCACTCTTCCTATAATCCTCAGCCTTTTGGTGACAGAATTCCAGATTTTCACTGCACTTTTGTGTGAAGAACTTCTTCTTGACTGGATTCTTGAATGTGTGCTAGCTCTGAGTTTGATATTATGCTACTTTTTAATGGCAAAATAAGGTTCTACCTATCCCTAAAACACTGGTCAATTGGCATCTAACTGTGTGATCAATCATAAATAGTTAATCAATGAAACACTTAAGTGAACAGAGAGAACTGTTTTGAAAGCTTGTTTGGAGCAAGTATGCATGGTACGTTAATTTCAGTTGATTAATTCGCTACTGTTTTGAAGAAGATTGTGGTATTTTGATAAGAGACTGAAATAGTTGTGTTTACCTTTGGTCTGCTAATATCAGTATGAACTGGAAAATGTAATCTGATGGAGCAAGGATTTGTTCAATGTCAAAACATCTCAGCTTGCAGCACTAATTCTTTCACTACGCAGTGATATGAAGCATAACACCACCACTTGCAAGTTCATCTCCAAGCCTCTTACCACCCTGATTTGGAAATATATCGCCGTTCCTTTGCAGTTGCCAGGTCAAAATCCTGGAATTCCCTCCCTAATGCATTGTGGGTCAACCCACAGCAAATGGACTGCAGCGATTCAAGAAGACAGTTCACCATCACCTTCTCAAGGGCAACTAAGGATGGGCAATAAATGCTGGCCAGCCAGCGCCACCCATGTCCCACAAATGAATAAGAAATAACTAACATGGACAGTTTGGTTTGAATAGCATGCTTCCATGTTATAATTTCTATCATAAAAATAAGGTTTCAGAAGAACTATTTTCCAGTAATTTCATGGAGTTCACCTGCCGATTCAAGAGACTGTTGGGAGCAATTGCATCACCAGCTATTATCGATTTCTGCTGATGTGGGAACTACGACTGCCGATTTATACATTAAAGAACATCATGATAACAAATAGATAATCTGCTTAATGGTTGTGGGATACATATTGGCGATGGCACCAGGGATATCTCACCTGCTCATCCTCAAAATGCTCATCTGGTTTTCTACATCCATCTGAGAGATGTCATCTCTGACAGTGCAAGACTCCCTCAGTACTGTATGGAGCATTTATAAATGCTCCATGGGGAGGCAGTGGCATGGTGGTATTATTACCGGAATATTAATCCAGAAACTCAGCTAATATTAAGAATCTACTGATGACCATGAAACTATTGTCGATTGTCAGAAAAACCCATCTGGTTCATTAATGGCCTTTAGAGAAGGAAATCTGCTCTCCTTACCTGGCCTGGTCTACATGTGACTCCAGAGGCACAGCAATATGGCTGTTTTCTGAGCACACACTTCAAAGGCAACTAGGGAAGTGCAATAAATGCTGGGCAATCAGCGATGCCCATGTCCCACAAATGAATTTAAAAAAACATAAATGATATAATCCCTACAGTGCAGAAGAGGCTATTCAGCCCATGAAGTCTGCACCAACTCTCTGACAGATTGTTTTACCAAAGCCCCCTTCCTCACCCTATCACTGTAATCCCAGACATTTACCCTGGCTATCCCATCTATCCCACCTTGGGACACTAAGGGGCAACTTATCATGGCCAATCCCCCTAACCTGCCCATCTTTGGACTGTTGGAGGAAACCAGGGGAAACCCATACAGACACAGGGAGAACATGCAAATTCCACACAGACTGCTACCCAAGGCTGGAAATAAACCTAGGTCTCAAGTTGTGAGGCAATAGTGCTAACCACTATGCCACCGTGCCATCCCAGTGTACAGTAATTATCTACTCATTAACTGGGGTGGGGGGGGGTGGGGTTCTGTTTGTGGAAAGCCATCTGAATATAAAGAATTTTTTTTCTAAATGCACAGAATTGCTCATTTTAGTTTTTAGTCAAGGCAAGCATAGCTGCATAAGTTATTCTGGGAAATGCCTTATGGTTGCTATTAAGCTGTAAAATCTAGTTCATTTCAGCATCTGTGTCAGTTTACTTTATTGTGTAATATTGTCAACTCTAACATTAATACAACCTGCCATGCTATTATGGTAGGACAGGAGTTCACAACCTTTAATCTCCAGACTCAAGTTAGTCTGCAGTTCAAGACTAATACACGGCAATACACGGTCACCATTCCCTGAATTATAGTCCTCGGTTTCTTTCATGGCCCCCAGCCCATCAATGATGTTGGGGTTGGGGATTAAATAGGTAGATGTACCTGGGTAGGGATCAGAAGTATCATATATCCCTTGACCATAGGTCTATGAGCAATTCTGCAATAGACTAACATCTTTTAAACTGGGTTTGTTGTAACAAGTTACTGTGATTGTGATATTTGGTAAATTGGTCCTTTATATATATATATTTCTATACAATATATTAGCTTTGAGTTTTCCTGTCAATTATTGCCATTATAGAGTGGAAACGCTATAATTTATAGTGGAAACTTCCCATGGAAATCTGGTATGTTGTAATTATGGCTTCTCTCACACACACAAAAGTGTGACAGCATCATTTCTGGAAGGAGAACAAGTTGACATGGGTAGTTTACATTATAAGTGGGGACATAGAAATCGATAATGGAAATATGAAAGTAAAAGAATGAACGTATGTATATCTTTGAAATGGGGATTGAACTACTTTACTTCTTTAACCTCAATTGGTCTTGACTCCCTGGTTGGGAGATCAAGTGATAGTAGCAATCAATAAGGATTTTTTTCCCAGGAAAAGCATAACCAAAATCAACCACAAACATAATGGCGGCATGGTGGCACATGGTCAGCACTGCTGCCTCACAGTTCTAGGGACCTGGGTTCAATTCTGGCCTTGGGTGACTGTGTGGAGTGCATGTTTTCCCCCGTCTGTGTGGGTTTGCTCCAATTTAGCCCAAAGATGTGTGGGTTAGATGGATTAACCATGGTAAATATGTAAGGTTATCGGGATAGGGTGGGGGAGAGGTAGAATACTTGATCATAGAGTCGGTGCAGACCTAATGGGCCAAGTAGTCTCGTCTGCGTTGTAAGGATTCTGTGATAAGGAGAACTCACCTCTTGTTTAATCTTACTTCACAAATGTCCTGGAATTAAAACCTTTTTGAAGCTGATGTTTCATAAAGCCTTAGTGTTTCAATTCCTGCAATCAGTTACACATTTGGTGTAGTACAGAAACAGGTCATTCAACCCAAATAGTCTGTGATAGAATGTTTATGAACCTCTTATCACTCCTTTCCATTTAGCTCTATCAGCACAACCATCTGTTTCTTTCTCATTCCCGTTTATCTAACCTCCCTTATGCTGTTCACCATTACTACCTCTTGTAACTTGTCCCAGACTCTCACCTCTCTCTGGCTAAAAAAGGTTTCTCATAAATTTCTTTATGGGATTGATGACTATTTTATACCGTATTTATGTTCCTTAGTTTTGATTTATTCCACAAGTGCAAGCATCTTCTCTACGTACACCTTATTAAACGCTTTAATTATCTTAAAGACAGGCCAGCCCTCAACCTAAAGTCAACTCATGAAATTTTTGGTATTGCTTAACAAAATAGCATGTTCTGGGATTCTCTTTCTCCACAAGTAATATTTCTTTACTAACTAAATAAACAATGTTACAAAGTCAAAAGTCACATTGAGTCTTTTCCATTTGTATTTGCTGCTGCCAGTGTGGAGATTATTTTAAATTGTAATTGTTTTTAAAATACAAATCTGTTGCACAGTAATTTTCTTGTGTTCAAGTTATTTATAAATATCTTATTTAGACCAGAAAATTATCAGATGCATACTGAGTGATTCAGGAAATTTGGCGTTACTCTTTCACTGCCTAAGCATAGCCTGAAAAGAAATAAATATCTCATCCAAAAGTGGTACCTCCAACAGTGCAGTGCCTCCTCTGTTCCTGCACTGGAGCGTGAGGCTGGATTCCATGCTGACTTCAGACTGGAACCCACAATCTCTGACTCACAGGAAGGAGTGCTACCCACTGAGCCACTGTTGATACAATGTCCAAAAAATATGTTCAGAATAAATTGTCACCATGGGAGCTCCTGTTTATTCTGAACATATTTTTATTTCCAAGTGTCAGTGCAGAGCTGAAACATGGAAACTAGAAGCAGGAGTAGGCCATTTGGCCCTTTGAGCCTGCTCCACCATTCATTTTGATCATGCCTGATCATCAAATTCAATATCCTGATTCCCCCTTCCCCCTATATCCCTTTAGCCCCAAGAGCTATATCTAATTTCTTCAAGGTAGCACATAATTATAATGCATGAGGCACACATAGGATCATACTGGGCGGTCCAGGCGATGGAATTGCATCACCATCCGGCCTACGCAAGTTCTACTATGGACCGGATGGCAGTGTGTCCTCATTGTAGTGAGCCTCCGCCTCGGTCTCATGCCTCTGCACTGGCGTCATCAGCTATGACTTCAGCGGGTAGCCCTTGTCCCCCACGAGCCATCCAGGCAACTTGGGCTGGTCTTCAAAGAGCCCAGGGATGTCCGACTGCCTCAGCACCTGGCTGTCATGGACACTCCCTGGGTGGCGTGCACAAACCTGCACGATGTTCATCTGATGGTCATATACGATTTGTACAATGAGGGAGTGGAACCCCTTTTGGTTGATAAAAGGTTGCCCCTCATTTCGTGGGCACCGCAGGACGATGTGTATCCCATCCACTGCCCCCTGTACACGGGACATCCCGGCAATGGCGGCGAAGCCTGCAGCCTGGGCCTCCTGCTGACCCTGTCCAACATCAAAGTGAATGTATTGGCCTGCCCAGGCAAACAAGGCATCCGTCACCTGGCGAACACATCGGTAGAGGGGGGCCTGTGAGATTCCACAAAGGTCTCCACTGGGCGCCTGAAACGGCCCTATTACACTGAAATTGAGTGCCATCATCACTTTAACTTCTACAGGCAATGGGTGGCCACCCCTCTCCTCAGGTCCCAGGTGTACTAGCACCTCACACAGGTGCTGGACCATATCCTTAGATAGGCGGAGCCAGCGACAGCACATGACCTCCGACAGCCCCTCGAATGATGTTTTGGTTCGGTACCGCCTAGGCCTCCACATTCTCCTTCTCCTGGCCAGCCTTTCAGGAGATGCTCTTCACCTCATGGCCATCAGTGGCAGCATTCTGCCCTCTTTCTAGAGAGCCTCCTACTGGCTGCTCCTGGAATGGTCTCCCCACACACTCCCCCTCCTGAGCTGCCGCCTCCTCCTCAGCCGCCACCATGATGGCCAACTCTAAACGTAAGAACATAAGAACATAAGAAATAGGAGCAGGAGTAGGCCATCTAGCCCTTCGAGCCTGCCCCGCCATTCAATAAGATCATGGCTGATCTGTCGTGGCTCAGTTCCACTTCCCCATAACCCTTAATCCCCTCTCTTATCAAAAACCCATCAACCCGCGTCTTAAAAATATTTAGCGAGGTAGCCTCCACCACTTCAACGGGCAGAGAATTCCAGAGATTCACCACCCTTTGAGTGAAGAAGTTCCTCCTCAACTCCGTTCTAAACCGCCCCCCCTTTATCTTGAGGCTATCAATCAGTCTGAGCTCCATTCTGCCTGGCGGAGGTTAGAGAGAGAAAGATTGATAGATATACATCATTGCTTGCCCCAGCACGACACTCCCCCAACCCAACCCTGCCAATCCCTCACTGGGACCAGTGCTCCCACTTGTGGATGCTGGCAATACAATATAATCTGTGGTGCCAAACGTCACCTGATTAGGTTGCCTGCCATTGGCATTGTTAACATGGCAGGCAGGGAGAGCATGCAGGTTGGTGTGCGGGCGTGGCCATTGCATCCCTTGAGCCATTGCCATGAATGCAACCATAGCATTCCCTTCCAGGCATGTGTTGCAGGTCAAGGACAGTCTCTTAGTTATCACAAGATGGGTTTGCCTTCACTGCAGGGTACATGCGGTATGAGCGTCTATGTTAACCTGAGCTTGGAGCACCAGCTGCCCGAAGTGATGAGCCCTCAAGCAGCACGTGGTGCACTTCCCTCCCCTCCCTAAAACCCCAGCACTCAGTCTGGTCCCTCACCACGCCCCATAGTCAGAACAATGGAACAGACAGCAGCCAAACCAGCAGTCAGTAAAGGATCTCACCTGACCCCACAGAGACTACATGGAACATCCCTGGATCTGTCGACAGCACTTCCGGCTCTCCAAGAACCCCTCCACAGCAAGCAGAAATTTTCCAGACCCTGCCTCCAACCTCCCCTGCATTCCAAGGGCTGCAGTTCCAGAAAATGTAACCCCTTACTCCTGTCCAATGCTGCCACGCCAGGTCCTGAATTTTATACAGCAGTTGTAATCCCCATCAGCATGAACTCATGCCATAGAGGGGGAGGAGACGCTATTGGGAAGAGAGATTTGCATCGTGCATGCGCTACTTAGATGTTAAGGTATGTAAATACATACTAATGTCTGTTAGATGGATTTTCAGCGTGGATTTGTCAATGCCAAAAAACTTAAGCTGGGAGATGCATGGAGGCCTGGATGCCCAGTGCAAATTGACCACTGCTCGAGTCTCCCAGCCACTGCATTAAAAAAATCAGTGCAGCAGGATGGGAGAATCACCTCCATCAACTATGTTCTTCTCTTCACAGATGCTGCCAGACCAGCTGAGTTTTTCTTGCATTTTCTGTTTTTACCACAGCAAAGCCCATTTTGTTTTGTATATTTATGCTAATATTAGTTGGACTTAGTGACTCTAAGCTCCAGACATTTCACATGTCTTCAAGCAGCTTTATATTCAGAATGATCAATGTCGCATCTTAGCTCCACCTGCTTTCAGAGAGAAACTCACCTGCAAAAGACACTAGTATCCAGTATGGTTCAGAGGGCAACACTACTGTTCCACGCCTGGGCTATGCTTTGATACAGGTATGTATAAAATCAGCTCCCACACACATAAATACTATTTGTGGCGTCAGAGGTAAGTCTAAGGCAATGTAAACCATTCTCCAACACCACTTAGCTCCAGCTCGAGAGCAGCTTTGATAGACACTGAGAACAGGTTACCTGGAATGGCAAAGAGGAGTAAAATGCCAAAAAAAAATGGAGATAAATAAAGTAGAAATCAAAAATAGATATTAAAATAAAGATTGGTTTCAGGACCAGATTAGTAAGTTCTTAGCATGCAAGATTCTGGGAAGAAATGCACGATTAATGTTTAACTGACTTTTGTGGCCACCTTTTTGTTTGGCTCAAAGTTTATAATCCCTATTGTAATTGTCAAAGGATAATTGAATAACATGTCACTAAAGCTCACTTTCTCAGAAACTTGCAAAGTAAATGTCGATGGTTCTTCAGAGTTATTTCTTATCTATTCAAGTACACTGACCCTATTGTACAGCACGTCTTGCAAAAAAATGGCCTTCATTCTGTAGCCATCTAGGAAAGGTATTCCAGCAAGTTTATAGTTTGTGCTGGATTGTATTTTTACACAATTGTTTCATTTTATTTCCATTGCTGTTCTGGATTTAAATCATCCTTTTCCACTTAAAAATAAAGCCCATTGTACTGGAATTATTGAGCCAATATTCTGTGGAAGTGTTTCAAATGTTTCACACTGAATGCCAACAGTGATTTCTCTAATTGTTTCTTTTCCCCAACCTTGGTTCAGTGTTGCCTCTGAATCAGAAGGTCATTTGTTTGAGGCCCATCTAGAGAGAGTTGGTCACATAATTCAGACCGGCATGTTAGTGCAGTACTGGGGCAGTTCTATCACACAAGCTGAACCTTTATTTCCAGCCTTTCTTTGTCCCTTTCCATAGCAACCTTAAATCCCACTGAGTTATGGCCACTGTCACCACCTCCCAAACTTCTACAAATTACTCCGCTTCATTCCCAAAAACCAGGTCTGACACAATCCCCTCTCTTTAAGGACTTCCTATGTATTGGCATAAAAAGCCCTCCTGGATGCATTTTAAAAATTCTGCTCCCTCTAAGCCTTTCACATTTAGACTACCCCAGTTAATGTAGAGCAAATTGAAATCCTCTGCTGTTATTAACCTATTATTCTTGCCGTTCTCTGAGATTTGTCAACATATCTGTCCTTCTATCTTCCCCTGATTGTTTGGGGGCCTATACTAGACTCCCAGCAATGTGATTGCCCCCTTTTCGTTTCTAAGTTCTACCCGTATGGACTCATTTCAGAATCCTTCTAAGATGTCATCCTGACTTACTGAAGTAATTGACCTCTTGATCAATATTGAGACACCACTTTCTCTTCTCCATGTCTTGCATGAAGATTCTATACCTCAGAATATTGAGCTGCCAACCCTGTCCCTTCCTCAATCACGTCTCTGTGGTAGCAATAATATTATATTCCCATGCGTTAATCAGCACCCTCAACTCATCTGCTGTACTCGCAAAACCTCTTGCATTATAATAAATGCCACTCAGCCTTGCCTTTTGCCCTTGTGTCTTAACTTGCAGCCTTTTAGACTATCTAGCTTTTTCTTCAATATTTGGCTGTGGATCAATCCTGTGTATCACCCCCTACTGCGCCCTTGTTTTCCTAGGTCGTAGAGGTCACTAATTTGAAAAGCGCTATTAAAGGAACCTTGATGAATTCCTGTACTGCATGTTATATATAGTACACACTGCACCCAATATGCTCCAGTGGTGAAAGAGATTAATGTTTTGAAGTTAAAGAGGAGGGGTGACATTCAAATTAGCAGGAGCCTCATATTCGTGCTCTCAATAAGCAAGTACCTTGCATTTGCCCATAATGAATGTCACTTGCTAGTGATCAGCCTGGTTACAAACATCACCTGGTTTTTATAATGTAAAAGTAAATTACAATAAAACAGAACTACAAAGGCAACATAGAACTTTGTAGGGGGTGGTGGCGGGGGTGCGGTTGTATGCTATTGCTAGATAGACTGATTAAAAAAAGAAAAAGGAAATGAATAAATGAAGATTCATGTTCATGAAGGGCAAATTTAGGACTGATATAAAAAATTACTACTTTACAAAGGAGCAGCTGCAAAGCTGGAACTGGAAGGGATGGAGGCCAAGGCTAAACTTACATAGAAACATCGAAGATAGGAGCAGAAGGAGGCCATTTGGCCCTTTGAGCCTGCTCCGCCATTCATCACGGTCATGGCTGATTGCCCAATTCATTAGCCTAATCCTGCTTTGTCCCCATTACCTTTGATCCCATTCACCCCAAGTGCTATATCTAGCTGCCTCTTGAATACATTCAATGTTTTAGCATCAACTACTTCCTGTGGTAGTGAATTCCACAGGCTCACCACTCCTTAGGTGAAGAAATGTCTCCTCATCTCCGTCCTAAATGGTCTACCCTGAGTCCTCTGGTTCTGGACTCCCCCACCAAGGGAACCATCTCCCCTGCAACTACCCTGTTTGGTCCTGTTAGAATTTTATAAGAGTCTGTGAGATTCCCCCCTTATTCATCTGAACTCCAGCGAAAACAATCCTAACCTAGTCAATTTCTCCACATCAGTCCTACCACTCTTGGAATCAGCCTGGTAAACCTTCGTTGCAATCCCTCGAGAGCAAGAACATCTTTCCTCAGAAAAAGATTCTAAAACTGCACACAATACTCTAGGTTTGGCCTCACCAAGACCATGTATAATTGTAACAACACATGTTTTGTGTGCTCCTGCACTCAAAACCTCTCGCTATGAAGGCCAACATGCCATTTGCCTTCTTTACCACCTGCACCTGCATGCTTACCTTCAGTGACTGCTGCACAACGACACCCAAAGACACTGCTGCATACTCCCCTTTCCCAATTTACAGCCATTCATTTTATTTAATAAACACTTAGATGTTACAAAATGTTGTTGATAGAGTTGGTTTTATTGGAAAGATGAGTGCAAATAGGCTAAAAGATCCTTTTCATCTGAAGCTATCTTGAAAATTTTTTATTGTGCAGAAAAGCTGTAGGTGAGGGACTAAAAATGTATTTAGATTCAACTCTGAAGCTCTGATACAACTTGTATAATGGAAACCCTAATTGAGAGCCAGCTGTACTGCATCACTGTCTTATCACCAGTTACTGATACTTACGTTCTCATTAGCAAGAAAAACAATTTCCAAGAATTGAACGTGACCTTTACGAACCTTTCAGCTTAGTGACAGGGGTACAAAGTCTTTTCGCTGCCCTGTTAAAAACAATCCTGTTTGATTTACCCACTCAATGGCAACGGTTAACTCTTAGCTACCAGCAATGATGAATCTTCCCCGCCAGATATGTTTTTGACGTGGCAATATGCACTTAAAAGAGGTAGTTACTCTAATATGTTGAATATTAATGATCCTCTGTGGAACTGCTGGCAATATTACAAACTAATGAAGCACCAAGTAACTGGATAGGTGGCTCCCGAATCAAAGTTAAGTGAGGTACAGAGACCTACCACATTTTGTGATTTTAATTTTTCACTTAAGTCCCAGTGGGTATTCTATTTATAATGGATAACTGCAAAACTAGCAGAGTACAGGAAAAGGATTGAGAATCTGATGAATTGGTGTGACGACAATAATCTTTCCCTCAATGTCAGCAAAATAAAGCAGACAGTCATCGACTCACGGAGCGTAGAGGAAGATGTGCCTCTGTCTACATCAACGGGGATGAAGTGGAAGTGGTTGAGAGCTTCAAGGTTCTAGGCATCCAGATGACCAACAACCTGTCCAGATCACCAACAACTATCCTGGTCCCTACACACCAATGCTCTAGTTAAGAAAGCCTACAAACGCCTCTACTTTCTCAGGAGGATAAGAAAATTTGGCGTGTCTACTATGACTCTCACCAACATTTACAGATGCACCATAGAAAGTATTCTTTCTGGTTGTATCACAGCTTGGTATGGCTCCAGCTCTGTCGAAGACTGCAAGAAACTTCAAAGGGACATGAACAAAACCCAATCCATCACAGAAACCAGCCTCTATTGACTCTATTTACACTTCCCACTGTCTCAGAAAAGCAGCCAGCATAGTGAAACGTCCCACACACACCTCTCTTCCACCTTCTTCCAACAGGACAAAGATACAAAAGGCTAAGGTCATGTACAAAATGATTCAAAAGCAGCTTCTTCCTTACGGCTATCAGACTTTTGAATGAAACTACCTCATGTTATTTTGATCTTTCTCTACTCCCTAGCTATGGCTGTAACACTACATTTTGGTCCCTCTCCTTTCCTTCCCTATGTACGGCATGCTTTGTATAGCGCACAAGAAACAATACTTTTCACTGTATACGAATACATGTGACAATAATAAATCAAAAAGCTTGGAATAGCGGTTTAGAAATATGAAAATATTAATGTAAAATTTATGAGCTGTACTTATCATCACAGGAAAGTTATATCTTCATGCACTTGAACCCACTGTCCTGGAATGGAGTAGGACATGCGAAGATTTTCCAGGTTGGTTGTGTGTTACATTTGGAACTCCTCTCTTTAGAGCTGTGACATTGATTTTCTCTCTCCTGGACTTTTTGGGCCTTACGATGTTCGTCATCAATTGATCCAGTGTTAGGGCCCTGACCACAAACTCCAAGTATATTATGCAGTTAGCCTAGACCCCAACTTTTGATTTAATTTTGGCGTTAAAGTGAGCATAACGTGTGATTCAAGTGACCCACTAGGAAGCTTTTATCAAAATGAACTTTATTCAAGAACACAGAATGTAACAAAAAAGAATTAGCAGAACTTTTATCAATTAAAATACTTAAAACATGACAAAGTATAATTCTTAACAGCTAGCTATCTCTATTGAAACAATTTAGCTGTATCCCCTACAGATATGAATACCTTCTGTAGAACCAGTCGCACTGAAACCAAAGATGCTTACATGATGCTTGATTTTCAGCTTTTTAACACTTCTGGATGGAGATCAATGCAGCAATTTCCAGAGAAGGCTATATACAATAAGAAGCAAAATGTCAGAGAAGTAAACCTAGCTTCTAGTCACCAGACTTCAGAGACAGAAAAGAGAGACACTGCTCTTTCTCTCGACTCAAAAGCAGCATCTCAGCTTAAATATTCTCTGTAAACCTGGTTTTACCCCATCACATGGCCATATCTATCAAACGTCTCAATTAAGCGCCACTCTGCATAATCCCAGGGGAACACCAAGAATAGCAGAACAGCATTTGTACAGATTAAGCAGTTACGCTGCTGTAGCAACAATACAGGTATAGATAGAACTCCTCTGAGTGCATAGAACTACCACAACAGATCCTGTACAAGAACATGACTCATACACATTCCTTAAAGGCACAGCTGGCATCAACTCCAGCATATGGATCGAATGATAAGAGATGTCACTTGGACCTTTGACTTGAACAAAGACATAAATTAGGAGATACCAATGCTTTAACCCCAGTTGTTTCTGTGTTAAAACTAAATTCCATAGACATTCATGATTTACAGTTTGCAGATGACTGTAGAATTGTTGCCCACTCTACATCAGATTTGCAAGCCATTCATTGATCTCTTAATTCTGCATTCAAGAAACCCAGCTTGACTTCGAATTTTGCCAAAACAAAACTCGGATCAACCCACACCTGGTCAGCCGTAAAATTCTACCTCACTTGTATGTTGAAGGAGAGATTCTGGAATATGTTGAGCACATCCCACACCTTGGCTGCCACCTCTCTCAAAAGCTCATCATTAACGAGGAGCTCCAACACCGAATCAGTTCGGCTAGCTCAGCCTTCTACAAACCGGTGTTTGACAACAAAGATCTCCACAAGTCAACAAAGGTCCTGGTATACAAACAGTCACTGTCACTACACTCCTGTGCTGTAGTGAGACCTGGACTGTGTATCAGCCACACATAAGAGTGCTAGAGAAATCCCATCAGCAATGCCTCTGTTGCATCCTCTGGATTTCAATGGGAGGACCATCGAACAAACTCAAATGTCATTCTTGAAGTCAGCTCCGCAATCATTCAGGCAAAATTCCTGCAATATCAATATTGACAGAATGGACACTGTGTCCAGATGGCTGAAAAGTATACCCCCACTATTTTAAGGAATTGTTCCTTATTTCGACTGCTTGTCTTTAAGGAACATCTTTCATTCTTTATTTCTTAGATGACAGTGCAATATTGGCAATGGCCAATCAGCAATATTAAGTGGGCCACTGATTTCTAGCCCTCCATGCCCAGGCTGGAATTAACATTAGAAGATTGATGAGTTTTCCATTGCAGAATTAATATCAATGCTGTGATTCAATAGCCCAGTGTCACTAAAAATACACACCAACCTTGAGTCAAATCACTAGCTCTGAGCCAGAAGTATTTCAATGGGTAATCTCTAGGGCCACCTTGTGACCAACATATGTATTGTAGGCCATCGGGCACCTGGTAGTTGTGTTCAGCACAGTGAGAAATCCCATACTACAGGTTAAAGTCCAACAGGTTTATTCAAAGCACAAGCTTTCACAGCGCTGCCCCTCCATCAGGTGAGTGGGAGTTCTGTTCACAAACAGGGCATGTATAGACATAAACTCAATTTACAATATAATGGTTGGAATGCGAGTCTTTACAGGCAATCAAGTCTTAAAGGTACAGACAGTGTGAGTGGAGAGAGGGTTGAGCACAGGTTAAAGAGATGTGTATTGTCTCCAGCCAGGACAGTTAGTGAGATTTTGCAAGCCCAGGCAAGTCGTGCGAGTTACAGATAGTGTGACATGAACTCAAGATCCCGGCTGAGGCCGTCCTCATGTGTGCGGAACTTGGCTGTCAGTTTCTGTTTAGCGATTCTGCATTGTCGTGTGTCGTGAAGGCTGCCTTGGAGAACACTTACCCAAAGATCTTACCAAAAGAATGCCTGTGACTGCTGAAGTGTTCCCCGACAGGAAGAGAACAGTCCTGTCTGGTGAACGTTGAGCAGTGTTCATTCATCTTTTGTCATAGCTTCTGCAATATACCATGCCTCGGGACATCCTTTCCTGCAGCATATCAGGTAGACAAATTGGCCGAGTCACAAGAGTACGTACCGTGTACCTGTGGATGGTGTTCTCACATGAGATGATGGCATCCACGTCGATGATCCGGCATGTCTTGCAGAGGTTGCTGTAGCAGTTGTGTTCAGCTCAGAAATCCCATCCCCAAGCACAAATGTCATCCCATTGCAATGTGGTATTTAGGAAAGGTTCATTAAATGGTTAGAAGAATATCCAACAGGGAGCACCAAGGCAGAAATTTACCAACCCATAACAGACTTACCAGAATTCAAACTGAGAACTGTGTGAATGCCAAACACATTTAGAAGTTGTCTTGTTGATTTTTAGCGATAGCTTAAAACATTCGGCACAGAAAGCCATTTAGTTCATCATACTTGAAAAAGAGCAATCCCACATTCTTACTCATTGTAGTCATGTAAGTTACAGCACTTCAAGTGCATTATATAAATACATTTTTAAAAAATGCAATCTCTATTATCCTTTCAGGCAATGAGTTCCAGAGCATTACCCCTTCTAGTGAAACCTCAGACTGTCCAATATTACCTCATAATTAGAACTTAAAACTGCTAAATTTACATAGCACAAACTTCCTGTTTTATATTCTCTGCCTCTGTTAATAAACTATCGCTCCTGTTACCTTCAGGGATCATTGGACATGTATCCCAAGTTCTTTCTGTTCCTCTACACTTTCCAATATCCTACCATTACATTTTCCCTTGCTTTATCTTTCCTTACCAAATGCATGACCTCTTCTCCAAAATTAATTTCATTTGCCACCTTTCTGCTTACTTGGCCATTGATATATTCCTGCAGTTTGTGGCTTTCTTATTCAGCATCAACCGCACAACCACTTTTTATATCACTTACACAAATCTCAATCATGTCCTCCACATTAAAGTATAAATCATTGACATATATACATCACTAAATGCAAGGGATCCAGTTATGAGCCCTGTAGAAATCTACTGGAAACAACCATCCAGTCACAAAAACACCCACCTGTTTCCTGTCACTGAGCCACACTTGGATCCAATTGGTCACTTTCCCTTGGATCTCATGGGATTTTATTTTTCTGCCATATGGTATCTTGTCAAAAGCCTTGTTGAAATCCATGTAAACTACACCGAATGTGCTACATTCATCAATTGTCCTTGTAATCTCAGAAAATTTAATCAGACTAGTCAGGCAAAATCTTCCCTTATCAAATTCATGCTGCCTTTAAGTTTGAATTTTTCCAAATTATGATTTTGTCTGTCAGAGCTTCTGTCCAATAATTTGTCCACCATCGAGATTAGGCTGGTGACCTGTAATTACTCAACTTATCCTTTGCTGTGGTCCTCTAGTTCTCCAGCTGAACACCTGTAGACGATAATCAGAGTCTCCACTATTTCCTCCCTTGCTTCTCTTAGCAGCTTGGGAAACATTTCATCTGAGCTTGGCAGCTTACCTACTTTCAAAGATATAAGGGCATTTTTAAAATTTGTTCTTGGGATTGCAAATGTCATTGGTTAGGCCAGCATTTATCGTCCATCCCTAACTGTCCACGAGGTGGTGGTTTTGAGCCACCTCTTTGAAAAGCTGCACTCCACATAGTGTAGATACATTTACAGTGCAGATAGACAGGGAGTTCCACGATTTTGCAGTTACAGTGAAAGGACTACAATATAGTTCCAAGTCAGAATGGTGTGTGACTTGCTGGGGAATTTGCAGTAGTGATGTTCCCTACCCTAGGTGGTAAGGATTGCAGGTTTGGCAGGACTATTGAATGACCATTGGCAAGTTGCTGAATTGAATCTTGTAGATGGTACACACTGCTGCCCCTGTGAACCAGTGGTGGTGGGATTGAATGTTTAAGACAATAAATGGAATGCCAATCAAACTAGCTGCTTGGTCTTAAGCTTCGTAAGTATTTTTGAAGTTGTATTCACTGAAAGTAGTGCGATCACCCCTTGTTTATATCTCAATTCAAGACAAAGTGCCTCATTTTTTGATTCTTCCAGCATATCGTCTCTCCTCAAAGCTGTGTTTGTTTCTTTGATCAAAAAGCTGCAGTACATCCTGAACGTTGTAGTTATGTCAATGGTAGAAGGAAAAAATGTTTAAACCAGTGTGAGGGTGCCAAGCTAGTGAATGGTTTTGCCAGGTTAGTTAAGCTTTTTGAGTATTGTTGGGGTTGAACTTGTCCAGGTGAGTGAAGAGTATTCCATCACACTACCGGCCTGTATTTTGTAAGTGGCGGAGAACTTTGGAGACAAAAGCAAAATATTGCAACTGCTGCAAATCTGAATACAGAAAATGCTGAAAATACTTAACAAGTCAGGCAGTATCTGTGGAGAGAAAAATAGAATGACCATTTCATAACTAGTTGAGTTCAGTTTCTGGACAATTCTTACCACTGTGGGCAATTACCAAGCAGATCACATGGATTAAAAAAAATGATTGAATTAATAGCTGAGATCGATAATTTGATTTTAACGGGTCTCTTATTTGCTCCATTAACGTTTTCTTGTCATCTTTTATTGACAAGCATAAGGAGTAGCCTTGAACTGCGTTTGATCAAAACACCCGAGATGTATAGATCATAACAGAAGATCCAAAGCCATACAGTGCAACAAAGCCATGCAAAGACAAAGGGAAGAACTGCAATTGATCCTGTGCTGTACCGTCACCATCTTTGGACTGGCCAATTCCAATCAAAGAAACAAACATTTCAGAACCTTCTCCCCGAGCAGTTATCATTATTCAGAACTGTGTTCCATGGTTGGATTTCAGTTACTGCAGAAGGATTAGGACATGGGCTGAATTTTCCAGCCCTTCTCACTAGCGTGGTCTTCCTGTCCGGTTGAAGGCACCCCCTATGACAGGGCAGGTGAGCCATGCAAAACTCCATAGACATGGCCGGGAACAGAAGATTCCACCAGCAATCCCACCTCATGTACCAGATATATGGTGATGATTTGCCCCCTATACTACAATACAATTTTTGTATTTATGCAGTGCTTCTAACAGTCGCCATAATCTATGTCAATAACACTTGCTATTGGTTATCTTTGTCTTTAACTTCACCCTGTTATGCCCACAAAGAAAAGCACTACATCTCAGGAATGACAGTGGGCTTCATGCAGACAGTGTTACTCTATGCACAAGTAGTCTCTTCCCATTTGTAAACAAAGTAACCCAATGGATGATTGCCAGCATAGTATTTTTTATTCCAACTCTTTTTTTCAGTCAGGCAAATCAATAGTTAGACCATTAGACAATGGATATCTGTAACTTAAAAAGGCACATGTGCACACATGGGAACAATGAAACCTGTTAGCCTGTCAAAAGACAATGCAGCTGACTGCAAGTTTTAAAGTCATTTGCGGTATATAGGCACAACACATTAAAAATTGAAAAAAAAACTTGTAAACCAGTAATGGTGTAACTTGAAATTTTTATTGTACAATTTGCAAGTATGGAAATATTTAAATGATTCCAGATGTCTGTTTAAAATTGTAGTTTATTAATACAAAGGGTAGCAAATGTCAGAAGAGTTTATAAAACCTCCAATATGACACACTTTATAAAAGTGTGAAGAAAGATGGAAAACTTCCTAAAGTTTCAATCTGGCATCATGCAGTGCAATAACTGCTTTTTGTAAATTCTGCGTTTGAGATCCTTTATTTTAATTCCTGTTGTTTCTGGTCTCATCAGGTCACGCTACAAATGTTGGCATATAATCTGCTCGCATATTTTCAAATCAGGACTACCCTGAGTCAGCTGTTAGAAAGCCTACAAGAGCAGCCATGGAGGTCATTTCCCTTTGAACTTTTCTGCACCCGTGTAGGGAGACACTGAACCTCTGCTCAGCTGAGATCTCACAATCATTTCCAATCTTTATTGCAGATTTCAAAGACACCGCAGACACATAGGTTAACCAACCCTTCATTAAGGGACATTTTACAGCATTGGGAATCATACAAGTGGGCAGGGGTTGCTGGCGAATGTGTGAGAACAGAGAGAGAGAGGTATGATGTGGGCTGTTACCCAAATGGCAGGTCCCGTAGCTGGGAACAGTGCCAATGTGCAGATTCTCCGGCCTCCCAGCCACATGTTTCCCACCGGCGGGAGATGACTCATTGTTTGCTAGTGGTGGGATTCTCTGGTCCCACCACTGTCAATGGGAATTTCTACTGATGTCACCCCCACACCGACTGGAAACCCATGGGCGGGAGTGCACTGCCAGCAGGAATGGAGAATCCCACCCGTGTGAATGGCTGGAGAAATCCATCTGTGTGCTACATGTGAGCAAAATTTAAAGATCTGAAACAGGTAATAAACATCATCCTGGTAACATGCAACTGGGAACAAGGGATAATCACTTTAATTAAAGGATGATCTCATAAAATTCAGGATGCTTGGTCATCCTGTTGCCTAGGACCAGATGTAGGTTATTCTATTTATTCTCTCTGCCAGGGTACTATGCACAGCAAAGTGCCCTAGAGAGCAATGTCAAAATATTATATTTTAAAATGAGAGCAGCAGCAACAGTTCAACAGGTTAATTGTGTTCTCTGTGGTTTCTTAAACTTGCATTGAAGAAAAACTCTTGGAACACACAGACCTTCCTTCTTATTAACAGTTTCACGGAACACATATTCATTGAGCAACACCTCGTATCCAGCAGACGTCAGGAGTTGTGCCACATACTCTGGAATGAAAATATAGAAAACGTAAAAAAAAGGTTTTCCAATATGGTGGGAAATGAACAGTAACAGCACAGAAAGGACAATAATTTCTGAGATAATTGACATATCTATTATTGTATGCTTCACCTATAAAATACATGTCTTGCTACATAACAGATGTATTTAATTTTATGTCATAAAGAGATGATCGTCAAACTTAATAGAATGTAGAAGCAAAATACTACGAATGCTGGAAATCTGAACTAAAAACAAAGTAATGGAAATACTGAGCAGATTTGGCAGCATCTGTGGACAGCGAAATAGAGCTAATGTTTCGAGTCAAATAGGACTCTTCTTCAGAACTGAAAGAAGGTTAAAATATGATGGCTTTCATGTTGAAGTGTGGGGGAGGGGGAACAACAGGATAAATCTGGGATAGATTAGGTAGGGAAGCAGGGATTAAATAAAGATATCATGGAACAAAAGACTTAAGGGAGTGGTCCTGGTTATGGTAAAGTGTCCAGAATGATAGCAGAGTAATAAGCATCTCCATGAAAGCACAAAAAATAAAAACCTGCAATTGGCAAAAAAAAAACCTAGAATGTTAGTCCCTTTCTGAGAATTTTAGCCAGAGGAAAGGTCTGTTTCCGATCAGCCATAACGATCACTTTAGACACACCCTTACATTTACATGGTTTTTCTGATAATTAGCCAGACTGCTATTTTGGGAAAATTGCTAACTTCATCTCATTGCAAATGGAAATATATAAAAGTACAGAAAATATACTTTGAAACATTTGATACTTAAACATTTGATACTTTTAGTGGGGATGGATGTATGCTGTGGTAATTTGTTTTAGGGGTATTGGTTGAAGGATAAATATTGCCAGGACGGTGGTGAGAACTACTTCACTCTTCCTCAGAACTATTAACTTGCACCACATAAGACAACTGGGGCTTCTGTTTACCATCTCAGCTGCCCAGTTAGTCAAAGTTACAGTAATGACATCACAACTAGATTTGAGCGTGCTGAGAAATAGGTCATGATATCACTCAGGAATTGTACTGCTGTCTGCTAACCACTGATAAAGATGGACATTGCATTTTACTCAGAGTTAAGGAAGGGACTATCATACACGACAATGTTCTGCAAAAGGTACAATCAAGAGACAGAAGGAAAAAAATTCTAGCATGCAAAGGAAAAATGTTGTATGAGTATAAACATTTTCTTTTTTATAGGTGCTGCAAGAAGATTAATGTTTGTCCAGGTTCAGTTCTGTTCTATCTGCTCTGCTTGTAAATTCCTTTAATGTTGAAGAATAATCATAAAATATTATAAAGATATTGTTAAAGCAAAAAGAATGTTTGTCGGCACATACGGTGAGCCAAGCACTGATCTGAACTTTAGGTTTTTGAAATCTGGAGCAGTGTTGTTACTGGATTAAGCTGAAAGATGCACAATAAAGAACACACACGAGTCGTATTCAATTTGTTGAAGGAAGTGTGAGGTGGTCCACTTTGGTAGGAAGAATGGTAGGAAGGACTATTACTTACGTGGCGAAAAACTGCAGCAGGCGACGGTGCAGAGGGACCTCGGGGTCCTTGTGCATGAGTCGCAAAAACCCAGCTTGCAGGTGCAGCAGGTGGTCAGGAAGGCAAATGGGATGCTGGCCTTCATAGCGAGGGGGATTGAATATAAAAGTAGGGAGGTCTTGCTGCAGCTGTATAGGGCATTGGTGAGGCCGCAGCTGGAGTACTGTGTGCAGTTTTGGGCGCCGCACCTGCGCAAGGATATTTTGGCCCTGGAGGGAGTGCAGAGGAGGTTTACTAGGCTGATACCGGAGTTGAGGGGATTGAGCTATGAGGAGAGGCTGAATAAACTAGGCTTGTACTCGTTAGAGTTTAGAAGAATGAGGGGAGATCTCATTGAGACGTATAAGATGATGAATGGGATGGATAGGATAGAGGTGGAGAGACTCTTCCCACTCAAAAAAGACAGTAGGACTAGGGGGCACAGCCTCAAGATAAAGGGGAGGCGGTTTAGAACGGAGTTGAGGAGGAACTTCTTCACTCAAAGGGTGGTGAATCTCTGGAATTCTCTGCCCGTTGAAGTGGTGGAGGCTGCCTCGCTAAATATTTTTAAGAAGCGGGTTGATGGGTTCTTGATAAGAGAGGGGATTAAGGGTTATGGGGAGAGGGCGGGAAAGTGGAACTGAGCCACAACAGATCAGCCATGATCTTATTGAATGGCGGGGCAGGCTCGAAGGGCTAGATGGCCTACTCCTGCTCCTATTTCTTATGTTCTTATGTTCTTATGAATCGCAGATACCAACTAGTGCAAGAGAAGCTGGAAATTACTGTATTAATCTTACAGTCTTCAACTTAGAGGTATCATAGAAAAAGGAGACTGTATATACGGAGAAAAAATATTGGAGACTGGATTCTATGATTACCTCGAATAAAGGGAGAGTGCTAACAGTGGGACAGCTGAAAAAGAACAATAAAAAGAACAATAAAGGAATCTTGTATGAACACCAATGTCTAGAATATTGTAAGGAAGGATCTTGTAGAGAGGAAACATCAATGACTCTTTAGGAAAATTTGCACTGAAATACAATATCACAATGTAAGAGAAAAATAATAAAGAAAGCAGATGAGGTTAATTGTGCTGTGGCAATGGTGAAAAATAGTAGCTAATAAAAACAAACCTTGAGGCTGAACACAAGGGCCGGAACTCTCCTAGAATCGGAGCAGGGTGATGATCCGATAACAGACGACTTTGTTGACCTCAGGCGGGTATATCCAGTCTTGCCCAAGTAAGGCCGTAAAATCTCACTCATAGTGTGTAACAGAAACATTTAAGATTGTGCACCCAGAATTGGTGAAAATTAAATTACTTTGCTAAATTAAAGATGCTGGTGTGGATTTATTTCAACTCTAGTTTATTTAAGTAACTGTGAAAAACACTAAATAGTTTTTCAAAAGAAAAGCTTCAGCCTTGAAGTTATGGTTACAATGGTATCTGGTAAAAAATCAATGAACTGTTTGAAGCACTTTGCTTTAATTGGATTAGAGTTTAAAAACTGCTGTTGTTTTATACTGTTTAAAAATGCATGTTATTATTTTAAATCAATTTAAATCAATTTCAGAACATTATATTTGTTTGATGACACAAAGTGGCAACATAAGCAATGTAGATTGATGTTTAAAGCTAGTGTAAAATATTAATAAATTAAGTGGATGGATAAAACTGGCAATTGAATTTCAATGTAGGCAAATGTTAAGCCATTCACATTGGACTTGAAGAATAGAAGTGTACTTTCTAAATGGTGAAAAGCTAGAAACAATGTAGGTCCAAAAAAGTGCAAGTGTTTATGTACATAGCTAATTAATAGTGTGTTGATCAATTGGCTAGAGAAACAGCAATAAAAGGGACTCAATAGGAATCACTCACTTCACAACTATTGGCATCAGTGTGATCAAGACTGGCCATACCTGATCCTGATAATAACCAATGAGACTATACAGTTCACTATGGGAAGGATCTGCCTCCTCCTTTGCACCAAAAATGGAGTCATTTGTCCAACATGCAAAGCTTTTGCACTGTAAGGACGGCCCCAAGATCATGTGAGCCATTCCTCACTGTACATGCATCAAATGGCAAGGGGGAGATGGCGGGTCATGGATTTGTTTCCCAAGTTATGGAAATATTGCACAATTATTACAGGGGGCCAACAATGGACTACGATATTCGGTATCACCTTGCCTTCAATCTCGTTTGTGTCAAAATGAGTCCGACCCGTGCAAAGTGAAAGGTTTCAATGGATTTCTCCAAAATAAATAACGATTCACGGACAACTTTGCCGAGAGCAAAAAAAAAGCATGGAGCTGGTATAAGTTTAGCCTAGACATTATCTGGTGGATAAAACCATTTCCAGCCCATAAAAATGTTGCCATCACGGCTAAGATTTGATGGGTCCAAATGTTTACCCGATGGGAGTTTTTCCAAAAAATATATTCAGATATAATGGCTCACATTTTATAGCAAAAGTACTGCAACACCTGTGATGCCGAATCAGCGTGGAATAGCATTTCCACATTCCCCACCACCTACAGTTTAATGGCATAATGGAATGCTTTAATCTAAAGACAGGGCTAAAGAAATCTGTCACAGGGGAAGTTATGATTTGGTTAAGACCAACTGTTGATTGGATTACTGCTTTGCCAGATGTTTTGATAGCCAGTCAGACCATATCAGACAGTTTTATGGGTCACAAGTAATTTGAACTCACCACAGACTGACAGAATTAAATTGCGCTTTCAAATGGCATTTGCTTAACAATAACCTGCCAACTTATGCTCAGTTTGGGTTCTGCCATGGTCATCCTCAATACAGCCTTAGTTTGAACATGGACAAAAGAGCTAAATTCCAGGGGAAGTGAGTGTGACTACCATTGATATCAAGGCAGGATTTGACCAAGTATGGCATCAGGAAGCCCTTGCATAACTGGAGTCAATGGTTACTGGGGGAAAACCCTACTTTGGTTGGAGTCATACCAAGCACTAAGATAGTTTGT
Organism: Carcharhinus amblyrhynchos; assembly: GCF_965287045.1. NCBI lineage: Eukaryota > Metazoa > Chordata > Chondrichthyes > Carcharhiniformes > Carcharhinidae > Carcharhinus > Carcharhinus amblyrhynchos. The sequence continues at coordinate 20,696,841 of NC_137325.1, read as the reverse complement.
AATGAATCAATGATCTTAGTTCCAGGACATCACTGAAGGAGTTCTTCAGGGTGGTATCCTAGGCCCAAACATCTTTAGCTGCTTCATCACTGACCTTCCTTCCATCAGAAGGTCAGAAATGGGGATGTTCGCTAATGACTGAAAAATGTTCAGCATCCATTTGTGACTTCTCAGATACTGAGGTAGTCCTTGCCCAAATGCAGCAAAGCCTGGACAATATCCAGGTTTGAGCTGACAAATGACAAGTAATATTCATGCCACACATGTGCCAGGCAAAGACTACCTCCAATAAGTAAGAAACTAACTATCACCCCATGACATTCAATGCCATTACAATCACTGAATCTTCCACTATCAACACCCAGAGCATTACCATTGACCAGAGATTGAACTGGGCCAGTAATATAAAAACTATGGCTATAACGGCAGGTCAGAGACTAGGAATCCTGTAGCAAATAACTCACCACCTGACTCCCTAAAGCCTGTCCAGAATCTACAAGTCAGGAGTGTGATGGAATACTCTCCAACTGCCTAGATGAGTGCAGCTCCAACAACACTGAAGAAACTTGACATCATTCAGGACATTGCAGCTCACTTGTTTGCCACCCTTTCACAAACATTCACCCCCTCCACCACCAATGAACAGTGGCAGCAGTGTGTACCATCTACAAGGCACCAAGGTTCCTTAGGCAGGCACTCTGACACCCATGACTAGTACCATCTAGAACGGTGTTTTTCTGGTTGGCGATTAGTGACTAGTGGTGTGCCTCAAGGATCAGTGTTGGGATTGCAATTATTTACAATTTACATAGATGATTTGAAGTTGAGGACCAAAGGTAGTGTGCCAAAATTCGCAGATGACACTAAGGTGAGTGGCACAGTAAACTGTGCAAAGGACACTGAAAGTCTATAAAGGGATATAGTCTATAAAGGGAATAGAAACTGGGAGGTTGTTTCCAATGGCAGGTGAAACTAGAACTAGGGGGCATGGCCTCCACTAACTTCAATAAAGAAAAATATTTAAGAAATATACGAGTAGAGTTTCATATAAACAAGTATTTTCCAAGCAAGTATAGTACTACTTATAACTAACATAACCAGCTGATAATCTTTTGGAAGTAGAAAAAAAAGTTTTAAATAACAAATCTCACCATCAGAAAAGAAGAAAGATCTTGTTCCGTCTTGACGAACGTAAAAATTAGGGCCAAGTTTGTGGCCACTTTTAAATCGGAGCATGGCATGATCATACAGTCCGTAATCTCTGAATAAGATGTATCCACCAGGTTTCAGTACCTTCCACAGTCACACAAGAATCAAAGTCACAGTTAGATCATTTGCGATGATGCACTACCAACTGAACAAAGTGGGCCTACAGGAATAATTTACTTGTATTAGCTTAGTGGGTCACATTCTCAGTGAATTAATAAAAGGCAACACCACTAGCCCAGAAGATACAAAATGCATAAATCTTTATAAGTGAGACTATATTCATAGAAACAAAATATTCAATTATCTCTTTTTTAAATTTTTCTCCATCAACAAGATAACATTTGATATTTAGTAACATCAGTGCTAAATGACTGGGTTCTTCAAAGCTCAATTAACAAAAACTTGCACAGGTACTATGTTCAATTATGTTTAAATTATAAAATGTACAATTTTCCGAGAGGAGATGGCAACATAACATGTACAACAGATATATAATTTACTTTCATTTCAAGGTCATCACTTCTACAGAAAATGTTTGTCAAATTCTTTTGAATCTTCCCCATTTACATCACTATGAATATGATGGCAGCATGTGTACCATTAAAATACAAACCTTACGAATGTTTTCTAACGCCAGCTGCATCTTGTCAGGATGAATGGCAGAAAGCATGAAGATCATTGTTACAACATCCACGGAGTCTGCTGGCACATTTTCCAGTAAATCATCTTTTGTCAGATCACATTGAAAGACCTTACATCGTTCAACTTTATACAAACGGTTTTGCTTTAAAAAAAGAAACAAGCAGAGGAATGGATGAGAAGGAATCTGTACAGGAGGCTGAGTGATTAGTTTTAACATGTTATTGTTTTTTAAGCTATTTCCATTCATGTCTGAAACAACTGACTGGATTATGTGGGGAATTTGAAGAAGTTGCAATACAAGCACATAATACAGCTCGAGTATCCTTTTTACCTGTACATCCAAAAACGAAACGCATCCAAAAGCTGAATATCTTTTTGAATGAACCCCAACCAAGTCAACATGGACTTCAGCAGCCTCTTGTGCAGGAAGTCTAACTTTTGGCCTTCCAAGTGTGATTTTTATGGTTATTTAGTGCTTTTATTCAACCTTGTCAAAAAGACCATCAGCTACCTTTATGGGTGACAATGAGAAGGTAAAGGAAGCATAATTCATTATCAATTGCTAATGAAGTTGCTGCAGAAACTTGACTGTGATGTGTCTGTGAGGCAACTGAGTGAGGAGTTGGGATGGGTAGCATCACCATGTATGATTTAAGGTAGCAGAAAGACTAAGGACATGATCTTACCAGCCGTTCATGCCATGCTTCAGCGAGGTCAGAGAATTTAGCACTGCAGTGGGATGAGAAAATCCCACTGGTGTGAACGGTGGTAACATTCCAGGCCAACTGTTTAAATTGTACATTGAAAAGAATTCACAAAAGTTAATAATAGAGAAAATTTGCATTGGTCGAAAAACTACGAACATGATAGTCTTGTGATGATGGAGTGGATTTGACACCGCAGGAGTAAAAGGTTTTTGCTGACTTGTCCAGTGATCATGCAGCAAGTTCTACCAGCAAGGGCTGAGGCTTGAAGTGCATGTGATTACATGACAGATTGGTTGGAGAAATTCAAGAAGGGTCGTTGTATCAAGTTTTTGAAAGTGTACGGCGATAAAGCACCTTCAGACATAACACAACTGAAAAAAATATTGGGATTACTATACTAATTTCAGACCAAAACCTTTCACCTGAATGTATTTACAATGTTGATGAAATAAGTCTACACTGGCGATATGTCCCTTAGAAAATGCTAGCAACGGCTGAGCAGAGTACATTAACAGGTGTTAAGGATGCCAATAATATGTTGACCATCTTTGGCTGTGCCAATGCAGCTGGCACACACAAATGTAAATTAGTTGTAAACAGGAAGAACAAATGTCCCGGGTGCTTCAAGGATGTTCAAACATTACCTGTTTGCCACTACGTCAATAAGAGTGCCTGGATAACAAGGGACATGGTTTCTGATTGGTTTCACAACCACTTTAAAACTCCTTCTTGAATATATAGACTCCTTCATGATGCAAACAGGGGTTTGGGGATGAAAGGTTTCCAAAAGGAGTTTACAGTTAAGAATGCCATCTACATAGCTACTAATTCTAATTACTATTCTATTCTAGTGCCTTGTTGATAAAAAAAACAACTTGACCAACAGCTGGCACAACCTATGGCCCACAAAAATGTTCCCTGATGATGGTAATATTGTAAGATGTCTCACAACATCAGGTTAAAGTCCAACAGGTTTATTTGGTAGCAAACACGAAGTGGCGTTTGCTAACAAATAAACCTGTTGGACTTTAACCTGGTGTTGTGGGGCTTCTTACTGTGTTTACCCCAGTCCAACGCCAGCATCTGGAAATGATGATAATATTGACAAAGACTTGAAGGATTTTGTGTGGACAAGGAACGGAAGATGGTAAACCAGCTCCTTTAGCATGTAAAAGATATAGCATTGAAATGTGCAAATATGTTGGACGGTGAGGAAATGTTGAGCATTAACATTGATACCCCAATCATGCATTCTTTGACTGACAGGCAGATTGTAAAAATGGTATAATGACCAGATCAACTTATAATAGTGCCACAGGTTGATAGATCCGCTCAAATAACATGCATTTACAAGTGAGCAAAAAATGTAAGCTTCCAAAATAAAAGACAAACTTATCAAACAAAAACCAATGTTGATGAGGCTTTTGAAGCTAGAAGAACTATTCAAGAAGACCTGCTCAACAGAGTACACTGACTCAGAACCCTTTCCTACAAGTTCCTTAATCATGATTTAATTAATGCAGTCATCATTCGAATCCATCTTACTTTGTGCAGGGATAACACCAAGGCTATTGTGTGAGTACTCAAAATTTTTTAAATCAAGCTAAGAATGCAAGGCAATTTTATATTATAGGTGTAACAAGCAATAATAGGGAAAAAGTAGAGGGTGCGGGGTGGTCAGTGAGAAATAATTTAGTATTTGTAATGATAACTAGCCTAGGCTTAGACTATAGTGATGCAAGGAGACCTAGGCCTACTGTATACATGGTAGGCATATCAAATCCTAAAAGCGAAAATGAATACTGAAACACAGAAACATAGAAAATAGGAGCAAGAGGCCATTTATCCCTTTGAACCTGCTCCACCATTCATCATGATTATGGCTGAACCCAATAGCCTAATCTTGCTTTCTCCCCATAACCTTTAATCCCATTTGCCCCAAGTGCTATATCTAGCTACCTCTTGAAACGCAACCCATGGGTTTTGGATAAAGGATGCTTGACCTGTATCACTTAAGTGACTGTAAAGACCTTTAAACCTCCTGCATGAAAGGTGTTTTAACATTCATATCAATGGCATTGAAAATCTGGCCGTATCATTTATTTTCTGTGCAAATTTACTGTATCTCTAGTGTACATTTACTAGCGGTTCCACCTTGAAAGATTTCAGCACAAAAAGGTTTAAAAAAAATCAAGAAAATGATCAAAAACAATTATAAACATGTTGCAAATACCTTCACAAATTCTATGGCCCGGGGCGAGAAGTCACAAGCATAAATGAAGATATTCAGATCATCCTCTAAAAGAGGGAACAAACAGTTACCAACCCCACAGCCAGCTTCCAACAGAATCAGTTTCTGATTTTCAAACTGCATGGAGAGAAAAAAACAAACAATATTAAGAATAATTTGCATTTTTATACAACCTTTCATAAAACAAAGTAATCCACAGAGCTTCATGTAAGAAAAAGTGGACACGCCCAGCAGTATTAGAAGAGATAACCAAGAGAGGCAGGTCAGGGAAATAGGTAGAAAAGTGAAGAGGATTTGGGTGGAAGTTCAGACAGTAAGATTCAAGGGTTTGTCAGCAATGAATAAGTGACAAGGGGAGAACATCAGAGGGCATGAGGTAGAATGCAAAGTGGGAGGGAAGGGTGGAGTGAGGCTGAGAGTAATTTTTATACCTGATTTCGAATTTAGTATGCCAGGGACCGGGAGCTAGCACAGGTCAGCAAGTAAGGGGTGATGAACAAGTGGAACTCAATGCAGGAAAGGATATAGAAAATGGAGTTGTGGATGAGCTACACACTGTTAGGTAGAACATTATGGACTTAAATCTTTTAGTCATAATAGCATCAACCAGGTTTTCAGTGGCAGTAGATGGCAGAGACTGGCAATGCTCTTGGGATAGAAGTAAGCAGACTTGATGGTGGATACAGTATAGAGTTTGAAGAATAACAAAATGGCAGAACAATGAGCTTGTGCACTATTTAAGTGAGTGGGTGACAGGATAATGTGATTGCAGCCAAGGGTGCGGACTTTGTGGCAGAAGTCCCATAAGATGGATTCTATTTTCTCAATGCAGGTTCATTGGTAAGAATTCTGGTACAAGATACTGTTGCAAATAATGGTGGTGGAGAGGTAAAGCTAAATGGTGGTCATGTATATGTTGAAACTGGCTTCATGCCTATGGATAATCTTTTTGGTGGTAGCATATACACAAGGGAAAAAAGGTGAAATCAAAAGTAGGACCTCCAAATAAGGTGAAGGTGACAATGAGGGTGAGGAGCAAAAAGAAATCATTGCTGCAGATGAGTTAGCTATAATGAGACAGACAGGAAGAGTACCAAGTGGAGCAGCTTTCTGGAGGGATAAAGAAATTGAAGTATATGAAATGGCTGGTCACATTTGCACTCCCCAGTAATTTTCTGAAATCCAATATGTTCTCTGCAAGTTTGTACTGGACTTGCCTATTGCTGAAATAGCAGCCCGATAATTCAAGTTTGGATTTTCTTTACTCCACATCACTTACTTCTCTACATGCTTTCAGCTCTTCAAACTCCCTGGTTGTCCAATGTCTATCTTTGAAGAAGTTGGTGCTGTTCCTTTTGTAAAATAAATCCCAGTTCTTCTGTGCATCTATTTCGAGTTTTTGTTGTTTAAAATCCGACACTAAGCTCCGATCATTTATGAGTTTTTCTGCTTCTTCAGGGGTGAGGATTCTTTCCCTGGCCCCTCTGACTTGAAAAGGCACTTCTGATTTGGAGGGTACTACAGTTACAACGTTATTGCTTAAAGAGCAATTGTTCATCCCTTCTGTTCCGCATGTTTGGGCAGCATAAGAATCAGGTGGTTCCATGTCATCTCCCATGTTTGCAATATTCCAGATGTCCTTAATGCAAGAGAAAAACAAACTTTAGACTGCTGTTTAAAACTCAAAATAGTACAACACAATCAAAGGTGTCATCTCTGCATTCAAAGATGATATAGGATGATCTACTTTTCAAAAGTGGGTAAATATATGTAATGAAATTTTTGTGGAATGAATACTGTGCATCTTTTTATTGTATATCAGAGACAGACAATTATTAGACTGTTTTTGCAAGTGGGAGCCAGAAATCAGTCCATGTATCCCAAGAGTGCTAGATATTTGTGCCGCAACACACTATCATTTAACAATGCCTGCAGATCGCTGTTTTTTGTCAAACAACTCCAGTTACCAGTCCATGTATCTCAAAGAGCCCCAGTTACCAGGTTATGTATCTTGAAGGTTTCCAATTACTGGTCTGTGTATCTCAGACGGCTCCAATTTCCAGTCCATGTATCTTGTAAAGAGTTGATTACCAGAGGAGCGTGCAGAATCACAGAATGATAATATATAATGAGGCCATTCAGCCAGTCATGTCAATGCAAGGGCAAGTCAGCATGTTCCTGGTACCCTCTTTTCACCACAAATTTTCCCACTGTAGGTGCTTGTGCAAATCTCTTGCAAAAGCCATGATTGGAACTACTTCAAGCACTCTCAAGCAGTGATTCACTGATCCATTCATTACTTAAAAGGTCTTCCTCAACTCACCTTTGGTTCTTTTGCTAATAGCATTCAGTGCTACCCCTGCGATCAATGCAAACAGTTTCTCTGAATCTATTCAGTCATAAGAACATAAGAAATAGGAGCAGGAGTAGGCCATCCAGCCCTTCGAGCCTGCCCCGCCATTCAATAAGATCATGGCTGATCTGTCGTGTCTCAGTTCCACCTTCCCGCCCTCTCATAGAATCCCTACAGTGCAGAATAACCCTTAATCCCCTTGCCTATCAAAAACCTATCAACCCGCGTCTTAAATATATTTAGCGAGGCAGCCTCCACCACTTCAACGGGCAGAGAATTCCAGAGATTCACCACCCTTTGAGTGAAGAAGTTCCTCCTCAACTCCGTTCTAAACTGCCCCCCCTTTATCTTGAGGCTGTGCCCTCTAGTCCTACTGTCCTTTCTGAGCGGGAAGAGCCTCTCCACCTCTATCCTATCCATCCCATTCATCATCTTGTACGTCTCAATGAGATCTCCCCTCATTCTTCTAAACTCTAACGAGTACAAGCCTAGTTTATTCAGCCTCTCCTCATAGTTCAACCCCCTCAGCTCCGGTATCAGCCTAGTAAACCTCCTCTGCACTCCCTCCAAGGCCAAAATATCCTTGCGTAAGTACGACGACCAAAACTGCACACAGTACTCCAGTTGCGGCCTCACCAGTGCCCTGTACAGTTGCAGCAAGACCTCCCTACTTTTATATTCAATCCCCCTCGCTATGAAGGCCAGCATCCCATTCACCTTCCTGACCACCTGCTGCACCTGCAGGCTGGGTTTTTGCGACTCATGCACAAGGTCCCTCTGCACCGTCGCATGCTGCAGTTTTTCGCCATGTAAGTAATAGTCCTTACTACCATTATTCCTACCAAAGTGGACAACTTCACACTTGCCAACATTAAATTCCATTTGCCAGTTCCTGGCCCATTCGCCCAGCCTATCTAGATCGTTCTGCAGACTTTCCACACCTTCCGCACAATTTGCCGTTCCACCAATCTTGGTGTCATCAGCAAATTTCGACACCATACACTCGGTTCCCTCCTCCAGATCATCTATATAAATGGTAAATAGCTGAGGCCCCAGCACCGACCCCTGGGGCACTCCACTAGTCACCAACCGCCAATCCGAATAGCACCCATTGACCCCCACCCTCTGCCTCTTATTTGACAGCCAATCCCCTATCCACGCTAACACCCTACCCCCAACTCCATGCCCCCTGACCTTCTGTAATAACCTCTTGTGCAGCACCTTATCAAACGCCTTCTGAAAATCAAGAAACACCACATCCACCGGCTCTCCTCTATCCACCGCCCTAGACACATCCTCATAGAGCTCCAATAAATTTGTCAGACACGACTTCCCCTTAACGAAACTGTGCTGCGTCTGCTCTATCAAACAATTCTCCTCAAGATGCCTCGCTATTCTCTCCTTGATCACGGATTCTAACATTTTACCTACAACAGACGTTAAACTAACCGGCCTATAATTCCCTGCCTTTTGCCTGACACCTTTCTTAAACAACGGCGTAACATTAGCCATTTTCCAATCTTCCAGCACTTCCCCGGAATCCAGCGACGTTTGGAAAATAATCAACAAGGCATCCACTATCACCTCCGCCATTTCTTTCAGAACCCTTGGATGCATTCCATCCGGTCCTGGGGACTTGTCCACAATCAGTCCCTCCAGTCTTTCGAGCACTGCCTCTCTAGTATCAATAATGTCAGTCTGAGCTCCTAAGATTCTTAATATCTCTAGCAATTCTCCACTCTTCCCTTTTCTGAAGAAACCAAGCCCAGCTTCTGCAATCTATCCACATAACTGAAATCCCTCAATATTGAATCATTCTTTTCTCCACACCTTTGCCAAAGCATTCCTCCTAAAGTGTGGTGCCCAGAATGGAAGAAAATAGTTTAGCTGAGGCTGAACCAGTGTTTTATAAAGGTTCATCATAACTTCCTTGCTTTTATACTCTATGCCTCTGTTTATAAAACCCAGGATTAGGTTACAAGGGGACATAGATAGGTTGTGTGAGTGGACAAAATCTGGCAAATGGAGTATAAAGCGGGAAAATGTGAAATAATCCATTTTGGGAGGAAGAATTAAAAAAAAAAGCTTATTATCTAAATAGCGAGAGATTACAGAGCTCTCAGGCTACAGGGGATCTGGATGTCCTAGTGCATGAATCATAAAAGGCTGATACGCAGGTACAGCAAATAATTAGGAAAGCTAACAGAATTTTATAATTTGTGAGGCGAATTGATTACAAAAACAGGGAGATAATGCTTCAGTTGTACAGGTGAGACCACATCTTAAGGAAAGATTGAAATGGGTTAGAAGCAGTTCACAGGTTTTTTTAGACTAATTGCAGGAACGGGTGGGTTTTCTTACCAGAAAGCGCTTTAGAGGTTAGGTTTGTGTCAACTGGAATTTAGAAGAGTAAGATGTGTTTTGATTGCAACCTGAGGGGTATTGACAAGTGTGGATGTTTCCTAATGTTTGAGAATCCAGTAGTAGGGATCACTGTTTAAAAATAACAGGTTGCTCACTTAAGACAGAGATGAGGAGAATTATTTTCTCTCAGAGGATCACGAGTATCTGGAACTCTCTTCCTCAAAAGACAGTGGAAACAGAGGCTGGAATCTTATCACTGTTCACACCAGCGGCATTTTCCCATCCCACTGCGGTGAATGGAGATTTGGCTGGCTGCCAAATTCTCTGACTTAGCTGCAGCGGGAGTGTGACATAAACGGTTGAATCCCAAGTCTTTATCAACTCTGAAGGAAAGTCATGCAAACTCTAATGTTGGATCTGTTCTCTCTCCACAGATGCTCTCAGACTTGCTGAGATTTTCCAGCATTTTCTATATTTTCTCTAAAAGAGTAAATCGACTCGTGTTTCCAGCACTTTCTGTTTTTAATTACGACTACCACAGTTCTTATACCTCTCTCTAATTTTCCTGTTATCTTATAGAGAATCACTTATCAATCCAAGTACCTCGGAGATTGCCAGTTAGCAATGTAACTACTGGTGGCAACCTAGGTGGGCCTTGAGCTATCTAAGTGTTGGGATACCATGGTGGCAGAGTGATTAGCACAGCTGCCTCACAGTGCCAGGGATTTGATTCCTAGTTTGAGTCACTGTGCGCAGTTAATATGTTCTCCCCGTGTCTGCATGGGTTTCCTCCATGTGCTCTGGTTTCCTTCCACAGTCTGAAAGACATGCTGGTTAGGTGCACTGGCCATGCTAAATTCTCCCTCAGTGTACCCAAACAGGTGTTGGAGTGTGGTGACTAGGGGATTTTCACAGTGACTCCCCCCCGCCGCCATTAACTCCTTTACTGATACATTGATAATTATTTTGGTGCTGCTTCATGCTCTCGTCTGGACCTGGAAAACTTCTTCAACTTCATTTCCAGTTTCCACCCCTCCATCACCTTCACCTGCTCCATCTCAGACACTTCCTTTTCCTTCCTTGATGTTTCTAAGTCCATTTCCGGCAATAGATTATCTACCATTATCTAATTCAAGCCCACTGACTTGCATAGCTATTTGGACTACAGCTCTTCACACCCTACATCCTGTAAGGACTCCATCCCCTTCTCTCAGCTCTTCTGCATTTGTTCCGATGATCCTACTTTCCAAAGTGATGCTTCTAACATGTGCTCCTTTTTGCTCAACGGTGGTTTCCCACCTACAGTTGTTGACAGGGCCCTCAACACTATGCGATCCTTCTCCCGCGCCATGACCCTCATCCCCTCCTCTCCCTCCCAGAACAAAGACAGAGTCCCCCTTGTTTTCACATTTCACCCCACTAGCCTCCACGTGCAAAGCATAATCCTCTGCCATTTTCGCCAACTCCAGCTTGATGCCACCACCAAACACATCTTTCCTTCACTCCCTCTGTCAGCATTCCGCAGAGACCATTTCCTCTGGAATAACCTAGTCCACACCAGCATTATACCTAACACCTCACCCATCACTCATGCAACTGAATAAGGTGTAACATCTGCCCCTTTCATGCTTACCATCCAAAGTCCAAAACACTAATTCCAAGTTAAACAGCGTTTCACTTGCACCTGTTTCAATTTGGTCACTGCATTCACTGCTCCCAACGTGGTCTCCTCTATATCGGAGACACCAAACATAGACTGAGTGATCACTTTGCTAATCACCTTTGGTCTGTGCACAATCAGGACCCTGACCTTCTAGTTGCTTGCCATTTTAACACACGATCCTGCTCCCATGCTTAGATGTCTGCTCCTGGCTTGCTGTAATGTTCCAGTGAAGCTCAATGCAACCTGGAGGAACTGCAACTCATTTTCCGGCTAGGCACATTCCAGCCTCAACATCGAATTCAACAACTTCAGATGATTAACTCTAACCCAACTTGACCCCTTTGCTTTCTTTTTTTTTAGCTATTCTCCACCTTTTATTTCTTAGTCTTTATTTTTCATTCCCCCTATTTTACCCCCTTTTCCCTCTTTTTCTCAATTTTACCTCCGTCCCCCCACATCTCCTGTCAGATGATGTAATGAAATCAGAGGATAAATCAGTTTACCCTCTGATTTCAGCTCCTCTGCCATTTGGCCATTCCCACCTCCATTCTCTCTCTGGACGGCCATTAGCAGCCTTTCCCCTTGTTTCTGTGGCTGCGGCTCATCTTTCATCCCCTCACCCTACAGCGTGAATACCTTCCACTTTCTATGCCTTCTAACTTTGACAACATCTGGACTCGAAATATCAGCTCTTTTCTCTCCTTGCAGCTACTGCCAGACCTGTTAATAGTTTCCAGCATTTTCTCTTTTGATTTTCACAGTAATTTCAACGTAAGCCTGCTTGTGACACTAATAAACTTTTAAAAAAAAGCACCTATGGCCAGCTAGATGGACCTGAAACCGTCTAGGTGCTAAAAGGGCGCTGAGTGAAAACACGTTGTTGTTGTTATGCGCGCTAAGGACACCCGGAAAGAAAACCATCTGCAAAATAAACACAAAACACTAAAGATTCAAACCTTGAAGCCCGAATATTTCTTACCGCACAAATGTGGTCTCTGGGGAGCAGCCACAGGATGGAATCAGGATGCGCGCCGCATCCTCAGCCCCGACAGCGCGTTCACATGCCTCCTGGCCCGCCGACAACGCGCACGCCGCCGAGTCCAAGTCAGTGTGCGCATGCACCACCTGCAGCGCGTGCCTGCGCCACCGCGTCCGGATCGATGTGCGCATGCACCACCTGCAGTGCGTGCCTGCGCCGCCGCGTCCGAATCGATATGCGCATGCGCCGCCGCGTCCGAGTCGGTGTGCGCATGCGCTACCAGCAGCGCGCGACTTCGCCGCCGCGTTCTGCGCGTGCGCCGCTGCCTCCCCGTCAGTGCGCGCGGGCATTCGCGGCGTCGTCGGGTATATTTACTGTTTGAATTTAACGGCCGCCCGGTCGGTCACGTTTAAAAAAAAACTCCATCGGAAGGGGAAAGACGGTGGGGCCGCTCCGGCAGGGGAGTTTTTATTTATTGATGATTGAAGCGTTCGGCGATGAATGGCACCGCGCAGCCGGCGCTGGGCAAGGAGGAGCACGTGCTGAAATTGGGCGAGAGTTTCGAGAAACGGCCCAAGAGCTCGTTTCACACTATCCGCTGTGAGTGAGTGCGGGAGTAGGCCGGAGAGGGAAGCCTGAGGCCTAGCAGCCTGAGGCCGCCAGTATGATATTCAGGCGGGGGAAGACATAGCGAGAGTTCCACTACTAGATATAAAGTGAATGGGGCAGGCGGCTCTGAGAGCTCGGCTTGCGTCTGGCCGAATGCACATTGTTCTTGAGCGACCCTGGAAGCGCTGCCCCCCCACCCCAATCGCCTTCCTTCTGTTGCCCTAGTTACCCCGGGGCAACGTAAGACAACAGGATTTAAAGGGTTAATTTAAATGGCCCCACCCTCCCTTCCGGGTTAGATAAGCTTGGCTTGTAACCCCTTTTAGTTTTAGTAGTTATTTATTAGTGTTGGAAGTAGGCTTACATTAACATTGCAGTGAAGTTACTGTGAAAATCCCCTGGTCGCCACACTATGTTTAGACGGTTCAGCAGCGATCTATTGGTCTTTATATATATATGTAACCTTTCACTTCCTGGGAGTGCCCCCCAAAATGCCTAACAGTATTAGAGACCTAGCAGCTCCAATTTGCACATAGCAAGGTTCCACCATGGGTAATAATAATGACCATCTACTTTCTAGGGTAGCACAGTGGTTAGCGCTGCTGCCTCTCAGCGCCAGGGACCTGGGCTCGATTCCTGGCTTGGGTCACTGTTGATGCGGAGTCTGCATGTTCACCCCCTGCCTGCATGGGTTTCCTCCAGGTGTTCTGGTTTCCTCCTCCATTCTGAAAGATGTGCTGGTTAGGTGCATTGGCCACACTAAATTCTCTGTCAGTTTACTTGAACAAGTGCTGGAGTGTGGCGACTAGGGGATTGTCACACTAATCTCACGTAAGCCTACTTGTGATGCTAATAAATAAACTTTAACAAAAATCTAGTGATGAAAGCAAAATGCTGTAGATCCTGGAAATCTGAAACAAAAACAAAAAATGCTGGAAAATCTCAGCAGGTCTGACAGAATCTGTGGAAAGAGAATAGAACCAATATTTTGTCATCTCTGCTGGAGGGTCACCCTGACTCAATGTAGTTCTATTCTCTCCATAGATGCTGTCAGACCTGCAGAAAGTTTTCAGCATTTTCTGTTTTACTTTCAATATTGGTTGAGGGATTGCGTATTGTGAAAATAGTGATTTTCATTTTACGTTTACCTGAGAAGACGGAGCGGGCTGCAGGTTTCAAGTCCCATGTGCCAGGTGGCAGTTGTCACCGTGAAGAAATTCCTGGGTGTTTACATTGGAGTGTCAGCCTGGATTTTGTGCTCTGCTGGTTTGAGCCCTCAACTGCTGACGTGAAACAAGAGTGCAACTACTCAGACAAGGCTGACTTATCAACCTTTTTCATAAAAAGGATTCCCCAAAAAGTATGAATTGCAATGTTAATGGAATGGATTCATAGATTTTTATTGGGTGTGAGTATCTAGGGATATAGAACATAGTTGGGCAAATGGAGTCGAGGTGGAGAGACATTGGCTACTTATTGGGATGTAATTCCACATGTTGTGAACCCTTTGACTCTAAGTTACCCAGGATTGTTTTCCCAATTGCTGTCCAATGACCCCTGATAGACAAGTGTTGTTGTGTGCAGAACATGGTGCTTTGAGTTGCATTGTCAAATCATTTGTGAATGCTCACTGCTCACGTTCATATGGAAAGACGTAGAGATGAACAGTGATACTTGATCTGTGCAGACTGTCCTTTTTTGATAACTGATGTGTGCATCTCTTTCCTTTCAGATGACTTTAAGCCAGCATCCATTGATACCACTTGTGAGGGTGAGCTGCAGGTTGGAAAAGGTGACCAAGTCACCATAACATTGCCACACATCCCAGTAAGTTCTCATAAATACGGGCTTTGCTCTTGTCAGATTAGAACTCTTTCTATCTCAAATAAGGTTTGATCCACAAAATCTATATATCAGAACTTGAATTTCTTGCTGTTATTTCATCCAGCACCTGATCTTTCCTACTGCCTTTTGACTCTGTTTTATGCTGTTACAAAAGTATCAACTTCACTGCACAACATCAAAAGGAATACTGTAAGTGGAATGTCCAAGGCAACATTTATTTAATTTCAATATATCAAATATCCTTTGTGGCCTCTGAAAATGAAACTTCCTAAATTACTACAAGAAATGAATGTGAAAATGTGCTAGATTCTTGGTCTGGCTAGTCAGTAAAAACTCTGCAATAATTGAAGTTGTAAGGAGCCTTCCTCTAAAAGGTCAGTTTCAGACAGGTATTTGGGGGAAATTTGTCTTCCAAGTGGGCGTCATAAAATATCTTGTTTCTTAAGGAAGCGATGGATGCCAAATAATAAAAGAGAAATTGGGAAGGGTGACCAAAGTATGTTTGACACTGCTCTGGAACTGCCTCTCTAACTTGTTCTGTTTCATTCATTTTAAGAACTTCCTTAAAATTCACCCCTTTGTCCAAGCTTTTGGTCATTCCTCCTGCTATCTTTTGTGAAACATTTTGGGATGGATTTTTTTCTTTTGTTCAAGAATCAGTATAAATGCAAGTTCAAAGGAATGTGCAGGCTGGAGGCAGTTAGAGTCATTGAGAGGTAAAACCATGTAAGTATTTGTGAGAAGGGATCAGATTTTGAACACGGGGCTGAAAGAGATTGGAAATAACGTGATAATGAGCAAATAGAATCTGGTGCAGGACAGAATGTGGGTACCAGAGTCCTGAAAAGTGAAGAGTGGAGCTGTGTTTGATAATGAGGATATTTTTTGAAGAGCTTGTTAAAGTATTGATAGGCCCCTCAGCAGTGGTGGAAAGATGAAGCAGATAATATCTTTTGGAGTTGAAATTCTATTGACATAGTAGTAGTATGAATAGTTTGAAGCTTTGTTGTGGCTCAAATAATGTACCAAAGTTCATCCTGCATTTAGCAGCCAGGGTGTACAATGGAACAAGCAGTAAAAATATAGAAATTATCGACGAGCAAAAAATGATGTTTTTGTGTGTGATCTTCAATTGCAGAGGTTCTGACACTGGATAATCAGTCTGACAGCACTGAAGTGGGCATGATGTCATGGATGGTGGTGAAGAGATAAAGCTGGCATTATCAAAATACATGTGGAAACTGGTCCCATGTCTATGGCTGATGCCTCTGAAGGCATCAGGTAAAATGAGAAAAGGACCAACTATGGACCCATGGGATACTCTAGAGGTGATTGTATGGGGTAGGAAAGAAAGACAGATTCAAATTTATATTGTGCTTTGTGACTTTGGGACACCCCAATGAGCTTTACAGTCAATTTAAGTAATTTTTGAAGTGCAGTTCTTGTTGCAATGCAAGAAATGCTCATGTAATCTGCACACAACAAAGATTCACAAACAGCAATCTGATCATGACTGAGTTTGTGTTGGTTGAAGTGTTGTTTGAGGGATGGGTATTGGTTAGGACACCTAGAAGAACTCTCCCCTTCAAAATAGCAATATGTGGTCTTTTACAGCCACCTGAGAAGGCAGACATCTCCTTCAAAAGATAGCACTGTTACAGTACTACACCACTTCAATATTACAATGGAGTGTTGGTCTAGATCAGGGGTCTCCATACTACGGCCCGCGAGCCACATTCAGCCCGCAGCGGGCCGCATCCAGATCGGAGTTTGGAGACCGCTGGTTTAGATTATGAACTCCATTCAAGAAACCATTGCTAGAGAATAGATACTAGTAATACTGTGAGGCAGAGGGTAGATAACAGGTTGGTTACCCACTTTTGGGATGTCTTGTTTTCACCTGTGGCCTGTGGTTCTCTTGAGTACCTCTAAGGATTTATTGCTGTCACCACAGCTGGGTTTTAGCATGATTCTTGTTATCTAAACAGAAAAAGACAGAATGTTATTAGGCAAATTATTAGGCAATATCAGTTTCATGAAGCAAGTTAAAGGACTCCTCAATTACTATTGCACAAAGATACAATTGGAAACTAGCAGGTTTATTATGCCTAATGCCCACTTAGCAACAGCCCAGGCTGGTATATTTGGAATTGAACACATGGGAAGTTATGGTACCATTGCATCTTGAAATAATATGCTGAGCCTTAATGAAAGTGATACTCAAGTTGAGCAAGTTACATCACTGAACAGTGAAATCGTGTGAAGAAAATAATTTGTAGAGAGGGAACATACATGTATTACTGTGTTTTATAGTTTCTGTTTGTGTTGTCGGCTGCAAGTATGTTTAATTATTTGCTAAAAACCTCTTAATTTGTGTTAATTTAATAATTCCATTAACTGTATTAAAAAACAGAATAGGATCAAAGGGCTAAATTGCCTATTCTTGGTCCTAGCTCTTATGAGTTCTTATTTTGGATTATTGCTGGATCATCTAATAATTCGAATCAGGCAATGCCCATAACAGTAAAGTTGTAATTTTGTGCAAAAATTGGTAATTCTTTGTTGCTTTATCAAAATGAAGGGTACACTTCACTGATATGCAAAATTTCTATCTTTTCAGTATTTAAATAAATTGGAATGAAATACCTGCCTGAGTACTAGCATAAAGGAAGATGATTGTGATTTTTGAGGGTCAATCATCTAAGTCCCTGGATACAAAGAACAAAATCAGCCCGGGAAACAGGCCCTTTGGCCCAACGAGCCCGCGCCGCCATCTCAACACCACCAATCCACCTCTCTACCCATGACCCCTATCTAATGTTTTATGGCCATCCAGATTGAGAGAAACTGATTTAGGGACAATTTATTCCTGCCAATCAGCCTAACAGTACATCTTTGGGGTGTGGGAGGAAACCAGAGCACCCAGAGAAAACCCACGCAAGCACGAGGAGGATGCGCAAACTCCCACAGACACCGGCCCAAATCCATGTGTCTGTACAGCAATCAGCAATAGTCACTGAGCTGTCATCTTGCCCAGTATCTTGTCCAGTTTAGGCACACACTAACGACATGAAGCACTAGGCCAATCTCGAACAACCAAGAGCAGCCCCAGTACGACCCATCGCGTGTATGCCCCTCGTTGGACATGAGGTGGACCGACTTAAAACCTGTGAATGAAAGAGAAAAAAAAAACATTATTATCATATTACACCCATTTACATTACCAGGGACGCCCCAATGCTAATGACCCTTATTTAAAAGGTTCTCCTATATCCACCCATCTCCAACTCAGTCATGTGCCTGTCTAAGTTACTCTTAAAGGACTCTAGCGTGTTTGCCTCCACCACCTTACTTGGCAGAGCATTCCATACCCCCACTACCCTCTGTGTGAAAAACCTCCCTCTAATATCTGTGTTGTACCGCTCCCCCCTCACCTTAAGTCCATGGCCCCTTGTCCTACGTGTCAATTATAGGAAATAGCTTACCTCTGTTTACTCTATCTATACCCTTCATAATCTTATATACCTCTATTAGATCCCCCCTCATTCGGCTGCAGAGAGTTCCCCAGGATAGTATCATAGGCCCAACCATCTTCAGCTGCTTCCCCAATTACACTCAACTTGAACTTTTCAGGAGTAGACTAGTAAACGTTTTTCCAAATCAATGTTGGTATTTTTATTAAAATATAAAGATAAAATGTCTTTACCATTCCATGTAAGATGTATTTACTGAAGTAGGGAATATCTAGGAGCTTTGTTAAAGTATGGTGCAATATTTGGAGAATACAGTGATATTGTTTTGCCAATTTGAACTCTGATATAAGCCAGAGTAAAGCAGAACTGCAGTAATATCTGGTTTCTTTATCAGGGCTCTACTCCTCCAATGACTGTTTTCAAAGGTAATAAAAGACCATATCAGAAGGATTGTGTACTTATCATTAACCATGATACTGGGGAATTTGTGCTTGAAAAACTGAGTAGCAGTATACAGGTGAAGAAAACCAGGTGAGACTACAAACTGTTTTTAAATTGAATTGAATAATTGTTTTTGTGACTGATAATGTACTATTTCTATACATTGGTTTGTAATCCCATATTTTTCTGATTTACACCTATACAAAATTTTTATAATCAGATTAACAATAATCAATAAAAATACATTAGCATTTATGGAATCTTTGAACTTTATCACATAAAAGAAGGCTATTGAACTCTTCATATCCATGCTAACTCTCAAAGACCTGACTTATTCCTTGGGGGTCTGACCTGATGCTTGTTACATTTTTAATTTATTCTCCTAACAATCGCCCTTTTGTACTTTCAGAACTTAGGGACACAATGCACTGAATGATCACCTCTGGAACTATAAATTCAATAACTATAAAATGCTCAATTTCTAAGATTTCTGCAGATATCGGGCAGGTTGCCATTTAATATTTTTAAATATCAGAATAGTGAAAAGCACTTAAAGCTCACCAGATAATTTTATGGGCATAGGTTTTAAATTCTTTCACAGGATGTTGAGGTTGCTGGCTGGACCCGCATTTATTGACCATCCCTAATTACCCTTGAGAAGGAGGTGGTGATCTGCTTTCCTGAACCATTGCAGTCCATGTGTGTACCACATTTGGGGAATTCTAGGATTTTGACTCAGCAACACTGAAGAAACTGATATAGTACCTAGTCAAAATGATGTGTGGCTTGACAGAGAACTTGCAGATGGAGGTGTTTCAGTGCATCTGCTGCTCTTGTTCTTTTTGGTCATAAAGGTTATAGGATTGGATGGTACTGTTGACAGAATCTTGGTGAGTTGCTGCAGTCTATTTCATAGAATCATGGAATCCCTACAGTACAAAAGGAGGCATTCGGCTCATCAAGTCCGTACTGACCATAATTCCAC
Source organism: Carcharhinus amblyrhynchos (assembly GCF_965287045.1). Classification (NCBI taxonomy): domain Eukaryota; kingdom Metazoa; phylum Chordata; class Chondrichthyes; order Carcharhiniformes; family Carcharhinidae; genus Carcharhinus; species Carcharhinus amblyrhynchos. The sequence goes on along the minus strand of NC_137325.1, from coordinate 20,677,320 downwards.
CCAGGGTCTATTCCCGTAACCCCCCCACATTTACCCTGCTAATCTTCTGATACTAAGGGGCAATTTAGCATGGCCAGTCAACCTAACCTGCACATCTTTGGACTGTGGGAGGAAACTGGAGCACCGTGAGAAAATCCATACAGACATGGGGAGAAAGTGCAAACTCCACCCAAAGTGACCGAGCCCAAATTGAACCTGGATCCCTGACACTGACAGGCAGCAATGCTAACCATTGTGCCATCCTATTTTGTACACACTGTTGACACTGTGTCAGTGGTAGAGGGAATGAATGTTGAAGGTGGTGGATGGAGTGCCTTGTCGTGGATGGTGTCAGTCTTCTTGAGTGTTCTTGGACTTGCAATCAGTCAGGCGAATTGAGATTGTTCCATTATATGTCTGATTTGTGCCTTGTAGATAGGCGATAGGTTTTGGGACAACAAGAGTTGAGTTACTCATCACAGAAATCCCAGCCTCTGATCTGCTCTTATAGCCATTGTACATCTTGTAATTTCTGGTCCGTGGTAACTCCCAGGATTATGAAAGTGGGGGAGTCAGCAATGGCTATGCCATTGAATGTCATGGGAAATGATTGGGTTTTCTTTTGCTGGAGATGGTCATTGCCTGGCACTTGTGTAGCGTGAATATTATTTGCCACTTATCACTCCAAGCATGAATATTGTCCATGTCTTACTGATATGGATGCAGATGGCTTCAGTATCTGAGGAGTTGCAAATGGTTGGGCATAAGACACTATCCTGAGCAATTCCTGCAGTTATATCCAAAGAGTTAGATGAGTGACCTCCATAAATGACAATCATCTTCATTTGTGCTAGGTATGACTCCAGTTAGTGGAGTGTTTTCACCCTGATTCTCATTGACGTCAATTTTGCTCTGACTCTTTGATGTTGCTGAGTCAAATGCTGCCTTAATGTCAAGGGAAGTCACCTCTGTTACTTCACCTCTTTAGTTCAGCTCTTTCGTTCATGTTTGAACTAAGGCTATAATGAAGTCCAGAGCAGTTCAGCTCTTTTGTTTATGTTTGATTCAAGGCTGTAATGAGTTTGGGAACTGAATGGGCCTAACAGAACCCAAAATGAGTGTCAGTGAGTAGGTTATTTTTGCTGATTGATAGCACTGTTATGTTAAATTATCCAGCTGAGTTCTGCAGGTTCTCCGAAGACAATTTTTTTTTTAGCCAAAGACACACAGTAATTTAATGGATCATGTGGCTGTAGTGAGTGGTTTCTCCTCTTGGCAATATAAATTGAAGATTTTTGTTGGAAACAAAAGCACAATTAAACTGAATTTCAACTGACCTTTCTAAGTGCCAGTCCAGTTTTTTTTTATTCATGGGATGTGGGTGTTGCTGGTTGGGCCAGGATTTATTGCCCATCGCTAATCGCCTTTGAACTGAGTGGCTAGCTGGACCATTTCAGAGGGTATTTAAGAGTCAACCACATTGTTAGGCCAGACTGAGTAAGGATGGCAGATTTCCTTCCCTGAATAACATTAATGAATGAACATTAATTAACCAGATGGGTTTTTATGATAATCGACAGTCATTAGACTTTTAATTCCAGCTTTTTTAATAATTTAATTCAAATTTCACCACCTGCCAGGATTCAAACCCTGGTCCATGGAGCATTTTCCAGGGTCTCCAGATTACGAGTCCAGTGACAGTATCTGTACGTCACTCTGTATTGCATTCAAGTTCTTTTTAAAAAAGAAATGAGGCTTGAAATGTAAATGTGAATTTCGTAAGAATTTGAAACAGTTTGTAAATGCTTGAGTTTTGGCAATATTGCACAATTAAACGCACAACAAATTCTTGAATCTTTTCTGGTTGAATTATTTTATCTTCTGTTACCGCCTGTGTTTTCTATGGCATAATCATGAGAAATTTTACAGGAATGATGCTAGAAAACCATTCTAACACTTATGGGAGGCAAGTTTTTCACTGATGTATTTGTGCCATTGCTGATCACTACTTGAGTTACTCCTGGAAAATGTGATTATGAACATTGGGTGAAGATACAAATATATTTGTTTTGAGGCTTTCCACAACTAATTAGCCTCCTGACATTCAGTGTTTGGGCTCGTACATGAAGAATAGCAACTTTGAGAGCTTTTGGTGTTCCTCGTAGATTCACAGAATCGCTACATGCAGCAGGATGCCAGTCAGCCCATCAAGTCTGCACTGACTTTCCGACAGGTCATCCTACTCAGATATTTTTTATTGAATTCAAATTCCACCATTTGCCGTAATGGAATTTGAACCTAGGTCCTCAGCTGAGTTTCTGGATTAATAGTCTAGTGATAATATCACTAGGCCATCACCTCCCCAGATCATCCTACCCAACCCTATCTCCATAGCCCCATGTATTTGCCCCATTAATGGCCCTAATCTAGGACACTAAGGGGCAATTTAGCATGACCAATCCACCCAACCTGCACATCTTGTGGGAGGAAACAGGAGCGTAGATGATGGGAGAATGTGCAAACTTTACACAGTCACCCATGGTCAGAATTGAATCTGAGTCCCTGGCACTGAGACAGCAAGGTGCCATTGTGCTGCCTCTGGAACTATGCTCTATCCAGGATTGTTCAGGAAATGAAATAAACAAAAATGGACTTGATAAATAAGAAATTGGAACTTTTTTTCTTCATGATCCACTTGTTCAGTATAATAGAGTAAGATGTATTAATTCTATTTTCTACTGAACCTGTTTTTGAGTTGGTAATGTGGAAGGTTTTCTTGTAACTATCTAATGATTGATTTCTCAACACACCTTAATCGTCAATTACTAATAATTGTTTCAGAGCTGAAGGGAGCAGTAAAATCCAGGCTCAGTTGGAGTCGCAAGCCGTACGAAGATCTCAACCTTCTGCGCAGTTTAGAGCCCCAAATAAGCCATGTCCTGGGCCGAAAACGTCTCCTTCAAAGGACAATCCATCACCTGAACCACAGCTCGATGACATAAAAAGAGGTATACAAACAAAAGATCTGTGTGGATGCAAACATGAAAATGTTTGGGAGCAGGAAAAATTATTTGATGTGACAAGCTCCAACTGCTTGTTCCAATGTTTTACAGTTTAGTGTATATCTTCTATCCTGTTCCTCCTCCCAAAATGTATGACCTTGCGTTTCTCTTTGGTTTATCCATATGCTCTGCCGACAAACCTGTTTGTCTTTCCCAAATAGTTTACAGTCTTCAGTGTTGACTAAGCTTCCCATTCTGGGCCACCTGTACATTTTGATATAAATCTGAGTCCAAGTCGTTCGTACACATATATTGATAAATAAGTATGCTGAAGAAGTGACCAATTTGGATAGATCAGGAAATGCAATATTGATGAAATTTCAGACGGCTTTCAATCAGTTATCTTGTAAACAATCTGTTACAAAATTTCAAGTCTGATATAAGAGCAATTGTAGCTGCGTAGATGGAGAGTTGGCTGATGAACAGGAAACGGAGAGGGAGACTAAGTGGATGTTCCTTGAATTTGAGGAGAGTTAAAAATAGTATTCCCCATGAGCCAATATAAGTAAAAGGTTTGGCTAGTTTGGTATGGTTGTCAGACTTCAGGAGGCCCTGGACAGGTGAAAGGAATGAACAGATTGACAGATTCAAATTATAATGGAGAAGTTTGTTTTGTTTTATAAAATAGTATGCATTCATTGGAAAGTTATAAAATATATGCAGCAACAGAAAGACCTAGAGGTTCTTTTAAAGTATACATTCAGCTAAATAGTTATAAAAGGCCAGTAACATTTTGGGTTTTATAAATTGGAGCAGAGAGACAATGATAAATAGTTACAAGACAATAGCAAACTACAGTTGCACACAGGATGCAAATTTTTGGTACCCCCTTATATAAAACATATTTAAGTCATGGAAGCAGACAACATAGATCCACCAGAATGTTACCAAGAATGAGAACTTAATAGTGATGGGGACATACTTGAGATAAAAGCGAAGTACTGTGGATAATGGAAATTTGAAATGAAAACAAAAGTGCTGGAAAAACTCAGTGGGTTTAGCAGAGAGAGAAACAGTTAACATTTTGAGTTCATATGACTTCTTTGGAACTCCAAATACTTGGACCGTTTCTGATAGAACAGAGTGGATAAAAAAGAGACTTTAATTATGTTTTTAAATTTTGAAGAATTTTGACTATTTCCTCATTGAGGGTCATCAAGTTAAAATTTATCATTGATAATTTAAGAGTTAGAGCTTGGAATGCTTTACTGCAGCAAGTTGCTGAGGCAAAGATCGCTGAATCTTTTAAAAGAAAGTGGATCATTATTTGGAGTTGAGTAAGATTTTTGGCTCTTGAGAAAGAGATTTGGGACAGTGGGATTATTTCAGGCAACGGTCAAGTACAAATATGATGAGTCTCTTTCTGGTCTGTACATCTCTCTCATTTAGCCACCACTGTTTCTACTCTTCAGCCCAACTATTCATTTGTTTCACCATCCACTCTTTGTGTAAATGTTTGAGGCACAGGAACAGACTTTTCAGTACCTTAGTTCTGTTTCTCCTTTGTGCTAGATCATGGCAGATTGGTATCTTAATTCCATTTACCACCTTGGTTCTACACCTCTTGCTTAACAAAACTTCTAAAAAAATGTAAAACTTTGATTGTTTGATCTAGCCTCAATAGCTACTTGGGAGTGGCAGTTCCAGATTTCTACTACCTTTAATGCCAACATGTTATTACCTTGTTTGCATTATAATGTAATCTTGTAAAACAAATAATATCCTCCTCATACAATGGTGAACATGGAGTCTAACTCTATTTTTATGCAGTATTTTTGCTTTTTTACTTGTACTATTTATCCATGCTGGTGCAACTCAGTAGTTTGTTTTGCCTTATTTTACTGCAAACATGCGCAATTTGTTCTAATTTTTCTAATTTAAGAGAATCGCAAATCTCTTCTATATGCTCCGTCATGATTGAATTCAGAATGCATTCAGTTCCTTGTTTACATGCTAATTTTTACAACTGTCAGCGTTCAACTCCATGCACCATCTATTTTCCCATTTTCCAAAAGCTTCAAATCTTTCTAAATTTATTTGTGCTTAAATATGCTTCCACTACTTTAGTGTCATCTACAAATGCAACCTTGACTTCGTTTCCATTGTAGATTGGCGTATTTTCTGTGATTTCAACTTCTTAAGGAGCAGAAATAGTGAATCCTTTTGTTTTCAGAAAGAAGCTGTGTGTGAATAAATAGTTCTATTTATTTTTGCAAAAGGAGTTCATTATCTTTTCCTCCTATTGATAGCTGTAACTACTACAGGCATTTTTATTCCTTAAAACATATCACTTGTTCTATTTACTACAGGTGATGAGAATTACACAGGAATGACAAGGTGGTTGTCTGTGAATTTCAGCAATGTGTTGCTTTATGATGTATGGCATGAAAGGGGAAAAAGGACAGATTTTTAAATGTGCTTGAGCATTTATAGTTTTAAATTGTTTTTTGTTGTATTGCGTTCTTCCCTATACAAGAATTTTAATGCAAAACAAGGCACAATGTCTAAGAAAGATTGAGTTCCATCTCTTTAAAGAAAGCCAGTGAATTTAGAGCTGGTATCTTACCTTAATAGTTTCTTTTCCTCTCCATCCTTATAGAATTGAGAGCTGAAGTTGATATTATTGAACAAATGAGTAGCAGCAGTAGTTCCTCAGATTCAGGAAGTTCCTCTGGCAGTGACGACAGCTCTAGCAGTGATGTGGAAAATGAAGCTCACCCTTCCTCTACACCACCGCAGATGCAACCCCAACAACAACCCCAATCCCAACCCCAGCAACAGCAGCCGCAACAGCCATACCAGCAGTACAGTAACAGAAATGCCGCCACGAATGGCACCAGCAGACCAGGAAGCAATCAGCTTATGAGCACACTGAGTAAGTACGCTGTACTTATTTGCATTCTTCATGCGGTTGTGAGATAATTTTCTACCAAGTTTATGTTCTACTTTCCTTCTGTGCAATACGTGTTTGTAACTAGATGCGTGGCTCTCAAGTATTCAATATCAAACAAAGATAAAGCCTGTTGCTGCCAATGTGAGAATGTTTGTTTATGGCAGAAATGCCCAAAACTGTTGGTTATTGCAAGGGGTATTGCCCACATTCTGCTGTGATCACACAGTTTTCAAGAATATCTGAAAAGGTTAATGGTATCTTCAATTCTTAGCCAAAGGCAACTTTCATCTTCTCGTAGAATCCTATAGTGCAGAAGGAGGTCATTTGACCCATCAAGTCTGCACCGACCACAATCCCACCCGTTTCCCCACATATTTACCCTGCTAATAGACACTAGAGTCAATTTAGCACGGCAATCAACCTAACCTGCATATCTTTGGAGTGTGGGAAGAAACCAGGGCACATGTAGGAAACTCGCTCTATTTGGGAATATAAGCAATGAAAATAAACTTCCATCAAATAGCTGTAATTTTGATGATTTCATTAACACCATTATTTTTATGTGCAGTTAAACATTTATATTTATTATTTTTGTTTTGCTTAATTGGATATACAGAGGAATTTGCCCTGGCTTTCTTCATAAGACTATAAGTAACATATCTCATTAAGACCTGCATGTTTCTAAACCTATGCAGAATTTGACAAAAGTAGAGATATGTATAAAATATTAATAAATATTCAACATCATAAAAGTTATCAAAAGGTATTTTATTAATTTTTAATCATTGGAATGTTTGCAACCAACTCTTCAGCCAAAAATTGCAGAAGGCCCAGGCCTGGCATAAGATGGCAACCAGCCAAAAATAAATGCAGCCTATAATGCAGGGACTTAAAGAATTGCTTTGTTTTTCAAAAGCTATTACAATAAAATCCAGTTTTTATTATAACAGAAGCCAAAGACAGCATGCATGTAGCTCAGTGTTAAGATCAGTCTGATGGTGGTGTATCTATTCACTCCACCTGTCAGTATTATTAATTTTCAGCAGCTGGATTGATTGCCTCTTGTTGCAAGCTGCCGGCTGTCATGGCTCCTGTGCATTTGGTTATTAGATACAGTCAATAATTGGGTCGTGTTGAGCACTTTTACTTAGCATTTCTGTGTCTACATTGTCGTATTTAATTCAGTGGAGCTGTGCCAGCTTGACAATCTCAACAACAAAGAGAGAGGTCCTGATGACTGCAAGTCAGTGTTGTGGCTGTTTTGCAGACAACCTGAACTTGGGTGGTGTGAGCTGGCACACTAGCTACAATGTAGCAGATTGGGATGCTCCCAATGATGGGTTCTGCATTCAATCTCAAGCCTTACAGATGTCACTGAGCTGTTACCACTATTTCATGCTCCCTATTATAAATAGGATACAAAGGGCATTGCTATCAGGCATGAAATGAGATCACATTTTAATTTTGATGGACCCCCTTTAAACCTCACAGACCCATAGGGGGCACTGTTCCCCTGGGTGAGATCTCTATCCTACAAAACTTGTGAACAATACGACACTAACACTTTGCTGTGGATACATTAGTTTCCATCTAATTCTTAGGTAGTATTGCCATTGAAATGCATAGCACAATGAATAGTTGGCTGTTTTAGGTTTTTCTTCTAATTATAGAATAGCTTATTCCTGAAAATCCTCCTTCCAAGATTTGGGCTTCTACCATGAGCTCCACATCCCATTGGCAGAAGTCTCATGGGATCCTCCCCATAATTTGCCTGTTGACCTCCAGGCTGTCTGATCTTCATAGACCCAAATCCATTGAGCTGCCTTCTTGCTGTCCTTTACAGGTGGGCAGCTAGCTGGCTGGCAGGATTCTAGTAAGGCCTAGTTTTTAAAGTGGATTCTGTCTCTTGAGCAGCTCACAGGCCGGTGACCTGGCCAGTACTTAATATTGCCCTTATAGAAGAGGATTACCTGGAAAGTAAAAATAGATGTGAATGGCTATATAAAGGTTGCTTGCTGTATATAACATGAACCTTTATTTTTAGGAAATGATTTGCAATTGAGTGAATCTGGAAGCGACAGTGATGATTGAAGTTTTAAGAAAATGGACCACAACCTCCACAATGACCTAACACGGAGATGACATTGGTGTAGAAGTTTGCTGATCCTGATTTTACTGTTTAAAAACTCGTTGTGTGTCCTTACTGCAGTTTTGATATCAGATGTGTGAGTGTTGAGTGATTAATGCAGTGTGTTTTATTTTAAAAATATATTTAACTGCTTTTTAAAGTTAAACTAGAAAAATTTGGTTTACTTGTATATTTTGTCAAGTATTCTAATTAATTTTTCTGAGACTTTATTGATCAAATATATTTTAAATGGACCGAACCGCCAAGCTTAAATGTTCAGAATTGAAGCTGCAGCCAAGTAGAAATAGATTTCAATTATGTATAAAGGCATTGTTTACATATTAATATGAATCATACAGCAAGTTTATATATCAGAACAGATATCACACAATGCAGAAACCAAACAATTCTCTGGAAGTGCTAATGTCCCACAAATACCAAAGTGTTTGTGAAATGACTTATATTAAGATGGGTAGTTCATGATGGTTAATGATATAAATCTTTATTGGATACTAGCCTAAAGTCTTTATTGACTACACTGTGCACGCTAAACTTTATATAAATCAACAGCAGGATTGTTTCCTATTTTTTAATTTTCTTTGTGAAAATGGTGCTATACTGGGTTTTAATTTTCAGCAAAGCCTTTTGGGCATGATGATCTGACATATAATAACAATGTGAATGAAATACATCTTGAACAGCATTAGCATATTTTTCTTTCATGTAAGAATATGTTTGAGACTGAACAGTATATTGACTGAGCCCTCCACCCATCTTGCAATGTTAGTGTTTCCAACATGAAATGGGTTTTTCTTACTGTTTAAGCAGTTCAGTGAAAAATGCTGTAATGTATGTCCAGAATACTTTCTTGAATTTCTCTCATTTGATATTTTTGAATTTTGTGTGCATAAACTAGAGAACACATTCCTGTTAATGTCTGATGCAATTTTGTCCTCTCCCTGCTTGCAATCACTGTACATTGCTCCTAGCCCTGATGAATGGGCTGGTGAACTGTCCCCAGACCTCTGCCATAGCATTCAGTAAACAGGCACTGAAAGGTATTGGGTGGAGGAGAGGGTGCTTCATATGTTTTACTTTTCTATTTTTGCATAATTTTTCATCACTTCCTCCAGACAACTCATCTAAGGTAAGAACCTCAGTATGCAGGGTTTATGATTTGCACCCACTTGTAAGTGTGAAATATCATTCACGGTTTCCAAATGAAACAGCAATACGTAGGTGAAATAAAGCGTGCAGCAAGATCTTTATACATATAGGAAATTAATATTTAATGTTTTCTAATAAGATTGATGTGTAAGACCATAAGCCTTAATGCATCAGCCTGTCAAACTGTGAACGGAATAACTTGCACGTTAACGTGACATGTCACTGGATAATTAAGCCAAATAGTAAATTGCAAAATGAAATGACTAATTGAGAGGAATAATCTGATCTCCCCATGACACTGAAATTTTGTTTCTCTCCACTCAGTTTTCCGATTCCCGCTTTTCTTCCTTCTCCATATCTAATTATCCTTTGAAGTCTATTCACAGTGACTTTCATAGCCATTTTTGTTTAAATTTATTCCATAAATCAAGGAGAAAGTTTTTGCCTCAAATATTCAGTATCCCCTTGTTTACGCATTCCTTTATCAACACATTTGATAATCAATGTTTCCATGCCATATCAAAGGTGATAATATTCTTCCTGTGATTAGAGGACCATTGCTATGGATAGTTCTGTTGATGGGTCTGCTCAACAACTTGAAGATTTATACATCTCTCTGCCAGTGTAATCCTGTACCATTTTCCAGCAACCATGCACCAACTTGATGGATTCAAAAATGTATCCATATTCACTCCAGATTTCTTTTTTATGTTTAGATTTCTTTCATGATCAGCATGCTGTAGGATGTTCTGTTTTAATGTTTACCCTCTTATCCCTCTGACTACTGTGTGTGTAGTTTAATACAGCAGCTATGTATGTATAGCTAATATCATTGATCAATATTAAAGAACTTTAATCAGAATTGCAGTGTGGCATGGTGGTACGGTGCTTAGCACTGCTGCCTCAAGCTCCAGAGACCTGGGTTCGATTCCCAGCTTGAGTCACTGTCTGTGAGGGGTTTGCATGTTCTCTCTGTGTCTGCGTGGGATTCCTCTGGATGCTCTGGTTTCCTCCCACAGTCCAAAGATGTGCAAGTTAGGTGCATTGGCCATGCTGAATTGTCCCTTAGTGTCTCGGGTTGCATAGGTTAGAGGAATTAACGGGGTAAATATGTGGGCTTATGAGGGTGAGGTCTTGGTGGGCGCAGACCAGATGGGTCGAATGGTCTCCTTTGCTCTGTAGGGTTTCTAGTATTTAAAAGTATTCTCTCAAGATGAGATCAGGTTGGTTAACAGCATTCTTTGTCCAAATCTATCCTGTGTTTATATTTCATAGTTCTATCCATCACAGTGATGGCCTGTTATCCTGAGACAGTGCCCCCATGTTTAAGATTCCCCAACCAACAGAAACAATCAGCATTTACCCAATCAAGTCCATTCAGAATTTTGTAGATTGCAATTAGATCACCTCTGATTCTTCTGGAGTCCAGAGAATATAAGCCTAATTTATGTATAGGCCAATTCATTCATCCAAGGGGCTTATTTAGTGAACTTTCACACTATTGTCTCAAATGCAAATGCATCTTTAAATGTGAAGACCAACACTACATAGCACTCTAGATTCAGTCTCATCAAAATCCTGTACAACTGTTGCAAGACTTCTTTATTCTTTTGCTCTTATCCCCTTGCTATAAAGGCCAGTATGCCATTTGTCTTCCTAATTACTTTATGCATCCTTGTCAAAAACACCTAAATCTGATCATCAATGCCATACCTTGCTCATCTTTTAATTATTCTGCTTTTCATTATGACAAAGTGACTAACTTCACTCTTTCCTACATTATACTCCATCTGCCACCTTGTTGCCCATTCACCTAACCTTTCTATACTCTTTGTAACCTGTGTCCTTCCCACAGCTTACCTTTCTGACTAGCCTAGTATTGGCAGCAAACTTTGATACATTACCCTCTGACTCTCCATATAAGTCATTGATATGGATTGAGGAACAGCTGAGGACCCAGCACTGATCCTTTTTCTGCCAACTTGAAAAAAACCCAGTTTATGCCCATTCCCTGTTTTCAATTTGTAAATTAATGCCCCATCCATGTTAATAACTAATCCTATGAGTCCTTATTTTACCTATTGACCTTTTGTGTAGAACCTTATTGAATCATAGAATCCTTACAGTGCAGAAGAAGGCCAATCGGCCCATTGAGCCTGCAAGACAACAATCCCACCCTATCACCATCACCCCATGTATTTTATCCTGGTAGTCTTCCTGACACTAAGGGGCAATTTAGTATGGCCAATTAACCTAACCTGTACATCTTTAGAGTGTGGAAGGAAACCAGAGCACCTGGCAGAAACTCACACAGACATGGGGAGAATATGCAAACTCCATACATGGTGACCCGAGGCTGGTACAGGGAGACAGCAGTGCTGACCACTATGCCATCATGCTGCCCTCAAATGCCTTTTGGAAATCCAAATTTGGTATATTGCATCTATTGGTTCCCCTTATCTTTCCTATTAGTTACAGCCTCAAAACAACTGTTACATTTGTTAAACAAGATTTCCCTTTAGTAAAATCATGCTGAGGTGTTCTAATCATGCTGTACTTTTTGAAGCTTTGAATAAGCAGCTGATCTAGCAGCTCGTGTGTGAGAAGTGGGAATATATTGAATAGTGTGGACAGTTAAGTAGCAGGTTGGTACCCTAGTTGATGTGGAACTGGAGTCATATACAGATCAGATTTTGTATGTACTGCACATGTTTGGATTTATTATTGTCACATATAGTGGTATACAGTGAAAAGTACTGTTTCTTGCCTGCTACACAGACAAAGCATACTGTTCATAGAGAAGGAAAGGAGGGTGCAGAATGTAGTGTTAGTCAAAGGTAGAGTGTAGAGAAAGATCAATATATGGAAGGTGATGAGATTTAAATTCTAGCGGATTACTAGTTTAAAAAAATCATAGTAAGTTTGTTATCGTTACAAGTAGGCTTACACTGCAATGAAGTTATTGTATTAAAAAAAGTAACAAAAAAATGTAGCTAGGGTATGGGGAGGAATGCACTTTAAAGATGCTGAATTGGTAATATAGTTACTGCAGAACAACAGTCAGCAAAATACTATAATGCTGAATTCTATGACTGAAACTGTACAATATAAGTTAAACTGTATGGACAAATACAATACCTTGGAATGTCAAAGGTACCGGGAGACAGGGGTACTGGAGAGTGTTAGAGGAAGGGTGGAGAAGCACGTGTAGCGTGTACCCGCGGGGCTCCGCCCACGGAGCGTCGCCGCCACCGTTCGGATTGGGTAGCGAGGGCGCGCGGGAGGACCGCGCGAGCCGGAGTGCGTGGCGGCGGGTTACAGTCAGGGAGCTGCACACAGTCCGCGGCAAGGGGAGCAGCGACCACCCCCCCCTCCCTGTCCCCCTCCGCGCCGAGACAAAACAAAGAGCGGCGCGCGCCATGGGCAGCGCTGTCCTCTAGGCCGATGCGGTGGCGGTACAGATCGCGCCTGAGGTAACGGACCGGAGCGGAGCACAGCCGCACCCCGGAGAGGAGGCGGCGGCGGCCATGGAATTCCAGCAGTTCGTCGACATCGCGGATAAGTGGTGCTACAACACCCCGTTCGAGCTCATTGCTACCGAGGAGGCCGAGAGCCGCCTGGATTTCTACGCGGACCCCGGCGTCTCCTTCTACGTCCTGTGCCCGGACAGCGACTTCAGGGACAATTTCGTGAGTGAGGAGCGGTGGGGCGGGAGGGAATGATTGATCAGCTCAGCCGGACTGCTGGGGCCCCCCCCACCCATCTCTCTCTCTCTTTTCCCTCCCCCACCCATCTCTCTCTCTCTTTCCCCCCCCCTCCTCCCCCCATCTCTCTCTCTCTCCCCCCCCCACCCATCTCTCTCTCTCTTTCCCCCCCCCACCCATCTCTCTCTCTTCTCCCCCCCCCCACACATCTCTCTCTCTTTCTCCCCCCCCCCCACCTCTCTCTCTCTTCCCCCCCCCCACCCATCTCTCTCTCTCTTCTCCCCCCCCCCCACCCTCTCTCTCTCTCTCTCCCCCCCCCCACCCATCTCTCTCTCTCTTCTCCCCCCCCCCACCCATCTCTCTCTCTCTTCTCCCCCCCCCACCCATCTCTCTCTCTCTTCTCCCCCCCCCCACCCATCTCTCTCTCTCTTCTCCCCCCCCACCCATCTCTCTCTCTCACCATTCTCTCTCTCTCTCCATCTCTCTCTCTCTTCCCCCCCCCACCCATCTCTCTCTCTCTTCCCCCCCCCACCCCATCTCTCTCTCTCTTCCCCCCCCCCACCCATCTCTCTCTCTCTTCCCCCCCCCCACCCATCTCTCTCTCTCTCTTCCCCCCCCCACCCATCTCTCTCTCTCTTCCCCCCCCCACCCCATCTCTCTCTCTCTTCCCCCCCCACCCCTCCTCCTCTCTTCCCCCCCCCACCCATCTCTCTCTCTCTTCCACCCTCTCTTTACCCACTCTCCCCCTCTCTTCCCCCCCCCCATCTCTCCTGCCCGCCACCCCCCCTTCCACCCATCTCTCCTGCCCGCCACCCCCCCCTTCCACCCATCTCTCCTGCCCGCCGCCCCCCCTTCCACCCATCTCTCCTGCCCGCCACCCCCCCCACCCATCTCTCTCTCTCTTCCCCCCCCCACCCATCTCTCTCTCTCTTCCCCCCCCCACCCATCTCTCTCTCTCTTCCCCCCCACCCATCTCTCTCTTCCTCCTCGCCACCCATCTCTCCTGCCCGCCACCCCCCCTTCCACCCATCTCTCCTGCCCGCCACCCCCCCTTCCACCCATCTCTCCTGCCCGCCGCCCCCCCTTCCACCCATCTCTCCTGCCCGCCACCCCCCCTTCCACCCATCTCTCCTGCCCGCCACCCCCCTTCCACCCATCTCTCCTGCCCGCCACCCCCCCTTCCACCCATCTCTCCTGCCTGCCACCCCCCCTTCCACCCATCTCTCCTGCCCGCCACCCCCCCTTCCACCCATCTCTCCTGCCCGCCACCCCCCCTTCCACCCATCTCTCCTGCCCGCCACCCCCCTAAATTGGGGAGTCCCTCTCCTCGAGTGTTTACTCCCAGATCTTGCTACATGATGGGGGAGGTTTGATGGTTTGGCTCATTACCCTCACTCCTCAGCAATGCTGCCAAACAAAAGACTCAAGTGTCAAACCTCCCTGCATTTTTGCTGTCAATAAAACACTTCTGACATTCCTTATCGGTGAATGCAGGCAGCTGTTTATTGAATTGCATGTGGGAGGTTTATGTCTTGAGGAGGAGGGGAGGGTGTGTCTGATTCTACATTCGTAGTACAAGGCGCGGTTACATGCTGCAGCTGACGTCCCTCCCTCCCTTTGCCCTTACAGCATGTAGAAACAGGGTTGTTCAGATTAACTGCCAAACCCTGTTTGGAGAGTTGCGTATTTGGCATAACCTTTTTTTTAACAAATTGCAATGTCAACTATTTTTATATTACAAGTTTCTCATGTCCAATTCTTGTCGTATGCTCCCTCCCCTTTCTTGCCACACATTTAAGGGAAAAATTGTTGAAAGAACTGGTCTTTTTTCCTATGGAAAGCTGTGTGAATCCTACACTATATCATGCAGTGGTCCAATTGTTACCCACATACAAATTATTTAATTGTCAAGTCCCTGTCACTATGATAGATTAGATGACTTGCCTCATTCAGTGCATTGCCTGCACAAGCATACTGATCACAAGTAGGCATTCATTATTTATGGCTGTTTGTCACTGCTAACATTTCTGTAGGAAAACTGTGTTTTTCAGAGGAGGGGAGAATATAATTTTGACTTTGAAGACTACAGCTGACATGTAAAACAACAAGTTTCTGCTCTTAACAAAAATAAGTGTGTGTGAACAATTCTGCCACTTCTCCCTGTCCTGAATGGCCCAGAAAGGAGCTGAGCTGTATTTAGTAACAATATCCTCAGTGTAAATTTTGGTAGAACAATGAAGAGGACAGTAAAGATGGTGGGTGAGTGCACCTTCTAGATTAGGGAGCAGTTCCCTATCTCCCTTGAAAAGTGAATTTGAGTGTGGATGTTGGACTTGAGTTTTGGTATCCACCACAGTTGCATAAAGCATCACTGCACATTAGACATCTGAAGTATTGTTCCATGTTAGAATGGAGGAGACATTAAGGGTTTAGGGGAAGAAATGGTGTATAAATAGAATTGCAAAAATCTTAACAGTCCACAAGAGGGCTTAAGCAATGTTTTAAAATATTAGACTTGATTGTCATTTGTTCATATTTTGAGAATTGGCTACAGAATCATTAATCTATATTGAATACTGTAATAGTATTGTTTCATTTTGGTTACTTGCCATCATGCTAGTTACTTATATTGAGTCACTGTTTGCTCTGCAGCTAAGATTTATAAAATTTTGTACTATGTACTGAAACCATTTGGCACAAAATGCCAGAGTTCGCTCTCTGGGGGAATAATAACTACGTACTTGGTTCCATTTTTGTTCTGTTTCAAACATATAATTTCAAATATTTGCCCTTTTAAAAAACTGTAATTGTAGATTGTTTTCCTTCATTTTCAGTAATAGGCCATTCCACATTCAAACAATTCTATACACAAAAAAGAATCCTGCTAACCTACCATTCTAATTTCTGCCTAGTTTATGATGACGTTTTGCATTGTCTTAGGATCTGAGATTTTCATTACTCACGTGGTTAATTTTTTTATCTTCATCTTACAAGGCAACAAATTAATTATGCCACTTTAGAGAGCATGCAATAAGTATATTGAAAACAAATGAACTAAAACGTACCTTTTTGAAGTAACCACTCTTTGTTTTAACACTACCCAACTAAATCCTTTGTAACTGAAGATATGGATATAGACATTAATGATTTTCTTAACAGGAGGACATTTTCCTTGCAGTAAATCCATCAATATCACAAAATTGATTTTATAGATTTCATAGAATCATAGTGTAAAAGGAGGCCATTCGGCCCTTAGAGTATGCACCAACCACAATCCCACCCAGGCCCTATTCCCATAACCCCCATGCACTTACCCTAGCTAGTCCCTCGGACGCTAAGGGACGATTTAACATGGCCAGTCTACCTAACCTGCACATCTTTGGAGTGTAGGAGAAAACTGGAGGAAACCCACACAGACACAGGGAGAATGTGCAAACTCCAAACAGACAGTGACCCAAGCTGGGAATCAAACCCAGATCCCTGGCACTATGAGGCAACAATGCTAACCATTATATCACCCAAAATGTATTCGGGTAACATGGCTGATTGAGTTCTTGTTTACAAACAAGTGTGTTTCTTCAGTCTTGCTATAGTTTTTTTCAAAAAAATTCTGGATTTAGATGACGATTTTGAAGTAAAGTTCTACTCGCACTATCAATGTTTAACAGAACCCTAGATCAGACCATGAAACATGTAACCGGTGGCTAACTGGCTCAAATTCACTGCAGACTACTTATCTGCTCAATTCCCTAGTGAAATTATACTTGCATATTTTTGCTTCCTTCTATTGTGTCCCTCTTTGTTCAGAAGTAGAGGATTTCAGAAGCCTATGTTTGAACCTTAGCTTTCTGGGAGGAGGGGTGTTGGCATTTTCCTGTTGAATTTATAGAATAAGCTGCACTGTCTGAGCTTAACTTCAACTCCAAATCTTCTCCATCTTCAAGACCACTTGTATTCATTGCTAGTCTCTGCTGCCTCTGCACTTCTGTCTTTTCATTTTCAGACTTGACTACGCTTATGCTTTCATTGGCCTCCCTTCATACAACTTTTGTAAACTATGTCCTGTTTGCCCCAGTGCTCACTGACCTACGTTGGCTCCCTGTTCCTCAGTGCCTCAAGTTTAAAATCATCTTTACATTGCTCTGAGGCATTTCCCCATCATGTCTATTCTCCTTCCATCTCTTAAACTCCCTCAACTTTCTGTTCTTTCTTCTCACTTCCAATAATCGATGATAGATATTTCAGTTGTCTTAGTCCTACTTTCCAGAATCCCCTCCCTAAACTTCTCTGCACTCTTTAAAATCCGCAACTACTTCTAATCTTCCTTTCCTGGTTTGGTGATTGTTTTCCATACACTTTCCGTAAAACACTGTGGGATATTTTATGTTTATACAAATGGCCGGTTTGTTTCTTTGTTAGAACAGTTGGAACATTTGCATAGATGAGTCCACAGAAGGTAGCACAGTAAGATACTAGATTTTTCATTTTGTTCAGTTCTGTCCTTGTAAAGCATTAAATTCTGATCAAATTAGGACTCCCACTAGTTCTCTGTGATGAAGGGAGAAGAATAATTAGTTCTGGCCATTTAGCGGAATCATTGCTACCTGTTGACGTCCTAAATGAGGCATTTATTACAGAAGGTGAGGGGGCATGGAGTTGGGGGTAGGGTGTTAGCGTGGATAGGGGATTGGCTGTCAAATAGGAGGCAGAGAGTGGGGGTCAATGGGTGCTATTCGGATTGGCGGTTGGTGACTAGTGGAGTGCCCCAGGGGTTGGTGTGGCCTCAGCTATTTACCATTTATATAGATGATCTGGAGGAGGGAACCGAGTGTATGGTGTCGAAATTTGCTGATGACACCAAGATTGGTGGAATGACAAATTGCGTGGAGGGTGTGGAGAGTCTGCAGAAGGATCTAGATAGGCTGGAAGAATGGGTCAGGAAGTGGCAAATGTAATTTAATGTTGGCAAATGTGAAGTTGTCCACTTTGGTAGGAATAATGGTAGGAAGGACTATTACTTACATGGCGAGAAACTGCAGCATGCGACGGTGCAGAGGGACCTCGGGGTCCTTGTGCATGAGTCGCAAAAACCCAGCCTGCAGGTGCAGCAGGTGGTCAGGAAGGCAAATGGGATGCTGGCCTTCATAGCGAGGGGGATTGAATATAAAAGTAGGGAGGTCTTGCTGCAGCTGTATAGGGCACTGGTGAGGCCGCAGCTGGAGTACTGTGTGCAGTTTTGGTCGCCACACTTACGCAAGGATATTTTGGCTTTGGAGGGAGTGCAGAGGAGGTTTACTAGGCTGATACCGGAGTTGAGGGGGTTGAACTATGAGGAGAGGCTGAATAAACTAGGCTTGTACTCGTTAGAGTTTAGAAGAATGAGGGGAGATCTCATTTGAGACGTACAAGATGATGAATGGGATGGATAGGATAGAGGTGGAGAGACTCTTCCCGCTCAGAAAGGACAGTAGGACTAGAGGGCACAGCCTCAAGATAAGGGGGGGGGGGGGTGGTTTAGAACAGAGTTGAGGAGGAACTTCTTCACTCAAAGGGTGGTGAATCTCTGGAATTCTCTGCCCGTTGAAGTGGTGGAGGCTGCCTCGCTAAATATATTTTAAGACGCGGGTTGATAGGTTTTTGATAGGCAAGGGGATTAAGGGTTATGGGGAGAGGGCGGGAATGTGGAACTGAGACACAACAGATCAGCCATGATCTTATTGAATGGCGGGGCAGGCTCGAGGGGCTAGATGGCCTACTCCTCCTATTTCTTATGTTCTTATTTAAACTGACGGAAGATAGCTGACATGACAAAGCTATATTGAACATGGTTGGAGATCAACACTCTTTCACCAAGTGGGATTAGTAGCATTTTAAAGAACCTAGTTGTAGTACAAACATTCTCACTTGCTCTAGTTATCTGTTCTGTTTTTACAATGACTGAAGGGCACTTCAGCAGTTTACAGTTGTTTCATACCACATAATTATATGTAACATCTTGCCTAACCACGCAGTGGGAAGTCAGTGTTCATAAGTAAGCATATGTACAATAATTAGGAAAAGGAGTAGGTCATTCTGTCCCTTCAGCCTGCTCTGCTATTTAATAAGATTATGCTGATCTAATTGTGGCCTCTGCTTTGCTGTATACTACTTCATGCTTTAACTCCCTTGTGAGTCAGGAATTTATCCAACCCTACCAACATTGCTCTGTTTTCACAAATTGATGACTCTGAAGAGAAAAGATCTCCTGATCTTTGTTTTAAATGGGAGATCCTTTTTTAAAAAATGTTTTCTAGTTCTAATCTCTCCCACAAGGGGAAATATCCTTTCAGTATCCACCCTGTCATCCCCCCCCCCCCCCCAAGTATCTTATGTTTCAATAAGATCACCTCTCATTCTTCTAAACGTCAGCGCATACAGGTGCAACCAGTCTAACCGTTTCTTACGACAACCACTTCAGCACAGGATTGAGTCAAATTTTTTGCACTGCTTCCTTTTAAATAAGGAGACCAACAGCTACCCAGTACACACATTGTTGGTCTCATCAGTGTGATTTCCTACTTCAATATTTCATTCCCCTGTGATAGCTTTCCTAATGACTAGCTGTACCTGCACACCAGGTGATTCATGTACCAGTGTTACAACCATGCTAGTAATTCAGTCTCTCAGCTAATACAATGTGAAATAACACCCATCTTGATATTAAACCTGCAACACTTTGTGAATCATACCACAGAAGATTTGTTAATTTATATTTATTCAGCTGTGGTACTTACTTATTTTAAGGAAATCTATAACCTTGGATCCCCAAAGCTGTCAAATTCAAGAATTTACTAATAAGCTAAGATGTGTGTTCCTTTGCCAGTGTTACTGAACCTATGTTGCTAAATTGGAAAACTTTCTCTTTGGTGCTGGTAAACACAAGGTGTCAATCTCCAACTTGTTATCTTGTTTTGTAACTGGACATGAAACCAAATAGGATCAAATGAAATCCATTGATAAAGGAGCACGTAATTGAGGCCTTAGCAAGAGTGAGGATGAGCTTCATTTGTTCGGTACCAGGGATAGGGAACTTCGGCTACATGGACTGGAGAAGTTGGTGTTGTTCTCTTTAAAGCAGAGGAAGTTATGAAATTTGACTATTCAAATTTCAAAACTTTCAAATTTGACTATTTTGATTGTAGACAGTTTCTCTGGTTTACTGTGACAACAGAGTTGCTGACCAGAGAACAAATATTTAAGTTGATTGGCAAATTAACCAAAGGTGATGTGAGAAAACATTTTTAAATTGAATTTTTGAAATCTGCAATACAGTTCCTTTGAGTGATAGAAGCAAATTCATTTGATAACTGAGAAATACCTTAAAAAGTTACAGGACAAGGGGAAGATCAGGGAAGTGGGATTAATTAGGTTGTACTACAAAAGAGTTGGCATATGCACAGTGGACCAAATTTCCACAGCTTGTTGCATCATTGAGTGACCAATTAATCTCGCTTTGGTGGTGCTGTGACATTAGTGATCATTATGGAATCATTTTACTTAT
Organism: Carcharhinus amblyrhynchos; assembly: GCF_965287045.1. Classification (NCBI taxonomy): domain Eukaryota; kingdom Metazoa; phylum Chordata; class Chondrichthyes; order Carcharhiniformes; family Carcharhinidae; genus Carcharhinus; species Carcharhinus amblyrhynchos. The sequence goes on along the minus strand of NC_137325.1, from coordinate 20,656,847 downwards.
ACCCAAACTAATCATCTAGTATTTCAATCTGGCCTGTTCACACAAGTTCACAAATTCCTGTATCTAGATTCAGCACTGCTTTTATTATTAGCCTTGTTAGTATGTGAAGGATAAATGTTGGACTTTCAGGCTTGAGTATGGGGTCTTTAACTCAGCAATTGTTTTATTGTTCGCTTCAATCTGAACCATTGGTTGGGAGGAAGGTGGAATCATACTAAAGATATAGAGTTTGTACTGGAGGTCTAAATTGGTAGCTTCAGCTTCACTGATGTTTAACTGAAAGAAATTATAGCTCGTTCACAACTGGATGTTGGGCAAGCGATCTGACAACAGAGGTCACAGGAGGGTAAATTTAGATGGCATCTTACATGAGGAAGCTGACCTTATATCTGCAGATGACGTTGCCAAAGGTTACATGATTGCACGAGAGTACAGTGTGGGTGAGAATAAGGGTTGAGTTGAGGCCATTTGAGACTAACTTCCCAAAATCTTAGATATTTGTGTGTTCAGTCACACTCCATCAACCTATAAATCATGCAATGAGCACTCTTAAAAATGTAAGTTGCTGCTTAAGTTAGTTGGTTTTCTAGTATAATTTCACTGTTTAACCAACCTCTGCATTAATTGAATCTCAAAAAATCCTGGTGTCATATTTTCTGGCTCAGTTTTAGAATTTTTTTTCTTGACTGATTATGTAATCCTGCCATTGCCAACACGGTTTTGCTGAGTCACCATGAATGCAATGTTGCAAGGAGCCACATAGAACATTTGTATTGCTTTTTGTAAGTAAATACAGAGCTCTCATTGAAGTTTTGGTCGTCTTCCAGCAGCACTTACCTCATTCCCTTTCTCTGACCCAAAATAACACTTTTTTAAAAAACAAATGTAGGACAGATGATCGGATCAGGGAAGTCGGTGGAAAGGAAAGTTGGGCAGCATGCACAGTGGCATGACTGGATTAGCTTCTGCCTGATTGGCATCCCAATCAAAGTAGAATTTTGTACCCGTGGCTCCATATTCAGATATTTTTTTAAAAAGTGTTTGCCAAGATTCATACTGAAGCCTGCAAATGAATGTCCTGATCTCATTTGGATAAAGCATATATAGTGAGTAATAAACCATATCAACTACGTGTTATGTCCCAGGCATTTTGGCTCGGGCAGTGATCAGGGGATACAGTAGGTCTGGTTAGGAATAGAGAATTCACGATTATGATTTCATGATCCTCAGTAGAAACCTATATTTGGGTGAGGATAAGAACAGGCCCAGTAATGACTCTTCTGCAGTTGAACAGCTCATTTATTTTCTGGATTCATGAAGAATACTTTAAGGAGTTTCTGGATGATTGTAAGCACAGTTGGAGCCCTACACAACCATAACAATTGTTTCAAGTGATGGGTGGAGGAAGGGGAGAAATGTATGCACATTTGGGAGTTTTATTTAACTGAAGTAACAGTCTATGTATAGATCTGGTGGGTAACTTTAAAACCAAAGAAGTTATCTGTAGGTTTTCAGAAAAGGTCATAGAATTATTTGCACATTGGAAATACTGTAAAATAATCCTTGCATTTAAGTCATCTTGGCCTCTAAAAGTTTCAATAAGCTTACTTTTAAACTCTTGGAAATGACTCTTCCTGTGAAAACAGAATCTGTTTTCTAGTTTTGTTTGCTCCAACCACAAAGATGTATGTGCACAAAATGCCAAGCAGTAGACCACAATCAAGCTTGGGCATGTTTCTTATTCAGTCTTTTCTTTCTACAATGCATTTAGAAATTGCAATTGTCTAATAGCAGAGACTATAGGATCTTTTAGTTCATGACATCATATGAAATAGGAGTGAAAATAGGCCATTTGTTCTATCAAGCCTGTTCTGCCATTCAATAAGATCATTACTGACCTGATTCTGACCGTAACTCCACTTATCTCCTTGGTCAGTCAAAAATCTGCCTAATTCAGCCATGAATGTATTCAATGACCCAGCCTCCATTGCTCTTTGAGGAAGAGAATTTTCAAAGAGTAACACTGAGAAAGAAATTCCTCCTCGGTGTTTAAAACAGGAGTACTATTGCTTTGAAATTGTACGTTTAGTTCTGGATTTATCCACGAGAGGAAATATCTTCTCAGTATCTAATCTGACACGTCCTCCGAGCCTTGTATGTTTCAATAAAATCGCCTCCCATTCTTCTAAAGAGTAATTCTAATGAGTAACTAACTAACCTTTCCCATAAGACAAACACTACGATCTGTATCTTTTCTTAACTAATGACTAAAACTGTACACAATACTCCGTGTGGTCTCGCTAATACCCTGTACAGTTGTAGCAAGACTTCATTATTTTTATTCTCTATTCACCTTACAGTAAAGATCATCATTCCATTTGTCTGCCTAATTATTTGCTGTACTTGCATGTCGATTTCATGTACAAGGCCCCCAGATCCCTTGGTGCTGCAGAATTCTGCAGTCTTTCTCAATTTAAACAATATTGTGCATTCCTATTCTTCCTGTCAGTGAACAGCCTTACACTTTAGGTCCCATCAACTAAATCTTTATTCACTCACTTAACCTATCCATTTCCTTTTTCTACTCCTTGTATTCTCCTCCACTTGCTTTCCTGTCTTTGTATCAACACCAAATTTGACTCCAGTCTAGTTGGTCCCTTCGTCTGAGTCACTAATATGGATTGTATATAGTTGACGTTCAGCATTGATCCTTGTGGCACTCCATTAGTTACAGTTTGCCAACCTGAAATGAAAATGACCCATTTAGCCTGATTCTATTTCCTGTTCATTAGCCAATGTATGCTAATCGATCACCCCCAAAATATGATCTCTTGTGCAACAATCTTTTGTGTGGCATTTTATTGAATGACTTTTGGAAATCAAATACGCTATCTCCACTGGTATCCCCTTCATCCAATTAAATATTCTGCTCCTACTTCAGTAATGGAGTCTAGCATTTTGCCATTGACAGATGTTAGACTAACTGGCTAATAGTTTCTGCTTTCTGCCTCCCTCCTTTCTTGAATAGAGGAGTTACGTTTACAGCTTTCCAATCCACTCAGACCTTCCAGTAATCCAAGGAATTTTGGAAAATTACAGCCAATAATCTATCTCTGCAGCCAGGAATTGTTTATAATTAATTATTTCACTGAATGTGTATATTAATGGCTGGGCCATCCTTAATTGTCCACCATCTTGAGGGCAATTGGGGATGGATAATATATGCTGGTTTAGTCAATAAATGATTTTTTTAAAAACTTTCTTTAAGACCCTACGATGCAGGTTGTCAAGTCCACAGGACTTGTCATCTTTTTGCCTAATTAGTTTTCCTCATACTCTTTCTGTGGTGATTGTGAATGTTTTTAAGTTCCTCACAGAAGTTCCTCTTGCTTTCTGTTTTTCTGCTGTTCTTGAGATGCTCTTTGTGCCACCTTCTAAGATACAAAATACTTATTCCAGGTCTCTGCCATTTCCTTGTTTACAATTATTAATTTCTTATTCTTGCCCACTGAGGCAGGCTTGTCCACCCTTTTTGCATGGGTTTTGTTTCTCACTTGAGGTTAATGAGCAAGTTTTAACAAATATATTAATAACAATGACCATTAAAAGGTGTCAAGCAGCAGAGTTAACCCATTGAACCCTACAGTGCAAAAAGAGACTATTTGCCCATCTGCTCTTCCACCTTGATTGTTGTGCTCCTTTGGGGGCAGAAGCACAAGGGTTAGAGAGAGAGTGCAGCCAAAGGTCAAGAGTCATGAAACAAGAAACACTGATCGTGTTTCTCCTTAACTTGCTAGTGAGCTTATAACCAGCCTGTGATTGCAGGAACAGATCGTTGCAGAAACCGTAGTTTGAATATTGGCTTCCAGAGTTGGATATGGAAGCTTTGGGGAGTATATTGTAGCCCCTGGGTTAGCAAAGTTTGCTGCAAGGAACTAATTCTCACTTTAGTGACTCTTTTCCTTTTTTTTATACTTGTAGAAGCTTTTATTGTCTTTATAGTGTTTTTTGCTACTTTTCTCTCACTCCAGTGCCTCATTCTTCGTTTTTCTTTTGGTCATCGTTTGCTGGTTTCTAAATGTGCCCAATCTTCTGGCCTACTATTAACCTTTGTGGTATTGTGTATCTTTTATTTCAATTTGATGTCATCCTTAACTTCCTTTGTTAGCCATGGACTGCACATCGTCTTGTAGGCTTTTTCATTGCATTATACATTTGTTGGGAGTTATGAAATACCTCTTTAAATGTCTGCCATTGCTTTTTGTACCATCTTGTCTTTTAACCTATTTTCCCAGTTGAGATTAGTCAATTCTGTCTTCATACTCATGTAATTGCCATTATTTAAGTTACAGATGCCAGTTTCAGATCCAGATTTCTCACTTGCAAACCGAATGTTATCATGTTATGATTATTTTTGCCTAGAGGATCCTTTACTATAAGGTCATTAATGAATTCTGCTTCAATACACATTACCAGGTCAAAAATAGCCTGTTCCCTGGTTGCTCCCAGAATGTACTGTTCTAAGAAATTATTCTAAATACACCATGAACTCATCTTCCAGGCTACCTTTTCCAATTTGATTCGTCCAATCTAGGTAAAGATTAAAATCTCCCACAAATATTGTGGTACTATTTTTGCCAACCTTCATTATTTCATGATTGATGCTGTCCTACAGTGTAGCAATTTCAAGGGATCTTAAAACCACCCCCACCAGTTACTTCTTTGCTATTCCTTAGCTCCACCCCAAACTGATTCTACATTTTGATCCTCCAAACCAAGATGCTTTCTCACAACTGTACTAATCTTATCTGTCATCAACCTTACCACCTTTGCCTTTCTTTCTACGTTATTTGACATTTCACCGACAGAATATTCAGGTCCCATTTGTGGTCACTTAGCCATTATAGACACATGGTTGCAATCATAGCATATACTTATTTCCATTTGTACTATCAGTTCATTCATTTTGTTACATATTCAGATCAGGGTCAATGCACCTGAATGGTATAGTATATTTGCATATCAGATCACGTGCAAAATCACAAGGATATAAAACAAGCAAGAACTTTAATTGGGGAAGGTCTGACAGGCCCTGAGGTTGGACCGACTGTTAGCCCGCCTCAACATCTGATGTCAACGTTACATCACATGGACAAATTCGAGGAGACCTTGTCCCAACTAGAGGCCAACATGGTTCACAACACCATGCTTTGAAAGACTTATGTTTTTTTAACCTCTGCCTCCCATCTTAAGTAAGGAGTCCTCTTCATCTGAAAAATGATAGTCAAAATCAGCTTACTATTTTTAAACCCTAGTCTTTCAGATGAAGAGGACTTTTTTTTTAAAAATCCCTTGTGTAAGAAGGGAGATGGAGGAGGAGAAGTAGAGAGAGAAGAAACTCCCCCAGAAAAACAAGGTACCCTACTAGAGTAAGGTCCCAAATGGGCAAAGCTATTAATTAATAGTAAGATCACTTTTTAAAGCTTGATCTCTCATTATCTACCTAAGACTAATTGAATGTAGAGCAATTTCATCTTGGCCTTAAATGACAAACCTGCATTTTAGTAATAAAATAATACCTTGCCTTTTCCATAGTTCAAAAGTTTCTGCCCTGTATTCTGACCATTGTGACTTATGCAACCAGAGTTCTGCAGTTATTTAAAACAAAACTTGTCAGTTACACTCAATTGCAGTTTTGTCACAAATTTATACATTTTTTAAAGAGCAATAGGAAAGCCAGCATTTCATTCGTGATCTGGAGCCCAAAATGTACAAGCAGTGCACTGACCTCTGAATGAGGTATTTACAAATGGTATATGAACTACTACATAACCGATATACAACAAATTCACATTGCCGCATATCAATTGTTAATCTGTCTCAATTGTTAATTTGATCTGATTTGTTGAAATTATTCGTGATATTGTAATCTTGCTCAGTCATTGTGCTAGATATCCCTGTATCTCGTGTTTTTAATGTGATTAGGCATTGTCATGTTAAATGATTGAACCGTTCACTTAATGCCTGCTTTTCCCTCTTATTTCCATCTTCTCAGCATGTGTGGAGTGAAAGTGAAGACTGTCTACCATTCCTACAGTTGGTACAAGAATACATCTTATCTTGTGGAAAGAAGACTCTCTCTGAAGTACTGGAAAAGGTCTTTAAATCATTCAAACCTGTAAGTGCCGAAAGAAAAGAAGGTGGAATTAATTACTTGAACCAAACATTATTTCATAGTTCATGTTTTAAATTTGCTATATACAGACTGCAGAAATAGATCTAGTTTTTTCAGCTCAGTACTCTGTTGTTTAAAAGGACTGATTATATTAAGGCCAGATATCTCTTCCATTCCCTTCCTTGCTGTTATCAATTGTTCCTTACTGAAATGATGAACTGATGATGTTTACCCAGCAGCCTTTCAGCTGTAGTACTTGGCTTTGAATCCCATCCAGATAGTGTGCGCTCTAAGAAGGCACATGTGAAATTAATTTGTTCCAAGAAGAGCAAAACACGGCAGATGCCAGAAATCTGAAAGTGCAACTTCTACAAGATCACCCCTAAGCCTCCTACACTCCAGAGGAAAAAAAAAGTCCTAGTTTATCCAGCCTCTCCTTATAACTGAAATCATCAAGTCCTGGTAGCATCCTAGTAAATCTTTTCTGCACTCTTTCTAGTTTAATAATATCCTTTCTAAAATAGGGTGACCAGAACCGTACACAGTATTCCAAGTGTGGTCTTAACAATTGCTTGAACAACTTCAGCAAGACTTCCCAACTCCTGTAGTCAATGTTCTGACCATTGAAACCTAGCATGCTGAATGCCGCCTTCACCACTATGTCCACCTTTGACTTTACTTTCAAGGAACTATAAACCTGTACTCCTAGATCTCTTTGTTCTATAACTCTCCCCAGTGCCCTACCATTAACTGAGTTAAGTCCTGTCCTGGTTCGAACAACCTAAATGCATCACCTTGCTTTTATCTAAACTCCATCTGCCATTCATCAACCCACTGGCTCAATTGATCAAGATCCCATTGCAATCCTAGGTAACCTTCTTCACTATGCCACCAATCTTGGTGTCATCTGCAAACTCACTAACCATGCCTTCTAAATTCTCATCAAAATCTGTCATCTAAATAACAAATAACAGTGCACCCAGTACCGATCCCTGAGGCACACCACTGGTCACAGGCCTCCAGTTTGAAAAAGAACCCTCTACGAGCACCCTCTGGCTTCTGTCATCTAGCCAATTTTGTATCCATTTGATTATCTCACCCTGGATCCTGTGAGATTTAACCTTATGCAACAACCTACCACGTAGTGCTGTGTCAAAGGCGTTGCTAAAGTCCATGTGGACAACCTGAACTACACTGTCTAATTTACCTTCTTGGTTACCCCTTCAGAAAATGCAATCAAATTTGAGACATGATTTTCCACACTCAAAGCTATGCTGATCGTCCCTAATCAGTCCTTGCGTCTCTAAATGCCTGTAGATCCTGTCTCTCAAAATGCCTTCTAACAACTTACCCACTAGAGATGTGAGGCTCACTGGCCTGTAGTTCCCAGGTTTTTCCCTGCAGCCCTCCTTAAACAAAAGCACAACATTTGCTAACCTCCAATCTTCAGATGCCTCACCTGTGACGATCGATGATTCAAATATCTCTGCTACGGGACCTGCAGTTTCCTCCCATAGTGTCCTGGGACACACTTCATCAAATCCTGAGGATTTATCTACTTTGATGCATTTTAAGACCTCCAACACTACCTCCCCTATTATATGTACACTCCTCAAGACATCACTTTATTTCCCCAAGTTCCCTAACGTCTATGCTTTTCTCAACAGTGAATACTGATGAGAAATATTCATTTACAATCTCACCCATCTCTTGTGGATCCGCACATAATTAACCTTGTTGATCCTTAAGAGGTCCTACTCTCTCCCTCGTTATTCTTTTGGCCTTTATATATTTGGAGAAGCTTTTTGGATTCTTCTTTGTCTTATCTGCCAAAACAATTTTGTGTCCCCTTTTTGCTCTTCTAATTTTTCTCTTAACTCTACTCCTACACCCTCTATCCACTTCATGGGATCCATTTAATCCCAACTGCCTATGCATGTCATGTGCCTCCTCCTTTTTCTTGATCAGAGCCTCAATATTCCAAGTCATCCTGGATTCCCTACGTCTAACATGCTTTGCTGTTCACTGTGAGGAATGTGCTTACCCTGAACCCTGGTTAACACATTCTTGAAAGCTTCCCACAGACTCCCCAAATTAACTGTTGAATGTTCTTGCTTGATACCATCAAAATTGGCCTTGTCCCAATTTAGAATTTTAACTTTTGGGCCAGACCTATCATTCTCTACAGCTATCTTAAAACTAATGGAGTTATGGTCACTGGTCCCAAAGTGATCCCTAACACCTCTCACCTGCCCTTCTGTATTTCCCAAGAGGAGGTCAAGTGTCAGTGATACAATGCTAGGAACTATTGAGGCTCATTTGTTCTGCATCGAACCTGACAATTAAAAATTATAATGTGGATATCTGAAATGGGCATTGTTCAATTCCCTAGTCCTTTACTTGTCTCCTGGTATCTTGCAATTCCTTGATCTTTTGATTGGCAGTTTTCTATGCAATGAAAGTCATCTGGGTTCGCTACCCCTCCTTTCTTATGTTACCAGCTCTCATGGTCTTTCTTTACATTCCATCCTTGTCGAACTGCTGACAAAGGCAGTCCTGCTGTAGTATGGTGCAAGGATCAGTACCTGTTTAAGATTTAATGTCCTCAATGAGAATGGACCCACTTCCAAACACATCCCATTTTTCAAACTTACTGATGTTATGCTTTGCAGAGACCATTTCCAGTCTGTTTTAAAATATTTTCACTATCTGTAGCTGCTCCATAGGATTCACAGGCCGTTGCTGCAGACTCATGGGATCTTCTGGCTGTGCTCACTCCAAAACTGGAAAATCCTGTCTAAGATTCACGGACCTTCTCATGATCCACCCTGTATCTGCTGCAATTCCCTTGGCAGGCAGAATGGGAAAATTCTCAACGTGGTTTCAGCTTGCTTCTGTGCCACAAACTTCTCTATGCCTATCTTTACCCACTGATCTAAGTATTTCTAAGATGCTTCTCATGGCCTCCGACACATGGACTCTTCGAATTCTTATGGTCCAATCCTTTTTTAACCCTAGGAATTCCAGCCCTTCTCTGTCCATTTCTTTCTCCAGGATTTTTTTTGGGTGTGCCTCTTTGAGCAGAACTGCTACCAGTCTGCATTTACTACTGGCCTCTTCCAATTTGCTGAACTGGTTTGTGCCTTCAACTGAATTCCATTAACTTTCTCCTGCTGACAAAATGTTTTGCGTGTGTGCATGGTTCGCAGCTATACAAGCCATCCCTCCCTGTCAGACTTCCCTGTGATCACTTCCTCCATTACTTAGACAACATTCTTGAATTTTAAAATCTGTCAGGTAAATAGAATTTTAAATTGCAAGGAAACAACAAGAGAAAGGCTTTGGTTCTGGACCCACTTTTGATATTTGCTGTCATGGATATAGTAGTTGCTAATTTAGTTGGAGGGCTTGGGGGTGCTAGCCTTCACTATGTTACAAATGGAGTTATTTTGCCTCAATTGTAAGGTAGTGGAATATTTCGCCTTCCCTCCCCATTCTCTGAACATAAGAAATAGGAGCAGGAGTAGGCCATCTAGCCCTTCGAGCCTGCCCCGCCATTCAATAAGATCATGGCTGATCTGTCGTGGCTCAGTTCCACTTTCCCGCCCTCTCCCCATAACCCTTAATCCCCTCTCTTATCAAAAACCCATCAACCCGTGTCTTAAAAATATTTAGCGAGGCAGCCTCCACCACTTCAACGGGCAGAGAATTCCAGAGATTCACCACCCTTTGAGTGAAGAAGTTCCTCCTCAACTCTGTTCTAAACCGCCCCCCCTTTATCTTGAGGCTGTGCCCCCTAGTCCTACTGTCTTTTTTGAGCGGGAAGAGTCTCTCCACCTCTATCCTATCCATCCCATTCATCATCTTATACATCTCAATGAGATCTCCCCTCATTCTTCTAAACTCTAACGAGTACAAGCCTAGTTTATTCAGCCTCTCCTGCCTGCTCATTGTCTTAAGCAGTATTCTTGTTGAAAGGAAGAATACTGGTAGCATGCTTTTTGTGGTACTTTTTACAGCCATTACAGTTCTCAACAGTTCAAGTAGCATATAAATTGAACCCCTGCCTTATTTTTAAGCTGCTGATTGCTTGTTCATACTTCAGCTCAGAAACGCATGTTTGGGGTTATACTTGCCTCATAGGCAGGTAGTATGGGCTGTGTTCCCAAGATGATAAGCAGGAGTTTAAGACAAGTCTACATAGAGCAGAGTGTGCATGTTGATCAACTAACCGAAATGGGTCCTACGAAAACCAAAACTAGTTTCAAGCTAAAAGTCATAGCATTTGCTAACTTAACAAATAGCTTGTGCTGCAGTGAAGGAATTCACTCTTAGTGAAAGACTAGCACAAGAATGGAAGAAGAAAGAATCTGCCCTGAAGATGCCCAAAAAACAAATGTATCTTGAGGAATGGGTCATTGAAAATCATGAGAATAGTTAAGTCGTCACAAAAAATGCATTGCATACATATGCATTTAAAATCTTCATAGAGTGGCAATCAGCACGCTGTCCTGCTTGATGTTTTGTCTTCAAATCGTGAGATGCTATTACGCACAAAATACCATAAGATCACTCAAAAAAAAGTGCAGAATATCCAATTCAATGGATCGAGAGAAGAATCATTTGTTAAAGTGTCACATCTGATTCAGAGAGGGACCCTTACAATAGTGCCATCACCATACTGACTCAGGATGAACTCAAAGAACTTTAATGAATTTTGACGTTTTCCAAAATATTGTCATTGCATGTAGAATTATTTTGTTAAATTAAATATCCTGTTTAACTAACAGAGATAAGCCACCCGGCCTTGTTCTTCTCAACCTGTTGCAATTGATACGGTTAACCATACCCTGCTCCTCTAGCACCTCTCCACCAATGTACATTCTTGTCTATATAATTGCCACCAGGGAATCACCTATGAAAGACTTTTCTTCAATCAGCTAAGTTGTGACTTTTGGCCTCCTCTCTGTTCCAGTTTACATACTGCCTCTTTGTGACACTATCCAAAAAATGCTGCTTCAGGCTTTGCCACCCAACTCTACTACTTTCCCACCTCTCTCAATTCCTCTGCTGTTTTCGAATTATCAAACTGCTTGTCTGACATCTAATACTGGATAAGCAGCGTTTTCTTTAATTAAATATTGCGAAGAACTAAATCAGTGTTTAACTCCATTCCCTAGCGACTGACTCCGTTTCTCTACCTGGCTATTGCTTGAGGTCGAAGCAGTCTGTTAACAGACCAGAAGTTGTCAGTGATGTATGGATTTGACTACCCATTGCAGTGTTGCGACTAAAGATCACCTTTTCCAGCTGCATAATTTCACCTGACTCTGTGCCTCTTCTCTCTCCCTCTCAGGATGTTCTTTCAAACCTAGCTCTTTGATCAAGCATTTGGCCATTTGTCCTAATGCCACCTCCTGTGGCTCAGCATCAAATGTTATAACGTCTGTGTGAAGCATCAGGAGACATTAAAAGGTGCTGTCTCAATAAAAGTTGTTCCAGTCATTACAAACAGATTATTGGTAGCTGCAGGTGTTCCTAATCGTAGGAGCCTATTTCAGGAAATTCTAACTCTGCTATTCAATTCCAAATAAAGAATTGAATGCAAATCAAGCATGAACATTTTACTTTTTTAAAAAGCCATATGTCACGTTAGGGTACCAGAAATGTCGAGGTATATTATGAAGTCAGACTAGACCCCAACAATTTTCTCTCTTGGCATTAATGAGAGGATGGGATGTTTCACTCCGGATGCAATGCTACTGACAATATAGAGAGCCTTTATCAAAACCAACTTTAACAACACATTTAAGTATAACAAATGAATAAGTTTAACTTTTAACAATTGAATAATGTTTAAACATGGCAAGATATAATTCTTAACTGCTAACCTATCACTATTAATTCCAATCAAGCAATATTTCTCTTTTAGACTTATTCACATCTTTAAAATTTAGTTAGCAAACACTGAAATACTTGCTATGACATAGGTTAATGGTCTTGGAGCTTTCATAAAGCCTCAATAGACACTGCTTTATTCTACCAGCTCTAGCAGTAACTGCACTTTATTTTGCCTCCAATCTTAGTCCTCCCATTAACCACATCACTGTCCCTGTCAATCAGCCTAATCAAAACCCATATGACTCTGCATACCTGGCCTAAAATTCCAGATCATAAGTAAATAAAAGGTCATTAAGCCTTCTGCTAAATAAACACGTGTGTGGCTAAAATGAATAATTTGCTTTCCAGACAAACTGACTCTTGTAACAAAACACTGCCTCTTAAACCTGCCCCATCTAAAACATAAAATATATCAAAATAGCACAGTATCATCACAGTGGAGCAATACTGACAAACTTCTTCTGCGTAAGTGGAAAGTCAATGTGTTGAGTCATACAAGAAACCCACAAAAGCATTCTTAGTCATTCTTGTACCATTTGTCAAAAATTGTGAAAGTGAAATAACTACAGCTGGGGTCAATTGTATGTTCATTATACGCAGGTGGTAGGCAGTAACTGGAAATTTACTTGTACTCTGAGGAATAGGAGCAGACAAATTTTGATGGGGTTGGGTTAGAAGACAATATCCATCTCAGTAAATAAAAACATGTGGAAAAAGTAGTATGGAAAGATTGACTGCATTTCTATTCTTCATCCCATTATCTATATTACAATGCAGGTAAGAAATGGAGAAAAGAAACAGTACTGCATAAATCAAATGACAGTTTAATTTAGTTAATTAATTGTGCCTGAAGAACATTGTGCTTTGGAATTAAAAAAAGGAGTATGAATGCATGCCACAATAGAGAGACAAAGTCAAAAACCTGATATGTACATCCTAATTAGAGTGTGCGACCTGAGGCACAAACTGTGACTGGAATGTGCTTCTGAGATAGCCACCTGGATAAAGTAGAGACACAAGATTAAAGAAAATGATTACCAAACCTTTTGCACAATACAGCTGGAATGAATCACCCCATCCAAGAACTAAATGAGTAAAAGATATTCAAAAGAAAATTAAACACTTATTCAGGCAACCTACATTAAAGCACAAAATGATAAGTGCCAAGATAAAATTTGTCAAAACAAAATGTACTTTTAAGAATGTACTTACCTAATCTTTTCAATTATTGATTAAAATCTTGATTTTTCTCTTCAAGTACACATTTTAACTCTTCTTTTGCAATGTTGAGCAACCAGAAATCACAGTTCCCCTGTTCGCTTGGTGCTGGGATGAGGCACGTCATTGCATCTCATAAAACCAAAAACCGTAGAAATGTTACAGCAGAGAAGGAGGTCATTAGGCCCATCTTGCCCTATTGTTGACATTAAATGGAAGTCTGCATTTGCGGGTTTATTAACTGGTTCAGGAGTGTTCTGGCCTGATGGGTTAAATACAGCAATTTCAATTATTGCATAAAGGCAATGCAATTTTAGTAGTTACTGCACATTTTAAACAAAAAGTAAGCTGTGAGGAAAGATTATATGCGCACGTGCAGCTGGTTGTCACAGTAATGAGTAGGCCACTGAGCGCCAGGGTTGGTTTGCCTTTTATTTGGTTTCAGCTACACAGTGTGAGGGTGCTTTGTTTGTGGTGCTGACAGTGCAGAAAGTTCAGTAGTTGTGATGTGAATTGCTACAGTTACAGCTGACTTGCACAGAGAGCAGGGGCCTAGTTGCAGCTTTTCCTTGTCAATGACTGCTGGTCTGTGAAATTTCAGATCCCATATAAGATCCTTGCTTTAGGTGAGTACACCACATCCTGTGCACACACGAAACCACTGTGTACCATTGCCTACATGTTAGGTTATATTGCATGCTTTTATTAAGTGTCCATTTTGATAACTTGGCTGTTACACTCCGCTGCTTTTTATATTGTTTGTGTTTTGAGTTGGCTTAATTTTTGTTAAAATCAACAAAGTAGCAAATTTGTTTTTGATGATCGTGTCATCTAACTCAGTTTTTTATCCTCACAGTTGCTGGGTCTTCCTGATGTAGATGATGATGCATTTGAAGATTACAATGCCGATGTTGAAGAGGAGGAGCCTGAAGCGGACACTCAGCATATGAGTGTCAGTCAACAGTAAACACGTGCAGAGAAATGTCAGCTTGTGTGAAGTTCAGTTATTTTATTGACGGAAGACCACATTCATTTTCCCCAATAACTGTACCGCCCTCATTTGTATCAAGTTTCAAAGTGCATTCCTAAACATTACCTAGTTTGTTCTATATGTCACTTAACTGTTCATCATTTTGTCAAACTGTAAGGCGTTGTGAAAGTTTTGGTATCAGGCAATGTGTACTACACTTTTTGCGGGGGGTGGTGTGGAGTCCATTGTTTGGATATGTATGGCTGCATTCATTTCAGGTTAGTTTTGTTTTAGTTGTGCCTTTTATTTAAAGAAAAGTGGGGTGTTTAAAAAAAAAAAGATTATTGTCATTCACGTTTCAATTAATATGGCTTTTGAGCAATGCCGAATGATTGAACTCCTAAAGTGCTCCCAAGTTGCTACAGGGATTATTCACTGGGAAATTTACTCATAGTTTGGTACATAAAATTGCTTGAATGTTGGAGCATAGAAATAGGCCATTTGGCCCAGCTGGCTTACGCCAATATTTATACCTACTTAAGCCCCTTTCCAGTTACTTCATTTCATCCTATCCACATAGCCTTCCATTTCTTTTGGCATAATTTGAATTTCAAATACCTGGCTTGATTAAATATTTTTAAAGAATATTAATTGTGGGTATTTAACCAAAATCACTCAACAATGAAATTGTTCCTAAGCAACCAGTTGTTGTGAGTCTGCAGAGTAACTGTTTTTAGTATAGGTTTTATTTTTAAGTTCTATCAGGTAGTTTTACAGTGATTACTTCACTTAAAAATATCCTTGGATATACTAATTAAAATGCAACACTGAATTAGAATTGACATCTGCTTGCAACTTGTTACATTGTAAAACCAAAAGAATATGCTGTTGTGTAGAAGCTTGAGGGCATTAAATACCGTTTTCTGCTACTGCTGTATGTACTGCGGATACTATTTACTGTACTGCATTAATTATTGCTTGGCTTTTAATGCACTACAGTCTGTTGGCTACTTTACTGATTACTTCCTATGCATCTTAGACAAACATTTCCAGCTCTAACATTCCCAGTTATAGATCAAAAAAGCACAGACTTTAGCTCTCTGTTAAATGTGTGTTACTAGAAGGAGCTGTAAACTCGCTTTTAAGTTTGGGGGGAGGGGGAGTTAGTAATGTGCATATGAAAGAATTTTTAAAAATGTAACACTCATTGAATAATGAGTGGATTATTCAATATGTTGTAAGTGGTAAATTGTACTGTACCTGGCCTGTGGACCTTTTGTATTATATCTGTGTGTATACTGTAAAATAGAATGCCTTGCGTAATCCTAGGACATTTGAGGTTGCAGAAAACCTTAAGTGTTTTAAAATGCCCTTCTAATGAGCTAATGAGTTGAAGCAGCATCGGAGCATTCCTTTACCTTGCAGTTGGCAAGTCTGTTCCTTTGTTGACTTGGGTAAATTATGGCCAGGGACGAGAGTGTAAATGTAAATATTCTATTCTACAGTATATATACTGTACAGATAATCAAAGTAAAAGCTTGGTCTGTACTTTGTGTGAGCAGTACCTAATGTTTTAATATGTTACGTGACAGCTGAGCATTTGATTTTGATCATTCTGAAGGAGGGAAGAAGCATCCTGTTAACAGCCACTGAATTGCCTCTTTAAGTGCATGGCTGGTTGATACAGGAGATATTATTTTAATTTTAGTAGTTATAAAAGTTACTTTATAGTTGATGTGTCATGCTCTGTTACAACTTCAGCATTTCATTTATAGATACCTCAATGCTTTTGTTGACCTAGCAGTGTGGATTTAAAAATGGTTTAAAAACAAATTGGACAGACAGATTTCTCTAATATAAACTGGCCTCGCTTTTTGAAATTTTATTAGAGTTAATAAAAGATAATAGCACTACAGAAATTGGTTATCTCTCCTTTTGGATTGGTTTTAAAGCATTACTTTTGTGCATTTAGACTGAATTTGTAAAGCGAATGTGTTTTATTTGTTTTTAATAGTTACAAAAGGTAACTTGGATAGGTGAACAAAAGGATACTGTAATTTAACATGCTCAACACTAAACATGCTGGAAATAAATTATTCAAACATTGCTATCTCCGTACCCTTAATATGTAACGTTTTAATTCAAATGAGTCAACTGAAGTGAACAGCTGTAAAACAATGACAAAATTTAATGAGAGATTTATGTTCAGGGCATCTGTTTTAATTTTGTGACCTGAAGAAATCTGTTGGCCGTAATGAATTGGCAACACAAAGACCGATCTTGGAAACATTTTAACTAGGTGCATGCTCATTAGAGTAATGGACTTTGTCCAACTCATCTGACAAGCTGTGGTGTGCAGTATCTCCTTTCTCTCCAGGTACAGTGAGCACAAAAGGAGAACCCATGTCTATAACAATGCACTTCAACTTTACATACCCAACTTAGCCTGACTTTCTATAATTCTGGAATCCTGATTTGCGATGTATTCTGTTATCTACCTAATTCATTCCTAGCCCGTCATTTTCATATCTACATTTTATAACAAAAGAAATGAATCAATAATTCATCATGCCTCGTGCTTCTGCTTGGAAGCTGTTGTGCATATCTGTTGCTGTGAAGGCTGAAGCATTTGAAGTAATTTTTAATTTTGATGACTTTAATTTTAAACCCCAGTGTGCACCTGCTCTCTCTCTTTCCCCCCCCCCCCCCCCCCCCAACTTTCTCTGAACTGAAACTACTGGCATGTTATTGAGTCCATGATTGACTGCTCTATTTCAGTGCTTTGTTTAAAATACTTCCCTCTTACTGTCTTTTCCATCTCAAAAAGCTGCTGGGCGATGACTTTTTAACAAAAAGGTCAAACTTCTAATCCCAATGACAACCTGCTATCTTTGATTACCTTTGTGTCATAACTAACTGAGGATCTGTTAGGAATTTGCATGGATCACAAAAGGCTAGTATCCAGATGCAACAAGTAATTAGGAAAGCTAACAATGTTACAATTTATTGTGAGGGAAACTGAAATACAAAAGTGAGGCTGTGCCTCAGGGCCTTAATGAGAACACATTTGGAGTATTGTGTACAGTATCAGTTACTTTATTTAAGGAAGGATGTAAATGAGTTGGAAGCAGTTTAGAGAAGACTTAGCAGATTAATACTTGGAATGGGCAGTTGTCTTATAAGGAAACGTTTGGGCTAGGTCTTGCATCAGCTGGAGGTTAGAACAGTAAGAAGCAATTTGATTGAAACCATATAAGTTCATGTGAGATCTTGATAGGGTAGATGTGGAGAGGATGTTTTGAGAATCCAACACTGGGTGTCGGGGTGGGGGGAGGTGGTCACTGTTTAAGGATGAGGGTTGCCCATTTAAAACTGAGGTAAGGCCATTTTTTCCTCGAGGGCCATGAGTCTTTGGAACTTCCTGAAAGGTTGTGGAAGTAGAGTCTGAATATTTTTAAAGACAGAAGTGGATAGATGCTTGGTAAGCAAGAGAGTATTAAGGTTGTCAGATGTAGGTGGGATGCAGATTTGAAGTTACTGAATGATGGAGAAGGCTTGAGAAGCTGAATGGCCTACTGCTGCTTATTTGTATATTTTTTAAGATTCGCTCCCATCTGTAAATAGGTTTATATTGAGGGAAAGCAGACTCGGGACCGACTAAGGAGCCAATCTAGACCTGTTGCTGGAAAAGTGTATGAACAGAGAGAACATCATGAAAGGTCTACTTAGCATGAAGTATAAGATCTTTGTGGAGCTTTATGGAGTACAAAGTTGAAGGACGTAGTTTGGGTACCAAATGGTATCAATAAAAAATAGCTGGATATCAACATCAACTTTGTGTTTACAACTGAATCTTAACTTAGGAGTTACCAACTATCTCGTGCAAGTAACTGAATTTCTTTGCATTGCCACATTGAGAGCAAAGGAATGGCAATTACCCATTTCTAGTTTCCCCTGAGAAGATGGTGATTGACCTGCTTAATGATCTGATGAGTGGCTTGCTTGGCTGCCTTAGAGATCAGTTAAGAGTCAGCCACATTGGTGTGGATCTGAAGTCATGTAGGCGAGATGAAGTCAGGGTAGTTGTTTTCCTTAGGGGACATTCCTGAACTAGTTAGATATTTCACAACAATCCAAACAGCTTCATGACCTTTTGATTTCTGCTTTTTATTTTCAAATGTATTAAATTGAGTACAAATTTTCACTATCATCGAATTTGAACTTGCATTCGCACTAGAAGAAAACATTCACAGGTACAGTAGAAATCTTGGGTAGGGGATTGGTTGGTGCAAATGTCTTCTAAAACAAGGATCCCTATATAGTTGAGATCAATTTAGTCGACTTGGCAAATCACACCAAAGAGTGAATAACTGAGAATGCTGCTGATTTCATCCTGTCTATCCAACTCTAGTGTCACATTGTGGTTGACTCTAGTTACATAGGGCAGCTTATGATGGGCAATAAATTTTGATTTATTGTCACATTAGTATACAGTGAAAAGTTTTGCACACTATACAAAGCATTACTGTACATAGAGAGTGCAGAATGTTGTTGAAGTGGGGAAAATCATAAAGACACAAAATGGCTGCTTGGCACATAAAAAGGTTACCTGGGAGAGAGGCATTAAGCAGGCACTGACTTCTGGTGAGGACAGCTACTTGAAATTAAAACATGCAGGACAGACAATTATTTAAAGTTAAACATGCAGGAATAAGATACTGCAGAAAGCAGTAAAGAGCTTGAGGCACTTCAATGATGAGGACAGACCTAGGACAATAAGGGCTGATAAAGACAGTAGCCATTAATGGGAATACATGAATGCAGGAAAACCAATTATTGTATGTATAGACTAAAACTAAATCATTGATAGTCACTGAAGGAGGAAATGTTGTCATTCTATGAAACAATGCAATGTTAAAGGCCAATGTCTGTATATGTCTGACTATAATGATGTGTTAATCATCCGTCCCACTCGACTATAGCGATGTGTTAAATGGTTAATGTCCGGACTATCCATTGTCTGAAACGTATAAAAATGACCAAATGCTATTGTATTATTGAAAAGGTAGCTGCCAAGTACTGCGGAGTACCAGTGCTTTCTCCCCGAAGCTTCGTGTCCAAAATAAAGCTGTACTTTTGAACCTCCAGTCTGACTCCAGTGGTAATTTCCCACAACAATTGGTGTAGTCGGCAGGATCCTATTACTGGTAAGGTTCGATCAATTGGCCATAATCGGAAAGCTGGGGTAGAGATCACTGAATCTGGGAGTCAAGACAAGGTCAAAAATACAGTTTGAAAGGGGTATTTGTAGTAATAAGTATTATTGTATACGGTATAATAAATACTAACTGCTGATAGTGATAAGTAACTTACTTGTGCTGACTGACAAGAGAACAAGGTAGTGCCTGTCTCAAACTCCTTAGACCGGTTGTTAAGAAGGGAAATCCCCCATGCAAAGGTCAGGAATTGAAGTGGGCAAAGAGGCATTTAAGATTGTGAAGCGCAAGTGGCAGAGGTCGGTTAACATCAAACTCTGTAGTGGCGAACAAACGTAGAGTTGCCATCTGATTGCATGAAAGTTTGTAAAGTTGAGTACTGGACTGTCAGTGTTGTAAAAGTGGTGCGGAAAAGGAGCTTCATCAACTCTGACGTAGAGCCGGACTCCAGTGGAGAAGCCGTGAGTATTAATTGAAACCCTGAGACAGTAGTGAAACATGATGCTAGAGTAGTAATAGTGGGTGGGGGTAGTGGAGTCCCTACAGTAGAGAGCACACTGTACTAGGGTGTAATTGTGGCCATACGGTGCCTAAAACATGTTGCCAAGGTGGCAATAGTGACCGGGGGTAGTGAAGTCTGCAAAATGTCAGATAATGAAGTTAAGAGGGAGTCTGCATGTTCTCTCATTGAAGTGTACATGACAGGCAGGCAAGCATTAATAAAGAGGATGCAAAGGGATGGCTCGGATACTTCTCAGACCGTAGAGCAGCAGAGAAAGTGGATAGATAAAGAAAAGAGAAACAAGACAAAGAAGATAGGAGTATTGTTAATACATTAATTAGCTGGTCTAATTGAGCAAGTACTCATCTCTACTAAGAAGTGGAGTGAAGATAAAGAAAAGATTAGAGAATTAGAATCCCGAGTGAGGGAACTGGAGAAACAAAACCAGATATTAGAAGAAAAGCAATGGAGAGGGGGAAACTGTTCCTCTACCACCTCATGAGTCCACACAACAGGGACCAACTGCTCCTCCAAAAGAGTGGGAAGTGCTAGAGCGTAACTTAGTGACAGTAACCTGAGGGGGAACAGATGCGCAGCCCAAGGCAAATTATAAACCCTTCACCCCATGTGAGAAACAGCAGGTAATGACTTTCCTGGGTAAATTACAAATTAGAAGCGCAAACGCTAAATTCTGGGAAGAATTAAGACACAATCTGGGTAGGACACCAATTACGCCTGAGACGTACACTAGCAGGGCAGCCTGTCCAGCGGATAAGTGGAGGCAGGTAGCAGGTAGACCCACTGCTCCTCCAGCACAGGATTATAGGGGGGGACATTGGCACATGTTGTCCCCCTAACATTGGAGATAGATACCCAACAGGCATCCTTCACCCAGTTTAAAGCAGAGATTCAGAAGCTATTAAGGAATGCTCTTATTAATTGGAGCAGAATTACTCAAACAAAACAGTTAAAAGGGGAAGGAGCTTCTGAATATGGGGAACAATTGTTCCAGCTATATCAAGAGTGCTCAGGACAAGGGAATCCAGGTTGAGGAGATCGAACATTCATCCAGGCTTTTGAGGATGGACTCTAGTGCTCATCAAAAATGGGAGTGATTACGTCCCAAGATTACGATGAATTGGTAGAATGGACTAGTGGCATACCTGGAGGCAGAGAGGAGAAATCTTAGTTTTTGTATTTGTGTGGTCTGGTTGCTTGTCGAATGTAGATGGTTGTTGTTGCATTAGAGTGAGAGCAGTTGTTATTGAAGCCTGTTTGTTCTTGTGGAGTGTTAGTTGCAGGCAGTGGGTGCAGTGCCTTGCATTTTGGTTTAGCCTCGCCGGGAGGTGGGGGGATTGCTGGGGAAGTATTAAAACTGTTAAAGATTAAAGTGATAAGATTTCTTGAATTTACTTCTGTTTTTGAGTTTAATTACAGTTTGAAGTAGGAAGAATAAAAGCGACTGTCTTAATCAACTTGCTGTTTTCTCTTTAAATGTTTTATTTTCATCCCAGTTTAAAATGGTTAAGTTTGAATGAAAGAGGAAATGCTGTTGAAGGAATGTTGGAAGCTGCCATGTGTGTGTTTAACAAAGTGGTTGCGTGGATGTTTTGTTGTTTGCTTTAATATTTTAATATTCTTCCCCTAATTGTGATTTTACAACAGTGGGTTTGAAACAGAGTTTAAATAAAAATTGGTAAGTAAATTGAAATTTAAGAAAGGATTTAAACCTTGGAGGGAACCATGTGCTCTTTCCTTTGTCTTGAAGTAGAAATTATGAGAGAGCTAGTTGAGAAGTTAGGAAAAGAAAATAAGTAATTTTGTGGAAGGGTAGAAAAGCAGGAACAAAAGAATGAGGTAAATATATTGTCTATGAGTCAGTTTAAAGTATATCAAGTCAGTGAAATGCAGTATTAAGGTCCGCAGAATGTAGTGATTTATGAATGTCTGATAGCTTAGTATTCTGTAACTGGTTAAAATTATGTACTGCCATTGGAATTTCATGTGCCATCTATTGTTCAAAGTTTGCCAAATATAAAAACACTGCGAAGTTTAACTCAGTTTAAAACCAGAAACAAATTAAAAGGGTTTGGATATCACATTTATGATGTAAAGTGGTATGATAAAACTGCTCCTTGATTATTATTGTACAGTATAGCACTGCTATATAGACCCGAGAATAAAATCAAATTCTGAACAACTTGCACAATGCTGTTAAATGTTGGTGCTAGGCATTTGAATGCACTTCTTTGTAGGTAGGGTAGCGGCATTTTGTGAAGTACTGTAATGCAACACTTGCACGCAAACAAATGATCAAATTGGATATAATGTAAGAGTACATCATATAAAGATTGGAGCTGTATGGCATTTTAATGGGGAAAGCAATATCTTTTGATAGGATTACATACAAATGAATGGATGTCCAGCTGCAGCCAAAAGGCCAGTGCAAAGTGTTATTTGATTCACACTAAGCTTTCTATGGAAGGGGGAAATGCAATTAAATATCTTGCGTTACTGATGTATAAGTGAATTGCAGAGGTATTGCCCACTATACTAATGAGATTAAGAGCTACCACAAACTGAATAACTGGATTAACCCCTTATGAACTAATGACAGGACGGGCGATGCAATTACCAGAAAGCATCATAACAGGTGGGACTGATGTAGGTCCACTAAAAGATAAAATCAGGAGATATGTTTTGGAACTAAGCACCCAACTAAAAGGGATATGCAAATTGGTAAAAGACAATCAGGAAATAAAAGATGCAGAGATGCTCCCTGACGTCCCAACAGTGGGAAGTTGCATCCTAGCGAAAACATTACCTGACAAACCAAGGTTTGCACCAAAATGGAATGGGCCTTATGAAGTTATAATTAGTGGAGACACCTGTGCTTGTATAGACATAAGAGGGAAAGGTATATGGAAACATTGGACCCAGCTGAAATAATACAAACAAATGAATGAATGACTGAATTAACTGGACTGCTTTCCTTAACACGGGCAAAGACTGCAAGTAAGAGCAAGTGGCGCATTTGGGTTAATAGTATACCTTTTGGAGATTATATAAATTATAGTATTAGGATTGATATTTGATTGTTGTGAATATGTTTGTAATTGTAAATGTAATTGTACTACTTTGCCTTGTTGCCACTAAATTTGACTGGATTGGAGGATAATCTATTTTATAAAGCTCATATATACTTACATGGGAATCGAACAGTATGTTACCCGTTAGCACAATCAGTAGAAGCCCTATTTGTAGCCACCCCTGGTTGGACCCCTCATGACTTATATACAGTAGATACATCAGATGTACCCTGTAAGGGACAAATTGGCAAATATAAAAGAGGTATACAGGGGAGATGTGTGGGACTTATAAACCCCACAGATCCTGTGTGCAGGGGGGTTCCAACAAGTGGGAGGAAAAGCTTTTTCAGATACTGCAAGCTTTCCACTTTGTTTTATGGGACGGGGATGGGGATGTGCCTATGCCTTGGTCCCTAGGAATCATTCCTGCGTGCAGACACAGTGTGTCCATCAACATTGTCAGGTTAATAAGGGACAGTTTACTTGCACTTGTGATGAACAGAAATGTCTAAACATAACTGCGTGAAGACAGCTCATTTGTGGACAATGCAATGGGACTCATGTAAGCTCAGCCAAATGGACATCCCATTTGGTCCCACCACCTGGTAAGTATCAAATGGGTAAGTCAAGTAAACCAAACAATTGGCAATATGAACAAACTCATAATTAAGACACTAAATGTTGCTGGGTTAAGCAGGGATATGTGTGCCTCTTCAATGGTACTTAGATGACAGAAACACCAAATCTCCCAAACTGTTTTGCAGTAGGAACAATAGGACCACTGACTGTTCCATGCCCTCAGAAGGGGCATATTTGGAGAAGAATAGTAACCCGGATTATTAGCAAAGAGCTCTGCACCAACTGGGAAGCCCTGGGCACAATGGGATCATCACTGGGATACGGTTTCCTTGGAGCCTTATCTCTGGGTGGGTGCAGGAGTGATTACTGCAAAGAATAGGAATCATATTGTTTGTGAACTAACAATCCTGGGAAACAGCACATCAAAAGCACTGGAGGCCATTAACCAAGAAATGGCTGAACTGAGCTTGTACACGCGGCAGACACAATACGCAGTGGACTACAAGTTAGCACAACAAGGCAGAGTGTATACAATCATAGGCAACAAATGCATAACCCATGTCACAGTCGAGTCCTATAACATTACACAAGTCATCAATAGTATCAGAGAGCAACTCGATAACTTCAGACAGGGACCCAAGAAAGGAAGCAACTGGCTGGAATGACCAGGAGGGGGATCCTGGGAAACTTACTTATTACATGGATTAGTCATTCTTATTTCAATTGTAACTGTCTGTTGTCTAATTGTTGGATGCCTAAAAGTCTGCTGCAAGGTTATGGTAATGAGAATTGTGCCAGAAGACAGTTATCCATGGAGGAAGAGCCCAGGATGAAGATCCCCAAAGACATTAGAAGAAACGAAGAAGGAAAGAAGAAAATTAACCTCTATATGTGAATGTATAATTGTTGGTCTAGGGATTATTAAAGTCATAATCTGGACCTGAAGTGGGGAAAATCATAAAGATGGGTACCTGACACATAAAATCGCTGCCTGGCACATAAAAAGGTTGCCTGGGAGAGAGGCATTAAGCAGGCACTGACTTTTAGTGCAGACAGCTACTTGAAATTAAAACATGCAGGATAGACAGTTATTTAAAGTTAAACATGCAGGAATCAGATACTGCAGGAAGCCAGTAAAGAGCTTAAGGCACTTTAAAGATAAGGACAGACCTAGGACAGTAAGGACTGATAAAGAGATTAGCCATGAGTGGGAACGGGAATACACGAATGCAGGAAAACCAATTACTGTATGTATAGACCAAAACTACGTCATTGATAGCCACTGAAGGAGAAAATTCTATGAAACAATGTGATGTTAAAAGCCAACGTCTGTATATGTCCAACTGTAATGATGTGTTAACCATCTGTCCTACTCAACTATAACCATGTGTTAAATGGCTAATGTCCGGACTATCCATTGTCTGAAAAGTATAAAAATGACCAATTGCTATTGTATTATTGAGAAAGTAGCTGACAAGTACTGTGGAGAGCCAGTGTTTTCTCCCTGAAGCTTTGCATCCAAAATAAAGCTATGCTTTTGAACCTCCAGTCTGACTCAGGTGGTAATTTCCCATAGCATTGTGTTACAGTCATTGCTAGGGTGTAGAGAAAGATCAAAATAATGCCAGTTAGGTCCACTCAAATGTCTGATGGCAGCAGGGAAGAAACTGTTTTTGTGTCAATTAGTACGTGACCTCAGACTTCTGTACCTTTTTCCCAATAGAAGAAGGTGGAAGAGAGTATGTCTGGGATGCGTGGGGGTCCTTGATTATGCTGGCTGCTTTTCTGATGCAGTGGGAAGTTTAGACAGTGTCAATGGATGGGAGGCTGATTTGAGTGATGGGCTGGGCTTCATTTACAAACTTTTGTATCTTTTTGCGGTCTTGGACAGAGCAGGAGCCATACCAAGTTGTGAAACAACCAAGAAGAATGCTTTCTATGGTGCATTTGTAGAAGTTGGTGAGAGTTGTTGTGGACGTGCCGAATTTCCTTAGTCTTCTGAGAAAGTAGAGGCGTTGGTGGACTTTCTTAACTAGACCATCTGCTTGGAGGGATCTGGAGAGGTTTTGGTGATCTGGACACCTGAAAACTTGAAGCTCTTGACCATTTCTACTTCGTCCGCATTAATGTGGACAGGGGCATGCCTGCCACTCCACTTCCTGAAGTCTGATTGAAACGTAAAATTCCTATAAAAACCTGATAAGCTAGATGCTATGGGGATATTTCCCTTGATTAAAGAGTCCAGAAGTAGCCATCACGTTCTCAGAATAAAAGGTCAGCCATTTAGGACTGAGGTGAGGAGAATGTCTTCATTCGATAGATTCTGGATCTTTGGAATTCCTGACCACAGAGAGCTGTGAATATTCAGTTGCTAAATGTATTCAAGACACGGGTAGATTGGTTAGATACCAATGGAATTGAGGGGAAAGTGAAATTTAAGTGGAAGATCAGCCATGATCAAAGTGAATAGTAGAGATGGTTTGAAGGGCTGAATGGTCTGCTCCTGCTCCTATTTATTGTGTTTTTATGTTGAAGATGCTGCATTAGCTATGAGGAGAGGTTGGAGAAACTTGGTTTGTTCTCACTAGAATGATGAAGGTTGAGGGGAGACCTGATAGAAGTCTGCAAGATTATGAAGGGCATGGACAGGATGGATAGTCAGAAGCTTTTTCCCAGGGTGGAAAAGTCAATTACTAGGGGGAATAGATTTAAGGTGTGATGGTCAAAATTAAAAGGAAATGTATGAGGCAAGTTTTTTTTTACACAGAGGGTGTTGGGAGTCTGGAACTCATAGCCATGGGAGGTAGTGGAAGCAGATATGTTAGTGATTATTAAGGGGCGCCTTGACAAATACATGACAAGGATAGGAATAGTGGGCTATGGTCCCCAGAAGGGTAGAGGGTTTTAGTTCAGATGGGCAGCATGGCTGGTGCAGGCTTGGGGAGCCGAAAGGCCTGTTCCTGTGCTGTCATTTTCTTTATTCTAGTTTCATGTCGATATTGCTGTTGATGGCATTGCAGTGTCTGATCTTTGAGGACGGGTTGTATTATTTATCTGGACATTGACCTTTCCAAATGTGAATCAGCCACTGCTTTGAAAGGTTTTCACTCCACTCTTGTTAATATTTTACTCTGTAACAGTGAATGACTTCAATTTCATCGAGAATTCCACATTTCTCCAGTGGATGGCCCCATAGAGTCTTTTTAAATATATTGGTAGCTATTCTGATTAACTGGTTCAGCCAGACACTAAATTTTATTGTACCATTTCCAAATGCCTGTCTGAAAGTCTGTATTTATAACACGACTTTGGTCTTACCTGCTGATTATTGTAATTCAAAGTTGCCTGGAGGCATAAACGAGACACCTGGAAGTTTTTACTGTTGATTCAACACAATTTTCATGGAGCAGTATATTTTGATTTTATTTATTATTGTCACGTGTATTAACATGTATTAAGTCAAAGGAATGGAAAACAAATGGAATGCCACATCACACTAATGTTGAAAAACGGAAATGAATGTTTGATGATGAGTTAAGAACTGCAGGGAAAAATTGAGATTGTAGAATTGAATTTTGTGAGGCAAATCATGAAGAAATCTTAGACAAATCACACTAGCAATGAAAAGACACAAGTAAAATCTGAGACCAAAAGAAATCTGCTGAACAAGATCAGGAAGGGACAGTTGGAATTACTTGGAGATGTAATAAGAAATGAGTTAGAAAGCCTGATGCTGATCAACTGTAAAACAGATCAAAGTAGACAAGGATGATCTTTTTAAAGAGCTTAGTAATTGGATCAAAGTACCACCAACGAAGATGATTCATGCCTCCAGAGCGAGATTAGTATGGAGAGCCAATCCCTCTTAGGGCATGATATCTGAAGAGAGAGAGTGGATCCGAGTGCCTCACATCCACTGAAGATGTGGCATGTGCTGGCTGATAGACAGCGACATTTTGTGGGCAGTTTCGTGGGTTAAGAGAATGAGAGACCACACAGGTTCTCAAGCATGTAATTGGTCCTGGTGGAGGAGATTTGGAGGAACAGTGATAACATCGACCCACAGTGGGACTAGGAGGTGGCCGTATCCTTCTGCCCATGTGTCCTGCAGCATCAAGTTCTGCTCAGCGCTGCCCCGAACCCATGATCCCTGTAGAGTGTGATAACTTTTGAAAAGAGATTTAAATTCACACAGACTGACTTAAATGAACTGTAAGACAATTTCAAGTTCCAAGAGATTTATAGTAGCAAAGAAATTTAAAGCGAAATTGGCTAAACAGTACCAAACATTGGGTGGCACAGTGGTTAGCACTGCTGCTTCGCAGTGCCAGGGACCCCAGTTCAATTTCCGACTAAGGTCACTGTCTGTGTGGAGTTTGCATGTTCTCCCTGGATCTGTGCATGTTTCATCCGGGTGGTTTGGTTTCCTCCCACAGTCCAAAGATGTGTGGGTTAGGTGGATGGGCCATGCTAAATTGCCCCATTAGTGTCAGGGGACTAGGTAGGGTAAATGCATAGGGTTATGGGGATAGGGCCTGGGTGGGATTGTGGTTGGTGCAGACTCAATGGGCCGAATGGCGGCCTGTTGCACTTTAGGATTCTACGATTCTACGCTAAGTAAGTAATTCTGTAAACTGCCAAGTAGGTATTCTGTACTAATTTTTAAAATGACCAATAGCCTCATTACAAGTTTATGCAATATTCCACACACTCGGTAGAACTGAAATCTTGTTTATAAAGACCCGAATACCTCCTGGCTCTTCTCCCTTTAACAAGTTTTCTAGGAACTTTTAAAAGTCCTTTCACTCAATCCTCTTTGAGTGTACCCAAATGGACTCCAGAAGCAAGGTATAGTCTGGCAATTTCTCAGCCTTCAAATCTCAACAAAGTCCATTTTTTCCAACAGGGAATCTATTCTCACCAGCATTTCGCTCTTACAGCAAAATCTTGCCTGTGCTTCACCCAGAACTATCACTCACTTTGAGACTGACTTCCTGGGAATCCACATTTGCACAAAACCGATTTAGATGCTTCTCACTTTGTATTCAGGTATTAAATCTGGCACTAGGGTTTTAATAGGATTTCCCCTGGATTCTTTAGCCACTGACCTTGAATTCCCACCCATCTGAAAGGACCCTCCTCCCACTTTCAGGGACATCACTGACTGATTCACTGCATGGTTGATGTCCGTTTAGAAAAATGGTGTGCATTGCCTTTCAAACTCACTCCACCATCTTCTACCCTCCCTCTCGCTCAGCAACTTCCCCATCACCATGGACCCACCCAAAATTACCATTCCTCCCCCTTTCACTGTCATCCTCGAATCTCCCACAGTTATTCTGACCCTATCACTAACCCCCTCCACATGCCTTCCTTCCCCTCAGAGCTGACACCCTTTACCTTCCCAGGCCCACCCTGACCCTGCCCCCTTCGTGTTAACCGTGCCACCTGTCTTGTCTCCCTCCGTGACCCACAGGATGAGACCTTCACCTACCAGACACTCATCCTGGACCTGCCACCCAACAGTCTCCCACTTCCCTCTCTGACTGTGACTGTTCCTTCCTATCTCTAATATCCTGAATTCTCCCCCCAGGACACTACCCCCTCTTTGGCTGGACATTCACTCCTCTCCTTTCTCTGGACATTCTGCCCACCCTTCCCATGTAAGCCTTCACCCCATCCTTCCACCCCTAAGCCTCCAAGCAACCCTCCAGCCTTTGCCTGTCCCCTGTATCCAGCTTTGGTGTGGTGTTTGCTAGCAGCACTTGAGTGCAGTTAAGCGAGGTCTCCAAAATGAAGGCAACATCTTTGGACATCAGCTTCATGGAAGAGATGAAGTTTATCCACTGCATGCCGCTTATAGTAAAACTTGTCGCTGTTGGGGAGCTTAATTCTGGTAAGCTGAACTTTTAATGAGGTACATGCAAATGAAAATGCCTAACATTATTGATCGGGAAGCTTGAATCACCTTTAACCCACAGTTAAAGTCAGGAGGATTCCAGAATTCCAATTATTTCTCCTGCCACCAGGAAATTTATTATTTTTTTACCTCCCATCAAATTGTAGTCCCTGCCCACCATGATTCCTGCTGCTGGCAAGAGTGGGGAATCCCATGCATAGTCTCAATTTCCTTCACATTTCCTTTAGTGTAACATCTCCAATAAACACAACTCAAACACCAATCAAATTAGCCACTCTTTCATTTAAACAATGCATAAGTACATAAGAACATAAGAACATAAGAAATAGGAGCAGGAGTAGGCCATCTAGCCCTTCGAGCCTGCCCCGCCATTCAATAAGATCATGGCTGATCTGTCGCTGCTCAGTTCCACTTTCCCGCCCTCTCCCCATAACCCTTAATCCCCTCTCTTATCAAAAACCCATCAACCCGCGTCTTAAATATATTTAGCGAGGCAGCCTCCACCACTTCAACGGGCAGAGAATTCCAGAGATTCACCACCCTTTGAGTGAAGAAGTTCCTCCTCAACTCTGTTCTAAACCACCCCCCTTTTATCTTGAGGCTGTGCCCCCTAGTCCTACTGTCTTTTTTGAGCGGGAAGAGTCTCTCCACCTCTATCCTATCCATCCCATTCATCATCTTATACGTCTCAATGAGATCTCCCCTCATTCTTCTAAACTCTAACGAGTACAAGCCTAGTTTATTCAGCCTCTCCTCATAGCTCAACCCCCTCAACTCCAGTATCAGCCTAGTAAACCTCCTCTGCACTCCCTCCAAGGCCAAAATATCTTTGCACAGGTGCGGCGCCCAAAACTGCACACAGTACTCCAGCTGCGGCCTCACCAATACCCTATACAGCTGCAGCAAGACCTCCCTACTTTTATATTCAATCCCCCTTGCTATGAAGGCCAGCATCCCATTCGCCTTCCTGACCACCTGCTGCACCTGCAAGCTGGGTTTTTGCGACTCATGCACAAGGACCCCGAGGTCCCTCTGCACCGTCGCCTGCTGCAGTTTTTCGCCCCGTAAGTAATAGTCCTTCCTACCATTCTTCCTACCAAAGTGGACCACCTCACACTTGCCAACATTAAATTCCATTTGCCATTTCCTGGCCCATTCGCCCAGCCTATCTAGATCCTTCTGCAGACTCTCCACACCCTCCGCACAATTTGCCGTTCCCCCAATTTTGGTGTCATCAGCAAATTTCGACACCCTACACTCGGTTCCCTCCTCCAGGTCATCTATATAAATGGTAAAAAGCTGAGGCCCCAGCACCGACCCCTGGGGCACTCCACTAGTCACCATCCGCCAATCCGAATAGCACCCGTTGACCCCCACTCTCTGCCTCCTATTTGACAACCAATCCTCTATCCACGCTAACACCCTACCCCCAACTCCATGTCCCTCGACCTTCTGCAATAACCTCTTGTGAGGTACTTTGTCAAACGCCTTCTGAAAATCTAGAAAGACCACATCCACCGGCTCTCCTCTATCCACCGCCCTAGACACATCCTCATAGAACTCCAGTAAATTTGTCAGACACGACTTCCCTTTAATGAAACCGTGTTGCGTCTGCTCTATCGAGCAATTCTCTTCAAGATGCCTCGCAATTTCCTCCTTAATGACAGATTCTAACATTTTACCTACCACAGACGTTAAACTAACCGGCCTATAATTCCACGCCTTTTGCCTGGCACCCTTCTTAAACAACGGCGTAACATTAGCCGTTTTCCAATCATCCGGCACTTCCCCAGAATCCAGCGACGTCTGGAAAATAACCACCAAGGCATCCACTATCACCTCCGCCATTTCTTTCAGAACCCTCGGATGCATTCCATCCGGTCCTGGGGACTTGTCCACAATCAGCCCCCTCCAGTCTGTCGAGCACCGCCTCTCTAGTAACAGTGATGTCATTAAGACCCTCCAGTCCTACCACCTTTCCATCACTAACACCCGGCAAATTATTCACATCCTCCTCCGTGAAGACAGAAACAAAAAAGTTATTCAATACCTTAGCCATATCTCCATCCCCTACCACTAGGTCCCCTTTCTCATCCTCTAAAAGACCAACATCCACCCTAGCCAGCCTCTTCCTTTTTATATATTTATAAAAACTCTTGCTATCCTTTTTTATATTAAGCGCTAGCCCAGCTTCATAGTTTCTCCTACCCTTCTTTATCAACTTCTTTGTCAATCTTTGTTGACATTTAAACCTCTCCCAATCCTCTTCTCGCCCACTACTCTTAGCTACTCTAAATTCCTCCGCTTTTAATTTAACACTTTCCTTCACCTCCTTCGTTATCCACGGCTTATTACCTCTCCTCCTACTATCCTTTTTGACAATCGGAATAAATTTCTGCTGAGCACCAAGAAAGATCTCCTCAAAGATTCTCCACTGCTCCTCAACAGACCCTCCCTCCAACGCACTGCCCCAGTCCACATTCGCCAATTCTTCTCTCATCCTACCGTACTCCCCTCTGTTCATACAAAGGACGCGTGTCCGGGAACCCACTTTCTCCTCCTCCATCTGCACCAGAAACTCCACCATACAATGATCACTCTCCCCAAGAGGATCCTTCACCACAAGGTCCCTAATTCTACCCATCTCATTACATAGCACCAGATCCAAGATAGCTCGCTCCCTCGTCGGCTCCAACACACACTGTTCGAGGAAACTATCCCGGCAGCATTCTAAGAGCTCTTCCTCGAGCCCCCCGCGTCCAACATGGGTCGACCAATCAATATGCAGATTGAAATCCCCCATAACTACGGCCGTCCCATTCCTGCACGCCGCACTTATTTGCGCGTTAACAGCCCGCCCCACCTCCAGATCATTATTCGGGGGCCTATAGACGACACCCACCAGCGTCTTCCTCCCTTTGCTGTTCCTAATCTCCACCCACAACGATTCCACCCTCTGCTCCTTGGCTCCAATATCATCCCTTGCTACCACCGTGATGCTACGAAATACATTACACTCCAAATTACAAGACAGAATACAATTTCACAATAATAAATTATGAAAATAACACCTGGTATAACACAATATCAACAATGACTCACCTGAGGAAGGAACAACACTCCAAAAGCTCGTGCTACCAAATAAACACGTTGGACTTTAACCTGGTGTTGTGTGACTTCTATTTTTTAATGCAGCAGCACAAACCAACATAACACAACAGCAAACAGCCAGTATGCATTACAAATTATCCACAACTGGACTTCCAAGGATGCAAACAATTCACAATGACCAAGTAAACCAGCAAGTTATAATATTAACACAGTACCGACAGCTAACATGCCATCCTTTAACCAATTACAGACAACTCCCATCCAATAAGAATGGGATTCATTGTAAGTTATCTACAGTTCCCAGGGCATTGTCCTAACCAATCAATGAATCCAAGCTAAAGACACAGGAGAACCACAGGCATACTGTTTACCCAATCCGTAAAATGGAGACAGCGATTGGCAACCAACTCCCACTAAAAAAGTGTGGCAAATGCTATTTAAAAGCTCTCTGTTTAGGAGGTTGAAAAATCACAAGAATGAAATGGCAGCTAGGAGCCACTGTTGTTATTGTGATATGTTAGTTTGAGCTGTTGCATTAAAAAATATTAAGAAGTCTCACTACACCAGGTTAAAATTCAATAGGTTTATTTGGTAGCACAAGCTTTCGGAGTGTTGCTCTTTCCTCAGGTGAGTCAAAAAAATGGCAAGTTATTGCTGATATTGTGTTATACCTGGTGTTATTTTCATAATTTATGATTGTGAGATTGTATTCTGGCTTCTAAATTGGAAGTATAATGTATTTCGTACTTATGCATTGTCAATACTGTTCAGTTCGGCAGTCTACAGACTGTTGGCTGACACGAAAAAGCTTTGTTTGATTGGAAAACTAAAGGAAAGGACACTATCCTTCTAATGTCCTGCCTGTCACCGGTCTCCATAGTTTCTGTTTTGCAAGTTTAGTGATTGACCTTCCACAGCCCTGCACAAATTAGTCTTCCTCTGAAGCCTGAGAAAATTAGACCAAGGTACGCTGATGTGATTCAACCCTTATTTTTAAGCCTTGCATTTTGTCCTTACTCTGATTATTTTCCAACGTATGAGTCACTGTCTGTGTGGAGTTTTCATGTTCTCTCCATGTCTGTGTGGGTTTTTTCTGGGTGCTCCGGTTTCCTCCCGCAGTCCAAAGATATGTGGGTTAGGTGGGTTGGCCATGCTAAATTGCCCCTTAGTGTCAGGGGGACTTGCTAGGGTAAATGAATGGAGTTAAGGGGATAGGACCTGGGTGGGATTGTGGTCGATGCAGACTCAATGGGCCGAATGGCCTCCTTCTGCATTATACGATTCTATGATTCTCTGATTCTACATTCCTATGGCAAAATTTATCACAGCAACTGTCTGTCACATTGCAATTACAACCTCCAATCAGTGGTGGTGCTGATGTGCCTCAGCGGTGAAGCTACAGAGCCTCCACTGGCAGTTGGGGGTAATTATAGCCATGAAAAGTGTAGTTTGTCAGTTTCTTTTCAAATTAAGGAAAAAAGGAACTTGTAATGGAAAAATGTCCACAGACCTAAGACTTGGAACACATTGGCTAGATCTTCTAGGAGACCAGGCTTACAACCCAGAATGCAAGGTGGGACCTGCTGGCCTCCATGGGATTTGGCTGCAAGTTTCAACTGGTACTTATCTGGGTAGTTACCAAGGACATTTTAGACAGAAAATGCTAGTCTAACTCCTGGGTGAGTATGGAACGGAACCCCTCAATCAACACACTGATCGTCCCTAACTACCTTCAGGACCTGACTCGACTATCCACCTGCTGCACTACCCACTCACCCACTCATCTACCTCATCCACATGCCCCCTCCCCACCTGCCACTCTGCCACCCTGCCCACCTGTCACCCTATCCACACATCACCCCCGCCTACCTGTCACCCTATCCACACATCACCCTGGCCTAACGTTCATCCTATCCACCAGCCAGTCTCCGCGAGGTCTCCAAGATGAAGACTGTTCAAGAGAAGCAGCATTCTGACAATGATTGCTGCTTCAGATGTGCAGGTTAAGTTGATTGGCCATCATAAAATTGCCCCTTAGTGTCCTGAGATGCGTAGGTTAGAGGGATTAGCGGGTCAAATATGTAGGGATATGGGGGTAGGACCTGGGTGGGATTGTGTTTCGGTGCAGACTCAATGGGCTGAAGGGCCTGTTTCTGCACTAAAAAAAAGAGAAAAAGAAAAAATCTGGCAATACTAATCTTAATCCAGCCAATCTTGTTCTTATTGCAAATTTTCTAGATGTTCCCACAGTGGCAGTGTTTGAACTTGAATGCTATTAATTAAAAATCTGAAGCAGTCCATGTCAAAATGCAGCTAGACCTGTACAATATCCAGGCTTGGGCTGATAACTGGCAAGCAACATGCCAGGCAATAACCATCTCCAACATGAGAGAATCTAACCATCGTCCTTTGACATTCAATGGTGTTAACATCACTGAATCCATCATTATCCTGGGGGGGGGGAGGTCAACATTGACCAGAAACTGGTCACTTTGGGGTCTTTCATTGTCTTCTTCTTGAGGTCATTCATTGCTTCCTCTTTGAGGTTTTTGCTTCACTTCTTTGAAGTTCTGCCACGTAGTGATCTTTCTTTGAGAGTGATCTTCTATCTGTGGTGTGTCTTTTGCCCTCTTCCTGGGATATTCTATTGCCTCCTATCCCAGATCTTTGTTCCCTCTTCTCTGAGGTCTTCATTGCTTCCTCCAAGATTTCCGTTGCCTCTCCCTTGAGGTGTTCATTACTTATGGACCTTTTTTTAAGGGTTTCCCTCTATCTGGTGCCTTCTCCAATCCAGTGCATTGCTGCTTTAAATGCATTGCCTCTTTAAGAGTATTGCTGATTTAAGACTGTATAAGTAATCTTCCGCTGTCCCCCCTCCTGCACCCGCAGCACCCCCCCCCCCCCTTCACATTTCACAGGCTGTAGTTGTTTGGATACAGTTGGCTTCCCTGTGCAGGTATACTTTGCAACAAATGTATCAATGCAGGTACAGAGTGTCTGGGGCTGTTCCTATG
The DNA here is from genome assembly GCF_965287045.1 of Carcharhinus amblyrhynchos. Lineage (NCBI taxonomy): Eukaryota > Metazoa > Chordata > Chondrichthyes > Carcharhiniformes > Carcharhinidae > Carcharhinus > Carcharhinus amblyrhynchos. The sequence continues at coordinate 20,621,152 of NC_137325.1, read as the reverse complement.
GTTCTTTACTCTTAAATTTGCAGCACAGCCATTCTTTTTAAAACTTTTGAATTTGTTTAACTGCAGCAATTCTTTGCCTTTCATCCAAATTCTTTCTTTTTAAATTTGAAGCCACAACTCTTCTAGCTGCCAATTTTGCATGGCCATCTTCTCTATTTTTTTAATGCTCTATGTTTCTTTTTTAAATCATTGACTCTGCTGGCTAATTTTGCAGATGTCTTTCTACCCCTGTCTTTCAGCTTATAACTTTTCTGATTCTGCATTACTGGGGGACTGGCGATATCTCAATATCTCATATGGGACTAGTCTCCCATAGAGAGGCATTTAGGTGTGTACTTTTATTTTCAGACTTCAATTAAAACATGATACTCACAGGTGTCGGGCCAGAGGCAGTGTCATGGTAATTTTATCCTTGTTGCCAGTTTTGAAGATGCACTTTCACAGACTTCATTAGAAACACCAAAGGATTTATTGATAAAAAGAATAGCAGCCTCATGGCTAATTCTAGGTCCCTACATATCTCCAGCCTAAGAGGACCCCATCCCCCTGGGGTGATTATCCACTCTGAGTCCCAGTAGATGACCCTTACTCTGCTGTGCTGTCCTTAAAGAAACATTCACCATAAACCATCACACTGATTTGCCTGGATGAATTCAGTTCCAGTAACACTGAAGAAGCTGAACACCATCCGGCCTGTTTGATAGGCATCCCTTCTACAAACATTCAATCCCTCTACCACTGACAAACAGTGGCAGCTTGTAGTGTACCATCTACAAGATGCATTGCAGCAATTCACCAAGGTTCCATCAGTAACATCTCCCAAACACATAACTACTACCATCCAGAAAGACAGGGCAGCAGATATCATCAAAGTGATGGAAGTGTCATTACCTGTGCTATTAAGCAGCATTTAATCATCAATAACTTCCTTACTGATAGTTTGGGTTCCTTCAGGAGCACTTGGTTCTAGACCTCATTACAGCCTTGGTTCAAACATGGGCAAAGGAACTGAATTCCATCGAGGAGTTGAAAGCAACTTCTCTTGACATCAAGGCAGCCATTGAATGAGGCATCAAGGAAGTCCAGCACAATTCAATTAAATGAGGATCAAGGCAGAAACTCTCTACTATCCAGAATCAGGAAGATGATTGTGATTGTTGGAGGTCAGGCCTTTCAGCATAAGGAGAGTACTACAGGAGTTCCTCACGATATTGTCCTAAGCCTACTCATTTTCAGATGTTTTAGGAATGATTTTCCCTCCATTGTAAGTGGGGATCTCCGCTGGTAAATGCACAGTGTTCAATGAGTTTTGTAACACCTCAGATAATGCACTGTAGCAAGTCACCAAGGTTTCTTTAACAGCACCTCCCAAACCTGTGACTTATATCACTTAGATTAATAACAAGGCAATAGACACATGAAAACTCACACATCACCCTGTCATAGAAATATTTCACTGTTCTTTCAGTGCCCTGGAAATCCCCATACTACCTATCTACCTACCTACAAACCCGAGTGTCTGTCCGTCTATTTACCCACCTAGCTAGCTATCTACATACCTACCAGCACTATGGGATTATCCTCAACGCTCAGTCTGGTGTGGTTCGAAAAGGCTGTTCACTACCACATTCTCAATGGCAATTAGAGATGGATAATAAATGTTGACTTTGCCTGTGATACTGAGATATCATTACTGGATAAAATACCATCCCTTGTATTCAGGCATAATCTTTTCAATATGTATATATCGCTCTGAGGTTAACCAAATTATGACAAATTCCTTGTGTCTTTATATTACCGTAGATAAACATGGTTTCATCTTAGAACGTACGCCGGAACTCTATCTCCTCGCCCACCATGGCATTGGAGTGGGCAAGGACCCGACAGTGGAAATCTTTGTTGACCTCGGGCGGGAATTTCCACTCTCACTTGAGCAGGGCCATAAAATCTCACCCATAAATATAGTGTCTAATTTTTCAAAATTGATTGCCAAATTATTAAATGATTTGAAAATGGGAACTGAATGAGATGTGGCCGCTTTGGAGATCTTAGCAGAAATTCAGCGCGGGCTATTGGAATGCAAATCTCCTTTATCTGTTGACTACAGGAATTGTACGTGAAAAGAATTCAGACTGTTCCCTCCATTTTCCAATGGATGCGGATTTACAACACACACTTTGACATAATTGGCAATGTTGTTTAAGATAATTAGTGTGGGAAATGGGAAGAGGTTGTTTTCTGAGACCAGGCCACATTGTTAGAGAAGAGTATGTCCCAAGTAGTCTTGCTGTGCTATATCTGATATGGCTGATTATGCGATATCTGAACTGGACAATGTTCTCTATTCCTCAGCACTGATATCCTTTTACCAAGCTTGTTAAATACAAGTGGCGTGTATTTATTTAAAATGGCATCAATGATGTAAGAATATTTTTGCACCTTTCTGATACCATTCACTTCAGTGTGTCAGAACGGGTGAGCAAAGCCATTATCAAATACAAAATCACCAGTTAATGCAGCAGGAGGGTGCAAAGCATTGAGTATCTATCACCAGTGTGAAACAAGTATGTCAATCGGCACTCAAGAACTGGAACAATGAACAAAAACTTGATGAGTGTCTCACCAAATCTGAACCTCCATAATGTCACAAATGGGAGCAGAAAAGACCCTTTCTCATATCTCTGGCAATGGCCCAACCAGCTCAAGGTTGTGCAATGTAGTACACAGCATTCATAATCTACCTAATGCTATTCATTGATTGCTAATGCGGTCTGGGTGGATGAGTTTGCCACTGCCTGGCAAATTACCTCAAAAGTGAAATGAGGGGACTCTTCCCCCTCCCCCTCTGTGAGTAAGACAGATACAGTAGCATAGTGGTTAACACTGCTGCTTCACAGCTCCAGGGTCCTGGCTTCAATTCTCAGCTCAGGTCACTGTCTGTGTGGAGTTTGCACATTCTCCTCGTGTCTGCATGGGTTTCCTCCGGGTGCTCCGGTTTCCTCCCACAGTCCAAAGATGTGCGGGTTAGGTTGATTGGCCGTGCTAAGAAATTGCCCCTTAGTGTCCAGGGATGCGTAGGTTAGAGGGATTAGTGGGTAAAATATGTAGGGATATGGGGGTAGGGCCTGGGTGGGATTGTGTTCAGTGCGGACTTGATGGGCCGAAGGGCCTCTTTCTGCACTGTAAGGTTCTATGATTCTATGAAGAGTGTTATTGGTGTTTCTTTAGTCTAGAGGGTGCCTGAGCTGTCGAGTAATTTTTATGTATGATTTAGCTCATCAGATTGTTGCCTCTGTATGGGCTTTGCCAAGGACATCAAGCTGTGAAGGCTGCAAAGGTGTCCAGGGAAGACTCCTGTAAATAATAAGGCTGTAAAAAAAATCATTAATTCTGCACTGCAGAGTTGCCTGCTGATTAAATCTCTGCAGTAAGTTAGCCAACCTGCTGTTTACATAGTTAGTATGCTAAAGATCATATGACTTATTTTAGAGATTGCAGCAGCATTGTTTATTGAACCTTAAAATGTCCTCTAAATTCTGATGGAACTAATCAGGTGACCTGATGAAATAATGAAGTGATACAGAACTAGGAGACTGCAACACAGGGTCAGACAAAAGGTTTTACTCCCCTACCTTTCTGGTAAATTTCCTCAGCTACTTTGAAAGTTGTTTCTCCCAAAGGCGAAACCATAAGCCATTTTTGTTTCACTTCTCTCAATCATCAGGGGAACATCATCACTGCATTGAAATATTCTTTGCTTTCTGTGTGTGAGCAGCGAGGTAAGTACAGGAGAGGGAGATAGTTCCTTTTGTAGGTGAATGGCTTGTCGAAATATCTGACCCACAAACCGTAGGCTCAGCAAGAGGTCGCAGCTGGTGAGATTCTGTCCACTGCTGAGAGCAGAACGCAGAGGAATCATTCTGTTTAAATTCAGACGGTCCACTGAATTTGGGTAGTGTAGCGACTTCATTGCTTTTCATCATTACACCAACAGGAAACTGGGACCATCTGGATTTAGGGAACGATCCCCAAGTTAATCAAATGTGTGTTCTTCTTGTTTAAAGAAATTTCTAAGGGACCCTGTAGCCTTTTGAGAATATGTCATTTTACCTTAATTTGGTCAATTCAATGGTGGCAACTAAAAACCTTTGGTTTTGTTCATTTCCATGACCTTGTGTTATAACAGAGCAATCCCAAACACATGGTTTCAAAGCAAAATGAACTGCTCAGTACTTTGAGCGGGTCAGTGGTCATGAAAAGTGCCATGTAAATGCAAGTCTTTCTCTATTATCCCAGCAATGCATAATTATCAAAGATATAAAGGGTCGCTGTCTGCTTGAGCAAAAGTATCTATGCTGAAACTGCAGTTTGGGTGTAAGATACTGTATGTAGTTTTGTAGGTCTCATGAAGAGAGACTCTGAGCCTTGTTTAGTTTTAATAGTAAGTGTTTATTAATTGCTTCCCTTTACACACATCCCTGCCCAGAACAAGAATGCCCTCTAGCCTTGGGACATGTGTTCCTTTACATTACAGTTAGGGCAGTGCTGTACCCAGTCCCACGTTAAACTCTTTTATGTCAGAACTTTATATCACATGGAAACATTGAAAAATAGGAGCTGGAATAGGCCATTTGGTCCATTGAGCTCTGCCATTTAACATAATCATGGTTGATCCTCTATTCAACACCATATACCATCTCTTTCACTATAGTCTTGACACCTTTAGTGTCTAGAGATCTATCTATTTCTTCCTTACGTACATCCAGTGCCTCTGCCTCCATGGCCTTATATAGAGAATTCCATAAGTTCTCCTCGTCTCAATCCTGCATCCTGAAATTCTGACCCCTTGTTCTTGATCCCCCCAGCCAGAGGAAACATCATCCCTGCACCCAGTCTGTCCAGCCCTGTCAGAATATTATACATTTCAATTAGATTAAATTTGCCTGTCTCTATCCAATGGATTTACAATGTATTCCTATTCACCCAACATATCTACATTACTTCTACTACCCTTCTATCCATTCAACTCTCTGTGTTTATACGCTTAGACAGTCTAAGACATTTTTTATTCATTCATGGGATATGGCTGGCTGGCCAGCATTTATTGCCCATCCCTAGTTGCCTGAGGGCAGTTGAGAGTCAACTGCTGTGGCTCTGGAGTCACATGTAAGCTAGATAAGGACAGCAGATTTCCTTCCCTAAAGGACATTAAGGAACCAGATGGATTTTTCCGACAATCAACAATGGTTCCAGCCTTTTTTTACTGAATTCAAATTCCACCATCTGCCGTGGCAGGATTCAAACCCGGACCCCCAGAACATTAGCTGAGTCTCTTGATTAATTGTCTACTGATAATACCATTACCTCCCCTCAATTCTTCCAGATCTTGTCTTTGTAATAATTGGAGGGGAGGTAGTCAGTGATGAATAGGAGATTGTTTTGAATGTGGCCATTCTGGTATTTGGTTGGTTGATCTTAATTCCCTATTCTTTGCAGTTAAACCTTTCCTTCTCAAGTCCCAATTAGTATAGTCAATTGTCATTGGTCTGTCCTGCTCCTTATCAGAGACTGAATTTGCAGCAGTTCTCATTCTGTTTTTCTCACTATGTGCAGTTCACTGCGATGCATGTGGGAGTTCATGTTTCAGGAATAGAATCTTCATGTCTTCTGTCAAAAATTTTAATCACTCTTAATTTCCAGTTATTTTGTTAAGCTAACGAACCTTTTCATTCAGCTTAGCAACTACTCTGGTAAGTTCAGTTGTCTTTGTATCAAAATTATTTGTGGCACAGTGGTTAGCACTGCTCCCTCACAGTGCCAGGGACCCAGGTTAAATTCCAGCCTTGTGTGACTGTTTGGAGTTTGCATGTTCTCCCCGTGCCTGCATGGGTTTCCTCTGGGTGCTCCAGTTTCCTCCCACAGTCCAAAGATATGCGGGTTAGGTTGATTGACTATGCTATATTGACCCTAGTGTCACGAGATTAGTAGGGTAAACGTGTGGGGCTATGAGAATAGGATCTGGGTGGCATTGTGGTCGGTGCAGACTCAATGGGCCAAATGGCCTCCTTCTGCACTGTAGGGATTCTATGATAAGTTTTTTTTTAAATTCAATGAATGTTTTTTATTGAGGGCTTTCCATTTTCTATTTTATCACAAGATGCAACAAATCCCCAAAATTTATTACAGACCAGAGCTCTGACAAAGTGTCATCCAGGCTTGAAACGTTGGCTCTATTCTCTCTCCACAGATGTTGTCCAACCTGCTGAGATTTTCTAGCATTTTCTGTTCCTGCTTCAGATTCCAGCACCTGCAGTATTTTGCTTTTATCAAATAATTGTAGTATGTGCATCAGGACAAAATAAAGGATTTTAAGCGCCACTCCTGCGCTTACATCATGTGGCCCACTCCTTATATAAGTTTAACAATTGCACCTGGATATTCAGTTCTTTTGGAATATTTTTTTCATGGTCACTGACAGCTCTTTATACTCTTTCAATTCATCTGTTAAATCTTCAGTCCATTTCATAGAATTTTCCTTATCTTCTTTCAAGGTTTGGATTTGCTGTACATCTTATCCTTCATGTTGTTCAGATTGGATTGAAGTTCAAGAATTTCGGCAGTTTTGATTCTGCTTCCAAGCAACCGTTCCTATTCATCAGCAATTCCTTCTCCAGATCCAAGTATTTTCTGCAATGCTTGCTGGAGACCCTTGGGTGGGATCTCCCAGCCGCACTCACCCCAACACTGTAAAATCCCACCTGAGGTCAATGGACCTTTGCATGGTCCTGTCGAGCCCACTACAATTCCCATGGCAGGCGGGACAGGAAAATTCTGCCCTTTTTTGCTTGAAGTTCATCAGGTTTAATTGAAGTTTTACCTTTATTGAATTTGTTGCTGCAAGATTATCACTGATGTGTATTACAGTCCTCTTTCTAGTGTTCTACTTCCTATGAGGAATATTCCAGTGTTCTCATTAGTTCTTTCTCATTAGTTTTTCCTTCTCAACTCATCTTTCATACATAATAGTTGGTTCTCTACATTGGTTTTTCCATAGCAGAACTTAGTGACTTCCTTCCAGGTCACATTCTGTAACTGCATTTCTGCCAATTGTTTCTGAGATGCTTCTGCTGTTTTGTGCGAACTTCTACTTTCTCTTGCCATTCTAGGTCAGGATTTCCTGTTTATTATTTATTGAAATAGGATTTCCTGTTTCCTATTTATTATTAGAAATAATAGTAGGAGGGATTACTATTTAAAGGGCGAAAAACTGCAGCATGCTACAGTGCAGAGGGACCTGGGGGTCCTTGTGCATGAGTCGCAAAAACCCAGTCTGCAGGTGCAGCAGGTGATCAAGAAGGCAAATGGAATGTTGGCCTTTATAGCGAGGGAGATAGAATATAAAAGCAGGAAGGTCTTGCTGCAACTGTGCAGGAATTTGGTGAGGCCGCAGCTGGAGTACTGTGTGCAGTTTTGGTCGCCGCGCTTGCGCAAGGATATTTTGGCCTTGGAGGGAGTGCAGAGGAGGTTCACAAGGCTGATACCAGAGATGAGGGGGTTGGACGATGAAGAGAGACTAAATAGATTGGGTCTGTACTTGTTGGAGTTTAGAAGGATGAGGGGGCATCTTATAGAGACGTATAAGATAATGAAAAGGATGGACAGGGTAGAGTTAGAGAGATTCTTGCCGCTTAGAAAGGATATCAGGACTAGAGGGCACAGCCTTAAGATAAGGGCGGGGGGCAGTTTAGATCGGAGTTGAGGAGGAACTTGTTCACTCAAAGGGTGGTGAATCTCTGGAATTCTCTGCCTGTTGAAGTGGTGGAGGCTACCTCGCTAAATATATTTAAGTCACGGGTAGATAGGTTTTTGACAGACAAGGGAATTAAGGGTTATGGGGAGAAAGCGGGAAAGTGGAACTGATCCACTTCAGATCAGCCATGATCTTACTGAATGGCGGAGTGGGCTTGAAGGGCTGGATGGCCTACTCCTGCTCCTATTTCTTAAGTTCTTATGTTCTTATGTTCCCCGCTGTGCCGTGACAGCACCAAAGGGGATGTGACAGCCCAGCCAAAAGTCCATTGAATTTTGGCAGGACCAGACGATCCCAGTGATGCAGGTTCATGCTGTCCATTTCAACCAATACATTTCTCAACAACCCCAAGGTTCTCAGTAAGTTTGAGGCAGCTTTTCTGTCTCATTCCTTGGTCTCTCACTCCAAATCTGCATTTTGCAACTTTGCTTCTGTCTTTTCTTTATCCAGATGCAACTTAGAATATTATTATTTTGCCTGCAATCATAATTGGGTGGCCTAGCACTGCCATCTGCTGTTGCAGTTCATGTATTATATTAGGATTTTCAGATATATTTAATACTTCCAGAATGTTCTCTGCCTCTCTGGTGCCATTCCGTAGTTTGCTTGAGGATTGACTTTTTCTCTTTCATAGCTTTATTGGGAGTTTTCGATCCCTCATTTTAAACTCAGTCTGTTCCACAGCTTGAATGTTAAAATATTTGTCAAAGGCTTTTCATATCTTATCAAAGCTGGTTGAGGAGTCATCAATGCACTGCATTGTTACTTCAATACAAGGTTCAAAAACAAATATAAAAATGTATTAATTTGAATTTCTGCTGATTTCCTATTAAACCTGATGTATTTCAATAGTTTAAAATGTTTCTTCCTCAGTACGCTCAATTCTGCATTTGGTTGAGTCCTTGCATGAGTCCAAACTGGTCTGGTGTGGTAGATTTTTGATCCATGGTGATTTATAGCTTTAAATTCTCCTAGGAAATCCAAGATGGCATTGCTGTGCGTTTTTCATCAGCCAGCTTTCCTGTGATTGTGAGGTTTGACAGGCTCCCACAGTAATGGTGTACATGGTTTCTGTGTTTTAAAATTCTGAGCAAAGCTCCCTGCATCGACCTTTCTGAGTCTTTCCCACGGTTTCCAAATACCTACAGGTCATGAAACCATCAATTCCCACTTAGGTTGCATCTTTTAACTGCTGATTATTTGTCCTTTAACTTTTTTTTTCATTCAGAGCGAACTCGGCCACTGCACGGTGAGGTGCTGACTCGGGCTGTTCGGAATGCATTTTAAAACAGCAGTTCTGACTTCTGCTGACTTGATTTTCCAGCCATGCTTGCCAAAAGCTGGAAAATTCTACCCAAGATCAATGGTCCATGTCCCGCCTGCTCTAATTCCCACGGCAGGCTAGACGGGAAAATTCCACCCGAAAGTGTATTCTGGCTACGAACTTCAGTTTTTAGCCGATCTCTACTTGGACGTCTGGCTCTTCGCTCTCTGGATGCTGAAACCGGCCTTCCGCAGGAGTTAATGTTGTCTTCTGCTGCTGTGCAGAGATGACTTCTGCCTACTGCCTTCCATTCCTAGCTTTCCTCTGGTGATGTCGTTCTGCACCCTCACCTATTGAGAATTTTGTAAGGCTGGAATGCTGCTTTTTCAATCTTCCAGGTTTTAAATTTCTTCTCTAGCTTCTGTGAATCATTCCAATAGCTGTCAGCATGTTGTAAGATGTTGTGTATAGTTCAGTAGGTCTCATCAAGAGATTCTGAGTATTGTGTGGTTTCACAGTAACTATTATTAACTGTGCATATACGTATGTACAATATAAGGTCTAAGCTAGAAGCTGTCTCCATGATTGCCTCTACACATGTTTCCGTCCTCTAGACTCGGGTCTCATGCTCATTTACATTACACAGCAGTACTAAACCCAGCTCCTTGTTAACTCTTTCTGTGCTGGACTGTTTGACTACACAGTTCAGGACTGAGCAAGTGTTCCACTGACGGACACTGGGCAGGATTTTACGGACTCACTTGTCCCAAAATTGTAAAATCCCACCCAAGGTCAAGACCTTCCTATTGCAACTTGCCCACTCCAATTCCCATGGCGGTAAAATTCCGCCCACTATCTTTTGGATCAAACATTAAACCAAGGTCATGTCCACCTTCTCAGCTGGCATTTAAAAAAAAATCTCATGTCACTTTTCGAAGAGTGAGAATTTTTTCTTTATTCATTTATGGGATGTGGGCATCAGTGGCTTTTGTTGCTCATCCCTCTATGCCCTAGAATTGAATGCTTGCCAGGCCATTTCAGAGTCAACCACATTGCTGTGGCTCTGGAGTCACATGTAGGACAGATTTCCTTCCCTAAAGGACATTAGTGAATGAGATGGGCTTTTACAACAATTGTCAATAGTTTCATGGTCATCAGTAGATTTTTCATTCCAGATTTTTTTGTTGAGTTAAAATTTTTTTGTGAGTTAAAATGGTGAGTGCGAACCCAGATCCCCAGAGCATTACCCCGAGTCACTGGATTACTAGTCTAGTTACACCACCAACTCCCCTCTATTTCTGGCCAGTAATATGAGTTTCCTTGTGAAGGGACCAGGCACTCATGACTTTAATCTCTCTGACCATGAATAGAGTTACTCTCTGACTGTTACTCTGTGGTCTCTCAGTAACTTGGTGCCTGTCATTGGCACTCTTACTCTGTGTGCCCCTACACAACTAATTACTTTCATTGTCAGTGCTTGATTGTTCTCCATATTTTTTGCATGTCTCTCATTGAGTGATTTCCCTATGCACCGTTTCATGTCTTTCTCTTGCTGGTTTCCATGCGATGACTCTCTCTCCAGCATTATTTCTGTGTGATCTCTCCATCATTATTTCTGTGTGATCTCTCCCTATTTATTTGCATGGCTTGTCTTCTGCTACACTGTTACACCGTTTTGCTAGTAAGATCTCACTCTATATTGTTGCATCGCTCCTTCCTACCTTGTTACTGTGTGATCTCACTCTATTATTCTATTGCTCCATCATGACCATTGTAACTATGGGATTTCTCTGTGTATTTTTCCATGCCTCTCTCACCTGTTGTCAATCTATCAGCAATTGCATCCTTTGGCAATTATCTTGATAAGCTAATTGCATGGCTAAAGACAAGTGATGCTGACTGCCTCAACTTCCAAATGAGTATAAATGGACACAGTTGGGATGTTGGTGTGGTTGGGATGACACCACATGACATGACATGACAGAAGGTGGTCAGTGCTTGGCTGTTCTGGGAATAAACTTGCTTAAGGTTAATGACAAGCTACAGACTTATTTCTTCACCATATATAATTATTGGAGATCACATGGTCGCAGAGGATGAACATTAAGCTTTGGTGCAAGAGCAGAAAATGCTGAAAAATCTCAGCAGGTCTGACAGCATCTGTGGGGAGAGACTAGAGCCCACATTTCGAGTTTAGATGACCCTTGGTCATAAAGGTAGTTAATGAAGAAGCAGAACTCGTGTTTCTTTTACTGAACTGCAACTGAGAAGCTCAAACATGGGAGAGTGACTGTAAAAGTTTAAACCTGAGAAATGCATGGAACATGGCTCATCTGTGTTATCAGCATGATTCCAAATATCATTATGTAATGTATTGTCCACAGTGAAGGACCCAAGCTTTTAAAATAATATGTGAAACAGATAATTTTGAGACTGAAAATGATAATGAGGACTGTCATGAAGGAATTGTGATGGTCACCGAGAGTTTTAATCTATGGTGGGTAAATTAATGGCTGATTCATTTAACTGTGCAGTTTTAGGTAGTGGTTGCACTTCCACAGTGGACTGGCTTAACTGCTATTTGGAATATCTCAATGAGGTGGATCAGTGAAAGATCAAGGATTATAAAAGTTCTGCATGCTCCAGGTTTAGAGTTTGGAGATGACAATATCTTTCAAAAGGTAAGTCTTCCTGTGCAGCATAGCTGGGATCAGCCTTTTCATCAGATCAGATGTAGCTTCTAACAACATACCTTCATTGTTATGCAGATTTTAAATGAAAAAAAGCACAGATGATGCTAGACATGCAGAATGATAGAGCCATTCACCTTCTGCCAATCTACCTCATCAAGAGACTCCAGGTAGCAATTAAGCCAGACCACCTTACGCACTGTGGAAGTGCACCAGCTATCTAAAACTGCACAGTTGAATGAATCACTCATCATAATACTCATCACTACATTCAAACTCTTAGTGACCAACTCTGGGAATCATTTTATTAGGTCAGCCCACTACTGTCTACCATTAAGAAAAACAGAAATTTCTCATAAAGAGTTCAAAAAGTCTTGTTAACTTCTGAAAATAAGAATTTGTTGGACAAAAGCAAGATTATTTGGAAGCTGCATAGACAGTTTGCATAAACAGCACTGCAAAAACTGAAAGCTTTACTGCGAGATGCTGGAATGCTCAATAAAGAATACAATGATCTTATTGAGCAAGGCATGGCTCCGTGTGAAATATGTGTAAAATATCAAAAGACACCACCATGTCCTGTTGTGAGCTTTCCACTAACCAGGCTGTTCAATGATGCAGTGGCAATGGACATAAAAGTATGGGATTGCCGCACTATATAGATTTGGAGACTGATTGTGTATATCCACTGTAATATATGGTAAGGACAAATGGACCATTATCAATAAGGTCATGGACAAATGGGTGGGAACAAGGTTAGAACACTAATGAAATTTCTGGCAGATAATGGTGGGGAATTTGCCACTGAAGAATTTTGAGACACGTGAAAATTTGAATATCATAGTTATGCACGCTGTGACTGAGAGTGTAATGGTATGCGAAAGATACCATGCCTTGATCGATAACATGTTACATAAAATATTGGCTGAGCAACCAAATTGTAAATTGCAAACAATGCTGGTATGGGTAGTACATGTAAAGAACACTTTGCAAATGGTTAGAGGGGTACAGTCCATATCAATTTGTGTATGGCAGGATTCTAAGGTTGCCTTTGGCCCTATCAGATGGTCCCCCTGCTTTAGAAGGGACAAGCATGAGTTCTACTTATCTACTCATCTGAATGCTTTGAATGCAGGCAGAAAGGCATTCATTAAAGCTAAGGTTTTGGAGGAAATTTGGCAAGCCTTATGGCACCACCTAAGGCAAATGGGAATAGATTAGACAAAGAATGGAAAGATCTTGGCAAAGTGACAGGCAGTGAAGGAAAAGTAATAACTGTACAATATAGGAATCAAACTGTAAGGGTTCATTCTTCAAGGCTAATTGGCACTAACTATTCCTTTACAGATCCTGAGAGAGAGTGAAGAGCACTTCACGTGCACATATTTGGTAATTGTGAGGAGCTGATGATGGCAAATTGAGAATTGATTGATGAACGAAATAACACTGAAGCGCAGGATAAGGCTATTTATTCAAACGGACAACTAGCCAAAGTAGGAACATAGTTAATGCCAAAATGGTCCTATCGCCTTCCATCATAGGTAATCTTGGTTCAATCTGAAGGATGGAGGTCAGGTGATAAGATATAGGCTGGCAAAATGAGGTAAAGAATGGAGAAGGTCAGGAATTGCAGCATGAGCTGTAACAGTGAACTGGGTTGTGACCCCAGGAGAAGGTCTTGGACTTGTAAACAGGACTCTGATCACACATGGGAAAGATCGTGTAGCAGTAGCCCAGGAAGAGACAAAGGGATGAAGCGAGGTCATAAATTGACCAGAAGAGAATTACAGAACAAATTGGAATGTCACTAGAATTAGAAACCCTTGTGATAGGGAAATTTTAATTTCTGCTTGTAAATTGGAAGCTAAGCTAATAAAGAGAGCAGAACAAATAGAGTTGGAATGCTGGACAGAATTTGGAGTATAGCAGACAGGGATCAGCCAGCACAGGTTGCTATGCATGGGGAGGGTACTACCTGATAACACACAAGGCTAAAGCTGGACTAGTGGCTTGGGGTTTTGAAGAAAGACTTGGATCTAGATATCAGATTGGACTCCCCGGCCTGAATTTTACCAGTACGCCCCCTCCAGAATCGGGGCTGGCGAGGCTCTCTGAACAGAATTCTCTTTGGTGTTGGTTATGAGCCTCGCCTGAGCGAGGTCGTAAAATCCTGGCCACTGAAGGGAATGTAAGTTTGAAGATTCTTTTGGCCATTCACGAATTCCTGGGAGTGCAGACTGATAGATATCAAATCTGTGCTTTGGAAGGGTGAGAAATTTCAAAGCAAAGTATTTTTGAAACCACTTAAAGAAGCCTGTGATGGAGAAGAATTGTGGAAATTAAATAAGTGGGCTAATGGTTGAAAGATGCATCGAGAATATAGCATTTTATTATAAGGTCAAGCTGTTGAAAATGGACTGATTTCAGTTAAAGGCAGACCCTCTGATTTTTTAATTGTATCATAAGGAGACACTAGCAGGAGTCAGAAGATGCTAGGAAATCTCAGGAGGTCTGACAGCATCTGTGGAGAAAATAGAGCTAATGTTTCACGTCTGGACCTCTGATGAAGGGTCATCCAGACATTAACTCTATTCTCTCTACACAGATGCCCTACCGAGACATTCCATTATTTTGTTTTTGTTTCAGATTCCAGCATCAGCACTGATTTACTTTCATTATATAGGAATCTTTATCATGCATGTTGATAATTTTCTGTGGGGAAGTTCTGTAGAATATGAATAATGGGAGATTGATAAAGTCAAGAAGGAATTCAAGGTTGGAAGTCAGGCTTCAGGGGCATTTGACTGCACAGGTTTAATGATGTGGAGATGCTGGCATTGGGCTGGGGCGGGCACTGTAAGAAATCTCACAACACGAGATTAAAGCCCAATCGATTTATTTGGAATCATGAGCTTTCGGAGTGCTGCTCCTTCATCAGGTGAGTGGAGAGGTAGGTTTCACAAACATGGCATAGATAGACAAAGACACATTTGCAAGATAATAGTTGGAATGTGAGTCTTTTCAGGTAATCAAGTTTTTATAGGTACAGTCAGTGCGCTTGGAGAGAGGGATAATCACAGGCCAAAGAGGTGTGAATTGACTCAAATCAAGACAGTTAGTAGGAATTTGCAAGCCCGCCAACTGGTGGGGGATACCACGTTACCACGTTACCTTGATGAGGGAGCAGCGCTCTGTAGGCTCGTGATTTCAAATAAATCTTTAACCTGGTATTGTGAGACTTCTTACTGCACGTAGGTTTAGACATTAAGAAAAACATGTCAAGAGTGACATTGAATCAACAATCTTATTGAGAGATTGCATCAGAAAAAAATCGTGTCACATTCTCACAAAAAGAGGATCCAGCATCCAAGGAAGAAACAGATCAGTTGAGAAGTTTGATTGGAAAGTTGAACTGGGTGGACACTCAGGCTAAACTTGATGCTAGTCATGCACATTGGAGCTGAATTCTATGGTGAAGTATGTCATAGTTGAGAAGATCTGAGAGCAAACAAAACATGAAAGGAATCAAATTTAGAGAAATGTGCCCTTAGTTTCCAGTCTTGGGTGAACCAGACAATATGAAGCTGGCCAATTTCAGCGACGTTTTGCATGACGATCTTCTAGATGGATATACTTGGTGGGAAAGAATGATAACTATTGCCCATTGGTTTGGAAGACAATAAAATAAAAGGGTAGTGAAAAGCTTAGCTGCTGCAACAATGACAAGAGTAGAGGCAATAGATACGGGGGTATATGAATCCAAAATATTGATTCAAATAATATACAAGGGGCAAAGTGAGAAAAACTTGCCCATAGAGTGTGATGTTTATAATTTATTTCTGTGTAATGTACTCTTAATGAAAAAAGTCACTAAAAAGAGGGTAAGAATAGATTTGTGAACATTAAAGAAAAGCTAGTGAGAAGATATCTCAGATATGATAGGTTAACTCAAAATAACAATATTCAGACTGTTTTACATAAAGAAGTGCTTGATCCAAAAAAACTCCTAAATGTACAGGAAGAAAGGTGTCTTACAGTATAAGAAAACTAAATGTTTGCTTTGTAATTATGGGCATATATAAATGGGGTAAAGGGAATGTGCAATATATAATGCTAAAGCACACAACCTTCTTTCAGTTTATTTTTAAAAACAGAGTTCCTGAATTTCTTGGAGCAAAAAGAGCTCTTTTCTCTCCTTACAGTTGCTGCCAAACCTGCTGAGATTTTCCAGCATTTTCTCTTTGGATTTCAGATTCCCGCATCCACAGTAATCTGCTTTTATTCCTGAGTTTCTTCATCTTTCAAAAGCATGAATTTAAAAGAAAGAGAGGGGGATCTGTCAATGTTTCAACAACTGCATTCTTTGGCAATGAAGTTATTAAGCCAATTGCATTGCTAAAGTTGGTGATGATCATTGGGACAACTTCCAGAAGGTATAAATGGACACAGCTGGATGAATAGAAGGAGGTGGATATGTTGACAAGCAGTTCTGAGGAGAAACTTGCTTAAATTAAAAAAAATCTTTGGTCTTATTCCCGCAACATACAAAATTATTAGAAATAACTTCCGCTATTGTGTGATTTCTGTGTATTGTTCCATGTCTCTCATTGTCACTGTCTGATCTGTATATAGTTCCATTTCCCTCTTGTTGTTACAGTGTGATCCTTGTGTATGATTCCATGATCTAGGGCTAATGTTCATAGCTCCTTGAAAGTGGAGTCACAGGTGGACAGAGTGGTGAAGAAGAGATTCAGCATGCTTGGTTTCATTGATCAGAAAATTGAATACAGGAGTTGGGACATCTTATTGAAGTTGGACAAGACATTGGTAAGGCCTCACTTGGAATACTGTGTACAGTTCTGGTCACCCTATCATAGAAGGGATATTATTAAACTAGCAAGAGTGCAGAAAAGATCTACTAGGATGCTACCGAGACTTGATGGTTTGAGTTATAAGGAGAGGCTGGATAGACTGGGACTTTTTTGTTTGGCGCGTAAAAGGCTGAGGGATGATCTTATAGAGGTCTATAAAATAATGAGGGGCACAGATCAGCTTGACAGTCAATATCTTTTCCCAAAGGTAAGCAAGTCTAAAACTAGAGGGCATAGGTTTAAGATGAGAGGGGAGAGATACAAATGAGTCCAGAGGAGCAATTTTTTCACAGAGGATGATGAGTGTCTGGAACAAGCTGCCAGAAGTAGTAGTAGAGGTGGGCACAGTTTTGTCTTTTAAAAAGCATTTAGAGAGTTACATGAGTAAAACAGGTATAGAGGGATATGGGCCAAGGGCGAGCAACTGGGATTAGCTTAGGGGTTTAAAAAAAAAGGTGGCATGGGTGAAGGGCCAGTTTCTATGCTCTAAACATCTATGACTTTGATTCTTGGTGTCTCTCTCATTACTGTATGATCTCTGTGTAGTGTCCCCTGTCTCTCTCTCTCTCGTTGTTACTGTGTAATCTCTGTGTATTGTTCCCTGTCTCTCTCATTGTTACTATGTGATGTCTGTGTTGTGTTCCATGTCTCTCTTATTTTTACTGTGCAATCTCTGTGTATTGTCCCCTGTCTTTCTCATTGTTACTGTGCGATCTCTGTATATTGTTCCATGTCTTCTTATTATTACTGTGTGATCTGTGTGAATTATTCCATGTCTCACTCATTATTACTGTGTGATCTGTGTCTACTGTTCCATTTCTCTCTCATTGTTACTGTGCAATCTCTGTGTATTGTTCCATTTCTCTCTGTTACTGTGTGATCTCTGTGTATTGTTCCTTTTCTCTTTTATTGTAACTGTGTGATCTCTGTATATTGTTCCTTTTCTCTTTTATTGTAACTGTGTGATCTGTGTGTATTGTCCCTTTTCTCTTTTATTGTAACTGTGTGATCTGTGTGTATTGTTCCATGTCTCTGTGTTTCATTCTTACTGTGTGATCCCTGTGTGTTGTTCCATGTCTCATTGTTACTGTGTGATCTCTGTGTGTTGTTCCATGTCTCATTGTTTCTGTATGATCTCTGTGTGTTGTTCCATGTCTCTGTTATTGTTTCTGTGTGATCTGTGTGTATTATTCCATGTCTCTCTCATTGTTACTGTATGATTTGTGTCTACTGTTCCATTTCTCTCTCATTGTTATTGTGCAGTCTCTGTGTATTCCATTTCTCTCTGCTACTGTGTGATCTCTGTGTTCCATGTCTCTCTCATTGTTACTGTGTGATCTCTGTGTATTGTTCCTTTTCTCTCTCATTGTTACTGTGTGATTTCTGCGTATTGTTCCATGTCTCTGTCTCTCATTGTTTGTTTATGTGTGATCTCGATGTATTGTTCAATGTCTCTCTCGTTGTTACTGTGTGATCTGTGTATTTCATGTCCGTCTCTCTCATTGTTAGTGTGGGACCTCTGTGTATTGTTCCTTTTCTCTCTCATTGTTACTGTGATCTCTGTGTATTGTTCCATGTCTCTGTTATTGTTACTGCGTGATCTCTGTATATTATTCCATTTCTCTTTCATTGTTACTGTGTGATCTGTGTATTTCATATCCCCCCTCTCTCTCTCTCTCTCTCATTGTTAGTGTGTGATCTGTGTATTGTTCCTTTTCTCTCTCAATGTTACTGTGTGATCTCTGTGTATTGTTCCATGTCTGTTATTGTTACTGTGTGATCTCTGTATATTATTCCATTTCTCTCTCATTGTTACTGTGTGATCTCTGTGTATTTTCCCGTGCCCCTCTCATTGATACTGTGTGGTTTCTGCGTATTGTTCCATGTCCCCCTCTCTCATTGTTACTGTGTGATCTTTGTGCATTGTTCCTTTTCTCTCTCGTTGTTACTGTGTGATCTCTGTCTTTTGTTCCATGTCTTTCTCATTGTTACTGTGTGATTTCTGTGTATTGTTCCATGTCTCTCTCTCTCTCATTGTTACTGTGTGATCTCTTCCTGCTGTTTGTGACGTGCCCTGACGCTAGGAAGTGGGGCAAGTCAGCCACTCATTGAGTAAGTCTCCGTGTGTGTGTGTGTGTTTTGTGAGTGTGTCTCCGTTGCTTCATGTGGTCGTGCGCTGGACTTCAGTGATGTGTGCGAGCCGGCGTTGGCGTGTCCCCCTGCCGTGGCGGGATCGGGGGACTTCCCGAGCCTGAGGAAGGGAGGAGAGAGAGAGAGATCGTGAAAGCGGAAGACAAGCAACAAGCTGACTTTTGTTTGTGTGTGTCGCGTCCTGCCTGCCATGCTACTGGTGTAACTGGCGATGGCGGAGGGAGCTGGGCAGCGGCAGCCCAGAGGAACGGCGGCTGGAGGTGAATCGGGAGCCCGGCCAGCAGGGCACTTCCCCGGGCTGCGGGAGTGCCTTCACCCGGGCACTTTGTGAAGCTTGTTGCCACCCTGCCAGGAAGGCGGTGGCCAAACTGCGGGCTGGCTCTGGTGCCTGGCTATTGGGATCTTTCTATTCTTTACCTGCACTCAAGTATTCTTGTGCCCTTTCTTTGATAGTAACACCTACCAGCTATTGCGAGGGGGAGAGAGAGAGCTGGCCTGCTTATTTACACAGTGGAGAGAAAGTGGGAACGTTTTTATTTATTGAGATTTCGTTTTTCCCCTGCTGAGGAAATCAGGAGGCAAAGAGGTGGAAAGTGGATCAGAAGTTTTCCGGAGAGCTCGGCGCGACTGGAAAAGCTCATTCCGTCTCCCTGTCTTTTGTTTTCCGGTTTTACTCCCCCACATGGGGGCCAAGCAGAGCAGCCCGGCTCCGAACGGGCGGACCCGGGCTTACTCGGGCTCGGATCTCCCCTCGGTCACGGGCAGCAGCAACGGCAGCAGCCGCTCGGTGGCCGCTTCGGCGCAGGGCTCCGGGCTCGCCGCCGGCGGCGGGAGCGGACACACCACCACCAGCAGCAGCAGCAGCAGCGGCAGCACGCTGGCCAGCGGCCGCCTGCACCTCCTGCCCCCGGCCGCTGGACCCCGCACGGCGGCAGCCAGCAGCAGCAGCAGCAGCAACGCCGGCCGCAACACCTCGCTCAACATCCCCAACAGCGGAGGCACACACGGCAGCTCGCAGGACGAGTCGGAAGGCAGCACCCCGGAGGAGAGCACGGCAGAGCGGCCGGGAGGTCAGCCAGCCCCCCGCTTACTCATCGGATCCCTCCCCGCACACCTTTCCCCTCACCTATTCGGAGGTAAGAGACGCTCTTCCGGGCTTGCTTCTCAAAACCAATGTGGGTTCAACTGAAAGTGGATTGGGGAAGGCTCCTGAACAAACATCCCTGAAATCAGCCGGAATTCCCATTCATCTGACAAAAGAATTTAACCAATGCGCCTAACCTACCCAATGCACTGAAATAGGAACCCAGATTCGATCCCTATCCCAATTGACCTGGTCTCTAACCCACCAAATGCACCTAAATGGGGAACCCAGGTCAGATTCAATCCCTATCCCAATTTTAACCTATTCCCTCTGTCCAATCTCACTCTGAACTACCTTCTCCACAATCCAACCTCATATCAACCTCTCTCCTTGTGTTGAAATGTAAAAGTGTAAGGGAAGTTCTGACCCCATCCCATCCCAACCCAATCCTCCCCTCCTCGGGATTGTCTGAATTCGTTCAATATGAGTTTGGCCCATTCTGTGTCAGTTTGGGCTTCCTGGCAGTGACATCTGCCTATTGTCCAGTATTTTTTCTGTTCAGATTCCAAGAGCCGCAGTGATTTGCTTTGATCTAATGTATTGTGTGTTTTGTGTGAGTTTTTATCAAAATATATTGTTAGTTCCTTGCTCCGGAACACAATCATTCTTTGAGAGTAGTATCCAATCCCCAAGCACCGTGTTCCGCAGAGACTTGGCAACCCGGTCCATTTCACCGGCAAAGACATCTCACCCAGCACATCCCCATTAGATGTCTTTTTTTTGTGTGTGATTCTGTTTATTTACATCCATGTTTTCAAAACATATCTTTGTCTCGCTCCGGCTGAGTCTTAACAGGTTGTAGTGGGAGACTCAGGAGTAGAAATAACAATTGGGAGACTTTGATTCCTCTCACCTGCACCCAGTGCTTGTTGTTCCATTCAGTTGTGTTTGCTCAGATATCGAACTCTTGACTAAACTATAAAACGACTTACACCCGCCGGACCTAATTCAATGAGCCCGCATTATAAACACAGTAAAAAGTCTGACAACACCAGGTTTTAGTCCAACCTATTTATTTGATAATATTCTCACAAGCTTTCGAGGGGTTACCCTCTTCGTCAGGTGAATGTATAAAGGCAGAGTGATATGAGTTTGACACCATAAAGTAGCTGAGAGAGCCAAACCCTCCTGAGATTTGTGCAGGGCGCTGACTCTAATCATAGTTGCTTAATCTTCCACTGTGCTGTCACATTTACCTGCCTCTATCTCCTCCTATTACTCAGACGCAATGTGTATAAGCAGTGACTCCCTCTCGTTATTTTTATCTATCTCTTTATCTGTGTGTGGGGGAGGGAAGGGTTGGTGGATACAAAATTTAGTTTTATTTATTAGTATCATAAGTAAGCTTACATTAATCAACATTAATGTGAAAATCCCCTAGTCGCCACACTCCGGCACCTGTTCAGGTCCGCTGAGAGAGAATTTAACATGGCCAGTGCACCTGACTGGCACATCTTTCAGATTGTGGGCAGAAACCAGAGCCTCCAGAGGAAACCCAAATAGACATGGGGAGAATGTGCAGACAATGACCCAAGCTGGGAATTGAACTCGGATCCCTGGCGCTGTGAAGTAGCAGTGTTAATCATTGTGCCATCATGAGAAACATACTGCAACCTTTTGTGTTTTGCTTGGTTTGAGTTGATTCATTTATACATAGATGAGAACCAGGGTTTATTTGAATGAGGCCACTTTGTTGGCTCACAGCCTTTTGACTGACCTTTTCTGCAGTATGTAGTTATCTTTCCCTTGAAGATCCCTCCATTCTTAAGGATTGAGATTTTATTTTTTAACTAATTCAAAAGCCGCTCACCTGTGCCAAGTTAAAATTGGGCTGGAGGTTATTTTCTCTTTTCTCCCAGGACATTGGGCCATTTCCAGAATGTGTAGGAGGGGGTCAGTCCCAGTCTGGACTGCATAAGGGTAACAGGCTCAGCTCAGAGTTGGTATAACTGTTCAGCTAACTTGCTTCCATGGTTTTAGCTGTACGGAGTTGAAAACTGATTACTGGCAGATGCGCTCGTACATTTATTGTTGGGGTGTTTTCTGAGGGGAAAAGCATGACCTTTGATTGACAGTATATCCATTAAACACCACTGAACAGCACATCAATTAAACACCAGTTTGAACCATTCCAGGCACCACTGTGATAGTTCTTGAATGTGTTCTGTTCGTTACATTACACCCACCCTAGTATGTAAAGTATTTTTGCATGTAGTCTTACCATATGATTTAGTAAGTGGTTAGGATGAGTTCTGTGTTGACACACTGACATAATTTATAATTGGGTAAGAAGGGTGAATGGGATGACCAGATTATACACTGGAAGAAATGTCAATTCTGTGATTTTTTCATATAATATTTTCTCCGTGTTTCCCTCTGTATTCTCTATCACTCTCCCTCCTCCCTCCTCCCTCCCACCCAATATTCTCCCTCATGATATTGAATTATGCACTTCAGCCTGGAAGGCAGGTAGGCAATGGGTGGCCAGATTAACGTGACTTGTCTCTTACAGAGGGATGCTGGGCTAAACTCTCTGTTGCCTCCCTTCTCTCTGTGCAGGGAGACATTTGTCCTACGCTAAGCCCCTTCCTGTGGTGGGTGGCTATGATGTGCAGTCCCAACAGTGGGAGAATTTTGCAAGTGTACTTTGCCACTTTGTGCCACCACACTTGGATGTTCTAACACACGGTGCTGCCTTGGACCAAACCTTCAGTTTTTTTGCACATGCTGTATTTTGTGACTAATTTTTACACTTAAATTCTAAGTGTAACTTATGGTAAATTAAATAATCTTGTAATGTATGCCCTAGTGTAATGGGTATCATAGAATCACTGCAGTGCAGAAGGATGCCATTCAGCCCATTGAGTTTGTACCCATCCTGGCCCTATTCCTGTGATATTTACCCTGCTAATCCCCCTTACACTAGGATCAATTTAACATGGCCAATCAGCCTAACCCACACATCTTTGAACTGTGGGAGGAAACCGGAGCACCCAAAGGAAATGCATACAGACACGGAGAGAGTGTGTAAATTCCACGCCACTGGTGAGGCTGGAATTGAGCCCCAGTCTCTGGCACTGAGGCAGCAGTGCTAACCACTATGCCACCATGCGTTCCAACAGCTGGAATAATAAGAGCCCTGGACCCAGAGCATGTGAGCCAAACCTCATCATGACAGTCTGAATATTTGACTTCAGTGTAAAAATAATTGTGGAAGTGAAAAGCTGAAATTAGTAAAAGTAACCATTAAGTTCCTTATCCCAGGTTTAATTATGGCTGAAATGTTGTAAAAAAAAAACAACTGGTTCGCACTGACATTCTTTATGAAAGGAAACTTGCCATCTGTATCTGGTCTTGCTGTAGTTGACTCCAGCTACACCAATATGGTTGTCTCTTAGCTGCTCTCTGAAGTGGCCTAACTAGCCACTTATTCTGGGGAAATTGGAATTAAATGTTGACTTTGCCTGCGACAATTGCTGAGAATTAATTTAAGGAAAACTCAATTCAGAGTTCTATGTTGGGCAAAAAACACACACTTAATTATTTTGCCTCATGGCGAAAACTGGTGCAAGGACATCAAGTTGACTACTGTCTTGCAAGTTCTATGTATAGTATTTGCTGAGTTGTAACATACACCGCCGCAACTAGTTCCTCATTTTTCTAGCTGCTCATAATTTATTTGCAAATATGTCTTTTACACCTGTTTGGGGCAATACGGTGGTGCAGTGATTAGCACTGCTGCTTCACACAATCAGGGACCTGGGTTCGATTCCTAGCTTGAGTCATTGTCTGTGTGGTGTTTGCACATTCTCTTTGTGTCTGCGTGGGCTTCCTCCGGGTGTACTGGATTCCTCCCACAGTCCAAAGAAGTGCGGGTTAGGTTGATTGGCCATGCTAAATTGCCCCTTAGCATCAGGAGAACTAGCTACAGTAAATGCATTGGGTTATGGGGATGGGTGGGATTGTGATCAGTGCAGACTCGGTGGGCTGAATGGCCTCCTTCTGCACTGTAGGATTCTATGATTCTATTGACCAATTGGGTTTTCCTAACGTAAAGAGTTGCCTGCTAAAAAGGTTAGTATGGATTATCCAACAGTCCAACATGTCTATCCGCCTGTCTCTTTCCAGGACAGTCTATTAGACCGATCCAGTATTTCAAATTGTTCAGCTTCTCCCTGCAGAGGTCAGAAAGCAGTGATGGCCACATTAGTTTATTCGTTAGATGACTTTGAGAATCAAACACTCTATTTTAGGAACTGCTCTAACAGCGGGGGAATTCCACCACTCTGCTGTAAAGTGCAGGGGATGGTTGGATGAGGAAGTTAC
This sequence comes from Carcharhinus amblyrhynchos, assembly GCF_965287045.1. Lineage (NCBI taxonomy): Eukaryota > Metazoa > Chordata > Chondrichthyes > Carcharhiniformes > Carcharhinidae > Carcharhinus > Carcharhinus amblyrhynchos. The sequence goes on along the minus strand of NC_137325.1, from coordinate 20,596,896 downwards.
AGCTCAATTGATATGTGAAGCTAGTTTAAAGAAGACTGTCTTAAAGGGGCATAATCTTTATAAGGAAAGTCTTCTGTGGGTGTTTTCTACTTGGAAAAATGATGAGGTTGTTTCCATCACATCATTTTCATGTAGTCAGTTGATGTACTTTTATTTTCACTGCATCACAGATTCTTAAGATAACGAAAATAAACTTTGTCCAGCACTTTTAATGAAGGTTCACTTTAATTGAGTTCCAAATGATTCTCTTATCAGTGTTACTTTGATAAGTATAAATCTAACCTAAAGTTGTGTTGGTAAAACACAGTGCCGTGCACTGTCTTCAGTTTATAACCCTCAGTGTCCATTAGAATTAGAATCCATGTTTCTAGGACAACATGTTGATGATACAAAAGCTTCTGTTTGTTTTTAAAGGGCTAATAATTTCAATCTAATTGTCATAACAAGTAAGAGGATGCTGATTTGATTGCAATTTTCAAATGCTCAATACAGGCTGCTTTTCCAAAGCAGCAGGAAATGTAGACAGAGTCAATGGATGGGAGGCCGGCTTTAAAGAAGTTTTCCCTCGAGCCTGCCGTTGCTACTTTCTCCTCTTCTCTTTTGTTTCTTTTTCAATCTCACTTGTGTCCACCCTCCCACCCAGTGGCCATTAGCTCAGCCAGAGCCTGCAAAGTGTGGCAGAGGGAGAGAGAAAAGAATGGATGGCCCGAAAGGGGAGATCTCATTGAGACGTATAAGATGATGAATGGGATGGATAGGATAGAGGTGGAGAGACTCTTCCCGCTCAGAAAGGATAGTAGGACTAGGGGGCACAACCTCAAGATAAAGGGGGGGGCGGTTTAGAACAGAGTTGAGGAAGAATTTCTTCACTCAAAGGGTGGTGAATCTCTGGAATTCTCTGCCCGTTGAAGTGGTGGAGGCTACCTCGCTAAATATTTTCAAGATGCGGGTTGATGGGTTTTTGATAAGCGAGGGGATTAAGGGTTATGGGGAGAGGGCGGGAATGTGGAACTGAGCCACAACAGATCAGCCATGATCTTATTGAATGGCGGGGCAGGCTCGAAGGGCTAGATGGCCTACTCCTGCTCCTATTTCTTATGTTCTTATGAAATGCTTTCTTTGTATTCTTTGGAAGTGTAGCAAATGCAGCGGCCAAATCTGTGCACAGCTAGATGCCACCAACAGCAGTGGGACAATGACTGGATAGCCTGCTTTCTGGTGGTGGTTGCTGAGGGGATCATTACAGCCCAGGGCATAGGGAAGAACACATCTGCTCCTGTTCAACATAGTGTCATGGGATCTCTTCTGAGAAGACACATGGGGGGTGGGGGGGGGGGGGGGGGGGGGAACATGGCGGGGTACTCAGTTTAACATTTCATCTTTCCCACGCTGCACTGGAGTGACAGCCTAGGTTCAATGGTCAGGTCTCTAGAGTGGGACTTGCACTCACAACCTTCTGCCTTCAGAGACACCCACAGAGACATGATTGACAACAGAGTAGCAGACATCCCAAAGCCAGATAGAATGGACCCAGGCGAACTGTGCCTCTGGAACTCTTACTGACAGGAGAGAGAGAGAGATGGAGAGAGAAGTTTTATTCTAACAGCCTGTGTTTTAATTCAAGCCCAGAAGCAGTAGAATAATGGGGTGGCACAGTGGTTAACACTGCAGCCTCACAGTGCCAGGGATGTGGATTCCCGGCTTGGTCGCTGTCTGTGATGAGTGTGTTCGTGACTCTGTGCCTGCTTGGGTTTCCACTGGGTGCTGTGGTTTCCTCCCACAGTCCAAAAGGTGTGGTGGTTAGGTGCATTGGCCGTGCTACATTCTCCCTCAACGTACCCGAACTGGTGCCAGAGTGTGGCGACTAGGCGGTTTTCACAGTAGCTCCAGTGCAATGTTAATGTAAGCCTACTTGGGACACTAATAAATAAGCTGATGACTGAACTAACAAGGATCTATTGTGGTGCTGAGAATATTTTCTAATGGTTGTTTGACAGTTGTTGAAAATGATAAGCAGCCCCTTGTGTGCTAAGGCATGCCCTGCGGCTGTGGGACATGGGGTCAGTCACGAGTTGGGAATTGTCTGCTGGTAAACATTGAATGGAAGCTGGCCACTTTTAAAGGGAAGCACTTTTTAGTGTTTGCCGCACTTTTTAGTGTTCGCCACACTTCTGCATTTTCGGGCAGCTTGTTTGTTGTGAGGTTGACATTTGTTGCCCACTCCGAGTTGCCTTTGGGAAAGGGGGCTGGTGATTTATAAACATCATTATCGGTCGCATGGGTTACGGAGTAATGAATGGTGCAAAGATACTGAAAAGCTGAATGGTGTATTGGGACTGTGATTGTAATGCCAATAACAGAGTGTTGGCTCAAAGGAGAAACAATAGGGAAATTAATGGCCCAGATCTTCCTGTCAGCGGCAAAGCTGTGACTTGCACTGCTGACTGCATTTAACGTTGCATTTTGTAACAGCCGGAGGGGGAACTTCCTTTTCTTGCCTGTAGCATGGGTCAAATGTTGAGGAGAAAAACCCAGCTTAGTGGATTTGTGCAGTCCAAGTAAAAACCCGTTGTCCTTCTGTACTGAAAGCTTGTCCCTTGAGGTCTGCCTTCAGTTCAGTGTTTCTGGGTGTTTTAAATCTAATTTACATCCTAGCTTCCACAAACCCATCCACGTGTGCTGGGGTCAGAGCTGAATAAATCAGGGTGTGGGGAAAAATAAACTAGGTATATCCCAGACCAACAGATAAAAGTTTAAATGTTAATGGACCCTGCTGGGATCATCAGTGGGATTTCTGTAGGTACAACTCAGCACCCCAGAGTTTCTGATTTCACATTCGCCCTCGAACCAAAACATTGAATGTATTCAAGAGACGGCTAGATATAGCACTTGGGCGAATGGGATCAAAGGTTATGGGGAGAAAGCAGGATTAGGCTATTGAATTGGACGATCAGTCATGATCGTAATGAATGGCAGATCAGGCTCGAAGGGCCAGATGGCCTTTTCCTATTTTCTATGTTTCAATTGCAACCAATATTTTAGTATTTGCGGCTCTTGGGGACTGGAAGATTTACTTCAATATTCCGAGTTACAAAATATCCAGAAAAGATGGCAAAAGGAGAGGTGGTGAAAGGGGAAAGAGAAGAAGGGGAGAAATGGCAGTACTAAATTAATAAACTTTTTTATGGCACTGGAGAAGAACGATGTACTTGAGAAGCCAAGGTGTGAGTCTATTTGGTCAGTGTTGAGGAATACTAGAGGAGCCATTATGCCACTGGGTGTATGTTGGTGGCCACCAAATAATGGGAGTTTCAGACCATTGCAGAAAGGTGCAAGAACTACAGGGTAGCATTAATGGGGAATTTCAATAAAAGAAACTTGGAAATGAGCAGTCAGTTGGCAGCACAGTTCCCCCGCTGAGTCAGGAGATCATGGGTTCAAGTCCCACTCTAGAACTTGATGATAAAAATCCATGCTGACACTCCAGTGCCGTATTGTCTGAGATACCTTCTTTTGGATTAGATGTTAAACCGAGGCCCCAATTACTCACTGAGGTGGACCTAAAAGAAGCCATGGCCACATTTCTAAGAAGAGCAAATGGTGTTTTCCTCATTGCCATGGTATTGGCACATTTGTTGACCATAAAAAGCCCTACAAAGATGCAAGTGACTCTTTTCATTTTAGACTGGGGTAATAACAATCTAACGGGCAAAGAGCAGGAGGAATTCCCAAAACTTATACTGGCACAGTGGTTAGCACTGCTACCTCACAGCACCAGGGTCCTGGGTTCAATTCCCAGCCCTGGTCACTGTCAGTGCAGTGTCTGCACGTTCTTCCCGTGTCTGTGTGGGTTTTCAGGTGCTCCGGTTTCTTCCCACAGTCCAAAAGGTGCACTAGTTAGGTGCATTGTCCATGCTAAATTCTCCCTGTGTGTATCTGACCAGGCACCGGAGTGTGGCAACTAGAGGATTTTCACAGTAACCTCAATGCAGTGTTAATGCAAACCTACTTGTGATTAATGAATAAACTTTAAAAAGAAAATAACTTTCTTGATCAGTGCTTTCAGTCCAATGAGGAAGAAAACTGTGCTGGATCTTGTTCTGCAATTGCAGTGAGGCAAATGGAACACGCTTCATTAGGAGCGCATTTGGGGAACATAGATCAGATTTCAAATGGTTATGAAAAAGCAGAGTGTAATCAAGTATGAACTGGAGGAGGGCTGATTTCAGTGAGCGGAAAAGTGATTTGAATCAATAATTGGTTGGCAAAACAGTAACTGAACAACAGGAAGCCTTCCTAAAGAGGAAATGGTTCAGGTACAGAGTATGCACATTCTCATAATGAGAAAGGAAGGACAATCAAGACTAAAATATGGATTGTTAAAAATATGAAAGAAAGAAAGGCTTATGAGAGTTGTAAAGCTCACAGTGCAGTATAGAATTTAGTTGAATATTGAAAGTGCAGAGGTAATCGTAAAAGAAATGGAACAAGGGGAAAAGAGAGTATGAAAATAGGTAGCTAACAGAAAAGAGGAAGTCCCTAACAAAATAAACATCGTGTACATATTAAAGAGGTAATCAAAAAAAGGGTGGACCTGATTTAGCAAGTAAGACTGTCTGGTGGAGTCAGGGTGCTTGACTGAGATATTGAATTAATGATTGTATTTTCCTTCACTGTAACAGTAAAGGAAGAGACAATAGTGATTTTTCGAAAGGATAACAATACAGAGTGTTCTTAAAAGGTTAGCAGGCAGAAAAATCAGTTGCTCCAGTTGGTAAGCATCTCAGTTTAGAGAGAAGTAAGGGTGGGAATTGTGGAAGATCTGGGCACAATCTTCCAATCCTCCTTGGACATGGAGGTAGTGCCAGAAAATTTTACATCTGTTTTTTTACAGAACGGGGAAATGGACAGTCTTGATAACTGTGGAATAATTCATCTGTTTTGGATGGGAAACTTATTGAGTAATTTAGGACAAATTAATTGACATAAGGAAAAATATGTGCTAATAAATACGTGAAAGTCAGGATAAAGACAAATTGTATTTGACTAACTTGATTGAGTTCTTTGATGAAGCAATGGAGATGGTTAATGAGGGCAGTGAGGTTGATGGTATATATTGACTTTCAATGTGGTTGAACCACATTGAATTTGGTATTTGGTGAAGTAGTCCAGGATAGCCATGATGACTATTAAAGGGACACTGCCATCATGGATACACAGTCGGTTAATGGTGTAAACAGAGAGAAGTACAAATGATTGTTTTCCATACTGAAAGGAAGTTCTAATTCCCAGGAATCAATAATGAGACCAATGTTTGATCCTTCTTCTTCAGGTACCATTCCCCAGGAAGCAATCCTGATTCCATGATTGGTTTAAAAAATATCAGGAGGATTTCATGGATAGTGTGCATGTCTTGTTTAGGTCAAGTAATCCAAAATCATTGTTATGGTCTAAATCAGAACGATCACTGCGAATTCTGCAGTACCTTTGATCATTTAGTTGTTGTGGTTGGCAACTATAGATTTCCATTGGATTGCTCCATGATTATACTTGGTAAAGTATTGCAGTGATTTGCAGTTATGGGTGGTCAGGAAACTTTTCATTTTTACATGCTATGGGTGCATTGGAGGGATTTGCAGGCTCATGATCAGCTTGCTTGGAGCCAGGTATTGAATGCACTTTCCAAGGTGATCAGGTCCTGAAGTAGAAGTTGAACCTGGAGCTTCTGGTCCAGAAGCAGGGATGCTCCCACTGTTCTGTTTGATATATGTATCAATAATCTATATTTGACTATAGAGAGCATCATTTCAAAGTGTAATAGCAAGTTTTGAAGATCTTGGCAAAACCATTCAGGGAAATCTCGATTAGTGGAATGATCAGGCCTTATTAAATGCAGATAAGTGTGAAGTGATGCACATTGATTGGATGAATGAAGCAAGTTAATATGAGCTAAATGGTACAATCTTACAAGGGGTATGGAAACACAGATCTAGGGGTGTATGTATAAATGATTTTGAAGGTGATAGAACCAAGTTGAGAAGTTAAAAGTCCATGGAATTTTTTTCACTCATTAGTGGCACATGGGCCTCGCTGGCTGGTCAGCATTTATTGCCCATCCCTAGGTGCCCTTGAACTGAGTGGCTTGCTAGGCCATTTCAGAGGGCAGTTGAGAGTCAACCACATTGCTGTGGTTCTGGACTCCCATGTAGGCCTGACCAGGTAAGGATGGCAGATTTCCTTCCCTAAAGGACATTAGTGAATCAGATGGGTTTTCCAACAATCGACAATGGTTTCATAGTCAGGAGTAGGTTCTTAATTCCAGATTTTTTTTTATTGAATTCAAATTCCATCATCTGCTGTGGCGGGATTCAAACCCAGGTCCCCAGAACGTTAGATGAGTTTCTGGACTAATAATCTTGCAATAATACCACTGGGCCATTGCCTCCACAATTCCCCTGGCTTTATCAGGCAAATAGAGTAAAAAAGCAAAAAAAGTGTAAAAATACTGGTTAGGCCTTAGCTAGATGGATGGAATATGATGTTCGTTTTTGTATAAAATATTTTAAGAAGGACATCGAGGCTTTGAAGAGAGCGCAGAAGAGATTTATTAGAATGCGACCACCGATTGATATATTTCAGTTATGGGGATGACTGGAGTATCTGCCGTTGTTCTCCTTAGTGCAGAGAAGGTTCAGAGGAGATTTGCTGGAGGTTTGCAAAATAATGAATGGCTTTGATGGTAAATATGGAGAAACTATTGCTAATGGCAGCAAGTTGCCAACCAGAGGATACACATTTAAAGCGATTGTTAAAAGAATCGGAGGTGGCCTAAGAAAAGATTACACGGTGAGCTGTTATCAGAAGCGCACTGTCTGAAAGGCTGGTGAAAGCCTACTCGAAAGATAATAAGGTGAAAACTTGAAGGGGAAAACATTTATAGGAAAGGACCAAGGGCGTGAGGTTAATTGGATAGCTTTGACAAAGACCTGACACGGGTGAGATGGGCCAGTATCATCCTCTTGTGCTGTAGCATTTCATCATTCTCAAATTAAATATTAGGAGGTTTTCATACATGTCTTGCCTAGGTTCAAGTGATTGAAAAGCATTTTTATGGTCTTAAGAATAAGCATGGTTGCTACTAATTCTGCAGTGCCTTTGATTATTTAGTTGTGATTAATTTTCTTTTGCTCATTTCATTGAGGTGAGTGTTGGCAGGCTGTAAAAACAGAGGCTTTACTATTGTACTCACTCCTCTGTTCAGATGTACTCACTTGCCATTGTATTGTGTTCAGGGATTGGGGGCCAAATTAATTCCCCATTGACTGTGACTCCCTTTATCCTTCCTCAAACCCATTACCTTGCAAAATATTGCTCCACCCAAGATCAGCCTACTCTATTTGGCTCACTGGAGAGTGGGAGCAGACCATTCAGCCCCTCAAATCTCTTCTGCCATTTAATTGGATCATAGTTGATTAGTATCTTGACTGCATTCAAGGTTCCATGTCCCCCAATGCCCTTGTTATCAAAACTCTTACCAATCTCAGCTTTGAAATTTTTAATTGTGAACCTCAACATCATCTTGAGGGAGGATTTTCCAGATTTCTAATACCCTTTGTGCAGAGCAGTCCTTCCGGGTATCACGTCTCAAACGTTAGGCCCCCTTGTTATCTACCCCATGAACAGTGAGTGGGTGGCACGGTGGCACAGTAGTTAGCACTGCTGCCTCACAGCGCCAGGGACCCGGGTTCAATTCTGGCCTCGGGTGACTGTGTGGAGTTTGCACGTTCTCCCAGTGTCTGCGTGAGTTTCCTCCTGCAGTCCAAAGGGTTAGGTTGATTGACCATGCTAAATTACTCCTAATGTCAGAGGATCTGCCGGGCAAATATGTCGGGTTATGGGGATAGAGTCTGGGTGGGATTGTGGTCGGTGCAGACTCGATGGGCCGAATGGCCTCCTTCTGCACTTCAGGGATTCGATCAAATGCTCTAATTATCCTAAAGATCTCAATTTCGATCACCCCTTCTATCTATAAATCTAAGGGAATGCAAGGTCGGCCCATGTCCTCGTAATTTATCATTCTGCTGAATCTGCATTGCACCTACTGCAAGGACGATCTATCCTTCCTGGGCTGACTGCATCCCTCTACACGGAGTCCGACCAGAGCTCTTTTTCAGCAAGAATTTTAATATGTAAATGGCTAAACTTTTCTAACCAATTGGTTTGAGCCTTCATGAAAGTGAATTCTTCTGTAAGCTGAGCCCGGAGCTCCAGCCGTGGAGAGAAAGTGCTGAGTGTGGATTTCCAGCCCTACGAATATGCAAGTGTCGTGCCGCTTTGGAATTTTTTTTGACATCTAGGAGCCGGACTTGTGATCAGCCGGCTTGCCTTGAGAAGAGGTAAACCCTGCCTTGGCGTCACTGAGTGGCTGCAGCGAGACTGATTACACTGCAGACAGGCAAACAAAGCCAGCCTCCCTGCAGCACTGAAAATACGCTCAACAGACTATAGAGGTGCTCTTCACGTTTTCTGTCGTGACTTGTCTCTGGATCTTTGCCTTGGTGTTTTTTTTTTCGTTCATGCTTGATTCTAGCTAGCAAGTTGGTTGGCAGGTGTTTTGCATGTTCGATGCACTCACTCCTTTGTTCTCTAGACATGTACCACATTTCTAAAAGCCTGGCTTCCTTGTACAGGGGTGTGCCACGTGTTTGTGCTATACTTAATGCTGCCACTGTATTAACCTGTGCTATGGTGGAATATACAACCCTGTTGCAAAAACCGATTGATTAAAATTTAAAATGTTTATTAAGGTGCATTAAAACCGTTCCATACTGTCTTGTTTTAACATATCAAGCTTGGAATGCTGTCAAAATTGCCTCAACATCTGTATTTTAAGAGATATTTTATCTTGTCAAAGTTGGGAATGATAAATGACAAAGAACAAGTGTAAAACAGTGACTGGGCAATGCAGCATATGCAGTCAACTCTTGAGTTGGAAGTGTTTTTTTTCCCCCAAGGTCTTTTTAACCTTGTTCAAATCTGGAATAAGGCCAGGGTGCAACTCTGAACTTCACAAATTGTAGATCAAGAGATTCAATTGATAGCAAAAAGCTAGAATAAGTCCTCAAATATTTTCTAATTAGAAGTTTAAATCCCTCCAATTGTCCTACACCCCCTCCCTGACACTGAAAACATTGTCTTAAGATGCAGACCCACACTGTTAACACATTTGGGGTCTTCATTAGGTATTTTCAACAATGTGCATCATTGATATTTTTCTTTAAGTGGATACCATGACTCTTTATGATCAGGAGTTTCTCCTCAACTGGCCAATAACACTAACATGACCTAGGGAGGGTAGCAGCAATTGAACCCCTAGCGCGCACTGAATACTGTGATCCTGCATGTACTTTTCCCTTAATCTTCCAGAATGCGGAATGATAAGCACGTCACGGTGACACAGTGGTCAGTGCTGCTGCTTCACAGCGCCAGGGACCTGGGTTTGATTCCCGGCTCGGGCCACTATCTGTGCGGAGTTCGCACATTCTCTCTGTGTCTGTGTGGAATTCCCCCGTGTGCTTCAGTTTCCTCCCACAGTCCAAAAGATGTGCTGGTTAGGTTCATTGGCCATGCTAAATTCTCCCTCACACACCCAAACAGGTGCTGGAGTGTGACGACTAGGGGATTTTCACAGTAACTTCACTGCATGTTAATGTAAACCTATTTGTGGCTAATAAATAAACTTTCACATTAGATGAGGACAATCAAGCTGGCTTATTTTGCATGTACTATAAGAACAAAAAGAATAACAGGTTTCATCAAAATTCAATTTGATATCTTTATATCTCATGCAAATTGCACAAATTTGGGCCTTGAACTAACTGGCAGCAACCTCAGGAAGGGACATCGCTCTCTTTGTGAGGCAGTTATAGCACCCAATATCACCTTAACCTCCAATCAGTTAGTTGACCTAGTGTTCCTTGTCTACATGGTTCCCAATGGACTGAATTTTACACCCCACACCCATCATTTTTCACAACTTTATTTGAGCAGTGTTTGTTTTGGTTCCCATGGTGCTATTCTGAGGAGAGTAGAAGAGTTCACTTGATCTCCTGCCAAATATTCATTTCTCAACCAGTGCCACTAAACTACACCATCTGGACAGTCATTAATCTCATTGTGGTGTGTGAGACCTCACATTTCATGAATTAGCTGCCATCGACGGCATGGTGGCGCAGTGGTTAGCACTGCAGCCTCACAGTGCCAAGGACTTGGGTTTGATTCCTGGCTTGGGTCACTGTCGGGTGCACAGTCTGCACGTTCTCCTTGTGTCTGTGTGAGTTTCCTCTGGGTGCTCCGGTTTCCTCCCACTGTCTGAAAGATGTGCTGATTAGGTGCACTGGCCATGCTAAATTCCCCCTCAGTGTACCCAAACAGGTGTCAGAGAGTGACGACTGGGAGATTTTCACAGTGACTTCATTGTAGTGTTACTGTAAGCCTACTTGTGGCTAATAAATTCACTTTAATATTTCCTACAATGACTACACTTGAAAAAGATACTTAATTAGCTGTAAAAACATTTTGGAATGGCTTAATTTCATGATATAAATTCAAGTTTTTCTTTCTTTCAATGTAACTATGTCCCCTCAAGTTTGTAAATAGTGGCTGCATTATGAAGAAAATTATGCGGTAACATTCATAATTCCGTGACAAGTTTATCTGATAAGGTAGGCACGTATTAACATATATGTCCCACGGGGTCGTTATAATGTGCTTTGTTTATGTCATGCATCTAATAATTTCTTAATTAATAAGAATGCAGTGCTTGTACTGCTGTGATGCACCAAAGATTGTGTTTCATGGTGCAACTATACATTTCTCGCATTATTCGGGGGATGTAACTAGCGGTGCTCCTTTTGAGATGATCTTTATGGATTTAGAATGTTTGTACACGTTTGATGTTCTCTTCATTCATCGAGAAATGTCAGTTAAGGATGTTTGCGCTCCAAGCATTCTTCATGTAGCATGTGCTTGGAATGCTTACTGTCTGAATGTTCTTTTGTTTGTTGCTAAGCCCATCTCCTTGATTTTGTTGGCAGAATCCTCTGCTGCTTTGGTAAGGGATCTAGGTTCAGTGGTGTGAGCACTCCAGGAGCGCGCCTCCCTGAGAATTCAAACTAACTGAGCTAAAGCGCAGATAGGGCTCCAGAATGCTGTAATGTGATTTGGAACATTTTCTATTGCCATGTAACCTGAGGGGACATAGTTAAATTGAAAGAAAGAAAAACTTGAATTTATATCATGAAATTAAGACGTTCCAAAATGTTTTTACAGGTAATTAAGTATCTTTTTCAAGTGTAGGAAATATTAAAGTTAATTTATTAGTCACAAGTAGGCTTACTGTAACACTACAATGAAGTTATTGTGAAAACTGTAATTGGAATGACATCAAGTATAAAACAATGAATCTGGCCATTACAAAATATAAAATATCATTTAATACATGGTGCATGTATTGATTTTGACATGTACAGATCAATTTGTACCTCAAATCTGTTTGGCTATCTCTGCCCCACAGCTCTTGATATCCACACCTAACAAAAGTCTATCAATCTCCAGCATGATATTTTCTCAGCATGTCTCAGCATCTAGAGCCTTCTGAGAGGGCAAATTCTAGCTTTGCATTACGCTTCATCAAAGAATGTGCTTCCTGATTATGCTCCAGAATAGCTTAGTTTTAACATTACAACTCTATCCTCCAGTTCTTGAATCGCCGGGCAGTAATTTCTCTGTATCTACCCTTTTTGAACCGCTGAATCATTTTGAAACTTGATCGTCCTTCAATCATTTAAGCTCCAGAGTTCATGCAATCTTTATATGACATATCTTCATCTTTTGTAGCCCAGAACCAGCGTATTATCCTCCAGGTCGATATATCTTTCATGAGGTTTAATGCCCAGAACACAACAGTGTATTCCACGTTCAACTGAAGACTTTAAGCAAAACAGCCTTTCTGCTGTTTTGTATTCTAATGCCCTTTTGAAGCAAAGTCCAACATTTCATTTGCCTTTTTTGATTCCTTTTGTACCTGTGAGCTAGCTTTCAGTAATTTGCATACATGGATACCAAAATTTTATTTATCCTCCGCGTTAAGAAAATACATTCATTTGTCTGCATCTGATCTAAATTGGATTTTTTTATTCTTTTATGGGATGTGGGTGTTGCTGGGTGGCCAGCGTTTGTTGACCATTGCCCTTGAACTGAGTGGCTTGCTAGGCCATTTCAGAGGGTGGTTAAGAGTCAACCACATTGCTGTTGGTCTGGGGTCACATGTTGGCCAGACTGGGTAAGGACGGCAGAAATGGGGTGGCATGGTGGCACAGTGGTTAGCAGTGCTGCCTCACAGCGCCAGGGACTTGTGTTCGATTCCCAGCTTGGGTTACTGTCTGTGTGGAGTCTGCACATTCTCCCCATGTCTGCGTGGGTTTCCTCCGGGTGTTCCGGTTTCCTCCCACAGTCCAAAGATGTGCAGGTTAAGTGGATTGGCCATGCTAAATTGTGTAAGGGGGCCATCTAGGGTGAATGTATGGGATTAGGGACTGGGTGGGATTGTGGTCAGTGCAGATTCAATGGGCTGAATGGCCTCCTTCTACACTGTAGAATTCTATGATTCTATGGTTTCCTTTTCCAACGGACATTTTTGAACCAGATGGGCTTTACAACAATCGGAAATGCTTTTATGAGCATCAGTAGACTTTTGAAATCATCGTCAATTGTCACAAAAACCCACGTTCACAACCTTTTGTAGTGTCTTGCTGTCTTTCATGATGACATCTAGTTGCAGAAACTTCAAGTGGACACCAGTCCCACAAACAAGGCTTCAGCAGAAATTGTCCTGTCCCCCTAGCAAGGGACAATTTCCTATGGAGTGGCTGACAGACTTTACCTTTCCAATATTGGCTTGTTCAGTTTTCAAAAAGAGTGTAGGAGGTGATCTCATTCGACCTCACCAAAGTTTCTTGGGCTGCATTCCCATCATTCCTTGCAGATGGAAGGATGCCAACCAACTGAACCCAAGTCGATCATTGCTGACCTGCATTCGAGCTCTGTCTGGCAATACCCTGATTTTGAAATTTACGTTCTTGTGTTCAAAATTCCTTCACACCTCACCCATCTTTATCTCTCTGAACACCTCCTCCAGCCCTCACTCCGGTTGAGGGTTCTGTGTTCTTTCCATTCTGATTTCTTGTGCAACCTCAATTTCTTTAGCCCTACCACTGACAGATATGCCTTTGGTTGTTTGGGCGCTAAGCTCTGAAATTCTCTCTCTAAATCTCTGAAACTTTCTAACTCCCTCTATCCTCCTGCCTGCTTGAAACTACAACAATGACCAAACTTTTCACACACCCATCCAAATGTCATCCCCTTTGGTGCTATGCTGATTTTTGTTTGATTACACTCCAATAATTGCCTCGCCAAGGTTTTGCAATGTTAAAAGTGCCCTGTAAATGCATGTAATTAATTATAACTCCATTTGTGTTGACTGCTTTTCATTACCTCTTGCAATGACAATGTCCTGGAGCTCTGTTTCAGAGTGAAAGTAAAGCTTATTTATTAGTCACATTAACATTGCAATGAAATTACTGTGAAAATCCCCTTGTCACCACACTCCAGCGCCTGATTGGCTACACTGAGGAAGAAATTAGCATGTCTAATGCACCTCATCAGTACATCTTTCAGACTGTGGGAGGAAACCAGAGCACTTGGCAGAAACCCACACAGATATGAGGAGAACATGCAAATTCCACACACTGTGACCCAAGCCTGGAGTTGAACCTGGGTCCCTGGTGCTGTGAAGCAGCAATGCTAACCACTGTGCTACCATACTTAGAACTCTTGTGGCAGGAGACACCTCCTCCCACCACCCAAGGAGGGCAACTGAGAAGCTTTGAGGGAAATCATAGACCCCCACAGTGCAGAAGGAGGCCATCCATCAAGCCCGCATCAACAACAATCCCACCTTGGCTCAATTCACTGTAACCCCACACACTTACCCTGCTAATCCCCCAGACACCAAGGGGCAGTGTCGCATGGACAGTCAACCCAACCCGCACATCCTTGGGCTGCGCAAGGAAAGCGGAGCATCCCTGAAGAGTCAAACGCACTCACTAACTTGGCGTGGCCCTGCTCTTAACCAAAATGAAAAAGGTTTATTTGACGCAAGTACATCAAGACGTGTCAGAAGGAATACACAAGACTAGATCAAAATGGGAAAGAAGGCACAGACCTCCCAGCAACTCATCAACTTGACCCTCCAAGCTTCACTGCCTTGCATGAGGCAGAACTTACAAACTATTAGCTCAGAACCCAGAACAGAAGCAAATGCTCCTCCTCCCAAGGGCCTGCCTGAGGAGGAGAGACTTCTCTTAAGTGGCCGTTCTTCATATACCAACAGTGAGTGATCGCTGGTAGGTAATTTGACCATGTTGAGAATTACAGCCATGTCTGAATCTGTAGTTTCCAACAAAAGGCTTGCTGGAGAGCAATTGGAAGCTGCCACCCTGTCAGTTGTATTAACCAGTACTGTAGTTGCATTACCACCCAGCTGTTTTCTTTCACCCCAGCCCAATCCTTTGCCTTTCCTTCCCATCGCTCTTCTTCCCTCTCCTCCCTGCCCCTTCTTTCGTCTCCCCTCTCTTCCCTTATAATAGTTAATTTTCAACAGAAATGGGCATTTGAAAACACTGGTGTGTACACAACAATGCTTTGTATTGTGTTGTCAGATGGGGCCCTGTTGAGGAAACCTTTTACTTTGGAGAGGACTGAGGGAATGGGACTTCTGCAAAGCATTCTGCATTCCTATAGAATATTTCTTCACCCCCCCACCCCACCCCCTGGGAGAGCTTGTGTTGATGACTAAACGAGTAAATGTATTCCAGCCCAAACAAAGATGACTGCTGCCATTGGTTGTCTTACACTCGCTTCATTGAATTAGTCAGAAATACTGATGACTTTATTGATGCCAAGAGTTGTCGTAGGTAAGATTTATATTGGAGCTGATTGATCTGCAGTGATTATTGCCTATAGACACAGACTCCTGTGTGTCTGTTTACACATGTATAAAGCATGTCATTGTATCTTTTTTGATGTAATAACTCTCTGATCTGGGCAGGAATGCTCAAGCTGCTCCCTTTTTTGTCTTGTGTGTGTATATAGGGAGAAAAGGTAGAATTATGATGTAGTGTAAAAAACAAACTGTTCTGGGCCTTTGTGTTGTTTTGAAGCTTTCTTAATGGTGCTGAACTCACAACAGTTGGGGATGTTTTCGGAAGTCAATGGGTGGATTTTTACTCCTGCAGTCACTGATACTGTTTCACCTGCAGAATCTTGGCATTTTCGATTTATTGGACTGGAATTTTAATGGAACAACGTATTGTAAACCACGTTACAATTTAACCAGAACTTGCTTTTCATAATCAATGTTTGACTTCATTAACCCTTTTGCAGGCTGCAGGGCCTAATTTTGAGAGAAGAAATGCATAGAATGAATGTTCTAGAGTTCTCAATAATGCACTTCCCACAGAGTTTCGATGCTTATCTTTCTACATTTCTATTTCTCCAACTGTCCTTGAACCTCCTTTTTCAGGCTGTCTGGTTCAATGGTGTTGTATGGACAATCCCCACCTGTCCCCAGGTCCATACTGTACTGTTCAGACACCAGGAACAACTGTTGGCTCAAAGTTCCTTCAAATGAGTCAGGAGTGCAGGGTTCAGTTCCTTGCTCCAAGCCAATCACAACACATGTGGAGACAGGAGTTCCCACTCAATTCTTAGTTGCTATCCAGTAGGATACTCCATCTGGTGGGTATTTGAAGAACGGATGCTCCCCATACTATGTTGTTTTAGGACCTTAAGACATAGGAGCAGAATTAGGCCACTCGGCCCATCAAGTCTGCTCCATCATTCAATCATAGCTGATATTTTTCTTATCCCCATTCTCCTGCCTTTTCTCCATAACTGCTGATCCCCTTATTAATCAAGAACCTATCTATCTCTACCTTAAAGACACTCAATGACCTGGCCTCCACAGCCTTCTGAGGCAAAGAATTACTTAGATTCACCACTCCCTGCCTGAAGAAATGCCTCCTCATCTCTGTTTTAAAGGACCGTCCCTTCAGTTGGGGGCTGTGCCCTCTGGTTCTAATTTTTCCTACTAGTGGAAACATCCTCTCCATGTCCAATTTATCCAGGCCTCGCAGTATCCTGTAAGTTTCAATAAGATTCCCCCCTCATCCTTCTAAACTCCAATGAGTACAGATCTACAGTTCTCAACTGTTCCTGATACGACAAGGTCCTCATTCCAGGGATCATTCTTGTGAATCTCCTCTGGACCGTTTCCAAGGCCAGCACATCCTTCCTTAGGTACGGGGCCCAAAACTGCTCACAATACTGCAAATGGGGTCTGACCAGAGTATTATACAGCCTCAGAAGTACATCCCTGCTCTTGTGTTCTAGCTCTGTCGACATGAATGCTAACATTGCATTTGACTGAATCTCGGGCGAGATCGTAAAATCCTGCCTGAGGTCGATGGAGATTTCCGTGCTGTGAGCCATAGGCAGTAAAATTCTGGCCTAGCATTCTATTGATGAACATAAAACCATTGTCCCTTGTGGGAAAAACTCCTCTGGTTCACTAATGTCCTTTAGGGAAGGAAACCTGCTGTCCTTACCTGGCCTGGCCTACATGTGACTCCAGAGCCACAGTAATGTGGTTGACCCTCAACTGCCCTCAAGCAATTAGGGATGGGCAATAAATGCTGGCCAGCCAGTAATGCCCACGTCCCACAAATGAATTTAAAAAAGTTGGGACTGTTCTCCTTGGAGAGAAGGAGAGTAAAAGGACACCTGACGGAGATGTTTAAAATCAGGAGGAGACTGGACGGAGTAGATAGGGACTTTCCAACCACAGGTTGTAGTCGAAAGAGAAAATGCCAGAAAATCTCAGCAGGTCTGGCAGCATTTGTAAGGAGAGAAAACAGCTGACGTTTCAAGTCCAGACGACTCTTTGTCGAGTTGCAGTGGTCTAGTTTGTACCTGTCATGTGTTTCTAATACAGTCAGATGGTATTACAAAAAGATAATTAAAACTCTTAGTAATTTCCCTCTTTTGTGCAGCAGCTGTTAATTACAATTTGGGTGTTATTCACCAAATGAAAGTTGACGCAACTAAAATTGCGGTTGAAAATCTGTTCTAAGTTGTCATGCTTTAGTTGATTTAGACTCTGGCCTGTTTCCAATTGATTTAAAGAACCAAATGATTTACTTACTGTGAAGACTGATTTTTAACAAAGATCAGCAGCTCTTTGCAAGAAAACAAAAATATTCAGAAAACGTGGCAGTGTTTCCCCTGTACCCCTGCACATTGTTTCTATTCAAGTAATCATCTAATGCCCTCTTGAGTGCCTCGATTGAACCTGCCTCCACCAGGCAGTGCATTCCAAATCTGAACCACTATTTGTTGTGTGCAAAAGATTTTCTTCACACTAAATTTGCTTTTTCTTAGGATATCACTTTAAATTTGTGCTCCCTTGTTCTTGACCTTCTAGGGATGGGCAATAAAGCAGGAACAGTTTCTTCCTACTCTTCATCTACTCTGTCCAGCCTTCTCATGGTTTTGAATATCTCTATCAGATGTCCTCTTAGTCTTCCCTCCAAGGAGAACAGTCCCAACCTCTCCAATCTATCCTCATAACTGAAGTTTCTCATCCCCGGAATCATTCTTGTGAACCTCTTCTGCACTCTCTCCAATGCATTTGCATTCTTCCTATTAGCATGGCACCCAGAACTGTACACAGTATTCCAGCTGAGGTCTTATATAAGTTCTTGTATTTGATAAAATCCAGCATCCGCAAGTTTTGAAACTGTCTCCTGCACACCAAGATCAAGATCATTAATGTATATTAGGAAAAGTGAGGATCCCAATACCAACCCCTGGCGAAACATTACTACAAACCTTCCTCCAGCCTGGAAAATATTTATTGACCATTACTCTCTGCTTCCTGTTATTTGGCCAATTTTGTATTTTTTTTTTGTTTATATCCAATTCAATCCAATTAAAGTCCAATTCAAAGTCTCAGCAAGTGAGACATTCTAGATCCAAGCTGACAAGACAGGCTCACCACTTCCTGTCTTGAGCTCGATCTACATGATCCAAGATGATTGGACTAGGCATTGCACCTCCTCCAAGACTTGATCTCATTTACATCTTAGCCAAAAGGGCTAGTATTTATGTTGCTACCGTCCCTTTTATTCTATGAGCTATAAGTGTGGCACAAGTATCAAATGCCTTTTGAAAGTCCTGTACACCTCATTAAAAGCATTACCCTTACTAAGCTTTATGTTGCTTCTTTGAACAACTACAACAATCTGTGGAGAGAGAGCCAGGCCTGTGAACTTTTAGAACTGGGAAAAATTTGAAATGTAATAGGATTTGGGAAAATGAAAGTGGGGGCGGGAGAAAAGAACAAAAGGGAAGGTCTGTGATAGGGTGGCGGTCAGCGGAGGTTAAGTGACAAAAGGGTTCATGCTGGGTGGCTAAAGGGAATGGGATGAAATATCTAGAGGAGGTATGAATGGAAATGGGAGTAACTGCCATCCATAGGCAAAACATAAGGAAAAAAAGAGATAAGATGAAACAAAAATAAAACCTGCAAACGAAAAGGGAATAAAATGGAAGGGGTGGGGGGGGGTAGATTTCAAAATAAAATTGCTGAACTCTGCGTTGAGTCCAAAAGGTTGTAAAGTGGCCAGTCGAAGGATGGGGTGCTGTTCCTTAAGCTTGCATTGAGCTTCATTGGAACACTGCAGGAGGCCGAGGACAGGAAGCTTAGAATGGGAGTGAGATGAAGAATTGAAGTGACAGATGTCTGGAAGCCTGGGGTCGGACCTGAAGACAGGAAAGCAATATCAGTCTGGCTTTGGTCTCCCCATGTAGATGAGAGAACAACATATGCAGGCAATAAATATGCCAACTTGAAGAAAGTACTAATAAATCACTGGAAACAGTGATTGGGATTGTGGCTGGTGAAGAGAGATGAGACAAAAGGGCAGGTATTGCGCCCCTTTGGGAAGTACTAAGGGAAGGGGAGAAATTGTTGAGGGAGTTGGATGAGTGGACCAATTTATTGTGGAGGCCTGAATGCCAACTCTCTGACAATTCCTTCTACCTGTCTCTGGACCATGACCCCCTCATCACACAGCAAGCCATTGTTTCCAGGACTGTCACTGGGCTCATCGTCTCTGAATATTTTCCCTCCAACCCCAAACAGTTTGCCTCTTTCTCTTCACTAAACTCCACAAACAGGATCGCCTTGATGGACACATTGGTTTCAGCCTGGGTCCGCCTCCTCTTTTTCCTACCAGTCTCTTCCCACTTACACCTGCCACTCTTCCAGTGCCCTTCCGTCACTTTAACTGTCTCCAATTTCCTATTTTTAACCATCTCCTTTTTCAACATGGACGCACAATCGCTCTCTACACGCATCCCCCCTCAACCCCCACCAGGAAGGTTGGAGAACTATTTCTTCCTTGAAAGGAAGCCTGAACCAGACCCTGCTACACCCAGCTGAATGTTCTCGCATTGTACAATTTCTCCAACTCCACTCACTTCCTGTAAATAAACAGTGTTGCCATGGGTATCATAGAATCCCTACAGTGCAGAAGGAGGCCATTCAGCCCTTTGAGTCTGCACCAACACAATCCCATCCAGGCCCTATCCCCATAACCCCATATATTTACCCTGCTAACCTCCTGACATTAGGGTCAATTTAACATGGCCAACCAACACATCTTTGGACTGTGGGAGGGAACTGGAGCACTTGGAGGAAGCCCACGCAGACATGGGGAGAATGTGCAAGCTCCACACAGACAGTGACCCGAGGCTGGAATTGAACCTGGGTCCCTGGTGCTGTAAGGCAGCAGCAGTAACCACTGTGCCAGCCCGAATCCTCGTGGATCTATCTGCCTTTTTGTGGGATATGTGGAACATTCTTTGTTCCCGGCCTGATTTGGTTCTGTGCTCTTTTTCCGGCACATTGATGATTATAATGGTGCCATTTCCTGGTATCTCTTCCTGAACTGGAAAATTTCATTAACTGAACTTCCAATGTTCATCCCTTTGCTTTCTTAGGATCATAGAATCCCTACAGTGTGGAAGGAGGTTATTCGGCCCATCGAGTCTACACTGACCACAATCCTACCCAAGCCCTATCCCTGTACCCCACATCTTTACCCTATTAGTCCCCCTGACATGAAGGGTCTATTTAGCATGGCCAATCAACCTAACCTGCAAACCTTTAGACTGTGGGAGGAAACCCAAGCACCTGGAGGAAACCCACGTAGACACGGAGAAAACATGCAAACTTCCAAGCTGGGAATCAAACCTGGGACCTTCTTTCAAATGTTCTGTCTTTGAATGTCCCTTCTCATCCTACGCTTCTCAATTTATTCCCCGAAGTGGAGACAATCGACTAATATTCACCATAAACCCACCTATTCCCACAGTTACCTTGGTTACACCTCCCCACACCCACTTTCTCTATTCCATTCTCCCAGTTTTCCTGTCTTCATCTTTTCGGATGATGCAATCTGTCATACTAACACTTCCCATGATTCTTTTTGCTTAACTGAGGATTCCCCCTCACTGAGATTGATACGCCCCCTCCGCTGTGTCCATTCCATTCATGCACTCCTGTCCTCATATCTTCCACTCTGTCCCAGAACCACAAAAATGTCCTATCTTTCCACTCCACCAACCTCTGTATTGTGATGAAACTGTGCCTTTAAGAAAGGTATTTTTATCATGTTTCTTTGAGAGTGGGTATGTTTAAAATTTGGCACTGTTTTACATGGTGCTGATTTGTCTGCACCAGGCAGCTCACATGCAGGCTAATGATTGATTTTAGCTGGCAATGTGTTTGAAACTAATAGAGATAGGTTAGCAGTGCAAAGAATTGGCTTTGACCAAGTGTTGTGCAGATTGGCACATTCTGAAGTCTAGGACTGCACGCTGAGGGATGCACTTAAGCTTGGAGCAGCTGCCGCCAAGGCATAATGGGGAAAGGCCATTGTGAAAGGCCTTTCAGCCAATGTACTTGGAGAGGCTAGTAACTGGGGTAAAACCCTCCGACTGTAGTTAATTCTAACTGTGTGTAACTTTATTGAAGCACCTCAGATTGTAACATGACCAATGTATATAGTTTGGAACTATAACTGTAATAAAAGGTTTGAAATGTTCTTATTACTGAACTAAAGCACCTCAGAGTTTGCCTTAATCTCTGGAGAAAATATAAATTTCATTGTACTTATTGGAAATGTTTTGCAATGTATCTTTCAGATTTTATATGAATTAGGTATATTTTTGCAGAAGAAAAGTTTTTCTGAGCTCTGATGCAAAGTCACAAAATTCTAACATTGGCTGGAATTCTACGGCCATTCACGCCAGCTGAGATTCACCAGTCCCGCTTCAGTGAGCGGAGATTTGGCTGAGCATCAAATTTTCCGTCCTCGCTGGCAGCGGAGCGTGAATGGCTGGAAAATTCCGGAAAACTCCAGCCATTAGCTCCATTTCCTTCCTCTCCATGGATGCTGCCTTTATTTCAGATTTCCAGCATCTGCAGCATTTTGCATTTGTGTCAGCACTTTGTGTAATTGGTTCCCCCCAGGCTTTAATCTGTTGCCTTTTGAGTAAACACATCCCTTTCTTTCAAAATTGTGATTATTTAATTTATGTGATTAGGGAGAATTCATATTCATGATAGCTGACTTTGAATCCAGGAGCTTTGCACAGATAAGACTGTTGCTTGTAAATCCAGGAGGGAAGTCAGACAAAACTGACCAGATGAAAGTGATTTAACTTCTGGAATTTACTACCCAAAGGGATGGTTTAGGTGAATAGTGTAGATATCTTCCCCTTTTAAATAGACCTAAGTGCGTGAGGCGGAGAGATATTGGAGGATATTTTAATAATGCGCAATGAGGCCTAGCGACAGGAGGCTTGTGGGGAACAGAATCACAAAAACAAGTCAAAAAATGTGCAGGTTAACTGGATTGCCATGCTGGATTGCCCTATGGTTGAGGAGGATTAGTGGGCATAGGTTTAAGATGAGAATGGAGAGATACAAAAGGGTCCAGAGGGACAATTTTTTCCACACAAAGGGTGGTGAGTGTCTGGATCAAGCTGCCAGAAGTAGTAGTAAAGGTGGGTACAATTTTGTCTTTTAAAAAGCATTTAGACAGGGTAAAATGGCTATAGAGGGACATGGGCCAAACACGAGCAAGTGGGACTAGCTTAGTGGTTAAAAAAAAAGAGCGGCATGGACAAGTTGGGCCGAGGGGCCTATTTCCATGCTGTAACCCTCTATGACTCTGTTCTGCAGGATGGCAGCTGTGTTTTTTCTCTCCAGCCTTCTCTCTCCTCCTTCGTTCTGTCTCTCCTGAAGGCAGTGACTCATGCCGGAGAACTCAAACGAAAGGATGTCGCAGACATTCTGATCCTGCCCTGACTGGGCTCCACAAACGTGAGTCACTGGATGTAGTTCAGTCAGCAATACAAAAAAAACTGTCCAATTTTTAATCTCCTTTCTACCATCGGGTACTGAATTAGAAGGTCGTGGTTTCAAATTTCACTCCAGAGATGTAAGCACATAATCCAAGCTGACAATTAGCACAATGCTGTACTGCTGCGCTGACGAAGGTGTCCTCTTTCAGTTCGGGCAATAGTTCGAAGTCCCATCTTCTCTGTCAGGTGGGCGTAAAATATCCCTGGTAGAATTGGAAGAAGATGAGGGGAGTATTCTTATCCCCTACTCTGCCACACACACACACACACACACACACACACACACACAACCCCCCCCCCACACACAACACCTCCCCCGCCCCCCCCACCCCCGTGTACTGACTTGTACTTATCTTTCGATTTGATTTATTACTGTCACGTATATTGGGATGCAGTGAAAAGTATTGTTTCTTGCACGCTCTACAGACAAAGCATACCCTTCATAGAGTACATAGGAGCTTAGGAAAGGAGAAGGTGCAGAACATAATGTTGCAGCTACAGACAGGGTGTAGAAAGCTTCATATATATGGGTCCATTCAAAAGTCTGATGGCAGCAGGGAAGTAGCTGTTCTTGAGTCGGTTGGTACCTCATCTCAGACTTTTGTATCTTTTTCCTGACAGAAGAAGGTGGAAGAGGGTGCATCCGGGTTGCACGAGTTCCTTGATTATGCTGGCTGCTTTTCTGAGGCAGCAGAAAGTGTAGACGGAGTCAGTGGATGGGAAGCTGGTTTGTATGATGGACTGGGCTGCATTCACAACCCTTTATAGATTCCTGAGGTCTTGGTCAGAGCAGGAGCCATACCAAGCTTATCTGTCAATCAACATCACTAAACATTTTTTTTACTAATTTGTGTGTCGTGGGTGTCACTGGCTGGCCGGCATTTATTGCCCATCCCTAGTTGTCCTTGAAACTGAATGGTTTGCTCGACCATTTCAGAGGGCAGTTGAGAGTCAACCACATTGCTGTGGCTCTGGAATCACATGTAGACCAGACCAGGTAAGGACGGCAGATTTCCTTCCCTGAAGGACGTTAGTGAACCAGATCAATTTTTCTGACAAGCAGCAATGGTTTCATGGTCATCAGTAGATTCTTAATTCCGAGTCACTTATCTCTTTACTGAGTGTGGGAGTTTTCTGTGTGAAAATTGGCTGCCCCATTTCCTGCATAGCAACGGCGATGACACTGCAAAAGCACCTCGTTGGCTGCATAGCATTTTGGGATGCCCTGAGTTCATGGAAGGTGTTGCCTAAATTCAAATTCGTTCTTATCTCTCTTTCCTGATCCCAATTGCAGTCCGGTCTGACTGAAATTACCTTAACACGGGATCGGTATTCCCTACCTTTGCCTTATAATTTTCTGAGATCTCCGCACCCTTCCAATCCTGGCCCCGCTGGTTTTCTTTGCCCCATTGTTAGCAGCCTTCCCCTCAGCTGCCTAAGTCCCGAGCTCTGAAACTCCCTTCAAAGCAATTGCTGCTATCATAAAACCATAGAAAATTTGTAACACACAAGGGGGCCATTTGGCCTATTTTGTCCATGCCAGTCCAAGGACTCCCAGGTGGCTTTCTAATTCCACCTTCCTGTGCCCAGCCCATAACTTTGTAGCTTACGGCACTTAAGATGCAGATCCAGGTACTACTTGAGATTCGGATTAAAACCTAGCTGTTGTCACCAAGCTTTCAGGCCTGTGGCCTAATATCTCTTCATGCAGCTCAGTGTTGAATTTTGTTTGACTATTGCTCCTGTGAAGCACCTTGGAAGGTTGTATCATGCCAGAGGAGCCGCAGAATTGCAGGAGATATTATATGTCTCAATATCACTGTTCATACCTTTCCATTCGACTATAAGGGTTAAAACTAGATTTTTACAAGATTTGGATTCGTGGAGTTGCAGTTCAAGAATATTCCTAGTGACACAGACCATTGGAGCACTGTTTGGCTTGGGAGGAATGGGCGGCGAATGAGACTGAATCTTCCATTGCTCCACCAGTCACCTTGTCCTTTTCTGCTGACGAGTGCTTTTCATTCCCTGGGGAAGAACAGATGCAAATGCGTTCACACTTCAAACATATGGCAGGATTCTTGTTTAAAAATTGCACTGCTTTCCCTCCAGGCTGGTAACACAGGGAGATGAGGCATGGCGCCAGCCCTCGTGAAGGAATCCTCATGCAAACATGGAAGAAATCTTGAGAATTTAGTTCAAGTGTAGCATTTTGCACTTGTTTCTGTACTCTAGCATATTGATATATTCTTCCAGGTAACCAAATCCAAATGAAATGAGGAAACAGGTTTCACAGAATACAACACAGCAGGGAGACTGTTCAGCCCATTAAGTCTGTGCTGGCCTTTTGAAAGAGCTATCCAATTAATCTTATTTTGCTTTTCTTTCCCCTTAGCCGTAAATGTTTTCCTCCATTCCAATATTTATCCAACACCCTTTTGAAAGTTATTGTTAAATTGGTTGCCACTGCCTTTTCAGCTAGTGCACTCCAGATCATGACAACTCGCTGTGTAAAATAAATTTGCTTCAACTTTTCTCTCATTCCTTGGCTAATTATTTTAATTTTTTTGTCCTCTGGTTACCAGCCAGTTTGTCCTTATCTATTCGATAGGACATAATTTTGGATACCTCTATTGAATCTCTATTCGAAGGAGAATGATTCTTCTCTAGTCTCTGTAAACAGTCTGGTACCATGCCATTAAATCTTATTGAAGCCCTACAGTGCAGAAGAGGGCCATTCGGCCCATTGAGTCTGCACCGACCACAATCCCACTCACACCCTATTCCTGTAATCCCACATATTTACCCTGCTAATCCCCCTGCCACAATGGGACAATTTAACATGGCCAGTAAACCTAACCTGCACATCTTTAGATTGTGGGAGGAAACCGGAGCACCTGGAGGAAACCCACGCAGACACGGGGAGAACATGCAAACTCCACACAGTGGCCTGAGGCTGGATCTCCTCTCACTCTGTCTAAAGCGTAGACATCCCATCATGTCAGAATGAATCGGTCAATGTGTGCAGTTTCCTTTGATTCTGTTTAATTATGTTTCTAGCTCGCGGGTTAATCTGCATGAACACTAGTCTCGGGAAACTTGCCACATTGTCCCACCACCCAAGGGTTACGAGCCTGTTTTCTCAAATACATAGAATGCTCAGCAAACGAATGCAGAGCACCAATAGAAATTAGCTGCCCTCAATGCTTCACGAGTCAGGTGGAGGTCTGTTGCATGAGTGCACCATAAAATCCTTACAGGAGGCCATTCGTCCCACCGAGTCTGCACTGACTCTCCAAAAGAGTATCTTACCCAGGCCCCAACCCCGTCACCGTATCCCTGTCCATTTACCATGGCTAATCCACCTAACTTACACATCTTTGGACTGTGGGAGGAAACTGGAGCGCCTGGAGAAAATTCAGATACTGGGAGAATGTGTAAATTCCAATTTGATGTGCAGGATAGAGAATGACATGGGACTGAGATAGCAACCACATAAAGGTTAAAGATATCAAGTCCAGAGGACTGAGGAAAAAGGACTTGCTTTATGTCGCATCTTTCATTACTTCCGGGGTCCCAAGTGTTTTGTAGTCAATTAGCTACCTTAGTGCAGTCACTGTTTTCACACAGGAAAGCTCCCACAAAAGCAATGTTATAATGATCAGATAATCTTTTGTTGATGATGATGAAGTGATAGATATTAGCCAGGACATTGGGGCGAGCTCTCCTGCCCCTCAGTAATGACATTGAATATTTTCCATCCATTTGAGAAGAGTGACTGGACCTCAGTTTAACTTCTCATCTGCAAGGCTGCATCTCCAACTGTGTCGCATTCCCCCAGTGCGGCACTTGAGCGTCAGCCTAGATGTTTACTTTCAACTCTCTGGAGTGGGGCTTGTAACCACGACTGTTTCTGGTTTCTAAAGCTGAAAGGTTTATTTAGTCAATGCAGTGCAACCTGTGCTGATCTACTTCCATTAACCACCCACTGATAGAAGTGTTTGCTTTACCAATGTGTTGAGGGGGTTAGTGAAGTATGGTGCCACTTCTGATGGCACTGAATGCCTGTGCGTTATGATGAAGTGCCCACTTCCGCAGTTTTATCTGGGTTGATTTCTGACCTGCTCTTGGCAGTTTTGTATGCATGGGGACCATAGTGCGCTGCCCCCACCAATGCCCCCTCATTGTGCCCAAAATACTCGAGTTCACTGACTCCCAGGATGGTTCGGACAGGGATTGAGAGCTTCCAGCTTTTTGGGGATCTTTGGATCTTCTGTTGTAGAGCTGAGAGTTTAATTCTGTTCCCAAGTAGCTGTCTTATTACACTGCAATATTGGCACTCAGCTTGTGCCCATAGCAATGTAAATGTAATGTGAACATTGCGGTAGAGAGATGCGAACTCAGTCTGCTCAGGTTGGAGTTGGAGTGATATTGGTTCTAGTTGAATGGCTGAACTGCCCCAGAATCCATTTTGTGCCATGATGTTTGTTACAGGTTACATTAAACCATCTACTGGTGCCAAACCTTTCAGGAATGGGAGTGGTTTCTACTTACAATAGAATGTATTTATAGACAGATTTTATCTGACTTTTGCAAATGAGTCAAACACTGACCCATGACATTCTTACCTCCTGACTCAACTATTACAATGTTCCTCTTCCATTCTCCACTCCCCACCAACTTCAACTCATTCAGAACTCTCCTGCCACACTAGGTCCTGCTCACCCGTTACTCTTTAAACTTACCGGCCAACCTTGGCTCCCAATCTTTCTCCAGTCTAAAAGTCTCCTCAGATCCTGTCATAGCCTTATCCCTCCCTGTGGGATTTGGAAATAGATTCCAGCATCCACAGTAGTTTGCTTTTAGCTAATTTAGGTTGTTGCTGAACTAGTCCATTTGTGCTGGATGCATGTCAGGTCTGTTATTGCCATTGTGTCAAGTGTCTGCTTAGTTCTTTCCTCAGAGTTTCACTTTTTCTGTTGCTTTTTAATCTTTCTCCTGTTGCCTCGTAATTCTGTATTTTGATTCTGCAGTCTCTCTCATACGCGGGGGGCGGGGGGGGGAGTTTTCCCGTCCAGTCCGCCACAGGAATTGTAGGGCCTTGGAGGGGGGGGTGAGCCATGCAAAGGTCTGTTGACCTTGGGCGGGATTTTCCTGTTTTGGGGTGAGTTTGTCTCTTCCTCCTTTATCCTTTACTCTCCTTTCTTCCTTTCATCTTTCTTTCCTCTCCTTCTCCTTTCTCACTTGCCTGCCTGCTCATTTCTCCTGGCTTCACCTGATGTCTTCAGCTACAGTTGCTTTGTACCTCTCACTCATTCCAACATGACAGACCCAATTGTTACCTTTGTCAAAGAGCTCTGCTACACTGTACACACCCATTGAAAGTTGACGGTAGCTTAGGAATGTCACTGGCTTCATTTCATCTCCACAAGGCTTTGGATTGGGTTGCATCTGCTTAGGAAGGATTATAATGTTGTCTTTTTCTCTGAGGATGGATTTTGCTTTCCCAACCCTTTCTTTGCCTCTTTGAGTAATCGTCCAAACCAAATTGGCAATTTGCTTTTATACTGCACCTTTTAAAATGATCAAACATCCCAAGACACAGGAACACTATCGAACAAGATTTGACCCACCAGGCATATAATACAAGGACAAGTGAGCAAAGCAAGGGAGAGGTTGTAAGGAGCAGCTTAAAAGGTAGAGACTGAGTGGCAGAGAGATTTGAGGTTTAGGACTCAGGATGCATAATTGTCCCTGGTGGGATGAGGAGCATTGGGGATGCACAAGAAGCTATGATTGAAGGAGCAGAGAGATTACAAAGGGTTAAAGGGTTGTAGGAGGTTCAGGGATGAAGAGGGGATGAGGCCATAGGGGTTGCAGAGAGTTTGAAG
Source organism: Carcharhinus amblyrhynchos (assembly GCF_965287045.1). NCBI lineage: Eukaryota > Metazoa > Chordata > Chondrichthyes > Carcharhiniformes > Carcharhinidae > Carcharhinus > Carcharhinus amblyrhynchos. The sequence continues at coordinate 20,568,391 of NC_137325.1, read as the reverse complement.
ACGTCACTGGAATTGAGGTATGGAAAGATCCAGAGCTAATACAGTTGTGAGTTAATTACCAATTTTATCTGCATGATTTGTGGGACATAATAACTTAAGTTTATTTAAATTCATTCAAGGGATGTGAGCATCGGTGAAAAGCCAGCATTCATTGCCCATCTCTTAATTAGTCTTGGGAAGGTTTTGTGGAGCTGACTCCTTGAACTGTCTGTTGTAGAAGCAGCCACTGTACAATTTGGAAGAAAGCTCCAGGATTTTCACAAAGTAAAAGTGAAGGAACAGACAAGTATTCCAAGTCAGGGTGGCGTGTCAGATGAAGGGGAACTTGCGAATGGTGGTGCATCCATTTGCCCGTTGTCCTTAGTCTTCTAGGTTATAGATGGCATGGGTCTGGAAAGTGCTGTCAAAGGAGCTTCGGTGAGTTGCTGCAGTGCATCTTGTAGATAGTACACCTTGCAGCCGCTGTGTGTCGGTGGCAGAGGGAGTGAAAGTTTGAAGTGGTGATTGTTGATCATAGAGAAAACGAATGCATTTATCACTTTTAAGATTTAGTGAGAAAACATATCTAATGGGTGATTTAATTTGCTGAAAGTTTCGAAACCCATCAACTATTGTGTCCTTGCACAGTTACTGTGTCAGGGGACATATAAAGTGCTTCATGTAGAGGCCACAGCAGGAACCAAAGAACAATCTCCTCGGATTATTTTTTCATGACTGTAATGAGCTGACAATTTGCATCAGTATAGATGTCTGTTACATCTGGCTTGCTTCATCATCAGAGACAGAACATGAATGGAAATGATAGATAAGCTGGTATCAGTAAATGTGACCAGCAAACTGTTGGATTGTTGTAAAAGCCCAACCAGTTTGCTCACGTCATTTAGAGAAAAGAAACTCCTCGTCTGAGATTTGTGTGACTTCTGTCCCATGCCAATGTGGTTAATCAGTTCGGGCAGCACACTGGCGCAGTGGTTAACACTGCTGCTTCACAGCTTTGGGCACCCAGGTTCCATTCCAGCCTTGGGTCACTGCCTATGGGGAGTTTGCACGTTCTCCCAGTGTCTGCATGGGTTTCCTCTGGGTGCTATGGTTTCCCTCCACAGTCCAAAGATACGTGTGTGGGTCAGGTGGATTGGCTATGCTAAATTGTCTCTTAGTGTCCCAAGATGAGTAGGTTAGATGGATTATATATGGGATATGTACAGGGCTACAGGAATAGTGTGGGCAGAAGGCTGGGTAAGTTACTCTGTGAGTTGGTGCAGATTCAGTGGGTCAAATGGCATCTTCTGCACTGTAGAGATTCTATAATTCTTAATCTTCCCCTGAAGTGGGCCTAGCAAAGTATTCAATCATATCAAACACCACAGATAAAAAACACCTTCACAACATGGACCAGGGAAGGATGTGCTGGCCTTGGAGAGGGTTTAGCGGAGGATCACGAGAATGACCCCAGGAATGAAAAGCTTGATGTATGAGGGGTATTTAAGGACTCTTGATCCATACTCAATGGAGTTTAGAAGGTTGAGGGGAGATTCACCAGGCTGATTCCTGGGATGGCAGGTCTGTTATATAATGCAAGATTAAATTGATTAGGATTATATTCACTGGCATTTAAAAGAGTGAGAGATGATCTCATAGAAACTTATAAAATTCTAACAGGGTTGGACAGGGTAGATTCAGAAAGAATATTCCCAATGATGAGGAGACCCAAAACTAGGGCTCATAGTTTGAAGATAAGGGATAAACCTTTGAGAACTGAGGTGAGGAGAAATTTCTTCACCCAAAGTGTGGGGAATGTATGGAATTCACTAACACAGAATGTAGTTAAGGCCAAAACATTGTCTGATTTCAAGAAGAAATTAGACATAACTCTTGGCAATAACGGGATTAAGGGATTTTTTTGGGGGGGGAAATCAGGATATTGAATTTGATGATCATAGTGAATGGCAGAGCAGGCTCAAAGAGCTGAATGGCCTCCTCCTTCTAGTTTCTATGTTTCAATTATATCATTGAAACTTACAGAATATTGAAAGGCCTGCTTATAGTGAGCATGGAGAAGATGTTTCCATTAGTAGGAGAAACTAGGATCTAAGGGCACGGCATCAGAGTAAAAGAATAACCCTTTGGAACTGAGATGAGGAATTTATTCACCCAGGGGTTGGTGAACCTGTGGAATTCATTGCCACAGGAGGCAGTGGAGGCCAAGTCATTTAATGTATTTAAGATAGAGATAGGTTCTTGATTGGTCAGGTGATCAAAGGTTATGCACAAAAGGCGGGAGAAGGGGATTGAGATACATAGCCATGATCGAATGGCAGAGTACACTCGATGGGCCAAGTGGCCTAATTCTGCTCCAATATCTTATGGACTGCAGCAGTCCAGCCAGAAGGCCCACTCACAGTCTCAGCTTCTCAAGGGCAACGAGGAATGGACAATAAATGTTGACCTTGCCACTGATATCACTATGAATGAACAAGTAAGCAAAGGCTGTACATTTTGGTCAGTATAAACTAATGGGTTTAATTTTTGATATAACACCAGTTATAAGGACAGAGTGAGTTTGTCAGACAAGACAGAGTCGATGTGAATTTTTTTTACTTGAAGTAGCTGGCGAACATGCGAGCCTGTCGATACACTGCATCTTGCTATCAATCGTAACAATGTTCTCAGCTTGGAGAGGATTGTCAAAGGAAGCTTTGAAAATGGCCAGCTGCTGGGTTATTTGCAAAAGCCAATCGATCAGGCAAGAAAAGGCGAAAGAATTGAAGATTTTGGAGTCGATCTTCAATCTTGCAGCTATTGTTTGGGAAAAACAGACGAGCTGTTACCTTCTATCACCTTTGGATTACTGCACAACTATTCCTTCCCTCTTTTCTCCCAAGCTGCATTAGATGATTCATATAAACTGCTACAATCAGAATTGTAGCACTTAAAGAAACGACTGTGGGGAGGGGCAGAAGATTTGCACTTTTTAGGGGAATCTGTGCATGATTGATTAATTGGTTTATTATTGTGACATGTATTGGGATACAGTGAAAAATATTGTTTCTTGCGAGCTGTTACAGACAAAACTTACCAGTTCATAGAGTACATAGTGGAGAAAGAAAGGATAGGATGCATAATATAGTGTTGCAGTTACTGACAGGGTAAAGAGAAAGATCAGCTTAATATATGTTAGGACCATTCAAAAGTCTGAGGTAGCAGGGAAGAAATTGTTCTTGAGTCTGCTGGTACGTGTTTTCAGACTTTCGAGTCTTTCTCGTTAATGGGTATCTCTTATAGTAATACAGATTAGTGGCTTTTTTAAAGCTCTCTTCAGGAAGAAACAACATCCACAAAATTGAGTATTTTACTCTCTTCCTATTTTGTAGACGAACTGAGAGCTTATCAGTGTTAAAAGTGTTAATAATTAGGGACGGATTATTGCAGCTAATAAGGTACACATTGACAGTTAATGCATTTCACCTATAAAAAAACAATTTTGCAAAGGTAAACCTACAATAACGTAATGCTGAATTTGTCACCTCTAGACGTGACTAATGCTATGCTGTCCTGGCCAACCCTACACCTTCCAGTCTTCTCCCCACTTCAACTTCAGCTCATCAAAAACTCTGCTGCTCCAGTTTACTTATCCTCCCTGTGCCTGCTGAACAACATTGGCCACTGCCCACCAGCACCTCAACTTTAAAATTCTCACCCCTGTTTTCAAATCCCTCTGTGGTCTTGTTCTGCCCTCACTTTGTAACCCCTTGCAGCCATGCCAACCCTCCAAGAGCTCTGCATTCCTCCAACTCTGATCTCTTCCATTTCCCCCACTTCCCACGTCCCATCATGAGTACCCTCCCTAAACTGCTTTGTCCCTCGAAGTCTCTCCTTGTTCAGACACTCCGAAAGCTACCTTTCTGACCAAGTGTTCAGCTGTCTAAATGCCCCCTTTGGCCCACTGTTCAAATTTCTTCAATCCCCTTCCTGGGAGCGCCCTTTCCTATGTTAAAAGCACAACATTAATTCAATTTGTTGTTGATATTCACAAAAGGCAAACACGGGGTATCCACTTTTCACTTATCCCCACTCCCTTCCTTGATGTGCTGCTGATTCTCCTGTCTGGAGCAGGGGATTACTGAACTCAATTAGAGTTCCTGATGAAGGTGTGGATTGTGACGGCATTGCAGTTTAGTTAAACGATCTGTCAGCATGCTACGATTATCAGTGACACCCTGGCTGTTCTATTCTGGTGATGTTTCCAACAGCTGTTCGTGTTAACTTTCCAACATCCTCCCTCTCTTCCCCAGGTGCTTTTAACATGTTTTGCTCAGAGGTTACTCAGATGGAAAGTTCATACCATGCGCTGGTACTCCCATTTCCTGCACCGCATGTTTTCAGCCCAACTTGTAAAAGATCATTTTTATGCTGGGCTTCCCTTCTTAGCGTGTTTGCAAAGTGTGTTTTAAAAGTTTCATATTGTCTGTGCCTTAATTAAGGAACCACTTGATAACTTAAACCGGTGTGCGTAATCCATGTGGATATTACATAGTTTATTATTATTGTTCCATGGGATTTGGGTGTCACTGAGGCCAGCATTTGTTCCCCACTTCTATTCAGCTTTGAACTTACTGGCTTGCTCAGGCATTTCAGAGGGCAGTTAGGAGTCAACCACATCGCTGTGGGTCTGGAGTCACATGAAGGCCAGTCCAGATCAGGATGACAGATTTCTTTCCCTCTGGGACATTGGTGGACTAGACAGGTTACTATGACAATTGTTGACAGTTCCATGGTTGCCATTACTGAGACTAGCTCCAATTCCAGAATTTACCAGTTAGATCTAAATTCCTTCAACGGCCATGGTGGAATTTGACTCCATGTCCCTGTGAGCCTGGGCTTTGAATTATTGGGTCAGTGGCATCACATAATGCAAGCTGAGGGAACACTATTACAAAGAACAAAGAACAACCCAGCACGGGAAACAGGCCCTTCGGCCCAATGAGCCCGCGCCGCCGCATCACCCTACACCTATTCTACCCTGCGTGTCTACGAATGGAACCCCTAACTTAGCCAGATTCAGGGGAGAATAGTGTCAATTTGGTAAAACCAATCAGCCTAAGAGCACATCTTTGGGGTGTGGGAGGAAACCGGAGCGCCCGGAGGAAACCCACGCAACCACAGGGAGAATGCGCAAACTCCCACAGACACAGGCCCAAATCCATGTATCTGCACAGCTAGCAGTGCTAGTCACCGAGCTGTTGCGGCGCCCGTCTACCGGTCCAGGATCAAGCACACACACCGACACGAAGTACTAGGCCACTCCCGGAACCTCCAAGAGCAGCCCATGCACGACCCACCGTGTGCATGCCCCTCGTTTGACACGAGGTGGACCTCCACCTGCGGAATAAAAAGACAAAAACGTTAATCTTACAAGTCTGCTTTTCCGGTGTCTCCCGAGGTTCTAACCTTATTTACTAGCCCCTACCATAACCCTCCATCCTCGTTTCACTCATGTGTCTATCTAACTGAACCTTAAACGAGTCCAATGTTCCTGCCTCCACCACCCTACTCGGTAGTGCGTTCCATACCCCCACAACTCTCTGCGTAAAGAACCTTCCTCTCACTTCCAAATTATACCTCTTCCCCCTCACCCTTAAATCATGGCCTCTCGTATTTGTACCCAGTCTAGGGAGCAGTCTCTCACTATTAACTCTATCTATTCCCTTCAGTATCTTATATACCTCTATCATGTCCCCCCTCAATCTCCGTCTTTCCAAGGAGAAAAGTCCCAGTTTCTCCAACCTTTCCTCGTAACCCAGCCCCTCCATGCCAGGCAACATCCTGGTAAACCTCCTCTGCACCCTTTCCAGAGACTCCACGTCCTTCCGGTAGTAAGGTGACCAGAACTGGACGCAGTACTCCAAATTCGGTCTAACCAACGTTCTATACAACTGAAGCATTAGACGGCAGCTTTTATACTCTATACCCCTTCCTATAAAGGCTAAAATTCCATACGCCTTCCTAACAACCTTGTCCACTTGTGACGCAACCTTCATGGATTTGTGAACCTGCACTCCCAGGTCCCTCTGTATTTCTATACTCCTAATCGGTCTACCTTTTATCACGTAACTCCTCTCTGCATTATTCCTTCCAAAATGCATCACCTCGCATTTGTCAGGATTAAATTCCATCTGCCACCTATCTGCCCAATGCACCAACCTATCTATATCCTGTTGTATCACCTGACAATCCAGTTCAGTACCCGCCAACCCTGCCACCTTGGTGTCATCAGCAAACTTGCTGATCACACCACCTACGCTCTCTTCCAAGTCATTTATGTATACTACAAAGAGGAGAGGTCCCAGTACTGAGCCCTGCGGCACACCACTGGTCACTGGCCTCCAGCCCGACAAGGTCCCCTCCACAACTACCCTCTGTCTCCTATTACCCAGCCAGTTCTCAATCCACCTAGCTACCTGACCTCGTATCCCATGCGCCTTAACCTTTTCTACCAGCCTACCATGAGGGACTTTGTCAAACGCCTTACTGAAATCCATATAGATGACATCAACGGCTCTCCCATCGTCAACCGTTTTTGTCACCTCCTCAAAGAATTCCACCAGATTCGTAAGGCAAGACCTCCCTCTAACAAAGCCATGTTGCGTATCCCTAATCAGATCGCAACGCTCCAAATGCTCATACATCCTACCCCTAAGTATTTTTTCCATTAATTTCCCTACCACCGATGTCAAACTCACCGGTCTATAATTTCCAGGGTTATCCCTACTACCTTTTTTGAACAGCGGTACCACATTTGCTACCCTCCAGTCCTCTGGGACCTCACCTGTGTCCAAAGAAGAGACAAAGATTTGCGCCAGAGGCCCAGCAATTTCATCTTTCACCTCCCTAAGCAGCCTGGGATAAATACCATCAGGCCCCGGAGCTTTATCCGTCCTTACGCTACCTAAAAACCCTAGCACTTCCTCCCTCGTAATAGATATTTCCTGCAACTGATCCTCAGCTCCCTCCAAGAGACCACACGATTCCGAACCCCTCTCCTTCATGAATACCGACGCAAAGTATTCATTCAGGAGCTCCCCCATTCCCTCTGACTCAATACATAGCTCTCCACTTTTGTCCCTAAGAGGACCAATTTTCCCTCTAACTACTCTCTTGCTCCTAATATGGGAATAATATATTCTTGCTGGTGTTGCCATGTTTTGAACATGGCATTAGAGCTCTCTGGTTGGATGTAAAAGACAACTCTTCGAAGAAGAGCTGGGGATTTGGCACCCCTTAGCCAGTCGTTGAAAAGATGATTTTGCTCACTTGCTTCATTGTGTTTGTGGGATCTTACTCTGCGTCCCTTGAGTGCCGCATTTTCTACATTGCAACAGTTCAGCCGTCAGTGAAGTGCTTTGGGGTGATCTGAATTCACTAGAGGCTCTTTTATAAATGCGAGTTGCTTCTAATCCAAATGGAAGGCTTGGAGCTGCCAGTGTCGGTACTGGTACTTTTCGAAGGAAATTGTTGAGTAAAGCTGGGATAAGTGACGAGGCCGCAAGCTAACTTGTTAGCACGTCTGCTCCTGGGCAAAGTCAAATCATGGGTGCCATGAGGAGGAGGTTGCAGAGGACTGGGAAGAGAATGCAAGATCATTCTCTGAGAGCCTCTAGCCGTCAGTTAATGAACTAAACTTTCCAGATTTTACTGTAGATGCTATCAGTGTAAAGTTTGTTTTAATCAATGCCTGTTCTCAAACAGCTGCTTTGGTGTCTCCAGGAACTTAGTTATGGGGTCACTTTGGGAAAAACGTGGGAACATTTTTACCATTGTTGATATCATTCCTTTATGCTATATATTATTACGCTGTTGTTTTGGTAAGTCTCCTTCGCCCTGTTAAAAGCAGCCTATCCATGATGATGAGCACCTATCTTTCCATTATCTGTACATGATAACTGATAGTGTTGCAGCTCGGAGGGCTCCAGCTGTCTCCTAAATCATTCCAAAGTTCTCTTTAATCATTATATCTGTACAATGAATGATGTGTTATTTGACCATAGAGACTGTATATTGCCATCATCAAGTTCTGCACATACTCATTACCCAGCAGAAATCATGGGGTAATGATACAGGATGGAATATTTAACAATTTCTTTTCTCTCTCCACCCCTATTTCCTCCTTCCCCACTCCTTTCTTTCTGCCCCTCTCCCCTCCCTTATGCCCTTCTCCCCTCCCATCTGCCCCCTCCCCTCCCTTCTGCCCCCTCCCCTCCTTTCTTCTGCCCCCTCCCCTCCTTCTGCCCCCTCTCCTCCCTTTTTCTGCCCCCCCTCCTTTCTTATGCCCCCTCCCCTTTTTCTGCCCCTCTCCCCTCCCTTCTTCTGCCCCTCTCCCCTCCTATCTTCCACGCCCCCTCTCTCTCCTATCTTCTCTCTCGCTCCTTCTGCCCGCCCCCACTCTCTCCCTCCTTCCGGTTTTTCTAGTCTTTTCACCTAACAGAAGTTGCTAAACCCTGGTATGAGTTTGACATGATTCAACTTTGCCCAAAATCAAATGTGCTGAACTCCTGGGTTCGTCAGTTTACACAAATCCCAGTCTCCTTTTCCTGTCCTCAGAAACTCACCGGCTGAAACATGGGCCAGTTGGTTGCTGTATTTCTAAGAAATTAAAGTAGCTTTCACACTGGGTTAGAGCAATGAAGCTTTTGTGTTGTATGTTTTTAAGGCTGATTACATTACAAAACTGGAAGCTTGACATGAAGTGTTATTGTCCATGTTTTTGCCATTGCCCCCTAGAGTGTTTGATATCTTTCGATGGTGGGAAATACCAGTTGTAATGCTCAATTTCAATGGAAACCTTTCCTCTTTCCACTCTCAGTCCAATGTCCAGTCAACATTTTGTTTTATTTCTGGGAGTAAACCCCTCTGTATCCACAGTCTAACTTCCAGCTATTGCTCTGATTGTAAATATTCTGAAAAGACAGAACCCATAATTTACTAAATTTAATCAAACTTGCAGGTCAATCATTCTTTACTCTCAAAAGCAAATCTTACACCAATTGTAATTTTCTAAAGCAAATGTTAAGTCCAACCTTGTCAGACCTCTTGTGTGTTTTTATGGCAAGTCTCAAAAAATCTCAATCGAGAAGTGCTACGCAAATATGTCCAAGAGATATTTTCTTTCTTTTGAAGCATTGTCTTTGTGCAGCCAAGCAAATTGACTTCAAACAGAGAGATTTGATGTTTATACAGCGATAAAACATTGGTGTTGCAAACAATGAACAGTGGATGATTTAATTTCCTTTCTCACTTAAATGAAAAGTTCATGAAATAGATCTGTCTGACAACCAGTTATTGCTAGTTTTATTTTGCTTTCTGTTTTTCAAAGAAACTTGGTTTATGTGCATATTATTGTGTGCATATATCATTGGAATGTCATGAACAGGATATGGTGGCACAATGAAATGCTTCGATTCCTGGCTTGAGCTCTGTGCGATGTCTGCACGTCCTCCCTGCTTCCTCCGGGTGCTCCAGTTTCCTTCCACAGTCTGCAAAACGTGCTGGTGAGGTGCATTGGTCATGCTGAGTTCTCCCTCAGTGCACCGGAGTGTGGCGACTTGGGGATTTTCACAGTAACTTATTTGCAGTGTTAATCTAAGCCTACTTATGACACTAATAAACTTGAAACTAAATTCCTTTTAATTCCTGGCGCTGTGAGGCAGCATTGCTAACCACTGTGCTGCCATGCCGTCCCAAGTAGGTCCAGCCAAGCCCTGGGGGCAAGATGGTATCTTTCCACCCTGTATTTTTTTAACCTCTTTAAGTTACAATCCCATTATCTTTTGAATATTACTACTGAGTTTGCTTCCACTAGTATGGTTACATAGTTGTTAACACTGCTGCTTTACAACCCCAGGGACCTGAGTTCAATTCTGGTCTTGGGTGACTGTCTATATGTTGGCCCATGTCTGTGTGGGTTTCCTTCAGGTGTTCTGGTTTCCTCCCACAGTCCATAGAAGTGCTGGTTAGATTGATTGGCCATGCTAATTTGCCCCTTAGCATCCAAAGATGCGCAGGTTAGATGAATTAGCCATGGTAAATGCGCAGGGTTAGGGGGATAGGGTGGAGAGGATAACCTGGTTGGGGTGCTCTTGTGGAGAGTTGGCGCAGACCCAGTGGGCCGGAGAGCCTCTTTTTGCACTGCAGGGATTCCCTGGTTAGCGCTAATTGAAAGATGAGGTGCTGTTCCTTGAGCTTCACTTGGAACACTGTAGGAGGCCGAGGTCAGAGTTCATGAGCAAGGTGGAGAATTAAAATGGCAAATGACTGGAAGCTTGAGCTCGTGCCTGCAGACTGAACAAAGCAATTATCTAACCTGTACTTAGTCTCCCCCCATGTACAATGGATCACATTGTGAATAAAGTTCTTCTCTATGGCTTTGGAGTCCTTCTGTCCAAAACTGAATACAGCTGTCCAGCTGACGCCCAAACCATTTTTTAAAATTTAGGTTTAGCATAATTTCCTTGCCTTCATATTATATTAATAAAATGAAGAATTCCCCTGCATGTATTTTTTCTCAACTGTTTTACCACCTTTAGAGATTTATGTAGACACAGCCCTAGGTCCCCTTGTTCCAGCATCCCTTTAATTTGATGACATGGCAGCGGAGTGGTTAACAGTGTTGCCTCAGAGCACCAGGAACCCTGGTTCGATTCCACCTTTGGGTGACTGTCTGTGTGGAGTTTGTACAATCTGTGTGTCTGCGTGGGTTTTCTTTGGGTGCTCTGGTTTCCTCCCACACTCCAAAAATGTGCAGGCTAGGTTGATTGGCCATGCTAAACTGCCCCTTAGTGTCCCAAGATGTTAAGGTTAGGGGAATTAGCGGGGTAAATATTTGGGGTTAAGGGGAACTGGTCTGGGTGGGATTGCCCCTGAGTGTCGGGGGATTATGCGAGGTTACAAGGATAGGGCCTGGGTGGGATTGTTGTCGGTGCAGACTCAATAGGCCAAATGGCCTCCTTCTGCACTGTAGGGATTCTATAATTCTATAAAACTATTTTGTAACATTTATTAATAATAACAGATTCAACTATGGCTGTAAAAAGAATAGGATCATTTTCTGAAGAGAAAATATTGTTGGACCAGAGGAAAAAGGGAGGCGAATGATACTGAGTGAATTGCTTTGGCAAAGAACCACCACTACATATGTGACAGGCCGAATGGCCTTTACCTGTGCTGTAACAATTCTAATTCTCTCCTATTCTAACATAGATATGGGATTAATTGGGTCTGCACAACAGGCCCAAAAGGTCTCCTGCTAGGCTGGATTACTAGATTATAGAATGGAGCCAGGTTTTGTGAGGGGCCCTATATATGACTGTGGCAGTCCTTCCACCACCTCATGCCAAGGACTGACCTACAGATACAGCTGTAGGCCATGTTCAGACAAGGAGCCGAGCATACTTTTATCATGAGCTGATCTGTGGACCATGTTGGTTGCTGGGAGATGCGCATGGGTGTGAAAGAGTGAGAGAGAGAAGATAGGAAGAGTGTGAGAAAGAGAAAAAAAATAGTGTGCCAAAACTAAATGAAAGAAATAGCGATGTGGAATAATTTAAACATATAGTAACACACGATTTTATTAAATTCAGTTCCAAGTGATCTGGATGGGATTATGGGCACTTTATTTTAAAAAACTAAAGCAATGCATACTGTGCAAATTGCAGCTCATGTGCGTTATTGTTCCCAGTTAGAAGAATTTTACCATATGGTATTTTAAAAATGTAGTTAATCAGGTTGCTCAGAAACACAAACATTTGCCAATGAACTCTAGTAAGTCATCCAAAAACGGATATTATGTTCCAGAAAGCTGTCTCACTGTTTCTGCCATAAGCTTAAAAGCAGAAAGCAGTATATTTTTACAATTGCAACAAGACATAACTTACATTTATACAGCATCTTTTACCTTAGGTTGTCCCAAAGCCAGTTAAGTAATTCTTGTAATGTAGTCTCACTCTTGTACAGTGGGAAATATGCAGCTAAATTGTCCACAGCAGTCAGTGTGGAACTGACTGGGGTGTCAGTTTTAGTGACGTCGTTTTTTGATTTGATTTATTATTGTCATATGTATTGGGAGACAGTGAAAAGTATTGTTTCTTGCAAGCTATATAGAGTATATGGGGGAGAAGGAAAGGAGAGGGTGCAGAATATAGTTTTACAGTCACAGCTAGGGTTTAGAGAAAGATCAGTTTAAACAATGGTAGGTCCATTCAAAAGTAGTTAATGACAGGATATCCAGACGAGCTCCCCGTATTACTTTGAATAATACCAGGGGAGATAGTGGTATGGTATTATCTCTGGACTAGTAATCCAGAAACCCATTGTAATACTCTGGGGATCCAGGAGCAACAAAAATCTGGAATTAAAAGTCTGATGACCGTGAAACCATTGTCAGTTGTCATCAAAACCCATCTGGTTCACACATTCCTTTTTAGGGAAAGAAATTTTCCCTCCTTATCTGGTCTAGCCTATCTGTGTCATCAGACCCACAGCAATACAGCTGACTTGGGGAGTCAATGGCCTAGTGGTATTATCACTAGACTATTAATCCAGAAACTCAGCTAACGTTCAGGGGATCTGGGTTCGAATCCCGCCACTGTAGATGGTGGAATTTGAATTCAGTATATAAGAAAAATCTGGAATTAAGAATTTACTGTTGACCAGGAAATTATTGTCGATTGTCCTAAAAATTCATCGAGTTCACTAATGTCCTTCAGGGATGGAAATCTGCTACCCTTACACATGACTTCAGAGTCACAGCAATGTGGATGACTTTCAGTAGCCCTCCAAGGGCAACTAGGGATGGGCAATAAATGCTGGCCAGCCAACAACACCCATGTCCCAGGAATGAATAAAATAAAAAAGCCCTCTGACGTGACCTAGTAAAGCCAATCAGATTAAGAGCAATTAGGGATGGGCAATAAGTGCCTAAATGGCAATTGAATTTTTAAAAATCTTTCATACCCTGAGAGAGCCGATGGGGTCCTGGTTTAATATCTCATCTGAAAGATGGTATCTCTGCCAGTGCGGCTCTCCCTCAGTACTACACTGCTGTCGGCCGAGATTACCTCCCTGGAGTTGGATCTGAGAGTGACAACACGGAGCCATGACTGGCTCCTAAATTGCGAGTATGGTATAGCAGACATCAGCCGGAATTTTATCACCCTGCCTGCCATGGAATCGGAGGGGGTCAGGGGCAGACAGTGGGAAGGACCTCGGGCGGGATTTTACAGTCTCAGGACGAGCGGGGCTGTAAAATCCTGCCCACCACCTCCGCACTCTCCTTCTGTGGCCAGACTCTCAGACAGAAGCCCAGACCATTTATCGGTGTTGATCTCTGATTAGTAGATCAGTGATTGATAGGGCGACAATAGAGTGGGCTGCCCTTTGATTTTAATGGGGAACAGCCACTTACTTGCTCCCCTGGCTTCTAATCACCTGGAATTGAGTTCCACGTTAATTAGTTTAAACAAGATATTCAGCATCTGTGTTCAGAATTTGATGGGGGTTGGGGGGGGAGGGCGGGAATGGAGGCAAGAGGAGGACAATGGAACCGATGCCAAATGTGTGTAATTGGGTGGGATGGGAGATGGGAGAATGACGGTTCTGATGCCAAATGTACATTGTATTTGGAGCAGTTTAATTTAATCTGGGTTGATTGCATATATAGTTAAAGCAGCGACAGCTGTTGCTGTTCCCAATTACAGAGCCACAGACACACCTCTCACTTAAAGCAGACAGATGGTTTGGCTTAACGTAGGCTTCGGTTTTTCAAATGAATTTCTTTCAGGATAGTCTCCTCCCCCACCGGCTCCTGCCGGTGTCCCAGCAATTACGCGAAATCCAGCCATATAAATGAAACAACAACAACAGGTTGCATTTATGTAGCTCCCTCAAAGCGGTAACATGCCCTGAGGCAACGCACAGGGATATTAACAAACAAAATTCACACCAGGCCACATAAGGAGATAGTGGACAAACGCTTTGTCAAAGGCAAAATACTGCTGATGCTGGAATCTGAATCAAAAACAGAAAATGCTGGAAAATCTCAGCGGGTCTGACGGCAGCTATGGAGAGAGGATAGAGCCAACGTTTGCTCTATTCTCCTCCCCACAGATGCTGTCAGACCTGCTGAGATTTTCCAACATTTGCTATTTTTATTAGAGTTGATTTTAAAGGCGCCTCTTAAAGAAGCAAAGAGAGGTTTATAATGTTTATTTATTAGTGTCACAAGTAGGCTTAGATTAACGTTGCAATGAAGTTACTGTGAAAATCCCCTAATCGCCACACTTTGGCGCCTGCTCGGGTACACTGTGAGAGAATGTAGCACGGCCAATGCATCTAACCAACACATCTTTTGGACTGTGAGAGGAAACTGAAGCCTCATTATAATGTCATTATAATTCAGATATGGACAGGAATGTTAGACCTAAATGTACAAATTTCCACGTGGAAGTGGAAGATGTTGGCTTCTGACTTCTGTAATGTCATCCATCTCTGTCGCTTCCTCAGCTCAGTGTCATTGACAATTTTGTCCATACCTTCATCGTTTCCAGGATTCATCAGATGAATCCTCTCTTGATTCACCTTCCACTTATCCAAAACTCTGCCACCGATACCCTATCTTTTGCTGTCTTCCTTTCCATTCTGCCCTTGCTGACCTATTCTTAATTCCCCAACGTCTCCTCTCTGGAATTCTCCGCTTGTTGTGTTGTGCATAACTTCCTTCATGTTGTTGTCCTTCCCTGCTTCTATAACTTGTTCCAGTCCTACAATATTCCTTCCAATAATTCCTTTGATTCTGGCCCCTCTATGCTTTCCTGCACTTTACTACACTTCTTGTAGCCACCTCTTTGGTAACCTAGATCTCAGACAGTGGAATTCCCTCTGTAGACCCCTCCACCACCCTTTCTGCCTTTGTGCTCCCACTTAATAGAAGTATAGATTCCTTACAGTGGAAAAGGAAGTCTTTCAGCCCCTTGAGTCCCCTTGTGACTGGCAGACCATCTTACCCAGGCCCCCCCCCCCACAACCCTCTCTATGTTCCCCCTTCTCCGCTCCAAGGAGAACAACTCCAGCCTAACCAGCCTCTCTTCATAGCTGGAACGCTCCAACCCAGACAACATCCTGGTGAATCTCCTCTTCACCCTTTAGTGGAATCATGTCCTTTCTACAGTGTGGCAACCAGAACTGCGTGCAGTAATCTAGCTGTGGCCTAACAAGCATTTTATACAGCCCCGTCACAACCTCCCTGCTCTTATATTCTATGCCTCAGCTGATAAAAGAAAGTATCCCGTACGCCTTTTCAACCACTTTTTCTACTTGTGCTGCTGACTTCAGGGTCTAATGAGCATGCACCCCAAGACCCCTCTGGTCAGCCCCTTCATAACAGGATCATTTCTGCCCATCAAATGGGGTCGCAGTTCAATGTCACATCTGAAATACAGCCCTTCCAACTGTGTTGTTTGTGGGATCTTGCTGTGTACAAGTTGATTGCTGTGCTTCCCTACATTACAACAGTGACACTTCAAAAGTTCTTTGCCAAGCACCTGAAGATGTCCTGAGGTTGTGAATATGGATGCAAGTCTTTACTTTCTTTCAATACATGCTGGCCTTGCCACTGACTTCCCCCAACCCAAGAATGAAAAAGAAACTGATCTTCTCAGTGACTGTGGCTTGTTATTCTGTGTTTTGAACTGAATCCGCCCTGTTACAATGAATGTGGGCCTGCCTGTGTCTGTGTTGCAATCTACTTATACCTCATGGCACATTGGCCACTCGTTAGTAACTGTGCTTGCGAGTAGTGGCAGAGGTGTGGGCATTCCAGTGACCTGTTGTGAACTGTGCTTTTATGGAAATGGCAGTAAGCGCGGTTTGTGAAGCTGAGTGGCTGACTATGGTTGCAAGGTGCCACCCCAGACTTGCTGGCCTCTTGTTTCCTTTTATGTTTGAAATAAAAAAATGAGAGACAGTATTGCAATCAACATCCTTTCAACGGCTTTGGTGTGTGTATGATACAGCAAAACCTGTGCTCGACAGCAAATAGTTTGCAGTCTTTACCATCTCCTTCTCGTCCTGTCTCCCTACCGGACAATGAACATCAGAGGGACGGTACGTTTAAATATGCAGGGTGTAAGGGGCAATCAAAGTCAGGGCAGGTCTGCACCCACGCCTCATATCCATTTCTTCTTTGCTTTCACTTGCAGTTGTAGGGCTTGTGAGTGAGCGACTGGGTGGCTAACCAGTGGCGCAGTGGTTAGCACTGCTGCCTCACAGCGCCAGGGACCCAGGTTTGATTCTGACTTGGGTCACTGTCTGCGGAGTCTGCATGTTCTCCCCGTATCTACGTGGGTTTCCTCCGGATTCTCCGGCTTCCTCCCATAGTCCAAATGATGTGCTAGTTAGGTGCATTGGCCGCGCTAAATTCACCCTCAGTGTACCCGAACAGGTGCCAGAGTGTGGTGACTAGGGGATTTTCACAGTAACTTCACTGCAGTGTTAATGTAAGCCTGCTTGTGACACTAATAAATAATCACCTTTAAAATGTTTTAATACGCTGAAGGTCGTATACAAATGGCAGATGATATTGTAGAATGAGTTTTATTCGGTTGATCAATTTGCTCGGCCATATTACAGATAAAGATTAATAAGATAGTTGACCTACAGAACTTCTGTATTAGTCATTTTAAAATAAATTATTCTTGTGCCTGTTCACACCAATGCTTTTGCACCGTAACGTCCTACAGCGCCTCCTAATAATGGAAATTGTCTATGTAAATGTGTCAGGCTGTAACCACATTGTCAACCCCCTCATTTACATAAGCAATTTCCATTATAAATATGGACATAAATATTCATTATAGAAATACAAATGGATTGACTTAAAATGGATTCTATCCTTACTCCCCAGTCCCATTAAATATTGAAGAGTTTACTTTCTGTTTTGATTCCCCCGTAGAATCTTTACTTTAGATGTAGATTGCATGAACTTTGGCCCCCTCCATTGCCCCCAACATTGAATATCTCTTTCAAGTGTACTGTAAAAACCTTTGTTGCTCCGGCATTTGCTTTGCTTTTCTTCCATCTGTTGCTGAAGCATGAGTAACTTGTTCTGTGATGTGGAGATGCCGGCATTGGACTGGGGTGGGCACACTAGAAGTTTCTCAACACCAAGTTGTAGTCCAACAGGTTTATTTGGTATCACGAGCTTTCGGAGCGCTGCTCCTTCATCAGGGTGAGTGGAGAGTTGGGTTCACAAGCAGGGTATATATAGACAAAGACTCCATTGCAAGATAATTGTTGGAATGCGAGTCTTTACAGCTAATTAAATCTTTACAGGTACAGACAATGAGAGTGGAGAGAGGGACAAACGTAGGTTAAAGAGGTGTGAGTTGTCTCAAGCAGGAGAGTTAGTGAGATTTTGCAAGCCCAGGCCAAATGGTGGGGGTTACAGATAGTGTGAGATGAACCCAAGATCCCGGTTGAGGCCGTCCTCATGTGTGTAAAACTTTCAGTTTCTGCTCAGCGATTCAGCGCAAGTTTTTTAATATGCAAATAAAACCAGACTTTAAATTGGGGACTAAACATGATCATGTACACTGTACCACTGGTTTTGAACCCATTTCAGCCAAAAGTCATGCTTGGGAATAGCACATTGGCACAGTGGTTAGCAGTGTTGCCTCATAACAACAGGGACCCGGGTTCAATTCCACCCTTGGGTAACTGTCTGTGTGGAGTTTGCACATTCTCCCCATGTCTGTGAGGGTTCCCTCCGGGTTCTCTGGTTTCCTCCCACACTCCAACGATGTGCAGTTTAGGTGGATTACATGTTAAATTGCCCCTTAGTGTCCCCAGGATATGTACGTTGGATGGATTAGCCCTAGTAAATGTGTGGGGTTACAGGGATAGGGTAGGGGAGAGGGCTTGGTAAGATGCTTTGTCAGAGCATTGGTACAGACTCTTTGGGCCGGATGGCCTTGTCTGCATTGTAGGGATTCAATGCTTTCCCATATGCAACACCATTACAGATCACTTTGTAATTAAAATCTCCTTTGACTATTTTTTTATTTTTGTTGAATTATTTTAACGATTGCTCCTGAACTAAACAAGAAGTATGCTTTTCCTCCAACTTGTGACTACTTTGTCTAAAGGTTCTGATCAAAACACTGGCTTCATAGCTTCATCTAACATCCTCACAAATCCACCTCAAGAAGCAGGCCTAGGTATTGGAAAGCTTCTTCACACTTCTTCTCCTGTTTAGGACCAGGATGTTGCAATTAATTGCTGACTCCTTACATGTGATGGACTGTTTTACACTTGTTATCGGATCTGCTTTCTAACAGCGCACAGCAAGATGGCCATTTGGCCCACCTGTAAAGAAAATATTCTGGAACCTGCAGCAGGCCCACTTGGGCACTTAGAATGTTGACCAATTTCATATTTGGTTGGGCACCCAACACAGCTGCAGCCCCGAAGAAAGTAAGCTGTGTAAATGAAATGTGAATCACAGAATTATATGGGGCAGAAGAGGCCTTTTGGCCCATCATATCTGCACCAAAACATCTGACCTCCCTCCTAATCCCATTTAGCAGCACTTGGCCCGTAGCCTTGAATGTTATGGTGTGTCAAGTGCTCATCCAGGCACTTTTTAAAGGATGAGAGATAACCCGCCTCTACCACCCTCCCACGCAGCGCATTCCAGACCGTCACCACCCTTTAGATAAAACATCCCTCCTTAACCCTCCTGCTGCTCACCTTGAACCTATGTCGCCTCATGACCGACCCTTCATCGAAAGGGAACAGCTGCTCCTTGCCCACTTTGTCCATGTCTCTCATAATCTTGTACACCTCAATCAAGTCACCCCTCATTCTTCTCTGTTCCAACTAAAACAACCCAAGCCTATCCAGCCTCTCTTCAGAACTTAAATGTTCCATCCCAGGAAGCATCCTAGTGATTCTCCTCTGCACCCTCTCCAGTGCAATCTCATCCTTCCTATAATGTGCCAACCGGAACTGTGCACAGTACTCTAGCTGTGGCCTCACCAAAGTTCTATACAACTCCAGCATGGTTTCCCTGCTTTTGTAATCTATGCCTTGAATGACAAAGTCCCTTCTGCCATTTTCACCACCCTACTAACAAACCCTTCTGCTTTCAGAGATCTAAGGACAAACAGGCCCTTTGTTCCATAGACTTACTTCCTCCAAACTGTATCACCTGACTTTTCAGGGTTAAATTCCATCTGCCACTTATCTGTCCATTTGACCATCCAGTTCATAATCTTGTAGCCCAAGACACTCTGCCTCACTGTTAATCATCTGGTTAATCTTTGTGCTATCTGCAAACTTATTATCCTACCACCACCGCCACCACCCCACCCCATATAGCCGTCAATGTCGTTTATATAAAGGACGAATAATGAAGGACCTGATACAGACCCCTGCAGTCTGCTTTTTCCACCAGCTCAGTGTCTGAAAGGGTGAATCAAGATTGTTGTGCATTCCGCCCACAACCAGACTAGAATTTAAAAATGACTAACCCTCACCTAAGGAATGTTTTCAGCAATTGTGTAGTTACACCCAGACAGATTGTGTGTATGTCACACAACCTGGAATGCAACCTGTAATTCTGTGATGTGCAGTGAGCTGTGAAATGCAAAGCTAATGAACTGTTGAAAAGGAGGTCTTGCAATGTATTCTTACATATTGTTGGAAATTCATAGCCTGTACGATTGTCTGGGATCAACATTTATGGCTCCAGAATCCTGTGCTGTAGACAATAGAGGCATGAGCCTGTCTAGGTCCATTGTAATCTCAGTGGGCTAACGGCAGGGTAGACAGGGAGAGAAGAGAATGGTGCTCATCATACTTGGGTAAGGCCTTTTGTGTTTACTGGTGACCCAGGAACATTCAGTTGTGGATCATTCAGTCTTTCTAGCTGTGGTAATGTGGCCCCTTTAAGGGGGCAATCCTTTGAGTGCCACATGACCAGGCCACACCCTATGGAAAGACAGCATGGGAAGCTGAGCCAATGGGGAACAAGTGTGTACACCTTGGGATGGGGAAGAACTTCAGTTGGAGCCAGGGAGTAGAAGAGAATAAACTTTTGTATTAGTTCTGTCAGACCTTTGTCTTGAATATCTATGTTGGAAATATATGTTGAAGCCACAATGACTTACCTTCAAAGTTACAATGCTAATCTTTTCTACCATTCAGTTAAATCATGGCTAATCTATGATCTAACTGTCTTTACTCCATGTCCTTTGGTACCTTACCAATAAAGATATATTGATATTGGTCTTGAAAATTTCAGTTGATCCAGCATTCTCTGTTTTTTGGAGGAGTGAGTTCCAAATTTCTATTATCTTTTGTGCGAAGGAACGATTTCACCTCTTGAGTGGTCAAGATGTAAGTTTAAAATTGTTGGTACTCACACCACGAGATAGGAGGGATATAGGAATCTATCAAAATCCTTTGTTCACCATGTTAATCTACCCACGTTCTGTAGGTCGGAACACATGCCAGATTTGGACAACTTGCTTTCACAGTTTAGCCTTTTAATCTCTGGTGGCGGCACGGTAGCACAGTGGTTAGCACTGCTGCTTCACAGTGCCAGGGACCCGGGTTTGAATTCTGGCTCAGGTCACTGTCTGTGTGAAATTTGCACATTCTCCCTCGGTTTCCTCCCACATTCTGAAAGAAGTGCTGGTTGGGTGCATTGATCCGAACGGGTGCCGGACTGTGGCAACTAGGGGAATTTCACAGTAACTTCATTGCGGTGTTAATGTAAGCTTTACTTGTGACTACTTTAGATAGTTTGGTCTATTATTGTCGCATGGATTGGGATATAGTAAGAAGTATTGTTTCCTGCATGCTATAGAGACAAAACATACTGTTCATAGAGTACATCGGGGAGAAGGAAAGAAGAGGGTACAGAATATAGTGTTGAGTTGTAAGATGATGCTGCGTCCCTTCTAAGTCAACTGAGCATGTACTTCAGAAGGCAGGGGTGAGCGGGAGACGGCATCTGATCTGACAGAATATAATGTATTTGTTATATATGGGCAGAAAACACAGGCCGATGGAGTAAGTGGAGGACATAATAAGGATTTTGCCTCTGTGTGAGTGGTAGGTGATTTCTGATGACTGCAGAATCAACTGCGTTGGAGAAAACTGTCGAAAGCAACACAGCAGTGGTTCTCCCCGAGATTGCTTTTTAATTGACCTTTCCTAACTTCAAGCTTGCTGGCCTCCTGACAGTACATTGGAATCTGAAGTACCTGGTGATAGGCCCTCAGGCTGTCGTTTCAGTTGGAGGCCCAATCGAGCCAGTTTAAACTGGTTCTGTGGGTGGCCTGGAGGGTGTTGTTAGCTTTTCCTGTTGGGAAACTGCCAATCGCACCTGGAATTGCTTTTAATACGTTTTTAGAAATTTGAATACAGCTCTAGCCCAATCACCCCCAGTTTAAAAGTGCACGGGAAGTTTAAATATCTATCGCTAACTTCTCTTGGTGCCTCATGGACGAATCCACCCATGGAGTTGGATCTTCCCAGGGGGTCGGGCTGGGAGGCGTAAGGGCCTGTAAGATGGCGAGGGAAGATGGGTTGCACCCTTTACCACCTGGGGTGACTACCAGTGTGCTCAGCGCGGAAAGGGGGGCAGGGGGCATCATACTCAGGTACTCTTTGAATCACAGAGGGGTACTCCTGGTGGCGTTGCTTTCCTCCACGGCACTGCCCGTCCTCATCAGAGCCTCCCTGATTGGCGGTGGTGCTCCACACTGCACTCATCTGGGAGCTGGGTTGGGGAGATAGCCAGGGTTCCCCACGAAGAAGCTCTGTCAGGGCTTGCACTTAGCAAAGGATAAGGCCTGCAAGGCCCGTTTGCATTCCTCCTCTTTTATTTAAGCATTGAAACCCCTCGTGGCCCAATAGCCTCACTGGGTGTCAAGAACAAGTATTGTCGAGGGAACATGATGGCGATGGGTGAAATTAAATCCTGGACTATGTCCTACCACTTTGAAAAACAAATCTGGGCCAGTGGAAACTTCAGCTAACTGATAATGGATTGCTATGTTGTTTGGACTTCCACCATTTGAGTAGGTCAAAGAGTTCCAAGTGGCCCAGATGAATGGAAAGCTGTCATCAGTCCTCCAACTAACAACAGGTAGAAATTCAAAGCTGCTCCATACAATGGTTAAATGAATTTCAAATTTTATTTTCCTATGAATTTGGGAGTATATCATAGATTTTAATCCCAATGTTCTAAACCTGCTGCTTTTGGAACCTCCCGGTCAGTATAATTGTCCTTGGAGGACACCCCAAGAGAAAATGAAGATACTGCCTGGAATTTTACTGTCCCGCCTGCCATCGTTTTGATTCAGTGAGACTATCCCTGCCTCTGAGTCACAAGATCAAGTTGATAGGAATATGGGAACAGGAGCCATGTGGATCCTCAAACTTATTCTGCCGTTTGATAAGATTTTGGCTAATCTGTGAATGATTTCCAATATCCACCTTTACCCCATATCCCTTGCCTTTGGCTAACAAAAACCTATTAATCTATAAGTTATGATTGACTTAGCATCAATTAACATTTGCAGAAAAATGTTCCAAACATCTGTCAATCTTTGTATATTGAAGTTTATTCCTTACTTTCCTCTTGAATGGCATGAGCTCTAAGTTTTTATGGCTCTAAGCCCAGTTTCAGAGACTTGAGCAGCCTCTAGCCTGACATCCCCTGTGACTGAAGAAGTGCTTAACTGTTGGAACTGCTGTATTTCAGAGAAATTAAATCAAGGCCCTATCTGTCCTCTGAGGTGGAGAGAAAATATCTCATGACAATATTCAAAGGAGAGGTGTGGAATTCTCCATGGTGTCCTGATCAACATTAATCCTTCAGTCAACATTGTTCAAATAGGTTATTGTTACAGCACAGCTGATGGTAAATGTCGAGTTACCCAAATCCCAAAGGGAAACATGAAACAGCTGCCAAAACCATTTTTTACAATTTGTCTAGTATGAGGAGAGACCCTGTATTCAGGAAATGACATCCCCGACTACTCGTGATCATTTTATAGTAAAGAAAATGTTTATTAAGAAATAAAGCAAAAATAGAATAATATTATATTTAACCACAAAAATGGCTTTACACCAGTAAACAGTTTTTTTTCAACGACAGTTGCAAAAGGTCTTAATTTAACTACTCTCAGACCTAACCTTCCCGTTTTCCATTCAGCAACTATCCTTATAGATGTTAAAATCTGTAGAATTACAGTAATTGTTACCACACACTGGGCAGGATTTTATGGCCTCGCTCGTACAGGAACTGTAAAATCTTGCTCGGGGTCAATGGATCTCTCCATGGTCTACCCCTCACCCACTCTGATTCCCGCTGCGGATGGGACAGTAAAATTCCAGTCAATATCTTTGTTTTCTCTTGGGATGTCCTCTGGGGCGAACAGCAGCTGTTTCTTCAGCTCTGCTTTTGATCACAGTATTTTCTGGGAGTTTCCACCAGCTATCGTGCTGTCTTCGGGAGATCTAAGCTGCTACCCCCCTCAGATAGTATTTCCTTAAATGTGTTATTTGCCTTTGATCCCTGAATTGTCTCACCAATCTCTTTAGAAATGGTTTCTGCACAGAATTTATTAAATTTATTTATCTACTTTAGCTTCAAGGCTTTCTTAAAAAAAGTAAACTTGTACTATCTTTATTTTACTTCCATACAGCTTTCTTTTTTACAACCTGCATATATCCCCCTTTGAACTAAAAGAACCAAATCAAATCTACTCCTATTGTTGCCTTATGTGAAATTCTGACTGAAGTTCGTCTTGGTTCATTACCATAACAAAACCCTCTTACTGTCAGTTTAGATTCTTGCAGTCAATCTTTCTTCAATTACCATACGTATGACCAGCTAACAGCTTGTCTTCCAGTACTTGAGAAATAAGACAATGGTATTACCAAAAGAAAAATATTACACTCTCCTTTTCCTTGACTTTATCTGTCTCATTGCTATTTGTAAGAGTTTGCTGTGTGCAAATTGACTGTCACATTTCCTACACAGCAACAATGACTAAACTTCAAAAGTACTTTGCCTGCTGCAAAATGCTTTGGGAAGTCCTTGAGATTGTGACAGCATTGTAAACAGTATTGTCTTTTTGCTTCTTTGCCATGAGACAAGGAAGAGACCTTGCGACCTAGGAAAATAAATGAACTTGAGTATGTTGTTAATGGTGATTTCCACAGAAGAAGCCAGTTTGATTGCCTGGATGAAATAAGTTTTATCCTGGCTGCTCTGACCCTAACATGTCACTAGCTGTGCCTGGTAGCATGAGTGACAGTGTGAGAATCTGCCCCTGGGCTATGTATTTTGTTGATAGTGAATGGACCCTGCAGTTGGGTCACACACTAAAGCCAGCTCCAAAAGAGTTAGCCTTTGCTTGCCTTGCCTTTTAAGAGATTATCTCACAATTTGTTCAGTGTGTTCACTGGGGCAGATAAGGAACGGTGATTAGTGAGGCAGCTCGCTGCTGTCACCACTGTGTCTAATGACTGAAAACTGAATGCCAACTGCCGAGTGCTCCTAATATCTGTAATGGTGATGAGCTCTGAATTTGATCTGAGGATGTAAGGATTTTGTGCTGTATTTGTTGAATAATTTTTAAACAATAGTTTGTTCTTTAATAGCGAAGATTCATTTATTCTGCAATAACTTGCAAAGTACTTCGTTGTCTGGAAGGGCTTTGGGATATCCTGGGGCCATGAACTGTACTATATAAATGCAAGTTCTTTTCAAAAAAAATAAAATTAGTTTCTTTTTTCTGGAGGCTGAGATCTCATGAGGATAAATGGATGTAATGAGGCCTAATCTGCGCTCTGCCAAAATGCTCTTTCTGTACTTTATTGCTCTGTGAAACACTTAAGTTAAAGAGAGTGAGGTGAGGGGAACAGAGGGGCATACAAATCAGTAAATATTTTCACTCTCCGTCATTATCCTGCTACAAACATGCATTTGGACAGATGTTGAGGGGGTAATTTGGCTTTGCTGTGAAGCCACACGTGGCCAAGCAGCCTCTTGCTGCCAGGGTCCGCCCACTCGGGCTGCTGGCACCCAGGATGCAGACAGCAGTATGCTTCTACGAGAAGAAGACGACAGGGCAGGTGGGCAGAGGGGAAGTATCTTAGACAGTGTAAACACAAGAGTGCCTAACAAATGTATCGACAATCAAGACCAGACAGAATCCACGAGGGAAACTGTGGCTGAAACTTTACGCAGCCGATTAGTCGTCTAGGAGCAGATGCACTCAGAAAAGATACGGGGAAGCTATGGCTTGATTAACCTGAATTTCTTATCGATTCACGAGCATCCAACATAAGGAAATGCAAATAATTCCAGATGGGTCATACATATGCCCTTGCATTATTTAGGATATTTGCAGTGTAACGGATGCTTTTTTTTAATGTTTGGAAGGCATTTTACCCTTCGTCCCAACTGCCCTTTCTTTTTTAAAACCCCTAAGCTAATCCCAACTGCTTGCATTTGGCCCATATCCCTCTATAGTCATTGTACCCATGTAACTATCTAAATGCTTTTTAAAAGACAAAATTGTATCCGCCTCTACTGCTAACGCTGGCAGCTTGTTCCATTCACTCACCGCCCTCTGTGTGAAAAAATTGACCCTCTGGACACTTTTATATCTCTCCCCTCTCACCTTAAACCCACGACCTCTAGTTTTAAACGCCCCTACCTTTGGGAAAAGATATTGACTATCTACCTTGTCTGTGCCCCTCATTATTTTACAGACCTCTATCAGGTCACCCTTCAGCCTCCTATGCTCCAGAGAGAAAAGTCCCAGTCTATTCAGCCTCTCCTTATAACTCAATCCATCAAGACCCGGTCGTATCCTAGTAAATCTTTTCTGTGCTCTTTCTAGTTTAATAATATCCTTTCTATAATAGGGTGACTGGTATTCCAAGTACGGCCTTACCAATGTCTTGTACAACTTTGATAAGACTTCCCAACTCCTGTATTCAATGTTCTGACTGATGAAACCAAGTATGCTGAATGCCTTCTTCACCACTCTGTCCACCTGTAACTCCACTTTCAAAGAGCTATGAACATGTACCCCACGATCTCTTTGTTCTGTAACTCTCCTCAATGTCCTACTATTAACTGAGTAAGTCCTGCCCTGGTTCATCCTACCAAAATACATCACCTTGCATTTGTCTAAATTAAACTCATCTGCCATTCGTCAGCCCACTGGCCCAATTGATCAAGATCCCGTTGCAATTGGAGATAACTTTCTTCACTGTCCACTATGCCACCAAAATCTTGGTATCATCTGCAAACTTACTAACCATGCTTCCTATATCCTCATTCAAATCATTAATGTAAATGACAAATAACACTGAGACCAGCACTAATCCCTGAGGCACACCATTGTCACAGGCCTCCAGTTTTAAAAAGATTTTCTAGGATGCTACCAGGACTTGATGGATTGAGTTATAAGGAGAGGCTGGATAGACTGGAACTTTTTTCTCTGGAGCGTAGGAAGCTGAGGGGCGATCTTATAGAGGTCTTTAAAATAATAAGGGGCACAGCTCAGCTAGATAGTCAATATCTTTTCCCAAAGGTAGGGGAGTCTAAAACTAGAAGGCATAGATTATAAGTGAGAGGGGAGAGATACAAAAGTGTCCAAAGAGTTGATTTTTTCACACAGAGGGTGTTGAGTATCTGGAACAAGCTGCCAGAAGTAATAGTGAAGGGGGTTATAATTTTGTCTTTTAAAAAGCATTTAGATAGTTACATGGGTGCAATGGGCATAGAGGGATATGGGCCAAATGCGGGCAATTGGGATTAGTTTAGGGGTTTTAAAAAAGAAAGGGCAGCATGGACAAGTTGGGCTGAAGGGCCTGTTTTCATGCTGTAAACTTCTATGGCTCTATGACTATGAAACAGGTGGGAAGATGGATTTGAGACCAGGGAAAGATCAACCATGATCTGATTGAATGGCGGAGCAGGCTCGAAGGGCTGAATTTGCTTACTTCTGCCCCTAATTCCTATATTCCCGTTTTACGTTGAATAGCGGGGAAAATGCTATGGATTGTCTCGCATCTATGATGTTTGCAGTATAACTATACAATGTTTTGGCACAAAAGTAGGCCATTTGGTCTGTTTCGGTTGGTGCTGGTTTCTTCTGCCCCCCATTCTGGACCCTCCAATGTCATTTTTTAAAGAAACAAATTCTCTTTGAAGAGAAGCCGCAGATTGTGGGGGAGAATTCCAATCTCTACGCAAACAAAACTGTTTCAAATCCCCTCAAACCATAAATGATTGGTTAACTTGGGCCATCACATATGGTACCCAACCATTTAAAATAAGTGCCTTCCTGTTGGGAATGCCCAAGCGCTGATTTTCTCGCTGTTCTTTTGAAGGATGCAGTTAACAGAAGTAATGCCGCAGCAATTATCAGTTGTGTTTCCCAGCGACATGCAAGAATTTTCACCAAGATACTAAGATTAAAAATGTTCCTTTTTCTTTCACAGCTGATATGTCAGGGTCATCTCATCCACCCTCCCGCCATCGGTCGTTATATTTCATTCCATTCTCACAAATAATTGCATTACTATAATTCCTAGTCAAATTAAATTGTCCCACAAGTATTTCCTGTGATAAATTGCTCTTAATTTGCAGCGATTGTTATCGAGATATATCAGAGGACCTACTCTGTGCTATTGTTATTCACTCCTGGGATGAGGTCATGACTAGCATGGCTGGTATGTATTGCCCCATCCCTAATTGCTCTGAGAAGGCGGGTTGAGCCACCTTCTCCAACCACTTGCCAGAGGGCAGTCTCCTGGACAGGCACAGGCATCAGTTGAGCATGAAGGAGGCCACATGTGATTAAAGTGTTACTTACCGGAGTCACATGTAGACCAAAAAGGGTAAGGATAGCAACTTTCCTTCCGCTGAGGTCATTGGAACATATTGTACCCCTGAACAGTGAGCTGACCAATGGGTCAGTTTCTTTATTATTTGACATGTTGATCAGATCACTAGGAATCCCAAAGCCTTCTTCAAGATCTTCGGCATCAGAGTAGGCCACACCGTGGACTGAAGATAATTCTTTGCTGTCTGCTGTAACTGAATTATTCCAAAAAGAGATTGTCATTTCAGGGGAGGCAGTGGTGTAGTGGTATTATCACTGGACTAGTAATCCAGAGACCCAGGTAGTGCTCTGGGGACCTGGGTTTGAATCCCACCACGGCAGATGGTGAAATTTGAATTCAATAAAATAATCTGGAATTAAATGTCAATTAAAACCCCATCTGGTTCACTCATGTCCTTTAGGGAAGGAAATCTGTCGTCTGTGCCTGGTCTGGCCTACATGTGATTCCAGAGCAATGTGGTTGACTCTGAAATGTCCCAAGGGATGAGCAATAAATAAATGCTGGCTTGGCCAGTGATGCCCACGTGCCATGAATGAATAAAAAAGATTCTGTAAGCTTTTTGGCAGCACGGTGGCACTGTGTTTAGCACTGCTGCCTCACGGTGCCAGGGCCTCGTGTTCGATTCCAGCCATGGATGATTATGTGTGTCTTCTGTTCTCTCTATGTCTAGATGGGTTTCCTCTGGTTTTCTTCCGCACTCCATAGATGTGTGGATTAGGTTGAGTGGCCATGCTAAATTGCCACTTAGTGTCAGGGGGACTAGCAGGGTAAATATGTAGTTACGGGGATAGCACCTGGATGGAATTGTTGTCAGTGCAGGTTTGATGGGCCAAATGACCTCTTCTGCACTGTAGGGATTGTATGGTTCTACTTTCTGTGGCAGGTTAATCTGGTGAGTCATTGAAATTTCTGACACACAAACTTCTGGACTGGTCTTGATTTCCTGTGCTTGTGGGGGGGGGATATGTGTGTGGGAGGGTGTGGGTTTTGTTGGGGTGCATTGTGATGTGATCATGTAGGCTAATAAAGAATCGTTTTGGTTTCTGATTGTCAAAAGACAATGGGTCATAAAGTCAGCCATGTCGGGCAGCTACTAAGTTTGAAGTTTAATTATTAGTGTCACAAGTACGCTTAAAGTTACTGTGAAAATCCCCTAGTCACCACACTCCGGCGCCTGTTCGGGTACACTGAGGGAGAATTTAGCTTAGCCAATGCACCTAACCTTTTGGTCCCTGGAGGGTTCTTACCCACGCAGACATGGGGAGAACGTGCAGACTCAGCACAGACAGTGACCCAAGCTGGGAATCGAACCCGAGTCACTGGTGCTGTGAGGCAGCAATGCTAGCCACTGTGTTGTCCAGTACAGCAGGAATGTAGGGGCAGGTGAGTAAGAGATGGGCGCATTTCGGAATATGTACAACTAGAGTTGGCACTCTTGTGTGAGAATCTATGCTAGTACAGTACTTGACTGTGCCTCACTGTAAAGGCTCCCCCCTGCTGTAAGACACTGGAGTTTATGTGCACTTTGTTCATTATTGTATGAGTCACTTATTATGCCTCCACTGAAATGGCTATAAACTGCCCTTAATGATCTGCAAGCAAATAGACAGAACACACTGCCTTTCGTTTGCCAGACAGCAAAACTGAACATTATCTGTGTGTATTGCTGCATGAACTTTAGCGTGAATGACAAACACCAATAGAATAAGTCAGCTATTTAACATTGCACAATAAAAGACTGGCAGCTTTCTCCAATGGCAGGGCCCAAGTTGACACCATCCAGTGCAGGCATTAACTGGGCTCATGGGCAGTACGTTCGCTGTCGGGTTAGCAGGTTGTGGGTTAAAGTCCTTCTCCAGATAATTGAGCATATCATCTAAGCTGGCGCTCCCAGTGCAGCACTGAGTAAGTGCCGCAGTGTCGGAAGTAACATCTTTCAAATCAGATGTTAAACCAAGGCCATCAGCCTTTTGGGTCACTGATTCTGGAGTGCATTCAGAAGAAGAGAGGGTCCTTTGGCTAGTGTCAGGACCAGAACTGATTTCTTAACCAACAAAAAAATTTCAAAAAGAAATGCTGCTTGAGGGATCTTGCGATGTGAAAATTGGCTGCCACATTTCCGATATTACAATAGTGACGACACTTTAAAAGCTCTCAGTTCACTGTAAAGTTCTTTGCAAAGCCCCGAAGTTATGAAATGTTTCATATAACTGCAAGCTGAGCCAATTTAAACATTTGTTCCATGCAGTTGTTTCATTTCAATCCTTTATGGTACAAGTGTAAACACCCTCATCACTCGCAGCGCTCAAGCCTTTTGGAATGGAGCCTGGTTGTAGAAATGTGACTTGTATTCCCTTGAGTTTAGAATGTTGAGTGATAATTAAAGAGTGTGATGGGGCAGAGACAGAGAAAATAGTTCCTCTGGTGAAGAAACCCAGAAGAAGGGGATGTAATCTTCAATTTGGAGCTCGGTCATTCAGGAGTGCAATCAGAAGGTAATTATTCTACACAAAGCATTGGAACATTCTCCCTTAAAAAGCAGTAGGTGCTCAGATAGTTGAAATTTTCAATTCTGAGATCAACAGACTTTTGTAGCATAAGGATATTAAAGAGATGGAGCAAACGTGGGTAGAATGGTGGCACAGTGGTTGGCACTGCTGCCTCACAGCGCCAGGGACCTAGGTTTGGTTCCTGGCTTGGGTCACAGTCTGTGTGGAGTCTGTAAGTTCTCCCCATGTCTGCATGGATTTTCTCGGGTGTTCCGCATTCCTCCTTGCGATCGAAAGATGTGCTGGTTAGGTGTGTTGGCCGTGCTAAATTCTCCCTCAGTGCACCTGAATAGGTGCCGGAGTGTGGCCATGAGGGGATTTTCACAGTAATTACATTGCAGTGTTAATGTACACAAAATTGACCAAGCTTTTGCTCACCTGTCCTAATATGGGGTTCGATGAGAAATTTTATTCGTTGACACTCCTGTCAAACACCTTGAGATCTTTCATGCAGAAGTAGATTTTAAAGAGTGTTTTAGGCTGGAGAGAGTTGGGCAGGTTCAGGGAGGAAATCCTAGAACTTTGGCCATAGAAAACGGAAACCATGGTTGCCAGTAGTGGAACGATGAAAATCAAATTTGCGTAAGAGGGCAGAATCAGAAGCACATTGACATTGGGGAGCTGTTGGCCTAGTGGTATTATTGCTAGACTATTCTTCCAGAAACTCAGCTAATGTTTGGGGATCTGGGTTCCAATCCCGCCAGGGCAGATGGCGGAATTTGTATTCAATAACAGTATCTGGAATTAAGAATCTACTGATGACCACGAAACCATTGTCGATTGTCAGAAAAACCCATCTGGTTTACTGGTGCCCTTCAGGGAAGGAAATCTGCCATCCTTACCTGGCCTGGTCTACGTGTGACTCCAGAGCCACAGCAATGTGGTTGACTCTCAACTACCCTCTGAACACGGCCAACCAGGGCCGGGCAATAAATGCTGGCCAGCCAGCGAGGCCCATGTCCCATGAATGAATAAAAGAATAAGTTTTTGACTGATTGTAGGGCTGAAGGAGATAGAGAGGGCTGAAGCTATAAAAGGGATTTGGACACCAGAATGTTATAATTGTTGGTGGTTGGGCAATGCTGTAGCTATGTACTGCAAAATTCCACCTTTCAAGTTGCTTCAGGCTAATTCATTCCCTTAATTATAAGTAATTGACTTTGGGGGGATTTTGTGAGGAGGGTTTTATTACATTCCATTTTGGTTGGCCTCGCTGGCTAAGTTTCTGATGGACTGCAGTGAGGGTCATCTGTACATAATGCTTAGAGCTGACGATTGATTACTGGAATGTGATCACTGGCACTTTGAATCAATTTTTTTTTGCAAGTCTGGATGGATAGTAATTACAAAGCGGTGACCAGAATTAGTCTACAGAGACTGCGTGACCGAGCCACATGAGTTCAATCTTAGAATCACGTGGGACAGGGAATTGTGATGCAGGACAGCCGATGTTCCTTGGACTGCTGCCACACCTCGACTACACTAAATATAAAACTGGATCTGGGCTTCTCTCTGCTCTCCCATGAATTGAAGATGATGATCAAACACGGGTGGCACAGTGATTAGCACCGCTGCCTCACAGCGCCAGGGACCTGGGTTCGACTCCCGGCTTGGGTCACTGCCTGTGTGGAGTTTGCACATTCTCCCTGTGCCTGCGTGGGTTTCCTCTGGGTTCTCCGGTTTCTTCCCACAGTCCAAAGATGTGTCAGTTAGATGGATTGGTCATGCTAAAATGCCCCTTAGGGGGACTAGCTAGGTAAATGCATGAGGTTATGGGGATAGGGCCTCAGTGGGATTGTGGTCAGTGCAGACTCAATGGGCCGAATGGCCGCCTTCTGCACTGTAGGATTCTATGACTCTTTAACAATCGTTCTTATCGACTTCCTGCAAAAATTGAACCCAGAACTTTGTGCATTAGCACCCTGATGTGTGCCACTTCATTCTCAACCCTTGACAAGTTTTCTCTCCTGAATTTGAAAGAGTTTAACATTGGAAACCTGTTACTTCTATTGGTTTAATTGCTCTTTTGCAGGGAGGCAGCGTATTGGCTTGTGGTTTGAAATCAATGGTTTCCTTTAGGCAATTGCTTTTGAGGATATGTAGCTTGGATGGGGAAATGACATTTAAGGTTCTGATTGATCATGATCGAATTGAAAGGCAGAAAAAGGCTCGAGGGGCTGAATGGCCTACTCCTGTCTCTATGCACCCAGTCTTATTGACTGAATGACATGCAGACTCATTTCCACACACAAACAGAAAATGCTGGAAAAGTGACCCTCATCCAGACTGGAAACGTTGGCTCTATTCTCCCTGCGCAGATGCTGTCAAACCTGCTGAGACTTTCCAGCATTTCCTGTTTTTGTGTCAGATTCCAGCAGTATTTTGCCTTTACCTCATTTCCATAGCTTGTCCCCAAAATAATTGTTCCCTGTGACTTCAGCCCTGGAGGAAGGTTCCTCTTGTACTTCTTAAAATCTATTTCCCCACCGCCCCCCCATCCCCCACTGCCACCAATGCACCAATATGTGCAGGGAAGCTAAAAAATGGAACATTTTTGTTCACATTTCCATGATATGAAATGCAATACTCCATGGGTACAAAGGAGTTGTCAGCTGATATCGACCTATACTGGAGTCAATCAGTGCATTATGTATCTATCTCAAAATAACCCAGTGTGAACTTTGCGCCAGCTTATTGGCTAATGGTCATCACATGACGACTGGTGTTATTTCGGTAATCTCATTAGCCACCGGCTATTGTGTGGTCATTAAGTGGGTGTTTCAGCTGAGGAATCTGATTGTTGATACGGCTCTGAGTCCTGGCATCCACATAGCATCCACTAATGTCAAAATGTATTTTGAGTGCAGTGACCTTTATGTGATTATGTGGTGATCACATGACCGTTCTGTGATTTGTGCCTAGTTTAATGCCAGGAAAAGCAGGGCCGGCTGATTGTGGGGACTGCTTATCTAATAAATCCAGAGCTGCTGCGTGTGAAAGTCCGCAATGTAGTCAGGCTATGGGGAAAGAGTGGGGAATGGGGACTGCTGCAAAGCATGCTGGGCTTAATGGTATCAAATTTTGGTAATAAACGTCCGCGTTCAATGTTTCAAGTTCTCCTGCTGTTTAAAGAATCCCTCCACACTGGACTCTCTCTGTTGAGACAGCTTTTGCACCTCATTCACTCTGTGGCCTCCTTTTGCTTGCGGTGTGGTGTTTGGACACACAGCAGAGTTTTACTCCACAGCAAGTCAGGCAAAATCACAGCAACGTTGGCAGACAAAGAATGTTGAGAGGCCCCTACAAAATTGAAACGGTCTATTTAAACGTGTGAAGCTATAATTACACCCTCCCGCCAGTCTGTATGGTGGAAAATGTGTTAAATTAAGCATCATGCATGGCCTATAAAAAAAATTCCACGCATGGTGTACGTTATGTCACTACAATTGTTTACTACTCTTTAACAACTCCGAGCACATATCAGGGCTTCATCTCAAGTCCTTGAACTTTGAGCTGTTGTTAAAGCTGGAAGGGTGACACAGGTACCAGATGCTAGGACTGGGGATTCCCTTAGCACGAGGGAGTAACTACTGATCTGGTGTTTGTCCCCCTTGTTGTATGGGGAATGCTGGGAATGAGTGGGGGCTAACTGAGAGCAGCCACTGGCTATGTTTGTGGTAGAGGGGCCGGTACTAACTTGAGCTGTCTGGCGCTTTTGGATGGTTGTACTAGCTATGGAGGTGGTATTCTATTGTCGCACCAATGCAGATCTCCTGGAATTCGCTCACCACTTGATTAGGAGCGGCACATGGCACAGTGGTTAGCACTGCTGCTTCACAGCACCAGGGACCTGGGTTCGATTCCTGGCTTGGGTCACTGTCTGTATGGAGTCTGCAGGTTCTCCCTGTGTCTGCGTGGGTTTCCTCCCACACTCGGAAAGACGTGCTGGTTAGGGTGCATTGGCCATGCTAAATTCTCCCTCAGTGTACCCGAACAGGTGGCGACTAGGGGATTTTCACAGTAACTTCATTGCAGTAAACCTACTTATAACAATCATGAATAAATGTTAAACTTAATATTTGAAAGCTGTGCAGCGATGGGAGCTCTTGGTCTGTGGGAGGGTTAGTCACATCCTGGCACTTTCTTTGTTGTGGAAAGCCTTCCCGAAGCTATTCACATCTTTGGGTCTTTTAAATTCTAATCCCGACCCCGGCTGTTTGCCAGTTGGCTCTGTCACATTCATATTAATATCACACACATCCAGCTTGTTTTCACCCAGTGATGGGCATTGCTGTTTGTACCTCAATAAAGGCTGCGTCACTGTGGGCTGATGTTGTGGTACGGACAGTCTGCCAGATCACAAAGGTCTTTAAGGATTATTGTTCACTCAATCACTTGTGCCAAGAAGCTCAGCTCAACCACCACAAGTGTTAGCTGCTGGAGAATGTTTAACATGACAGCTGCTTCATTGCAAACACATCCAAAAGGTTTCTCCGAAATGATTTTTTTGCTTTCCTCTGGCCTTCCCGGGACCCTGGGTGTGGACATCCATCCCAACTCTGAGACTCAACAATTTCTAACCTTGGTGAACTCTGAGACTCAGCTCACTATTCCCCTGCCTTCCCTCTCTGAAGGGTCAAGCGAGGTTATGTATCCAAGATTTAGAGAGCGGCTTGATCTAGCCACCTATTTATTGACCGTAAGACAAAAGTGCTGCGTACTGATGCTTGGGACATATTCAACTCAGTTCTCAAAAGACTGAAGCAGTACAACGCTGCCTTTACGTAGAAATGTAGAAGATAGGAGCAGGAGGAGGCCATTTGGCCCTCCAAGCCTACTCCATCATTCATTATGATTGTGGCTGATCGTACAACTAATCCTGCTTTTTTTCCCCATAACCTTTGATCCCATTTGCCCCAATCCAGCCACCTCTTAAATACATTCAATGTTTTGGCATCAACTACTTCCTGTGGTAATGAATTCCACAGGCTCACCACTCTTTGGGTGAAGAAATGTCTCCTCACTTCCATCCTAAATGGTCTACCCTGAATCCCCAGACTGTGACCCCTGGTTCTGGACACTCCCACCATCAGGAATATCCTTCCTGCATCTATGCTGTCTAGTCCTGTTAGAATTTTATAAGTCTCTATGAGATCCCCCACTCATTTGCCTGAACTCCAGCGAAAACAATCCTAACCTAGTCAATTTCTTCTCATACATCAGTCCCGCCATCCCGGAATCAGCCTGGTAAACCTTCACTTGCACTCCCTCGAGAGCAAGAACATCCTTCCTCAGAAAAGGAGACCAAAATTACACACAGTATTCTAGATGTGGCCTTGCCAAGGCTCTGTATAGTTGCAACAACACATCCCTGCTCCTGCGCTTAAAACCTCTCACAATGGAGGCCAACATGCCATCTGCCTTCTTTACCGCCTACTGCACCTGCATGCTTACCTTCAGTGACTGGTGCACAAGGACACCCAGGTCCTGCTGCGCACTCCCCTCTCCCAATTTACAGCCTTTCAGGTAGTAATCTTCCATTCTTGTTTTTGCTTCCAAAGTGAATAACCTCACGCTTATCCAAATTGTACTAAATCTGCCATTGATTGAGTATTAAGTGGTAATAAACAGTGAGAAATCACAAAGAGCTGTTCTCAAACTGGAGCCAATACCCGTTGTTCGGGTGGGACAGGTGGAGTCTTACTCTATATCTAAATTCTGGTGCTGCCAGTAATGGCTATTCTTCAGTGCAGGTATTTCTAATCTTGGTGAACATAAAAATTTACCTTTAAAATTTGAGAAGAGGGATTATATTTTGTCGGGAACGCAGTGAAGCTATCGCTCAGCTTTGTTTAACAAATTGGAAATTTTGACTTGCAAAGCAATTCAGTGGGGGCCAGGGTGAACCTTTCTACTCCTGTTGCTCCCCGTATTACAGGTACAATAATTCACGCTTAGCCGATCCTCATGGCCACTGCCACTACCAATATGGCGGGAGCAGACTCCCTCAGGGGATATACGTATCTTTACTGCCCCAGGAAGCCCCCCACGAGAGGTTTGCATCTGTGTGAACCTGCTGTAAGCCGCACCCGCTGAAAATCCGGTGAGGGGACAAGTGCCGGAGCGCGTGCTTGTTAATGATATGCTAACATATTATAATGAGCTTTTGGAGTCCCGTGGCATGTTTCACGCCACCCCAACGACAAGGGGCTGATAAGGTCGGAACTCGGAATCTCGCCGGTGCAAACTGCGCTCACTGGACTTTTAGCGTGCGTCGCCATTCCTGCAAATGGAGATGGCGGGTCCAAAATTGCCTAACACATTTGTTTCCTTCCTCCAAGTCATTAATGTAAATTGTTAACAGTTGTGGTCCCAGTGCTGATGACTGTGGCACGCCATTGGCAACAGGTTCCCAGCCTGAAAAAGATCCCTTATCCTACTCATTAGCCAATTCTCTATCCATGCCAATATACTAACTCCAACACCATGGGCTCTTATCATATGACTTAACCTTTTGTGAAGTACCTTGTCGATCGCCATTTGGAAGTCCAAATGCAATCCATCTACTGGTCCCCTTCTATCCATTCTGGTTGAGACTTCCTCAAAAAACTCTATTAAATCAGTCAGATCAATTTCCCTTTCATGAGCCAGTTGCCTCTGCCTGATTATAATTTTCCAAACATGCTTCTTCCTATTACTTCCGTAATAATTG
The DNA here is from genome assembly GCF_965287045.1 of Carcharhinus amblyrhynchos. NCBI lineage: Eukaryota > Metazoa > Chordata > Chondrichthyes > Carcharhiniformes > Carcharhinidae > Carcharhinus > Carcharhinus amblyrhynchos. Next base: position 20,531,137 of record NC_137325.1, on the reverse strand, counting down.
ATCCCAACGTTTTCCACAATAGATGTTAGGTAATCAGCCTTTAGTAACCCACTTTTTGCTCCCTTCCCTTTTTGCGTGGGTTTCTTCCGGGTGCTCCGGTTTCCTCCCACAATCCAGAGATGTGCGGCTGGGTTGACTGGCCGTGCTAAATTGACCCTAGTGTCAGGGGATTAGCAAGGTAAATATGTGGGGTTACGGGAATAGGGCTTGGGTGGGATTGTGGTTGTTGCAGACTCGATGGGCTGAATGGCCTCCTTCTGCACTGTCAGGACACTATGATTCTACGAAAAGGGGTGTAACATTGGCAGTTTTCCAACCCCTTGGTACTTCTCCAGAATCCAAGGATTTTTGGAAAATGCTTCCATTATCTCTGTGGCTACTTCTTTTAGAATCCTAGGATAGAAGCCATCAGGGCCAGGGGACTTACCTGCCTTTAGCCCCATTAGTTTGTCTTAATTTGATTTGCCAAAACTCTTAAGTCTGCCTCCATAAAACCCATCATCCCTCCCAAGTCAGTTGAAAACTCCAAAACTCAGATTGATGTTTATTTATTTATTAGTCACAAGTTTTAGTTTCTAGTTTACATTAACACTACAATGAAGATATTGTGAAATTCCCCTAGTTGCAACACTTGGCGCCTGTTCGGGTCAGTGCACCTAACCAGCATGTCTTTCAGACTGTGGGAGGAAACCAGAGCACCCGGAGGAAACCTGCGCAAACACGGGAGAATGTGCAGATTCCGCACAGACAGTGACCCAAGCCAGGAATTGAACCTGGGTCCCTGGCACTGTGAGGCAGTAGTGCTAACCACTGTGCTGCTGTGCCACCCATGATAAATAGATAGATTCTATCTTATGCAAGGTCGTTAACTGTTTTGGAACCAAGGCAAGAAGGTGGATTGAAGATACAGATCAATCGTGCCCTCATTGAACAATGGCCAAGGGGCTGAATGGCCTAATCCTGTTTCTATATTATTATAATCAGTCAGTTTTTGCAGTTGCATTCTATACATGAATTTGGAACAAGCAAATTGCTGGAATTTACTTGGCATCTAGTGTGGCATGGTGGCACAGCAGCCAGCACTGTTGCTTCACAGTGCCAGGGACTCAGGTTCAATTCCCGGCTTGGGTGACTGTGTGGATTCTGCATGTTCTCCCCATGTCTGCATGGGTTTCCTCCAGGTGCCCCAGTTTCCTCCCATAGTTTGAAAGATATATTGGTTAGGTGCATTGGCCATGCTAAATTCTCCCTCAGTGTACCTGAACAGGCACTGGAGTGTGGCAACTAGGGGATTTTCACTGTAACTTCAGTGCAGTGTGGATGTAAGCCTACTTGTGACACTAATAAATAAACTAAACTAAACTAACACCTTATGTTCCTTGCCCAGCGTTTTTCTTATTTCTAGGTCTGCTTTTAAAAATGCAAAATAAAGACCTGACCTTGACATGCCCCAATCCTAACCTGAACCTGAACTTGTTTACTTCGCTGACATTGTGCACTAATAAAGTGAAAAATGGTCCCAGGATCAGGAGTTGACTGAATTGAATGATCTTCCCTCTTTCTTACAGCTTCATGGGGACTGGGGAGTGACAGCACTGGGGAAAACATTTCCTGATTCACAAGCTGTTAGTGTTAGCTCATTGTTGGAACACTTCCCTCCGAGTCAGAAGGTTGTGGTTTGCAGTGCCTCCAGAGACTTGTGCATGTGTTTTAGGCTGACACCCCGTGATGGTATAGCATGCTGTAATGTTGAAGGTGCTATCTTTGTGATGATACATTAACCCGAGGCTCCATCTCAAATGGATGTTAAAGATCCTATTTCAGAAGAGGATGGATAGCTCTGCCCAGTGTCTTGGTCAACATTCATTCGCCAACCCACATCACTAATACAGGTTCTCTGGCTGTTATCTCATTGCCGTTTGTGGGACTTTGTGTAACCTTATTGGCTTCTGTGTTTTCTACATTACAACACAGTGCAAAAGTACTTCATTGACCGTAATGTTCTTTCAATGTCAAGTTGGCGAACATAGGCCTTTATTTCATGATGATCCTTTTGATTCCAGGGTTAGGTGTTCCACAGATATAAGTTAGTGCTAGGTCCTGTAAGGTCTACTGCATTGAACACTCATGCCATCCGAATTGGCTGGGACACAATGTTGTTGCATTCTCTACTGTAGACAAAGCTGGAGGCGGTGTGCAGTTGGTGACAGGAAGTGTGGACTGCAAGACCACATGTCATGTAGTTTTCAGTTTTGACTGACTTTTGTTCCAAGGAGGAGTGAGCATCAGGCTGGGTAGGAGGTCTCCTCAGCAACGGGAGTACAAATTGATGTAAATTAAGTGCGTTAAACCTGTCAGATCCCAGAGCGCCGCTTACTGTGGCTGAGGTTGCCAGCTCAGTTAGTCCAGTTGACCTTGATTAATGAGGATGGATGATGAAAGGAAATATTGTCATTTTATAAAGCAGCTTTCATTCCAGACATCTCAAGATGCTTTACAGCCAGTGAAGACATCTTGAAGTGTTGCCATAATGGGACTGTAGGAATTGCAGCTGTCAATCTGCGCACAGCAGCATTGAGATAATGAACAAAATCTTCTTTTAGAGATGGCTGAGGGATAAATATTGGACCAATCTTAGGGACATTCGTCTGGGTTAGCACTGCTGCCTCACAGCGCCAGGGACTCTGGTTCGATTTCTGGCTTGGGCCTGTGCGGAGTCTGCATCGTGTCTGCGTGAGTTTCCTCCGGGTGCTCTGGTTTCCTCCCATAGTGCGGAGGACGTGCTGGTTAGGTGCATTGGCCGTGCTAAATCCTCCCTCAGTGTACCCAAACAGGTGCCGGAGTGTGGCAACTGAGGGACTTTCACAGTAACTTCATTGCAGTGTTAATGTAAGCCTAATTGTGACAAATCAATAAATTTAAAAACTTTAACCTTTGTAGCAGTGCCGTGGAATCAGTGCTGCACTCCCTGGGCAACTGCTTAAACTGTCGCAAGATAAAACGTGACCCTTTTGAGGAGAGACAGGCGAAATGTGTCAGAGTGTACGTGTGTGTTCTGTACGCGAAGCTTCCAAAGGAGTAACTTGCAGCTCTCTGTCAAACTCATAACATTCCTGAGCAATAAAGCATGACTTGGGGATGGATTTCAGTGTCCTTTTTAACACAGGCGAGAACAGCTGTTTGCAAATTAGAAATGACAGCCTTGGTGGAAATGTGAACTCACTACATTAATTCATACGTTGTCACGCATACAATTCCTCATCATATGAGACGGCACATTTCCCTCAGGATGCTGTTTTAGTTGTACTGTGTTCATCAGAGCTTTCTCCCAACCCTAAAGTTATTTGATATGAAAAGTAATTAAATCGAAGCAGCCCATGGCAATGTTTCAGCAATGATTCTACACCTTCTCTAACTAATGCTACAAGAGGAAGAAATCAATTAAAGTCCCAGAAAGTATTAAGAGAATGTCAGAACATCACCATAGCTTTCCAATTTGGGAGTGTGTCACTATTTACAGGAAATCACTGGGAGCGTGTCAGTATTTACAGGACTTTCCTGGGAGTGCGTCAGTATTCAGAGTAAGACATCTCACAACAACAGGTTTATTTGGTAGCACGAGCTTTCAGAACACTGCTCCTTCATCGGGTGACGGGGAATTGGGTTCACAAATAGGGCAAAAATAAGACACAAACTCAGTTACAGGGTAATGGATGGAACAGATAATCAAGTCTTTACAGGTACAGACAATGCGAGTGGAAAAGGTTTAATCACAGGTTAAAGAGATGTGAATTGTCTCAAGCCAAGACAGATACTATTTGCATGACTTTCCTGGGAGTGTGTCAGTATTTACAGGAGATCACTGGGGGTGTTTCAGTGTTTACAGGTATCCCTAAGGGACGTGTCAGTATTTACAGGAGGTCCCTGGCAGAGTGATTTGATTTGATTTATTAATGTCACATTTATTGGGATACAGGGAAAAGGATTCTTTCTTGCGTGCTATACAATGTTACACTTCTAAATAAGGTATAGAAAAAGATCAACATAATATAAGTACGTCCATTCAAAAGTCTGATGGCAGCAGGGAAGAAGCTGTTCTTGAATCGGCTGGTATGGGTTCTCAGACTTTTGTACCTTTTTCCCAACGGAAGAAGGTGGAAGAGAGTATGTCCAGGACATACGCTAGCTGCTTTTCTGAGGCAGCAGGAAGTGTAGATTGATTCAATGGATGGGATGCTGGTTTACGTGATGGACTAGGCTTGGTTCACAATTCTTAGTAGTTTCCTGCGATCTAGGTCAGAGCAGGAGACATACCAAGCTGTGATAGATCCAGAAAAGATGCTTTCCATGGTGCATCTATAAAAGTCGGTGGAAATGCCGAATTTCCTGCTGATAAATTAGAAGCGTTGGTGGGCTTTTTTAACTGTAGTGTCGGCATTGAGGGGCCAGGACAAGTTGTTGGTGATTTGGACACCTGGAAACTTAAAGCTCTCGACCATTTCCACTTCATCCCCTTTGATGTCCGCCACTACGCTTCTGAAAGTCGCTGACAATCTTCTTCGTTTTACTGACGTTGAAGGAGAGATTATTGTCATCGCACCAGTTCACCAGATTCTCTATCTTTTTCCTGTACTCCATCTCGTCATTGGAATTCATGGGAGTGTATCAGGAGTTCCAATGGGATTTGTCAGTGTATACAGGAGTTTCCTGGGAGTGTGTCAGTATTTATAAGTGGCCCCCAGGAGTGCCACAGTATTTATAGGAGGCCTCTGGGAGCATGTTAGTCTTTAAAGAAATTCCTTGGAAGTATTTACAGGAATTTCCTGGGAGTGTAGCTCCCTGGGAGTATGTCAGTATTTACTGGAATTCCCAGGGGAATGTGTTAGTATTTATACAAATTTTGTTTCTGGAGTGCGTTAGTGTTTATAAGTGGTCCCTGGGAGTGTCAATGCATTTGTTTATAGGAGGTCTCTGGGAGCTTTTCAGTCTTTACAGAAATTCCTTGGGAGTATTTCAGTATACACTGGAATTTCCTGGGAATGTGTCAGTATATACTGGAATTCATTAGGAGTGTGTCAATATTTACAGAAATTCCTTGGGAGTATTTCAGTATTTACAGGAGTTTCCTGGAAGTGTATCGCTATTAACAAAAGGTTCCGGTGAGTGTCGGTATTTACATGAGATCCTTGTAAGAGTTTAAGATTTTTTTAAAAGTACGATAGAATGCAAAGTTCAGTTCTATTCTTGAATTTTCCTGTATCGATAACCCTTAACATTGCTGTTAAAAAATAGACTGGTGTTTACAAGTGTTTTCTCACAATGAGTATTGAGAATTCTACTAATTAACTTGAAGCCTGTGAAAAAAACAAGTAATAAAACTTGATTTTTTTTTTGTTCCCATGCAGGCTTTTTCCTGCCAGCGGAATGCAGAAACGTTTTAGTTAGAAACTTTACAAATATTATTTTCCTATGAATGACTTTTTGAAAACATATTTCATACAGGGACAATGGTTCAGGTAATTAAGTCTCTTCCTATCTAATAGCAGGAACTGGGTTAAGTGAACAATGAACATTTCATTATGTTGAAGTGAGTAAATTACTAAACCACCCTGGATATTTGGACTTCTCATCCTGAGGAATGAATTGCTGTCTCACAACCTATTTTTAGGCAAGATTTTGTTACTTTCCTGTTCACTTCCCTCAGCATGGGCAGCACGGTGGTTAGCACTGCTACCTCACAGTGCCAGGGGCCGGGGTTCGATTCTCGGCTTGGGTCACTGTCTGTGAGGAGGTTGCATGTTCTCCCCGTGTCTGTGTGGGTTTTGTCCGGGTGTTCCGGTTTCCTCCCACAGTCTGAAAGATGTGCAGGTTAGGTACGTTGAGCAGGCTACATTGTCTCTGAGTGTACCCAAACAGGTGCCGGAGTGTGGCGACTAGGGGATTTTCACAATAACTTTCACAGCAGCTTGGGACTCTAGTAGATAAATACCAGTGACACACAATGACCAAGAGAGATAGGAGGCAAAGGCAAAGTACTGCAGTTGCTGGATTCCAAAACTAAAACAGAAAATGCTGGAAAATCTCATCAAGTCTACAGTATCTGTGGGGAGAGAGGAGAGCAAGGTCAGAAAATGCTGGAAAATCTCATCAGGCCTGACAGCATCTGAGGGGGGAGAATAGAGACAACATTTCAAGTCTAGATGACCCTTTGTCAGAGACAGGAGGCTACTTGCTTGTATTCTTCTAACTGGCTGTTAACACGCATGAATGGTGATCCTCTAATTCTTCTACTTGTTGATGCTCTGTGAGGTCAGAATTTCATCCTGTGGGATATCCCAGGTTGGGAGCTCATGCTGAACAACACACAACGGGTTAACTTTTGTTTCCATTTCTCTAACTTGGTGGTGCAGCAGACTGTACGCCACAAAGCAAACTGTCCTTTATTTCCCCCTTCCCCTCACTTTTCTCACAAAGTTTACAGACTTGTAGCGCTGTGGTTACATTGCAGAGACCACAGGATAGCTTTAATGTTCCACTTTGCCCTTTTGGCCTTGTTTTCAAACACTATCGCCCTGTCTCAGGCCTGTCTGTTCTCTCGCTGGTTCAGTTTTATTTTTTGCATGTCCTCAGTTCTCTCAGTTTTGTTTGCTTGACCGTTTGCACGTGCATTATCTCACAGTATGTAACAGCGATGTTAAGGATTATCGATGCATGCAAATTAAAGAACGCTGCGAATAGAATTGAAGTTTGCATTCTATCGTACTGTTAAAAAAGTTTACACTCTTCCAGGAGTCTCACGTAAATACTTCTCAGAGAGTTGTGAATCTATGGAACTCACTGGCCCAGAGGGCAGTGGACTGTGGAATCAATCAATGGATTCAAGAGATAGATAAATATTTGATCAAAAGCAGAATAAAGGGCTTTGGGGAAAAGGCAGGGAAATGGAGTTAGGATGAGATGCAGATCAGCCATGATCATATAGAATGGTAAGAAGTCTCATAACACCGGATTAAAGTCCCAACAGGTTTATTTGGAATCACGAGCTTTCAGAGTGCTGTTCCTTCCTCAGGTGAGTTACCTGATGCTCCACTCCAAAAGCTCATGATTCCAAATAAACCTATTGGACTTTAACTTGGTGTTGTGAGACTTCTTACTGTGCCTACCTCAGTCCAACGCTGGCATCTCCATGTCATCATTTAGAATGACGGAGTGGGCTCGAAGGGCTAAATTGCCTACTGTCACTCCTAATTTCTATGTTTCTACATTCTCTTGTACTCTCTCAGTCTCTCTCTCTCTCTTTCTTACACACGCATACATGCACACCCTAATCAGCTAGAGATACAAGTGATCCAAATCTCCGTATTGTTTTGTTAATTGAAAACCATGGAACAAATATTGGATATAGGAAGCAATCTGTGGTATAAATAGAAGTGCCCTCAGATCCATTGGAAACAACAACAAAATCATCTGTCTCATCATTCCTGGGTCTTCTGTCAGCTTACAGGTTATTTTTCATTCTCACTGTGTCATTAGGGAGGTGATTTACAGTTCCCTGGTCTCTGTTGTGGTCCTTATTTTTTTCCAGCTCGCTTGTTTGATTAGTTGTGTTTATGGGTGTTTACCTTGTGTAAAATGATCTTTGGCCCTTACTGATTTCTGTAATTTTGTGAGACTTTTGGCATTCGATGAGAAGTCTTTTGGAATCCAATGATCCGACAGGGGATGATTACACGTCTCTTTCACACTGTTCATTTTGCTAACAAACTTTCAGGTTCACTTGCAGGTCAATGCTTGCTGGTGGACAGGATGGTACTTAGCATCAGACGGCGGCTAGCCAGTTGTTTGTTTTGACATTTTGTGGTAGTGAACTTCTGGAATCTATGAGCTGAAGATCATAGAATCTCTACAGTGCTGACGAGGCCATTAAGCCCATTGAGTCTGCGCTGACTCGCTGATAGAGTACCTTACCCAAGCCCCCTCCCCGTCCTATCCCCGCCCTATCCCTATAACCCCACACATCTACCACAACCAATCCATCTAACCTACACATCTTGGGACATTTAAGGGGTAATTTAGCGTGGCTAATCCACCTAACCTGCAAAACTTTGGATTGTGGGAGGAAACCAGAGCACCCGGAGAAATCCCATGCAAACACAGGAAGAACGTGTAAACTCCACACAGACAGTAACCCAAGGCCAGAATTGAATCCAGGTCCCTAGTGCTGTGAAGCAGCAGTGCTAACCACTGTGTCACACAGTGCCAGGGATCCGGCTTCAATTCCTCACTTAGATCACTGTCTGTGTGGAATCTGCACATTCTCCCTGTATCTGCATGGGTTTCCTCCAGATGCTTCAGTTTCCTCCCACAGTCTAAAAGACATGCTGGTTAGGTACATTTGGCCATACTAAAATTCTCCTTGAGTGTACCCAACAGGGGATTTTCACAGTAGCTTCATTGCAGTGTTTATGTAAGCCTACTTGTGATATTAATAAATAAACTTTAAACCATGCTGGCCAAGGTAGGATGATAGGTAAATGACAAGATGAAGAGGAATTGCAACATTCAACGTGGAATCCAGAAAGGAAGATAATGCTTGACAAAACCTGTTTGAGCTCTTTTGAGAAGGAGCAGGTATGGTAGATAGGGGGAAATGCAGTGGATGTGGTATAAGTGGGTTTTCAGGGCGTCTTTGACAAGTTACCACGAAGGAGACCATTGGCGAACTTCTGTGACTCCACTGGAAAAGCGCTTCATTGCCAATGAAGTGCTTTGGGTTATCAGGAGTTTGTGAAAAGCCGTGTATAAACGTGAGTTCTTTGTTGATGCTAAATTGAGCTCAGGTGTCAACCCACATGATATCTGCATCATCTTGCTGGTAATTGGGTAATTACACATTGGAAAAAAAGCAAACCAATTATCCAAGCTTAAGCTAATTAACTACAAGAATCCAAAGCACTTATTTGACAGAAAAGATTACAGACTGTTTGCCTCAGCTCCTTTTATTTTGCTGGTTGTAACCATTTGCAGCAGCAAAAAAAAATTGGAGCAACTGATGACTACTAATGTTTGGAGCGTGGAAATAATGCTTCAGGTGATACCCAGCCACAGCACTTTGCACGTCAGAACCTTCAGCAGGCAATGTTGGCAGCTGTACAGCCACATTAGTGCTCCATTTGTTTCCTTTAACACATTCTTGGGATTTGGGTGTGACTGACATGGGTGACATTTATTGCCCTTTTTTAGTTGCCCTGACAAGTATAGCAGGCCAACTTCTTGTTAACCCAGTACTGGTTTGATACAACTCGAATGCCTTATGCATTCAGAAGGCAGACGAGGGTCAAGTGCATCAGTCTGGGACAGGAGACATGTTGGGGCGGCCCAGTGGTTAGCACTGCTGCCTCACAGCGTCAGGGGCCCGGATTCGATTCCTGGCTTGGCTCACTATCTGTGTGAGTTTCCTCCGGGTACCCTGGTTTCCACGCACAGCCCAACAATGTGCGGGTTAGGTGGATTGGCCATGCTAAAATTGCCCCGTAGTGTCAGGGGGACTAGCTAGGGTGAATGCATGGGGCTATAGGGATAGGGCCGAGGTGAGATTGTGGTTGGTGCAGACTTGATGGGCTGAATGGCCTCCTTCTGCATTGTACAATTGTATAGAACAAGCAGCGTAAGAACAAGTTTCATTTGCTAAATAAACCAGCTGAGTTTATAGGATAATTTGACAACTTCACGGTCTCTTCTACTGATATCATTTGAAATGTATTTGACTCAAGTAGGGACTTGCAAAGCAAAGTGTTTGAAAGATGAAGTGATCCAAAAGAACTGCAGTGCTTTGTCTGTATTTGATAAGAAAATTGGAATTTAACTATGGAATTTCCCAGCAATCAATGATAGTTTCCTGTTGGGCACAGATTTTGTGCTTTTCTTATTGGCACTAGGCCAAAGGCTGTGAAAGGCTACTCTCAATCATCTGCAAAATGAAGGAAATTGTCATCAACAGTGCTTTCAAGTGACATTTGCTTGCCAACAGCCTGTTCATTGATGCTCAGTTTGGGTTTTGACAGGCCCACTTGGCGCCAGATCTTCATGTATCCTTGGTCCAAACAGGGGCGGGATATTCCGGCTGTTCACGCCAGTGGAATTCTCTGGTCCCGGTGCAGTGAACAGAGATTTGGCTAAGCGCCAAATTTTCCGTCCGCTTGCAACGGTGGCGAGGCATGAATTGCCAGAGATTGTCGGTCATGGGCAAATGAACTGTAAAGCAGTGGCAAGTAAGGCTTACGTTAACACTGCAATGAAGTTACTGTGAAATTCCCTGAGTCGCTGCACTTCGGTGCCTGCTTGGGTCAATGCACCTAACCAGCGCATTTTTCAGACTGCGGGAGGAAACCAGAGTGCCCGGAGGAAACCCAAGCAGACCCGGGGAGAACATGCCAACTCCATATAGACAGTGCCCGAGGCCAAAATTGAACCAGGGTCTCTTGCGCGGTGAGGCAGCTGTGCTAACCACTGTGCCACCATTCCAGAAATGAGGCGAGGGTACCTTGCTCTTGCCATTTGATAGCATTGCCATCATAGAATCCCCAATCATCAATATCCTGTGTGTTTTCATTGACCAGAAATGGAATTGGGCCAGCCACATCAATGTGGCTACAAGTGCAGGTACAAAGGTAGTTGTCCTGTGGTGGGTGGTGCACCTTCTGGCTACCTGGAGCCTCTCCACCACCTCAAGGGCACAAATTGGGACTGTGGGAGTGTTCTTCTCTTGCCTAGCTCAGAGTTGCCCAGGACAAGACGGCCCACTTGATCAGCACCCTCACACACTGTTGCCACATTTTGCTGGGGGGCCAGTATCTTCAAGATGCACTGCAGCAACTTACCAAAGCTTATTGAGCGCACCTTGCTAACACATGACCTCTACCCAGGAACCGGGTTCGATTTGGGTGACAGTCTGTGTAGAGTTTGCACGTTCTCCCCATATCTGCGTGGGCTTCCTGCCACAGCCCAAAGATGTGCAAATTAGGTAGATTGGCCATGCTAAATTTCCCCTAAGTGTCCCAAGATGTGTAGGTTGTGGGGGGGGGGGGGGGGGGGGTGCACGCAGGGAGAGGGGGTCTGAGTAAGATGCACTGTTAGAGAGTTGGTGCAGATTTAATGGTCCGAATGGCCTCCTTCTGCACTGGAGGGATTCTATGTTAGTGCCACCAAGATGAACGAGGCCAACAGGAGCATGGGAACACCAACAAATTCCCCTCCAAATTGACTTTGAAGTATGTCACCGATCCTTAATTGCTGTTGAGTCAGAAATGTGTACCTTCCTGTTTAACAGCACTGTGGGAGTGTGTGTCAACACCATGACTGCAGCAATTTAAGCAAACAGCTCCCGTCAATTAGTGATGGACAGTAAATGTTGATGTTGTCGTCAATGGTGGCATTCTGTGAGTGAATGAAGAAAACAAAATGATATAAATAAACAAATGGGTAGTAAATGTAAGTTTTCTGGAATAAAGAACTCACTTATTGGTATTGCGATCTGAGGCAATTATACCAGCCTGATTTATTCATATAGAAATCCCAGAGGAGGTTTTTGTTCTTCTGTTTCGCAGTGGCATTGCCATGTATCAACTTGCTAGAAGATCCCTATGGGTAAAATAAAAAAAGTTCAAAGTTATATTGACTTGCATACTTTTTAACTAAATGGTTACATATTCGTCCTGACACATCCTAAATATAGAATCATAGAATCTCTGCAGTGCAGAAAGGGGCCATTCAGCCCATCAAGTCTACTCTCTGTAAGAAGCTCCCTTCTATCCTATCCCCACTAACTTGTGCATTTACCACAGCTAATCAGCCTAATCTGCACATCTTTGGACACTAAGCGACAATTTACCACGGCAATCCACCTAACCCGCACCTCTTTGGTGACTGGTGAATATAGTGATTTGTACTCAGCATCATCCCATGGGTCTAGGAAGACTCCTTGTTGGCCTTCACATCTTGATGTGACCTGATGTTATTTTTACCTTTCAGTGCAGAAGGAGGCAATTTGGCCCACTGAGTCTGCATCGACCACAATCCCATCCAACCCCCATCCCCATGATCACATGTATTTACCCTACCTAATATCCCTGAATCTAAGAGGCAATTTAACAAGGCCAATCAACCTAACCTGCACATCTTTGGATTGTGGGAGGAAACTGGAGCATCTGGAGGAAACCCACGCAGACATGGGGAGAATGTGCAAACTCCACACAGTGACTCAAGTCAGGAATCGAACCTGGGTCCCTGGTGCTGTGAGGCAGCAGTACAAACCACTGTGCCACTGAAGTTATCATAGTTTTTACTGCCCTGCTAGTTAGATCCATCCCAGAATATTATTGAGTAGGCAAGTAAGGGAATTACTTCATTTTCTACATGTTTCATCACCTCAAGATATCCTGAAATTTTACAGCCAATGAAACAAAGAACAAAGAACAACACAGCACTGGAAACAGGCCCTTCGGCCCAATGAGCCTGTGCCGCCATTTCAACATTGTGGGTCCCCTCTCCACCCATATGTAGCCACTATTATAATGTGGGAAACCAATTTGTCTGCAGCAAAGTCCCCAAAACAGCAATATGATAATAACCAGACAATCTGTTCCGTTAATGTTGGATAAAGGACAAATGTCGTCTAGAAGACTGGAGGAGGCTTCCTCTTTCTTTAAATAGGGTTTTTTACATCGACTTAGAGGGAGCCTCAGGTTAACGTCATGTTTCATGTATAGCATTCCCTCCATTCTACTCTGAGAATGCCAGTCTGGATTATGGGCTCCCGTCTCTGGAGTGGCATTTGAAGCCATGATCTTCTGACTCCGAGCAAGTTACCAAATGAGGCATGGCTGACACCTACCTAGGAAGATGTGATTGCACTAGATGAGGTACAGAGGAGGTTCACCAGGATGTTGGTCGAGATGGAACATTGAGCTATAAGGAGAGGCTCGATAAGCTTGGATTTCTTTCTTTGGAGCAGAGAAAGATGATTATTTATTAGTGTCACAAGTAGGCTTACATTAATATTGCAATGACATTACAGTGAAAATCCCACACTCGGCGCCTGTTTGGGTACAGATAGAATTTAGCATGGCCAATGCACCTAATCAGCACATCTTTTGGGCTGTAGGTGGAAACTGGAGCATCCGGAGGAAACCCGTGCAGACATGGGGAGAACATGCTGACTCCACACAGACAGTGAGGCTGAGGGGGCACATGATTGACGTGTATAAGATTATGAGAGATATGGGCAGTGTGAATAGGGAGCAGCTATTTCCCATGGTTGAGGGGGTCAGTCACAAGGGGGAATAGTTTTAGGGTAAGGGGCAGAAGATTCAGAGGGAACTTCACTCAGAGGGTGATGGGAATATGGAATGCACTGTCTGGGAATGTGATGAAGGCTAGAAATCTTACAACCTTTAAAAAATATTTGAATGAGTACTTGAAATATAAAACATTCAAGAATATGGTCAGCATGGTGGGTGCAGACTTGGAGGGCTGAAGGGCCTGTTCCTGTGCTGTAATTTTCTTTGTTCTTTATATGGGACATATGCCGGAAAATGGGATTAGTGCACATTTACTAGTAGTTATTATTGGTGCAGACTTGATGGGCCGAAGGGCCTTTTCTGCACTGTATTTGTTCATGGTGAGTATGGCTCATTTCTTGATCAAAATGTGCATTCACCCACTGAGCCAGACAGGAAACATATCTAAATTGTTTAATATCGGTTAAATACTGTCGAACAGATGCTGCCTTTACTAAGCCTGGTCTGTATCTGACACTAGATCAACAGCAATGTGGTTGACTGCCATTGAAATAGCTTAGCAAGACCCTCAAGTCAGATAGGAATGGGTGGTAAAGGCTGGGCTTGCCATCAACACCCACATCCTATGAACGATCGAATAAAATAAAGGTCACAAGCTATGTCCTTGTTTTAGGCGCTGTCAGATTAAAATAAACCTGATTCAATACAAAAGAAAAAAGGGACAGACTTAAAAAAAGTGAGGAATGTATGATATAGAATTCCTTGAACTATTCTCCTAACTTTTGATTACTTGTATATACATTCTAGCAAGGACACAACAATGGCCAGTTCAACTTGGCATGAGTGCATTTGGAGTCAGCCACAAAGTGTGGGGCTAGAGCCACATGTGGGCCCTGAGCGGCTAAGAGTGACAGCATCATTTCCCTGAAGGACACTTGTGAAGCAGCTGTTTTAATTTTGACAACAGTTGAATTGCTGAGTCTGTTTGTCAAGACTTTGTCAACTGACAATTTGATATTGGGATGTCCAACATGGATCCTTGCTGGCTATTTTGTTGATAGAAGAAAGTAGTAGTTTTTGCTCGGCTCCCTCCACCATCCTTCTCACCAATATCATCTTTAGAGAACACCTTTCATTTCAATCAATAACGTCTCATAGTCTCATAGTGGTTAGTGCTGTTGCCTCACAGTTCCAGGGACCTGGGTTCGATTCCCGGCTTGGGCCACTGTGCAGAGCCTGCATGTTCTCCATGTGTCTGCATGGGTCTCCTCCAGCTGCTCTGGTTTCCTCCCACACTCTGAAAGACATGTTGGTTAGATGCATTGGCCGTGCTAAACTCTCTCTCAGTGTATCTGAACAGGAGTGTGGCGACAAGGGGATTTTTCACAGTAACTTCATTGCAGGGTTAATGTAAGCCTATTTACGACACTAATAAATAAACTTAAACTTAAATTGGATGTGGGGGAGAAAGGGCCAGTAATCTAAAAGCTTGTCATGCATGGGGAGTCTGGGAGTTTGTTGAGTGGTGGAGAATTTTTAAACAGGAGAATTATTGCATTCTCCAATCCCAAGCTTGCCAGCATTAAATTAAGCATTGAAATGAAAGGCGATTAAGGAGATGGAATTGATGAATAATGCATGAAAAGGAAATGTAATATTTCATGTTGTTAGACAGTTACAAAAGAGAAAACCTTAAATAGGAAGCGTTGACTCAGGAACGATATCACAATAGCAAGTATCTTGGGCAGGTGACAGTTACAAAACAACCCCACTTGACGGAAAGGTGTGGGCGACACAATTACATGTCAGTCAGGTAGGTTTCAGAAGATGACCACCAGGGTCAAACATGGAAACCAGTGAGTGATTTGGGTTCTGTAACTATAGTATTCAGAATATGGTAGCCAGTAGTTGTGGTGCCAGACTCGCAGCCAAGTTTAAGGTCAAACCCCGCCTGGAAAATTATGAAATAAATCTTTGTAAATTTATGGCATGAAATGTCCAGGAAGGCTCCTCGATTGCTGTCAAAAATAAAACTGCTTCACCAATGTCCTTCAGGGAATTGATGCTGTCATTCTGAGCTGTTCAGGGCCCATGTGTAGCTCTAGCTCCACACTTTGTGATTGACTCCAAATGAACTCAGGGCAACTTGAACTGGCCATAAATGTGACCTTACCGGAATGTATATGTTAGTAATCAAAGGTAAGGAGAGTGGGTTCGGGTGACACAGTGTTAGCACTGCTGCCTGAGAGCGCCAAGGAACGGGGTTTGATTCCCGGCTTGAGTCGCTGTTTGTGCGGAGTCTGCACATTCTCCCCATGTCTATTTGGGTTTCCTCTGGGTGCTCTGGTTTCCTCCCACATGCTGGTTAGGTGCATTGGCCAGGCTAAATTCTCCTTTAGTGTACCTGAACAGGTGCCAGAGTGTGGCAACCAGGGGATTTTCACAGTTAATTCATTGCATTGTTAATGCAAATCTACTTGTTACACTCATAACTAAACGTCTCTTTTTTTAAATCCATCTTTTTTTATATATTAAATCGGGTTTAGTTTAATCTGACAGTGCCTAAAACTAGGACACAGCTGATGACCTTTCTTTTATTTGTTCATTCACAGGATGTGGGTGTCGCTGGCAAGGCCAGCCTTTACTACCCGTCCTTAGGTGACTTGAGGGGCTTGCTGTGGATCTGGAGTCAGAGATAGACCAGACTGACTGGAGGCAGCAGACATTCCCTAAAGAGACAATGTTGAACTAGTTTGATTTCCACAACAATTAGGCATAGGAACCTTCATGGTCATCAATATCAATCTAGCCTTTCATTCCAGATTGATTCAATAAGATGCTTTTAACTTAACCCTGCTGCTGTGGGTGGATTTGAACTTATGCCTCAGAGTCTTGAGTCCAGGCCCCTGAATTTACTAGTCCAGCAACATAACCACTGCACTACCATGAAGACCAACCTACAGTGTGGTACTGGGCTTGCATTATGTTTGATGATTTTGGGTTGTAAAAGTGAGGATTTCTTGTTACCGATTTGGGATATGCCCAGGCAGTATGTGCTGGTATGATCTTCTCCCATTGACCATATGTCCTGCTCCAAGATGGTGACTCAACCAGTTGAGTTTGATTTGATTTTTATAGATAACTTGTTTTCCAAGACACATTGTTCCAGTCACATATTTTGATCCACAGTGTGTGTGCTAGTGCCTCATACAAGAGCAGGTGAAAGGAGCTGTTTGAGCATATTCCACAGGTTTTGCCCTGAGGATCCCAAAAGTACAGGTGGTCGTAGAATCATAGAATCCTACAGTGCAGAAGGAGACCATTCGGCCCATTAAGTCTGCACCGACCACAATCTCATCCAGGCCCTATCCCATAATCCCATGCACTTAACCTAAATAGTTCCACTGACACTAAGGGGCAATTTAGCATGGCCAGTCAACCCAACCCACACATCTTTGGACTGAGGGAGGAAAGTGGAGCAGCCGGGGTAAACTCATGCAGACACAGGGAGAATGTGTAGACTCCACACAGACAGTGACTGAAGCCAGGAATCGAACCTGGGTCCCTGGCGCTGTGAGGCAGCAGTGCTAACCACTGTGCCACCGTGCCGTTCCAAATAGGTGTAAAAGATATCTTTGCAAATAAATTATGACATGTTTGAAATTGGTATTGCTTGTTAAGGAATAGATGTTCTCAAAATTATAATTCAATGCAAGGAGCTGTCAGCTTTGTGAGCACTCCAATATCATAGGGTTACAATGATAGAATATGGTACGTATTATGTGTGACCCTTATGTTGTAGTTGGAAAGTTTTGTATCCTTCATTAGTAAACCCCATCGCCCCTCCACCTTTCCCAAAATAACTAGTGCTCAATAAGCAAAGTGGTGAAGAGGAATGAGATTAGTTGGCCCTGGAGGTGACAAATATAGCTTGGAGGCATTGGAGTGGCACCAGTCTGAGGTTGATACCAGTGAGTGGTACCAGCCTGAGCTTGGAATAGGACTCCCAGAGCAAACCAATCATATCACAGAAATACAGCAGTAGATCATTTGCAAACAACCCCCATATCCCTTGTTCATAGAACCCTACAGTGCAGAAGGAGGCAGTTCGGCCCATCGCCTCTGCACCGACCACAATCCTACACAAGCCCTATTCCTGTAACTCCACGTATTTACCCTGCTAATCTCCTGACACTAGGGTCAATTAAGCATGACCAATCAACCTAACCCTCACATCTTTGGACTGTGGGAGGAAACCGGAGCACCCGGAGGAAACTCGCGTAAAGGAGAACATGCCCCTGACTATATCAATGGGGACAATGTAGAAAGGGTCGAGAGCTTCAAGTTTTTAGGTGTCCAGATCACCAACAACCTATCCCTCCATGCTGACACTATAATTAAGAAAGCCCACCAACACCTCTACTTTTTCAGAAGACTAAGGAAATTTGGCATGCCAGCTACGACTCTCACCAACTCCTACAGATGCACCACAGAAAGCATTCTTTACAGTTGTATCACAGCTTGGTATGGAGGGGGTGTTGGGTCAGGGGTTGGGTGTAGGAACGCCAGCATCTAGTCTGGTCTAGGGGGAGTAATATGTGGGTGTGGGGGCAACAGTCTGGGTCTTTACGACAGTTAGTTACCTTGAAGTTAATTACCCCGGAGTTTTTAATTCTTTTTCTGAGTAACTATTGGTGTAACCTATTCAGAACTGAATAAGAATAATAATAAATAAGACTCTTAGCAGTGTAGAGGATCAGAAGGACCTTCAGGTCTGGGTCCATGGGACTCTTAAATCAGCCTCGCAGGTAGAGGATGTGGTTAAGAAGGCGTATGGTGTACTGGTCTTCATCAGTTGAGGGATTGAGTTCAGGAGTCGGGAGATAATGTTGCAGCTTTATAAGACCCTAGTCAGACCCCTCTTGGAGTACTGTGCGCAGTTCTGGCCACCTCATTACAGGAGGGATGTGGAAGGTATTGAAAGGGTGCAGAGGGGATTTACAAGGATGTTGCCTGGATTGGGTGGCATGCCTTCTGAGGATAGGCTGAGGGAGCTCGGTCTTTTCTCCTTAGAGAGACAAAGGATGAGAGGTGACCTGATAGAAGTGTATGAGATGTTGAGAGGTATAGATCGGGTGGATTCTCAGAGGCTTTTTCCAAGGGCTGGAATGGTTGCTACGAGAGGACACAGGTTTAAGGTGCTGGGGAGTAGGTACAGAGGAGATGTCAGAGGTAAGTTTTTCACTCAGAGGGTGGTGGCTGAGTGGAATCGGCTGCTGTTGGTGGTGGTGGAGGCAAATTTGATAGGGTCTTTCAAGAGACTTCTGGATGAGTACATGGGACTTAATAGAATTGAGGATTATAGGTAAGCCTAGTTGGTATGGATATCATCGGCGCAACTTGTGGGCCGAAGGGCCTGTTTGTGCTGTAGTTTTTCTATGTTCTATGCTCTAACTGCCTGAAGCTAACATCTGATGGGTTCCACTGCAACGTAATTGCCTGGAGGATAAGTTTTAAGTTTATTTATTAGTGTCACAAGTAGACTTATTAACAATGCAGTGAAGTTACTGTGAAAACCCCCTGTCACCACATTCCGCGCCTGTTCGGGTACACTGGAGGAGAATTTAGTATAACCAAAGCACCTAACCAGAACATCTTTCGGAATGTGGGAGGAAACCGGAGCATCCAGAGGAGACACGGGGAGAATGTGCAGACTCACACAGACAGTGACCCAAGCCAGGAATCGAACCTAGGCAGCTGTGCCACCGTGCCACCCCTGTTTGCATTTCTGGGCAATATCCTTGCTAACCTTATCTGTGAAGTTGCAAGAGGGATTCCGCAGTGCATGTTTGGGGTACCCTCCCCAGTCCGACACTGGGGAGCTCAGAAGGTATGGCTCACATTAATGCAGTGCCCAAATCATGGCGAGTGCTGTTTTTGCAAAGCTGGTCGGGGATTAAATTTGAATATTGCTTGGAGAACTCTCAGGGATCGGTATTGCATAATCCTGGTGATATATGTGTATGGTAGTGATTTGTGGCAGAATGCATAGACACATCACAGTGACTGTCATTCATTACTATGTTATGTGAGATGCTCTGAATGATTGGAAGATTAATCATAGCTGTGCCACCATGCGACTCCAGCCTTGCTCACTATCCTGGGGGCAATGTAATTCATTACAATCAAAATTTTCTGCCTGTTCACATAACAATGTGAAGCAGAGTTCCACTGATTCCTGTGTAGATTCAAAGAATTAATACTTTGGCCATGTTTGATGTAATTCCTGATCAAGTGGTTTCTTTGCACTATCGGCAGTCACCAGGTTTTAATTGAATCTTATTCTATAAACTTGTTTCTTCAAATGTCGTGCAGCTTTGTAGGACACCAAAAGGGCAGGCAGGAAGCGCAAGCTCACTTCTAACCAAAAGTTGCGACCCTCTTCATTGGGGCAGATCCAAGAAGGGGAATTAAGTCATCAGCATTTGAATATAGGGGGTTCAATTCTGGCCCTGGATGACTGTCTATCTGTGTGGAATCTGTGCGTTCTCCTCGTGTTTGCGTGGGTTTCCTCCGGGTGCTCCGGTTTCCTCCCACAGTACAAAGGTGTGTAGATTAGGTGGATTAGCCGTGGAAAATTGCTCGTTACTGTGCGAAGATGTGCAGGTTAAGGGACTTAGCGGCATCAATGTGCACAGTCATTGGAATAGAACAGAGGTGGGCCTGAGTGAGATGCACTGTTGGAGAGTCATGGAAACTCGATGGGCTGAATGGCACCTTCTGCATTGTAGAGATTCTTTGGTTCTATGATAACTCAGTGTTGGAGGGAATGAACAAACTGAGTCTTCTGAGACCGTATAGAATTTCAGCAAAAATGGCTTTATTCAACATGCATGAGGGAGAATAGTACTTGGAGCTGCAATTTTAGCTTATTCCCAAGCTACTCTGCTAATCATGGGCTCTTGCACATACTTATACTTTTTTGCATTACAAAGTATTGCTTTTCAATTAGGTCATCATATTGTTACTTTAAATTTGTTAAAGTTCTGCTTTGATCACGTCATGCTGATCCATTGCCCTGTGTGCTTTATCTTTAATCGTTTTCTGAACATATCCTGTCTCCCTGTTTGCAATGTCAAAGCGCTGTAATTATTAAGCCGATTTCAACGGTGTGTTAATTGTCTCCCTTAGTTTCCCAGAAGTATGATAGCTCCTCTTGACATTGTGGAGCCTCGATAAGTGGTATCGACCTCTTCATGTTGCTGTAACCTCGGGAAGATCTCACCTGGGGTGTGACCATTTAGTACCATCTGGGATGTAGTTATTTGCTATTTGTTATGTGTCTGCCCACAGTGAGTATGGATACTACGGTCAGGCTGTCTGTTTAACCCTTTCCGTTCTTTCCTTTCCAGCTGCAGCCCGTGCTGTCTGGGCTGCCCTGCTGCACTTGGTAGAAGAAAAAAATACAAGTTTGCCACAACCACTACCAGTCCTGGCCCTGAGAACACTGGCATCCAAACCTTGGCCTTGATTATGATCACCCTCTTGCACCCCACAACAGTGCATCTAAAACCCACAGTCTCTTTCCTTGTCCTATGATCACAGCTTCAGTCCAGGATCCAATCCAACTAGTGCAGAGGGGCATTAATCTGTGCGGCCTTCTATTCCAGCACATTAATTATTGATGAGGTCCAAGGCTTAATATCCATGGCTACTCAGACCTCAGCTTTGAGTGTGGGAAGTAGCACAGTTAAGGGAAGTAGAGGGGGGACAAATTTTAATCCATTTTAATTACTGCATTCATATTTGATGCATTCTAATCACTGGAGTTTCATATCGTTGCTCTAGATTAGAATGAATTTTTTAACCCCTCCTTTTTAGTAGTCTGGAGCATTTTTTTTTGTACGCTTCTAGCCGAGCTGTGTATGCAAAGTAAGACCTTCCACTTATTGACTTCCTTTTGTCTCCACACTAAGGTTTAATTCCTGTAAATGGTCAGCGGAAGACGTATTGGCCAGCTTTCTCTCAGCTTGTAAGGCCACCAAAACGGAAAGAGTGGTTATCGTGGTGGAGGAGAGACTCTTGCCTAAAGAGATGGCTGGCTGATTAATCGCTGCAGTTTAATGTGGATGAATGTAGAGCCATGGTTTGAAGAAACAGAGGCGAGGAACGGTGGTCAGCACTAATGCCTCACAGGGACCCAGGTTCGCTTCCAGCCTTGGGCAGCTGCCTGTCTGTGTGGAGTTTGCACATTCTCCCTGTCTCTATGTGAGTTTCCTGCGGGTGCTCTGTTCCCTCCCACAGTCCAAAGATGTTCAGGTTAGGTGGAGGGGCCATGCTAAAATGCCCTTTGGTATCCAAGGATGTGTAGGTTAGGGGCATTATTTGGGAAAATGTTACAGATGTAGGGTGTGGGGTGGGTCTGGATTAAGATGCTTTATTGAAGAGTCAGTGCATATTCGATGGACTGATTGACATCCTTCTGCACTGTAGGATTCTATGATTGTACGATTAATGAGTAAATATTAACAAATAAAGGAAGGGATCTCAGAATCAAAAGAATTGGATCCCTTGACACTGGTGAGGTGGAGAGGATGGATTTTCTAGTCCTGCCAAGGACAGACAAGATTTCCTGGTGCTGCCAACAGTCGAAGGCTGTCTCTCCAAATTATCCATTCCCATCCATCACGGGTAAAATTCTGGCCAATGTCTGCATAATGTTAAGAAGGTAAATAAAATAGAATCATAGAATCCCTATAGCATGGAAGCAGGCCATTCAGCCCATCATGTCTGCACCAACCACAATCCCACGCAGGACCTATTCCCATCACCTCACATATTTACCCTGCTAATCCTCCTGACATTAGGGGTAACTTTGCATGGTCAGTCAACCTAACCCGCACATCTTTGGAGGGTGGGAGGAAACCAGAGCATCTGGAGGAAACCCATGCAGATGCAGAGAGAACATGCAAACTCCACACAGACAGTGACCTGCGGCCGGAATTGAACCCAGGCCCCTGACGCTGTGAGGCAGCAGTGCTAACCACTGTGCCACCGTGCCATCCCAAGGTTGTATAAAAAGAGTAGGGCTTAAATTGAATCCATGCCCATTGTTCAGAGCACTGGTCAGACCTGAACTTAAAACTATTGTGTGCTGTTCTGTATCTCTCTACAAGGAAGGATGTAGCTGAGTTGGAGAAAGGTATGGAGGAGAGATACTGGAATTAGAGGATGATAGAATAAACCATATGAAGATAGTCTGCGATTGTAGATGATAATTGTTATTTTCAATAATAAAGTTTGGGGATGGTAGAGGATCAGTCGCTTTGATGCAGAACACTGATATAGACTGAAGAATAAAATAGCATCACTGCGTCTGGCTTTTAGAGCACCTTACCGAGGAATATTGTAGAGGCAGACGAATATTGATTCCACTTCCTCTCATCCCTGTTGAACTGGGTTGGAGAAATACATCATAGGTTGCAACTGTGAGGAAGGCAGGCTACATGGACAGTTGCTTCTTTCCATCCTCAGGATCTAGAACATTCCCTCTCTACTGCCACAGTAATTTGCCTTAATTTCAGTCTGAGCAAAGTACCTCAACTGTAGCGAGTGAGTCTGTGAAAAAAAATTAGCCTTTGAATGAATGATGTCAGTGGGATAATATTTCATGCTCTTGTAGTGTAAGGCCTTGGGGGTTACTTCATCAGGAGGCTGGGAAAAAAAATCACATGTTTTTTTTTGAAGAACTAAAGTATGTTTAACTTAATTACTTGACTTATTTTGAACTTATTTCCTCCTCCTTTCCCATCTTTTCTTGATATTTTTTGCCATAAAAAAACTGATGTTAAACAAATGAAGACCTTTACGCTGTGACTCAAACTTACTCAATGGTGTTTAGGTTAATCAGACCCCCAACATCCACAACATTTCTACAGCACACTTCACGTAGTGTGATGTGCCAAGATGCCATTCAGTTCACTTCACTAAACACATTAAATACATGTGCGGAGGAGTGGTGTTGTAAGTAGTATTGTTGCTCAGCTACTAAGCCAGACCTCCAGGGTCATACTCCGAGGATCCAGGTTTGAATCCCACCAGTGCAGATGGTGAAATTTGAATTCAATTTTTAAAAAATCTGGAATGAAAAACCTGATGACGGCCATGAAACAATTGTCGATTTTCATAAAAACCCATCTGGTTCACTAATGCCCTCTGGGGAAGAAAATCTGTATTCACAGCAGAATGGTTGACTTTTAAATGCTCTCTGAAATGGCCTAGCAAACCATTTGGGTCTATCGAACTGCTAACGTATTCTCAAAGGAATTAAACCGGACAGACCATCTATCATTGACCCAGGCACCGGAAACAACAATGGCAAACTCAGCTATGTCAACCCTGCAAAGTCCTCTTGACTATCATCTGGGACCTTGTGCCAAATTTTGGAGAGCTGTCTCGCAGATTAGTCAAGCTACAGCCTGACACAGTCATTCTCACAAAATTGTACCTTACAGGTAATGTCCCTGACACCACTATCACCTTTCCAGGTATGTTCTGTCCCACTGGCCAAGGTGCCTGGCACTGTGGTATACAGTTGGTAACGACCATCTCCAAAGAGAGAGAATGTAACCACCACCCCTTGATATTCAATGGCATACCATCGCTGAATCTCCCACTATCAACATTCTGGTGGTTACCATTGACCAGACACTGAACTGGACTAGCTTTATCAATACTGTGGCTACAGGAGCAGGTCGGACAATGGGAATCCTGACTCCCCAAAGCCTGTCCACCATCTACAAGTCGGGAGTGTAATAGAACCCTCCGTTTGCCAGGATGAGTGCGACCCCAGCCACATTCAAGAATCTTCACTACCATCCAGGACAAAGCAGCTTACTTAATAAGTTTCTCCATTCGCAAACATTCACTCCCTCCACTACCTGCACACAATCACTGATACACTGCAGGAATGCTGTAAAACAGCATCTTCCAAACACACAACCACTCCTATTTCAAAGGACAGGGGCAGCAGTCACATGGGAACTACTTGGAAGTTCCCCTCACCATCCTGATTTGGAAATATATCACTGTTCCTTTGTTTTCACTTGTCTTGGAACTCCCTCTCTGCCAGCACTGTGAGTGTACCTACACCACACGGAGCAGTTCAAGGAGACATTTCACCACCACCTTCTCAAGGGCAATTAAGGGTGGGCAATAAATGCTGGTCTAGCCATCGAAGCCCACATCCCATGAATGAATTAAAAAAAACACACGCACAAGCTATCTGGGAATGCATGTTTAATCCAGTAGTCAGGATTGGTTGACATACCTTGTAGAATTGTCTTATTCATTTTTCATATTAAGTTTGAGATTTTTATCCACATTCCAGAGAGGAAATGGAATGTAATGTAATGATTTGTCCTCACTGAGCATAAAGTAGGCCATATGGATGCTATGGGAGAGGATGTTTTTGGATCCATGGTAGCAATTTTAGTTGACAGCTCACCCTACCCAACATGCAACATGGATTGTTGGATCAGAGGTCGAGATTATGACTTCCTGCCTGGCTAGAGGCAAAGGAACTTGTCAGAACGCATATCAGACTACCCTCCAGAAGAAAGGAGTAAAACATGTGGGGGCATGTGTGAAATTACAGTAGGCAGTTCACACAATGAGGGATCTCATTGTTACAGCCCAGGGCCAAGCAATCATATGATTAACAATTGTGCAGAAAGGATACACTCCCTAAAATGGAGTTGGATGTCTCCTTGCACAATTGTCTGCCACTGATGAACCCAAAAGTATAATTAACACAGACCTGAAATTTCACCCAACCTTGAACCCAATTGTCTCTCCTTTTTCACCTATTGCGCTCCCTCTCCTTTGCAAACGTTTAGTTGCCTCCTCTCACCTCCTGTTTCCTCAAACCCATTTCCTGCTAAACTGCTGACCAAACAACTTCTTCCTGGCCTCCGTGCTATCTAATCTCAATGATGCCCACTTGACCTCCAACAAGCTGAGGTCCCTATGAAGTGACCTCAGCTTGTTGTAAAAAGAGGATGAAGATGTCTGTGAATACCTCCACCAGCTGGTCCACACAGGACCTGAGTGCTCATCTGGACCAGTCGTTTCCATGGGTTAACCTTCAGAAAGGCTGCTCTGATATCTGCAGTGGTGACCTTAGATACAGGTTCGTCCGAGGCTTCCAGGATGGAGGGCGTGCTCTCGCTGATCTCTTGCTCAAAACAGGCATCGAATGCATTGAGCTCATCAGGGAGGGGTGCGTTGATGCTGGCAATTTTACGTGCCTTCATCTTGTAGCCTTCTATGTCTTGCAGACCTTGCTATAGTAGGCGAGGGTCTGTGTGGCTAGCCTGGGACTCTAGCTTAGTCTGGTACTGTCTTTTGGCACCTTTGATGGATCTCCTTAGATCATATCTGGATATCTTGTATAGGCCGTGGTCACCTGACCTGAAGGCCTCAGACCTGGACTTCAGCAAGCAGTGGATATCCCTGTTCATCCAATGTTTCCAGTTGGGAAACACGCGGATTTGCTTCAGCATTAGCTCAGTGATTGCACTCTCACATCTTGAGTTAGAATGGTGCGGGTTTGAGGCTCACTTGAGCACAACATCAAGCCAGATGCTCCAGCACTAGGAGTGCTGCACTACTGGAGTTACCATCTTTAGGAGAACACGTTAAAATGAAGCCTCAGGTATGTGTAGAAGGTCCCATGGCAGGGATTCTGCCTAGAATGTTGGCCAATATTTATTCCTCAATCAGGATGTAAGAACAGATTATGAGGTCATTATTATATTAGTCCCTTGCTGTACACAGATTGGTTACACTCTTCCTCTGCTGTAATAAAGAACAAAGAAAAGTAGAGCACAGGAACAGGCCCTTTGACACTCCAAGCCTGTGTCGATCATGATGCCTGCCTAAACTAAAACCGTATGCACTTAAGGAGTTCCAATCCTTCTGTTCCCCATCCTTTTCATGTATTCGTCTGGTTACCTTTTAAATGCTGCTCTTGTACCTGCTCTCGCCAACTCCCCGGGCAGCGCTTTCCAGCCCATTCACCACCCTCTGTGTAAAGAAAAACTTGCCCCGAACATCTCTAAACTTTCCCCACGCACTTTGAACCTTTGACCTGGAGTACTTGACTTTTCTCCTCTAGCAAAGAGCATCTGACTATCCACTCTGTCCACAACCCTCAACCTCCATTGTTCCAGTGAGAACAAACTGCGAGTTTATCCAGTCTCCCCTCATAGCTAATACTCTCCAGACCAGGCAACATCCTGCTGTTAAATCATTGTAAAACACTTTGATGGTTATGAAAGACATTATATAAATCCTTTTGTTTTCCTTTCCCTCTTTGGTAGCTTCTGCTCCTCATTTAGCGAATGTCTCTTGATTACTTCCTCTGCTGATGTCAAGTCATCTTTCACGTGTAAGCTGATGGCATTCAGTTTGACCTGTTTCATATCCTATTTGACCCCGAATAGTCCCATATCCTTCCCCTTCACAAAACCAGCAACTTCTGCTTACGTGATATCCACCTATACATCGGCCCACTCCTTCCCGAATCCTTCATGCATGTCGCTGTTACCTCCCCACTCAATTAGTCCAACGTTGGACAGATGAGCCTCCAATTTTCTGCAGATCGGCTCATCCAGAACTCATGTGCTTATCTGTTCCTGTATGAGGTTCTGCTCGCCCAGTATCCCTGTCCTCACTGGATTAAATTGGCCGCGGGGTCACACAGCAAAGTTTTTTTTTGGTTTGCTATCTATTTTTCCTGATGCTTCAGTGAAATGTCTTGGGGCATTAACCCTGCCAACTCATAAATACAGTTAATTCCTTTGCAATCTGCAAGCCAAGGTGAACATTTCTTATGAGGTATCTCAGTGAAGAATCTTGACACTTCCTTACTGAATAGATTGTGTAAACCTACGAAGAACAGTGGGTTTGTCCATCGTGATTTAGTGAATTCACTAAATTGAATTACAGTTTCAGAACAGTGATGAGAAATCTGGCAGAGTCACTATTCTTGCTTTGTGCCACCAATATTATTAGTTTTTTTTACGTACTCAGTAGGTCTGGCAGCATCAATGCCGAGTGAAACAGAGGGGGCGATTTTCCGACTTCTCCGCGCCTGATGCAGATTGTGCCGATTCTGGAAAATAGCGCGTAAGCCTAAAAATCGGTTTCGCGCCTGGTGGCAAATGCTTTGCGTTTGTCCTGGCGGATTAGCACCAGATTGACTTGATATCCGGAGCACCCGGAGGAAACCCATGCAGACACAAGAAGAATGTGTAAACTCCACACAGACAGTGACCCAAGCTGGGATTCAAACCAGGTCCCTGGAGCTGTGAAGCAGCAGTACTAACCACTGTGCTACTGTGCCGCCCACTGTGCCATCGTGCCACTGCAAGATGTGCGGATTAGGTGGATTGACAATGCAAAATTGCCCCTGAGTGCCAGGGGGACCAGTTAGGGTAAATACATGAGGTTATGGGAATCAGGCCTGGGTGGAATTATGGTCAGTGCAGACTTGATGGCCTCTTTCTGCACTGTAGGATTCTATGATTTTTTGAGTGGTTAACACTGCTGCCTGAAAGTGCCAGGGACCTGGGTTCGATTCTGGCCTTGGGTGACTGTCTGTATGAAGTTTGCACATTGTCTCCATGTCTGCCTGTGTTTCCTCCAAGTGTCCAGTTTCTTCCAAAGTCCAACGATGTGCAGTTAAGGGATTAGCCATTTTAAATGTAAGGTGTTACGGGAAAAGGGCAGGGGGGGAGGCCCTAGGTAAGATGCTCTTTTGGCGAGTCGGTGCACACTCAATGGGCCAAATGGCCTCCTTCTGCATTGTATGGTTCTCAAAGGATTTTTAGTGTACAGGATTAAGACCATAAGACTCGAAGCAGAAGTAGGCAATTCTGCTCATCGAGTCTGCCTCATTGAGATCATGAATGAACTGGTATGATAATCCTCAACTCCAGTTTCCCACCTTATCCTTGATTTCCTTACTGATTAAAAATCTGTCCATGTCAGCCTTGAGTATACTCAATGATACAACCTCCACAGCGCCTCTGTGGTAAAGAATTTACTGACAGATGAATCAATTAAAATGCAGAGAAATGGGGCTAATCGGTGTGAAACTTGACACATTGGTTTGCACGAGTTGGAATTGCTCTTGTGGATATCGGTTCGTGGAAAGAGTATGGGGTAATGAATAGTTAAAGTGGTGAACTTTGGCTGTCAGCTGTCCAGGAGAAACACTAGAGCCATTACTTAAAGACGATGGGAGCTACTGAAAATTTCAATCCTGTTGTAGGTAATGCACCATTATCCGCTAGCCAAGCAAATCAGGTGAACTGGGGGTGGGCTGGAAAATAAAGATGTGACTTTAATTACAGGGATTGAGCCAGATTTAAGAACATCACCAATTTTACAAGGCGGTTTGCTTCTGTGTAAACTAAATTCTGTGTATGCTGGGACATAGGCTTGTGTGACATTCAGATGGAGACTGAAAAGTGGACAAGAATTGGTTAAGGAAGAATGATGCATCTGTGCGAGATTTGTAATTTTCCCCTCACTCAGCCTGACCAAAATTTGAGCGGTGTATGTTATTGTTAATATTTGGTTTGAGTGCTAACTTTCCACTGCAACCTCTTTGGTACATTTTGTTTCCTTTGCCAAGACCAGAATAGAAGAGAAACAAGCAGGCAGCACAGGTTTTGCTTTGAAAGTGGACATGCTTCAAGCAGCCACCCACCGTTCCACTTCCATCCCTGGGCTGATGGTTGAAGGACGAGACAGGGAGAAGTCAGGCCACGGATGGATTTGAACACATGGATGAGAAAATAAAATTGATGTGTTGCCTCAAGCCAGTTTATGTGAAGGGGGCGATGGGTGAACCTGGCCTTGTGTGATATACATGCAGCATAATTTTTGATCCACTTAAGTTTACAGACGGTTGAAGGTGGCAGTGCATCGGAATAGTAATCTAACAAGGCACTCTGCCCCAGATCTGACTTTTTAGCAAGTGCCAGGTGATGGCATCCATCCAGACATTGGCTGCATTTAGCCGCACAATATAACTCAAAGCAAAAGCCTCAGCGTCATCAGGCAACTAGAATAGGCAAGTTATTTTTTAATCCCTCTCATCACAGCTAAAATTTTCATCCTCATAGAATCCCTACAGTGCAGAAGGAGGCCATTCAGCCCCAACGAGCCTGCACCGATCACAATCCCACCCATAACCCCATGTATTTACCCTAGCTAGACCCCCTGACACTAGGGTCAATTTAGCATGGCCATTCACCTCATCCGCACATCTTTGGACTGCGGGAGGAAACCAGAGCACCCGGAGGAAGTTCATGCAGACACAGGGAGAATGTGCAAACTCCACACAGACAGTGACCCGAGCCAGGAGTTGAACCCAGGTCCCAAGTCCCTTGCTAATCACTGTGCCACCTAACCGTCCCTAAAATCCTGTCTTCAAATCCTTCCAGAGTCTTGCCCACTCCCTATTTAACTTCCTTCAACTCTCTCCGATCTCTACCTTCTGCTAATTCTGCTCTCTTGCTTCCTGATCGCCCGATATTGGCCATCAGCTTCTTGGAATTCCCTCCCTCAATTTCTCTCCCTCTCCACTTCTCTCTCCTTAAGCCAATCCTCAAATCCTATCTGTTCGAACAAGTCTTTTAGGGCTACCTGTGCTAACATATTTCGTTATATGTTTGGTAATGCTGCCATGAAGCATCTTGGGATATCTGGGTATGTTCAAAATGCAATATAGTTACAAGTAGATTTTAATCGTACCCTGCCAAAGGCTTGTCTGGTTGTCATGTGAAAGATTGAAGGGAATAGCAAGTGCATCTGTTCCATTTGTGAGAGAGACTTGTATGACTCATTCACAGCAGTGTCATTTGTGAATTATAATGAAAGAATAAGCTTGCATTCATATAGTTCCTTTTACCATCCGAATGTTCCGAAGTGATTTATACCCAATGAAGTACGTTTTGAAGAGTAGCCACTATTGTTATGTGGGGAAATGAGACAGCAAATCTGGGAACTAACAGCAATGAGTAAATGAGCAGCATGATGTGGTGTTGGTTGAAGTCGTAAATTTTGGCCATGACACTAGAGAAAATTCCCCTTTGCTTCTGAGAAATGGACCATGAGATCTTCTGCATCCACCCGAAATGGCACTCGTGACCGATGTCTCATGACTCTCCCAAATGACCAACCCGCCGAGTGTGCAGTGTTCCCTCAGTGCTGCACTGTAAACCTAGATTGTAAACTCAAATCTGCCAAGTGGGTTAGAACCCACAGCCTTCTGGCTAAGAGGCAGAATGCTACCGCGGAGCCAAGAACCAGCTTGTTCCACTGGGTTGTAATTCAAAATTGAAAGCTTGGCTGATTTCCTCCTTTCCTTAATTGAGTGAAGTGTCGCTAGAAGAGAGAGTGGGGAAGACACATCAAATCTGCCATCCTGACACCAAGAGACAATTTTTGTTAACACAATGTGTGAAGTATATTAGAGGATTGGAAAATCTATCCTTACTCGAATGCAAGTGTTGCTGAATACAATAATCTGCCAAAACTGACAACTTGTAAAGGATAGCACCACACAGTAGATGCTTCTCTTAAGTATATTCTTGTTCTTTAAGTATCCCTATTGCTTAGTGCTTCGACTTACAAGAATGCTCATTTTATCATTAACTGAGCTGTGCTTTCATCTGGCAGCCTTACTTTGAGAAATGCGCTCTCTGTTATGTGAATAAATCTGTTCTGCTCGACTCGTTCTCTTCTGAAGCAGCCTTGGCAAAATGACAGAACTTTCTTTAATAGAAAAATGCATAATATAAATTACAACATTCTAGTTGATGCCTTTTGGCATCACATACAGGGAATTAAGACCATTGTGGCGGTGTGAGGGCAGGGAGAAATAATTTGATTAGGATTTATAAATATAATTCAATCCTCATTTAAAGTCTTTCCTCTTTATTTCTATTCTAAATTCCTGTGCCCATATTTATCATGCCAATTGCCTATGTAAACTTGTTACCCTCCTGTACGGCACGGTGGTTAGCACTGCTGCCTCACAGTGCCAGGGACCCAGGTTCAACTCGGGTCACCATCTGTATGAAGTTTGCACGTTCTCCCCGTGCCTGCGTAGGTTCCCTCTGGATGCTTCAGTTTCCTCCCACGATCCAAAGATTGACCATGCTAAATTGACCCTAGTGTCAGGGGGATTAGCAGGGTAAATATGTGGGGTTACAGGAGTAGGGCCTGGGTGGGATTGTAGTCAATGCAGACTTGATTGGCCAAATAGCCTCCTTCTGCACTGTAGGGATTCTGTGGATTCTATAACCACCTGATGATGGCATTGCAGCCTCTCTCTATTACAGCATGACATGTCTACATAGCAGTTTCCATTATAAGTATTGTCATGGGTACTTATAAAGGTGAAAGATTTTACATTTCCTTTAATAACTTGAAACATACTGGATTCATTGAAGTAAAATTGGAATATTTAAGTCATTCGATTTTAAGCAGTGATGATTGTCAATTTTCTGTGCACTTAGTGTAGCCAAGTTACGTCATATTTCTACCTCTCTTCAGCTCTGAAGAAGAGTCACGTGGACTCGAAATGTTAGCTCTGATTTCCCTCTCCACAGATGCTGACAGACTTGCTGGGTTTTTCCAGCATGTTTTCGCTTCTGATTCCAGTATCTGCAGTATCTTGAATTGTTTTAGTCTGGCCCAGTGTTAATCTGGTTTGAAAGACCATGATGTGGAGATGCCAGTATCGGACTGGGGTGGGCACAGTAAGAAATCTCACAACACCAGGTTAAAGTCCAACAGGTTTATTTGGAATTACGAGCTTTCAGAGTGCTGCTCCCTCATCAGGTGAGAGACACCAAAAACTCATGATTCCAACTAAACCTGTTGGACTTTAGCCTGGTATTATGCGACTTCTTGCTGTGGTTTGGATTATAGGTATATATATTATCTATATATAAACATGGGAATATACTTCAGTTAGCTATTAACGAATTGGTTGAAAAGTTGGTGACAAACCTTTCGAGTCCAAGGAGCATTGTCTTTTGGCAAGTTTTGATTGGGTAAGCTTTGTTTGCTTAAGGGAAAAATCTTCAAAGGCTTTGTCATTTGTATCATGTTGCCATGTACTCTTGACTCATTGTGTTTTAGCGCAGTTAATGATGAATAAGGGCTGCTTTACCAGATGTAATTATCATGAAGGCAGAAAACAATCTGTTCTACCCACCCACTAAAGTGTGGGTTAGTTATTGGTAGAGGTATCCAATGTATTTGATTTCATGAGCTGCCTGCCTTCGGGTCTCATCTGACTTTCTTCCAGACTCGAAAAGTTGGCTCTATGCTCTCTCACAGATGCTGTCAGACCTGCTGAGATTTTCCAGCATTTTCTCCTTTTGTTGCAGTTTAATGAGACCTGCAAGACAAATGCTCACTGAAACTCTGTGGCGTCACTCCATCACCGTGACGATGTTATAAGTATTTTGTTTCAATTTCCCTGACTGTGATTAGAAAATAAAATTGCAATGCAGTCTCATAACTGTTGACTGCTTTATTAGCACAGCAGTAGATTATTGCCTTCAAGTAATATACAGTTATTCTCAGTTCACTAAATCTATTAGAATGTATTTCTTTTCTAAATGGAACAATTCTTTTGAAAAGCGTTGATGATGTGGTACAAAGCAGCTTGTACTGCCTTGAGCAAAGGGTTACCTAGGGCAGTACAATAGCACAATGGTTAGCACTGCTGACTCCCGACGCCAGGAACCTGGGTTCAATTCCCAGCTTAGGTTACTGGCTCTGTGGAGTCTGTATGTTCTCCTTGTGTTTGCATGGGTTTCCTCCGGGTCTCCAGTTTCCCCCTAAAGTCCAAAAGAAATGCTGGTTAGGTGCATTGGCCATGCTAAATTCTCCGTCAGTGTATCCAAACAGGCGCCAGAGTGTGGCGACAAGGGGATTTTCACAGGAACTTCACTACAGTGTTCCTGTAAGCCTACTCGTGACACTAATACAATAAACTTAAAACTTCAGTTGGGCAAATGCCAGTTGGGAAGTTGTCTCTCGGCTTCGTCTGTACTTTGGTGTGTCATAATCACCTGTTGAGAGTGCGTGTGCATCAAATTAGAACTTCCTGTGTTGATCTAAATTCGTATCAATTTTAATTTTTTTCTCTCTCCCTAAACCAGGTTTCAAGTGCCCTGTGTGTTCCAAATTTGTTTCTGCGGATGAAATGGATTTGCACCTTGTGATGTGTCTGACTAAACCAAGAGTGACCTATAATGGTAAGGAGTCTCATTGGACTGACTATGCGGAACCTCAATTTGTACAGGCCATTGTAATCTTAAATGTGTCACCAAAGTACCATTTTACACTATCACTTATGTGGCACGGTAGCACAGTGGTTAGCCCTTGGGCGGCAGGTAGCACAGTGGTTAGCACTGCTGCTTCACAGCTCCAGGGACCTGGGTTCGATTCTGGCTTGGGTCACTGTCTGTGTGGAGTTTGCACGTTCTCCTCATGTCTACTTGGGTTTGTCCTGAGTGCTCCGGTTTCCTTCCAAAGTCCAAAGATGTGCAGGTTAGGTTGATTGGCTATGCTAAAAAAATTGCCCCTTAGTGTCCTGAGATGTGTAGGTTAGAGGGATTAGTGGATAAAATATGTAGGGATATGGGGGTAGGGCCTGGGTGGGATTGTGGTCGGTGCAGACTTGATGGGCCGAATGGCCCCTTTCTGCACTATAGGGTTTCTATGATTCTATGCGTACTGCAAGGAGTAGCTTGTTCGGACATTAATGCGGTTTAACCTTTGTACAGTGGCCTTCTCACCAAGAGAGAGATCTTGTTGATTTCCTCCTCAGGACCAAATGTTTTGTGGACTGGGATGTACAGGTTTTTTTCATTGCCCCTGTTTTGATACAGTTCGTCCAGATGCACATCAAGGTTAAGCAAAAGTACCATTCTTAAAGAGCGTCAAAAATGTCCAGGCGGCACGATGGCACAGTGGTTAGCACTGCTGCCTCACAGCGCCAGGAGTCCAGGTTCAATTCCAGCTTCGGGTGACAGTATGGAGTTTGATCTTCTCTCCCCGTGTCTGCGTGGGCTTCCTCCGAGGGCTCCAGTTTCCCCCCCAAGTCCCATGTTAGGTGGATTTGCTATGCTAAATTGACTGTTAGTGTTGGGAGATGAGCAGGGTAAATACATGGGGTTACGGGGATAGGGCCTGGGTGGGATTGTTGCTGGTGCAAGCTTGGTGGGCGGAAAGGCCTCTCCTGCACTGTGGGAATTCTATGATATCACCATATACAGTGTGATAGAGCCAGTAAGGGCGAAATTAAAATGTTGCCAGTTCTGAAATAATTATTCAGAGAGTGCTTCATATTAATGAGACTGAGGTGATGATTCAGCCAGTGGTGATTTTTTTTTTTCAACTCCCCGAAATAATAAGATGGTTTTGGACAGAGAATGACTATCATTTTATTTTAATTTCCATGTACATACACTCCATCTGTCAGCCAGCTGTAGCCCAGATGATAATAGAGAGCAGTTCAAACTGTTGAAATATAGGGCAATACCGTTGCAAAGTATATTTTATTCAAATCTAAATATAGGGTTGCACTGATGAAAGAATTAATCCTACAAGCTGCAATTTATTTAAGCAGTTTAGCCGCTGTTACTGTAATTATCAACGGGTTTCTGAGTTGTTGGATCCCCATTAACTGACCACATCAGTCATAGTTTTGTTAATTGATAAAGGACTGTCAGGCTTGGAGGTTATTCCTCCTATTTTCTCTAGAGGCGATTCTTCCTCCAGCATTTAGCCATTGTCTTGGCTGTTGAACCCCTGCTCAGGGAGGCATGGTGTGCCAACGTCTCTCTGGGTGCTGTCAGAACTGGTGTTTGCCCGGGCTGGCACAGATTTCCTCGGGTTATTGTGGAGGTTTTGGATGGCTTCCCCTCTTCACAGCATGAAACTGTGCAATGACAGCCCAACATGTGGCTCCGTTGAGACAAGAAGTAAAGTGGCGTCTACCAGTTGAGAAACCATTTTTCCAGTGCTGGAGTGACTGATCCTGGCCTGGCACTTTTCTCAGGGAAATTGTAGGCACTGGAGGCCTGGAGGAAAAGTTCCCAGTTCCTTCAGCATAACCAAATACAGCACTGTTGCATCAAGGCACCTTTTCAGTTAGATTTGGCTGCATTCGTTTAGGGGAGAAAATGTATCAATGGATACATACCATGTTTAAACACTGTTGACCTGCTGGGTACTAGCATACCTCCTCTGGCATTGCTCATGGATAGAAGTCAGTTTTGCCTGTAATCATTGGTCAGCTTCCTTCCCAGCTTGTCTTATTGTTTACCTTCCACAGTCTGGCTGAAATTTTCCAGCCATTCTTTCTGCTGGGATCTTTCAGTACTGCCATGTAGAACCCCCTCCCCCAGGTGGGTTAGTGCAAACAATGGGAAAACCCCATTGACAGAGATAGAATCAGAAGATCTGCAAACCAATGGCTTACGGTCTTCCCTGCAGTGAGGGGGAGGTTAGGGTTGGGGTGTGTTCAATGGGGGCCAATTCCATCCATTTTGTATGGGTGGTGCGGTGACACAGTGGTTAGCACTGCTGCCTCACATCTCCAGGGACCTGGGTTCGATTCCCAGCTTGGGTCACTGTCTGTGTGGAGTTTGCATGTTCTTCCTATGTCTGCCTGGGGTGGTCCAGTTTCCTCCCACAGTCCCAAGATAAGCATGTTAGGTGGATTGGCTATGCTAAATTGCCTTAGTGTCCTGAGATGCATAGTTTAGAGGGATTAGTGGGATACATATGTGGGATTACAAGGATAGGGCTGGGTGGGATTGTTGTTGGTGCAGACTCGATGGATCAAATGGCCCGCCTCCTGCACTGTAGGGATTCTATTCTTCTCTGACTTTTGTCTATTTATCTCTTCCTTGGGTGCTCCTTCTCATTTCCCCAATATTTTCTTTTTGATCACAGTGCGTATTTATCTGATCTTCATGAAGGACATTTTTCCTACTGAGTTGCTTATTTAGTTGCTTGTTAAATCAGCTTTCTCGTCATCCTGGACTCTCTCTCATTCGTAAATTGCTACTTTTTTTCAATGGTGTTTCCATTCACTGTTTTTATAACAACATGCTTGCATTGAATTTATCACCAACTGACGTTTCCCCTCATCAAACCAGCTCTCACCTTGCTACTGTATCCAGGATACCACAATCTCTCGTATGTTAGTGTCACCATTGACATAAAGGAAATGGAAAAATTGGACCCATGGGAATTCAAATTCTCCATAACCGATATCCAAGCATGCAGTGTTCAGGCAGCTAAAATCGTCAGAACCTCCTTTTGTGTGTGGGACTCAGCTTAGTGTCCCCAGCCTTACTGATAGCAAGCAAGGATATGGTTATTTTATTATTTATTTATTTATTTGTCATAAGTAGGCTTACATTAACACTGCAATGAAGTTACTGTGAAAATCCCCTAGTTGCCACACTCTGGCGCCTGTTCGGGTACACTGAGGGAGAATTTAGCATGGCCAATGTATCTAACCAGCACCTCTTTCAGACTGTGAGAGGAAACTGCAGCCTTCGAAGAATACCCACGCAGGCAATGTGCAGACTCCGCACAGACAGTGATCCAAGCCGGGAATTGAACCCAGGCCCCTGGTGCCTTGAGGCAACAGTAATAACCACTGTGTTGCACCTAAGTGGAATGGTGGACTTAACCCACTCCTTTCCCACCAAGATCTGGCTGACTGCACTTCTAATTTGCGGGTGACAAGGACACACAACCCAAAGTGCTGGGGTCCTCTTTGCAGAACAGTAACCAAACCGATTCACCATTTTAATCTAAAGCCTGAACATCAGACACAACCTGTCTGGAGCTGCAGAAAGGCCAGAAGTAAGTTAAGTGTTTTTGTTTAAGTTTGCTGGTGGACCAGGGAGGGCAGAAGTTTTGTCTGGAACAAAAGCTAATCCCTGCCCTGGGACTCCCCCTCACCTGCTCCCCATTCATTTCCCTCCCCACCCTGGTCGGTATTCCCTGCAGTTGCCTTTTACAAGGGTTGTTCCCATTGGTCAGGGGATCAACAAGCATCAACAAATGAGGCTCAGTCTTACAATGGGCTGAACCTGCTTGGTGTCACTCACAGTGAAGTGACCACTCAACCCATTGCACCCCTCTCACACCTCACCGCCCAGCTCTGGGAGTTAAAGTGTAGCCTCCTGTATTTCACAAATTGTCACTGGCTAAAATCTTCCTTCATAAAACTAGTGACATTAATCCTGTTAATACCTTTGACCAGTCAGCACCCCCAGTAATGGTAAGGATGATCATTTTTATTTAAGTACACACTCGAATAGGGACATTGTCTGTTGTCTGTAAAAAGAGGCTTTGAAAAATGCTTTTCCCTCCATTTGTTGATTCCATTTAAATGATATCAACAAAGAAAGCAGTTGTTAGATTCAGGAAACAAACTGTTATTGGAGTTGATGCAACATCAGCTGCTTTCCAATCTAATTATATATATTTTTTAAAAGCTTATTTAGCCCTTCACAAATTCCCCTTTATCGAGTACCAGGAGGTTTGTATCTGGTCGTGAATGTGTTTGTAGTATCTCTTATCCATAAGACCTTTAAGTACATTAATGCCAAGGTGCTGTAAAAACAGGCTTCTTTTAACCAAGACCTCTATTTAGTGCCAGTTGGCTTCTGCTGTGCTACTCTTGATCCTCGATTTAACATTGCTTTCACCAGGGATGGGCAAGTTATCAGTGTAACTCTCCTTATGTTCAAAATTGCTGTCTCCAGACAGGATGGAGTCAATACTCTTCGATTTTCCTGCTTCTAAACACAGGTTGAGAATTTTGAATTAAATGGTGCATTTTGCTGATAGAAAAACAGAAAATGCTGGAAATACTCAGTAGGTCTGTGGAGAGAGAAACAGAGTCAATTGTTTCAGGTCTGTGACCTTTCATCTGCTTTACAGATGATGTCTCACCTGAGGATCCAATGTACTTTACTCGTCATTGTGTGTGTGTGTCTGTACGTGTGTATGCATATTTGTGCATGCACGTGTCCGTGTGCATTTGTGCACTGTGTGTCTGTGTGTGAGTATACATGTTTGTGCATGCATGTGTCTATGTGCATTTGTGTGTGTGTGTGCCTGTGTAGATGTGCCTATGTTCACGTGTGCGCACATGCATGTGTGTGCATGCATATGCATGTGTGTGCACACATATGCATGTATGTGCACATATTTACATGTGTTTCTGTGCACGTGTGTAAATGCATGTTTGTGTGTGCACATGTCTGTATGTATGTGTGCCTGTGTGCACATGTGTGCGTATGCATGTGTGTATGTGTGCATGCATATGCATTTGTGCACACACATTTGCCTCTGTGTCGACAGACTGGAGGGGCTGATTGTGGACAAGTCGCCAGGGCCGGATGGAATGCATCCGAGGGTTCTGAAAGAAATGGCGGAGGTTATAGTGGATGCCTTGGTGGTTATTTTCCAGACGTCGCTGGATTCCGGGGAAGTGCCGGAAGATTGGAAAACGGCTAATGCTACGCCGTTGTTTAAGAAGGGTGCCAGGCAAAAGGCAGGGAATTATAGGCCGGTTAGTTTAACGTCTGTGGTAGGTAAAATGTTAGAATCCGTCATTAAGGAGGAAATTGCGAGGCACCTTGAAGGGAATTGCTTGATAGGGCAGACACAACACGGTTTCATTAAAGGGAAGTCGTGTCTGACAAATTTACTGGAGTTCTATGAGGATGTGTCTAGGGCAGTGGATAGAGGAGAGCCGGTGGATGTGGCCTTTCTGGATTTTCAGAAGGCGTTTGACAAGGTACCTCACAAGAGGTTATTGCAGAAGGTCAGGGGACATGGAGTTGGGGGTAGGGTGTTAGCGTGG
Organism: Carcharhinus amblyrhynchos; assembly: GCF_965287045.1. Lineage (NCBI taxonomy): Eukaryota > Metazoa > Chordata > Chondrichthyes > Carcharhiniformes > Carcharhinidae > Carcharhinus > Carcharhinus amblyrhynchos. Next base: position 20,491,843 of record NC_137325.1, on the reverse strand, counting down.
ATAGAGGATTGGTTGTCAAATAGGAGGCAGAGAGTGGGGGTCAATGGGTGCTATTCGGATTGGCGGTTGGTGACTAGTGGGGTGCCCCAGGGGTCGGTGCTGGGGCCTCAGCTATTTACCATTTATATAGATGATCTGGAGGAGGGAACCGAGTGCAGGGTGTCGAAATTTGCTGATGACACCAAGATTGGGGGAAAGGCAAATTGTGCGGAGGGTGTGGAGAGTCTGCAGAAGGATCTAGATAGGCTGGGCGAATGGGCCAGGAAATGGCAAATGGAATTTAATGTTGGCAAGTGTGAGGTGGTCCACTTTGGTAGGAAGAATGGTAGGAAGGACTATTACTTACGTGGCGAAAAACTGCAGCAGGCGACGGTGCAGAGGGACCTCGGGGTCCTTGTGCATGAGTCGCAAAAACCCAGCTTGCAGGTGCAGCAGGTGGTCAGGAAGGCGAATGGGATGCTGGCCTTCATAGCGAGGGGGATTGAATATAAAAGTAGGGAGGTCTTGCTGCAGCTGTATAGGGCATTGGTGAGGCCGCAGCTGGAGTACTGTGTGCAGTTTTGGGCGCCGCACCTGCGCAAGGATATTTTGGCCCTGGAGGGAGTGCAGAGGAGGTTTACTAGGCTGATACCGGAGTTGAGGGGATTGAGCTATGAGGAGAGGCTGAATAAACTAGGCTTGTACTCGTTAGAGTTTAGAAGAATGAGGGGAGATCTCATTGAGACGTATAAGATGATGAATGGGATGGATAGGATAGAGGTGGAGAGACTCTTCCCGCTCAAAAAAGACAGTAGGACTAGGGGGCACAGCCTCAAGATAAGGGGGAGGCGGTTTAGAACGGAGTTGAGGAGGAACTTCTTCACTCAAAGGGTGGTGAATCTCTGGAATTCTCTGCCCGTTGAAGTGGTGGAGGCTGCCTCGCTAAATATTTTTAAGAAGTGGGTTGATGGGTTCTTGATAAGAGAGGGGATTAAGGGTTATGGGGAGAGGGCGGGAATGTGGAACTGAGCCACGACAGATCAGCCATGATCTTATTGAATGGCGGGGCAGGCTCGAAGGGCTAGATGGCCTACTCCTGCTCCTATTTCTTATGTTCTTATGTATCTGTGCATGTGTGTGTTCGTGTGTGTGTGTGTGTGTATGCATGTCCTGCAAAATTTTTAAAATTGCTTCCAAAAGATATGGATGGCATTTATTTCCAACTGTACGTTCATGTCACTACTCATAGGTTGTGAAATTCACCATTCTGTTTGGTGCAGACTGATTTATACATAGATCCAGTTTCTCTGACTTTCCTCCATTTCCTTAGCTTTTGTTCAGGTAAGGGGAAATCAATCTCAATCAGGAACATTACAGCTGACGTCCTGTAGCCGCTCCGCTTGTGGGAGAGAGTTCCGGGTTTCCAATTCTCTTTGTCTCAAGCAATTATTTCCTTATTTCAGTCCCGAATGACGCAGCTCTAATTCCGACCTTTTGTCCTGGATTCCCCACCAGAGGAAATTGTTTCTCTGCAACGAACCTTTAGAACCTCTTTCGTATTTTAAACACTCGGCCTTCTGAAGCCAAGAGGGCGGCATGGTGGCACAATGGTTAGCACTGCTGCCTCAAAGCGCCAAGGAGCTGGTTCAGTTCCAGCCTTGGGTCACTGTCTGTGGGGGGGTTTGCACATTCTCCTGCGTGGGTTTCCTCTTGCGAAGATTTTCAGGTTCGGTTGACTGGCCGTGCTAAATTGACTCTAGTCATAATGTGGAGATGCCGGTGTTCGATTGGGGTAAACACAGTAAGAAATTGACCCTGGTGTCAGGGGGATTGACAGGGTAAACGTTGGGGGGGGGGTGGTTACAGGAATAGGGCTTAGATGGGATTGCAATTGGTGCAGCTCGATGGGTCGAATGGCCTCCTTCTGCACTGTAGGGATTCCGTGGATTCTATGAATGCAATATAGCTTTACACAACCTGCCCTCATCAGTTAACCCTCAAAGCCTTGAAGCACTTTGGACTACCCCGAGCTTAGGCAAGGTGCAATCTTTATTCTTCACTGGGTGAGCTAAAATAAAGCCAAGAAGAGATCAATCATGGACTTTGTGTTTCCGGGTCCCTTATTATTCCCAGTTTAGCCCTCACTTTAATCATGCATGTTATGTTCCCCCTTCCAGATTTCACCAATCAATTCTCTTTCTTTTAAGTTCTTGCTCAACCACAGCCCCTACTATGTGTAATTTTTATTCATCCATGAGCTGTACCAAAGCTAGTGTAGTTCAATTTAAATGTGAAATAATTGTGTTGTAGGAGTCATTTCTTAAACAACTATATCTAAGAAACTGATTGGACTGAAACTTCAGAGAATAGAAAGAGACAGATTGAAATTGGGGACATTTCATTTGAAACAAAATTTCAATTTAGGGAGTCAGATCGATGTTACTTGCTGATTGATGCCATGATCTGCTTAGTCTGTATATTCCTCAGAAATATAAATGTGTGTCGCTGACCCCTTCATCAATTTGGGGTGCAATGTTCCCAAAAGACTTCATAACAGTCTGAAAACCAGAGTGTTTCATTCCAAGGGTGGAATTTTCCGGCTGTCCACACCTTGGGATTTTTAGTCCCATTGCAGTGAACGGGGACTTGACTGAGCGTCAATTTCTTCATCCACTTTTGCAGTGAAGGCGGTGCATGAACGGATAGAAAGTTTTGGCCCAGTTTTTTTTGGCAGTTTTGCGCCAGCCCCACCCATTTGGCACTGCCCCTGGCACATTTATGGTAGCCGGTGGGCACTGCCAGGGTGCACAGTGGACACTGCCAGGCTGGCAATGCCCAATGGGCACTGCTTGGCCATGACCCCACCACCCGAGAGCTTCAATGGCCTCCAATCCCCCAGCCTGGCCATGGTACCTGGTCCCCACTGGGGCGGGGGGGGATTCTGGGAGCCAGGAAACGGCCGTGTGGGACACGATAGTGTCATGTAAAGCCAATCCCATTGGAAAAACAGGGCCGGGAAGATGGCATTTGACACCAAACTAGTTTGCGCCACATTTTCAGCCTTGAACACAATTTTCCAGGCGCACTGCGGCAGTTGATTGGTGTAGGGGGCAGAGAAGATCGTGTCCATGGTATCCGACTCACTTTGTATCAGAAGTCTGTTCATGTACCGTGAACTCCATTTTGGTGCTTTAAAGGGCCTCGTAACACCCGAAACTCAAATTTCAACCCCAGCACCTCGTTCTTTCTTGTTTGTGACTCTTGCTAAGTGCAACAAATTGAATTTCAGAATTCCCCACAAAACAACTATCTGAAGTACCTCGGTAGTTCAAAAGCACTTTTATGAAGCTGTGAAAGGCACACTATAAATGCAAGGTTGTCTCCATTTAAAACCTTTACGAAATACACTTGGACACAAAAGCAAGAGAAGGTTCGAACAAGTAATAAAAATACAGCATCCACTCTAAATCCAGTCATCTCGGCAAGGAACTCACCAGCTTTATTACTGCTGGGAAAAATAACCTGAAAGCTGCCTAAACTTAGGACGTAGCTTATAAAATAATTCCTTTGTACCTCTTCACTTTTACTCATGACTCTTTTTATTACCTAAACCATTTCCTCACAATTATAATCTTGTATCGATGCTTACTCTCATGAACTGCCACACCTGCTACATTTTTTTGTCCTCCACTGTTGGTTTCTGTCAAGAGCCTTTGCAATGAACTTTGGGTCCTGTGATCCTATGGGTGGCACAGTGGTTAGCACTGTTGCCTCACAATGGCAGGGACCTGGGTTCCGATTCTCGGCTTGACTCACTGTCTGTGTGGAGTCTGCACATTTCCTCTGTGTCTGCTTGGGCTTCCTCTGGGTGCTCCGGTTTTTTCCCACAGTCCAAAAGGCATGCTGGTTAGGTGCATTGGCCACACTAAGTTCTCCCTTAGTGTGCCCGAACAGGCACCAGAGTGTGGCAACTCGAGGATTTTCACAGTAACTTCATTGCAATGTTAACATTGACCTACTTGTGACACTAATAATTAAACTAAACTATATTTCGTAAGATCTCCAGCTGGTGCACTTGGATATCTGGCTGGCTGGTGTACTTCACTGTGAGTGTCAGTTATCTTCTCTGACCATCTGTACTCATGGAAAAGACAGACATTTTATGGAAAGTTTCTTTCCACCCATGGAACGTAAGCTTTGGATGTTGTGTGTTGTACTGCGTGAGTTCTGTTGGTTGCCGATAAATGTTCTTTCACGCTGAGCAAATGTTTCAGATTTCACTGAAGTGGTGTCTAAAGGCAAGAAGAGACTGAGACTGAAAATCTGAAGAGTTTTACAAAGGGCTGCAAAGAACACAACAGTGAAAAAAAAATGACACAATCAGTAGCTAGGCTATTGTTGTGCTTTTTGGCACCCCATTATAATAAGGAAATTAAATTATTGGAAAGTACACTGTGGATTTCCCAGGATTTATAGTCAGAAGGAGGGACTTGAGATGTCAAGTGTATTTCCACCAGAACAGCAAAGGCTAGTAAGAGATTTATTCCAGATCTTTAAGGTAAAGTCAGTTTTAATGATGTGAAGAAGATGCAAAGATTATTTCCTCTGGTCAGGGTGTCAGTGAGCAGTCTGAGCAGTGTCCCTAAGGGAATGAAGAGACATTTGAAGACATTTCTTCATGCGGAGGATTGCTGGAGCGTGGATTGCATTTACCACAGGGAGAGGATGAGACAGAGGCCACTATCCATATTTCCTTTGAAAGTTACAAACACAAAGCAAAGGAGGCACACAGGTCACTGGGGAGAGAGCAGGGCAACACAGATAGTTCTGCCGCTTCTACGAACGCCTTCCCAGAAGAAGTACTGCTTCTGAACATTGAGTTCAACCATTTCAGAGCGTGAATTCTCCCCTCCACCCCATTCCCATTTATTTTATTTCATTTTATTTCATCTCATTCTCCATTTTATCGCACTCTTTCTTTCCATTCCCCTCCACCCACCCCCACCCCCTCTCAGGCCAACTGCCACATGCCTCAGGTAGTCCTTTACCAAGCTGCACCTTTGTTTTGCCATTAATGCATCCTGATCACTCAATGGACAGTGTCAACGCCTTTCTCAGTCTTCTGCAAGCTCGTTTCCATTGCCTTGGTCCAATTCCACCACCCCTCCCTAACGCTCAATATAAATCTCTGCTCACTCTCCTCTCAGCTCTGATGAAGGCTCATCTAGACTCGAATCGTTGGCTCTATTCTCTCCCCAGAGATGCTGTCAGACCTGCTGAGATTTTCCAGCATTTTTCTGATTTTGTTTTCGATTCCAGCATTTGCAGTATTTTGTGTTTATATATTCAAGGGAAGGCGATGGCCTAGTGGTATTATCGCTGGAATATTAATCCAGAAACTCAGCTAATGTTCTAGGGACCCAGGTTTGAATCCCACCATGGCAGGTGGTAGAATTTGAATTCAAAGTATCTGGATTGAGAATCTACTGATGACCATGAAACCACTGTTGATTGTCGGAAAAACCCATCTGATTCACTAATGTTCTTTAGGGAAGGAATCTGCTGTCTTTACCCAGTCTGCCTCCATGTGACTAGAACCACAGCAACGTGGTTGACTCTCAACTACCCTCAGGCAACTGGGGATGTGCAATAAATGATGGCCAGTCAGTAACGCCCATGTTTCACAAATGAATTTAAAAAAATTAGTTCTAGATTGGCTTTGTAAAGTGCCAGCACAGTCTTGATGGGCTGGCAACAGAATTGCGAAATTACACCCATCTTTTGTAAACTCCAACGGGTCTGGAAAAGCACAGGAGGTTAGTCAGAATCCTAGAGAGAAAGATACGTTTGATTTTGATTCTGGCCCTGAACAGAATACTTGGAAAGAAAGGTGGTGAGGTCACACCTAGAGTATTGTGTGCAGTTTTGGTCTCCTTTTCTGAGGAAGGATGTTCTTGCTCTCGAGGGAGTGCAAGTGAAGGTTTACCAGGCTGATTCCAGGGATGGTGGGACTGATGTATGAGGAGAGATTCACTAGGTTAGGATTGTTTTCGCTGGAGTTCAGATGAATGAGGCGGGATCTCATAGAGATTTATAAAATTCTAACAGGACTAGATAGCATAGTTGCAGGGAGGATATTCCCTAGTGGGGGGAGTCCAGAACTCAGAATCATAGTCTGAGGATCCAGGGTAGACCATTTAGGATGGAGGTGAGAAGACATTTCTTCACCTGAAGAGTAGTGAGCCTGTGGAATTCACCACCACAGGAAGTAGTTGAAGCCAAAGCATTGACTGTATTCAAGGGCAGCTAAACATAGCACTTGGGGCGAATGGGATCAAAGGTTATGGACAGAAAGCAGAATTAGGCTATTGAGTTGGATAATTGGTTATGATCTTAATGAATGGCAGAGCAGGCTCAAAGAGTTAAATGGCCTCCTCCTGCTCCTATCTTCTATGTTTCTATGTAAGGGCCTGATTCATTGTGACACTGTGGAAGTACCTTGTGATCGATCAGTCAGCACAATGTAGACGAAATTGACTTTGGTGTTGATTCTTTACATTATTTTATTATACACCTGATCTTAGGGCATAAAGAACTACATGAAATATACTGTTCCAAAACAGGGCATTTGACCCAACCAGTTGATGTAGGGGGTTTTGTTCTACTTGATCTTCTTCCCATTGCTCCTGTCCAACTCTTACTATTGATTTTGTCATTCTCTTCTTATGCTTATCTAGTCTCTCCTGAAACTGCATCGATACCACTTGCCTCAACTTCCAAGTTCCACATTCTTACAGGTTAAGGTATTACTTCCGAATTCTCTATTTCATTTCTAGGTGACTATTCTATATTGATGGTCTCATTGGAAACATTCTTCACCTTTATTGAAATCTGTCATAAATTTAAAGGCATCTATTGAGTCACCACTCAGTCTTCTGTTTTCTACGGGGAAAAGAAGAGACCCAGCATGTTCATTTGTTCCTGATGGGTGTAATTTTGCAATTCTGTTGCCAGCTTTGTAGATCTCTTTTGCATCCTCTCCAGTGTCTTTATAAATCTCAGTCCAAAGATGTGCAGGTTAGATGGATTGGCCATGGTGAAGTGTGGGATTATTGGGATAGACACAGTGGCCCAATGGTTAACATTGCTGCCTCACGGTGCCAGGGACCTGTGTTCGATTCCCAGCTTGGGTCACTGTATGTGCGGAGTCTGCACATTCTCCCTGTGTCTGTGTGGGTTTCCTTTGAGTGCTCCAGTTTCCTCCCACCATCTGAAAACGTACTAATTAGATGCATTGATCGGAACAGGTGCTGGAATGTGGCAACTAGGGGAAGTTCACATTAACTTCATTGCAGTAAGCATTATTTGTGACTAATAAATAAACTTTTTAGAGTTTAGTGGAGAGAGGACTTGGATGGGATGCTGTTTTGGAGAGTCGGTGCAGACTTGATGGGCCGGATGATGTCCTATTGCACTATAGGGATTCTGTGATTCTAAGACAATGGAAAGGTTGCAGCGAGGATTCAACAGAATGATAGAGTCATGGAGGTTTACACCATGGAAACAGCCCTTTGGCCCAACTTGCCCAGTGTCCCTTTTTTAAAATCCCTAAGCTAGGCCCAATTGCCCGCATTTGGCCCATATCCCTCCATACCCATTTTACCCATGTAACTGTCTAAACGCTTTTTAAAAGACAAAATTGTACCCGAATGATGTTAGGGCTATCTCTAGAATTTGCCAAGCATTAAGAGAAGGTTTAATTGAGGAACCTACCGTGCTAAACAAAAATACGTAAGTTACCCTCAACGTTCTCCTTTCAAATGTAGTTTATTGCCTATATCTGTCCTCGATTGCAAATTTCTGAATCAATTTTTAAATGAAACAAATGTAAGATTAATACATTCACATCAAACATAAACCATTTGACTGGACAATTCGCACTTTTTGATTGCAACATGTGACTCAATTCAAATGCTATATCTCTTGTACTTACCAACTACAGTCACTATTACAACAGTTCGTGAGCAAAGTCAAAACATAATTTGCATTAGCATAGCAACTTCACCTTTATAGCAAGAATATATCAATCTAAAGGTGGAGTACTGTGTTTCATCCATTTATAGCGGGTGCTTCAAACAGAAAGTTAACTAAACTAGGATCATCGGAAGTGACAAAGAGATATAGGTTACATTTGAAAATCAAAAGCAAAAATGAGGCAGATGAGATAAACTCGGACAAAGGACTGAACTAAATCTCAGATGGAAGTTGTGAAGTATATTTGCTCTGGGATATTAATGAAAGAACAGGCCATTGGTGGGTCAAAATATGCAGGAGTTGCTGACTAACCAAGAAATTTAAAGGGCTATGGACTTGAAGTGGGAGATGAAGGAGCTTAAAAAGGCAATCAGAAGTCATGGTTATTAGAACACTACAACACAACACAAACAGGCCCTTCGGCCCACAAGTTGCACCGATCATATCCCTACCTACCAGGCCTATCTATAACTCTCAATCCCATTAAATCGCATGTACTCATCCAGAAGTCTCTTAAAAGACCCCAGTGAGTTCGCCTCTACCACCACCGATGGCAGCCGATTCCACTCACTCACCACCCTTTGAGTGAAAAACTTACCCCTGACATCTCCTCTGTACCTGCTCCCCAGCACCTTAAACCTGTGTCCTCTCATAGCGACCATCCCTGGGAAATAGCCTCCGAGAATCCACCCTATCTATTCCTCTCAACATTTCATAAACCTCTATCAGGTCGCCTCTTAATCTTCGTCTCTCCAGGGTGAAGAGACCTAGCTCCCTCAACCTATCTTCATAAGGCATGCCTCCCAATCCAGGCAACGTCCTTGTAAATCTCCTCTGCACCCTCTTAATAGCTTCCACACCCTTCCTGTAGTGAGGCGACCAGAACTGCACACAGTACTCCAAGTGGGGCCTGACAAGACTCTTATAAAGTTGCAGCATTACCTCCTGACTCCTAAACTCAATCCCTCGATTAATGAAGGCTAGCACACCATACACCTTCTTGACCACATCCTCCACCTGTGAGGCCGATTTATGAGTCCTATGGACCCGGACCCCAAAGTCCTTCTGCTCCTCAACACTGCTACGAGTGTTATATTGATATTGTACTCCTTCATCCCATTGGTCCTGCCAAAATGGACCACTACACATTTATCCGCGTTGAAGTCCATCTGCCACTTTTCCGCCCAGTCTTGCATCCTATCTATGTCACGCTGCAACTTCTGACATCCCTCCAGACTATCCACAACACCATCAACCTCCGTGTCGTCGGCAAACTTACTAACCCAGCCCTCCACTTCCTCATCCAAGTCATTTATGAAAATGACAAACAGCAAGGGTCCCAGAACAGATCCCTGGAGCATTCCACTGGTGACCGACCTCCATGCAGAAAAAGACCCATCCACAACCACTCTTTGCCTTCTGCAGGCAAGCCAGTTCTGGATCCACAAGGCCAAAGCCCCTCTCATCTTCTCAAGAAATCTTGTATGGGGGACCTTATCAAACGCCTTGCTGAAGTCCATGTAAACCACATCCACCGCTCTTCCTTCGTCAATGTGTTCAGTCACATTTTCAAAGAACTCTACTAGGCTCATAAGGCACGGCTTGCCCTTGACAAAGCCATGCTGACTATTTCTGACCATACTAAACTTCTCTAAATGTTCATAAATCCTGTCCCTCAGTGTCCTCTCCAACAACTTACCAACCACTGAGGTCAGACTCACTGGTCGGTAATTTCCCGGGCTATCCCTGTTCTCTTTCTTGAAAATAGGAACCACATCCACAATTCTCCAATCCTCCGGAACCTCTCCCGCCTCCATCAACAACGCAAAGATCATCGCCAGGGGTTCTGTAATCTCTTCCCTCACCTCCCACAGTAATGTGGGGTACATCCCATCCGGTCCCGGCGACTTATCTATCTTGATACAATTTTAAAATTCCAACACAACCTCTTTCTTAACGTCCACATACTCAATCTTTTCAGTCCGCCGCAAACCTGCAGTGCAACCTCCCAGATAATTTTCCACCGTGAATACTGAGGCAAAGTACTCATTAAGCACCTCTGCCACTTCTTCTAGTTCTACACAGACTTTTTTCCCTTCACCTTTTATAGGTCCAATCCCTTCACTTCTCATCCTTTTACTCTTCACATATTTGTAGAACGCCTTGGGGTTCTCCTTAATCTTACCTGCCAAGGACTTCTCATGACCCCTTCTGGCTCTCCTAATTTCCTTTTTAAGCTCCTTTCTACAAGCCTTATACTCCCCTAGATCCTTAACATCTCCTGGCTCTCTGAACCTTTTGTATGCCTTTCTTTTCTATTGGAGGCAATTGGGTTACATTAGACTGATAACTGTGTCGACAAAAGTGGGGCAGCATGCTGGCACAGTGGTTAGCACTGCTGCCTCACAACGCCAGGGACCCGGGTTCAATTCTGGCCTCGGGTGACTGTCTGTGTGGAGTTTACACGGTGGCTGCATGGTTTCCTCCCACAATCCAAAAATGTGCAGATTAGGTTGACTGGCCATGCTAAATTTCCCCTTGATGTCAGGGGGATTAACAGGGTGAATATGTGTGGTTCTAGGGATAGGGCCTGATGAGCTGAACAGCGTCTTTCTGCACTGTAGGGATTCTAAGAAAAGCATGTGATAGAGTCATAGAGGTTTACAGCATGGAAACAGGCCCTTCAGCCCAACTTGTTCATGCCTTCCTTTTTTTAACCACTAAGCTAGTCCCAGTTGCGCATTTGGCCCGTATCCCTCTTTACGCATGCAACTGTCTAAATGCTTTTAAAAAGACAAAATTGTGCACGCTTCTACTACCTCCTCTGACAGCTTGTTCCAGACACTCACCACCCTCTGTGTGAAAAAATTGCCCCCTGAACCCTTTTGTATCTCTTTCCTCTCATCTTAAACCTATGCCCGCTAGTTTTAGACTCCCCTACCTTTGGGAAAAGAATTTGATTGTCTAGCCTCTATAAGATCCCTATAAGTCTCCCTCGCTCCAGAGAAAAAAGTCCCAGTCTATCCATTCTCTCCTTATAACTCAGACCATCAAGTCCTGGTAGCATCCCAGTAAATCTTTGCTGCACTCCTTCTAGTTTAATAACCGGAATCTCAGTGATAACCCGAATCTTTGATTTTGAGCAGAATGGAAGGCCTGGAATAGGGTTGCCATGTTTTTGCAATGAGCAGTATCTTTGTAACTCCATGCTAATTGCACTGGTTTCCCTCATAACATCAGCAAATCCTTAGACATTAAAATATTTCAAATAAACAAGATGTTCAGCAATGAGAAGAGCCATTTGACTCATTGTGAAACACCCTACTGTCTCCCCAGTGAAGGACCTAGTTATTTTATAAATGCATCTAATTCTTTTTATTTCCACCATTCCAGCAGGAAGCCCATGCCAAGTGTTGATCTTTCTCTGAATGAAGATCTTTGTGACATAAACTGTAAAGTTGCTTTTTTTTTACTGCTTGAATCTGTGTCCTTTTGTTCTGTTCAGATTAATGAAGGAATAACGTGGACTTACGGTTTCCACTTGATGTACTGTCTTTTTATACCTCTCACGTCTCGGATATGCTCCAAAAAGCCCAATTGTCTCCTAACCTCCCTTAATAACTCTGATATTTGACACATCGGAATTGCCTGCAGTACTGGAATTCTTCCTGTGTTTTGGTGACTCAGACTGGACATATTACAGTGATACAGAACACCATGCAGTTTGATCTGACATAGATTTGACCCATTTGATTACTGTATGTAAAGCAACAGTGTGTATTGATACAGCACCCTTTAACATAATTAAACATGGTAATGCGCCTCATGGAAAAGTTACCAAACAAAATCTGATGCTGAGCCATGTAAGGAGCTATTTGGACAGATGAACAAAAGCTTGGTCAAAGGGAGTTCTGTGCTGCTGTGTATCAGTTGGATGTATTGAGTGTTAAGTCTCAGTCTTAAGTCTTTCCTGCCTCTGTACTTAGTTCAACACCATTATGAAATACATGTGTAAATGGCAATTAAGTACTGGCCCATTTACACACCTATCTTGCTCAGTAAGCAGAAGGTGATGGCCTAGTAGTATTATCACTAGACTATTAATCCAGAAGCTCAGCTAATGTTCTGGGGACCCGGGTTCAAATCCCACCGTGGCAGGTGGTGGAATTTGAATTCAATATAATAAAAAATCTGGAATGAAGAATCTTCTGATGTCCATGAAACCATTGTCAATTGTCAGAAAAATCCACTAATGTCGTTTAGGTAAGGAAATCTGCAATCCTTTCCCAGTCTAGCCTACATGTGACTCCAGCGACACAGGAATGTGGTTGACTCTCAACTGCCCTCCAAAGGCAACTCTGGATGGGCAATAAATGATGGCCAGCCAGTGATGCCAATGTCCCACGAATGAATAAAAAATAAGTAAAGGGTTGTGAATGTGGCCCTGTCCATCACACAAGACAGCCTCCCATCCATTGACTCCGTCTACACTTCCTGCTGCCTCGAAAAGAAGCCAGCATAATCAAGGACCCTGTGCACCCCAGACATTCCCTTTCTCATCTTCTTCCGTTGGGAAAAAGATACAAAAGTCTGTGATCTGCACCACTGGACTCAAAAACAGCCTCTTCTCTGCTGCCATCAGACTGTTAAACGGACCTACCTTATATTAAGCTGATCTTTCTCTGCTCTCCAGCTATGGCTGTAACACTATATTCTGCACCATCTCCTTTGCTGCTCCCCTATGTGCTCTATGAACGGTATGTTTTGTCTGTATAAGCACACAAGAAACAATACTTTTCAATATAAACCAATACATGTGACAATTAATGAATCAAATCAAAAGTGGCATAAAATTTCTGTCCTTGGAAAACAAGGTGCCCTCAAATGCCTGCTAGTGCTCTTCCGGTGATTCCCTAAGCAGGAAATAACACTAAGCAGATTAATTTTGCCTGGCTTATACAGCTTCCTTTCCGGCAAGCGTAACTGTGGTAGTTTTGGAACACCTTTTCGTGACTTTTGGGCGTGTGCATGTGTGTTTTTGACACGAGTTCTAAGCTCTTGTAACCTGGTTACCGGTTCTGTGCCATTGCCAATCAGGTGGTGTTTGCTGTGTTGTTGTTCAGGTTGCCATCAATAAGGGATGGCACCAGAGAAATAGTTCATCCCTTGTGAACAGTGAAGGTCTTTGCAGGAAGGAATTGGTGAGCCTAGCAACTGAAGGCCAATGCTTTTGTCTGTAAACAATGAGATCTAAGGGGAAAGACTAGTGTATAACCATTGGGAATGAAACACAATCTCTTTTCTTTATTTGGAATGTGAACCTAAGTTCTGATTCTCTCCAATATTGTAATCCTTTAGAATAGCATCTTAAAGCAAGAAATTGCATTTATATAGTGCCTTTCACATCCCAACAATATACTTTGTGAAGTATGGTCATTTTTGTACTTAGGAAATGTGGCAGTCAATTTATGCAGAGCAAGATCCCACAGCCATGTGATAATGACCAAATAATATGTTTTAGTGATATTAGTTGAGGGATAACTAGTTGTCCAGGAAACTGAGTCGACCTCCCTTACTCTTTTTCGATTTCTTCTCTGGAATTTTTTCAATGTCTTCCTGAAAACAAGGGGTGCCAACCCTAAGACGTCCAGGACTTGAGAAGGTTCACAACACCAAGTTAAAGTCTAACAGGTTTATGTGGAATCACAAACTTTTGGAGTGCTGCTCCTTCGTCAGGTGAAGGAGCAGCGCTCCGAAAGTTTGTGATTCCAAATAAACCTGTCGGACTTTAACCTGGTGTTGTGAGACTTCTTACTGTGCCCACCCCAGTCCAATGCCGGCATCTCCACATCATGGCTTCAGGTCTTGAGGTTAATCTCCAAGACAGGAAATTCCGGGAGAGTAATCATCAGGTCATTAAAATTAAATATGTTTTTTTGTTTAATTTTCTTCACACATTTGTTAGCTATAAAAATATTGGTGTTGGGTGAAAAATCTGTTTGCCTGATGGTCAGGCATCATCCATTCTGGTTGCAAAGAACCTGCTTGCTTTCTGATTGAGGAGGCACAGGGGACACAGTGGTTGGCACAAGTCTTGGTGAGAGTTACGACAGGAATTTTCAATGAAGTTTACGGAGAGCAAAATATGGGAGACCAGCCTCAAGTGTGTTGAAGAAGTCAAGTCTAAAAGTAATGAGGGCATGGATACCAGTCTGAGCAGCACATGGGCTGAGGCAGTGGGGAAATTGACCAATATTACATTGAAACCTACAGTGTAGAAGGAGGCTACTCAGCCTATTGAGTCTGCACCAACAACAATCCCACCCAGGCCCTATCCTGTAATTGCACATATTTACCCCATTCATCCCTCTAACCTACACATCTCTACACTAAGGGACAATTTAGCACGGTTAATGTACCTAACCCACACATCTTTGGACTGTGGAAGGAAACCAGAGCACCCAGAGGAAACCCACGCAGACACGGGGAGAATGTGCAAATTCCACATAGATGGCGACCCAAGCTGCGAATTGAACTCAGGTCCCTGGAGCTGTGAGGCAGCAGGGCTAACCACTGTTCCACCATTACAAAGGTGGTCTCAAAGATGGCTTGAATACGACTCAAACTCATCTCAAGAACAAATGTGATGACACCAAGGTTGTGAACAAACTTCTTAAGTAAGTGGGTGAGGTCTGGCAGATGGAATACAATGTTAGTAAATGTGAGGTCATCCATTTTGGCAGGAATAATAGCAAAATGGACTATTATTTAAATGGTAAAAGATCGCAGCGTGCTGCTGTGCAGAGCAACCTGGGTATCCTTGTGCAAGAATCACAAGGAGTTAGTTTGCAGGTGCAGCAGGTAATTAAGAAGGCAAATAGAATTTTCTCCTTCATTGCTAGAGGCATGGAGTTTAAAAATAGCAAGGTTGTGTTGCAACTGTATGGTGCTGGTGAGGCCACACCTGAGTACTGTGTAGAGTTTTGGTCTCCTTACTTTGAGAAAGGATGTACTGACACTGGATGGGGTGCAGAGGAGATTCACTAGATTGATTCCGGAGTTGAGAAGGCTGGCTTATGAGGAGAGACTGAATAGACTGTGGCTATACTCATTGGAATTCAGAAGAATGAGGGGGGATCTTATAGAAACATATAAGATTATGGAGGGAATAGATAAGATAGAAGCAGGGAAGTTGTTTCCACTGGCAGGTGACACTAGAACTAGGGGGTAAAGCCTCAAAGTAAGGGGAAGCAGATTTAGGACTGAGTTGAGGAGGAACTTGCCCAGTGAAGCAGTTGAGGCTACCTCATTGAATGTTTTTAAGGCAAGGATAGATATGTTTTTGAACAGTAAAGGAATTAAGGGTTATGGTGAGCAGGCGGGTGAGTGGAGCTGAGTCCACGAAAAGGTCAGCCATGATCTTACTGAATGGCGGAGCTGGCTGGAGGGGCCAGATGGGCTGCTCCTAGTTCTTATGTTTTTATGTTCTTAATCCCAGACTGTTTCAACTGGAAGGAATAGAGTTGGTAGTTAGGGAACAGTATTTGGAGCAGGATCAGAAAACAATACATTCAGTTTTACCAGTGTTTAATTGGAGAAAATTCTGCTGATCCAGAACTGGATTGCCTGCTCAATTTCACTAACACCTCTTTGATAATTCCTGGGATAGCCCAGTCACAACACTTGTTGGATTCTTTTGCCAGGAGCATTGCCAGTCAGAGTGTGCTTACTATTCACATCAGGAATCATTGAGGGTGAAGCAGGTTTTTAATACAGATCATTTGTAGTTCCCCTAAGAAATGATGACTTTCTCTGAGTCCAATTTTGATATTCAACTGATGGCCATGCAGAAGAAATTTAAGAAGGCCATGCTACAGTAGATGACTCAGCCTAGAGGACCTTAAGGATCAAAAGTCATTAATTATCACTTCAGCCTTGTAGAGCCAATTAATTGTTTGTTTGTTATGGAGCATGTCCAATTTACACTTGCTGGACGGGCAGTTCACTCAGCCAGATTGCCACTCAGGGGAAAATATAAATTAGCCCATACTTTTTCATCATTGCTTAGGGATGCTGTACTTGTGTGTACCTGCAATTGTCCTTTACCCTGACACCCATGCAGATGTCTCTTCCCTCCTTACACACAAAGCAATGCTTTATTTTCCCTTCCTGCTCTCCTTTGGAATAAAGAATACCAGCTGTGATTGCCAAACTGCCAAATGTAAGATTAAGCCCTCACTCTTACCCCTTCTCCTCCCCCCACTGTCGCCCCTATTCACTTGCCCTTCAGTTTTGGGATTCAATTGCGCAGACACTGGGGTTGGTTCCCTCCATTAAGCTGGTGAACAATTAATTGCCCAATCACATGTTACAGTGGTCTGGATTTTGCAGTGATGATGATGAGGAAGCTTCCAGTGTCAAACAGTCATTGAGATCTACAGTCTGGAAGCAGGCCCTTCGGCCCAACTTGTCCATGCTGACCAGGTTTCCTAAATTGAACGAGTGTCATTTGCCTGCATTTGGCCTATATCCCTTGAAACCTGTCCTGTCCATGTACCTGTCCAATGTCTTTTAAATGTTGTAGTTGTACCTGTCTTTACCACCTCCTCTGGCAGCTCATTCCATATATGTGCCACCCTCTGTGTGAAAAAGCTGCCCCTCAGGTCCCTGTTAAATCTTTCCCCTCTCATCTTAAACCTATGCAGTGTTAGTTGTCATTCATCCCTGAAACTGATAACTTTTGGAGTCTTCACATGCATCGAGTAATGAGGAAACCAGGAGTTCTTCAGTAATTCTGTGCTTCTCCAGAGGGCGCGCTGTTGAGTTCGCTCCAGATTGCAATTAAGTGGATGAGAGCATCCATCCTCAATGGTAGTGGCTGTAAAAACTCTTGGACAAATTACACTTTGTTGAAAGAGATGCAATTGGGTTTTTAACAGTTTAAGTGAATAATTACTGTTAGATACCCTCACTGGTGCTGAGAACCTAGTATTTATATTTGTGGAGTCTAAGATCCCCAACACGGTTAAAAGAAATCCACATTTTTAAATTCTTATACTTTGTTTATTTTAGTTTTGATCTGAATTCAGCCATAATCATTAATTTGCAATCTGAAGTATGAAATTTAAGGTAAAGGGATACTTTTAGCTTGCTGTTTTGTTGTCTACAATAATATTTCAGTGCTGCCCCTATCTGTCACGGCAGCTATATACCTGGAAGTCTCACTGATGTGATGCCAGATTTCAACTGTGGTCGGGAAAGGGAAATTCTGCATTTTTCTGCAGTTAAATTTTAAGTGGGATCAGTGTAATGTTCAGAATGGGGCTTAAACTTTCAACGTTCTGACGCAGAGATGAGAGCACTACAACTAACCACAATTGCTTCTCTTGTGGATGTTGATGTAGAAATAGGCTGCAAAGAGTGGTAAAGATATGACCTTGATAAAACATGAGAAATCTATCTCATACATAGAATCATAAAACCCGTATAGTACAGAAGGAGGCCATTTGGCACTGCACTGGCAACAATTCCACCCAGGCCCTATCCTCGTAACCCCACATTTTAGCCCGCTAATCCCCCCGACACTAAGAGGCAATTTAGCATGGCTCGTTAACTCTCTCGTTTTTGGAGTGTGAGCGGAAACCGGAGCACCTGGGGGAAACCTACGCAGACACAGGGAGAACGTGCAAACTCCACACAGTCACCCGAGACCGGAATTGAACCTGGGTCCCTGGTGCTGTGAGGCAGTAATGCTAACCACTGTGCCACCCACATTAAAATATGATGGAGAATCGCGAATAGTGACGTTATTCGTCGTCTTTCATGGCACCTGGTAATGGCAGGTGTTCACAGTCTAACCGCTGACTATTAGTAAATGGAATTTTTGTTATGTAAATCAGATTCCTATCAGGCGAAAGAAGATTAGGTGACTAAAGTCAGACACCTGTTGTTTTATTCTGAAGAACAGGAAGTTTAATCAACGTTACTTATTGTGCCATACAGAGCTTTTGTCTCGAGTGTTTTTTTTTATAAGTACAGAGGGATGTTTGTTTTGCATCAATATAATGAAGACTTCCTACCTCCTTGATAGGTTTACAGGCAATAGCAGAATCATCCCCATTATTAATTCGATCATCTGGTAACTAAGCTTCAAAAAGCCGTAGCTTCACAAAGGCATAAAAACTCCAAGTGGTTTCAGAAAGCATTGAAGTATTTTTGACAGAACAATTGAGACAGTTAATCAAAATTCAGTGGTTAGAATAATTCTATCTCCATACTAAGGAGATGCATCAACACCTCGATATAGTGGGTGACACATTGGTTAGCGCTGCTGCCTCACAGCATCGGGGACACAGGTTCAATTCCAGCCTCGAGTGACTGTGTGGAGTTTGCACATTCCCCTCATGTCTGCCTGGGTTTCCTCTGGGTGCTCCGGTTTCCTGCCACACTCCAAAGATGTGCAGGTTATGTTGATTGGCTATGCTAAATTGTCCCTTATTGTTAGGAGGATTAGCAGGGTAACTACATGGGGTTATGGGGATAGGGCCTGGGTTGGATTGTTGTCGGTGCATGCTCGATGGGCTGAATGGCCTCCATCTGCACTGTAGGGATTGTATGACACCTTGTACTTCAGGTCAGATCACTGTTCCTCATGGTCAGTGTATAGCACATTCATAATCATTATTAGTGAACACTGTATTGATGCCTCCATCATCCCATGAGTACATGAAGTGTTCTGGCCAGTATTTATCCATCAGCCACCATGACTAAAACAGATAGTCCGGTCACTCATCTGATTGAATCTTGCTGTGCAGAAATTTACCGTTGCATTAACAGTAGTGACTGCACTCCAAAAATCTACAATTAGGATGGATTTTTAAAAATATTTTGGGAAATGTTGTGTTATTCTGTAGAGTAGGCTGTATATCTGGTGTGTGCATCTGTAAATATTTTAAATGAGCTGGAGAAAGTTCAATAGATTCAGCTTGTCTGGGAGAGTTGAGAGGTGAAAGGGGTAAAGATGCTAAACGCGTACATTTATAATAAGAGTTCATGATAAAGTGGATTTATAAATAAATAGGTTAGATTTAAAAAATAATTTGCATTAGAAAATTAATATGGATCTGATTTGAAAAAGGATTAAGGAACTTTTACAACTTACAAAGGCTCCTTAAGTAAATTAGAGAAGGTTCTTAAAATTTATAGGGCATTGGTGAGGCCGCAGCTGGAGTACTGTGTGCAGTTTTGGGCGCTGTACTTACGCAAGGATATTTTGGCCTTGGAGGGAGTGCAGAGGAGGTTTACTAGGCTGATGCCGGAGTTGAGGGGGTTGAGCTATGAGGAGAGGCTGAATAAATTAGGCTTGTACTCGTTAGAGTTTAGAAGAATGAGGGGAGATCTCATTGAGACGTATAAGATGATGAATGGGATGGATAGGATAGAGGTGGAGAGACTCTTCCTGCTCAGAAAGGATAGAAGGACTAGGGGGCACAGCCTCAAGATAAAGGGGGGGCGGTTTAGAACAGAGTTGAGGAGGAACTTCTTCACTCAAAGGGTGGTGAATCTCTGGAATTCTCTGCCCGTTGAAGTGGTGGAGGCTGCCTCGCTAAATATTTTTAAGACGCGGGTTGATGGGTTTTTGATAAGCGAGGGGATTAAGGGTTATGGGGAGAGGGCGGGAATGTGGAACTGAGCCACGACAAATCAGCCATGATCTTATTGAATGGCGGGGCAGGCTCGAAGGGCTAATTGGCCTACTACTGCTCCTATTTCTTATGTTCTTATTATGTTCTTATGTTCTTATTTGACCTGAAAGTAGAATCATAGAGCAACACAGCATAGAAACAGGCCCTTGTGCCCAACCGGTCCATGCTGACCATGGTGCCTTCCCAGCAGTAAGTAAACTTGCAAGATTTTTATATTTTGGAAATGTTGGGCCCTATTTTACCCTATTTGATTCTAAGTGCTGGGCAGATTTGAAACTGGGAGTGTTTCAGATCTGACTTTTAGACCCCTTCTGAGGCGCCTCCATATGGACTCTGCCTGCAAAAAATCAGCAATTCTGAATCATGCTGCAGAAGCTTGTGGGCGAGGTTTAACATGCCCGAAATCCTGCAGCTCCAATCGGCGCCTCCAACTGCACGCGTGCGGAGAAAAGGATAGAATACAGCTCCTCTGCCACATCACTCCCAGGCTGGATTATGCGTCTCCCTGGCCCCCACAGACATTGCCCCACCCCCGCAACATTACGGACCCCCTTATCTTTCAACCCTTTCCGCTACCCAGACCGATCGCTGGCCCCTCTCCCCCTCTCCCCTTCACTGATCTCAGGCAGAGTGGCAGTGAACCCCCCCCCCACCTTTTCCCCTCACTGATCTCAAGCAGAGAGCCGTCAGACGCTCGGCACTTACCCCCTCACTAATTGGAGTGCCCGAATCAGCATGTTCACGCCAAATCTGGATGGGCGACCGCGGTGGTAAAAGGGGAAGTGCCGGTAAGGTTGGGCATGCAGCCCATTAAGTCAATTTAAATGCACACAAATGTTTCAGGTGCACTCCCAATCATGACCATTTTCAGGCCTTGGTAAAGTGGGAACCAGAGGTGGGCACAAATCGCAGTACTCGCCTCACGCCCGACTTTACCAAGTTTTCGCACCTGGAAATGGATACAACTTGATGGTAAAATTGGGCCCGTTGAGTTCAAAGAGGTGCTGAAGACAACGGAATCAAAACTGAAATGATAAAAGAATAATTGAGGACAGATTTTGAGATGTTGAGCTGAGTTTTTGTTAGCTGTGTGAGCAAGGCATCCTGGAAACAGCTCTGTGCAACAAAAAGGTGCAAAACCTGAAATGGCATTCAGAAATCAGAAGACTTTATTTCAGCACACAGTCCTGTCTCTAAAGTTTCTTGGATTTCCGCAACAGAATGGAAGAGAGTGAGAAGTAATGTGGTATACCATAAATAGAGCAACAACAGTTTGCCTTGAGTAATGTTACTTGATTTTTAAGTTAAGCATCTAAAAGTGAGTACTGCTTAGAATGTGTTTACTTGTGTGTACTGACCAAGTGGTATTTTGGAGGGATGTTTTGTAAGAACGTTTTAACTGTGTAACTATAATCGTGTGTGCTTAAGTTTTCTTTACTTCTTGTTAATAAATCTTTTAATTTTTAGAGATCCCAAAAGTGTTACTGGAGTTCTATGCTCCTGGGATCAGTAGTACTTTTCCCTTGTTTTCAGAATACAAAAAAAGGGTTATGATCAGTAAGACAGGTTTCCCTCTGGGATTTGGCTTGCTCAGCAAATAACATCTGCTGTGGTCATAACAATTAGTTGCAGTACTTTGGGGTGACCTGAGATTATTAAAGGAGCCTCGTGGATGTATGTTTTTCTTTCCAGACCTACCTCTGCTGACGTGGCAAAACCACTTGTGCCATTGTCCATTTATCGTTACTGTGCAGGTCAAAATATACTGGGAAAAACGAGGGGTTCCCCTTGAGCGAGCTGATGTTTAAATTCAAGTTAATTTATTGGTGTCACAAGTAGATTTAGATTAACACTGCAATGAAGTTACTGTGAAAAATGCCCTATTTGTCACACTGCTGTACCTGTTGGGTACACTGACGGAGAATTCAGCATGGCCAATGCACCTAACCAGTATGTCTTTTGGATTGTGGGAGGAAACCCATACAGACATGGGGAGAACATGCAGACTCAGCACAGACAGTTACCCAAGCTAGGAATTGAACCCGGGCCCTTGGTGCCGTGAGGCAGTAGTGCTAACCGTTGTGCCACCATTACGCCTTTGGTGCACAAATTGGGAAATTTTTTCTGTTTAAAAAGAAAAGGCAAATTTTGTTTATATTCATTGATGTGCCTTATCATGTGAAGAAATTAAGATTTTTACCTGTAGCCAGATGCATCTTGGAGCCTCAGCAATGATTCCCATTCTTATCTACCTTAGATTCAGGAAAAGGTAATGCCCTCAGCCTGAGATTGATTTTAATAAACTTCGCTTGTTCACTTAAGAAACCTTAGAATCATAGAATCCTACAGGGCAGAAGGAGGCCATTTGGCCCATCGAGTCTGCACTGACCACAATTCCACCCAGGCCATATCCCCATAACCCTGTGCATTTCCCTAGCTAGTCCCCCTGACACTAAGGGGCAATTTAGCCTGGCCAATCCATCTAATCCACACATCTTTGGACTGTGGGAGGAAACCAGAGTACCCAGGGGAAACCCACGCAGACATGGGGAGAGTGTGCAAACTCCACATAGGCAGTGACCCAAGCCAGGAATCGAGCCCAGGTCCCTGGCACTGTGAGGCAGCAGTGCTAACCACTCTGCCATCGTGTTGTCCCTGCTGTGTTACCATGCTGCCCCGAACCTTAATTCAAGTAATATCATGGAAGGCAAACTGCTGTCACTGTTGTAAAGATAGAGCATTTTAGCTGCACAATTTGCTTCAATTCTCTATTTCCCTTCATTCTCTTAAATGTGAAATTATTGACCATGAAGAACTGATACAATGAATTGCCTTTTCATATTGGCAATGGTTCCTAATAAAATTAAGGCAGAACATTATTGAAACAAATACTGGAAGCCCATGTACTGTCACTTATGTGTTCCTGTCATCACTTCTGAGCAATGAAGAATATTGACTGAATGATCTTTACTGTGGTGCAGAGGCTTTGCTGCATTTCACTTCACCAGCGCTGGTGAGATGGAGCTTGGTTTTATTGCAGATTAAATCTTGACTGCTTTTTAAACTGTCTGCTTGATGGTTTGAGCTGGGTTGGTCATCAAAATAGCCGTAGAAGACACTAATAGCTGAGGAATTCAATTTGAATCTGTCCACGCTATTGCTTTTGAATTTTTTTAAAGCTATTCACATGCACTTGCATCTCATTGCCCTACGGAGGTTTTGAGTGGCATCAAGGCTGGATTTTTCTCTTGACAGCTACACTGTCAACATGTGCCAACTCCAGTGAAAGTAGCAGGAGCTTCATAAGTTCGGAATTAGGCAGAATAGCACGTAAATGCAGAAGGTGTCAGTAGGTGTTCATGTCTCTATGGAGTGGGCGGGAGATTGTCCCAAAGTACAATTTCATTTGCAATCATAACTTAGCAAGAGCTTCAACTTTTATGCTGTTAGTCTTACTGTGAAAACACTTGTAAAGGTTGCACTCTGTTGAATGAGGCTTTTAATGAGATACTATCTTCATTATTACTGCTAATATGCCCTTACAGAGATCGTGAAAAGCTTAAATTTATATTGGTGGACTGTCCGAATTCTCCACAATAATTAAAAACTAACATATTTTCAAAAAAACAGAATGGGTGGAATTTTACAACCTCACTTGACCTGAGACCAAAAAAAAATCCTGCCCAAGGTCGATGGACATTTCCATTGTCCACCTCTCGCCTGCACCGACTCTGCGGCAGGCGGGGTGATAGAAATCCGGCAAACGTTTCTTTTTGGCGGTCTCTTTATGTTAGTTTCTATCTTGATACATCAAATATTTACTTTGCTTTCTGAATATTTAAGAGTGAAGGATGTTAAATTATTTGAACCACCTGCTTTGCTGTGGGTGTAATCCTTCAATTTGATTTGCTATCTCCCATTTTGTTGACTGCAAAATGTGTGTGTATGTAAGTACAAATAATTATCTTTTATGCTAAGAAAGACATTTTGTCAAAGCTTTTTTGTCTAGCACTCATCAGGCCAATTGCAAAAATACCATTGTCAGGGGAAACAACTTTATACTATATGAAAAAAACATGCTGGAAGCAACATATGTTAATACATCTGTTCTTTGAGGACAGAAAGAGCACATATACACATTGTGTCTATTTCAGTGAAACAAAGTAAGTGACAGCCATTCACTGGTTTATTCCTCAGGGCAATTTCTTGACAAATCAGAATCAAGCTGCCTTGTTTAAATTTTTCAGAATGCTTGGCAGTTAACTCTCAATCACCATTAACTAGTGCATTCCCCATGCCAATGCCTCTACCAATCAGAATCCACTTGCCAACTCAGTACTGTCTCATCATACAGTATAAAATTGTTGTTTCCCCTGACATTGGTATTCTTGGTGTCATCCTGATAAGTACTAGATGAAAAGGTTCAACAAAATGCGTTTTTTCATCAGTATTCAATTTCTGTACTGCCAGATGACTAATCATTTTTTATATGTTTACTTCAGTAATACCCAACATTGCAAAGATTACTTCCCTTTTTGTAAGCTTTAAAGAACACCTTTCAATCAATTGAATCATGTCAGTTACCAAATGACCTGTGACCCTTTTAAGTTTGGACAATGCTCTATGCAGGGTCTGTCCTAAGAAATGAGAACTCAGTGATTGAATTTTGCTGGAGCCAGTGTTTCCTGAGTCCGACAAGTTTAAATGTCTAGATTTATCCTCGGCAGACAATATTAATGTTCAATCCTTGAACCCCAACCTTAGGAATGGATCTGAGCAGAAGGGGTAAGGACACAAATCTGGAGGCTTGTGATTATCAATCTGGAATAAACGGGCCTTCCTAGGTACTGAGATAAGCGTGCAGTCATACCTTGTTCTTCAGTTGGTTTTGCACGCTAGTTTTGAGCACTTTACCGTGCCACTTTGGAAGGGACAAGTACAAGGCACAAATTAGAAGTGTGATGGATTACTTCCCACTTGCCTCCAACAACACTCAAGAAGCTCGACACCATACAGGACAATACAGCCTGTTTGATTGACACCCCACCCATTACCTTTACTCTTTCCATCACTGATGAACAGTGGGAGCAGTGTGTACCATCTACAGGATGCACTGCTGCAGCTCACCAAGGCTTCGTCAACATCAGCTTCAAAGCCAGTGAACTCTACCATCTGAAAGATAAAGGGCAGAAGATCATCGTAGAAAGCACGATAGAAAGCATCCTTTCTGGATGTATCACAGCTTGGTATGACTCCTGCTCTGACCAAGACTGCAAGAATCTACAAAGGTTATGAACAAAGCCCAGTCCATACTGCAAACTAACCTTACATCTGTTGACTCTGTATACATTTTCTGCTGCCTCAGGAAAGCAGACAACATAATCGAGGACTCCACGCACCCCGCACATACTCTCTTCCACCTTCTTCCGTCGGGAAAAAGATACAAAAGTCAGAGATCACATACCAACTGACTCAAGTATAGCTTCCATTCTTTTCAATGGGCCTACCATCTATTAAGTTGATCTTTCTCTACACTATGACTGTAACACTACATTTTGCACCCTCTCCTTTCCTTTTTCTTTATGAACCCTCTGAATAGTATGTTTTGTCTTTATTGTGCGCAAGAAACAATACTTTTTGCTGTATTGCAATACATGTGATAATAATGGATCAAATCAAATCAAAGGAGCATGGGAACAACACCACCTCTAAGTACCCCTTCAAGTTACCCCACTATCCAGACTAGGAGGTACTTCGCCAGTTCTTCACTGTGGCTGGGCCAAGATCCTGGAAGTCCTTCCAAGCAGCACTGTGGATGTTCGTACAGCACATGGACTGCAGCAGTTCAAGATGTCAGCTCACCACCGTCTTCTCAAGGGTGTGCAGGGATGGGCAGTAAATGCTGACCTGGTCAGCGATGCCCTCATTCCATGAATTAATATATTAAAAAAAATCTTGAAATCTTCTGTGGAGATTTTGGGAAGTTTGAAGTAGGTTTGCAACATATCTGTCTATAGAAAGTTAAACTCAGTCATCAGCCAATTGTAACCACATGGCCAATTGTTTTACATCTTTTGTTAGTAAATTGATTGCTTGAAGACACAAACACAAGGCTTTAATTGGATTAAAAACAGATAGAGTTATTAAAAGGCAACTGAGATAAAGAATGAACCTGATATCCAAAAACAGAAAATGATATGCAGAACAACAGTCTGATTAAAGGAGGATAATGCCACCAATACAAAGGAAAATAATGATTCTAATTTTTGTCACGTCCAGTCACAGGGACTGAGATGTAATGCGAGGTTTGGGCATTTTGTGAGGCTGAAACTGCAACTTGTGAGAATTAAATGATCAGACGATAAGGACTAGGGAGAGCAGCAGTGAAATATTAATGGTCAAAACAGCCCATTCCATTATGAGTCAGCTTTGCACAGTTCAGGACTTTCAGCAGAATTACTTGACCGCAGTACACTGTGCATTATTATCCTCCGCCCACATTATACTGAGGGCCTTAATCAGCAGCATGATATCTTAACACAGACTATTGACATTGACGGTAGGAATATTTTGAGATCAGTATACGATTTATGAAATTGTCCCCCATTCCACTCTGCTGTTTTCCTCCCCAGAAATTGTACACCCTTGCTAGTATCTGAATTCCCTCGACCTCTTGGCTGGTGTCCCATATTCAATCCTCCGTAAACTTGAGGTCATACAAAATTCTGCTACCCTGTTTACTCGTCACTTCCTGTTCGCTGACTTCCAGTTAAACTTCACTCTGATTAGAAAGTTCTCATCTTTGTTTTCAAGACCTCCTTGACCTTTTGGATCCCTTTCTCAATAATCTCCTGCATAAAACTATAATAATCCCTCCAGTGCAGAAGCCTGTCATTCAGCCCATTGACAAAAATTCCAGACAGGCCCCATCCCCGTGACACCATGTATTTACCATGCTAACCTTCCTGACATTAACGGGCAATTTAGCATGGCCAATCAACCTAACCTGCACATCTTTGGATTATGGGAGGAAACTGGAGTACCTCCAGAGGAAACCCATGAGACACAGGGAGAATGTGCAAACACCACAGAGTCACCCAAGGCCAGAATTGAACCTGAGTCCCTGGTATTGTGAGGCAGCAGTGCTAACCGTTGTGCCACCATGCCACCCAGCTGCCTGAGATATCCACGCTGCTCCAAATCTGGCCTGATTTAAATAGCTCCACCTTTGGCATCTGTGCCTTCAGCTGCCAAGACCCTAAGCTCTGGAATTCTATCCTTTAAATGTCCCATCTCTCTTCCTTTTCCCATTCCTTTAGGATGCTCCCTAAGATGTCCACCTTAACATCTCCTTTTCTGACTCGCTCCCACATTTTGTTTGGTATCACTCATGTGAAGCACCTTGAAATGGTTCGTTATGTTACAGGTGCAATATAAATATAAGTTTTAATTGTTGTTGGCGTTGACCACTCAGAAGTCTCATTCTATCAGACTAACAATCCTTTTGGAAAGGTCGTATGTCCAAATCACAACATTCGAATAAGTCACGGAGAGGCTAATGATGGAAGCTTTTGGGATTGTCACAAAATCCAAAGGTTGCCCTACCGTTTAACATTATCCAGGCCAACATGTGGCTCTTGTTGACTTGATCTGGCAAAAAAATACTAGCTTTCCACATGTTATAAAGATATACAAAGATTAATTAACTGATAACGGATCAAAAAAATCAAACTGTCCAGGTCCCTTGTCATGTGGAACTGTAAACTGCAGGTGAAAGAGCAGCACTCTGAAAGCTGGTGATTCCAGATAAACCTTTAACTTGTGAGACTTCTTACTCCAACGCTCCACATTATGTAAACTGCGGGGACAGATTTAATTGACATTGTGGGCAGAGTTGGCTTTGACTGCAGTATTCCTCATGGTGGGTTGATCTGCCAAAACCCACTGTCACACGAGAAGAGTGACTGCTTGGATGAGGCACCTATTCCCATGGAAACACGCACCAGCAGCTGTTGATGCCTTTGGAGCACTTACAGCAATGTGGACTGCAGCAGTTTAAGAAGGTGGCTCACCCACATCTTTGCAAGGAAAACCAGGAATGGGTAATAAACTCTTGCTTTGCCAATGATGCCAACATCCATGAACAAATATAAAAGAATAGAGGGAAGGAAAGAACAATTGAAAGACTGATTTGATTTATTATTGTCACACATATTGGGATGCAGCGAAAAGTATTGTTTCTTGCGTGCTATCCAGACAAGCCAAACTGCTCACAGATTACACAGGGGAGGAGGAAAGGAGGGGGTGCAGAATGTAGTGTTACAGTCATAGCTAGGGTGTAGAGAAAGATCAGCTTAATGTATGGTAGACCTTATATGGCCTTCAATCCAGAGGTGCACTCTGCTCCAGGGATATCAGATATGCATTGGTTTCTCTCCATCTCTCTCCTTGGTAAGTTTTTCTTGTCCAGTTCATTTTCTGAATGTGTATCTTGATCCATATCTCAAGGGCTCCAGGCATCTAATTTTCCACCCTTGTAATGGTATGCACCACAATAGACATTCTCCCAAATTACCACCACCTTCACTTTTTTTTCTGCAATATCAAACATGCTCAGTGCTTCATTTGTGTTAGATGCCCAGTCTTATCCACATGCCCTGTGTCTGTACCGTTTGCTGAATTTCTGGGATGTTCTAATTTCTCCACAATTAAATCTCTCCATTACTTTGTCATTTAGTTTCAACATGTTTTTAAAGTTTATTTGTAAGTGTCACAAGTAGGCTTATATTAACACTGCAATGAAGTTACTGTAAAAATCCCCCAGTCGCCACACTTGTTGGGTGCTTGTTTGGGTACACTGAGGGAGAATTTAGCATGGCTAATGCACCTAACCAGCATGTCTTTCAGACTGAGAGCAAACTGGAGGACCCGGGGGAAACCTATGCAGACATGGGGAGACTCCGCTGAGGGAGACAGTGACCCAAGCCAGGAATCAAACCTGGATTCGGTGGCACTGTGAGGTGCTAACCACTGTGCCACCGTGCCACCCACAAGAATATTCCCTGGTTCTTATTATTTAGGAAGGCATAAAGGATCCCGCGACACTTTCTTTAAAGAAGAGGAGAAGACTTCTGCCAAACATTTATTCCCCCATTGAACATCAGTAAAACAAATTTAAAAAGCATTTAGACAGTTACCTGGGTAAGAGATGGGTGTGGAGGGATATGGGGCGAATGCGGGCAATTGGGACTAACTTCGGAGTTTAAAAAAAGGGTGGCACGGACAAACCATTGGAACCATAGAACCCCACAGTGCAGAAAGAGGCCCTTTGGCCCATCGAGTCTGCACTGGCCACAATCCCACCCAGGCCCTACCCCCATATCCCCACATACTATTACCCACTAATCCCTCTAACCTAAGCATCTTTGGACACTAAAGGGCAATCTTAGCATGGCCAATCAACCTAACCTGCACATCCTTGGACTGTGGGAGGAAACCAGAGCACCCGGAGGAAAACCACGCAGACATGAGGAGAAAGTGCAAACTCCAGACAGACAGTGACCCAAACCAGGAATCGAACCCAGGTCCCTGGAGCTGTGAAGCAGGAGTGCTAACCACTGTGCTACCATGCCGCCCAAGTTGGGCTGAAGGGCCTGTTTCCATGCTGTAAACCTCTATGACTCTATAAATTACCCGATCGTTGTCACACTGCTGTTTACAGGAGCTTATTCTGTGTAAATTGGATTTCCCATTACCCCTTTTCCCAGCAATGACTGCCCTTTCGAAGGACTCCATCAGATCTTTGGGATGGCCCTGAAGCCACAAATGCAAGTGATTTTTCTTTTCGATATCCCTTCTCAAATATCAAACTTGACACACAACTGAATAACAGCATGTTAATCTTAAAAGTTTCATGGCAGTTTATTCAATTCAGACCTGAACATGACCTTTCCCCCACCCAGGCTGTTTCCACCTGTATCCAAACTTCTTAATCTCCAGTGACCTTCGTCAAGTTGTAACATTTTCAGTTTGATCCTGTTTAAAGCAGGTTGATTCTGAGCCCATTTTGCCGCTCTCGCGACTGCAAATTGCATTTGTAATGAAATGCTATTCGTGTTCTTGCTTCACACAGCTAAAGTAATTGGCAGAGAAGGAATAATTGGGTGTTTTTCCAATTAAATTTTCAGTGTGCTGCGTTTTTAAAAAATCAATTCAGATACCATATATTGAATGCATTGCTGTAGTGTTTGGGTGTAGGGGAAGTAAGCAATGAACAGGACAAAGTCGTCATCAACAGGACAAATATAGATGTTAAATAATCAACCCAATCTGCCTCTTGGAAAGGTTGGTTGCTTGTGAAATGATGCAGACCCTGTACCATAATTAATAGATTTGATTCTGTCACCTCGTAAGCAAAAATCGCTGCTTTACTCTCAGGATAATCTTTTACCATAGGATCCCTACAATGCAGAAGCAGGCCATTCGACCCATCGAGCCTGCACCGACAATGATTCCCCCCACAACCCCACACACTTACCCTGCTAATCACCCTGACACTAGTGGATAACTTATCATGGCCAATCCACCTGACTCGCACATCTTTGGACTGTAGGAAGAAACTGGAGCACCCGGAGGAAACCCACGCAAGCACAGGGAGAATGTGCAAATTTCCCGTTGCCCACTGCCACTCTGCCTGAGGTCAATCAGACGGAAGGGGGACTCCACTGCCACTCTGCCTGTGATCAGTAGCGGGGGGGAGTGTCCGCTGCCATTCTGCCTGAGATCAATGAGGAGAGAGGGGCCCACAATCGATCTGGATGGCGGGGATGGGGAATAAGGTGGTCAATAATTTGTGGGTTTTTTTTTCCACACGGTGACCCAAGCCAGGAATCGAACCCGAGTCCTTGGCACAGTGAGACAGCAGTGCCAACCGATGTGTCACCATGCTGCCCTTTTTATTCTTCTCCTCAGGATAAAAATAATATCATAGGAGTGATTAAACTTCATCTTTCAGGTGCAGATTGACATGTTACCCATTTAGGAACAGTTATTTCCCAATTGTTAACACCATTAAAATGAGATGTTAAGGGTGAATATTTTACAGGGGATACGGGTACATAAGGTGCAAATCATAAAACCACTACAGTGCAGAAGGAGAGCGTTCAGCCCATTGAGTTTACACCAACAACAATCCCACCCAGACCCTGTTCCCATAATCCCATATATTTACCCTGCTAATCCCCTGACACTAAAGGTGGGATTTTATGGCCACGCTCACCCCAAGACTGGGAAATCCTGCCCAAGGTTAATGGACCTTTGCTTGGTCCATGTCCATGGAAAATTCTGCCATAAGAGTCAATTTAGCACGGCCAACCTGCACATCTTTAGACTGTGGAATGAAATTGGAACACTGGAGGAAACCCACACGGACATAGGAAGAATGTGAAAACTCCACACGGTCACCCGAGGCTAGAATTGAACCTGGGTCCCTTGTGCTACAAGGCAGCAGTGCTAACCACTGTGCCACTCAATTCATTCCCATGTTGTTTTAGATATGGGTGATGAAGAATTATCCTTGGATTTTTGTCCAGCTATCAGGCATGTAGAGCTATAGATTTTCTTTGGAAGGACAGCCAGTATAAACTGATCTGAAGGACATGTCTCTTGATGCTAAAACATGCATTGCATGCCTGTGGTTGAGATAAAGCGCAAAATTGTTCTGCATCAGGTTAGGGCAGGCGGCTGGCATTAGGTAGATATGATTTTACTCTACCCTGCATGCATTGCCTTGCATACTTAACAGTGAAACCGAATGTGGATTTCACACAGTGAACCCTATTTTACCATTTTGATTCTAAGTGCTGGGCAAACTTGAAACTGGGAGTGTTTCAGATCCGACTGTTAGACCTGTTCTGAGGCACCCCCATACGCACTCTGCCTACAAAATATCAGAATTCCAAATTGCACTATAGAAGCCTATGGATGGCCAAAACCCTTCAGCTCCGACTGGCGCCTCCAGCTACGCATGCACAGAAAAAACAGATAGAATGTAGCTCCCTGCCACATCGCTCCCAGGACAGATAATGCCTCTTTCTGGCCCCCACTGACATTGCCCCATCCCCACAACATTACTGACCCCCTTATTCCCCCACCCCCCCCCCCCCCACCTGCCACTCAGACCGATTGCAGGCCCCTCCCCATTCCCCTTCACTGATCTCAGGCAAAGTGGCAGCAGACCCCCCCCCCCCAATCGATCTCAAGCAGCGAGCTGTCGGCAGTTATCTCCTCACTAACTGGAACTCCCGAATCAGACTTTTGTGAGCATGTCTGCTTCGCGCTGATTCTGGATGAGCGAACACGATGGTAAAGGGGGAAATGCCTGTATGGTTGGGCGTGCAGCCCAGCAAGTCAATTTAAATGGCTGTCACACCCGTTTTAGGTGTGGTCCCGATCGCGGCCATTTTTGGGCCTTGGTGAAAGAGGAACCAGCGTGGGGGTGATCATGGATTGCGCTACTCGCCTCAAGCCCGAATTTACCAAGTGATCACAAACATGGGCGCAATTTGATGGTAAAATTGGCCCTAGTGCCTTTCGTAACTTCATTTTGTCTCAAAGCACCTAGCAGTCAATGAAATACTTTTAAATATAGTCACTGTTATAATGTAGAAAAAGAAACATACAGTTAATTTGCACTTGGCAATATCTCCAAAACTATAGTGAGGTAATTGACCAGATAATTTTAGTGGTATTGGTGAGATAGAAACTAGAA
This sequence comes from Carcharhinus amblyrhynchos, assembly GCF_965287045.1. Lineage (NCBI taxonomy): Eukaryota > Metazoa > Chordata > Chondrichthyes > Carcharhiniformes > Carcharhinidae > Carcharhinus > Carcharhinus amblyrhynchos. Next base: position 20,459,356 of record NC_137325.1, on the reverse strand, counting down.
GCAGGAATAATCCATTCGGCTCCTCCAGCCTGCCCCACCATTCATTTTGATCACGACTGATCATCACAATCAATATCCTGATTCCCACTTCCCTCCCTATCCCTTGATCCCTTTGGCCCCAAGAGCTATATCTAATTTCTTCTTGAAATCACACAATTGTTTCGGCCTCAATGACTTTCTGTGGTAGTGAATTCCTCAGATTCACCACCCTTGGTTGAAAAATTTCTCCTCCCCTCAGTCCTAAAAGGTTTACCCCTTATCCTCAAACTATGACCCCTAGTTTTGGATTCCCCCCACCATCGGGAACATTCTTTCTGAATCTACCCTATCTAATCCTGTTAAGTTTCTATGAGATCCCCTCAAAAGGTAAAATGTTTCCAGCACATCAGGATGAACACCGCCAACCCCCATCACTTCTCTTTTATGAATGGTGCCACACAACATCTTTTAACATCCACCTAAGAAGGCCGGCAGACCCTTGGTGTAAAGTCTCAGCAGTGCATCACTCTGCCAGTGTTGGCACTGAAGTTCTTTTCTCTCTTATTACCCATTTCTTTGGGTGGTGTTTTGCTCTTACCAGGAGAGTACATGGTGTGTTGGGAGTGAGGGGAGGTGGGAAAGTGGAGGGTGGTCGTGGCAGCTTGAAGTCTTTTTTAAGTTTAAATTTATTTATTAGTATCACAAGTAGGCTTATATTAACACTGCAATGAAATTACTGTGAAAATCCCCTGGTCACCACCCTCTGGTGCCATCAGGTTCACCGAGGGAGAACTTAGCATGGCCAATGCACCTAACCAGCCCATTTTTCAGTCTGTGGGAGGAAACTGCATAGTCAGATGTTCTTTCCTAGGGTAGAAAAGTCAAGAACTAGGGAACATAGATTTAAGGTGCATGGGGAGAAGTTTAAAGGAGATGTGCAAGGCACGTTTTTTACATAGAGGGTGGTGAATATTTGGAATGCGCTGCCCAGGGAGCTGGTAGAAGCAGGTACGATGGTGGCATTTAAGGGGCAACTAGATAAGTACATGAATAGGATGGGAATGGAAGGAGTCGGACTCCGTAAGTGCGTACGGTTTTAGTTTAGGTAGACATCATGATTGGCGCAGGCTTGGAGGGCCGAAGGGCCTGTTCCTATGCTGCACTGTTTTTGTTCTTTGTTCACCCGGATGAAACCCATGCAGACAGAGGGTGAACACGCAGACTGTGCACAGACAGTGACACAAGGCCGGAATTGAACCCGAGCCCCTGGCACTGTGAGGCAGCAGTGCTAACCACTATGCCACCGTGATATGCATTTTCCTTCGGGAAATTTTGGTTATGATGCTCCAACCATGAGTGCAAGGCGCTCCAACCATGAGTGCAAGGCACTCCAACAGGCCTTTGCCTGCCCGTCAATTTTGTACATTTATTATTTATGACTTTTCCATTGTTAATATGACTTAATTCCAAGGATCCTTTCTTTCTTTAAAAAAATCTATGGTTTATTGGTTTTGTGTTTTCTGGTTTAGCAGTGTAAATATCAAACTTAAAACTCACAACTGGCTTTAAGTGATGAAGTTATCGTCATGAAATACAAAACACAAGAATGCATCATAAAGAATGCAGTTACACTTGGCAGGAATGGAACATTACCATCTGAAAGATGGCTGTTCTTTGCCCTAGTAAGTCATTGCAATTCCAAGTAATTCATTGTAAACAGAGCAATCTGAGGAATTTTAGCTGCTTAGGAGCTAAGCTCTGGAATTCCTGCCCCAAATCTCTTCGCCTGTCTCTCTCTGCCTTTAAGACACTTCTTAATGACAACCTCTTAGACCAAGCATCTGGTGTAAGTCTTGATGTTTCACGCAGCTCGCTGTCACTTTTTTCTCCCCTCAATACTGTTTCTGTAAAGCACCTCGAGATGTCTTACCACAATAATGATGTTGTAAATGTCCGTTGCCTTTGCTAAATCTGAGAATGTGATAAGATGCTGCTGAATGAAATCTTTTTCTTTGTTGAGCTGAATATTTTATTGTGGCTTGGGAAGAGGCCCCGCAATGGTGTCTGATACAATACCTTTTAGGATGGTCATTTATCATTTAAAAAATAGAATTTCCTGCGGTTTTGGATCCTCTCTTGGCCCATTTCGTAGATTTCGATCTGGCTAAATCTGAATCTGGATTTATCGCTTCATTTTATATAATCATAGAATCCTACAGCAAAGAAAGATATTTCATAGCAGCTTGACTGTGTTGGTTGTTTGCAAGAGCTATTCAATTAACTCTACTTCCCCGTACCTCGTTCAGCCCAGAAGCTTTTATTGATGAAACTTTGTCGCTTGAAACTTGCCGTGAGCGATGCCTCTGTCATCTTCATTTATTTTTGCCACCAGTTGCCATCTGTTTCACTGACTCATCTGTTGGTGCTATGTGCCAGCCGAAGATGAAAGTGGCATGTTATTTCGGGCATCATGTTGCCGTTACGTTTCAGGACGTTACAGTATAGATGTGACATGTGTTAAAATTACTTCTGCTATTGAGATGTTTGATGAAGTACCTCATAAGAACCTTGCTCACATAATTGAAGCCCATGGGATTAAAAAGGGCATGGAAGGGTGAACATAAAAATGACACAAAGACTAAACGCAGAGATTACTGCCAAATGATTGTTTTTCTGGTCTAGAGTTCTATCCCCCAGACATCGGTATTACGACCATTGATCATTTTGATAGATGTCAATGAGGGTGGCATGGTGGCACAGTGGTTAGCACTGTTGCCTCACAGCACCAGAGACCTGGGTTCGAAACCCGCCTTGGGTCACTGTCTGTGCGGAGTCTGCACGTTGTCCCTGTGTTGGCATGGGTTTCCTCTAGGTGCTCCGGTTTCCCCCCACAGTCTGAAAAACGTGCTGGTTAGATGCATTGGCCATGCTAAATTTGCCTCAGTGTACCTGATCAGGCGTTGAGTATGGCTATTAGGGGATTTTCACAGTAATTTTGTTGCAGTGTTAATGTAAACCTACTTGTGACTAATAAATAAACTTTAAAAAAATGATCTAGACGTGGGTGAATGGGTGTAATTTCAAGGTTTGCAGATGACATAAAACTCACGGATGTAGTTCATACCGAGAAGGATAGTTAGATTTTTTACGCACCTCCGCTACTACACTGCCCCAGCAGAAACCGGGCTCTATCACATTGTTCTCATTGACCTATGAACCTACCAAATAGGAGCAGAAGTAGGCCATTCAATCCCTCAAGTCTGCTTCACTTTTCAATGCAATCATGGCTGACATTACCCTTGATTCCTTGAGCCCCAAGAGCTATATCTCATTTCTTCTTGAAATCAGACAACGTTTTGGTTTCAACTACCTTCTGTGGTAGTGAATTCCACACATTCACCACACTCTTAGTGAAAAAAATTCTCCTCACTTCAGTTCTAAAAGTTTTACTCCTTATCTTCAAACTATGACCCCTAGTTCTGGACTCCCCACCATTGGGAACATTCTTTCTGAATCCATCCTATCTAACTCTGTTGGAATTTTACAAATTTTCTATGAGATCTCTTACTCTTTAAACTGCAGTGAATATAATCCTAACTGACTTAGTCTGTCTTCATATGACAGAGCTGCCATCCCAGGAATCAGCCTGGTAAACCTTCGCTATACTCCCTTGACAGCAAGGACTTCCTTTCTCAAATAAAGACACTAAAACTGCACACAATACTCCAGGTGTGGCCTCACCAACGTCTTTGATTTGATTTGATATTGTCATGTGTATCAGTACACAGTGAAAAGTATTGTTTCTTGCACACTATACAGATAAAACATTCAGTTCATAGAGACAGAAATGAGAGAGTGCAGTATGTAGTGTTACAGTCATAGCTAGGGTGTAGCGAAAGATCAACTTCATGCGAGGTAGGTCCATTCAAAAGTCTGAAAGTAGCAGGGAAGAAGCTGTTCTTGAATCAGATGATAAGTGACCTCAGACTTTTGTATCTTTTTTCCGACGGAAGAAGGTGAGAAAGAGTATGTCCAGGGTGCGTGGGATCCTTAATTCTGCTGGCTGCTTTGCCGAGAGCGGGAAGTGTAGACAGAGTCAGTGGATGGGAGGCTGGTTTGTGTGATGGACTGGGCTACATTCATGACCTTATGTAGTTTCTTGCATTCTTGGGCAGATCAGGAGCCATACCAAGCTGTGATACAACCTGCCTATACAATTGCAGCAAAACATCCCTATCTCTATACCTTTTTTCTATCAATTTCTTTGATTGTCCAGGAGATTTTCTCACCTAACTCACCTGATGAAGGAGCAGCGCTCCGAAAGCTTGTGATTCCAAATAGACCTGTTGGACTTTAACCTGGTGTTATGAGACTCCTTACTATCCAGGAAATGGGCACATTGGATCCCTGAAGCAGTGCGCTGTGCAAACGCAGCTCTGGATCCACAGATAGAGTTAATATTTTAATGAGGACAGCTATCTCAATTAAACATTGTATATCAGTGTTGTATTTACTCTTCAGCTTGAAGTCTACAGAACAATATTTCACTGTTCACTCTGACCTTTCAAATATTTCCAGAAGTATAAAATCTGCATCCATCTGGAAAAATCTGGTTCGTAAGTTGCACTTCAGCAGTTTTTCGTAACCTTGGTTTTGCGATTTGTTCACATTGCTCCATAAATCACAAGTATTTTCTGGCTACTTAACAGTTACATGCACAGCTTTTGTACCAATGTGACGAATGCGTTGGGATTTTTTAAAAGAGATTTGGCTTTCTCGATGTCTTTTTTTTAAAATAACAAGACACAGACAAGAACAAAGCAGTTGTAGCAAACTCACCTTTGAGTCAGAAGGTTGTTGGTTCCAATCCCTCTCTAAAGTCTTGAACACAAATCCAGACTGGCAACTACAGTTGCCAGGTATTATTCCTGGCTTTTGTCACATGACATGCCCCCACTTCCCATCTATTCATCGGCCAGCACACCCATCCAAGTGACACGCTGTCCTCCTAAACCAATTGGAAAGCAGAAAGTGGCATCGTCCAGTTGGATGATGTTTGACTATCAGCCAGACTGCCTTTTCCCTCCTCTCATTTTCAATATCTGACAAAGAGAAATGTTTAAATACATTGCTTTAAAGAAAAGCTATCTTTTTAAGGAGAGGCACGGTGGCACAGTGGTTAGCGCTGCTGCCTCACAGCGCCAGGGACTGGGGTTCCATTCCCCGGGGACCTTGGAGAGTCTGCATGTCCTCTCTGTGTCGATGTGGGTTTCCTCCGGGTGCTCCGATTTCATAAAATCATCATAGAGTCCTACATTGCAGAAGGAGACTATTCAGCCCATCAATTCTGCATTGACACAACATCCAGGCCCAATCCCCACAATCCCTTGTATTTACCCTAGCTACCCCCACCCGCCCCCCCCCCCCCCAACACTAAGGGGCAACTTAGCATGGCCAATCCACCTAACCCGCACATCTTTGGACAAACTCATACTCCCATACTCCAAAGATGTGTATGTGGATTTGGTTGGTTGGCCATGCTAAATTCGCCTTCGTGTCAGGGGGCCTAGCAGGGTAAATATGTGAGGTTACAGGAATAGGGCCTGGGTGGGATTGTTACTGGTGCAGGTTCGATGGGCAGAATGGCCTCCTTCTGCACTGTAGGGATTCGATGATTCTATAAATGTCCCGGCAATTTTTCTCCAGGGTTGCGCATAGTAGTATTCTGGAGATTGATTTTCAATTGCAGGTGCCCCCAAGACCAATCCTGGAAATTTGGCAACCCTATGGCCAACTCCAGTGCAGTACTGAGGGAGCACTGCACTGTCAGAGGTGTGCCACCTTTTGAATTAAATCTGAGCCTCGCCTGTCCTGTCCGATAGCCATGAAGATGACATGGCTGTAATCAAAGGAGAACTGGGGACTTCTCCCTGGTGCGGTGGCTGGCATTTGCAGCTGAACCCAAGCCTAAAACTGATTATCCAGCCATTATCACATTGCTGTATGTGGGATCTTGCTGTGTGACCCCCTTACATTTCCTACATTATAACGGAGGCTACACCTCAAAGGCGTGTTATCATTGGCTGCAAAGTGACCTGGGATACAATAGAAATAGTCGATCTTTATCTAACCCATTTCATATACTGTCACAAAATAAATTGGTTCTATAAAGAGCTTGAGATCAAAGGCTGCAGTAATGAATTGCCACAATTTGTTAGCAAGCTTGCTCTCGAATAAAGTGAGTTGCAATGGCTTAAACATCTTGAACTACGAGTGACCAACAAGCTAATCAGTGCAGCATAAAGAAACATTTGAACTGATACAGACCGAGGGAACTTGGCTGAATGCAAAGATTTAATAGTGTGTGTCTGCAATTTAGCATTCGCCAGCTGCCCTTGTGCTTCTAAATAGCCCTTCTATCCTGGCCTGTCCTTCACTATGTTTGCAAAATTATTGTTAAAGTATAACCCTATTCCCTGGCACATTCAAATGTCAGTAACTAGGAGAGTAATGCAGTCAGGCTCTTTCAGCAACCCGTCGGCAAGTAACATACCGAGTGACTTTGTGTCTACGGGGACGAGGATGGTCAGTTACTGAAAGCTCTGGTCATTAAACAGCTGATAATGATGAATGGGAGAGGGGTTGGGGCTGAGGTATTTTGTCACAGGTCCCTGACACAGGGAACGCTTTGTAAAGCAAACACACTTAGGAATGATGTGTTGAGTGAGCAAACTATTTGACATGACAGCTCCAGGCAAGAGAAGTCGGGGGAAAGGGAAACCCTTATTTTTTTATTTATTGGTGTCACAAGTAGGCTTACGTTAACACTGTAATGAAGTTACTGTGAAAATCCCCTAGCCGCCACACTCCAACGCCTGTTCAGGTATACTGAGGGAGAATTTAGAATGGCCAACGCACTCTACAGCATGTCTTTCTGACTGTGGGAGGAAACTGGAGCATCCGGAGGAAACCCACACAGACACGGGGAGAACATGCAGACTCCGCACAGACAATGACCCAATTCAGGAATCAAACCTGGGTCCCTGGTACTGTGAGGTAGCAGTGTTGACCACTGTGCTACCGTTATGGAAGGAATCTTGATTAAAATGTAAATACTGACTCAGTTATGTGGTCCAACGACAGGTGCTGCTTTCAATTGCGTTATAAGTAACCAACTTGATCGTTTTGGGTAAAATTGAAACTTATATGTATGGATTGTGTGTGGGTAGGTTGTGAGTGAAAGAAATAGCTTGCATTTCCATGTCTTTCATGATTTCATGTCCTACAGTTCTGTGCAGCCAAAGAAACACTTTTGAAGTATCACTGCTATAGTGTAGGAAACATGGCTGCTGTCTTGTGCACAGCGAGATCCCACATACAGTAATGAGAACATAAGAAATAGGAGCAGGAGTCGGCCATCTAGCTCCTCGAGCCTGCTCCACCATTCAATAAGATCATGGTTGATCTGATAGTGGTTCAGTTCCACTTACCCGCCTGCTCCCCATAACCCTTAATTCCCTTATTGGTCAAAAATCTATCTATCTGTAACTTAAACACATTCAACGAGGTAGCCTCCACTGCTTCAATGGGCAGTGAATTCCAAAGATTCACTATCCTCTGGGAGAAGAAGTTCCTCCTCAACTCTGTTCTAAATCGACTCCCCTATATTTTGAGGCTGTGCCCCCAAGTTCTTGTTTCATTCTAAGTGGAAATAACCTCGCTGCTTCTACCTTCTATAGCCCTTTCATTATCTTATATGTCTCTATAAGATTCCCCCTCAACCTCCTAAACTCCAATGAGTACAGGCCCAGTCTACTCAATCTCTCTTCATAAGCCAACCCCCTCATCTCCGGAATCAATCTGGTGAACCTTCTCTGCACCTCCTCTAAAGCCAATAGATCCTTTCTTAAATAAGGGGACCAAAATTGTACACAGTAGTCCAGGTGCGGCCTCACCAGTGCCCTGTACAATTGCAGCAAGACCTCCCTGCTTTTATATTCCACCCCCTCACGATAAAGGCCAACATTCCATTTGCCTTTTTGATCACCTGCTGCACCTTCAAACTGAGTTTTTGTGATTCATGCAGATTAATGGACAGGTAATCTGTTTCAGATGTTAGTTGACAGGTTAATGCTGGCTGTGACACCACTGAGAACTGACTTGCTGTACCCCGAAATTGTGCCACGTGATCCTTTCAGCCCACCTGATATGGCAGATGAAGCCTTGGTTTGATACCTCACCTTGAAAGACGGCACCACTGGCAGTGCAGCACTCCCTCAGTTGCTTGCACTAGAGTGCTGCCCTAGCTCACGAGCTCAAGTGTTCGGAGTAGGGCTTGAAAGCTGGGAAGGAGACGGTTAAGCTGAGGTAGGCGTGCGTACAACGGGCTGCTTGGGGCTGAAATGATCAAAATTTTACAGAGACATCAAGTCTGGATCTGGCCAGTGATGAACCTGCAATTTTTTACGCTCCCATCAAGATGACTCAGCGGAATCTGACCTTCATAAAATTCAATCTTGTTCTCTCAGACACAAAGCTGATGTCATTGTTCTGTCGGAGTGAATGTCTACAAGCAGTAATTTGGCAGAGTGAATGGGCAAAGATTTGTCAAGCCCATGAAATGCATTCTCTGAGGTCTTAGATTCAGCTGTGACACTGAATCGGGTGTTGTGGGCTCAAATGTCACTTTGGAGAAATCAGTTATAATGCATTCTGGGATGTCCCGCGGTCATGTAGCCTGTTAAGTAAAAGCAAAAGCAACTCTTTTTGTTTAGAAGGTCTCTTTCAAGCATTCTACACTGTGCCAAACACCACCACCTTGTTCTGATGTTGTCTATTGATGTAGATGGTGAATCTGTGTAACTCATTGCCACGGAAGGCTGTGGAGGCCAGGTCCTTGAACGTCTTTAAGACAGATTCTTGATTGGTAAGGGGATCAAAGGTTATGGGGAAAAGTCAGGAGAATGGAGTTGGGAAACGTATCAGTCATGATCGAATGGCAGAGCAGAGTTGATGGGCCGAATTGTTTAACTCTGATTTGATTTGATTTATTATTGTCAAATGTATTGGTATACACTGAGAAGTATTGTTTCTTGCAGGCTAGACAGACAAAGCATACAGTATGTAGAGGAGGAAAGGAGAGGGTGCAGAATTTAGTGTTAACAGTCATAGCTACGGTGTCGTGAAAGATCAAATTAATGTGAGATAGGCCTATTCAAAAGTCCGATGGCAGCAGGAAAGAAGTTGTTCTTGAGTCGGTTGGTACGTGTCCTCAGACTTTTGCACCTTTTTTCCAGATGGGAGAAAGTATGTCCAGGATGAGTGGGGTCCTTAATTATGCTGGCTTCTTTTCTGAGGCAGTAGGGAGTGTAGACAGTGTCAATGGTTGGGAGGCTGGTTTACGTGATGGACTGGGCTTTGTTCACGACCCTTTGTTGTTTCTTGCAGTTTTGGACAGAGCAGGAGCAATACCAAGCTGTGATAAAACCAGAAAGAATGCTTTCTATGGTGCATCTTTAAAAATTGGTGAGAGTCGTAGCGGGTGTAGTGCCAAATTTCCTTAGTCTTCTTAGAAAGTAGAGGCGTTGGTGGGCTTTTTTAACTATAGTGTCGGCATGGAGGGACCAGGACAGGCTCTTATATCTTCTGCTCTTATATCTTGTGGCTATAATCCCGTTCTCATGTGGGCATGACCATTTTGTATCAGTTCTGGTACAGTTTGATTTTGTGATTGTTTCAAAGTATGACCTTTCCACCTGCACATTGTTGACATTGTGGGTGTTATTTTATGGCCTCGCTTATCCCGAAACTGTAAAATCCTGCCTAAGGTCAACGGAGCTTTCCATGCTCTGCCCCTCGCCCGTTCCTATTCCCGTGGCGGGCGGGATGGTAAAATTCCAGCCAGTGATCCTGTTTATGTGCTAACGTAAAGGTATGCGCACCCTACTGGCAGTGGGCAAGCATTGGAGTTGCTGTGGCTGCTTTGAGCCTGGTAGCATGTGATGAGCTCTCAGCCTCATCTATCACCTCAAACTCAGCGTAGAGTACAAACCAATGTCGTTTGCTTGCATAGTCATCAGTTACCTGGTGATAAATTTGGAGGACACAGCTAAAATTGCAACCAGAGACAGCTCAGTAGCAAACAGTCAGCTATCCAATAGGCAAAAAAAAGGACGAGTAATCTTATCTTCCCATTTTACTGGTGTTTCATTTTAAAGTATCACAAGACCAGTATTCTTTTTTTTGCTGCTTTTCCCTTCTGTGTGGGTGCACACTGCATTTACACAATGTGTACATTGAAATAACGCTTGTTCTATGATCCCTTGTTAAAATATCTATGCTCTTCTACAATGCGAGTCATCCTCATTATTTGTAGTCGGTATCATTTTCTCTAGTGATTGGTAGCCATCAAAATGGTCTTTACAACCTGTGGGCATCCATTGCACATGGTCAGGGCCATTGACTGAGATCTTTCTGACTCATATTCCTTGTTGCTGAATTGCCTTCTCCCAGCTATCTGAGAAATCTCCTCCTCTCACTGTATTAAAAATTCTTGCTCTAGTCACTCATACTTCTGCACTGAATAGGATTGGCAACCCTCCAGGATTCTCCTGGAAACTCCAGGAATTAAAGATTTTTCTTCTAAACATTGCCATGAGCAACTCTGAAAGCTGGGGCATCACGGTGGCACACTGCTGCCTCACAGCGCCAGGGACCTGGCTTCAATTCCACCCTTGGGTGACTGTGTGGAGTTTGCATATTCTCCCCGTGTCTGCGTGGGTTTTCTCTGGGTGTTCCGGTTTCCTCTCTCACTCCAAAGTTGTGCAAGTTGGGTTGGTTAGCCATGCTAAGTTGCCCAAAATGTGTCGGTTTGATGAATTAGCCATGTTAAATGTGTGGGGTTACAGGATAGGGTGAGGGAAAGGGCCTGAGTAAGATACTCTTGTCAGAGAGTCGGTGCAGACTCGATGGGTTAAGTGGCTCCTTCTGCACTGTGGGGAATCTGTGCAAAACCACAGGAGTGCTTAAAATAAAAAAGATGTCCCCTTTTCCCCATTTTCTTTAATCACTATTTATCAGTTTGAAAAATATTGGAGACAGCAAGCGAAGGCTATTCGACCAGACGGGGCAGTTGGAAAGCTTTAGGGGAATGCATCCAACCAGTGTGGATGATCCTAACACTGAAAACAACCCTAAATCAACTCCAATGTTGACCAGTGGTTTGGCCCTGTCATGAAGAACATCTGGACCCTTCTGATGACCGACAGAACTCTATGTCCAGCTAGTGCAGCTGCATTCTTGGCTGGGGGACGTCTCTCTGCATTCACACAGCTGTAGATTTGGGAAGCCACAAACAACATTTAACTGGAGGCATGCCAGGGCCTTGTGTAACTTCCCCACAACCCAGCAGGGCCCTCAGTAAGCCGATAGCACAGTTCTAACCTGTTTACAACTAGCTGGTGCTTTGTCAACAAGCCTTGGACTAAACCACAGGTTTCTTGGTCAACCTCAAAACGGGTAACTCTGGAAATGTCAGGCATCAGGCGTGACAGCATTACCACTGAGCCCGTGCTAACCTCTTTTACACAAAGGATGTTAACTAAATTCAAGCATTTTACATATCTTTCTCCACATTTTCCATGAAGCTGTTAGGACTCTCTTTTTTGGGATTATGTCCCACTCACCCTCAAGATGGACCCAGTAGAGGTGGTGGCACAGTAGTAGACTATCGGCAGGGAGTTGCCCTGGGAGTCCTGAACAGCAACTCCAGACCTCATGAAGTCCCCTGGCATCACGGCAAACACAGACAAGGAAACCTCTTGCTGATAACCACATACTGTCCCCCCTAAGTTGATGAATCAGTTCTCCTCCATGTTGAACACCGCTTAGAGGAAGCCCTTAAAGGTGGCAGGGCACAGAATGTACTCTGGGTAGGGGATTCAATGCCTATCACTAAAGGTGGTTGGTAGTACCACCACAGACCGACTTGGCGGTGAGGGAACCAACAAGGGGGAAAACAGATACTTGACCTCATCTTCACCAACTTGCCTGCTGCAGATGCATCTGTCCATGACAGCATCGGTAGGAGTGATCACGCACAGTTTTTGTCGAGATGAATTCCTGTCTTGAAGTCCTGTCCTTCTCAAAAAGCTCAACGTTGTCCATGACAAAGCAGCCTGCTTGATTACAGACATTCAATCCTTCCACCACTGATGAACAGTGGCAGCAATATGTACCATCCACAAGATGCACTGCAGGAACTTACCAAGGTTCCTTAAACTCATGACCACTACCATCTAGAAGTTCATGAGTTCAAACTCATGACTACTACCATCTAGAAGTTCATGACCACTACCATCTAGAAGGACAAGAGCAGCAGATACTTGGGAACATCACCAGTCAGTCAACCAAGCCATCTGCCTGGGTTTCCTCCGGATGCTCCAGTTTCATCCCACAGTCCAAAGATGTGTGGGTTAGGTTGATTGGCCATGACAAAATGCTTTTTAGGATCGGGGGGATTAACAGGGTAAATGTGTGGGGGCTATGGGGATAGAGCCTGGCTGGGATTGTGGTCAGTGCAGACTCGAAGAGCCAAATGGCCTCCTTCTGCACAGTAGGGATTCTATGAACAATTCTTCATTAACTATCCAGGTAAATAAATCAGAAGTATCCAGAGTCTTCGGCTCCAACTCCAAGAAGGACTCATTTGCCAAGAGTGCTGGCGAAACAGGGGAAGTCCTAACTTTACGAGACTGGTATTGTCAACCAGTTTTTACAAAAGGTGCCCCCTGAGGTGTTGATGATAGAAAGTCGGTTGCAGTGTATGGGAAAGTTGATGGGATGGGATGGTTGGAGGGGGGGGGGGGGTGGTGGGGGACCTGTTCCGGGAACACAGCTGGTTATAATTGACAGTTGCAAATTGCAGTTTTGGGCTATTCCAGGAACTCTGGGTCTGTGTACAGCCAGAACTATATTTGATTACATTTGTTTATGCGGAGAGTAAGCACACAGCATCATTCTATACTGTGCAGTTGTAATCCTAGCAATCTGGCTTGGCTCTTACACTGTGAAGCAGGCTGTCTGTGCTGATGTAAATCTCTTCACTGGAGGATGGAAAACTCAGGTCATAAGTGCAGTGGATAAATAACACAGCCCCAAGAGGTTTATGATACTATTTATTGTGGTGCATTGTGGTGCAATGCTTGAGAATTGCTTTATACTGTTGCCATTTTTAACTGCTGGCGAGCTTATCCTGCTTTTGACCCCAAGATGTTCAGCAAATAGAATCATAGAAACCCTACTGTGCAGAAAGAGGCCATTTGGCCCATGAGTCTGCACCAACCACAATCCCACTCATATCCCTACATATTAACCCACTAATCCCTCTAACCTACGCATTTCAGGACACTCAGGGGCATTTTTGCATGGCCAATCAACCTAACCTGCACATCTTTGGACTGTGGGAGGAAACCGGAAACTGCAGACAGGAGGAGAATGTGCAAACTCCACACAGATAGTGACCCAAGCCAGGGATCAAACCCAGGTCCTTGAAGCTGTAAAGCAACAGTGCTAACCATCGTGCTACCGTGCCACCCTCTCTGAACTTCTGATTCTGTGTAGGATAGAAATTTTGGGAGAAATATCTTTTCAGAGGGTGGCATGGTGGCACAGTGGTTCGTACTACTGCCTCACAGCACCAATTCAGAATTGAACCTGGTCACTGTCTGTGTGGAGTTTGCACGTTCTCCCTCCGGGTGCTCCGGTTTCCTCCCACAGTCCAAAGATGGTTAGGTTGATTGGCCATACTAAATTGCCCTTTAGTGTCAAGGGGACTAATGGAATAAATGTGTGGGGTTATGAGGAGCGGGCCTAGTTGGGATTGTTGTTGGTGCAGACTCAATGGGCCGAAACTCAGGATTCTATTATTCTATGATCCTATGAGTTTGAGCATAAAGTGCCACTGGAAGTAGTTGAAACAGAGATCCGAACATCTTTCAAAAGAGATATTGATAAATATCCCACATTCCATAAATACTATCATATTCAATTCCAGCTTCGGGTGTCGGTCTGTGTGGAGTTCAGACATTCTCCCTGTGTCTGAGTGGGTTTCCTCTGGGTGCTCTGGTTTCTTCCCACACCCCAAAGATGTACAGGTTAGGTGGATTGGTCATGCTAAACTGCCCCTTAGTGTCCCAAGATGAGCAGTTTTGGGGAGTTAGCGGGATAAATATGTGGGGTTACGGAGATAGAGTGAGAGTGGGCCTGAATAAAATGCTCTCTCCGAGAGTCGGTGCAGACTTGATGGGCCAAATGGCCTCCTTCTGCACTGTGGGTATTTTGTGAATGGATGAGATCAGAACTGCGAGGTTATATTTACCAGGGAAGGCTGAACAAGCTACGGCTCTTACTGGGAAAGAACAGATGATGTGGTCTATCAGAGGTTTTTTGGAATTATAAAAGGGGTTTGATAGGGCAAGCCTATAGAGGATGTTTTTGTTTTAAGGGAGACTGCAACCAGAGGCCATAAATATAAAATAACCACAGTAGATCCAGCAAGGTAATTTGGGAAAATCATCATCTTTGAGAATGAGACAATTGGAACTTGCTACCAGTAGAAGTATACACAAGGGAGAAAGAAAATAGAAGGATACGCAGATGGAATTAGATGGAGAGAGACAGGAGGAGGGTTGTGAAGGGCATAATCATTGAATCCCTGCAGTGTAGAAGGAGACCATTCAGCCCATCGAGTCTGCACTAACCACAATCCCACCCAGGCCCCATTCCCGTAACCCCATATATTTGGCTTGCTAATCCCCCTGATCCTAGGGTCAATTTCTCAAAGCTGATCCTACGGTCAATTTCTCAAGGCCAATCAACCTAACCCGCACAGTTTTGGACTGTGGGAGGAAACCAGAGCATTCAGAGGGAACCCACCCACTCACTGGGTGAATGAGAATGTCCACACAGACAGTGACCCGTGGCCAGAATTGAACCTGGGACTCTGGCACTGTGATGCAGCAATGCTAACCACTGTGCCACCCTATGGGTATGTGGATGGAGTTAGATCAAGAGAGACAGGAGGAGGCTTGCGAAGAGCATAACTGCCAATATAGAGCAGTGGGGCTGAAAGGCCTGTTTCGATACTATAAATTCCATGTAATTCTCTTATTTCATATTAGTGCGATTAAGCACCATTGGAGTGAATTAGGTGTTCTTCAGGTCAAGAGATAGACTTGTTTGAAGGATTACTTTATGATACGTAAGTGTTGCAGGAATTATACAACTTGATGAAATTCATAACCAGGTTGGCCCGTGACCTCAGTTGAAGAGATTAGAGTCATGCAGAATGTGATTTGCTTTTTATTACCAGAGCCAGACAGTGGGTTACATCGAGATTTTACTCTGTCGAGGTTCATTTGTAATTTGATTGCCCTAGAAAAAGGGATATTTTCTTAATGGAAAAAATGATGCAGTGTTGGATTTAGATGACAGCGGTGAAGTTCCGGTAATCAGATTCCATCTGCTGGATCAGATAGGTGCTCACTAAAGGAGGAAAAACTATAGGGCGAAATCTTACCAAAAAAAAGGCACTGTTATTTTCAATGAAAAAACTGTTGTATTTCTCTCCAGAGAAACCTATTAGTTTTCTCTCCAGATTCTGCCACACTCTGTCCAAAAAATCAAGGGGGCGTGATCTACACCATCATAGAGGAGGGGGGCTTAAACCTGCTGGCAAAACCCGTGCCCCGATAACAATAAGAATAAAACGCTTCCCACCCCATCACTGAGGCCTCAAGGGGTTACTCTCTCCACCCCCAATCAGAGCAAACATTCATTCTGACTACCCCTCCCTTCCCAGCCATTATCAGCCCCTTTCCCCCCACAGCCGGAGCTGCCATCCCCGGCTCTTTGCGCCACTCCCAGCCCACAACCATAGCTGCGTTAACCCCATCTCCATTCAGGCTGCCACTTGAGGCACCCACTGGGGCCTGCCCCTTGGCACTGGTTGGCAATGCCAGGCTGGCACTGATGCCAACCTGTACCAGTGGGCATTGTCAGGGAACCGCCTGACCATGTCCCTCATCCCCTACGGCCTGTACTTACCTTTGTGCCCCCAGCAGACCCCCACGAGCGGTTCATGTCTCTGTGAACTTCTAAGCCGGTGTGACATCACAGCTTGAAGACATGGTGAGGAGAGAGGGGGGAGGGGGGGTTAGTTCAATGATATTAAAAGCAGGGTCAGACCCACAACATCACTGGTGAGGAGTGGGCAAGATCCAATGTCGCATTTTTGCAGGCGAGAACTGTGACTTCCAGACCTTGACCCCCCCACCGGTAATCTCAAAGATGCCAAACACTGGATCCAGACTTCACCCTCAGTGTTGATTGGATTGCAGTGAGAGGGCGGAGGAATGAAATACTTATTTTTTTCTGTTTTGTGGAACCAGTTTGCTTAGTGAAGATGTTATGGAACCTCAAGATGTTGTCCAGTCTCCAGCCTTCCCTTGTGCATCACAGTTTCCCTGAATTTACATAAAAGGATCAATGAAGTAGTGTTTAGTTTGAAACCGGTTAGACAACACGCCTGCGCTATTAATGTAATGGAGTTTCCAAGATCAATATGTAACATGAGCACCGTTCAGGTACTTTCCCTCTCCCTGTTGTGAGTTGGCGCAGTGCTGTGCATATTGTTTCCAGCAATGCCACCTTGGCAGGTGTTTTGTTTTCAATTCCCTCATTGTGCTAATGTACTTCCTGGCAAGGGAGGAATGGTGGGAAGATGGCTTGGTGGCAATGTGCCAGGATGTGTGTGCGCCCAGCAGTGATTGAGAAATAAATGTGGGCAGCGCGGTGACACACTGGCTAGCACTGCTGCCTCACAGCGCAAGGACCCAGGCTCGATTCTCGGCTTGGGTAACTGTCTGTGGCGGAGTCTGCATGTTCTCCCCATGTCTGTGTGGGTTTCCTCCAAGTGCTCCGGTTTCCTCCCACAGTCCAAAAGATGCGCTAGTTAGGTGCATTGGCCATGCTAAATTCTCCCTGAACAGGTGCTGGAATGTGGCGACTAGGGGATTTTCACAGTAACCTCATTGCAGCATTAACGTAAGCCTATTTGTGACACTAATAAATAAACTGAAACATTGATCAGCACATGGGGAAGAATCCCCCTCCTCCACTTCAAAATAGCAAATTCCACCATCTGCTGCGGCGGGATTCGAAGCCGGATCCTCAGAACATTAGCTGAGTCTCTGGATTAATAGTCTAGTGGTAATATCACTAGGCCATCGCCTCCCTATCATTTGAATTCAATTCATAGAATCAGAATCCCTACAGTGTAGAACTAGGCCATTTGGTCCATTGAGCCTGTACCAACCACAATCCCACCCAGGCCCTATTCCCGTAACCCCACACATTTACACCGCTGATCTCCCAAACACTAGGGTCAATTTAGCACGGCCAATCCACTTAACACGCGCATCTTTAGACGGTAGGAGGAAACGGGCGCACCTGGAGGAAATCCACGCAGACATGGGAAGAATGTGCAAACTCCACGCAGACAGTAACCCGAGGCCAGAATTGAACCTGGGCCCCTGGCGCTGTGAGGCAGCAACGCTAACCACTGTGCTGCCCTTTTGAGATCTGTTATATCCCCCGGCAATGGCAAAGGGGACCTCACAACCACGAGTGCTTGTCATCCAAGTCTTTGATAGTGCTGCACTTGCTCACTTTACGGTACTGTAGTATCAGCCTAGATTATGTGCTCTAAAGTTCGGGCTTGAACCCATAACCTTCTGACTGGGAGACCAGAGAACTACCAACTGAAACAAGCCTGATACAACTGGCCAACAAAGGTTGACTATTATCTTTTGGAGAATTGAGATAAGGTTGGGGTGGGGGGAGAACATGAATGGCGGGAAAGCTAAAAATGGTTCTTTGTTAAAAAGAATTGAAAATCACAAGGAATTTTTTTTTGGGAATTCCAAAAATTCTGCATTCAGCAGAGATAATCCAGTTTGAAATTGAAATTGAATTGAACTAACCGGAAGGCAATGGCCTGGTGGTGTTATTGCTAGACTATTAATCCAGAAACACAGCTAATGTTGTGGGGACTTGGGTTCGAATCCCACCACAGCAGATGGTGGAATTTGAATTCAATAAAAAATATCTGGAATTAAGAATCTACTGACGGCCAAGAAACCATTGCTGATTGTTGGTAAAACCCAGCTGGGTCACTAATGTCCTTTAGAGAAGGAAATCTGCCATCCTTATCTGGTCTGGCCTGCATGTGACTCCAGAGCCACAACAATACTTTCTGAAGTGGCCTAGCAAGCCACTCAGTTCATGGGCGAATAGATTCTGACCCACCCAGCGCTGCCCATGTTCCATGAATGAATTTAATTTTTCTTTCTCATCTAGGTTTTATTTGAGCTTTTTTGTGTAGGTCCCTTATCGCAGCATTGCAATTGTGGCATCAATAATGCAGTGGTTAGTTCAAAAGCAGCCAGGGAACAGGCCCATGCTATGAAGATAAGTAATATCAAAATCAGTGTGCACTGTGACCGCTGTTTTAGCCTGCTCCACGATATCTTTGGGTTTGTTGATATTGTTTTCAACTGCCTGGGCACTAAACAATATTCTCACTAAACTGGGCAGCTGCAGTGATATAAAGACCAGGGCCAAGATGGTTGGGAGGGAAGAATCTCTGATTAGGGAGTCAGGCCTAGGAAGGGATGGGTTTGCTGGGCTGAATGGCCTTCTGTCACGTTTTTATCTTATTTTGGTTCTGCAGTCTTTCTGACGAGATGTTAAAACTGATTCCTGAGATTTTGACTACCGCTCTCAAGCTACGGTTGTCTATTTTTAAGCCAAACGCATTTACTTTCACCAGGCTGGTTCCTCTTCTTTTGCAAAGCTTACAGGAAATGAGCTGAAAGAGAGAAAAGAGAGTGTTTGACATTTGCTTTTTTTTTAATTGTCCCACTCCATTCTACTTGAGACAAAGCAGAAACGAAACGTTTTCAAAGTGAATGTTGCAGGCCCAGTTCCGCTTTTTAATTCCACTCAATGCACTGAACTGAAGTGGGCCTATGGATTAGGATGACCTTGTGTAAGATGCTCTTCTGCACTGTGGTGATGCCAAAACTTTAACATAATTGAGCAGTGCTTTGACAGCACTGCAGCCCCACCTCGGTTGGGCGTCTTCCTGGAGTTTTCATCACATGATCTCTCACTGCCCCACGCACACAAGATTGCCATCGATCCCCCTGATGTATCCATTCTCATTACCCCACCATCCCGCGCTAATTGAGATTACCCAGTGAGATCGCCAGCTAGTCCTCCAAATGCAAGAAAACACAAGCTGCATTTGTACAACCTGTCCTAGCAATCGATCTTTCTGCACTACCCCCAAGGCCAATTTATGCTTAATTGTACCATACGAGGCACTTATCCTAGTCAGTGTCTTGGCAACATGTCCCCTAATGTCTGGCCCAGGCTATTATTCTGAGTGGAACATTTGGGAGATGCTTGAAGCTAAGAAATCTTGTATACCCCAGATAGTCGTTAGTATGTGCAGTAACCTCCCCCCATTACATTCAACACACACTGACACTGGGTGGGATTTTCTGCCCCCTCCCCCTCAGTGTGTTTAATGGCAGAGACAGTCCTTCATTGTCCAGCAGCAGGATTGTCCGGTCCACCACTGTCAAAGGGGTTTTGAGTTGTTTGCACTCTCCACTACCAGGAATCCCGCTGGCAGGAACGGCTGGAAAACCCCACCCCTATACACACACACATACATGCACTGTACATGCACAATACACACACCATACACGCACTATAGACACATATACACACACTATACACATGCTATACACATTATGCAAACAATACACACACAATAGACACATATACACATACAATACACATATATGAAGATATATATACGCACAGTACACAATACATATGCACATATACACTGACATTATACATATGTACATATATATGCAATACACACACACATATATATACATGTATATATACATATACACATACACACAATACACACACATATATATTATATGCACATACAAAATACAGTACTCGCAGACTTAAAATGATGGATTTTTGTTAGTTAAATGTATGAAGAATATCAGAGGTTAGTAAATGGCTTTGACTCTCAGATTAACCGTGGTTTAACTGAATGGTGGAGTACAGAATTGAGGGGCAGATTGGCCTCCTTATTGCTGGAATATGTCTTGACATGTTACAAAGATGTAGTGTAATTGAAAGGCTTAGTAGGGACTGGGTTGTAAGTTCCAGTGACGGTGATGTACGAGGGACCGTGTGACTGTTATACTGACTGTGTCCTTGAACGTCCATGTGAATTCAAAAACCTTTTCAAAGTCTCTGAGGTTAAAATGAGGGCCTTTAAAGACAAAAGGCAAAGAAAAGCCACAAGACGTTTAGTCATTAAGCTGGCGGTGGTTTGAAGTGCCGATGTAATGGGAATAAATGCGTGTAACCACACTTAGTGGTCTCCGCTTATATTAATATCTTCAGCAGCAGAATTTACAACTGGATCTGCTGATTCATCTGAGTTTTAATCCACAACTGAGACAAGCCAATTTGCGTGCAAGAGAGATGTACAGTAAAGAGCTGAGCAGTTACTGTAACCTAAACATCTGCCTGTGATGTGCATGAAGTAAGTGAACAGCGCAACGATTGTTTTATTTTTTGATCTTCCCTGGCGGGGATTGGCGTGATCTCACCACCTCACTAAACCGCTCAGTTCAGCAGCTCAACTGGTGAAACAGGTCAAGCCCAGTCAAAACCTGCTCCACTCCTGTTTGGTGGGAGCAGGCCATTCCATCCTACACTGAGCCACCTGCCACAGAACCAAGGCCAAGAACGACATCTAGAGTTGAAGCGAAGAAACCTGGAATCTGCCTTAATAATAGGGCCTGAAATTGGGCCTACTGAACAGAAATAGCTCATCCCCAATAGAAAATTACCAGTGAAAATCCTTCGCACAAAGCTTACACCCTTAAAAGGCTATGGTATTCCGCTGACTACCTTATAATTTGATCGAAGTACCATTCTCTCATCATCCCTGGATCTTCAACAGCTCCTGGCCCAGCCATCCTCATTTTGAAATCGTTCCCTAGCTTTGCCCCCTCCATGTCTGTGTAGTCTCCCACTGCCCTTCGCAGACTCTGCATTTCCTCCTATTCGGACGTCTTGTGCATCCCCAGGTATCCTTCACACGCCACCACTGCTGGCCAAGCTTTTAGTCATTTAGGCCTTAAACTCAAGAAGTTCCTCGCTACACCTCGGCCGGAAATTTACCGAGTCGCCGCCACAGGAATCGGACCTGGCAAGGGACGGACCATGACAAGGTCCGTTGACCTCGGATGGGATTTTACAGATTCGGGAAGAGTGAGGCCAGAAAATCCTGCCCCCCCCCACCCCCCCCTCCTATTTTTTCTTTATTCTATCATGAAATGTGGGCAGCACTGTCAAGGCCAGCGTATCTTATCCTGGCCTTATTGCCCTTGTATTAAGTGCCTGGCTGGCCATTCCAGGGGGCAGCTCAGAATCAGCCACACTGGAGTACATGTAGGCCAGCCTAAGCCAGATGGATCTTTCTCCACACCCTAGCTATGACTGTAACCCTACATTCTGCACTCTCTCCTTTTCTTCTTTATGAATGGTATGTTTTGTCTGTTGGTGCACAAGGAACAATACTTTGCACTGTATACTAATGCATGTGACAATAATAACTCAAATTTCCTTCTCTGAGCAATGTGCCAGGTATTTTTTTTTAACAACAATTGATGATAGTTTCATGGTCACATTTGCTGAGACTGGATTTACGTTCCAGCCTTGTTCATTGAATTTAAATGCCACCAGCTGCCATGGTGGGATTTGAACCCATGTCCCCTGAATATTACTCTGGGTCTACTGGATTGACATTACCAGGACGCCACCATTTCCCCACTATCTAATTGTATAATTGACACAACTCACTACCTCTCTCTTCTTTTCAGGTGCGCTTTAATACATCCCTCTCTGATTCAGCTTTTGGTTGCTTGCTCTAATAATACCCCTTTACGTGGCCGAACAATACATTTTGTCTGCTTATGCTACTGTGCAGGTCTTTGGGGCATTGTACTCTTTAGGGGCTATACAAATGTACGTTTTTGTTGGAATAGCTAATTTGAATGGAAAAGTAATGGTTAAAAAAAGCTTCTTTAAAGCTTTATCATGTTGTATTCCTTTACGGATAGTGATTCTGAGTCCAGCGTCTGGTTTCTCTGTGACTGGTTAGTCAGTCACGTCCTATTGCAGATACCTGGCAGGTTTAGTATCAGTGACTCCCTGAATACATTTGTCTCGTTTGGTTCGCTTTCCCCGCGGCTTTCAAAGTCGTGCTGCTGAATGTGACCTGAGCTCCCCAGCACAAAACCGAGAGAGCCGGCCCCCTCTGCTGGTGCCGTCTTGTCAAGCTGTTTGGCTAATTGCTGAAACAAGTGCTCCACAGCCGCTTTGCTGCTGCAATGGCTGCTTCCGGAGGGCCCTTGGATGAGTAACACACGGGTTCAAATCCCACCGTGGCAGCTGGTGGAATTTAAATGCAATGCAAAAGGCTGAGATGTAAATCAAGTCTCAGGCAGATTGTGACTTGCGTTGGCCCCACAGAAGAAACAGTTAACTCTTACTATACCGGTTAATACATGGAGCAAGATGTTACCCCTAAACTGATCTCTCCCCTCCCTTGTGTGCACACAAGTTTACATCTAGAAGGTTTGCATTTATGTAGTGTTTTTCATGCCTTGGAGAGAGTGCAAAGAAGGTTTACCAGGATGTTTCCTGGTCTGAAGGATTTGAGGTATGAGGAGAGTTTGGATGAACTGCATGGTAGATTGTTGCATAAAGTTAAATCTCACAGATCCAGGCTGAGGTACCTAAATGGATACAAAATTGGCTTCTTGGTAAAAGCCAGAGGGGTAGAGAGGTGTTTTTCAAATTGGAGGCCTGTGACCAGCGGTGTGCCTCAGGGATCAGTGCTGGACCCACTGTTATTTGTCATTTATATTAATGATTTGGGTGAGAATATAGGGGGCATCTTTAGTAAGTTTGCAGATGACAGCAAGATTGGTAGCATAGTGGACAGTGAAGAAAGTTATCTCCGATTGCAACGGGATCTTGATCAATTGGGCCAGTGGGCTGACGAATGGCAGATGGAGTTTAATTTAAACAAATACGAGGTGATGCATTTTAGTAGACTGAACCAGGGCAAGACTTACTCAGTTAATGGTGGAGTGTTGGGGAGAGTTACAGAACAAAGAGATCTAGGGATACATGGTCTTAGCTCCTTGTAAGTGGAGTCTCAGGTGGACAGAATGGTGAAGAAGGTATGTGATAGTATGCAGGGGGGTCCATAGGTCCAGCAGCACAGTGTGGTCAATGAAGACCAGATCAGCATGGAGATAGAGGCGGGAACCAGCAGAGTGGATCAGGAGCAGTGCTGCACTTGGGCAGAAAGATGTTGCGCTCACCTCAAAGTCTCTCATGAACTGTGAGCCACCTTGTGCATGCCACTCATTAGCAACTGGGTTTTAAACCGACATAACTTTACGCTGGCGTGACGCAAGATTGATAGGCCTGATGGGATGCCGGCAGGCCGCTGTTTTAATGAGCATTCAAGGGGCGCAAATGCATTCAAACACCATCCAGCGGGAAAGCCCACCTTTGGGAGAATTGCAGCGTGGTTTTAGGCTGGCGGATTTCTGGCTTTTTGGCTCCCGCTCAGTCCTCTGGCACCAGCACTAAACCCCCGCCACTAAACCCGCCACGGATAGGATGGGAGAATCCTGGCCTGTTGTAATGTAGGAGATGCAGTAAGCCAACCTACGCATTACAAAATTCCCACAAGCAGCAATGTGATGACCACATAATCTGTTTTTACAATATTGATTGAGGAATAAATATTGATCAGGGCACCTGAGAAATTCCTCTTATCTTGAAATAGCACCACCCTGAGCACACAGGCAGACACGCCTCCATTTGTTTGTTCATCCAAAATGTGGCGGCCGGGATTTTCCAACCTCATCTGCGGCTGGGATTCTCCAGTCCTGCTGCAGCGAATGGACATTTGGCTGAGCGCCAAATTCTCCATTCCTGCAGGCAGCAGTCACAGGATGTGCAAGACTGGAGAATTTTGGCCGACATCTCCAACAGTGCAGTGCTCCCTCAGTACCACACTGGGCCTGCCTTGATTTTTATGCTCAAGTAGCCCTGGAGTGGGACTTGCGCATCTACACACATGCACTCGCACGCACATGCATGCATGCATGCTTACAGACACGCACACACATATGCACATGGACGCACACACGCACATATGCACGGACGCACATATGTGCACGCACGCATGCACGCACGTGTGCGCGCACACACTCACGCACACATGCACATACACACATGCACACACACACACATTACATACAAACACACATGCATATATATATATATTCTGATAAGACAGAAAGGAGGGTACTCTGAATGCAGAGGTTATTCAACAAACTAATTCAATGAAACTTTGTATTATGAAGCAGCATTAGGTTGTACTAATGAGATTGGTGGCATTAGTTCCTGCAGAACAGGTTCCTTATCCACTTAAGGGGCAGTTAATCCTGTATGTGCAATTATGTATTAACAGGGCCTTCTCCTTACGCATCCTGTTGGGGCTCTGCTGTTAGAAACTTGGAACAGTATTAACACATTAATGAGCAATGGCCCAATTCCTTGTTGTAATGCACCTTTTTTTTGCTGCAGAGGATGTGCTGAGTAAAGATACTGGAGAATGTGCAATATGCCTTGAAGAACTGCAGCAGGGAGATACCATTGCACGCCTGCCTTGTCTATGCATCTACCATAAAGGGTGAGTTGGCTGAGGAGCTGAGATTATTGCTTTAAGCGCATGCCTTGGAGTGTCAAGAATTATTATATCCAAGGAGGAGACTTCTGATAGAAATCATGCCAATGCTTTCAATACAGTAATGCCACAATCCACCAGCATGCAGTGACCTCTGAGTAACACCAGTTTGGAACATTTTGAGCCAGTCATTTCAGGAGACTGCTGTGTAAGTGATTAGACTCACAAAAAATCACTCCCAAAATGCTGTGTCCAAGAAAGTTCAGACTCGCAGCTCTTATTAAAGAGTTGTTTCCAGTTGCCTTTGAGCCTTCCTGCCAGAAAGGCCAATGACAATTTCACAGGCAAGTCACACTGGGCCGAGGTGGTCAATATGATCCCTCCTGCCTCCACGCAGTCAAACAGCCTTTTCACCCATTTCCAGTACTTTTAAAAGCAATAAATGGGAGTGTTCAGATGAAATAAATAGTGATGTCATAGAATCATACAGTCCCTACAATGCAGAAGGAGGTCATTTGGCCCATCGAGCCTGCACTGACAACAATCCCACCCAGGCCCAATCCTCATAATCCCTACATATTTACCCAGCTAATTCCACTAACTCTAAGTAGCAATTTAGCATGGCCAATCAACTGACCTGCACATTTTTAGAATTTATAGAGCTTTTTTTTTAATTCTCCAGGAATGCTCACAAGAGTGTCCAAGAGATTAATGCCCAAATCCTGGAGGCTCCAGAATATTCTAGTAGTGTTAGAAACCCTACACTGGGCCTCTTACTTTAACTCAGTTGACTCAGCATTATTGCCAGTGGCTTTGAAGTAAGTTGCTCTTACCCACTTTTGGCCAGGGATTAATCCTTGATAGGAGCAGAGACTTCACAATAGTTACCAGTCTGATTTGGCCAGGGGTTTATTGCACTTGACTCTTCACAATTGGATTTCTTTCATTGATTTCCAAAAGAGAGCAGCTCAGCCAGGAGTGCTGTTTAGTCAAGAGGCACTGTGGAGAACTGGAAAAAGGATTTCACGGTTTCTCATTCTATTGAAGTGTTAAAGAGAAATGTTCTTTTCCTTGAGGCCTCAGAGATCTCTTTCCCACTCCCCCTCAGTGCCCCCAGCTAACACTTGTGTCCTTCTTCCAGCCATCCCCACAAAGCTCACCCAGTTTTAGTCAGAGTGTTCTTTAGACCTCAGTGTCTTGTATCCCTTGCAGTTTGCATTGGCGCAGATGCAACTGAAACATTAAAGCCCGCTGAAAAATGTACAGAGGAAAAATCAATGTGGGATTGGGAGGGTGTCCTGTTTTTGCTTTGGAGTGCAGTGAGTGGAATGATGGAATATTTATCAGCAGCAATTTGCATTTTCATAGCACCTTTCCAAATAAAAGCATCTCAAAGTGCTTTACAGCCACCAAACTGAGCAAGAAGTGCGAGGTGTAGGATCCTAGTGCTGGACCTCTGGAAAGTTTAAAGTTTATTGATTAGTAGGCTTAACTAACACTGCAATGAAGTTACTCCACGCCTGTCACACCTCACTGTCAGGAAGTAGTAGGTTGTCATGGGAGACTAGCAGGGAAGTTTGGGCCTGCACAGGATGAAGAACGAGGAAAGTAAAGGAGGGAGACAGCAGGCGTGCCAGGAGGAAAAGCGTAAATGCAGAAAGCAATAAGAAAATGACTGGCTCTCTGGAAATTTGAAAGGCACCACACTCCTTTGAAATTGAGCCTGTCTCACAAATAAAACCTGATTGACGATTCCATTATGTTACCTGTGCGTAAATTCTGAATGTCTCCATTCCGTGCAATTGGCTTTGAGAAAGTGCTTTCTTTCAACTGTACAGTCTTGTGGATGTAGGCTTGGCTTAACAATAATGTTGTGTCTACTTCTCCCTCCAGATGTATAGACTCTTGGTTTGAAGTGAATAGGTCATGTCCTGAGCACCCATCAGATTAACAGATGAATGGAACCAACTGTTTGCTGTTGCTATAAGGTAATTCCTTTCTAAGCTTAGTCTCCAGCAGACCCTCGAGCTCCTCAACGTAGGATTGCTATCAAAACTGGCTTTTGTCTGCTTGACTGACGCTACAGTGGGACACAAGTCACTTCCACTCACTGAAGTCTCTGGAAGGCTGTTTAATGGCAGTCACCAAATGATATTTTGATCGGTGACGCATACAGGATCACGTACCCTACTATATCCAACATGCGAATAGCATGCTCATGATGACTTCAATATTCAGTTTGCATTCGCATTCACTGGAATCAGTGAGTTTGTCCTATCTATTGCAATGCTTCTGAATGGAAATGAGCTTACATTATTGAAACTGGCGGATGAGTCATGTACCTCCATTCATGCAGACAAGGACTGTTTAGATTATGAAATGATTTTCTAAGTCTAATTGTTTTAACTGTTACCAATTATCAGGGAGGAGATGATTTGCCTGCAGTATTTGTTAGGGTCATTGGCTTATTTCTCTTTATAGCTCCCACTCGTTCCATTGACATTTTCTGACGGCATTCGACTTCATTTCAACTAATAAATCTCACTTATGTGCGCACACCAGTCGATGGACAAATAATCTGCTTCCTACACTTTGTTCACTTAGCTAGGGATGCTCATTGAAATGATTCACCTTCTGTTCCGTGTCTTGAATATTCTCTAATGTAATTGCAAATATCCTGAAATATAAAATGTTTCCTGTCGCAGTCAGACACGCTTGTATTCGAGTTATGGCTGTGGAGGATGCATCCACTCAAGTCTATCCTTTTGCATTTTTCACAGAGATAATGAAGGGTTTCCCTTAAATGCAGTTTACAGCTGCAGGCTGTGGAACCTGCCCTGGAGGTTTGATGGCCGCAATAGGCTGTCAGTTCGATATGACGTACCATAGAATCATACAATCCCTACAGAGCAAAAGGAGGCCATTTGGCCCATCGAGTCTGCACCGACCACAATCCCACCCAGGACTTATCCACGTAACCCCATTTACTTACTGTCACAGTCATGCCACAAATCACAGAATCATTGAATTCCTACAGTGCAGAAGGAGGCCATTCAGCCCATTGAACCCCCCCCTCCCCCGACAACAATCCACCCAGGCCCTATCACTAGAATGCCACATATTTAACCTGCTAATCCCCTGACACTAAGGGGCAATTTAGCCTCTTCGCTAAATCGGACATCTTTGGACTGTGGGAGGAAACTGGAGCACTCGGAGGAAACCCACGTGGACACGGGGACAATGCGCAAACTGCACACAGGCAGTGACCCGGGGCTGGAATCAAACACTGGTCCTTGGCGCTGTCTAACCACTTTGCCACCGTGCTGCCTCTAATCATATATGGTGTGATTAGCTTCAAAGAAGCTTTGAAGCCAAAGGAGGCCATGCAGTTTGACCCATTGTGCCTAAGCTGTGTCTTTGTAAGAACCATCCAAATAGTTCCACTCCTCAGCACTTTTCCCAGAGCCCTTCAAATTTTTACCTTTCTGTGGGCCGGATTTTCCGGCCACTATCACCCCAGAACCAGAAAATCCTGTCCAATGTTAATGGACCTTTGCATAATCCACACCCCCGCCCCCCCCACCCTGCCTACCCACTACAATTCCCCTGGCGGGTGGGAAGCATATCCCCATTCAGGCGTTCTTCACATATAAGGGAAAGGGAAGTAACTACATGAGGTACAAAGAGATAGAAGATTATGCAGATAGGGTGACATGGAGAAGGTTGGAGAAGTGGAACAAAGCATGGGACAATTGGACCAAGTAGCCTGTGTCTGTATTTACATTTTACGTACTTCACAGAGTCGTAGAATCCTTACAGTGCAGGAGGAGGAGGCCATTCGGCCCATCGAGTTTGCACCAACCACAGTCCCAACCAGGTCCTATTCCTGCAACCCCTCTCACTTGTCCCTGCTGGTGTCACTGACAGTAAGGGACAATTTAGCACGGTCTATCAACCTAACCCACTGTGGGAGGAAACCAGAGCATCTGGAGGAAAACCACACAGACAAGGGGAGAACGTGTAAACTCCACACAAACAGTGACCAAAGCCGGGAATCGAACCCGGGTCCCTGGCGCTGTGAGGCAGCAGTGCTTGCCATGGTGCCACCGTGCCACCCCTGGATTCCGTGAATCCAGCTTCATTTTGAAGGTTGCTTGTGAATCTCTTTTCGACACCCTGTCAGCTCATGAGTGTTCCAGACCCTAACAATTGATGAGTTTTATTTCAGCAAAGGTAAAAACTGGGCAAACAGTGCTGTGATTTTGCATAATCTCTCCCTGCAAGATTTAAACCACAAATTGTTGGGTTGTTTGGTGAATCTGAAGTAAAACTCTACAGTCGAAAAGTTTGGAGCATCTGGTCATTGGGCAAGAATTTTTTTTGACAAAAAGAGCGACGGAACAATTTTTGCTATTTAGCCATGACATCTGATCTCTCCAATTTTTTTCCATCAGGAATGTTCAGGCATGGGCCTTAAAACACACATCTGCAATATTGGGCAATATTAAGTTTAAATTTATTTATTGGTGTTCGGCCAAGTTACAAGTAGTAGTGCTTGTGTTACAAACAGAACAGGTGCTGGTTAGGTGCATTGGCCATGCTAAATTCTCCCTCAGCATACCCAAACAGGTACCAGAGTGTGGCGACTAGGGGGTTTTCACATTAACTTCATTGCAGTGTTAATGTAAGCCTATTTGTGGCACTAATAAAGAAATTTTAATTTTTTCGCGCAGTGAGTGGTTAGGATTTGGAAAGCACTGCCTGGGGGGTTTAAAGTTTACTTATTATTACTTCAGAGCCTGTTTGGGTACTATAAGGGAGAATTTAACATGGCCAATGCACCCAATCAGCACGTCTTTCGGACTGTGGGAAGAAACTGAAGCAGCTGGAGGAAACCCACGCAAACACTGGGAGAGTGTGCAGACTCCTCACAGATAGTGACCTAAGCCAGGGATCAAACACGGATCCCAGGAACTGTGAGGCAGCAGTGCTAACCACTGTGCGGCTGCAAGTTTAAGAGGGAATTGGGTCACTATCTGAAAAGGAAGAATGTCAAGAGTTACGGGGAGAGAGCGGGGGAGTGGCATTAGGTGAATTTCTCATTTGGAGAGACACGATATGCCGAATGGCCTCCTGTGCTATAGTAATTCTGTGATGCTCTGGCCCAATATTACTAACAGGTTAACAGGCCGACACTGGCTGTGTAATCTGCTGAGCAGAAGCCATTTCATTCCAAAGTGCCTCAGTCAATGAGATAAAGTGCAGGTGTCCTTTATTTTTGAACTACCCTACTTGTCTAATTTGAAACCAGTTGCTCAGGGCATCCATGAAGAGGGTAGATGATGGCCTTTGATGTTTCCATACATTCTTCCTCATGTTTGAGATGTAAATAGTGAAGAAGCACTTTTGAATTCTCTGCATTCAATGTCACAACTCTCCGAGGTGCGGTTAATTAATTTCAGATTTTGTTCCTTCATCAGGTTTTCCTGTACCTCTGTCAATGGAACAACTTGTTCAACTAATCAGGGGCTGTGACTGAATTCGCGAAAGGCGAGGAGATACTTAAAGAGTACGATGATCATTGCTGCTTCCTTAGACTGTTGAATAGGAAAACTTATCTTCTTCCTTTATAAATGATGGCTACAGATTCAGCGTCGCCACATCCCTCATTTCCTTCTGGGTTTTGTTTTGGAATCCCCATGGATTGGCTCTGTTGCCATTTGGACATGTTGTGCCAAATATATATATAATGTATTTAATATATGTATATATATATGAAGGACACACGCAGGATAAAATGGTTTTTCTTTATGTATTCAGCCAATGTTTAATTGTATGGTAATTAGTTTGTGCCTTTCTACCTTTTTTTGATTCGAAAGCACACGCTGATTGATTTGTTCATGTTATTAATTGTTTTCTATACGTTTCTTTTTGCACTGTAACTGTGCAGCTGTAGCCATTTGTGAGAGATGTGTGAATGGCTCAGTGTTTGATGTTAAAAATATTGGGATAGGGTTGGTGAAACCCTAGGATATAACTGGAACTTTCTGCCCAAAACACACACACACACGTGCACAGGCCCACATATACACATGCACACACATGTGTGCGTACAGGCACACATATACATACATGCACGCGTGCGCATGAGTGCATAGGCATACATATACACAAAGGACACATGCGTGCACACACACATGCACAGACACATGCACATGTGCACACAGGCACAAATCTACACATGTACACACGCAGGCACACATATACATATGCGCACACATATACATACACACACACACACACAACTCAATGCAGGTAGCAGCGAGTGATAGTAGTCCAGTTCAATTTTCAGATGACACATGGCAAAGTGAAATTCAAGTTAAATGGTTTGAACAGAATTTTGGACCTGTGCTTTATCAGCATTTTGCACACATGTATACAGAGGAAGAGCTGTAATGATGGACCATGATCATAGTGTGATTTAGGGCAAACAAGCGAACAAGCCTGTCCTTCCCTGAAGATTCTGGACCTGTTAAATAGATGAGCTTGCAAGGACTGAGTGATGTGATGGGTTAACATTCATCCTTTGGGACCAGGCTTCTGATTCAGCCTCGAATGATAAAAATGAAGTCTCCTCTTGCTGTTGGCACCATGAATCTGGCGGACAGACCAGTCAGCCTGGTAGGGGCTTGGGGGGAGGGAGGGGCGTGGGGGGGTGTTGGGGCGTTGGGGGGGGGGGTGATGAGAGTCGTGACATGGCTCCCAAGAAGCGCAGGTTTGCAATGTAATATTGACCACATTCCAGCACTCCTGCTCAGAGAAGGATCCTATAAGAAAGGCTGACATCACATTAGTATGTCACTCTTCCATGGCTGGAGTTCAGATACATTATTGGAGAATCTACTTCATGACCATGGGAAAGCTCGATGCTAACCGTGAGTGCCAAAAGTAGGAAGATGTTCCATCGTTCTCCATCGATTAGCCAAAAAGGATAAAGGCGCATTTGCGTATTATAGCGGCACCTTTCCTTAACCTGTGGGCAGCACAGAGTCTATACAGTTTTTTTTTTAAGAAATGAACTGAGTAATAATTGCTAGCAGTTAATGTTATTGCAGGAAACCCCTGTAAACTGTGCTCCTTCTTTAGGGGTGACCATGTCTCCACCTCTGGGAGGAAGATGAGATATTATCATAAACAAATCAACAGAAAAAAAAATCAATAAATTGACTATATTAAAAAGAAAATGGATTATTTGATGCCTCCTTTGAGAAACTGGAACATATGAAGTTGATGATGAGATGTTGATACAGGATTTGAGTGACGTTTGTCGTGGAGTTTCAACCTTGGGCAGGATTTTCCGGCGGCGCTCACCCCAAAGTCGGAAAATCCCGCCCCAGGTCAACGGAGCTTTGCATGGTCTGCACTGCCCACTCCCGCCATCTGCCTATGATTCCCATGGTGGACAGGAGGGGAAAATTCTCTTGTTTACAGAGAAATCACGGTGCTCTAAACTAAAAGCCAACTGCTCAGCAAAACTGCCAGTTCCAAGTACAGACTTTCTAGTCGAATTGGATTATGTGAAGAAAGAATTTGCTTTTATAAAGCATTTTGCATACCTCAGGACATCCTAAGGCCATTGATGCCCTCCTGGAGTGCAGCCACTATTGATATGTAGGGAAACACAGCAGTCAATTTGAACACAACAAAGTTCTGCAAAAGGCAGATAAATAATGACCAAGTAATTATTTTTAGAGAGATTTGGTTGAGGGATAAACCTTAGCCGAGACATTGGGAGAAACATCCCTTCTCTGACACATTTTATATCTACCCGAATGAGCAGGTAGGACCTCAGTTTAATGCTTCCTGTAAAAGATAGCACTCTTTACATTGCAACATTCACTCAGTACTGATTTTTGTGCTCAATGCTTCGGAGTGGGACTTGCACCCACAACTTTTTGACTCAAAGATGAGATTGCTGTAATTGAAAAGATAAAATTTGTATGATTATAAGGAAAGGGCAGAGAAGTAGGACTGATGGAGTGGCTCTTCCCACGCACCCTGGCATGATTGGTGGCAGCCTCCTTTGTTAATTCCCAACCAAATGTCTCATGACTTCCATGTTCAAGGGACAAAGGACGGCATGGTGGCACACTGGTTAGCACTGCTGCCTCACAGTGCCAGGGACCCATGTTTGATTCTGGCCTTGGGTGACTGTTTGTGTGGAGATTGCATGTTCTCCCTGTGTCTCCAAGTGCTCCGGTTCCCCCCTCCCCCCACACACAGTCCAAGATGTGCAAGTTAGGTGGATTGGCCATGCTAAATTGTCTCTTAGGGTCTCAAGATGGGCAGATTAGGGAATTAACTGGGTAAATACATGGGATTACAGGGATTGGCCTTGGGTGGGGGGAATACTCTATCAGAGAGTTGGTGCAGACTCAGCAGGCTGAATGGCCTCCTTCCGTACCATAGGGATTCTATAAATCAAACTCCCAGTTTAGTTGCGGGTGATTTGTAACTTGCTTTGATCCAACAACTGATGTGCCTTCATGACGTTTGCATTGACCTAAGGTTCTTGCAGTCAAGCCAAGGGGAACTTTCATAATGACCCACAGATGTTCTCAGTTTTTAAAGAAAAATTCAAGGCATTCAGGCAGATCCAACATGGTTTTGTGAAAGGGAAATCGTGTTTAATCAATTTATTGCCATTCTTTGAAGGAATCACGTGCAGTGGATGAAGGGGAACTAGTGGATGTACTGTATTTAGATCTCCAGAATGCATTTAATGAAGTGCTACATCAAAAGTTTTATTGCAGAAAATGAAAGGTCATGGTGTGGGGGGAAAGATATTGGCATGGATAGAAGATTGGCTAGCTAACAGGAAACAGAGTTGGCTTAATTGGGCAGTTTTCTGGTTGGCAGGATGTGATGAGTGGTTTGCCACAGTGCTGGGTCCTCAACTTTTTGTAATTGACTTGGATGAAGGGTCAAAGGTATGGTTGCTCAATTTGCTGATGGCACAAAAATAGGTAGGAAGGTAAATTGTGAAGAGGACATAAGGAGGATACAAAGGGACCACAGGTGAGTTAAATGAGTGGGCAAAACTCTAGCAAATAGAGGATAATGTGGGCAAATGAGAAATTGTTCATTTTGGCAGGAAGAATAAAAAAAATCTAAAGGGTGAGAGATTGCAAAGCTCTGAGGTGCAGAGGGATCAGGGCGTCCGAATGCATGAATCACAAAAAACTAGTATGCAGTTACAGCAAGTAATTAGGAAAGCTAATAGCACATTATAATTTACTATAAAGAGAATTGA
The DNA here is from genome assembly GCF_965287045.1 of Carcharhinus amblyrhynchos. Classification (NCBI taxonomy): domain Eukaryota; kingdom Metazoa; phylum Chordata; class Chondrichthyes; order Carcharhiniformes; family Carcharhinidae; genus Carcharhinus; species Carcharhinus amblyrhynchos. Next base: position 20,425,124 of record NC_137325.1, on the reverse strand, counting down.
TTACAAAAGTAGGGTTGTTATGCTTCAGTTGTACAGGGCATTAGCAAGACCACATGTGGAGTACTGTGTACAGTATTGGTCTCCTTATTTGAGGAAAGATATACATGCATTAGAAGCTTTTCAGAGAGGGTTTACCAGATTAATACCAGGAAGGAATGAGCTGCCTTATGAAAAAAGTTGGAGAGGTTAGGTTTGTATCCACTAGAATTTAGAAGAGTAAAAGGCGATCAAAACATTTACGATCTTGAGGGGTGTTGCCAGGATTAATCCTCTTGTCAGGGAATTTAGAACTATGGGTCACTATTTAGAAATAAGGGATCGCTCATTTAAGACAGATGAGGATTTTTTTTCTCTCACAGGGTTGTGAATCTCAGGAAAGTTACTTCCTCCAAAGGCAGTAGAAAGCAGAGTCTTTGAATATTTTTAAGGATGAGCTAGATAGATTCTTGATTAACAAGGGGGTGAAAGGTTATCCGGGTAGGCAGTAACGTGGGGTTGAAGTTACAAGCAGATCAGACATGATCTTATTGAATGATGGAACAGGCTTGAGGGGCTGAGTGGCCTACTCCTGTCTCTAATTCACAATTGCCAAGTTAACACTAGACAAAACAATATTTTCTTCCCCCTCAACAACCCCCCTCATGAACAAAAGTCTCGGGCTTGTTAATCCTTCCTTGCTGATAACTATGCCAAAAGTCAACACAGAATTAAAAAATATATCAGTTTAATGCAGACTTTCACCCCTTATTGCCTGTTATTTTAAGTTACTGATCTATTAAGAAACAACCATTGCCTGGTTCAATTTGTTCCATTGAGCAAAGGTGTTGAGATAATCTTGAATCATTTTTAAGAACAGATGTGTGAAGGTTCGAGACAGTAATGTGCTTGATTATTGACTACATGTGTTGTTATTCCAAAAAAAACTCAAAACCACATAAAAAGCAGTCCTATATTTAGAAATTCATTTGTAAGAACTCTCTGAAATTACTGAGTGACTATTGATAGAAACTAGAAGCAGGAGTAGGCCATTCGACCCTTCAAACCTGATGATATCCCTCATTGAAGTTAACTAAAGCTATTAATTAAGTGTGGCAATGCATCAGTTTTTTTAACAAACATTTGTCATCCAATTTTGCTGATTTAACTTTGTTTTGTGTTTTTGTAGGCTTGTAGGGAGCAAAAAGGTACAAAGTGATTTGACAACTTAATTTGGGGAATTGGCTTTTATCCCTGCAAAGTTTAATTTTACAGTTCACTTAATAGGTTCATTTTCTTAAAGAAATTTCAAGCATAAACCCTGACTTTATAAAGAAAACAATCATTTATTATACTCTCAGAAATGACGTGAGAATTAAAGATCATCTTGGGTTTAAGTTTAAGTGAAAATTGTTTGGATAACTATAAGAACACCTTTGGAATTGCTAAAATGCATGACCTTTCGGAAATCAAATGTTTATCTTTGATAAGCCGCATGACAAAAATTCTTACATGGCTGGTGAAAGCTCTTTGGGAAGATTCCAACTGTTTTGATGGATACTCTTGGAGTGTAACACGACTTCCTTCGTAGCCAAGTCATCTCCTTCACAATCTGTGCAAGCAAGCCTGAATTATAAAGCTGAGGACGGATACGAAGGTTCCAGGTAAGGAAGTTCCACCAGGAGGTAAAAAGTGAGGTTGGATTAATTGTAGTGAAGCTCTGTTCCTCCCCAGCTCTCATTTCTGTTGTGCCTGAACTTTGAACCACGCACTAGGGATGTGGCCCATCAACAATGGGTTTCTCTATAGGCTGCTTGTGACTGAATGACACTTCACCTGCTTCCATGCAGGGTCAAGTAGGCAAGTGCTAAAACAATCTGCAGCTATCCTGGAGTCGAGTTCTTTCTACCTTGGCCGGTCACCCACGATGATCTGCCCATTTCTGTGTCATCCTTTGCAAATCTTTCTAACTACCCCTTTCCATCTGCAGGAAGAGCTGATTTAATATCAAGCTTTCAACTTATCAAATGTATTTTTACAAGTAGTGAAACTGATTTCTGGACAGACTCCATACCTGGGAGTTGTGAATCTGGTCCATTTTCGCTTTAATTGTAAAAAGCTTTATGTTTCGATTATGTTTCTCCAATATCCCCAGTGTCATTGTAATGGAAAGATAAGATTTGTAAGCATGCAGTTTAAACCCATTCAACTTAGCTGCTCTGTTCATCTGCTGTTTTAAAGCAATGTAAATACATATTTATTTTCTTACAAAGGGGGCAAAATGGACCTGCGGTGCAGATCAGCCATGTTCAGTCCGAATAGTGAACAGATCCAAGAGTTGAATTTTCAGCATTTTTATGACTCTTTTGAGCACCAGTTTCAGCACCAGTTGGAAGCAAAATATTTAAAGACATTTGCTGGAATTTTATCGCCTTGCCTCCCTGAGGGTCATAAGATCTGGCCCGAGACCAATGGAGAATGCTGTTCTGCAAGCCATGACTGGCCTGATTCCGGTAAAATTCCAGCCATTATGTGACTTTTTCTAAAGTAACGTCATGGGTCTCAAATCTGCACAATTGCTTTGCAGGATACTGAGTTGACCAGGAATATTTTCTGTGGAGGAGGGTGATAGGTGGGTTTGGGGCAGTTATTGGACTGCAGTTATACCACAGCTACCAGTCCCAGACTCTAAAACCTAATAAGGAAATGACTGATTGAGGTTCAGTCGCCAATGCTTCCAATTGCAGTAAGATCAGCTACGGAGAAGCTTTGTGTTCATGTAGCGTTGGATACTCATCCTATGCTGCTGTCTTAGTCAGCTAAAATTTGACATGAAGAGGGTAATTTGATATTTGATGGGGAGTCAATGACCTAGAGGTATTAATGCTCGACTATTAATCCAGAAACTCAGCTAATGTTCTGGGAACCCAGGTTCGAATCCTGCCAGGGCCAATGGTGGAATTAGAATTCAACAAAAAAAATGGAATTAAGAATCTATTAATGACCATGAAACCATTATTCATTGTCAGAAAAACCCATCTGGTTCACTTATGTCCTTGAGGGAAGAAAATCTGCTGTCCTTACCTGGTCTGGCCTACATGTGACTCCAGATCCACAGTAATGTGGTTGACTCTCACCTGTCCTCCAAGGGTAACTAGGGATGGGCAATAAATGCTGGCCTGCCAGCGACACCCATGTCCCACAAATGAATTAAAAAAAAGGAAGGTGCAGACCCCCCCCAAATCCTGGATATGTTATAAAAGAGAACTTTCCAAACTCCAAAGCAAAGAGCTTGCTTTTTAAAAAAATTATGGTTATGCAGCAGACTGGATTCAAGAAAGGGAAAAGATACAAAAGGCTGAAAACACTTATCAACAGTCTTTTGAATGGCCCTATCATATATTAAGCTGATCTTTCTCTTCTCTGGTATATTTCGTCTGTATAGAAATACTATCCTAATACATGTGACAATAATAAATCAAATCAAACTGCAGGCAGTACAAGGTCAAGCTGTTTTGAGATGACCTTCTGGTGATGTGCAAACGCACGTGACTACTCATTTAAAGAGCTGGGCTGATCAGAGTAGTGCACAGCAGACAATATCGAGCAGCTTTGGTTTATTGCGAGTGAAAGGCGAACAATGATAGATGGATCTGAAGCAGATCCTGATCTCCAACTAAGGCCAGAAACTAATTTACTTCCGTGAATGAGTAGAGAAGACAGACTTGCATTAATTTTGTGCCTTCACGGCCTCAGGACACCTTAAAGTGCTTTACAGCCAGTCAGGTAGTTCTGAAACATAGCCAGTGTTGTAGGAAACATAGCAGACAATTAACACACAGTGATGTCTCACAAACAGCAATTAAAAACATTACCATATTGTCTGTTTGAGTAATGTTGACTCAATATTGGCAAGAACTCCTCACTCTTCAAAATAATGCCTGAGAGGTAATAGCTTGATCTAACAGCCCATTGTCAATAAAACGTCCTGAGATTGCTGCATTGGAAATGTCTGACTAGATTATGTACTCCAATCTCTGGAGACGGCCTTGATTCAAGATAGGTTTGAACCGATGATTTTCTGAGTTGGAGGTGAGAATGTTATCATGCCAACCAAGATATTCCTTAACACTGTAAACAGTGATGACTCCATTAATGACCTAGATGACAATGCGTTTGTCTTTCACGAGATGACAGGCATCTTCTGGTGGAATGCAGTTATCCTTTAGACTGGAACAGAAGCAACACATCATTACACAATTGCCATTTTGGTTTTTTTCGCATCAACCAAAAAGTGATGGAGTTAGAAGAGAAAATGCTGGAAAATCTCAGCAGGTCTGGCAGCATCTGTAAGGAGAGAAAAGAGCTGATGTTTCGAGTGCAAATGACTCAGGAAGATGTGGGGGGAGGGGCAAGATGTTTCCCTTCTCCTCCCCACCCACATCTTCATTTGCTCTGATTTCTCTGCCATTTGGCCATTCACACCTTTTATTTTCTCTATGGACTGCCATTAGCAGCCTTTCCCATTGATTGTGGCTATGAGTCGTCTTTTATTCCCTCACCCTACAGTAGAAATATCTCCCACTTTCTATGCCTTTTAGCTTTGACAAAGGGTCATCTAGACTCGAAACGTCAGTTCTTTTCTCTCCTTACAGACGCTGCCAGACCTGCTGAGATTTTCCAGCATTTTCGCCTTTGGGTTCAGATTTCAGCATCCGCAGTAAATTGCTTTTATCCGGTGATGGAATTAGATTTGCTTCCCTCGTGAAGTATTTTTAAACTCGGAAAATGGCCCAAACTCTTGTATACAATCATATGCCAAGACAATTTAGTGACCCATCTTCTATTGGCTCCCAGGATAGTTGGGTCTTTGAGGTTTCTGTTTCTGTACCAGATCCCAACTATAGCTGATTTTACAAGCCACACAGACAGTGACCCAGACCGGGAACAAACCCAGATCCCTGACGCTGTGAAGCAGCAGTACTAACCACTCTGCACTCATTACCCTCTCTATTGTAGGAAGACTTGGAAGTGCTTTCCTCCTAGTTTTGAGATGCAGCAGTTTGAATCGCCTCGATTGACTAAGCTGCAGACTAGGCTCAGTAATGGGTTGTGAAGGAGGAAAATCCATTCCAGATTGCCCTAGAGCCTCAAGGAATCGAATATCACTAACCTTGTGGACAATATTGTGAGCAAGCTTGGAGAAAAAGTTTTTGTTAAATTCTGTTTTTCTTTTGGCATTTTCTTTGAAGTTCTCTTTTACTAGTTATTAGAGAATGGGATAGAGCAGAAAGGCTATTTGACTGATGATCAAGATCCATTTATTGAGTAGCAAAGGCCAAGCACGGTGATGGTACATGACGCATGCCAAGTTGAAAGTCATGTGATGATATCTCCCAGAATCTGCCCAACCAACCTTGGTGACCTTCTACCATATCAAAGCAGTATGTTGTGTGAGCTGTCAGTTAACCTTGGAAATAACCTTGTCGCTTATACATGACTGACAGATCACTTTTTTGGGGGGGTGGGAGGGCTGCAGAATCTGAGTGCTTTTTAATTCACAGTGACTAGCACTGCTACCTCACAACGTTAGGGATCCAGGTTCGATTCCCAGTTTGTCTGTGCGACATCTGCACATTCTTCCCGTATCTGCGTGGGTTTCCTCTGGGTGCTCTGGCTTCCTCCCACCTGAAAGATGTGCTGTTTTGGGTGCATTGGCCATGATAAATTCTCCCTCACTGTACCCAAATAGAAGCCAACAAGGAGATTTTCACAATAACTTCAATTCGCTGAAGGCTGAACCAGTTTTTGTAAGCAATGTTTGGGAATTAACTCAGAGATGGTCCACTTTTCACCGCCATAACACGATTGTTATTGTGAAAGAAATCCTTACACCTCTGGTTCTGCCTTAAAGTATCAACAATTCCTCTCGTGCTCAGTGGCAGAACAGAAATTCATGACCTTGGAACACAACTTCCTGAGTCTCATTCATTGGTGCTTCCAACACTCATCCTTCTACCCAGTAAGCTTTACATATGGTTTTCAAAGGCAAAACCAAACATTTTATTGCATTCAACTGTCTCAATAGAAAATCACACCAAAATACAAACATTTATCTGTAAAAATCTCATTGTGTAAGTTGGATTGTGAATGTAGGCCAGTCCATCAGGCAAACCCGTCTCCCATCCATTGACTCTGTCTACACTTCCCATTGCCTTGGGAAAGCAACCAGCATAATTAAGGACACCACTCACCATCTTCCATTGGGGAAAAAGATACAAAAGTCTGAAAACACAAACCAACAGGCTCAAGACAGCTTCTTCCCTGTTCTCATTAGATTTTTAAATGGTCTTACCATGTATTAAGTTGATCTTTCTCTTCACGCTACCTGTAGCTACAACACTATGGGTGGGATTTTACAGCCTTATAAGGACAAGGTCAGAAATTCCTGCCTGAGTTCAATGCAGATTTCTGTTGTTGAACCTCGCCTGCTCTGACTCTGTGGTGGGTGAGGTGGTAGGATATATTCTGCACCCTATCCTTTTCCTTTACCCTATGTACCTCAAGAATGGTATTTTTTGTCTGTATAGCGTGCAAGACACAATACTTTTCATTATACCCCTGTACATGTAAGAATAAAATCAAATCAAATCAGAAGTGCTCATAATACTCTATCCCTGAGCTCATCCAATGGATCAGTTAATAAAGGCATTGGATAACCTAGAAAGACCAGTCAGTCCAGATACACTTCCCTGTACTTTTCTTCCACAGGGACATCGGAGAGGAGTGTGGTTCATGTTTTACCATGTAGATTCATTATACAGTGCTAATGGAGATATTGACTAATCACTACAATTAACATTTTATCAATTAGTTTACACCAATCCAGAAATGACATGGAAAAAATCTTTAGCGATGAAGAGCATTGGAAAAATATGTTCAAAATCACCTATTTCTTCCAATCTTTTGTCTTGTCTTCAACACAAATATACTGCATCCAGAGAATTATTTCCTGAAAGAACTCTATCTAATCTCATACCTTCATCCTTTGGATATGAGTGTGAAGCAGTCAATTGTTAATGCTGCTTCATCTGACTCAGAAGTAGGGATGCTACGTCTGAGTTCAGGACTTGGTCAATCTGCAGTGAATTAGTTGATCCCAATTGGGTTGGTAATGAGAATGCTACAATGGCTCAAGCATCACTGAGCGAGAGAGAAGGTTCACATCCTGATTATGATGCATAAACTCAGGCAAAGCAGCGTGTGTAAAAGTCTCATGGTTCACTGATGTCATTTAGGGAAGGAAATCAGCCATCCTTACCTGGTCTGGCCTACATGCAATGCCAGACCCATAGTAGTTGACTGTTAATTACCATTGAACAGAGTGGCCTGCTAGGCCATTTCAGAGGGGATTTAGGGATGGGCAACAAATGATGGCCTTACCAGTGACTCCCAACTTGCATAACATAATAAAACAAAACAAAGCCTGTCAACTTAAGGCATCCTTTTTGGATGCATCACAGCTCGGTATGGCTCCTACTCTGACCAAGACCGCAAGAAATTACTAAGAGTTATGAACATAGCCCAATCCATCATGCAAACCAGCCTCCCATCCATTGATCCCATCTACACCTCCCGCTGCCTTGGAAAAGCCAGCATAATCAAAGACCCCATGCACCCCGGGCAAACTCTCTCCCACTTTCTTCTGTTGGCAAAAAGATACAAAAGTCTGAGGTCGTGTACTACTGGACTCAAAAACAGCCTCTTCGCTGCCATCAGACTTTTGAATGGACCTACCTTATATTTAGTTGATCTTTTTCTACACCCTAGCTGTGACTGTAACATTACATTCTGCATCGTCTCCTTCTCCTTAATGTACTCAGTGAATGGGATGCTTTGTCTGTATAGTGCAAGAAGAAATAGTCTTCACTGTATCCCAATACACGTGATAATAAATCAAATCAAATCAATAGGTTGATGTATTAAGAAAGTTGATAGGGCACTGAACAGAGTCTGAAGAAGAGTCTGCACAACTTGAAGAGAAAGGGGAACAAATTGCTTAAATAATGTCAAATGTCTGATCTTACCACTTTCATTCGAATTCAATGGAAACTAATAGATGCAACAGAAAAGCTGATTGAGATTTTTGCCTTACCATATCTCATTGATGGTGGTATTTTCTCTGAGTGAGTCAAGGAGGTATGTAGCTCCACGTGTCGTTATCTTGTTTTCAATCAACCTGCAGAATATTCACCACATTTTTGGTGATTTGCCTACGACCGTACATATGCTAAATATAATGTTACCTTGTGCAAATGTGACCATTGCAAATCTAGACACTTCTTTTATATTGGCTCTTACAACCTTTCCTTCTCCAAGAAAGAAAGCGAAGTGAATTTTTGGGCTGGGACACATTGAAACTGAAGTAAGGTGTGTAGACATAGGGCAGCACAATGGCACAATGGTTAGCACTGCTGCCTCACAGCATCAGAGACCCGGGTTCAATTCCGGCCTCAGGTGACTATATGGAGTTTGTACATTCTCCCCTTGTCTATGTGGGTTTCCTCTGGATGATCTGGTTTCCTCCCACACTCCAAAGATGTGCAGGTTAGGGAGATTGGACATGCTAAATTGCCCCTTAGCGTCAGGGGGATTAGCAGGGTAAATACATGGGGTTATATGGGGATAGGGTCTGGGTGATTTAACCTGAGGATCACCACACCTCAGGTGAAGGGCAAGGTTGAGAAGGTGGGGCTTTCAAAAATAACCTCGGCCGGTATGGGAATTGAAACCTTGTTGTTGGTGTTGCTCTGCATCACTAACCAGATGTCTAGCTCACTGAGCCCCCATTCAAAGAATGGTCAACAATCCAACATCATCCAACTGGGTAATTAATCTTTTTGCTTTCTAGTTAGTGCAGGAAGGCAGTGCGTCAGGAGGATGGGCGTGTTGGCTGACTAATGTGGGCAAGTCATGTGATGAAACACACCAGGAATACATTTAATCACTTTTGGCTACCCTAACACCACATGGACTACAGCAGTTCAAAAAGGTGGGGGCACCATCATCTTCAGGCAAATAGGGATGGGCCAATACTACTTGGAGTACTGTGCGCAGTTCTGGTCACCTCACTATAGGAAGGACGTGGAAGCTATTGAAAGGGTGCAGAGGAGATTTACAAGGATGTTGCCTGGATTGGGAGGCATGCCTTATGAAGATAGGTTGAGGGAGCTGGGACTCTTCTCCCTGGAGAGATGAAGGCTGAGAGGCAACCTGATAGAGGTTTATAAGATGTTGAAAGGAATAGATAAGGTGGATTCTCAGAGGCTATTTCCCCGGGCTGAAATGGTCACTACGAGAGGACACAGGTTTAAGGTGCAGAGAAGCAAGTACAGAGGAGATGTTAGGGGTAAGTTTTTCACTCAGAGGGTGGTGAGTGAATGGAATCGGCTGCCGCCGGTGGTGGTGGAGGTGAACTCGCTGGGGTCTTTTAAAAGACTTCTGGATGAGTATATGGGATCTAATGGGATTGGGGGTTATAGATAGGTCTATGGCTTAGTAGGTATAGATGTGATTGGCGCAACTTGTGGGCCGAAGGGCCTGTTTGTGCTGTAGTGTTCTATGTTCTATGTTCTAATACATGCTGGCCTAGCCAGCAATACCTACACCCTCTGAAAGAATAAAACAAATGCAGTAGAATGTCTGATTAAAGCACTGCTAATCCAAATTGGTGCAAACTGAAAGGAGATCAAGTTAAGGATTCATCATTTCGAATGTGCTAAATGCATAGGAAAATATCTTGAGCAAACTGCTTTAATTTTTGTTGATTGCTGAATAAAAACAGAGCCACAATGAATTTTGGATACACAGGCAGCATGATGGCATAGTAGTTAGCACTCTTGCCTCGCAGCGCCAGGGACCCGGGCTCAATTCCAGCTTTGGGTGACTGTTTGTGTGAAGTTTGCACATGTCTGTGTCTGTGTGGGTTTCCTCTGGGCACCCTGGTTTCCTCTCACAGTCCAAAGATGTGCAGCATAGGTGGATTGTCCATGCTAGATTGCTCTTTAGTGTCCAAAGGATGTGTATGTTAGGTAGATTAGCCATGGTAAATTTGCTGGATTACAGGCATAGTGTGAGGGGGGTGGGGCAGGGTAAGATGCTCTTTCAGGGAGTTGGTGCAGAATTGATGGCCTGAATGGTCTCCTTCTTCACTGTAAGAATTCTGTGTGCAGTGGGAGTGCACTACCTGAATGGTGAGGACTGAGGCTCTGCAGATGTTGGGGCTCAGGCTCCATTTCAATGTTGTGGAAGAAGCAACAAGAGCCCACCCCAGTGAGGAGGGCATCTGAGCTTCAAGCAAAGCAACTGTCATACAGCAAGTGTAGCCTGGTGTCATGCGCAGGAATTGGGTCATTTAATATGAGCTCAGAAGGAACACACTCTATATTTCAGATTTTTCATTTGTTCTTTCATGAGATGTGGGCATCGCCGGTTAGGCCAGCACTTACCGCCCATCTCTAATTGCCCTCACAAAGGTGGTGGTGAGCTGCTTTTTTGAACCACTGCAGCCTATCTGGTGTACGTACATCCACAGTGCTGTTGGAGAGGGAGTTCCATGACTTTGACAGTGAAAGAACGGTGATGTATTTCCAAGTCAGGATGATGAGTAGCTTAGAGGAAAACGCTATGAGGCAACAGTGCTAACCGCTGTGTCACTGTGCTGTCCCTGATTGACCATGCTCAATTAGTCATACTGAGTGGCCATGCTTAATTGACCCCAGTGTCAGGGGAATTAGCATGGTAAATACTAGAGTTATGGGATAGGGCCTGGATGGGATTGTGGCTGGTGCAGACCAGAGCCAAGCAACTAAAAATATAAATGGTGTGATAGTCCTTTACAGTGATTTAATCTTCCATTTCAACCTCGGGCATGTGATTTGAAAAAAATCCCATATGTTATTGCAGAAGAATGAAGGTTAAATATTACCACAGGCTTTCCAGAGATGTGTTAACTTTTAGCATTTCACCAAAGCTTTCAGCTGCTGCATCATCTAAATCATTTTGTGTCAACCTGTAAGAAGGGAAATAAGTCACAATTCTGTTCATCCAAAGCTGACATTCATAGAACCATAGAATTCCTAAAGTGCAGAAAGAGGCCATTCGGCCCATAAAATCTGCACTGACTCTCTGACAGAGTATCTTACCCAGGCCCACCTCTTGCCCTATACCCATAACCCCACACATTTGCCCCACTAATCTACCTAAACTGCATATCTTTGGACTAATAGGAATCTCTCTGAATGACAGTTCCTTGATTTGTAAGTACCTGAGGTCTAATATAGAATAAAAAATATTAAAAGACAAAATAAATCACTATAAATCCAGAGGATCCAGAATAATATAATTAATACACTTCTATTAGCTTGTCCTTTCAGTTTTTGGTTCAAGTTCGTACACGTCAAATTGAGCACAGGTTAAGGTTAATTTATGGTTTTAAACACATCTAACTTTTGGAGGGTTTGTGATAAAAGAAAAGCTTTAATTTTTTAAAAATTGTACATAAGACCATAAGACATAGGAGCATGGGCCACTTGGCCCATCAAGTCTGTTCTGCCATTCAATCATGGCTGATATTTTTCTTATCCCAATTTTCTTGCCTTTTCCCCGTAATACGTGGTCCCCTTATTAATCAAGAACCTATTTATCTCTGTCTTAAAGACATTCAATGACCTGGCTTCCACAGCCTTCTGCGGCAAAGAGTGCCACAGGTTCACCACACTCTGGCTGAAGAAATTCCTCCTAATCTCTGTTTTAAAGAATCGTCCCTTTAGCCTGAGGTTGTGCCCTCTGGCTCTATTTTTTCCTATGAGTGGAAACATCCTCTCCATGTCCACTCTATCCAGGCCTCGCAGTATCCTGTAAGTTTCAATAAGATCCCCCCTCATCCTTCTAAACTCCAATGAGTCTAGGCCCAGTGTTTTTAACCGTTACTCATACGACGAGCTCTTTGTTCAAGAGATCATTCTTGTGAACCTCCTCTGGACCCTTTCCAAGGCCAGCACATCCTCCCTTAGATATGGGGTCCAAAACTGCTCATAATACTCCAAAGGGGGTCTGACCAGAGTCTTATACAGCCTCAGAAGTACATCCCTGCTCTTCTTATAAAATGTCTCTTTCACTTATCTCTAAAACCTGAATATTCTTAAATATCAAATAAACATTTCTTCTAAATTTACAATTCTAACCACAAAAAAGGTTATATTTATTCAACTATTTTTAGATTAAACGAGCAGTAAGCTACATTTTTTTCTCTTGGTGATTGTTTTTTGAATGAATTTTAAATCTATGATTGCTATCAACATTCAACCATCAATCAACATTGAGCGCTATGGAAATGCTTGCATATACCAGAATATTTTTAGTGAGCTGTTCTTGCAGAGTGCCTCGGCCAGATGTTTGCTGCCTTCTGATGAGATGCGGTTTGCTGCAAGGCTGGAGAAATGTGGAGAAAAGTCATTAGTTTTCTTCTTTAGTAACCCTTTGTAATGTCAGTGAATGAACTCTTCCCTGTCGAAGTAACCCTGTACAAATATAACACGTAACTTCCCAAATGTTTCAATTCTACAACCTGTGATTAGATAGAATATTCTAGATGGATAATAATGTAGATTGACAATTGATAATGCAGATTTAGTGAATTCTTAGTATTCGATGAAAGGGAACAAAAACAACACGAGACCTTAAGATGTAGCAGTAGGAGTAGGCCATTTGCCCCATCATATCTGCTTTGTCATTCAATAGGATCATGACTGGTCTGATAGGATAATTCTCAACTCCACTTTTCCATCTAATCCTGTAACCCTCACTGATTAGAAATCTGTCTAGCCTAACATTCAAAATATCCAAAACACTAACTTGTATTTATATTTTCCCCCTCCCCTTTCAGCACTCCAGAAGGACTGTTCCATCTGTGAGATCCTGATCCACTCCTCCATCATCTCCCTTTCCCGTGTGAACACAGGGGCTGGAATGTTACGACCGTTCACGCTGGCAGGATTTTCCCATTCCGCTTTGGGGTAGCACAGTAGTTAGCACTGCTGCCCCACGGCGCCAGGCGCAAGGGTTCGATTACCAGCTTGGGTGACTGTCGGTGTAGAGTTTGCACGTTCTGTGTGGGTTTCCTCCAGGTGATCCAGTTTCCTCCCACAGTCCAAAAACGTGTAATTAGGTTGATTGGCCATGTTAAATCGCTCCTTAGTATCAGGGGGATTAATAAAATAAGATTACAGGGATGAGGCCTGGGTGGGATTATTGTCGGTGCAGGCCAACAATAATCCCGACAAGAATGGCCTTCTTCTGCACTGTAGAGATGATATCATTCTATCACTGCAGCAAACAGAAATTTGGTTGGACGCCAAATTCTCCAACCTCGCTGCAGCGGATCACGTCATGACGACTGGTAAGATTGCATCGACATTCCCTTTTACTCCTTCCCTTCCCATCATTCAGGACCACAAGCACTTCGACCAGGTAAATCAGCGATCTACAAGTACCTCTTTCAACACAGTAGAACTCATTCGGAGCGTGTGACGCAGTTTCCACTACACGTTGGAGACCAAGAGCAAACTGGGTGACCACTGTGAAGTACAGGGTCCACATGTGTGACCCTGTGCTTCCAGTCATCACATCATTTTAATTCTCCACTTTAGTTCTGCTCTAAGGGCGGAATTTTACAGGATTTTTTTTCTAATTGTCGGGTGGGTGCGAAATTGGGAGAATTCCAGATCCGATTTTTGGGTGTGTTGTCAGGCCCAAGTTTATGCGTCCTGTCTTTAAAATTTTGGGCAAGTCCATTTTGCGCTACAGAAAGCTGTGGCCGGGGCTTAACACACCAGGCTGCCTGTAGAGGGAGTTAATATGCGTGTACAAACTTCTGATGCTACACATACGCACTAACAGAAGCTGTGTTCTGAAAGACAAAGAGAGAGCTGTCAGGCCCCTGCTACTGCAGGCAGCCTCAACCAGTTCTCCCTGTCCTGCCTCTCTGCAATCGCAGGAGCCCACAGTCCAAGGTGCAGACCGCAGCACCCTGACTGATTGTAGACCCCCTCCTTTCCCTGCCGATCGTGGCCTCACTGCCAATCATGGCACTGCTGTCCTCCCCCGCTGATCGCATGTAGAGTGACAGCGGGCACCCCTCCCCCCACAGACCCCACCCCCATTGGCCCCTTCTCACAGATCCCAACCCATTGGCCCCACCCACCCACATGCCCCACCCCCCCATTGGCTCTGCCCCTTGGCACTGGCCAGTGGGCATTGCCCAGGAACCCAATGCCTGGCCTGGCATTGCCCAGGTGCCAGGGTGGCACTGCCAGTCTGGCACTGCCAAGGGGCATCCCCACCTTGCCCTTGGCTTCCCCAGGGGCTTCAGTGGCCTCCAGTTCCACTGACAAGGCCAACATGACTGTCCCTCGTTCATGGGGAGTAGGTGATTTCCTCGCCAGAGAGAACCTTTCCTGGCAAGGCCGTAAAGACAAGTAAACACCAACGACTGAGCGCCGTGCTCACTAAACAGCTGCATAACACGATTTAAGTAAATTTCAATACATTAACCAGCCTCTCACCCATTACCGGTGAGGAGCTGACCATGCCAGAAATCCGGGTGTCATAAAATTACACTGGTTGTGAAAACCAGCGCCACTCGCGCTAGCCACTTTATGCCTGGTTTTACACCATTCTCCCACAACAACATGGGCATAAAGTGATGGTAAAATCCTGCCCTAATGGTTTTGTTCTCAGCCTGCTATTCCATTCCAGTGAAACTTAATTTAAACCCAAGGAACAGTGCTTTATCTATCAATTGGGCAGTTCACAGCCTTCAAGACTCAATATTGAGTTCCACAATCTCAGATCGTAATTGCTGCCTCTCTTCTTATCAAATAACACTTGTTGGTGATGATACACCTTATTCCCATTTGCTTCTCCTCCAGACCCATCTTTACTTGTCCAGTTATCATCTCCTTTTGCTTTGCACTGTCGACCCTTCTGTCATTTAATAACTCTTGTCTCCCATCCTATCACAAACCTTCCCTTTTGTCTGATTGCTCCCTCTCCTGTCTTCCCTGCCCCTGTACTTGTTAATTCTGTTTCATCTCTTAACTTTTGCCATTGCTGACAAACCGTAATTGACCTGAAAATCAACTGTGTTTCTCTCCACAGATGCTGCTTGACATGTTGAGTATTTCCACCATGTTCTGGTTTTATTTAAGATTTCCAGCGATCTTGCTATTTGCTTTCGCGTTAATTTGGTGCCTCTCCATGTAAAACATCCCCTTTACGTACTGCACTCTCTGGACCAAAGAATGTGGCATTGGAGTACGTGGGGTTGGGTGCAAACAACAAGGCACGTTTGTTGAGATGAGATGTTAAACAGATGCCCCATCAGCCCTCAGGTGGCTGTGAAGGAATCCGTAGTACTATTTTAAAGGAAGGTAGGGGAGTAATTCCTGATATCACGATTAATATTTAACCCTCAATCAATAAGACTGGGTTATCTGGTCAGTACCGCATTGCTACTTGTGGGAGCTCACTGTGACAAAAAAAAATTGGCTGCTGCATTACAACACCGAATAATCTTCAATTGGCTGTAATGACACCTTGTGACACCCAATGGTGCTGAATGTAACTATATAAATGAAACTATTTTATTTCTTTTCCCGTTCATCCCAGGTTCTTGGAATTTGTCTCACAACAGGTGCTGATGAGAAACCACAAGCAAAAGTCTTCAACCACCTTCATAAGGTAATGGCATTTGTAGAGGTCATGTGAGCAAATGTCACATGATTAGAATGCTATGCGGCAGGGTGACACAGTCAGAATGTCACACGGTCAAACCTCCACGCATATCACCAACCAGAGTGGAATGTAAGGATATATTTTCTTCCATTCCACTTTTTAAGACAACCATCCAATACTTTGGTAATGAGGGAACTTTCTTTTCCCCCCACAGTTATCCTTTGGTGAGCAAGTACTTTGATATGAATATATAGAATTAAATGCTTCGACATGGCACGCACACGTGCCTCTATAAACCTCTGCATAGAAACACCACATGATAATAAAATTAGTTACCTCAGATTCTTCAAACTGTGGTGACCTTTCAACGCCTCAGCAAAGGCTTCAGCTCCTCTGTCTCCTAATTGGTTTCCCCAGAACCTGCCAATCATTAAAATTTAAATTATTTGCTGATTTGCAAACTCTAAATTAGAGAGGAATTTTTAAGAAATCATTTTCTGTAATAATTATGTTCAATACAGTCGGGCTGATTGCAAGTGTTCACGGTTTGAAAAAAGGAACTTTTCATGTATTCCGGGCATCCCAAAGTATTTTGCAGACTATGAATTACTTTCTAAAGTGTGGTCATTGTTAAAATGAAGGCAAATATGGCTGGTTAAAGAACAAATGGTACCCAGGATAATTCCCTTGCTGTTCTGTGCCAGGGACCTGTGTTCGATTCTGGCCTTGGGTCACTGCCGGTGTGGAGTTTGCACATCTTCCCTATGTTTGCGTGGATTTCCTCTGGGTGCTCTGGCTTCCTCCCGTAGTACAAAGATGCATGAGTCTGGTAGATTGCCCGTGTTAAATTGCCCCCTAATGTCCAAAAACGTGTGGGTTGGGTGGATTGGCCATGCTAAATGCATGGGGTAATGGGGATACAGTGGGGGTTGGGCCTGAGTAAGATGCTCTTTCGGAAAGTTGGTGCAGAATTGAAGGGCGGAATGGCCTCCTCCTGCCCTGTAGGGATTCTATGGTTCTATTAGGTGCTCAAATATCTGGAGTGGAACTTGAACCATAACCTTTGGGCTCTGAGGCAGGAATACAACCATGAAGCTAAGCTGATACTGATGGCTACATTCCTGAATTCTCATTTACAGAGATTGATTTCTGATCCTAGTCTCCAGCAACCTGCTCTTCAGCTGGACCTGGTGCGTGGCACATCTTGTTAACATGGAATGCTGCTTACAGTGGACTGGGATGGGAAGGGAATAATTAATCAAATATCATTAAGACCTATTCTGAACTATGAAGTAAGGAATTGATAGATCGGAAGAAACGCCAAGGCTAACTTTGGTCCACGTTGTTTCTATCTCTGTTTCATAGTGGATGGTGTTGAATGTATAGGTGGCCTTTATAGTGAGGGGGATAGAATATAAAAGCAGGGAGGTCTTGCTGCAACTGTACAAGGCACTGGTGAGGCCACAACTGGTGTACTGTGTACAGTTTTGGTCCCCTTACTTGCAAAAGGATATATTGGCCTTGGAGGGAGTACAGAGAAGGTTCACCAGGCTGATACCAGAGATGAGGGGGTTAGATTATGAAGAGAGATTGAATAGACTGGGTCTGTACTTGTTAGAGTTTAGAAGGCTGAGGGGGGATCTTATAGAGACGTACGAGATGATGAAGTGGCTAGATCGGGTAGAGGTAGAGAGATTCTTTCCGCTTAGAAAGGAAAACAGAACTAGAGGGCACAGACTCAAAATAAGGGGAGGGCAGTTTAGAACAGAGTTGAGGAGGAACTTCTTCACTCAAAAGGCAGTGAATCTCTGGAACTGTCTGCCCATTGAAGTGGTGGAGGCTACCTCATTGAATATATTTAAGGCACGGGTAGATAGATTTCTGAGAGACAAGGGAATTAAGGGTTATGGGGAGAAAGCAGGAAAGTGGAACTGATCCACTTCAGATCAGCCATGATCTTATTGAATGGCGGGGCAGGCTCGAAGGGCTAGATGGCCTACTCCTGCTCCTATTTCTTATGTTCTTATGTAAAAGGTATGTAGGAAGTTAATAAGGGAAGAAGGAAAAGGAAATCAATAAGAAAACAAATTTTTTTTTTACACTCTCTGGCTTCAATAGAGCACAAGTCTGAATATTGCATTAAAATCACTGCTTTCTACTGATACCATTGAATCATAGAAACCTTACAGAGCAGAAGGAGGCCATTCTGCCCATCAAGGCTGCACCGACAACAATCCCACCTAGGCCCTATCCCCTTAACCCCATATATTTACCCCATTAATTCCTCTAATCTACACAATCCAGGAGGGGCAGTTCAGCATGGCTAATGCTCCTAACTTGCACATCTTTGGACATGTGAGGAGGAAACTGGAGCACCCGGAGGAAACCCACGCAGACATGGGGAGAATGTGCAAACTCCACACAGACAGTGATCGAAGGCAGGAATCGAATCCAAGTCCCTGGAGCTGTGAGGTAAAAATGCTAACCGCTGTACCACCGTGCCATCCTGGTAGGAAACACCTATACCTCACCACTTTTGCATAAATTGGTGCAAATAATTTTCTAATATGAAGTAAATTTTGGGATCGCAAATATTAGTTCTGAGATACAAAAGTGAAGAAACAACTGGGGAAGTAAGATATTAGGCCCCTATTTTCCTGTTTTCAGGCTACGTGTGTATGCCTGCTGGCATTGGCAACATTTACCAGGTGGGATTCACCCACCTGAAATATGCTAATTAGCTCATCTTAAGCAAAGATGGTTCTAAGACCATTTTTAAATGGTTCCTCCACCTCCGCACTCAGAGACAGACCTCCCTGTCCTTGTGAAAAATAAAATGGTGCCTCCCACACTGACCAACCCCTCACTATCCTCCTCCCCCCCAACAAATAACACTGCTGCCACACAATCTGTCAAAACCTATCAACGAGGGAATACATTCAGTTCCTTTTTCAATTGTGTCCAGTCAAAATCTCGATATATCAAGGTTGGTGAGCTTCCACAATATCCGACTAAAGTCATTAATTCATTTGAGTTTTAATCTCCAGTCTTTTCTAAAAGCAGTGTCCAGAGGGTAAAACATAATGCAGGCGTCGACATACGAAATTTGCATCATTCACTCACTGCTAAAATAAGGATCTCCTCAGGACAAGTATAGGGTGGGATTCTCCAGTGTGCTCACCTCAAAACTGGAGAATCCCTCCCAAGGTCAATGGATCTTTGTATGGTCTGTTCCCCCACCCGCTACAATTCCCATGGAGGGCAGGACAGGAGAATTCTGGCCATGATGTTTTCCAATATGTCACATCTAGTAGCACTGCAGGCTTTTCATATTTATATTTTGGCAGCCTTTAGTTAGTATATATTTTAGCTCCTCCGCACTCCATGTACCTCCCAATGTATCAGTACTTTCTGCTATCCAACTTACCCGATCTGTTCCACAGTTTTACTTTTTTGGATTGCTTTGGCCAGGTAAGTTCCTCCTTTATGGGTGATCTTGTTAGCTCCCAACCTATTTGAAGAAGACGACATAATATGAATCATTTTGCAGTTCTCTGGAGGTGTATTTTCAGGGGGAGTTAACCACTTGTAACCGCAGTAAAGTGACTTACATCAAACGAACAAGACTGGGGCAACTTTCAATCAGCTCAGCAACATCTCTCGCGCCAAGATCACTGATGTAATTCCTGTAAAGTCTGAAATAGAATAAGCACCCTTGGATTTAGGCCGTTCAAAAACAAAGGTCACCCTAACAAGCTGTGAGGTAATTATGGGCCAGAGGACAATTCAGCCCATCTGTCTCCACACAGACACTTTTTACCCTTTTGGGGAATTGTGGGGGAAAGTGGTGGAAGGATTCCAAAGCTGATTATCCACCCTGAATAATGCATAATGAATGTTCCTCCTGTAGCCAACAAATCTTGGTATTGGACTTGAACCTGGAGCTTCTGGCTGAGAGGCAGAGATGCTACCACTGTGCCATAAGACATACAATCCAAGTCCATTATTCAGAAGCATTCTACAATTCCTATCTCCCATTGCAGCCTCCAATTGTTTCTTAAATGATTACAGTAGCTTCACAATACCCCATAAAATCTGACTGAACAGAAGGGAGCTATTTGGTTCATTAGGCCAGCTCCCTGAAAGAACTACTCGATTAGTCCACTCTCCTGCTACCTCTCCATAGCCCTCCAAATTTTTCCCTTTCAATGTACTCCTTTTTAATTCTATTATTGAATCCACTTCTGACAGCTCCTTTCAGGTAGTGCGTTCCAAATCACAGCATTAAAACATTTCTCTTCATCTGCCCATTGAAATTTTTGCCAATCATTTTAAATCTGTGTTTGCTGGCTCACCTGCCAGTGCAAAAATGTATCTCGTTTACTTCGTAGAAAGTCTGACAACACCAGGTTTAAGTCCAACCGATTTATTTGATAGTAAACTCACAAGCTTTCGAGGTTAAGCTCTTCTTCAGGTGAATGGAGAGTTCTGGCCTCAGACAGAGCGTATAAAGCACAGACAGTTTACAGATTACTGATTAGAATGCAAATCTTTACACCTAACCTGCTGTTCAAGTCCTACAGTGGCCGACAATGTGAGTGGAAGGAGCACTGATCACAGGTTACAGAGATGTGTATTGTCTCCAGACAGTACAGTAAGTGAGGTTTTGCAAACCCAGGCAAGTCACGGGGGTTACAGATAGTGCGACATGAACCCAAGATCCCTGTTGAGACCGTCCTCATGTGTGCGGAACTTGGCTATCAGTTTCTGCTCAGCAACTCTGCGCTGTCGTGTGTCGTGAAGGCCGCCTTGGAGAATGCTTACCCGAAGGTCAGAGGCTGAAAGCCCAAACACTTCAGTGGTCATGGGCATTTGTTCAGTTCTTACAAGTAGTACAATCATTGGTCAGTACCAAGTACAAATTCATCCATTTCTCCCAAACATTTGGCATTTATTGTATCAGATTAGTCATATAGAACCATAGAATCCCTACAGTGCAGAAGAGGCCATTCAGCCCATTGAGTCTGCACCAATTCTCTGAAAGAGCATCCTACTCAGGCCCACCCCTCCATACCATCCCTGTAAACCCATGCATTTACTTTGGCCAATCCACCTAACCTATTCATCTGTGGACACTAAGGGGCAATTTAGTATGGCACATTCACCACACCTTTGGAGTGTGGGAGAAAACCAGAGCACCCGGAGGAAATACACGGACGCAGGGAGAACTTGCAAACTCCACACAGGCAGTCACCCAAGGCCAGAACTGAACCCAGATCCCTGGTGCTGTGAGGAAGCAGTACTAAATATTGTGCCACCGTGCTACCCTGTATCCCAAAGGCTGCATCTGTTGATGCTGCAACACTAGGGGGAGTACTTTCTGCACATGTGCAGCGGCAGTCAGTGGAAAGGAAGACACTTTGTGTGAGGTGGACACTATCAATTAGAGCAAAATGTTGTTGAACCAGAAACACTTTTAACACTCCAAACTCAATGATCATCTTTGAATATTGAGGGAAGGACTGAAGACTAACTGAGGGTGAGGTAGGGAGCTCAAGTTTTCTCCTCAGTAATTCACAATCAGTTTAAGAAGGAATAAATTTCTAACTTTTCCCTGATATAAAAAGGGTGTGTGGATTGCCCACCCAGTAGAAAAACCATTTGGTGTTCATTCCAGTGACTTTAGAGGAAAATAAATTCATACATAAGTATAGTGTACTTCAAAATATTAATTTCTGAAAGAAATCAATCCAATTGCCATTTGAATTAATAAATGAATATTTCCTGCCTTCCTAAATTTAAATCAGACATCTCAAGCCACTTATTCTTATTATAGGAGGGTGTTTGTTTACATCGTAGTGCAGAGCAATATTAATATTTAGCAGGAACCAAGCTGGTTGATGAAGTCAAAACTGAGATGCAGAGCCTTTCCTTGCTGAGAGAGTTTATTAACTTTGTCCAGCATCAGTTCACATACACCCAGTGTCCCAGCTACGGTCTATTTATGTATGCTCAAATACCCATCATCTGTCTCCCTTAACGTAAATGATGAAACATTGACAACTAACACCTACCAATCAATACTTGAATCATTACACACTTTCTCTTTGATTTAACTTAGATTTTCTTTCCTTAATTTGGTAAAGGAGGCATATCTGGGTGACTGTCTGTGTGGAGTTTGCCTGTTCTCTCCATACCTGTGTGGGTTTCCTCCAAGTGCTCCAGTTCCCCCCCACACTGTAAAGGTGTGCAAGTTAGGCATTGACCATGCTATGTTGCTCATTAGCATCTCAAGATGTGTGGATTAGGGGGATTAGCTGGGTAAAAACCTAGAGCCTGGGTAAGAAGATCTTTTGGAGAGTTGGTGAAGACTAGATGGGCCGAATGGTCTATTTCTGCACTGTAGGGCTTCTATGATTCTATAACCTGATAGGTGGGCTATTTCCATTTTGACAATCTATCTGCCTGGCCCTGATATGAAAGAAAAAAAACTTACATCTATATAGTGGCTTTCACAACTTCAGGACACCCCAAAGAGATTGCAGCACATTTTTGCAGTGGGGCTATCATTGTACTGTAGGAAATATGGCAGTCAAATTTCATACAGCTAGCTCCACATATAGCTAAATGATCGGATAATAAACCAACATGATATTGGCTGAGGGATAACTATTGACCAGGACATCAGGAAGAGTTCCCCTATTCTTCTTCATGGGCCTTCTTCCATCCAACTGAGAAGCTAGAGAGGACTTCGGTTTAACATATCATCTAAGAGAGCCAAGTACTTTTATTTTGCAGTTAAGCAGTACTACCAAAGAGGATGAAGGACATTATCGCTGCAAAGTCACGTGTAGGATGGTGGATTGACGAGGAGGAGATGTGAAAACAGGAGAGAAAAAAATATAATCAAGTTTCAAAGAAACATTGGAACATTTCGTGCAGGCATATTAGGATCGCATTAACTCACCCAAGTGATTTGATCTTCTGATGCTTTTTGAGCTCTTTTGCCAAGATATGGACTCCGTGGTCTGTGATCTGATTTACACTCAACCTATTTCATTCACAAAACACAAAAGCAGATGGATGTACCAACAACTACCGTTCCAAGCAAAGCTGATATTTCATGTGCAACTTCAGAAACACAACTAAATTTTACCAGCTGAGTGATAAAGGACTGTGAGGCAGCAGGCTTGTTAAAATAGCAGGGGGAAGGTGTGGGGAGGGCTACCTGATATTGTCCCACCACACTGATCTGTTACCAGCTGCAGAAATGTCAGCAGCCTGACCAAGTGAGCCATTGAAGAGTCCAACTAAGGGTTACTTCCTGCCCCTGCCAACATTTTGTCCACATCAGAAGGCTCTACCCCCGCGTGGGGTGAGTGCCTGGTTAAATCCTGGGGGGGGGGGAATGTTCTGGCAGGCCCTCTTTTCTGGCCATCCCGAGGCTCACGGGTGCTACGGTAGCAATGGCCATCCCCACGGACCTATGATATGGTTTCCCCCCCAAACCCACATCCCCCTCAACTGTTGGAGCCTGTCTGTATCAGGAGTCAGCTTCCTCCACAGAACTTATCCCATCTTTGAGGGTGACTTCTCCCTCATGCTGCAGCCTCAGCACTGGCTATTGCCATCTGTGGCATTCTAATTGGGCCAGTAGACCTGTGAGGTGTGCCACTATCTTCAGTTGGACAACAGTTTTGGTGGCACTATGTTAACTGGCCACTGATTGTGAAATGCCGTCCAGGATCCCACTGGCATAGTATCAACTCCTGCCTTCGATCCTGGAAGGTGGGAATCCTTTGATGCTATTTGTTGGAGCAATCAAGGCACAACAAGATGAATTCCTGGATAAAATGCTCGTTACCTTGACTTGAAGTATAGAGAGCATAATTTCAGATTTTGTCAATGATATGAAGTTCGATAAATAATAAAGATTGGTGAAAGGGACAGATACATAAGATCATTAGAACTAAGAGCAGTAGTAGGCCATGTGGCTCCTCGGGCCTGCTCCGCCATTCAATAAGATCATGGCTGATCTTTTTGTGGACTCATCTCCACTTACCCGCCCACTTGCCATAACCCTTAATTCCTTTACTGTTCAAAAATCTAACTATCTTTGCCTTAAAAACATTCAATGAGGTAGCCTCAACTGCTTCATCAGGCAGGGAATTCCATAGATTCACAAGCATCTGGGTGAAGAAGTTTTTCCTCAACTCAGTCCTAAATCCGTTCCCCCTTATTTTCTTGTTCTAGTTTCACCCGCCAGTGGAAATAACCTCCCTGCTTCTATCCTATCTATTCCCTTCATAATTTTATATGTTTCTGTAAGATCTCCCCCTCATTCTTCTAAATTCCAGTCAGTATAGTCCCAGTCTACTCAGTCTCTCCTCATAAGCCAACCCTCTCAACTCCAGAATCAACCTAGTGAATCTCCCCTGCACCCCCTCCAGTATATCCTTTCTCAAGTAAGGAGACCAAAATTGCCCATGGTACATGCCCATAGATAGAAAAACTGGGAAGTGATGCATATTGTTAGGAAGGATAAAGAGAGGAAAGATTTAAAACTAAGGGGCACAATTTTAAAAGGCTTGCAGGAACAGATTGGTCTGGGAATGCCAGCATACAAATCTTTGCAGAATAGAGGGCAAGAAGATTTTTTTAAAATCACTTAGAATCTTTAGCACATCACTAGAGCAATAGAGTGAAAGAGCAAAGAGTTCATGCTAAACCTTTAGAAACTTCTAATTAGATCTCAGCTGAAGTATTTTGTCCAATTCTGAACAGGCACTTCAGCAAGAATGTCAAGGCCTTGTAGAGGATGCAGGCGAGATTGACTAGAATGCTACCAGGGATGGGGGCCTGCAGTTAGGTGAAGAGATTGCATTAGCTGGAGTTGTTCTCCTTTGAGCAGAGAAAATTAAGAGGAAATTTGATCATGACTGGTTTCGGTGGAGTAAATTAAGAAAAACTGTAAGTAGTGGCAGAAGGGGCAGTAACAGGAATGTTAATTTGAGGTAATAAAGACATTTTACAATGAGTTGCTGGAATGCATTGAGTGAAAGAGTGGTGAAAATTGATTCATAGTAGCACTCAGAACAGAATTAGGTAACTGGAGGGCAATGGGGATAAAATAACTGAGCAGGATTAATCTACCAAAGAGACAGCAGAGGTGTAAAATGATCTCTTCCTATGATCATGCGATGATAAATTATCATTGGTCAGGAGATATGGGAGAACTCCCCTATTCTTCCTCAAAATAGTACTATCTTCTTTGAGAGGAATATTTTACATCCTCTTCGGTTAGGCCAGACTCGGTTCAATGTCTGAATTGAAAGATGGCACTTCTGACTGTGTGGCATATCCATGGTACAGCAGAGAAGCGTTCGTCTGGGTCAACTGCTCCAGCATCTGGAATGCAGGTTGAACCCATGACCATTTGACTCAGGGGTGACACTGAACCAAGACCTTAAAATGAAACCTAATCCTGTACAGACAAGGGTGAATTCGAACATCCCATACAATGATAGTCCTATTAAAGGCACCTCAGTTCCACATAATAGGGACAGCATAGTGGCACAATGGTTAGCACTTCTGCCTCACACTGCCAGAGACCCAGGTTCAATTCCAGCTTGGGTCACTGTCTGTGTGGAGTTTGCACATTTTCCCTGCGTATGTGTGGGTTTCCTCCAGGTGCTCCAGTTTCCTCCCATGGTCCAAAGATGCGCGGGTTAGGTTGATTGGCCAGACTAAATTGATCCTTGTGTCAGGCGATTAGCCGGGTAAATATGTGGGGTTATGGGGATAGAGCCTGGGTGGGACTGTGGTCAGTGCAGACCCATTGGGATGGATGGCCTCCTTCTGCATTGTTGGGATTCTATAGGATTCTATGGGACAGAATGCACTGAAGATTGGGTATAGAGCTCACCTGAGGACTGTCAGCTGACTGAAACAGGGGAACATTTGCTCCACACCGTAATCGTTGATGTTGTTGTTGTCCATCTCCAGTGCAAGGGGTGTTCGGATATGGTGCAAAATAAATGCAAGAGCCCCACAGTCAGCAGAAGACACATTGCAATAGTTCAGTTTTATGTAATCGACATTGATGCCTTTGGCTGCCAGTTTGGCTGCTGCTCCATTCTGCATTTCAAAAATGTATCTTATCAACCATATAAAATGTGGCAGCATGTGTACCTTGCAACCATCTTCAAGGTGCGAGCGAGGCAGGTTTTGCAGGTGTGATTTCATACATTTGTACAGATAGGACATCAGCACTGACTGCTTTTCCTTAATGGTTCCAGGGGTTGCGAAGTTTAGCAACAGATCAACATTGCGGTTGGACAACAAGCCACAGAGGAACAGCATGGTAAATTGCAGGTGTTCGCTGAATGACTTAAGGACATTTATAGAGGAGCACCTTGAAGGGCTCAAGAAAGCTAAAACCAAATTACTTAGCTTGTGGGTTGACGGTGTTGGTGCGCTACCATTGTTGAATAGTGCAAGGAGGTCCCGTGGATGGATCTCATCATCCAGAGCTAATGAAAAAGCAGCGAAAAATGACTGGAGTGTTAAGTGAATGTATTCATATGTCGACTGGTTCCCACATCCATCATAATGACCTACAGTTTTGATGAAGCCAAACTGTAAATCCTCTTCTGAAATCTTTGCAGCTGCAATTTTCTCCTGGCTGAAAACAGAATTGCAGTCTTCAATTCCTTTTCGAGCTAGTTTGCTAATCCGCATTAAAGCTTCCTTCTGGGTTGTGAATAAATGTATCTGGCTTTTGGCCTTTTTCCTATTCAGATTGGCCTGAGAAGAATGGTTGAGGAAGACCTCAATCATGACCAAGTAAATGTCAGTCAATGTAACAGAATGTGATAACCTCTGGGAGCTACACGTGGATTGACAGTGCTCATAACATTTGAATATAATCCAGCAAAACAACGGCACTGAACACAAACTGCACAGGTGAGGGTTCGCCTCCAGCTGGGTCAAAACCAACGTTTGATGGGTCTCATCTTTGAAGAACTTCTTCAAATACTGCAGTAAATGGTCCTTGGAAAAGCCCTTTAATGTCACTCTCTTTCTCACCATTCTCAATGGTAGACTTGTTACAGTTCTTGCTGTCAATAATTTTTTGGAACCTTTTAATA
The DNA here is from genome assembly GCF_965287045.1 of Carcharhinus amblyrhynchos. Lineage (NCBI taxonomy): Eukaryota > Metazoa > Chordata > Chondrichthyes > Carcharhiniformes > Carcharhinidae > Carcharhinus > Carcharhinus amblyrhynchos. Next base: position 20,398,203 of record NC_137325.1, on the reverse strand, counting down.
ACTTTCCATGGAGAAGATTCATCAACAGGGCCACAGGATGCGTGGGGTCAAAGGGCGAAGAAATGTCGGGGACGTCATTGAGGTCACAGTCAACGTTGATTTCATCAAACCCATCCAGGGTGAAGATAACGGAAGCTGGGTGTTGTAGGATGTAGCTGAATATCTCATCAGCATCTTTGTCAGGGTAACAGTTGTATTTGAACAGCAGATCTCTGAGGGAAATCCTATCTTCCTCCTTAAAGCTATTGAATATTCGGCATCTGAATTTGAAGAAGAATTTAGCATCAGCACAGAGCTCCCCTTTGGACCACAATTTCTGAAGTCTCTGGAGCAGTATGGTCTTACCAACTCCAGCATCACCAGTTATAAAGACAGTTTCTGCATCTTCGTTGATGACTCCAGTATCGCTGAACAAATCCTCCAAGTGGGAAATGTTCCCTTTAGTTTCATTGGCTGCGTTGATTAATTCCATAAGAGTTTCAGTGTAAATATCATCAAACAAAGCATCTTCCTTTTGCACATATGAAGAAGTCAACCTTGTATCTCGTCGCAATTCACCTCGGAGCTTTTCAGTATATTCGCAGACTGAAAGACATGATAAAAAGTAATAGGGAGAGATTTTGTGACTAGCTATGTCAATGACTTGATTGTGAAAAGATTTATTTTTGTCATTATTTTCTATGTCATTTTCTTAAGCCTAAAATAAAATCTTCACAATCGTTGGAGAAAAATATAATTGTAATCTAAAACAGTGCATAATCATATCTTTTTCCTTAATGTACCAGTTTGGCAAACATTGTATTAATAATCCTCATTTGATTTTTTTTTGAATGTAACTGTTAATATAATCTCCTGTATTTTGTTACACTTTGATATAAAGTTTTCTTTGAATGCTCTGGGAATTTCATTAGGAACTGCAAATAAAAAGTGTATCTATTTGTACAGGCAGCACGGTGGCACACTGCTGCCCCACAGTGCTAAGGACCTGGGTTCAATTGCGGCTTCAGGTGACTGTGTGGAGTTTGCATGTTCTCCCCATGTCTGCGTGGGTTTGCCCCGGTTTCCTCCCAGAATCCAAAGACGTGCTGGTTGGGTGGATTGGCCATGCTAAATTGCCCCTTAGTGTCAGGAGATTAGCAGGGTTACTATGTAGGGTTGAGGGGATTGGACCTGGGTGGGATTGTTGTTGGTGCAGGCTCAGTGGGCTGAATGGCCTCCTTCTGCACTGTAAGGATTCTATGGTTTATGGCGAGACAGTGATTGGTTTCATGTGAAGTAAAACAGTAGTAAAATGGCCACTGGTGTGTTGGAATCAATTGGCAAGGAGAGTGTTGTCAGACTCTAATTAATTTATTGGCTGCGGAGTTTGTGCAGCGCAAATTCCCCAGAATTGTATTAAGCTTAAATGAGTTAACACATAAGAGGACAGGTGGAGAGAGAAGATTATCTATGAGGTAGTTGAACTGAGGCTTTAAGACAATTAAAGAAATTGATAGGATTGATAAGGGACAAACAGCTTCCTCTGCTGCAAGAGTCCAAAACAGTGGTGAATGATCCTTAAATTTGAGCTCGGAAATTTAGAGGTAGGCTGAAAGTTTTTGGTCTCGTCTGCAGCTAGGATTCTCCAGTCCCGCTGCAGTGAACGGAGATTTGGCCTTTCGAGCCTGCTCAGCCATTTAATACAATCATGCTTGATCCCATCTCAGCTTCAACTCCATTTGGCATTTCTTTGGGAGAATAGCAAATATTGGATAGAGTGTTCTGGTTGGACGTGGACAGCAGAGGCATAAACCAGCTATAGGACAATCTGGTGGAGGTCTGAAACTTTGCCTTCTCAACTGTAGAGGAATACATCTAGGTTGCCTTTGAGGATAAGGGGAAATGGACATATCAAAATTTTTTTTTTGTTATTTATTCATGAGGCATTGACATCACTGGCTAGGCCAACATCTATTGCCCATCCCCAGTTGACCTTGAAACTGAGTGGCTTGCTAGGCCATTTCACAAGGCAGTTGAGAGTCAACCATATTGCCACAAGCAATGGAAAGAGAGGTAAGAGTGTTTATATATGTGTGTGTTTCTGAGAGAGGGAGGTGAGTGTGTGAATGAGTATGCATGAGAGAGCGAGAGAGGTGGGAGTATGTATATGTTTGTGTGTGAGGGAGAGATGGGAGTGGGTGTATGTATGTAGGAGAGAGAGGTGGGATTGTGAGTGCGTATGAGACAGAAAGAGACATAGGAATGAGTGTGTATTTGTGTGTGAGAGATTGAGTATGTGTGCATGTGTCTGTTAATATTCTTAATATTAAATGAATTTGTGAGCATAAGAGGCAGCACTATTCCCCCCATTAAAAATGACAAAAATGTAAGACTTCATTGAATGCATCTTCAATTATAATAAAAACATATCTATAAAAATATAAAGTACTTCTATAAATTTGTTTTTGTATGTTTGTACCTATAGCAAATACAATCAATTTTTTTTGTGGTTTAACTCTTCAACCCCATAAGAATATTTCTAAGGGGTTATGTCAGTAATCATAGGAGGCCAGAAGGGTTCCATGCCTGGAAAATGTTGGAAAAGCCTGGTCTAGATTGTAAACAATGCCACCATGATGCATTGATAATGGACACAGTGGCTATTGAGATTCAACATATACTGTTCTGTTCTGAAACACGATTGTTCATTTTATTGTAAATATCTTTAATTCCTAACCATTAGTGAAGTTGGCTGAGTTTCTGGATTAAGTCTTGCAATAATACCTCTAGGCATTGCCTCCTCATTGTGAGATAATTGGCTTGGAGGAAAAAACATTCTCTTGGAGATAATTATAAATCAAATTGGTTTCTGAGACTATTTAGTGTTTATATAATGTATCACAATCACTGGTTATAGGATTGATGCATTACTTTTTTTTATTCATTTGTGGGACATGCATTTATTGCCCATCCCTTGTTGTCCTTGAGAAAGTAGTAGTGAGTGACTTGCTAGGCCATTTCAAAGGGCAATTGAGAGTCAACCTAATTGCTGTGGCTCTGGGCTCACACAAAGGCCAGACCAGCAGATTTCCTCCCCTAAAGGACATTAGTGAACCAGGTGGCTTTTTCCAACAATGGTTTCATGGTCATAAGTAGACTCTTAATTCAAGATTTAAAAAAAATTGAATTCAAGTTCCATCAGCTGCCATGCCAGGATTTGCACTTGGACCCCGTGAAAATTAGTTGAGTTTCTGGATTAATAGTCTGGCGATAACACTAATAAGCCATTGCCTCCTTTTGTGTGATAACGGCACAGCTCTCAGCCACACTCACTGCCTGAACATTCACAGTAATATATTGCCATCTTTCAAGAATGGTATTTGATCATCATTTAATTAATTCTCAACTCTGAATTGTTTGATTAATCCAGGAGCCAGATGTATTTGTGAAATACTCACCGGCATCTGTAATCAGCACTGGTTTGTTCAGCAGCTTGTCTGATGGGCAATAATGAATTTCTTTCAACCAAGGATGAAATTCTGAGTAAACCTCTTTGGCGCAATTTAGGATATATAGGAAAATTTCTGCACTTTCTTCTCCTTTAGCCCAGATGATATCCAGCATTTTACGAACCTGAAAGTATTTTTAGAAGAAGGTTGCATGGGTAAGTTTTGAGCTGGTTCATGTTTATCTCCTTTACCTATTGCATCAATTTAACAAAGGCTTTAACTCTGGCAAAATGATTTGTTTGTCGCCGTAATGAAAAGAAATATTGAATTCTACACGAGACGCGGTCATAAAGGTCCTTGTCAGTCATGTAGGACTGAAATGAGGAAATTATTTACGTACAAGTTTCCAAATCTTTGGAATTGAGTACTCCAAAAAAACTGTGGACTCTCAGTCACTGGGGGGAATATTCCCATCCTGCCAGCCATGGGAATTATAGCATGCTGGGGGTGGGGGTGGGGGGTGTGGCCCATGCAAAGGTTCTTGATCTTGGGCAGGATTTTCCAGATTTGGGGCAATCCCACCCATTGAATTTATTCAGGACAGAGATTGTTAGATTGTTGGTTACGAAGGGAATACAAGGATATGGAAACTGTGCAGGAAGGTAAGGTTCGAGTAGAGGATGATGCATGACCTTATTGCATTAGAGAGCAGGCTCAAAGGGCTGAATGGCCATTTCTTATCTTCAGATCGTAGGTCACCTCAACTCTCCGTTATTTTTGACAACTTGCTGGATTCTCATAATCACTGGCCAATGCACCCACAATAGAACATTAGGTTGCCACTTAACAGCGTTAGGTACCATTTTAATCACATGATCATTTTAAATCCAATACTAATCAATCTCTGACCCAGAATGGGAACAATTTAAACAGTTCATTCTTATCCCTGTGTGTTCTCAATGTTTTTAAAGAACAAAAGAGAATCTAACCATCGCCCCATGACATTCAATGGCATTACAATTGCTGGATAGCCCACTCTCATTATTTTGGGGGTTATCGTTGACCAGAAACTGAACTGGACTAGCCACATAAATACTGTGGCTACAGGAGCAGATCAGAGCTAGGAATCTTGCACCATGTAACTCACTCCCTGACTTGCCTAAGCCTGTCCACCATCTACAAGACACAAGTCAGGAGTGTGACGGAACACTCCCCACTTGGCTGGATGAGTGCAGCTCCAACAACGTTCAAGAAGCTTGACAACATCCAGGGCAAAGCAGGCCTTTTGATTGATACCCCTTGCATAAACATTCATTCCCTCCACCACTGAAATGTGGCAGCAGTGTGTGCTATCTACAAGATGCACTGCAGAAACTTGCCAAGGCTCCTTGGGCAGCACCTCACAAATTCATGACTGCTACCATCAAGAAGGACAAGGGCAGCAGATATCTGGGAATATCACCACCTGGAATTTCCCCTCTAAGTCATTCACCATCCTGACTTGAAAATACATTGCCATTGCTTCATTGGCGCTGGGTCAAAATCCTGGAACTCTATCCCAAACAGTACTGTGGCTGTAGCTACACCACATGGACTGCAGCAGTTCCAGAAGGAAGCTCACCACAACCTTCTTGAGGGCATTTAGGGATGGGAAATATATGCTGGCCTAGCTAGCCAGTGTCACCCACATCTCGGAAATGAATAGAAAAAAACTGAAAAAAGTTACTTTTAATTTGTCTCTTTGAATTTCTTCAATCCAAACTTTATTTCCTTTTCTTCCCTTCTCCTACTGTATTCAATGATTTTAACTCATCCACTCTTAATTCTCCACCTTCTCAGTTGTCCTTTTGTTTCCCGATATGAAAATCTCATTGGTTAAAGAGATAGGTTATTGACCTTGGCTGCCTTGTGGTCTTTGTCACAGGGTTACCAACTCCACTTCCAGCAATTTGGGGCATAAGAATACTTTGAACTGAAGGGTGTAGCAAAAAGGCTAACTAACTGGTAGCACAGTGGTTAGCACTGCTGCCTCACAATGCCAGGAAGCCAAGTCCAATTCTCAGCTTGGGTAACTGTGTGGAGTCTGAACGTTCTCCCTCTGTCAGCATGGGTTACCTCCTGGGTGCTCCAGTTTCCTCCCACCATTGAAACTTGTGCTGATTAGATAATTGCTAAGTTCTCTCTCAGTGTACCTATACAGGCGCTGGAGTGTGACGACTAGGGGATTTTCACAGTAACTTAATTACGGTGTTAATGTAAGCCTACTTGTGATACTAATAAAATAAACTTTAAGAAACACTACGAGATGCCCACTCCAACAAGATCTGCTCAGTTATGTAATTCATTTTGAGCTACATGAAACACAGTTGGTTGATGTTTGCCTGTGAACTTACGCAGCTCACGGATTAGGGACCTTACAAATTCCAAGTCTACAGGGGTAGGTTTACTTAAAACAATGGCAGGGCACGTATGGATCCTAATCATACAATGTGATGCAACCTGTTTTTCACACACTTTGCTGAGTTCATTGTTTCACATTTCTCCATGTCTCAGGACAACTTGGGTGTCTCATCAATCATCTTTCTCTAAGTTCTTCACAGGATGGAAGTTGCAGTGTCTCTTGCACAACGAGCAAGTAACCCACCCTACTCCCAGCATTAACATAGCTGCAAACAGCCCATTTTATGAGTAAGATGGAGCCAAATAGGATGGACTGGGTGAATCACAAACTTGAGGGAGGAAGTTAGGAATTCTTTAAATTATATGGGTGTGATATTTTCATACTGCATCCACCTAAGCTGTTAATACAGCCAATGATTAGCGGGTGGCATGGTGGCACAGTTGTTAGCACAACTGCCTCACAAATCAGGATTCCAGATTCAATTCTGGCCTTGTCTATGTGGTGTCTGCACATTCTCCCCGTGTCTGCATGGGTTTCCCCTGAGTGCTCCAGTTTCCTCCCACAATCTGAAGATGTACAAGTTAGGTGATTGGCCATGCCAAATTTCTTCTTAGTGTCCCAAGATGTGTAGGTTAGAGGATTAGTTGGGTAAATGTGTGGGGTTGCAGCATAGGGTGGGGGTGGTCCTGGGTTAGATGCTCTGTTGGAGGGTCGGTGCAGACTTGATGAGGCCAAATGGCCTCTTTCTGCAAATAGGGATTCAATGATTCTATGATATGTTACAACTTTGGCTTACAAACTGGGTCCCATGGCGATGGGTGTCTCAATGGTAATGATTTTCTATATAGTGAGTCCTGCGTTTACCTTTGACAAGAGGGGGAGATGGCAGGGCAGCTGTTGCTGTGACACTAAGATGCATTCCATTTGGCCTCTTGCAATGAGCATTACAACACTGCCTGACTGCCGAATGTCTCTATCATTTTATGTCTCTATTACTTTCTGGTTGGTTTCCTCCTTGTAATTGTGGAAAAGCTGTCAGTTCGACTTACTTAAACCTTCCACAATGTTTCAATAATGCAGGTTCATGAATGGCCAAATAGTTAGTGAGCTGATTAGCAGCAAGAATACTTTACAACAGAATTGGAGGGAAGGAAAATCATTTGTAGGAAATTGTTTTTTAATCCAGAAATATTCCGCTCTGATCTTGTTAACGGTATAAATTGGGTTTGCCTTAACGCTGCTTTGTGTCAAGAACGGTATAGATTGAATGAGATCAGTGATCTGATTGGACATGTATGCCTCTATCAGGTCACTGTTAACCACATTAAAAAGTTAGACTACATGCACTGGAGTGTTAGACAAATTATAGGCATCGCTTATCTCAGATATGTCTAGCCTGTCACGTCTCATCTCTATCAGTAGTCCTCGCATTTTTGCTCCACGTCGTCGTTACTTGTTTTTTTAAAAAAATTATTAAAACACTCTTTAAATGCAGCAAATTTATTTTATGCACATTATATAGTTTAGATGCGAAGCAAAGGTCCCCTGATTATTGGTCTGTTTGAAAAGGGGCTCTACAACCAAAGAGTTTTGAAAGCCTTGGATTTGGCCCTTGTAAATGTGGGTTGTGCTTTGATGCATGATATGGAAATGTTGTTATGACTTCAAGGTTTTAGAGATGGCCCTTTGGTAGTGCAGAACCTGAGTATTGCTGAAAAGAGACATGCTGTCGAAGCTTTTTCTCAGGCATTCATCAGGCCAGATTCACAAGAATGCCAATAGTAAAGGGAACAATCATTCGTAGTGCAAGGGAAGAAAGTGTTGATTGATTGGTATAGGCATTGCCAGAGAGAATGCGTCAGGAAACAGGTGCATCCCATGCATTCTAAAAACAGATAGATCGTATCAAACATTGCATCTTTTTGGCTGTTTGCAACAGACAAGGTACTGATCATATCTGATCAGCCTGTGGTTGAAAAACTCAAAACATAGCGCCCAACATTAGATATGATTCTGCAATTAGATAGCCCTTGCTAAACAATTCTGATTATACTAAGATTTACACTGACAAACAATTTAAGCTTATTAGCTGGGCTCACAGTGTGGTTCACAATGAGTGTTCAAAGCCACATATATTTATTTACAGGGGCCTGCCCTTTGTAGACAGAAGGGGCAGGTCCATGAATTGTGTGTTTTTCAACTGAATAAGAGCTTGGGAGACAGCCATTCCCTGGTTCACTCCCCAGGGCGACACTTTGATCATTTAGAGTCCACCTGTTTAGTTTGAGTGTAAACAAAAGCTAGGAAGTTAACCGTTCCCTTATGAATTCTCCATGGTAACTCTTCTACCAATCAGAATCCACTATTCAACAAATCAACACTCTTTTCTCAAGCAGTATAAATTGTTGTTCTCCTTGAAATTTGGCTTGCTTGTGAATCTGTCATGATGAGTGCAAAACAAAAAGCTTCAGCAACATACCTTTTTACAGCAATATACAAGCTTAATAAGATGGATAAGTTTGAAACAATCTCTTTTAATTCAAGATAAAATGGAATAGCTAAGAGGGACCATGCCCTCTTACTCATTCTTCCTAATGATAAGCTCATGTGACCTGGTTGCCATGGGGACAAGGCTTAAGCAAAGTCTTATTGAAAGCAGCTCGTTTTACTGCTCCCAGACTTACTGACTCGGAAACCTTGCACAGAGAGAATTTGAGTCCCGGAGAGAGGGAGACAGGAAAATAAACAGATGCTGTAAATAACAGAAGAAAAAGTCTGATTTCTATTAGCTACCAGGTGGGATGCTGTTGAGAACTTGTTTTCTGGTTGAAGAAATGGAAACTGTGAACATTTAGAGATGCTGGAAGATTCTCCTAGTGATGGTTGGAAGAAGGAATGGGCCTTGCTGTTCTAATTCAGTTCAGAGATGATCTAAAGACTGAGGAAAACTATTTCTGATAGATACTGGACATTGTAACTCAGCAAAATGAGAAAAAGAGCGCCTGTTGGAAGCTACAAGTAACTTTGGACTGGTTCCTATAAACTCATAATGGGGTTTTCAGTTGTGATTGGAAGTTGAGAGGAGAGAGCTTTCCTGTAGTTTTCTTAGTAGGTAATTTGCATATTAATGTTTGGTCAATGTTGTTTTTAGTGTGTTTGTTACTGCAAAAGTATTAAAATTTGAAAGATTGTGTAATCCTTTGAGTCTGTCACTGGGAATTCAAATCTTTTATCAGTCTGTATGGAATTGTAACACAGTAACATAAAGTGAAGTATAGGTTGCTATTGATGTTGGTTGCGATTAGGGAGATGCATTTGGGATTACATAAATATTATACCACACAGGCTTGGCTTAACCAGCTTTAGCTATAAATAATATGCTAGATGAACCTAGTCACTGCACAAATTTCCAAATTCTGGCCACTTATTGTGTGTAACTAAACTGTAATCTCTTGGCTAACTGTCTGTACCTTTTCATGTCGTGTTGGACTCTGTTGTATGAACTCAGCATCTTCTGACGTGAAGTATCCCAAATGTAGCAGGTTATCCAGGATGCACTCAATGTTTTTAATTCCATTCACTAACTCCACCCGATGCAACGTGAGGAGATCAAGGTAAGAGACAACATGCTGTTTGTGGACTGCTGTCTGCTCCATAGTACTTTGTGAAAATCAAAACCAACTTTTCTAAAGGAAATAACACCAGAAGTTAGTCATTTTATTAATCATTTGACTACAGTTGGCTGTTAAATATTAACAGAATAACAGAATTGTTGCAACACAGAGTGAAGCCATTTGGTCCATTGTGTCTGTATTAGCTCTCCAAATGAGTAGTATTGCTTAGTGTCTTCCCCTGCCTTTCCCTGTACCTCTGCATATTGTTTCTATTCAAGTAATCATCTAATGCCTTCTTGAATGTCTTGATTGAACCTACCTCCACCACACTTCTCTTGCATCACATTTACTTCTTATGCAACTCATCTTAAATCTGTGCCCTCTTGTTCTTGATTCTTTTATGAGGGGTATCACTTTTTTCCTGCCTACTTTTGTCCAGCCATGAACATCTTGATCAAGTCTCCTCCTAGCTTTCTCCAAGGAAAGCAGTCCCAACCTGGCACTGGATGGGGTGTAGAGGAGATTCACTAGGTTGACTCCGGAGTTGAGAGGGTTGGCTTATGAGGAAAGACTACTGGGTCTATACTCATTGGAATTCAGAAGAATGAGGGACGATCTTATAGAAACATATAAGATTATGAAGGGAATAGACCCTGCCAGTGTTTCCACTGGCAGATGATCTAGAACTAGGGGGCATGGCCTCAAAATAAGGAGGAGCAGATTTAGGACTGAGTTGAGGAGGAACTTCTTTACACAAAGGGTTGTGAATCTGTGGAATTCCCTGCCCAGTGATGCAGTTGAGGCTCCCTCATTAAATGTTTTTAAGGCGATAGATAAATTTTTGAATAGCAAAGGAATTAAGGGTTATGGTGAGCGGGTGGGTAAGTGGAGTGAGTCCACGGAAAGATCAGCCGTGAATGATCTTATTGAATGGTGGAGCAGGCTCGAGGGGCCAAGTGGCCTACTCCTGCTCCAAATTCTTATGTTCTCCTGTAACCTCTCCAATTTATCCTCATAACTGAAGTTCCTCATTCCTGGAAACATTTTTGTAATGTTTTGCTCATTTACAAAATGGTGTTGGAGTTAGACTTCAGAACCTTGTTCCAAAGAACCTTCTGATCCCCCTGCACCTACACAATGATGGGTGACAAACCCAGCAGGCCTGTGCTTGCATTGCACTGCCCTCCTTCACAAATTGGAAAGAGAATTGTCTCCAGTAGATTTCATCAATTCTTTGTGACAGTAAGCAAAAGGCAAATCTATGAGAGCACGATTTTTTTTAATGTTCCCGTGATTTATCTCCCGTGTTGCTCGCAAACGCTTTGACGATTCGTCTCTCATTCCTGAAGACTCCAGGACCACACTAGGAATTGGAAATGGCGATGAATTAGGAAGTGTTTTTAAATTGAAGAGCAAACCTCTCTCAGCAACACTGCTACTTGGTGAATGCAGCTGTTTCCCCTTTGTATGACCTTTGATATAGATATCAACTTCTTCTCGAAAGTGACTTTTACAAGAATACATTTGGGAAGGGGAAGGGAGATATTGTCAGTTCTGTCTTTTTGAATTGTTGCTAACACAGCAAACATTGCCTGAAAGGGACTTATTGTTCAATGATCCTTGGTTGTGGCTCCATATAAAACCAGTTAAGCCATGTAACTTAAACCAACATTTCCAAGAACCACACTGGCCTCTTTCTTTCCCTTTGTGTTGTGTAATGGACAGGTTACTCCTGAATTAAGAGTGATTTGACTGACCACTGTGGCACAATGGTTAGCACTGCTGCCTCACAGCACCAGGGATCCCAGTTCAATTCCTGGCTTGGGTCTCTGTCAGTGAGTTAATCCCATGTCTGCGTGGGTTTCCTCTCACAGTCCAAAAGACGCGCTGGTTAGGTGCATTGGCCATGCTAAATTTGCCATCAGCGTCCCCAAACAGGTGCTGGAGTGTGGTGACGATGGGATTTTCACAGTAACTTTGTTACAGTGTTAATATAAGCCTGCTTGTGACATTAGTAAATAGCAACTTTAAGAAAAGAAGAAAATTAGATAGGTTTTCGCCACCTTTCCCCCACTCTTCATGACACATACTTGGGTCAAGGCTCATACTGGTGCCAAACTCCGTTCAATACCACTCAACTGGTCAATTTTCCATCTTGAGTATCAACAGCCTATTTGACCATGGAGTCTATCAATACAGATCCAAATCCCTGTCCTCACCTGAATTTCAAACTTACCCCTATGTGACACCGGCTTAATTTTACCCTTTCATCACAGCTGAATTTAGAATCTCAACTGGAAATCGAATGAGGAACTCATTGTCTGAATTGTTCAGTTGCATGGTGTAGTCCTAGGTTAACAGAAGGTTTATAATGGTCCAGGGTTTGTGGTAAAAATAATTGTAATGCTCTTTGCGCTCACTATCATTAATGGGGAAATCAGAGAGCAACTTCAGGTGGCTGCCTATGCACAGTTAAACATGAACATGATGAAGGAGCAGTGCTCCGAAAGCTCGTGCTACCAAATAAACCTTTTGGACTTCACCCTGGTGTTGTGAGACTACTTACTGAACATGAACATCAGTTAGGTACCGTTTTGAGTTGCTCTGTACCTCTGGAAGTTTATTTTATTTATTAGTGTCACAAGTAGGCTTATATTAACACTGCAATGAAATTACTGTGAAAATCCCCTAGTTGCCCACACTCCGGCACCTGTTCAGGTACACTGATGAAGAATTAACATGGCCAATGTGCCTAACCAACACGTCTTTCAGACTTGGGAGCAAACCAGAGCACCCAGAGGAAACCCACGCAGGACATGGGGAGAACGTGCAGACTCCACACCAGATAGTGAGCCAAGCCGGGAATCGATTTGGGTCCTTGATGCTGTGAGGCAGCATTGCGAACCACTGTGTCATCATGCTGCCCCACGGTGGCACAGTGCATAGTTCACCAAAAGACTCACCATCAAAATAAATGAAATGGCATGAATTAACTGTGTTTACTCACTGAGCGTACCCAAAAGATTTGAGCTTTCCATTTAAGTGTAAGTGAATTTTTATTTGTAATTAGTTATCATTAATGTAAAACAATATTATGTTTGACATTGAATTAAATATTCCAACCAACAGTTTTGAGTTGCGACTTTGCGTATCTTAGTAAGGAATCTTCAGTCAGATTGGTTAAGGAGATACACCATTATTTGTCTTGTCACACTGATCTCACAGGAGTGCATCTCACTGTTTTGGCTTCCTGCTAACAGCAACTTCCTATCTAAAAGTCCATGGGGACAAGTGTCAGTTTATTGAATGATTGGTGCCATTCATTGATCACTGGCCACAAAATCTGGGCCATGTTCACAATGGCTCGCAAGCACAGATGCTATAGTTTCATGACAAAATAACATTAATATTTATACGATGCATTATCATGTCAAAACATATTGACATCACATATATTCATAGCACAAAAATAAGTCATTTATCTTATTGCACATGTGCAGCCTCCATACCAAAGCAACATGAAAAAAAAATTATTCCCATTTTCTTGCTCTCTTTTGCCTAATTCAGTATCTTCCTCTGCTCCAAATATTTATCCACTCTTATTTGTCTCAACATTCCATCTAACAAGGCATTTCAAGTTGTGCCAACCCTTTGCATATGAACATACAAAATTAATGGGTTGTTAATGAGCTAGTCCATCAAGACAACTGCAAACCCTAATAACCCAATGACATGACTAAAAACTTCTTCCACCGCAAATTATGCAATTCACCATGAGAGGCAAACTAAACAAAAATGCTGAGGAAAAAAAAGAAATCTCCTTTAAACTCTCTTCCCTATCCTTTGTTGTGCCAATTGTAACTTGCCGCCCCCCCCCGACCCCTCCAATTCTTAAAGTGATAAAAGAAATGCTTTTGAATAATGCTGAGATTTGGGTGGAGGAATAAGAACACAAGAACATAAGAAGTAGGAGCAGGAGTAGGCCATCTAGCCCTTCGAGCCTGCCCCACCATTCAATAAGATCATGGCTGATCTGAAGTGAATCAGTTCCACTTACCCGCTTTCTCCCCATAAGCCTTAATTCCCTTGTCTATCAGAAATCTATCTACCCGTGACTTAAATATATTCAACGAGGTAGCCTCCACCACTTCAATGGGCAGAGAGTTCCAGAGACTCACCACCCTTTGAGTGAAGAGGTTCCTCCTCAACTCCGTTCTAAACTGCCCTCCCCTTATCTTGAGGCTGTGCCCTCGAGTTCTGCTATCCTTTCTAAGCGGGAAGAATCTCTCTACCTCTATCCTATATAACCCCTTTATTATCTTGTACATCTCTATAAGATCTCCCCCTCAGCCTTCTAAACTCTGACGAGTACAGACCCAATGAGTACAGACAGAATGGAACAGCAATCATCCACATGCAGACAGAGCAATGAGATGAATGAGCAGGCTATTTTTTAATTTTGTCTGTATTAATTGAAGGAGAAATAACAGTCACGGTGATGGGAAGTTAATGCATAAGATCCTTAATAATCCATCTGAGCCAATGGAGTGAAGGGAACAGAGCCAGAGTTTTTGTCTTAGCCAAAAGACAACAATGCTGAATAACTAAGCACCCACTCCATACTCTTCCATGGTACCGCCATTGATTATTAGTCAAATCTATGTTGAAAATTACACACCGTCAGAAAAAAATAATTCTGCACACTTTTTGTTAAGCAAAAAATCTAGACTATCTTGAACTTCAAGCATTATTGCAACCAAAAAAAAGCTCGCTAACTCAGTGCCTGTATAAGAGTCATTAATACTTTGAACTATAAATGTCTTAATTTCACACTTACCTGATGTCCCCACAGTAGTATTGTTGCAAACTTAACACTTGCATGGGAGTGTCCTTGTGTACCACATCTTCAAGGTCTTCCTTCCTTTAAATTAGTAGTTTTCACTGTAAAGCTCTGGGTATTCAGCTTTTATCTTTACACAATTATTACGTACACAACTGTTGTCTTTCTTCAATGTTTTAAACAGAAAACTCTAGTGTTCTTTTTCCACGAGAGATTGTTCGCTGGGCTGTTCCTTTTTCATTTTTGTCCTTTTGCTCCAAAGGGGAAACTGTTCCCTAAATCGACGTCACCAACCACAGTCAGACAGGATGTGAGAATCTGCTTTCAGGTCATGTGGCACACTATGTGAGATTCCATGATTGCAGGAGGTAACTGTAGCTGACTTAATTGTAGCAGCAACTTCACAGTAATATGAGCTAGGGATCATTTATTTCTTCCAAATATAGTAGGTTACCAAAAATGGCTAATTTACTTTGAGCTTTTCCAAAGGGTTTTTTAAAAATGTTCCTGCTTGGGATGTGGGCATTGCTGCTAATTTGTCGTCCTTTCCTAATTGTCTTTGAGAAGGTGGCAATGAGCTGCCATCTTGAACCATGTGGTGTAGGCACACCAACAGTGCTGTTAGGGAGCAAGTTCTAGGATTTTGACTGAGCAACAGTGAAGGAACGCCGATAAAGTTCCGAGTCAGGATGCAGTATGACTTAGAGGGGAACTTGCAGGTGATGGTGTTCCCATACATCTGCTGTCCTTGTCCCGCTAGGCAGGTTTAGAAGGTGCTGTCAGTGCACCTTGTAGTTGGCACACATTGTTGCCACAGCTGCCATTGTTGGAGGGGGTGAATATTGAAGATGGCGAATGGGGTGTCAATCAAGTGAAATGTAATTTCATGTCGTCAAGCTTCCTATGTGTTGTTAGAGTTGCACTCATCCAGGAAAGTGGAGAGTATTTCATCACACTGCAGACTTGGGCCTTGTAGATGGTTGATAGACTTTGGAGGTGGGTTACTCACCGCAGACTTTCCAACCTCTGACCTGCTCTTGTAGATACAGTATTTATATGGCTAGTTCGAGTTCAATTCCTGATTAATGGTAACCCCCCCAGGATGTTGATAGTGGAGCATTCGATGATAGTAATACCATTGAATGTCAAGGGAAGTTGGTTGGAATCTTTTTTGCCGGAGGTGATCATTTCCTGGCACTTGTGTGGCATGAATGTTACTTGCCACTTAACAACCCAACCTGAATTTTGGCTAGGCCTTGCTACACATGGGCAAAGACTGCTTCAGTTTCTGAGGAGACACAAATGCTGCTGAACATTATGCAGTCATCAGTGAACGTCCCCACTTCTGAGCTTACGATGGAAGGAAGGTCATTGATGAAGCAGCTGAAGATGGTTGGGCTGAGGATACTGCCTTGAGGAACTCCTGCAGTGATGTCCTGAGGCTGAGATAATTGACCTTCAACAAACACAATCATCTTTCTTTGTGCTAGGTATAACCCCAACAAGCTAAGAGATTTCCTCTTGATTGCCATTGACTCCAGTTAAGCAAGGGCTCCTTGATGCCACACTCGGTCAAATGCTGCCTTGATGTCAGGGGCAGTCACTCTCACTTCACCTCGTGAGTTTGACTCTTTTGCCCATGTTTGCACCAAGGCTGTACCAGGTCAGGAGCTGAGTGGCCCTGGCAGAATCCAAGGTGAGCGTCTGTGAACAAATTATTGTTTATTCGCACTGTCAATGACACCTTCCATTACTTTGCTGATGATTGAGCGTGATGGGGCAGTAATTACTCAGGATGGATTTGTCCTGCATTTTCAGGACAGGACATCCCTGGGCAATTTTCCACATTGTTGTGTAGATGTTCAATGTAATAGATGTACTGGAGCAGCTTGGCTGGGGACACAGCTTGTTTTGAAGCACATGTACTTAACTCCCAAGGAGGGTTCAGCCACATTGTGGTGAAATCCCATTTGTTGCATAGATCATCTTCAACAAAGGCATCATGGCCTTCTCTCTGCATCCTTGATAACATCATCCAATATTATAACAGTGGCTAAACAGCTGGAATGTAGCCAGGGCCCAGAGTCTTTTCAGTATCCAGTGCCTTCAGCTGGATACGTGGAGCGAATCAAATTGGCTGAAAACCGGCATCTGTCATCATCGAATCATAGAATCCCTATAGTGCAGAATGAGGCCATTCGGCCCATCAAATCTGCACCAACTTTCCAACAGAGCAACCCACCCAAGGCTCTATCCCTGTAACCCCATGTATTTACCTCACTAATCCCCCTAACCTACACACCTTGGGGCACTAAGAGGCAATTTAGCATGGCCAATCAACCTAACCTCCACATCTTTGGACTGTGGGAGGAAACTGAAGGAAAGCCACACAGACACGGGGAGAATGTGCAAATTTCACACAGACAGACACTCATGGCCGAAATCGAACCAGGGTCACTGGTGCTGTGAACCTCAGTGCTAACCACTGTGTTACTGTACTGCCCAATGAAGCCATGTGACTCCCTGTGATGCTGGGGACCTCAGAAGAGGCAGAAATGGATTATCCACTTCTGGCTGAAGCTGGCCTCAAATGGTTCAGCCTTGTCTATTGCACTGAAATACTGGCGAGTATATCATTAGAGCCTTCACCTGCAAACATTTGTCCACCAACATTTGTGACAGGATGTTACAGAGCTGCAGACTTAGGTCTGATCCAGTGATTGTGGGGTCATTTAGTCCTACCTATCACACGCTGCTTCCGCTGTTTGGTTTGCAAGTGGTCCTATGGTGTAGCTTCACCAGGTTGACACCCTTTTTGGTTGGCCTGGTTCTGCTCCCGGCATGCCCTCCTGCACTTTTCATTGGACCAAGGTTGAATGGGGGATATGCAGGGCAATGAGGTTACCGATTAGAAGCTTAGAACCACAGAACCCCGATAGTGCAGAAAGAGGCTATTCAGCTCATTGACTCTGTCTGCTCTCCAAAAGAACATTGTATCCAGGCCCACTCCATCACCTAGTCCTCACGCATGGCGAATGCACCTAACCTGCGCATCTTTGGACACTGAGGGGCAATTTAGCACGGCCAATCCAGCTCATCTACATATCTTTGGACTGTAGGAGGAAACTGGCACATTCAGAGGTATCCCACGCAGACACTGAATACAGTTTAGGCGCGGCACAGTGGTTAGCACTGTGTGGATTTTTCACATTTTCCCCGGGTCTGCATGGGTTTCCTCTGGTTGCTCCGGTTTCCTCTCACAGTCCAAAGATGTGCAGGTTCGGTTGTCTGGCCATGATATATTGCCCCTTTGTGTCAGAGGGATTAGGACTGTAAAAGTTCTGTTGCTGAAGACCCACAACACCTCATGGATGCAGATCTTGAGCTGCCAGATCTGTGTTAAGCCTATCCAATTTCGCACAGTGGCAGTGCCATGATAGAGGTTTTCTTCAATGTGAAGATACGACTTTGTGGGGCGGTCACTCCCACCAATGCTGTCATGGACAGATGATTCTGCAACAAGTAGATTGATGAAGATGAGGTCAAGTAGGTTTTTCTCTCCTGTTGGTTCCCTCACCACCTGTTACAGGCTCAGTGTAGCAGATATGTCCAAATCAGTCAGTAGTGGCGCTACTAAGCCAGTCTTGGTGATGAAGTCCCCCACCCAGAGTACATTCAGCACCTTTGCCACCCTCAATGTTCCTTTCAATTGGTATTCAACATGGAGGAGTACTGATTCAGTCACTGTTGGGGGTCTAGGAACAAGAAAGGTGGTAATCGGCAGGATGTTTCCTTGCCCGTGTTTGACTTGATGACATGAGATTCCATGCTCTTTAGCCAACGTTGAGGGCAACTCCGTCCCAACTGTATGCCACTGTGCTGCCACTTCTGGTGGGTCTGTCCTTCCAGTGGGGCAGATGGTATTATCTGGGACAGTGTCTGTACAATATGATTCCATGCAATGTCAGACTGTTACTTGACCAGTTAATGGGAAAGTTCTCTCAATTTTGGAATAAGCTGCCAGATATTAGTAAGGAAGACTTTGCAGGGTCATCTCCGGTGCTGAGGATTCTGGATGGTCCACCTGGTGTCATTCCTTTTTGATTTCAAAGCCCTATGATACAACTGAGTGGCTTGCTAGGTCTTCGAAGAAAGCACTTCAGAATCAACCGTATTGCTGTGAGCTTGGAGACACATCTAGGCCAGACCAGGGTAAAGATGGCATAATGATTTCCCTAAAGGACATTAATGAACCAGATTAAATTTTATGATAATCAACGATACTTCATGGTCACCATTACGGAGTCTAGCTTTTAATTCAAGAACCAGTATGTTTCACTGTATACTAATACATGTGACAATAATAAATCAAATCAAATCAAGTCAAATTCTTCCCTGAGTAATCACTGTGGTGGGAGAGTGGGGGGGTGGTGGCATTGTTTGAAATTTGGCAGAGTTAAAGTGAGTACTGTATGTGAGTGTTGTTTGAAGTTGAAAGAACAGTGCCTTTATGTTAATCAGCAGTACAAGAAACAGCTAAGAGAATACCGGATTGACCTAACTTTTGAGCCTTGATCGTTTTTACCCCACATGGATGGGTTTTGCTTGGGATTCTGAAATTTGAGTACACAAGGCACATTACAGAATCCCCTACCAACAAGGAAACAGGGAGAACAAATACAATGAGATCTTTTATTTAGATGGAACAATGGAGAGTTCAGGGATCCACCTGAACCGCTGGTTAAACTCATTTCCATTTCCCTGGTCAGTTTCTCAATTCTGAGAAATCCATGCTTTTCAAATCAAACTTGGATCTATGTTAATGACACTTGAAAAATGTCCTAATTTTATTTGTGTAAGTACAGAACATTTAAACAAACTTTTAATACATATAGACTGCAGCGATTCAAGACAGCAGCTCATCACCACCTTCTCAAAGGCAACTAGAGGTGGGCGATAAATGTTGGCCAGCCAGCGATGCCCATGTCCCACAAGTGAATAAAAAAATGTGCTCATCCATGTCTAATTCGGAACATCCTGATTTTGGTAAGTAAGCTTCCTGTTGGCTTCTATATTAGTGTGATAGTGCTAGTTTCTATAGTACTTCAAGAATTGAAATAGTTCTAACCCCATCCACTCCCAACCTTTATATACATTCCTGAAGTTAGCACTCCTCCCATTGTTCTTGGACATTAAGCAATTTACACAGCCATTGAACCAATAAATCTTTTGAATGACTTGGTGAATCAAACCTTTCTTTTCAAGAAAAGCTTATCTTGTTCTGCTGGCTGTTGCAGACTTTGCCCTTGAGCAGAAAGAAACAAAGCAGTGGCTGTTGGGAAAGGAAAAAGAAATAATGAGAATGGTACGCACCATCCTAACGTTGATAAATTTTTCAGGGCAAGTGGGTCAACCCTCTTCAACCACAAAAACAGGAAATGCTGGAAAACCTCAGCAGTTCTGACAACATGGGGACATGATAGAGGTATATAAGATACTGAAGGGAATAGACAGAGTCAATAGTGAGAGACTGCTCCCTAGATTGGTTACAAATACAAGAGGACATGATTTAAGGGTGAGGGGGGAGAGGTATAATTTGGATATGAGAGGAAGGTTCTTTACGCAGAGAGTTATGGGGGTATGGAACACGCTACCGAGTAGGGTGGTGGAGGTGGGAACGTTGGACTCGTTTAAGGTTCAGTTAGATAGGCACATGAGTGAAACGAGGATGGAGGGTTATGGTAGGGGTTATTAAATAAGGGTTAGAACCTCGGGAGACACCGGAAAGGCAGGCTTGTGATTAACGTTTTTGTCTTTTTATTCCGCAGGTGGAGGTCCACCTCGTTGTGAAACGAGGGGCATGCACACGGTGGGTCGTGCGTGGGCTGCTCTTGGAGGTTCCGGGAGTGGCCTAGTACTTCGTGTCGGTGTGTGTGCTTGATCCTGGACCGGTAGACGGGCGCCGCAACATCTCGGTGACTAGCACTGCTAGCTGTGCAGATACATGGATTTGGGCCTGTGTCTGTGGGAGTTTGTGCATTCTCCCTGTGGTTGCGTGGGTTTCCTCTGGGCGCTCCGGTTTCCTCCCACACCCCAAAGATGTGCTCTTAGGCTGATTAGTTTTACCAAATTGACACTATTCTCCCCTGAATCTGGCTAAGTCAGGGGTTCTATTTGTAGATACGCAGGGTAGATTAGGTGTAGGGTGATGCGGCGGCGTGGGCTTGTTGGGCCGAAGGGCCTGTTTCCCGTGCTGGGTTGTTCTTTGTTCTTTGTTCTTTGTATCTGTGGAGAGAGAACAGAGCCAATGGCTGAGATTCTACTACTGCCAGCAAGGACGCAGAATTTAGTGCTCAGCCAAAACTCCATTCACTGCAGCGGCACTGGAGAATCCCAGCCATGGGCAAGGTTGTAGAATTGATGCCCGCATTGCAATCTGGATGACTCTTTATCAGAACTTTGCTTTTATCAATCCTCTAAGTGCCTTAGAGTTTGTAAGTCATGAATTTCCTCGGCTGGACGAGATTCTGAAACATAAGCAATAAGTTAACATCTGTGGTGTTGAAAAGTTTCCAAGAACACCTTTAATTCTTAGGGTTAGATATGGATAAGTGATGATTTAAGGCGAGATTTTGGAGACAATGTTTCATAAGGATGTAGCAATAATTTGCTCAAGATTTAGAGGAAGGTTCCATTCTGTGGTAGGGAACTAAAGTGGCTCTTGCTTCTGCGGATGGGGCACAGTGTAACAATTTGCTGATGCAATGCTCATCACCATCCTTCCTCATTTCTCAAATCAGAGCCCTGCTCTCAGACCTCCAGAAATAGAAGCTTCTGGAGTAAATTTCTGAATTCACATTGGCCTGTGGCATCTGTCCTTTCACCATTTTGCTCAGGGAGGCAAATTTTCAGTACTGAAGAGTCATGCGGACTCAAAACATTAACTGTGTTGCTCTCTCCGCAGATGCTGCATTGACTTTTGTTAAGTCAAATGCTCTGTGCTTCTATGTCATAGTGCCCAGGGAAGGGTCTGAGTTCTTCAGTTCAAACCCTCCTTTGCAAAAAAAGAATGTGGATATATCCTGAAGAAGAATCCCAGTGGAAACAGTGCAGGGGTTAAAGAGAGGTCAGCTGGTTTGTTTCTAGATATTTAGAAACATAGAAATCAGAAGCAGGATAGGCCATTCAGCCCTTTGAGCCTACTGCACCATTCATTTTGATCATGGCTGACCATCAAATTCAATATCCTACTCTGCCCTTCCCCTCATATGCCTTGATTCCTTTTAACTCCAAGAGCTATATTTAATTTCTTCTTGAAATCAGACAACGCTTTGACTGCAACTACATTCCATGGTAACAAATTCCACACATTCACCACTCTTCTGGTGAAGAAATTTCTCCTCACTTCAGCTCTAAAAGGTTTACCCCTTATGCTCAAACTATGACTTCTAGTTCTGGACTCCCCCACCATTGGGAACATTCTTTCTGAATCTATTTTGCCTAACCCTGTTAGAATTTTATAAGTTTCTATGAGATCGCCTCTCACACTTCTAAACTCCAATGATATAATTCTAGCTGATTTAGTCTCTCCTCATTTGACAGACTTGCCATCCCAACCTTCGTTGTACTCCCTCTATAGCAAGGACATCCTTCCTCATATAAGGAGATTGAAATGGCACACAATACTCCAGGTGTGACCTCACCAACGCTCTATACAATTGCAGCAAAAAATTTGGCTCTTTTCCTCATCCAACTTGAATAGATACTTATGCTTTGTTTCAGACACCTGAGGAAATATAATCTGAAGATTAACTGCACTAACTAACAGAGTTGATCAAACGATACCATTGCAAAATGTTTTCTTCCAAGCAAAGGCAATCCTTTTATGGAAGGAGTCTTATATTGGAAAACCAATAATCAGAAGTTTGGAGGAATGACATATAATTTACCCATGATTCATATTAAATTTGATGTCAAGATTCTTGATGTGCTAATCAATGGTGATAAATCTTTGGTACCAAGCGTTCCCCTTTTAGGACAGAGATGAGCATAATTTTTTTTCTCTCAGTGGGTTGCGTGACTTTGGAACTATCTGCTTCCGAAGGCAGTGGAGGCATTGAATATTTTTAAAACGGAGGTAGATAGATTCTTGGTAGGGAAGAGAATCAAAGGTTATCAGTGGTAGGTGGGAATGTATAATTCGAAACGCAAACAGCATTTGGCCCAGCATGGTAAATCCTGGCTAATGTGTGCTGGTGGTCAGACCTAGTGACATGTTTAGACAAGCATTTTCATTGTAGATTGAAACAATGGTAAAAGGAATGACACAAAAATGCGACAAAATTATAACAACAGAGTTCTGTAAGATTTTTATAAACCGTGCAACATATCTTTCAATTTCTGAAGTAATATCTTGGCATAGTGGTAGCGACTATTTACATCACATACATTCTACAAGGCTAATGATACGTTTTAGCTTCTGAGGCACCCCTAACTGCTGTGAAGTGGCAATCAGAATCGATTGCCACTCCGTTCTACTCACTTCCCTGGAGATGAAGCCATTCCTTTCTCACCTGACCTTCTGACTCAGGCTGGGTGAAATCACTGTAGGGTAATGGGTTCCCAAGGCCTTGTGTCAAGGCAGGTGAGTCAGAGGTCAGGAAGCCATTTCCTTTTTTCACGACACTAGTAAAACATGTAGGTTTGTGGATTCATCCAATTTGAGAGGCCAAGATGTGGTCAGTGGTGGGGTGTGGAACGGCAGTCGGGGAGGTCCTGTGGGCGATGGGAAAGGGGAGGGATATTGTGGGGTGTAGTCAATGGCTGGCAGTGTATTCGGGGGGCCCCATGAGGGGCTGGGGGAGTAGAGGGTGGGGAGGTAGTCATCTGGGAGTGTAATTGTGTGGTGGGGTGATAGTGGGTGGGTGGTTGTGAAGGGCATTTGGGAGTGTGGGGAAGCCCCTGAGGGGCACAGGAATTAATCTGGGGATCCCGTAGGGAGTTGGGGAAGTTCTGTGGGGTTCGAGGTATGGGGTAGGGGGGGAATCCTGAGGTTTGTTGGAGAGCCCTATAAGGAGAAGGGAGGATGTTGGGGATGTGGGAGAGTCCCATGGGGGTGGGTGAGTGGTATGATCATCCAGCAGTTAGAAGTGGTTTTAATGCTTCTAACTTCTTCTGGGTAATTATTACTTGAAGACAATCAGAGCCATCTGAAATTTGCAATTTGTATCATAATTTTGGATGGTTCCTGGTGCAGGAGACTGCAGTGCTTACTTGGGAACCTCTGCGGATGGGAGGGACTCCCCACTGTATCCTTGTGGTAGCCCCCAGATACGATACCCTGGAGCTCAGAGGTTACATGGTGTTGTTCTGACCAGGTGAGAAGGAATGGACCAGCTCCCCTCAACCTCCTCATTTGATTACAGATTCTTTTTCATGAGGATATGCCTTTTCCAAATCCAAGCGTATTTAACTCCTTATGCTGTGAGCAGTAAGGACCCAATCAAACACAGTTTTCTTGAGTTGAAGAGAGTGCAAATTTATTAACCATTAAATCTGACAAAAAAGTGACATCACACACACACAAACACACAGGTTTAGAAATAAGAGAATTTGGTGTTCAATAAAAAAAGTTCAAATGTACAGTTACGTCCTTTCATTGTCTGTGAGGTGCAGAATTTTACCCTTTGGGCTGATTTGGATCAGTTAGTTTTTGTGGATGCAGTCAGATGTAGAAGATGTTGCCGTTCTTATGAGATCTTAGTTTGCCAGTAGATTTCTCTTGAAGTTGGCTTCTGAACCCAGTAATATGCTTGTTCCAAGAGAGGGAACCCAGCTCTCAGCCTGTTTCCTCTGCTGAAAATGTCCTTGCAACTTCCGTGCTGTGACTCCAACCTGAACTCAAAATACTTCACCTATTGTGTATTTCCGAGGGGTTTTGGGTGGGTCTGCCTGTGGCAGCCATTGTTTCAATATCCATTTTTAATGTCATCTCCTTAGAGAGTTAAGAGTTTTAATGGGTTTCTAAATAATAGGAAAGTCTCTCTGTTCACAGTTTCTCATCTTCATCTCAGAAGGTGGCCTTACATTTTTACATAGTTTGTGCTGTCTTATTTCAAATTACTAAAATTTCCAGTCAGTTGAAAGTTGGAAATATATATTTTCAAAACTAAAGTGCAAATAACTCACGACAGTGTACATTGTACCACACTGCACAGTATTTGCTAAATTCCCTTCAGGTAGTGTGGAAGATATTGTAGCTCCTCAGCACAGATTATTAATCCTAGATCACAGTCCAGCAAATACTGTTCAGAAGACAATCCATTGCTCTGCTTTAAGAGCTGTGGCTTCTTCAATGGATATTTTATTGTTCTTCAGGCTGTTTTGGGACAGACACAAGAAATGAAGACGTCATGAAATGGCTGCCAGTGAAATCTAGTCAATCAATATTGTTTATATTCTCTATCACAACCGACCATGTTCAACAGCCAATGGAATAAATGTCTTGTTTTCTCAACCCCTGGATCCACTGCCACTCTGACCGATCACCAGATGGCAGCCCTTTTGTCTGTGGTTCCCTCCCTTATTGCTAACAAAAGCATCACTTCCCCAAGGCTGGTTCTGAGGCCGGGGGAGATGCATAATTTTGAATGGATGGGATACCCTTTGGGGTCCTGCCTGCCTAACCTTGATGTAATTTCAACTTAGCTAGGCATAGCCTTGGGTAGGAAACCTGTCCATTCACCTATTAAAGCCTTTACCTGGCCATTAAGGGCCTTATTTCATCCAGCTCAATTTATAGCCTGATGTGCGTAAGTAGGGTGGGAAAGTGGCATTTGCATATTTCCCCACCTTGGGTGGAAAAGTCCCCATCTCAGGGACACCTCACACTGAAGGCCCTCTCAGGGCTGCAGCACCCTCTCCTGGGACATTGAAGCTATTAGGCACCCCGCTCACCTGACCTTCCAACACCACGATTGCCTCCCTCTCAATAACCCCTTCCTCTGCCCGTTCCCAAACCCCTGGGCATCTCCTATCCTCTCTTAACTTTTCAAAGATTCCAGGAAATCGTCCCAGGCAGAGTGTTGTGTTCGGCCTCTGGCCACTGTAGCACTGTACCTTGCTGGGTTGAAGAGCCAATCTGACTTTGGTTTGTCTTCAGAGGAAAGTCATGGCAATGGGAGTTTAGGAATCGACGGCTATGTGTTAGGCAAGACTCTCAGGGTGGTGATTGCCGATCGCTTGCCATCCATAAAATTCTACCCATTGAGGGAAAACCATGTGCTTATTGAGTACCTATGCTGCTGATCTGATTCTAGGTGTTTGAAAGTAATAGTTAAATGAGTGAAGCTGGACATGCTTACAGAAGCACGTGCTTATATGGATAGAAGTGTGAACATAGAATCCATATGCCATACGGTGCAGAAGGAGGCCATTTTGTCCATTGAGTCCGCACCCAGGCTCTATCTCCATAGCCCTACATATTTACCCTGCTAGTCCCCATAACAGGAAGGGGCAATTTACCATGACCAATCCACTTAGACTGCACATCTTTGGAACGTGGAGGGAAACCAGAACACACAGGGGAATCCTATATGGGCACAGGGAGAATGTGCCAACTCCACACAGAGAGTGAACCAAGCTGGGAATTGAACCCGGGTCCCTGGTGCAGTGAAACAGCAGCGGTCACCACTGTGCCATCCCAGAGAATATGTGAAAGGATAAAATGAACAAAACTGGAGAGAGTGAGTTACTGGTGTAAAGTTGTAGCATAAAATCACTTTGTGTTACATAAATCAAAAAGGAATGTTCCTGCCTACTGCTGAACATCACAGAAAGTTGAAATTCTCATCGACTCAGAAACATGCAGTGTAACAATTGGAATACATTTCAGAAAATGAAGAGTTATTGAGAAAACTTCATATTTCATTGATACAAAAATATGACAAAATTGTAAGAACAGAGAGTATATGTTTCTATAGACAGGAGATCACTAAGACTATTATAGACTGTCCGGCATATTTTTCAAGTACTATCTTGTCAAATTAGGGATGGTTTCCCAACCTAACAATTCAGTGATGAAGCCTGGAACCTGCAAGGGCAGTAGCCAGATAATAAAACTATCCAATTAGGATCTACAGTCTGTCAAATTATGGTTGGCATCAATGCATTTATAATTGGTTCTGTTGCACCAGAGGCCCCCTGGTTGTAACATGAAACCCAAGCTGTGTTTATAGACACATCATTCTGTCTATTATTGCAGTTACAGATGGAAATGTGTCATATGAGCACACTAATTAGGAGCAGGAGTTGGCCACTCAGCCCCTTGAACCTGTCCCCACCAAAGTATAAATGAAACTTTCCCACCCTATTGTGGGCTTATCTGATGGTAACCTCAACTCCCTGTTCCCACCTGCCCCCAGTAACCGTTCAAACATCTATCTGCCTCTGTCTTATAACTATTTGAAGACGCTACTGACTTTCGAGGAATAGAGCTCCAGATTGATGACTCTCTGAGAGAAAAAACATTGTCTTTATCTCTGTCTTAAATGGGTGACCCCCAAGTTCTAGATTGTCCCACAAGAGGAACTACATCCTTTCTGCATTCACCTTGTCAAGATTCTTCATGATCTTATATGTTTCAATCAGGTTTCCTGCTTTTCAATTCCAGCAATGTCAGGAATCTAAGAGAATTCTATCCAGAGTCCAGTCGTGATACAAGTGGAGAAGAGTTTTCTGGTATCATAGCAAGAGAAAATTCTCCACAAAATGTCTGCTACCAGGTTTCCTCTGACCAATTGGTCCAAATACAACAACTGGACTACCAAAGCTAATGGAGAGACACTGGTAAGAGGACAGATTTTTTTTATTCATTCGTGGGGCCTGGGCATCACTGGCTGGCCAGCATTTATTGCCCCTCTCTAGTTGCCCTTGAAAAAGTGGTGGAGGCTGCCATCTTGAAGCGCTGCAGTATATGTGTTATGGGTTGACCCACAGTGCTGTTAGGGAGGGACTTCCAAGGTTTTGACCCAGCGACTGCAAAGGAAAGGCAATCTATTTCTAAGTCTGGATGGTGAGTGGCTTGAAGGGGAACTTTCAGCTAGTGGCATTCCCATGTATCTGCTGCCCTTGTCCTTCTAGATGTATGTGATCGTAGGTTTGGAAGGTGCTGTCTAAAGATCTTTGGTGAATTGCTGCAGTTCATCTTGTCGATAGTACACACTGCTGCTACTGAGCGTATGTGATGGAGGGAATGGGTGTTTGTGGATGTGCTACCAACTAAGCAGGGCTGCTTTGTCCTGGATGTTGCCTTGAGTGTTGTTGGAGCTGCACACATCCAGGCAAGTGGGGAGTTTTCTATAGCACTCCTGATTTCTGCCTTGTAGATGGTGGACGGGCTCTGGGGAGTCAGGAGATGAGTTGCTCGCCGCAGTATTCCTAGCCTCTAGGAATATAGAAATATCTCAATTTAAACTGTTTTGGAATTGTGGGTTACTCAGTAAACTATAGTTTCCTTTTTAGAATCTTTCCCTGTACCTTTTTCTGCTCTGTTGGAGGATTTTAAATTTTGATGAGAAAATACTTTCTGTTTCCAGTTGCAAACCAAAGCATGTTTTAGGCAGCTGTCAGCTGCTTAGAATAATTTCAGATATGACTGATCTTAGTTCAGAGAACAGGCTAATTCAGCAGTGATTATTAGATGACTGTATTTAAAGGGCCACTCTTACCAAATCTCTTGCATGGAGCTGTTTACTTTCAGTGCTTCAATGAAATCATTTGCTCCAAGCAGTGTAATGTTATTCTCAACCAACCTGGGAACAAAAAAGTCTATCAATTTCATTCTGTTTTCTCCCATTTGATTGTCTGTCTCTCTTTCGGTGAGCTTTACCCACCCACTCCAGCATCAAACTGTAGACCATGCAGATGCTAGCACTGTAATGGACATGTAGTAAATATACTCGATAATGCTGGTTGTTTCTTTAAATGAGGCCTCTTACTTGAAATATGTTAACTGTGCTATTTTACATCACTGACATCTATTCTCCCACAGCTTCACTGTGTATCAATTATGGCCCATAATAACCCCCACTGTGTGACCTCATTGTCCTCATTGCACCTCTTCATTGTGGGTGGCACATTGGCACAGTGTTTAGCATCACTGCACCAGGGACCCAGGTTCAATTTCGGCCTTGGCTCACTGTCTGTGCAGAGTTTGCACGTTCTCTCCATGTCTGTGTGGGTTTCCCCTGGGTGCTCCGGTTTCCTCTACACTCCAAAGATAGGTTGATTGGCAATGGTAAATTGTCCCTTAGTATCAGGGGACTAGTAGGGTAATAATGTGAGGGTACGGGGATAAGATCCGGGTGGGATTATTGTTAGTGCAGAAACACGGTCTGAATGGCCTTCCCCTGCACTGTAGGGATTCTATGATTATCTCACTATCCTTCATTTTACATTCTCTATATCTCATTTCCCTCACTGTACCCCCACTATATCTTTTACCCCCAACATGTATTCTCTATATCCCATTGTCCCTCACTCTGTGTCCTCTATGCCCTTCTGTCCCTCTGCAAACTGCAGCCTTCCATTGTGTCGTTTTAATTTCCTGCATGAAAACTATTCTTTATCTCCCACTGTTTCTATCTCTTGTAATCTGCTTCCCAATGTCTTTCTTCTACATCCACTGCCTTTGGCTCTGCACCTACTTTATCTTCCCCTTACCTGACATTGTATTCTCCACAGCTTTTCTCTGTTTCTCTCTTCACATTAATGCCTAATCTGTGAGTATTTCAGCAATTTTTATTTTCCTCTGAACAAGTTTTGCTACTTTCTATGTCTTTGTTATGTATTCCATATATTTACATATCCATTTGATACCATTAATACATTATACCACATATTTCAATAGGATTCGGGGTGGCACGATGGCACAGTGATTAGCACTGCCCGCTCACAGTGCCAGGGACACGTGTTCAATTCTGGCCTTGGGTCACTGTCGCTGTGAAGTTTTCACGTTCTCCCCCATGTCTACGTGGGTTTCCTCTGGGTGCTCCTGTTTCCTCCCACAGTCCAAAGGTGTGTGGGTTAGATTGATTGACCACACAAAATTAATTCTAGTGACAAGGGGATTAACAGGGTAAATATGATGGGTTACTGCAATAAGGCTCGGGTGGGATTGAGGTTGGTGCAGACTCGATGGGCCAAATGGCCTCCTTCTGCACTGTAAGGATCCTATGATCAAAAAGGAAAGATTAGTTTTAGAGAAAAAAGCCCATCAATCTTCAGGACTGTTAGTGATGAATCAACTATTGCAAAGATTAGGTTTCATTTTTACCAATCTATTTATCTCCTGTGTTGATGCTCAAAGACATGGAACTGGATTTGCTTTAGAATTATGACCAAAAATTGAACCCCTTTTTTATTTTTTCATGTAATGTGCACAATGCTGATAAGGATGGTGTTTATTGGCTATTGCTTGCTGCACTTCAGAAAATGGCAGAAAGCTGTCTTCTTCTAACTAAGTGATGGGCTAGGGCATTTCAGAGGACAGTTAAAACAGTATTGTGGGTCTGGAGTAACATTAAGACTGGGTGAGAATGACAAACTTCCTTCCCTGAAAGCCATTAGTCAATGAGATTAGTTTTTAATGGCAATCTGGTACTCACCATTACTTAGCTCAGTTGACTGGATGACTGGCTTGTGATGCAGAGGGATGCCAAGAGCACAGGTTCAATTCCTGCAGTGACTGAAGTTATTCATAAAGGCGCTGCCTTCTCTACCTTGCCAGAGGTATGGTGATCCTCAGGTTAAATCACCAGTCAGCTCTCCCCCTCAAAGGGCAGAGCAGCATCTGGTCAGCTGGGACTATGGTGACTTTACCTTTTATTACTTATACCCAATTTTATTTCCAGATTTCATTTAATTAACTGGATATAAATTTCCCAGCTGCCATGTTGGGATCTAAACTAATGTTTCTGGACCATTAATCCAGGCCTCTGAATCACTAGTCCAGTTACATAGTTACTGTACACACTGTTGATATTTGATACTTTATTTAGGCTTGCTTTATTGGGTACCGTATTATAATAGTTATAAAGCTGGACTAACAATCCAGAACCTTAAAAAGCTATAATTTGCCTCCTTAGTCAGTGACTTTGTTTAACAGTGACTAGAATTCAAAAGTACAGATAAAATACCCATATTCTAATGAACAATTGCTTAACTCAGCCAAAAAGTGCTAACCAATATCAGTTTATATTGAAGTCAATTTCAAGTTGCCACTTATAACATGTTAAGTGATTTGTGTACTCCAGGCCAGAGCAGGTGTGCTAACTCACTATTTCCCTTGCTAAGACAAACTGAGGGCCGAAAAAAGCCTAAGTGAATAGCTTTACGTTAAGATTCAATCACTATTGTATTTAGCGTAACTAATTCTCTCTCATCTCATTAAATGATGTGGGGTAACAGTTTCATTGAATCATAGAAGGAGGTCATTCGCTCCACTGAATATGCACCAACTCTCAAACAGAACATCTCACCCAGGCCCTAACCCCATCGCCCCATGTATTTACCCACTAATCCCCCTAACCTGCACATCTTTAGATTGCGGGAGGAAACCAGGGCATCCAGAGGAAACCCACGCAGACATGAAGAGAATGTTCAAACTTCACACAGTCCACCCAAGGCATGAATCAGGCCCAGATCCCTGGTGCTGTGAGGCAGTGCTAACCACTGTGCCATCCCTAAAAACTCTACTTCCAACAATTTAATAATGAGATACATTGACCTCAAAACATCTTGAGATGTCCTGAGGTTATGATAGGTGCCACATGACCGCAAGTCCTTTCTTGTTTTCTCAACAGAATCTCTTTCTCTCTCATCCAATGGCTTTTACAGAATGACATAATGACACAAAATAAATTGAGCATATCTGAAACACGTACCACAATGTTTGTAAACTCCTGTTTACTTTGAGCACATCAGCAAAGCACCTTGCTGCTTCATCATCCAATTCATTTGCTGTAAGCCTAATTTAGAAAAATCACATTTCTAGAATATTATTAAACTCTACCATTGCTAGCTTAGATTTGGCATTTATTTTTTATTCATTTCTGGGACATGGGCATCATTGGCCAGCCAGAATTTATTGCCCATCCTTAGTTGCCCTTGTTCAGTGGGCAATTGAGAGTCAACCACATTGTTGTGGTTCTGAAGTTGCGTGTAGGCCAGACCAGGTAAGGAAGGCAGATTTCCTTCCCTAAAGGACATTATGAACTAGATGGGTTTTTCCTGATAATGGTTTCACAGTCATCAATAGATTCTTAATTTCAAGAATTGGGAATATCTAATTACAAATACTTTTATTGAATTCAAATTCCACCATTAGCTATGGCAGGATTTGAACCCGGGTCCCCAGAACATTAGCTGAGGTTCTAGATTAATAGTCTAGCGGATAATACCATTAGGCCATCACTTCCCCCGCTGAGAGTACTTCAGGGGATTTAAGCACAAGTGTTAGGTAAAGTTAGGAAGTATTCAGAAAGTGCCATCCTTGAAAGACTAATTTTCATTGTTCTATTGTGTCTTCCATCAATAATACTTTCCGCTTTTTTGCCATACCAAAGACATTTGGGGAAGCGAACATTCAGAACAAGAATAAACCATTTAGCCCTTTGAGTCTGTTCTTCTCTTTTATTAGATTATGCTGGTCTGTACTTTAACTCAAATTACCTGCCATTGCCCTGGATCTCTTAGGTTATCTCACACCTAAAATCTTTTGATCTTGAAAATTTCAGTTGGTCCCCAGCATCCACTGCCTTGAGAGGAATAAAAGCAAATTCCTATCACTCTTTGTGCAAAGAAGGGATTCTCGATTTCAGTACCGTACAGCTACATGGAGAAGTACAGAACATAATGTTCCAATTTTGGAGGCCGAGGATATGGGATTTGATGGTGTTGATATCTGGGCTGGAATTCTCCTACCCTGCCCACCACGGGAATTGTAGCAGGCAGGGGGGTGGACCTTGCAAAAATCCACTGACCTCAGGCAGGATTCTCCGGTTTTGTAGCGAGTGTGACTGGATAATCCCATCCCTGATTTTTCTATTATCTCAATGTTAGAGACTGAGGGCGGGATTTTCTGGCTATGCTCATCCCAAGGCTGGAAATTTTCACCCAAGGTCAATGGACCTTTGCATAGTCCACCGAATTTTTTGTCTTGCCCGTTACGATTCCTGTGGCAGGCGGGTCAGGAAAATTCCGCCCTGACTTTTCTGTGTCTTCCAAGGAAAGAGATGCATGCATTCCATCTGCGATGTTAGTATGTGTGCCGTCCGATAATGTCATGCATGTGCGATTCCAGCATGAACATACTTCATCTCCAGGCAATGAACAGGGAAAAAACATGTTGCAACTGTACACTACTCTGGTGCGGCCGCACTTGGAGTACTGTGTGCAGTTCTGGTCCCCACATTACAAGAAGGATGTGGAGGCTTTGGAGAGGGTGCAGAGGAGGTTTACTAGGATGTTGCCTGGTATGGTGGGGAGGTCCTATGAGGAGAGACTGAGGGATTTAGGGTTGTTTTCGTTGGAAAGAAGGCGGCTAAGAGGGGATCTTATTGAAACATATAAGATGATTAGAGGTTTAGATAGGATGGATAGTGATAGCCTTTTTCCTCGGATGGAGAAAGCTAGCACGAGGGGGCATGGCTTTAAATTAAGGGGGGGTAGCTACAGGACGGATGTCAGGGGTAGGTTCTTTACCCAGCGGGTGGTGAGGGATTGGAATGCCCTGCCTGCTGCAGTTGTAAATGCGCCTAGTTTGGGGGCGTTTAAGAGATCTGTGGATAGGTTTATGGACGAAAAGGGATTGGTATAGGCTAGTGGGTCATTGTTTTTGTAACTGGTCGGCGCAACATTGTGGGCCGAAGGGCCTGTTCTGCGCTGTAATGTTCTATGTTCTATGTTAAAAACTTTCTTTTTAAACTAAAATCATGAGGAAATTGTTTTTAACCCACTCCAACACCAAAAAGAATAATCCAGGAATTTTTGGTGAACAATTTTTCACAAATGATTTCAGTGCACCTAAAAATACTGCAAGCCAGATAAAGGGCAGCACGGTGGCACAACGGTTAGCGCTACTGCCTCATAGTGCTACGGACCCAGGTTCAATCCTGACCTTGGGTTACTGTCTGTGTGGAGTTTGTATGTTCTCCCTACCTCTGCACGGGTTGTCTCTGGGTGCTCCTGTTTTCTCCTACAGATGTGTGGGTTAGGTTGATTGGCCATGCTAAATTGATCCTGGTGTCAAGGGTTTAGCGGTGTAAATATGGAAGATTACTGGAATGGGACCTGAGTGGGACTGTGGTAAGTGCAGACTAGATGGGCCCAATGGCCTCCTTTTGCACTGTAGCAATTCTAAAGGTCAGCTAGATATATAATTGGAATGTAGGAGTAGGCCAATCAGGCCCTCAGGCCTGTCCTTCTATTCAACTAGATCATGACTGATCAGAATCTTATTTACCCCACTTACATAAGAACATAAGAAATAGGAGCAGGAGTAGGCCTTCTAGCCCTTCGAGCCTGCCCCGCCATTCAATAAGATCATGGCTGATCTGTCGCTGCTCAGTTCCACTTTCCCGCTTTCTCCCCATAACCCTTAATCCCCTCTCTTATCAAAAACCCATCAACCCGCGTCTTAAAAATATTTAGCGAGGCAGCCTCCACCACTTCAACGGGCAGGGAATTCCAGAGATTCACCACCCTTTGAGTGAAGAAGTTCCTCCTCAACTCCATTCTAAACCGCCCCCCCTTTATCTTGAGGCTATGCCCCCTAGTCCTACTGTCTTTTTTGAGCGGGAAGAGTCTCTCCACCTCTATCCTATCCATCCCATTCATCATCTTATATGTCTCAATGAGATCTCCCCTCATTCTTCTAAACTCTAACGAGTACAAGCCTAGTTTATTCAGTCTCTCCTCATAGCTCAACCCCCTCAACTCCGGTATCAGCCTAGTAAACCTCCTCTGCACTCCCTCCAAGGCCAAAATATCTTTGCATAAGTGCGGCGACCAAAACTGCATACAGTACTCCAGCTGTGGCCTCACCAATGCCCTATACAGCTGCAGCAAGACCTCCCTAGTTTTATATTCAATCCCCCTCGCTATGAAGGCCAGCATCCCATTTGCCTTCCTGACCACCTGCTGCACCTGCAAGCTGGGTTTTTGCGACTCATGCACAAGGACCCCGAGGTCCTTCTGCACCGTCGCCTGCTGCAGTTTTTCGCCCCGTAAGTAATAGTCCTTCCTACCATTCTTCCTACCAAAGTGGACCACCTCACACTTGCAACATTAAATTCCATTTGCCAGTTCCTGGCCCATTCGCCCAGCCTATCTAGGTCCTTCTGCAGACTCTCCACACCCTCCGCACAATTTGCTGTTCCCCCAATCTTGGTGTCATCAGCAAATTTCGACACCCTACACTCGGTTCCCTCCTCCAGATCATCTTTATAAATGGTAAAAAGCTGAGGCCCCAGCACCGACCCCTGGGGCACTCCACTAGTCACCATCCGCCAATCCGAATAGCACCCGTTGACCCCCACTCTCTGCCTCCTATTTGACAACCAATCCTCTATCCACGCTAACACCCTACCCCCAACTCCATGTCCCTCGACCTTCTGCAATAACCTCTTGTGAGGTACTTTGTCAAACGCCTTCTGAAAATCTAGAAAGACCACATCCACCGGCTCTCGTCTATCCACCGCCCTAGACACATCCTCATAGAACTCCAGTAAATTTGTCAGACACGACTTCCCTTTAATGAAACCGTGCTGCGTCTGCTCTATCAAGCAATTCCCTTCAAGATGCCTCGCAATTTCCTCCTTAATGACAGATTCTAACATTTTACCTACTTGACTCTATATTCTACTTGACTCTATATTTACCTACTTGACTCTATATTCTACCTGACTCTATATTTACCCCACTTGACTCTATATTCTTAATTCCTCGGCCAAAGAAAAATCTATCAGCCTGAGTTTTGATATTTTCAATTGACATAGCCTTCAGTTTTTTTGGGGGGGGAGTGGATGTGGTGAGTTTCTGATTTACGCTACTCTTTGTATGAAGAAATCCCCTTCTGCTTTAATCTAGTAGTAAGTATTTGATGCAACTTCAATGCATTAGCTGCTAATGTACCAGCAAGGATATTTTCCATTGGTCATTGAATGAGGCTGCCAACTTTGGGATTAATTAATCCCCCCCATGTCTATTAAGGTCTAAACTGATACTTAGAGGTTTACAGCATTGAAACAGGTCTTTTGGCCCAACTTGTCTATGCCAGCCTTTTTTTTTAAACATCTAAGCTAGTCCCAATTGCCTGCATTTGGCACATAGTCCTCTATGCCCCATCTTACCTGTGTAACTATCGCTTTTTAAAAGACAAAATTGTACCTGCCTCTGCGACTACTTCTGGCAGCTTGCTCCAGACACTCATCACTCTCTGTGTGAAAAAATTGCCCCGCTGGACACATTTGTACTTTTCCCCTTTCACCTTAAACCTATGCTCTCTAGTTTTAGACTCCCCTACCTTTGGGAAAATATATTGACTAACCGATCTATGCCCTCATTATTTTACAAAACTCTACAAGATCACCCCTCAGACTTCTATGCTCCAGAGAAAAAAGTCCCAGACTATCCAGCCTCTCCTTATAACTCAAAACTTCAAGTCCCAGTAGCATCTTAGTAAATCTCTTCTGCATTCTAGTTTAATAATATCTTTTCTATAATAGAGTGACCAGAACTGTACACAGTATTCCAAGTGTGGCCCTACCAATGTCTTGTACAACTTCAGCAAGACATCCCAGCTCATGTATTTAATGTTCTGACCAACGAAACCAAGCATGCCGAATGCCTTCTTCACTTCTCTGTCCACCTGTGACTCCACTTTCAAGGAACAATGAACCTATACCCCTGGATCTCTTTGTTCTGTAACTCTCCCTGATGCCCTAACTTTATCTGAGTAAATCCTGCCCTAGTTCAATCTACCAAGATGCATTATCTTGCATTTATCTAAATTAAACTCCATCTGCTATTCGTCAGCCCACTGGTCCAATTGATCAAGATCCGTTGCAATCTGAGATAATCTTCTTCACTATCCACTGTGCCACCAATTTTGATGTAATCTGCAAACTTACTAACCATGCCTCCTATATTCTCATCCAAATTAATATAAATGATAAATAACAGTGGACTCAGCACTGATCTCTTAGGCACAGCGTTACCCCAAATCAGTGTATATACCAGAAGAGAATTACATTCCATCTGAACTGGAGGCTTATTCCTACAAAAAAGTATGTAATTAAAACTAATACCAGAGTATCTTCAGGGAACTGTTGTCCTCCAGTGCTGAAGCTAAATGTTTACCTCCTTCTGTGGAGATGTGATTTGCTGCAAGACTGGAAAAAGATATATCTAATTCAATGGTATATTTTAGATAAATCACAACATTACTTTTCTACTTTAGTATTACACAAAATAGAGTTGTCTTTTTATTCCCTCAGAATACCAGCGCCCATGGGAATGGGAAATGGCAATAGCTCTGTTCAGGTGACAGTATAATGAGCTGATGGTTGTTCCAGCACTTTAACCTAAACACCAGGTAGTTGAGGCTAAAGGAGATTTAAAAGCAAATTGGAAACAGTAGTTAATATCTGAGAGAAGGAAGTGGCTCAGGACACCAGCTGGAAGAGCTGAGGGGAGTGAGGTCAGCAGGCATTGAACTTGGCATCTCTGCTACGGTTCTCACCAATTTTTACAGATGCACTATAGAAAGCACCCTATCCAATTGTATCACAGCTTGGTATGGCTCCTGCTCTGACTAAGACTGCAAGACCATTTGATTTTAAAAAAGGTAGCTTTATCAGAATGGAGGCCTTTCTGGATTTTTAAAAAAACTTATTAAAAATATACTGTCTATTCGCATTATTTCTGTAAGGTTTTTAAAGTAGTTACCTTCTTGTGCAGAAACCTTTTCTATGCACTTCTATCACGCAAACCAGCCTCCCGTCCATTGCCTCGAAAAAACAGTCAGTATAATCAAGGACCCCACGCACCCCGGGCATTCTCTTTTCTACCTTCTTCCTTCGGAAAAAAGATACAGAAGTCTGAGATCACGTATCAACCAGCTCAAGAACAGCTTCTTCCCTGCTGCCATCAGGCTTTTGAATGGACTTACCATATATTAAGCTGATCTTTCTGTACACCCTAGCTATAACTGTAGCACTATATTCTGCGCCCTCTCCTTCCCTTGTCCCCTATGTACTCTATGCTCTGCCTGTACAGCACACTAGAAACAATACTTTTCACTGTATTCCAATACACGTGGCAATAATAAATCACATCAAATCAAAAGCTCAGATAGACACCTATATATATTCACAATTATGCTTGTCAAAATAACTTGGAGTTAAAAGACCTTCAGATTATCTACGTATTG
The DNA here is from genome assembly GCF_965287045.1 of Carcharhinus amblyrhynchos. NCBI lineage: Eukaryota > Metazoa > Chordata > Chondrichthyes > Carcharhiniformes > Carcharhinidae > Carcharhinus > Carcharhinus amblyrhynchos. The sequence goes on along the minus strand of NC_137325.1, from coordinate 20,360,429 downwards.
TTGATTTTTTCTAGAACTGTAGATGAACTGAGACTTGTGTTGTTTATATAAAATGCCACACTGTAAATATTTATATATATATTTATCTTAAAGTCCTGCCAAACTGAACAAGAAACATGAGCTATAAAAGGTATTTGTAGATTCATTTAATTTCATTGTTTTTATGCATTGTTCTTGCTCAGTGCCAAAGCCTCTCTATGTTCTAATCAATCTCTAAATAAATCAGAGTATTAGTTTTAGTCTGCACGTATTGGTTTGATATTTCCAGATCTTGGAAAGGGTCAGGCAGATGTACAAGCATCTTGTGCAGTGGACGGCACAGCTAGAGGGTGATTGTTAGTGCTGGACATATATCTCACTCAGAGGAGGGAAAATGGTAACAATGCATGTTCAATGTCTTTAGGAAGCTTGTGGTAAATTTATGGGGATAGGACCAGGACCTGGATAAGATGCTCTGTTGAAAAGTTGGTGCAGACTTGATGGGCCAAATGGCCTCTTTCTTCACTATAGGGATCCTATGATGTAAATGCCTTCTCACTGTGAAGACAAGACAGGATTTTTCTGGGGGAAAGCCCACGTTATACAGTTCAATTCCTGTGCTTAGAATGTGAAAAATAGCTATAGCTATAGTCAAACACCCCAAGGTGCTTCACAAAAGTTTGATCAAGAAAAATTTGACACCAAACCCAGGATAGATGACCAAATAATATAAAAGCAAAATACTGCAGATGTTGGAATCTGAATCAAAAACAGGAAATGCTGGAAAATCTCAGCAGGTCTGACAGCATCTGTGGGGAGAGAATAGAGCCTATGGGCTGGGGGGGGGGTGGTTAACGGGGGTGAAGAAGGACAGCTGGAATGAGGAAGTGGGAAAAATGGAAGTGAGAAAGATGGATGATAAAATGGATGAATGAGATGAAAGGAAATGGAATAAAATAAATGAAATGGGGTGAAGGTGGAAGGGAAAGTTCGCGCTCTGAAGTTGTTGAACTCAATGTTCAGTCCAGAAGGCTATGAAGTGCCCAGTCGGAAGATGAGGCGCTATTCCTTCAGTTTGCGTTCGGGTTCATTAGAACATTGCAAAAGGCCAAAGACGGACATATCGACAATAGAGCAGGATGGTGTGTTGAAGTGGCAAGCAACAGGAAGGCCTGGATCCTACTTGCGGTCAGGCTGAAGGTGTTCAGCAAAGCGGTCACCCAATCTGCAATTGTCTCTCTGCTGTAAAGGGGACATGTTTGGTCAAAAAAGTAAGTTTTAAGGAGCGTCTCAAGAAGGGAGGTCAGGAGGTTTAGTGGAGGACTTCCACACAATTTGAGGTCTAGACAGCTGAGGGTATGACCGCTAATGTTGGGATGAAGGAGATCAGGGAAGTGCAAGTGACCAGAATTGAAGGAAGGCAGAGTTTTAAATGGGTCAGAATTTGTTGGAATTTATCAGGAGAGTTAATCCAGGATGATAGTGAGGTGAAAAGAATATTAATTAAGTACAAACAAAGATGGTCTTCTTGCCTTTTGAGAGTTGATTTCCATGGGTATATTAGCATTGACTAATTTTCAGACTCTGTCCCATTTATGTCATCCTAATTCCGCTAGGAATGTGATTACCTGAGCTTTCTTAAAGAAGGATGGTTTCTTAAAGCTTCAGCAAAGGCGACAGCCCCTTCATCTCCGATCTGATTCCCCCACATCCTGCAATTCAATTCAAGGCTGAGGGTCACTGAAGGTTTGTCTGGAAAACTTTGCTGAGATAATATATAACTTGGTAGGCAGGTCACTACCTGACTAGGTACCTCACTGAGACACAACAGGTATTCTCTTTCTCTCTTACTCTCAGTACTGCACCAAGAGTGTTTTGCGCTGTTTTGTTTTCCAGCCTCTGAAATCGATCTTAAAATTTATGATTTTCATGATTCAGAAGCAGAAGTATTACCACCGGGCCAAAGCTGGAGAATGCCAAAACCACTGCTACAATTAACTTGAGATGGTAGCATCAAGTCCTTCTTGATAAATCATCGCCATTTTTAAAGAGAGGCTGCAACATATGATTCAAAGTGCATTTATTGAGTCACAAGTAGACTTACGTTAACGCTGCAATGAAGTTACTGTGAAAATCTCCTAGTTCACTAATCCAGGGCCTGTTCGGGTGCATGGAGGGAGAATTTAGCACGGCCGATGCACCTAACCAGCACACCTGGGAGGAAACTGGAGCACCCGGAGGAAACCCATGCAGACACAGGGAGAATGTGCAAACTCCGCACAGTCACCCAAGCCAGGAATTGAGCCACTGTGGGTCAGGCAGATGTACAAGCACCTCGCCACTAACTACTGTGCCGCCCCTAAGATCCTCTGGTGAATTATGTGGAAAAAACTAGATAGAAAGAATCTTTTCTGATAACTTCACTTAACAAGACATTCTTTCTGTTACTCCATGATGAATAAAATATTAACCTTGCCTCAGTGGTAGACCTCTCAATGGCGCTCACAGCCACAATGGCAACAGTCCCCCTATCCCTTCTCCTCTAGTCATTGGTGCCATCCTGCCTGACCTTATCGCCGCCTCCTATTTCTTCTCCAGACCCTGGAGTGCTGCTAGCCAGATTCCCATGACCAACTTTCTTCTCCTTCCTCTTTCTGCCCTTTATCCTGGTGATTCCTGTGAAGTCTCCAGTAAGGGACAGAAGCATAAAGCTCATCTCTTTTGGTGAAGTGCTAAGAAAGTTTGCCAAATATGCATTAATAGAATGTTAGTTGCAGGAAGTCTCTTATTTTATATCAAAAGTCTTCTTCAAATTCTGCATAGTCAGCCAATTAGCAGCAACTAACTGTGAATAATGAGCGTGTGACTGTAAGTGTAGTTGTGATCCTCACCAATGACTACTCCTGTTCAGCTAGACACTTTTAGAAGAATTAATTGCCATACTAGCTGGCAAAAATGGAGTACAGCCTCTTTAATGAATGTTGGAAGCAAATTTAATTGGTCATCAAAGCCTTCATCATCCTTTGGGTGACTGTTCTTAGCATGTTCTTCAGCCTCTTTGCCAAGATGGCATCTTGTGCTAAAGGTCAGCTGACAAGGCAGTGGAGTTGACAACCAAATCTTGACCACCTCAGTGTCTCTTCAGTGAGTAACTTATTCAAGTAAAGTCACCCTCTTTGTATGTTGGACATGATATATAGATAAACGTGAAGTTCCAGAAAAACATGACTCTACAACAGACAATGCTATTGGGATCATTTGGACTCTGTGAATATGTGTAAGATGTAAATATGTTGGACATACATTTCTTCAAATCAAAACGAAAATAATATTTGTTCATGTTTAATAACTCAATATAACAGACCAGGGTAACATGAGACACATCATTCACCACCTTTTCCCTTATTATAGAGGTGTTTGATTGTCTTACTTTTCCCAACTGCTTGCGCTAGCATCTTCCCTCCTTCAGCTGTAATCTTGTTGTATCCGATGCTTTAAGTCAAAAAACAAGAAAGCAATTAGTTTACCATTTTTCTCCTCTTTATCGACTTAACTCTAGCTCCTAATGATGCCTAATAATGTTGTCTTTCAACACTATATTCTGCACCCTTTCCTTTCCTTTACCCCTACGTAATCGATGGGCGGGATTTTCCGGCCGCACTCGCCCCGAAACCGAAGTCAATGGATCTTTCCATGGTCCACCCTCTTCCCATGGTGGGCGGAACAGGAAATTTTGCCCCTGTGGATGGTTTGCTGGTGTAACGTGCAAGAAACAATGTTTTCCACCGTATCCCAATACATGTGACAATAATAAATCAAATCAAAGTGCCTTTCACTATCAAAAGGTCTCACAGAATCTCTGATTGAAATGTTATGGAATTTCTTAGGAATATTCAGCTTGTACACGTGCCATTACATTGTAATAGGCTCCTTCAGGGCATTGTGAATTGTGTATCTTTACTGCTCAAAGTCTTTGGCTTTACTATTCCAAGTGTTCCCAGGTAGACACTTTCCTACAACATGGCTTAAAATTATCATCAAAGGAAATGAAATACTTTGGGCCCACTGTTGGCTAAATGTTTGAATTAACCCCTTCAAAGGTTAAGTTCCTGGGAAGACACACACTTCTGGGTTGATTTATTAGTCTTCAGTACAAGAACTAGTAGCAAAATCCACAAGATTTCCCCAGTGGAGTTCAGATCACAATGATTAATGCAGTCAGTGTCTAAACAGAAATTGATGTCACGGTGACCCTCAGGAATTCCTCCCATTGCTATGGTAGCTGCAGTGACAGGTTATTTGAGCTAAGAATTTGGATTAAAAGATTAGACCAGGGAAGGTTTTTTTCCCCTCTGTTGTTATAGAAGGCTTTCCTGAACAAAGAACAAAGAGAACAAAGAACAGAAAATACAGCACCATAACAGGCTCTTCGGCCTACCAAGCCTGCGCTGATATGGGTTTCTATCCTTCTGATAGCCTCCCATTCATATCTCTATCAGGATATGCCTTGAATGTTGCTAATATGCCTGCTCCCACCCCCTCCACTGGCAATGCGTTCCAGGCATCCAGCACCCTCTGCGTGAAAAACTTTCCCTGCACATCTCCTCTAAACTTTCCCCCTCTCACCTTGAACCTGCACCGTCTTGTAGTTGACCTTTCCACCTGGGGAAAAAGCCCCTGACTATCCACCCTATTTATGCCTCTCATAATTTTGTTGACCTCCATCAGATTGCCCCTTAGCCCCTGTCTTCCCAGTGTAAACCTCCACTCAGAGCAGAGGAACTGAAATTAGCAAGGGAGGTTTAAGGATGTAGATTCAAAGAATTTCTACAGTGCAGAAAGAGGCCACTCGGCCCATCAAGCTTGCACCAACACAATCCTGCCCAGGCCCATGTATTTACCCTGCTAATCCCACTGATACTAAGGGGCAATTGAACATGGTCAAGCAACCTAACCCACACATCTTTGGAATTTGGGAGAATACCGGAGCACCTGTACGAAACTCATGCACACAAGGTGAGAACATGCAAACTCCACACAGACAATCACTCAAGGTCAGTAACAGACCAGGCAACATCCTGGTAAACCTCCTTTGCTCCCTCTCCAAAGCATCCACGTCTTCTGGTAGTGCACGCAATATTCCAAATGAGGCCCAACTAAAGTTTTATACAGCTGTAACATGACTTGCCAGCTCGATGCCCTGGCTGATGGAGGCAGGCATGCTTTATGCCTTCTTGGCCACCTTATCAGCTGTGTTGCCACTGCAGAAACGAAGAAACCACGTGCAAATTTGCAAATCATTCTACCCTCTGACTAAGGTCCAGGCTTTCATGGGCCTGAGTTGGGTGTCAGTTCGGGGCTAGGCTTTGGGCAATGGCGCACGATAAGGATGTTTCTAAGTTGTCCCCACACCACCCTGTCAGCCTGGCGTGAAGTTTAACAGTTAACGAAGGACAGATCAGCCTCAACAAAATGATTTGATGAGGATGTCACAAATACCATCTGACTGAACAAACAACAGCCTCACTGTCAGATTTGCCTTGTGGCTAAGGATGATGATGATTAATCATTTAAAAGCAGCTCCTTTCATTCAGAGATTCAGCTCGAATATCTTTTAACAGTTTGTGTTTCATGTCATTTCGAATGTGTTAGCTGCCGATGGTGCTCCATATCCTGATTTACAGCTCCTCTGTGGGAAATAGCTCTTTCTCCAACACATGCAAATTCATCCGGAAGCAATGGCATTCTTTCCACACATTCACGTGTGAGATTCCAATCTGACCAGATCATCACTAGATGGAGCTGCACTGCAGAAAGCAAATACTTCCTAATGATACAAAAACTGAAAGGGCAAGTTTATCTCGTGCGACTTGAAGCATCTGTTTGAAAAGCTGGGCTAGAGTCTTCATAAGTCTATCAGAACCTTGATGCTTAGCAATTTATGCATGCAAGGAGGGAGCACAAGTCTATGGGATTTTAGTGTATTTTGGTCACCCATTTACACTTGTCTCAGGACTTTCTGTGTGCTCAACAACCAGGGTCTACTTCATAGAATCATAGAATCCCTACAGTGCAGAAGGAGGACATTTGGCCCATTGAGTCTGCGCTGATCACAATCCCACCCCAACCCCTGTTCCTGTAACCCCACGCACTTGCCCTGCTAGTCCCATGCATTTAAGTTGAATTAATGAACTGCCCGCCCAACTTTATCAGCATTTCCCCCTTTACCGTCGCGTTCGCCGATCCGGGATCGCGCCGAAATGAACGTGCTGAATAAAAGTCTGAATCGGGCACTCCAGCTGCTGAAGGGGCCAGATCAGCGATTCCAACGGCTCTCTGACTCAGATTGGTGGTGAGGGGGGAGGGAGGTGGGTCAGATCATTTCTGGTTGGGGGGAGGGGAATGAGGCCAGAGCATTCTCTGGGGCACGGCAGGGCGGGGGGGGGGGGAGTGGGGAGAACCAGATCATTCTCTGGCGAGGGGGTGGGAAGGGAGGACGAGGTGGGTCAGATTTTCCTCTAGGGGGAGGGAGAGGGAGTGAGGCCAGATTGTTCTCTGGGGGGGTGGGGAAGGAGGGAGGCCAGATCATTATCTTGAGGGGGGGGGGAGGGCGGGGAGTGAGTGAGGCCAGATTGTTCTCTGGGGGGGAGGCGGGGTAGTGAGGCCAGATCATTCTCTGGGGGGAGGGGGTAGTGAGGCCAGATCATTCTCTGGGGGGAGGGGGTAGTGAGGCCAGATCATTCTCTGGGGTGGGGTAGGGAGTGAGACTAGATCGTTCTCTGGGGATGAGGGTGGGGAGTGAGGCCAGATTGTTCTCTGGGGGGTCGGGGGGGGTAGTGGTGGAGAGGAGGGAGGCAAGTAAGATTGTCTCTGGAGGGTGAATAAGGGAGACAGTGATGTCTGTGGGGGCCGTTGCTGCTGCTTTTTGCTCCCGGCCTGCTTTCTCCCCTTTCTGTGGCCTGGGAGCGATCTGACACGGGGGCACTTCTTCAAATTGTTTTCTAACTGCGCATGCACAGTTCAGAGCTCCGATCGTTTTGGCCGCGCTAAACCCCGCCCACAGCGCGAATGGGACTGGCGATGGTTTTTTCAGGCTAAGTGCGTATGGGGGTGCCTGAAAGTAGATTTCCAAATCGAATCTGAATTGCACCCAGATTCAGCACTTAGAACGAAAATGGTAAAATCAGACCCTGAGGGTCAATATAGCGTGGCCCCTCAACATAACCTGTACATCTTTAGACTGTGGGGGGAAACCAGAGCACCTGGAGGAAACCCACGCAGACACAGGGAAAAAGTACAAATTTCACACAGACAGTGACCCTTTGTAAGACACTTTAGTCTCCAAAAATAGGCTACCATACAACCTGACCTCCAATGATGTGAATAGTGTACGTCCAGACTGATGTTTGAAATCGTGCATGAATTCATAAGTTTGCTTACGTCAATTTGCTGAGACTTGAACATTCAGCGATCAGAGTTGAAACATACTGGGCACCAATGTCAGTAATCTGATTTTTGTATAAGCTGGAAGACCAAATATGAATCAAACAGTCACACTGTGGTCACACTGGGCTGCCACGCTGAGAAAATAATGTAATAACGTGCAACAAGACCACTTGAAGCAGTGATCATTTCAAGCCTTCTTAACTGTAGAAAGAGCAATCTATCCCTATGACCTTGTCCAGCCCTCCAAGAACTTTCCATCCCTCTGGTTCTTCCTACTTCGCACATTCTTCATCCATTCAACTGCCAAACTCAGGAATGACCTCCCTAAACCTCTTCCCCCCTCATTTCCTTCCTTTAAGTCATTCCTTAAAACTTCACTTTTAGTATAATGTTTTGGTCATCCATCCTAATGTCTGCTTATGGCTTCGGTGTCTAATTTATGTCTGATAATTGCCTGTAAGGTCGTTATGGAGTCATAGAATTATATAATCCCTACAGTGCAGAACAGGCCATTCGATCCATTGAGTCTGCACTGACTTTCTGACGCAGTAACCTAACCAGGCCCTCTGCCCTGCCCTATCCCTATAATCCCACACATTTCCCGTGGCTAATCCTCTGAACCTACATATCTTGGAACACAAATTTATCATGGCCAATCCGCCTAACCCACATATCTTTGTATTGTGGGAGAAAACCAGAGCACCCAGAGGAAACCCACACAGATGCGGGGAGAATGTGCAAACTCCACACAGACAGTCACCCAAAATTGGAATTAAACCCAGGGCCCTGGAGCTGTGAGACAGCAATGCTAACCACTGTGCTGCATAACAGCACCGAAGGAGACTGCTTGGCCTATTGTATGCCTGTTGACTCTCTAAAAAGGAATCCAGTCAGTTCCATTGTCCAGATTATTCCCACAGACCTGTCGGTATACCTCCCTCAAATGCCCACCCAATTTCCTTTTAAAATCATTTATCATTTCAATCGCTACTGAGCTGGTAGGTAGCCGGCACCATCATCACCACTTGCTGTTAACGCCACAGTATATAAATGCAACTTTTTTTAGCTGCATGGTGACTGTTTCATTTGGGCTTCATTCCACAGTGTATTCATGTGACATTGAGTTAGCCGTTGAAAGCAGATCTTCTCGCGTATGCAGATTTGCAGGCTTTCTGTCGCCTTTCACATCACAGTAGGGCTATTGTGTTAGAATAATTGTTAGCTCTAATCTAATCGAAATTCAGCTGAAGAGGCCAGAATTACCTCATGCCAGAGAACTAACAGTAAAACAGAGGCAAGCAGGCCTCGGAAACAAAGCCCGGGCTAATTCAAATAGCTCTTCGAGGTGAAGACATTATTAATTGCTTTTATTGCATGAATTATCCTTTCCTAAAGTATGATAAAGAAAACGCCTTTGTGTTCAGAGCAGAGGCTTCGGAGAACTGGAATGCAAACTAATGATCCACCATTTTGCAGACTTCTCGAACTAGAAATGCAAACCATCGTGAAAATACACCTGTTGCAAATATACTGTAAAGAACATTAATTGTGTCTACATATTATCACCACAACAAGAATTGTTCACAGCTATAATCCTGCTGGATTAGAAATGGTTTTAGAAAATGTTTTCATGAAGACAGTACCTATTGGTCGTTAAACATCGATCAAAAACTTTTGTCATATCCACATTGTGCTAACAAAAATCAATTTTAAAGTTTTTCTTCCTGTTCAAGTGTTCTTGTACCAGGCAGACTCACACTAATTGTGCTTGATGCCTACTCCAAAGCCTTTATACCTATCCTGTAAGTGGGGAGTCCAGTATTAAACGCACCACTCTAACTGAACACGTGGTAAGTTTTAAGAATGTAAAGTCATCATTGTTCATAAGTTCATAAGATATAGGAGCAAAATTAGGCCATTTGGTCATCAAGTCCACTCCACCATTCAATCATGTCTGATATTCTCCTCATTCTCATTTTTCTGCCTTCTCCCCATAACCTTTCATACCAATCAAAAATCTAACTTCTCCTTAAGTTTACTCACTGTTCCAGCATCCACTGTTATTTGGGGTAGCGAATTCCACAAATTCACAACCCTTTGGGAGAAATAGACTATGACCTTTTATCCTCAAATGCCCCACTAGAGGAAGCATCTGCTCCATGCCTACTTTATGCATACCTTTTATCATCTTTTGTCTTTTGGCTTTTATATTTTATCCCTCTTCTGATAAAACCTAGAATTCCACAATTCTAGCTTCATCAATGTGCAACTGTACCCCAAATCCTCTTGCTGTCCCACAACACATAGCCTACTTTCATTCAAAGTATAATTTTCACTTCTTAAAAATAAAAAAATGCACTCCCTCTTTTTTTTGTTCTTTCTCACATGGGGCATGGGCATCGCCGGCAAAAGCCAATATTTGTTGCCCATCTCCGATCGCCCCTTGAACTGAGTGGCTTGCCACATCATTTCCGAGGGCAGTTCAGAGCTAACCACATTGCTGTGGGCCTGGAGTCACATGTAGGCCAGGCCGGGTAAGGATGGCAGATTTCCTCCCCTCAGGGGCATTAAGTGACAATGAAAAAGATGGGTGTTTATGTCAATTGGTTCATGGTCACTATGACGGCATGAGACTACTTTTGTATAGCTCCAGGTTATTAAGCAAATTTAAATTTGGCCAGTTGCCATGGTGGGATTTGAATCCTTGTTCCCAGAGCATTAGCTTGGGCCTTACCACTATGTCATCATCAGCCATCACTGACATGGAATTCCATCTAACATTTTTAGTTTATTCCCTCATTTAGTCAATGTTCCTTTACTCTTCAGAAGCCTTGTTTTTCCTCCTAACTTGGTATCGACCTAATTTCAATACCATCCTCTACTGGTTTCCCATCTAAATCATTGACTACACAGATCTATATATTATACAGCTAACTGCCTATATCATATGTATCAACATGTACACTAAATAATGAAACATCACTTACTGGCGCACTGTAAAATAGGTAACTCAGTTAGCTGTGGACAGCTGGTTAGTGATGCAGAGCGAAGCTAACTGTGTGGGGTCAATTCCTGTACTGGCTGAGGTTATTCACGAAGGCCCATCTATTGAACCTTGCCTGAGGTTGGTGATCCTCAGGTTAAAATGAACACCAATCGGCCCTCCTCCTCAAAGGGGAGAGCAGCCTGTGCTCATCTAGGACCATGGCGACATTACTTTTATTTTGTTATGCACTGAAGATGTGTGAACACTATTCCCAAGTTTTCCACCTGTCACTGCATTTCTTAAGAATCCAGGGAAGACTAGAGTTTGAAATATCTTTGCAGCTTGCTAACTTACCCGAGAGATTGAACAATTTTGTACTTTCTGAGTTCTTCAGTTAGGACTTGAACTCCATCGTCTGTGATTTGGTTTGCATTCAGCCTGAATAAAGTCACAATAGAAGATATTAAGTAGACCAAGGTAAACTGGACGTAAAGAGCAGATTTCTCCCCAAAGAATTCTGATTTGTGGGAAAACTGGAGTAATTCACACTGTTCTTTTCAGTGGGAGTTCAGACTAGAATCTCCCACACTCTATGCACTGCAGAGGCCATCAGTGTGAATACCATTATATTTCAATTGGCAGGGCCTATTTCCACCCAGGAAGCTCAATTGCTGGCCAGTCCCCCCAACGCCCCCAACGTCCAATGGCCTAATCGCAACCCCCCACCCATCCTGGCCCTCCCCAGTCTCCAGCCAGCCCCCCCACCCTACAGTGCAGACACCCCCCGCAGCTGATTCCCCCACTCAGCCCACCCCAATCACTGACCTCCCTCCTGCCCCCATTGATGCCAATCAGAGTGGCAGCGGGACCCCCATCCCCACTGATTACCCCAGGCCCTGTCCCATCAGGCCCCAGCCTCAGGCCTGCCCCCTTGGCACTGGCCCATCCCTGGTAGGCAGTGTCAATGTGCCCCTGGATATTGGCACCTTGGCCCTTGGGCAGTGCTGGGGGCACAGGCTGGCACTGCCAGTATGCCCATTGTCAAGGAGGACCATCCCCACATGGCCCAAAACCCTGGGAGGGCCCAATTGCCCCCCCCCACTTCACTCCAGAAGGGTTGGGCCGCTAACTCCCTGAAAGTGGAGAGCTATAGTAATCTTCACTGGAGTGAAATACTCTGGCTGGGTGGGAGAGGCTAATGGGCCTGGATAATTCAGCACCGGGTCTGTTAATTACATTAAAATTAGATGTAAATAGGGATTTAAATTACTTCCCTGTCTTCCCACCAGCTTCCAGCATGGATTTGATGGTGCCAGAAATGCAGCACTGGGCGATGTGCACATGATGGGAAGACAAGCCCAGCTATGAGATTCTCCCACCCTGCCGCACTAGAACATTAGCACTCGGTGTGGGAGAATCGCCCCCCAAATGGCACTACTCTGAATAAGAACAGGGAAGCTTCCCCTTGTCTAGGTCAATATTTACTCCTTTCTCAGCATTAAAGCAGATTCTGTTCATTTATCTCATTGCTTGTGACCTTGTTTTGTGCAAGTTGACTGTGACATTACATCAGCAATGGCTTCGAATGAACCCCTTTCCCTGGCACATCCCAAAGTTCTGAGAGGTGCTATGTAAACGCAACTGTTTTTGTCTATAGAGCTAAAATGACTAATCTGATAGTGTGAGGATAGAACAGCAAAACTGTGAAGAAATTTCTGTTCACCAAATAAAACTCTGCAGCTTTACAGCAAGCACAGAATTCAACCAGATTCCGGAATGTTTTGTGGCAATTTCTGACTGCCTAGTGTCTTTCTGGTGTAAATTCACCCTGCTGGGACCTGCTCGGTGTAATTTTCATGTGATTTTCAAACGGGTAACCACACACATCTAAAGCAGTTGAGGACCTATTTGACTTTGCAAATCAGGATCGTCAGCCAATAAGGACCTCCTTGCAATAGCAGTGGGTTGAATGTGCGCTGTACGTACTTCGCTCATTAGTACTCAAGTCTTGGTGGTGGGTTCCTGAAGGAATCGATGGAGGCCATTTACAAATTAGCCAATAAATATTTCTTCATGTATTTTTGCAGAGCCTGGGGTTGTATTGGTAGCTGGAGTTAATCATCTATGGAATATCTGACCTGCATACGTAAAATGGACTGTAAGAAGTCTCACAACACCAGGTTAGAGTCCAACCAGTTTACTTGATAGTAATCTCACAAGCTTTAGGAAATGGCATTCCTTCGTCAGGTGTGTGGAAGGTTCTGATCAGAGAAGGGCATATAAAGACACACACAGTTTACAGAATACTGATTAGAATACATGTCTTTACAACTATCCCTTACAGCCATTCAATAACAGGTTAGCTGCAAAGACTTGTATTCTAATCAGTATTCTGTAAACTGTGCATGTCTTTATATGCCCTTCTCTGATCAGAACCTTCCACACACCTGACGAAGGAATACCATTTCCGAAAGCCTATTATAACTAAATTACTATCAAATAAACTGGTTGGACTCTAACCTGGTGTTGTGAGACTTCTTACCGTGTTTACCCCAGTCCATCGCCGGCATCTCTACATCATGACTACATAAAATGAAAGCAGATCTACTTTGATATTACATATTCTTACATTGGAAAAAGCTTAAATCTTTAATAGATTCATTTTTAGAACGCGGATACCACCGTCACAGCTGCATTTATGGCCCATCACAAAGTTAACTACAATTGTTAATCGATGTGTGAATGCATTCATATATAATTGGAAGGAAAAAGTCATTGCTAGTGTTCAATTCTCTGTAGACATTAGTAGCTAACCAGGTAAGTGATTTAGTGGATATACTTAACTGGACACGCAAGGAAGCCTATCACTGAATTCTGTTCATCACGAACTGTGTGTAGAGTGTAAAATGAGGTATAGTCATGGTGGACACAGATAGATACACTGAAAGGATAGGAGTAGGAGTTTAGCGTGTTTATAATTCTTACCGAATAGTACAAAGCTTACTGAAACAAGGAATCAGTTCTTTCACCCCATAGTCATTGATGTTGTTATTATCTAGTTCAAGTACGATTGTTTCCTGAAGATAACATAAAATAAATGTGATTGCACTGCAATCAGCAGAGTAGACATTGCAATAGGTGAAATTGATACAATCTTTACAGATTTGCTTAGCAGCAAGCTTGGCTACTTCCTTGCTCTGCACTTCAAATACGCACCTCAAGAGCCATTTGAAGTGTGGAACAGCACGCATCTGATAGAAGTTGCTGATCATGTAGGTTTTCACACAGCTGATCAGGTAGGACTTCAATGCTGACCTTTTTTTTGGACTTTTGTTTGGCAAGTCAAATGATTCAATAAGTCTATCTTGGTTTTGGAAAGCAAGCCACAGAGGAAGAAGATGGTTAGCTGAAAATGTTCTCGGCACTGGAGCAAGTATTCTTTAGAGGGCCCCTTTGAACTTTGGTGTGGGACGAAAGGAATAAGCACGTGCTGTGGTTTTCCAGGGGGAACATGTCCAGTGAGAAACTTAATGAGTTCTTTCACGCTGATTTTCTCATCTACAACCAAGGAAAATGCAGCAAAAAATGACTGCAGGGTCAAATGAAGGAACTCATAAGTTGATTGATTCCCACATCCATCGTAATGACCTGTATTTTTGACAAAGCCCAACTGTAAATCCTCCTCTGAGATGTCAGCCGCTGTGATTTGTTCCTGACTGAAGATGAAGTTGCTATTCTCAATCCCTTCTTTTGCCAATCTGCCGAATCGCATTAGTGTGTCTCTCTTGGTTCTGAATGTCTCATTCTGACTTTTGTTTCTTTTGTTCAATGCTGCTTTGGAAGAACGGTTTAGGAAAACCCCTAACATCAACAGGTAGACGTCAGGTAGTGTAACATAGTCCAACAACTGCTGGGAGCTACACGTGGACTGAAAGTGCTCGTAACATTTGAATATAATCCAACAAAACAACGGCACAGAGCACAAACTGCACAGGTGGGGGTTCGCCTCCAGCTGGGTCAAAAGTGAGGTTTGATGGGGTTTGTTTTTGAAGAACTTCCTCAAATACTGAAGTAAATGGTCCTTTGAAAAGCCTTTCAGGGTCATTCTCTTTCTAACCATTCTCAATGGTAGCTCTGTGCCAATTCTTGCTGTCAATAGTTTTCTGGACTTTTTCAATAAATTTCCATGGAGAAGATTCATCAAAAGGGCCACAGGATGCATGGGGTCAAAGGGCGAAGAGATGTCGGGGATGTCATTGAGGTCACAGTCAACGTTGATTTCATCAAACCCATCCAGGGTGAAGATAACAGAAGCTGGGTGTCGTAGGATGTAGCTGAATATCTCATCAGCATCTTTGTCAGGGTAACAGTTGTATTTGAACAGCAGATCTCTGAGGGAAATCCTATCTTCCTCCTTAAAGCTATTGAATATTCGGCATCTGAATTTGAAGAAGAATTTAGCATCAGCACAGAGCTCCCCTTTGGACCACAATTTCTGAAGTCTCTGGAGCAGTATGGTCTTACCAACTCCAGCATCACCAGTTATAAAGACTGTTTCTGCATCTTCGTTGATGACTCCAGTATCGCTGACCAAATCCTCCAAGTGGGAAATGTTCCCTTTAGTTTCATTGACTGCGTTGATTAATTCCATAAGAGACTCGGTGTAAGTATCATCCAGCAAGATGTCTTCTTTCTGAACATATGAAGTGACGAACTTTCTCTGTCTCCTCAGCTGACATCTAAGTTTTTCGGAATACTGACAAACTTAAAACAGAAATCAAAATTTTCATAATCATAACAGAATATATCTTTATTTATACATAATGTGCCACTTGGATAATTTCTGTCCCTTACTTCAGTCACAATTCCTCCCTCAAATAATGAGAACATTGATGTCCCCTTTTGTTTTTACAGCATCTACATTGATTTCATGTACAACATAGTTACTTACCAGCGTCTGTGAGTAGTACTGGTTTTCTCACTAAATGCTCAGGTGGTCGATACTGAATGGCTTTTATCCAATCTTACAGTTCTGGATAAACATCCTTAGCCCTGTATATCACATGCACAAAATACTCTGCAACTTCATGTCCTTTGCTGTGTATGATATCAAGGATTTCACGCACCTAAAGAAGGTGTATCAACAAACTTTAGGATTGCAAATATGAAACAGAAAATGGTGTATCCTGTGCTAGTTCAGAGCTTATAATATTCTCAAAATTGCCCTCAATCTCACCCAAAGCATTGTCCAAAGATGTGCAGGTTAGGTTGACTGGCCATGTTAAATTGACCCTAGTGTCAGGGGGAATCAGCAGGGTAAATATGAAGAGTGACAGGAATAGGGCCTGGGTGGGATTGTGTTCAGTACAAACTTGATGGGCTGAATGGCCTCCTTCTGTACTGTACGGATTCTATGACCTTTCGTCAGAGCTGAAACTGAACCACTATCAGATCAGCCATGATCTTATTGAATGGCAGGGCAGGCTTGAGGGGCTAGATGGCCTACTCCTACTCCTATTTCTAATGTTCTCATGTGACCTCAGACTTTTGTGAAATCCCCTAGTTGCCATATTCCGGCGCCTGTTCGGGTACACTGAGGGGGAATTTAGCATGACCAATGCATCTAACTAGCATGACTTTTTGGATTGTGGGAGAAACTGGAGTACCCGGAGGAAACCCACGCAGACACAGGGAGAACATGCAGACAGTGACCCAAGTCAGGAATCAAACCCAGGCCCCTGGCGCTGTGAGGCAGCAGTGCTAACCACTGTGCCACCATGCATGCCGCCCATTGCACACACTCTGCAGCAAATATATTCTTCCTGAGGTGCGGTGCTCAGTACTCCTGAGAGGGGCCAACCATGTCCGTATACAGCAAAGCTGTGTATAAAGGGATGGTTGCTGCATTTTGGTTGGCTCTACACGGCACTTAGTGGGAAACTTCCCTGTTCTGATGGAGAGCCATGATTTACCCATCCATTTGTACCTTGTCAAATTCTGTTTCTCTGCACAAGTTCCTTATCCTCCGAGGTGAAGTATCCAGACTGCAGCAGGTTATCCAGGATACACTCAGTGTTTTTAATTCCATTCACCAACTCCACTCAATGCACAGTGCGGAGATCTAGGTCAGAGGCAACATGCTGTTCATCGGTTGCTGTTCCTTCCATGGTAACTGCTGAAATTGTTATTTTTCCTTCTTCACTGGTACTTTAAAGAGATATTCCCCTTTAGGTTTTTCAGAGCTGGTTTCTGAAGGGGCCCCATATGGGGTGCTGAAACCTCAAACCAATCCTCTAGTAAACAGTTATGTTTCTGTCTAAGTAAGAAGAATACCTCACAGCTCATTATACATGTTCACACACTTCCTCAATGGGTAGACTCACTTCCGACACTGTTTACTTACTGTGTTAAGGACCTCAATCTAGATTGACAGTCCAGCATTATAGCGAAGGAGTGTTGCACCGTCAGAGATGTCATCTTGCCCTTTCAGATAAGAAATCCAAAGATGTGCAGGTTAGGTAGATTTACCATGCTAAATTGTCCGTTAGTGTCCCAAGGTGTATAGGTTCATAGAATCCCTACAGTGCAGAAAGAGGCCGTTCAGCCCATCGAGTCTGCACCCACCCAGGCCCCATTCCCGTAACCCCACATATTTACCCCACTAATTCCCTGACACTGGGGTCAATTTAGCATTTCTAATCAACCTAACCTGCACATTTTTGGACAGTGGGAAGAAACCGGAACACCTGGAGGAAATCCATGCAGACATGGGGAGAATGTGCAAACTCCATGCAGACAGTGACCCGAGTTAGGAACTGAAATACCCAGAACTGAACCCAGATTCCTGGCACTGTGAGGCAGCAATGCAGGTTAGGGGAATTAGCAACGCAGATATTTTGGGTTATGGGGATAATAAGGCCTGCATAAGATGTTTTGTTGGAGAGTCGGTGTAAATTTGTTGGGCCAAATGGTCTCCTTCTGCACTGTAGGGATTGCATGATTGAATGATTACCTGTGCTATTTCAAAGACAAATATGATCATTGTTGTAATATAGGAAATATTTAGATGATTATTGGAGCTTTTGTTTGAATGTGGAGCCTTTGTCTCTCCTAGTGTCATGATACTGTGCTGTTGATATATTTTATGCTTCTGTAGAGTGCTTAAAGTTAAGAATTTTTATTCTCAAAGTAGTCAGTATGTTTGAAGGGAAGCAGCAGATGCTGGAAAGCAGGATAATTACTCATTTTAACCCTACACCTCTACTTAGAATGAAGCTAATTGTGCTTTGTTTATAAATGAGAAAGGATTCCTGTTTTTTTCAAATTAATGTAGTGGAAGGTGAGTTAGGTTTGAGAGGGTCATATGATCATGTGATACTAGAAATAGGAGTAGCTTGACTTGCAACAGACAAAAACAGCTTTGTGAATTCAGTTTCCATCTGAGGCTGTTAAAAAAAGATGGCTACAAGTTGCTCTCTCTCTCTCTGAAAAGCCTCTCTCTGCAATGTATCTCTGGAACCTCCAGAGCTGTTACCCAAGTCAGACCAAGTATGTTTTTTTTTATTAATTCGTGGGACATGGACATTGCTGGTTGGCCAACATTTATTGTCCATCCAATTGCCCTTGAGAAGGTGGTGGTGAACTACCTTCTTGGGTTGCTGCAGTACACAGGCTGTGGGTTGACCTGCAATGCCACTAGGGAGGGAATTCCAGGATTTTGACCCAACTTTGGAAGTTCTGTCTAAGGATCTATGGTGAATTGCAGCAGAGTGTCTTGTAGATAGTGCACACTGTGATCCTTAACTATATTTAAAGTGTGTATTAAGTCCGGAAGAGAAATATTGCTTAATTGGAACTGAAATAGCGATAAGTTAGAAATTAGAATTGTTTCCTTTCGTGTTAAGTATTGTTCAACTGTTAAAAGTTAAGCTATTAAATTTTATTTGTTATATGCAAATTGTACTTGTTTTTGATGAAAGAACCTTGATGTGTCAGTAGAATCACAGTTGGCGTGAAGCATCTTATCCTCACATTTATGCTGAGAAAAAGTTGTTGGGGTATAATCTTAACTTCATAATATACCTTGGGGTTCGGCTCCAGCACCCTAACACTACTGATAGGGTGAGGACAGAAATTCTTTAAACCAGTTGTCCCTTTACCCTAATCTTTCAGAAACTGAAAGCATCTCTTGGAGGTCAGCTCATTAATAGACTAGAACACTGGCCTCTTACATGCAGTTTTGTGATGGATGACAGAGGTTGAAGCCAATGTGGGTTAAGGCCAAGGATGATGGTGGATCAGGCCAAGAATCACAGCCGAGACAATAGTAACTCACTTTCGTGTTAATGTGTTTACATGTGTTTAGTTTCCTTCTGTTGGTCTCTTTCTCCCCACTAACTCCCCTCATTAGTCAGGGTCCCAGGGCTACATTTCCTGATCTCCTTCAGAAGCCTGGTGCTGGACATGCTCCTCTAGTGAGGTTGCAAACAGACACCATCCTGCACCACTTGCTGGAATTGCAGCCCAGAGAATTTCTGGAACATTCACAGAGGCAAAGGTGTTTGAGATGGGAAAAGTAGATGGTTTGGAGATGGTAATGGACTGATCACTGAAAATATCCAGTCAATGGGATGCTATTAGCAACAAGTTCTAATAAATACTAATGTCACCTCAGGCTGATGTGACTACATAAGTGACTTAAATTTAACTGCTCGGTAAAATATGTTGTTTATTTGTCTGCAATGTTGCTGTCATAACATTAAAGCTTTAAGTTAAAGACAAAATATTGTGGATGCTGGAATCTGAAAACAGAAAATGCTGGAAAATCTCAGCAGGTTTGACAGCATCTGTGGAGAAAGGAGAGAGGCAACATTTTGAGTCAGAAGGGTCATCCTGACTTGGAACGTTGACTATTTCCATTTATGTACTAAAAGGAAATAGGAAAGATTCATACGTAATGATATATATTGCTATTCAAGTGCAGGCATGAACCATGATGAACTGTAAGACGCCAACTTCAATCGCTTAGCAGGATCTATGGAAAGTTCTAAAATGGATTATAATAGACAGGGATCTTCCTTGAATGGACATGAAGAAACAGCATGATTCTGTAGAATTTCACACCTCCTATTGTGAAGGCTTACTCCAAATCATGGGGAAAATCTACTTCCAGACTCATAGAATCCATACGGTACGGGAGGCCGTTCAGCCTATCAAGTCTGTACTGACCATATCCCACCTAGGCTCTATTCCCATAACTCTACACATTTACCCTGCTAATCTCCCTGACACTACAGCAATTTAGTATGGCCAATCAACCTAACCTGCACATCTTTGAAGTGTGGGAGAAAACCAGAGCACCCAGAGGAAACCCACGCAGACATGGGAGAACATGCAAACTCCACACTGATAGTGATCCGAGGCTGGAATTGAATCTGGGTCCCTGGCACTGTGAGGCAGCAGTGCTAACCACTGTGCCATCATGCTGCCCATAACTCCTGGTGATGGGGAGACTCCCCAGACTCCCAGTCTGCCATGTACTAAGACTGCGTGTCCACAATGAAGTGCTAAAGACAACCCTCTATCATTTATTAATGGATTTAACCTACACTATGAAAGACCATCATTTGCCTTTTAACATGTATCAACAACCTTTCATCATTTAATTGAGTCTGTTGATTTTGAAATTCTTTAATCCAAAAGTTGAGAGAAGAGTGAGACCAGGCAGTCAATAGACACCAACATCACAGCTGGAAAGAAAAGGTTGTGTCATCCTGCCTTTTTAAGATGTATGTGGCTTAAAGTATTTTAAAAGCCTCTTCTAAACAGCTCAAAGTGTGTCTGTAAGGTTAGCACTGCTGCCTCACAGTGCCACGGACCCGGTTCAGTTCCCGGCTTGGGTCACTGTCTATGCAGAATCTGCATCTTTGCCCCGTTTCTGTGTGGGTTTCCTTCGGGTGCTCCAGTTTCTTCCCACAGTCTGAAAGATGTGCTGGTTAGGTGCATTGGCCATACTAAATTCTCCTTCAATGTACGCAAATAAGCGCCAGAGTGTAGCGACTAGGGGATTTTCACAATAACTTAATTGCAGTGTTAATGTAAGCCTACCTGTGTATAGTGGGAGATTCAGAAACCCCTGCTTTCTGAGACTATTAGATTAGTTTAAAATCAGGACCACAATGTGCCTTATATATAATCAAAGGTATCACAATGTGCCTCACTCATATGCTATATAAAGGTATTGTTTGCACATATATAATCATTGTTGAACAAGTATAGATTTAAACTATATTTTTGTATTTTCTTGTGAGCTTTGGCCAACAAGCAGTTTACCTCTTGGTATAATGGGAAATACGTTTAGAACATAAGAACATAAGAAATAGGAGCAGGAGTAGGCCATCTAGCCCTTCGAGCCTGCCCCGCCATTCAATAAGATCATGGCTGATCTGTTGTGGCTCAGTTCCACTTTCCCGCCCTCTCCCCATAACCCTTAATCCCCTCTCTTATCAAAAACCCATCAACCCGCGTCTTAAAAATATTTAGCGAGGCAGCCTCCACCACTTCAACGGGCAGAGAATTCCAGAGATTCACCACCCTTTGAGTGAAGAAGTTCCTCCTCAACTCCGTTCTAAACCGCCTCCCCTTTATCTTGAGGCTGTGCCCCCTAGTCCTACTGTCTTTTTTGAGCGGGAAGAGTCTCTCCACCTCTATCCTATCCATCCCATTCATCATCTTATACGTCTCAATGAGATCTCCCCTCATTCTTCTAAACTCTAGCGAGTACAAGCCTAGTTTATTCAGCCTCTCCTCATAGCTCAACCCCCTCAACTCCGGTATCAGCCTAGTAAACCTCCTCTGCACTCCCTCCAGGGCCAAAATATCCTTGCACAGGTGCGGCGCCCAAAACTGCACACAGTACTCCAGCTGCGGCCTCACCAATGCCCTATACAGCCGCAGCAAAACCTCCCTAGTTTTATATTCAATCCCCCTCGCTATGAAGGCCAGCATCCCATTCGCCTTCCTGACCACCTGCTGCACCTGCAAGCTGGGTTTTTGCGACTCATGCACAAGGACCCCGAGGTCCCTCTGCACCGTCGCCTGCTGCAGTTTTTCGCCCCGTAAGTAATAGTCCTTCCTACCATTCTTCCTACCAAAGTGGACCACCTCACACTTGCCAACATTAAATTCCATTTGCCATTTCCTGGCCCATTCGCCCAGCCTATCTAGATCCTTCTGCAGACTCTCCACGCCCTCCGCACAATTTGCCTTTCCCCCAATCTTGGTGTCATCAGCAAATTTCGACACCCTGCACTCGGTTCCCTCCTCCAGATCATCTATATAAATGGTAAATAGCTGAGGCCCCAGCACCGACCCCTGGGGCACCCCACTAGTCACCAACCGCCAATCCGAATAGCACCCATTGAACCCCACTCTCTGCCTCCTATTTGACAGTTTAATTAGACAGTTTAATTAGACAGACCACATTCTTTTGTAACAATGAAGCATAGAGCCTGTACTCTATTATCAAGGGCAGACCAAGCAGGTACAAGCTGCAATGAATAGATGTATTCAGCCTCTATTGGTATAAGGGACAGAGAACAGCTAAGAAAGATGACTCATTCCCAGGACTGCTGGTGTTAGAAGCAGCTCTTGAACCTACTGGATTTGCATAGGCCGGTTTACTAGGCAATGGGGGAAAGAGTCATTGGGTTTGGCTGACTAATGAATCCCTAATTCTGCTACAAGTTAGAATGCTATTGGCAGAAGTAACTATAGTATATGAATGTATCTGGACCATCATCTTGGATAACAGGTGGAGTGGGAAGATGAAATCTTCAGATATGTATAATCTGTTGTGCTCATATGATGTAACATCAGAGCGAGGTTAGATTCCTCAGACTATCCCGCTAGCAAAACGTGATGGTCAAATAAAGAACGTCTTTAACTCCGTACTGTCTTTTGCAAGTCTTCACATTCGCTGAGATCAACTGAGTTCAAGACCCCTCAGTGGGACATCCTGAGAAATTCCCCTTACATTGTGACATTAATAAAACAAACTTTAAATTGGACATCAGGTTGTAGTCATTAGGGCCTGCCTACATTTCGGGCTGAACAATCTTTAGTTTGAGGGAACCCTGTGCTTTATCCAGGTTTGACCCCAGCCGTCTGAACTTAAATTCCAGGGTGTGTAAAGTTCCCTCCTTTGCTCAAAGACACATCAACTGCTAACTGTTTGGTTTGGTTTTAATATATGTAGAAGTGCATTACTGCCTTTAACTGTATCTTTCTTGGATATCTGCGTTGTGTGATTAACATGGTGAAAGATATTTCTGGGTGAGTGTGTGAATGGATAATATTTAAATTCATGTTGGAGGCACACATTTACCTACCTTATCAACATTAAACAACATTGATTAGAGACTGGAAGAAATTGGGTATTTCACTCTCTCCCTCTCTCACTTATCCATGACAATATGCAAACATTATTTTGATAGACGTTCCATTCATTCCCATGAGGTTTTTTTATTATCCACCAGTATGTTATACCATAAATACCCATAAATAAGTACAAACATTTTGCTGCTATTTGAGTGATGGAAATACCAATTAGACACTGTTTCAGTATAAAATATGTCATTGGTGGTGGAAGAGTAGTTATGATAGGTGTCATGGTCATTTCAGATTTTCAATGAAATCTTGGGACGTCTCAGCAGCTACAGTTTCTGATATTTGATGAGTCACAAAGGCATTTTTAATACATCATAGAAAATACCAGGGTTTACAAGCTGGCTGTACAGCAAGATTTCAGTTCTTGTATATTGTCCCATTCACTGGAACCCACACAGAAAACACTAGGCAGATTTCTTTTTCCTTCCATAGGCAGAGAGTGTTACGACTGTTGAATACTTTTTAGCTTCATGGCGTAGGATGGCTCCATCTAATCGCACAGAAACCATCATTCACAAGACAATCCGCCTATCTTTCGCAAACCTTTTGGCTTCTTCCGCAGAGATATTATTACCATTCAAGCTGATGGGGAAAGAAATCAAACAGGTTAACAATGCCTGTTAATATTTCAGTCAGCGGTAGCAAACAAGAGTCAGACATGCACCTGCAGACAAGCAAACAGGCAACTTTACCCATTAAGGACCAATTGAACGCAATTTTATACAGCTCGTATGTTTTTAGAGTTGGCGGGTGGGCCAATTGGCCAGGAAAGCCTTTACATTTAGGCTTCAACCTCAATACCGGGACAGCACAGTGGCACAGTGATTAGCACTGCTGCCTCACACTGCCAGGGAACCAGGTTCGATTCCTGGCTTGGGGCACTGTGCAAACTCTGCACAGACATTCTTCCCGTGTCTGCATGGGTTTTCTCCCACAGCCAATGTTTGATTTGATTTGATTTATTATTGTCACTTGTATTAACACAAAGTGAAAAGTACTGTTTCTTGCGTGCTATACAAACAAAAAATATTGTTCATAGAGAAGGAAAGCATAGAATGAGAGTAAAAGATAGAATTAGAAGCTTGCAAGAAGTTGCGTAGCTCTGGCGCCATCTTGGACAAATCCAATGTGTGGGTTAGGTGGATTGGCCATGCTAAATTGTCCCATAGTGTTAGAGGGACTAGCTAGGGTAAATGCAAGAGGTTATGGAATAGGGACTGGGTAGGATTGTGGTCGGTGAAGATGTGATGGGCCAAATTACCTCCTTCAGCACTGTAGGATTCTATGATTCTACAGGGCAGGATGAATTATCTGGGCTAAAATAAAATTTAAAGAGGTTTCTGGGGTCGGAGGTTTGTGTTTGGATTTGCTGCCTAGACACACTATGCATTTTCCATTGAATTTTGTTTTACAGGTCTGCAGCTCCCTGAGGCAGCGCCACAGCGGCTGTCCACCACCCCCCCCCCCCCCCCCCGCCCCCCCTAAGGACTGCGCCAGCCCACGCCTCCCCCTTTTCTCCACACCCACCCTCTTCTCGCTGGTTAATTGGCCAGCCAGCGTTCCAGGACTGACTGCAACTGGAAGCATGTTTTGTGTCCGCTTTCAGGTCTGCCAAGTGCGCCCACCCGACGGACAAAAGCGTCAGGCCTTAGTGACCACTAAGTACCGGATAACACATATCTCTTGTTTACAAGGTTCTGTAGGAGAACATTGATCTACTCAAGTCTTATTGAAAAAAAGCAGAAACTTCATAGTCTTGGAGAACCCTATGGAGCAGTGGTATGATTCACTCTTTGGTTAACAATCTGACAGGCTGCAACGTGAATGAACCCCTATTCAGGAACTAGAGGGTGGTTAGAAATATAGAAACTAAAAGCAGGTGTAGGCCATTCGGCCCTTTGAGCCTGCTCCGTTTTGATCATGGCTGATCATCAAATTCAATATCCTGATTCCCCCTCTTCCCCTCATACCCCTTTAGCCTCAATAGCTGTATCTAATTTTTTCTTGAAATCAGACGCTTTGGACTCAACTACTTTGTGGTAGTGAATTCCACATATTCATCACTCTCTGGGGTAAGAAATTTCTCCTCACCTCAGTCCTAAAAGGTTTACCCCTTATCCTCCATCTATGACCCCCTATTCCGGACTCCCCCACCATTGGGGACATTCTTTTTGAACCTACCCTGTCTAACTCTGGTAGAATTTTATAGGTTTCTAAGAAATCCCCTCTCACTCTTCTAAACTCCAGCGAATGTAATCCTAACCGAATTAGTCCTTATGCGGAGAGGGTTTTATGGGCTTCTACAAACCATGCGATGAGGGAGATGCCTTCCTCAGCCACTCGATATGAGTGGATTTCGACCCAGATTGAAAAGCCAGAGCTCCAATCCCCACAGAGTGGGACTGTCAGGAGCGGCCTCCTGAACCTTACACTTTCTGACTCACAGGGACCACTGCTAACACTGAGATAATCAATGAAGTGATTATAACCCATTTAAGCAGCAGAATTGTTTTAACGCATGGTAAAATTGCCTGAGGTTGTCAGTGTGGTGTAGTTAATGCTCTAACACTGGCAGGTAAACTGTTAAACACCAGCACAATAATGAAACACATGGGAAAACATGACTATCGCGAAATCACAGCAGTAAGTACCCTAACCACATGGTTAAGGGTAAATTAAAGGGGTTTTAGACAGAGGCTCAATGTGGAAGGATTCTGTGATCAGTGGGTGAAGGGGCTGGGTGACTGTTGGTGTGAGTGGTTTGTCCTGGGGAACTCCAGCAGTCTGAATTTCCCCAGATGTACTGGTACATCACAGTGCTGTCTTTCTTTTTCTCCTGACAAGTTCCCTATCCAGAAGTCAGGCTGACTGACCGGCTGGCTTGGCCACTTAGAGGGCAGGGAAAGGATCTGGCATAGAGCTAGTGAGGGGGGGAGCTGGATGGGGTAATGAGACGGGGGAGAGAATGGGAATCTTGGGAGGCTCCACTCCTTGATGCTGGGGATGGAGCTCAGACGGGGAGGCATGAATGGTGGGAGGTTGTTGTTAGTGGAGTTCAGTCCATCAAGTCTGCTCCGCTATTGAATCATGACTGATATGATTCTTATCCCCGTACTCCTGTCTTCTCACCATAAGCCTTGAACTCCTTATTAATCAAGAACCTATCTATCTCTTCCTTAAAGACACTCAATGACCTCGCCTCCACAGCCCTCTGAGTTCCACAGATCTACCACCCTCTGACTGAAGATATTCTTCTCATCTCAGTTTTAAAGGAGTGTCCCGTCACTCTGAGGTTGTGCCTCCGAGTTCCAATCTCTCCCACTAGTGGAAACATCCTTTCCACATCCACTCTATCTAGGTTCTCAGTATTCTGTAAGTTTCAATTCGATTCCCCCTCATCTTTTAAACTCCATCAAGCCTAGGCCCAGATTCTTCAATTACTCCTCATATGACAAACTCTTCATTCCTGGAGCATTCTTCTAGCTTGGTGGGCTAAGAGGAAGCATTCCCATTCCTCTTGGCCCACAAGCAGTGTTGTAAGGGCAATTTCCTTTTCCATAAAGTTGCTCTTGTGTTCCTAGAGTGGCCAAGTTTCTGTAGGCTTGGAAAACCCTGGAGACCATAGTTAAATCTTCAGAGTTCCATCTCCAGTTAGCTGGCCGTTCCCTGTTTTACCTCTTCCAAATCCAGAAGTGGGTTGGTTTAGGAACAGTTTTGAGATTTGAAAAGAAAGTTTGCATCGCATCTGATCCTAGCTCCCACCCACCCCACCCCCATTGATGGCCAATAGGTATCCCAGGACCATTTTATTTTGACTACACAGTTTTACCCCAGAGCTGAAGCCTTTCCAACCTCTCCAATGTGGATTGGCACACACATGGAAAATCGCCAAGGAAACAAGGACTCAATGGCTGGAATTCTCCAACCTTGCCCGCGCCAGTCCTGCTGCAGTGAATGGAGATTGGGCTGGGCGCTAAATTCTCCATTCTCGCTGGTGTGGAAGGGAACTTCGGGTCTATATTTCAATATGAGTAATTCAGGAATTCCATATTTGTGAAAAGAAAAATATAGGATGTTGTGGGAAGAGGAGGAAGAAAGGAGATAACCGGGCTGTTTTTGTTCTTTGTTCTTTTTTCTATAACTCTTTCAAAGAGCTTTTTCATTTTGTTGAATGTGTTGTGAGATTTTATAATATTTCTTACCAAATCTCTTCTATTGTTTCATTTTCATGCAGTATGTTGAAGAAATGATTTGCTCCCACCTCAGTGATTTTGTTGTTAATCACCCTGTGAATGAAAGAAGCTATTTCAATATTAATTCTGCATGACACTGTTTTCAGTATTAAATCAACATATTGTGCATTTCAATCCCATTTTTGCTACTTGGGTGGCATGGAGGCACAATGTTTAGCACTGCTGCCTCACAGAGCCAGGGACCCAGGTTCAATTCCGGCCTCGGGTCTCTGTCTGTCTGGAGTTTGCACATTCTCCCCGTGTCTGCCTGGGTTTCCTCTGGGTACTCCGGTTTCCTCCCACACTCCAAAGGTGTGCGGGTTAGGCTGATTGGCCATGCTAAATTGCCCCTTAGCATCAGGGGGATTAGCAGGATAAATACATGGGGTTACGGGAATAGGGAATGGGTGGGATTGTGGTCAGTACAGGCTCGATGGGCTGAACGGCCTCCTTCTGCACTGTAGGTGTTCTATGATTCTAACAGAGACAAAGGAAATGTATTGTTACAGAAAATGCACATTGATATTTACCATAAATGAAGCAGGCTTTTGTTGACCCTGAGCGCTTCAGCGAATAACTCTGCTGCATCATCATTCAACTGATTTTCTGTCAACCTAGTTTCAAGAAGGAAATGTTAGAGGTCAAAAAAAACCTCCTGAACTTGATTGTTGCTCAAACGCAGTAAACACAAGTCACAAGCAAAAGAGTAGTAACTTTTAACAAAAGCACAGAACAAAAGCTGGAAATGCACAACTGGTCAGACCTGATGGTACGACCTGAGTGCGTCCCTTCATTAATATGTTACTTGTTTTCTTTGTAACAGTAAACACAGACGTGCTCTCTTTCCTTCATATAGTACAACCGTTCCATGTCTTGATCATTCTCCGAGTGAGTAACTACGGCACTAGTCCTAAGTTGGCTGCTTTCAACCCTCGTTCTCCTGGCATTGTGTCCTGGTTATGCCCCAGCACTCATGCCATTGAATCAGTTGTGGGTTTAAGCCTCACTCCAGAGTCTGAGCACATCTTCTAGGTTGACCCTTCAGTGCTGCGCTGAGGGTTTACTGCACTGTTGGACACACTGGGCGGGATTTTACGGCTCGCTCATCCCGCAACCGGAAGATCCTGCCAAAGGTCAATGGATATTTCCATGGTCTGCCCCTCACACGCTCCACCTGGAACTGAGCCACTTCAGATCAGCCATGATCTTATTGAATGGCGGGGCAGGCTCGAAGGGCTAGATGGCCTACTCCTGCTCCTATTTCTTATGTTCTTATGGTGGGCGGGATGGTAAAATTCCAGCCACTGGTAGCCTTTATCCTAGTGGCAGAGGTGGCTGGTAATTGACTGCATGTGGGATCTTCCAGTCCCACCGCTGTCTTGTCCATCCTACTACCAGCTGACCCATTGTCGGCCCGGGGGGGGGCACTTTGGGCGGGACTGGAAGATCCCACTGGAGGGAAGGCCTACTGCCTTCCAGCTGAAATGTTAAACCTAATTATATCTGTCCTCTCAGGTGTCTGGAAGAGGACCCATGATACTATTTTAAAGAAGGGCTGGGGAGCCTTCCCCACTGTCCTGATGAATATTTATCTCTCAATCAACAGCATCAAAACAGATTATCTGGTCATCAGCTCATCAATGTTTGTGGGAGTGTACCCATCTGGTTCACTAATGTCCTGTAGGAAAGGAAATCTGCCGTCCTTACCCGGTCTGGCCTCCATGTGACTTCACAGCCACAGCAATGTGGTTGACTCTCAATTGCCCTCTGAACAAGGGCAACGAAGGATGGGCAATAAATGCTAGCCAGCCAGCAACACCCATTTCCCATGAATGCGTAAAAGAAAGGACTTGCTGTGCATAAATTGGCTTTCTACATGACAACAGCGACTACACTTCAAATTAAACACTTGTTATTTTTCTTCGTAGTGCATTTTAGGGATGGGCAATGAATGCTGGCCCAGCCAGAGAAGCCCACACCTCATGGATGAATTAAAAAAAAACATTATGTGTGCAAAATCTTTCAATTTTTTGCACGATCTTTCAGGCACGTTAACTTAAAGAGACCGACCTCCACGGGGAATTTGCTGCACTGCTACGCAACTAAGAGGGAACATTGCCTCAAAGAATAGCTAATATGCTCCAAAGCATTTTGGGCCTTCCGGAGATGGCGAAATGCCCTACGTAATTCCAGATACCTGCCTTATCTTCAGGAGCTAAGAAGACTAATCAGAATGTTTGGGGATAAAGAAGCTTTGACAAAATCTGCTGTTCCCCAGATAAGGCTGGATATTCTGAAGCTGAGATTTGTTCTTACCAAAATATCTCCAGGGATCTGTTATCTTTCAGTGCAGCTGCTAAACTCTTCCCGCCTTCTGTGGAAATGCCATTGGCTGCCAGGCTGGATAAAGGACACAGGTACTGTTAATGCACATTCAAGAACAATAATGACAGCTTATTAGATAACATAGATATGGATCAATATTCTAGACTTACAAGATGCAGTTTACTAAACTGTGATTTCAACTGCCTAGGCCCTAGGAATTTCTTCTCTATATCATTACATTCCTCTAATTCAAAGGTTCAAATCCCTCTGTGGTCTCATTTGTCTTTGTACAAAAGAAAGGGATTTGCACTTATATAAGCACCATTCAGGACTGCCAGAAGTCCCAAAGCTCTTTCCAGCCAATAACGTAATTTTGAAGAAAATCCCTCTCTGTGCCTCTCCCCCTCCCTACCTTGCTTTCTTTCTTCAGGTCACTCCTTAAAACCTTTTTGAACTAGCTTTTAGATCATAGAAACATAGAAGATAGGAGCAGGAGAAGGCCATTTGGCCCTTTGAGCCTGCTCTGCTCAGGGCTGATTGTCCAACTCAATAGCCTAATCCTGCTTTCTCCCCATAATCTTTGATCCCATTCACCCCAAGTGCTATATCTAGCCACCTCATGAATACATCATCTGACCTAATATTGCCTTAAATGGCTCAGAAGCACCTTAAGACATGTTAAAGGCAGTATACAAATATAAGTTGCTATTGTTGAAGGACGATGAAAGGAGAAAAGTGAATAGGAATAGTCTTTCGTGCCTTTTCCTATCTCCTTGTGCCTGTCTTTGTCCCATATCCCTGCATACATTAGTGAACAAAAATCTATCAATCCTAGATGTAAAGCTGACAATGAACCTAGCATCATTTGTGGAGGATGTTACACAACTTCTAACATCGTTTGCCTGTCGCTGTGTTTCCGAATTTCATTACCGGAAGGCCATGCTTTAATGTATGGACTCTCCAGCCAATGACAATAGTTATTCTTTCCAATAACTTGGAAGCATTGATCAAATCACCTCTCCGCCTTATAAATTCCGGGCAATATAACCCTCCTTTATGTGATCTTCCTTGGTAATTTAACCCTGTAAGTCCAGATAACAGAAAAGCAAAATACTGCAGACGCAGGAATCTTGAAACAAAAACAGAAAACGCTGGAAAATCTCAGCAGGTCTGACAGCATCAATGAAGAAAGAGAACAGAGCTGACATTTTGAGTCAGGATGACTCTTTGTCAAAGCTCTGACAAAGGGTCATCCAGACTCAAAACGCTGGCTCTATTCTCTCTCCACAGAAGTCCAAATAATATTCTGGTCGATCCATATCCCCACCCTATACCTGGAAATCTGCGCATTTAGTTTGGCCAATCCACCGAAGCTGCACATTTTCGACTGGGAAGAAACCGGAGCACCTGGAGGAAACTTACGCAGACACAGGGAGAACGTGTAAACTCAAGAAAGACAAAAACCCAAGGCCAGAATGGAACTCAGGTCCTTGGCACTGTGAGGCAACAGGCTAACCATTGTGCCACTCTATTATACAATTGTTGGCGAGTCCCGTCTCTGATTCGATATGAGTTTCCTTAGGGTGTGCATCGAATGACCCTCTCCCTCTACAGTTAACACTGATGCAAAGTAATTAAATTAGTTTTGCCATTTTCTTATTTTCATTAACAATCTCATTGCCATCAGTTTCCAAGGAGCTCACGGTGCTTCTGACAACTTGTTCTTTCTTGACGTAACTGTAGGAATGTTTATTTTTGTGCTGACTCTGATATTTCTTAACAGTCTCTTTCTACGCTAAAATAAAAACAGAAAATGCTGGGAACACTCAGCAGGTTTAGCAGAATGTGTGGAGACGGAAACAGAGTTAATGTTTTGAGTCAAATATGATTCTGAAGTTTTGAAGAGGAATCATATTTGGCATGAAACATTAACGGTTTCTCTCTCCATATCTGCTGTCGGATCTGCTGGGTATTTCCAGCATTTTCTGTTTTCATTTCCCATTTCCAGCATCCGCAATATTTATTTTTCTTTTCCCTTTAATTAACCTCTTCCAGTCTGTTTCGTTACCTTTTTTATTCTTTGCATCTTTCCCATTTGCTCTTATCTTTAAAGTTTAAAGTTAAAGTTTATTTATTAGTATTATGAGTAGGCTTACATTAACACTGCAATGAAGTGACTGTGAAAATCCCGTGTGGCCACACTCTGGCAGATGTTCAGGTACACTGAGGGAGAATTTAGCATGGCCAATCCAACTAACCATCACATCTTTTGGACTGTGCGAGGAAACCAGAGCACCCAGAGGAAACCCACACAGACATGGGGAGAACGTGCAAACCACACAGACAGTGACACAAGCCGGGAATCAAATCCAGATCCCTGGCGCTGTGAAGCAGCAGTGCTAACCACCCATGCTTGTTTTTGCATTTTGGCTTGCTTGTTGTTTCATCTTTATGTTGTTCCTTACTTCTTTAGTCATTCATGGCTGTGTTTTTTTTGGTAAATTGAACTTCTGCATGCTCTCAAGCCAAGACCGCTGGATAGACTGGGCAGTAGTGACATTACAACAGTGACATTATATCCACTGTTGGAGTGAGCTTACAGTTCTTAGGGAATGACCTATTTTGACCAAGCTGACATTTAACAGATTTATATCACCAAAATACTGTGAAGAATGTGATTACCTGAGCTCTTTTAAAGAAGGATGGTTTCTTAAAGCTTCAGCAAAGGCGATAGCTCCTGCATCCCCGATCCGATTCCCCCACATCCTGCAATTCAATTCAAAAGTTCTCACTGACAATTGCTATTCAAGCCAAACAAATGTATATTTATATATAGACAGAATGTCTGAGAACAAAACAATCTTTTTACCTTTAATGGATTTGTTACATTTGGTGCCACACCAAAGATTGCTACATAAGATAAAGATGCACAGTGTTACGGGTAATGTATTAGCATGGATAGATGTTTGGTTAACTAACAGAAAGCAAAGGCTGGGGATAAATGGGTGTTTTTCTGGTTGGCGATCAGTGACTAGTAGTGTGCCTCAGGGATCAGTGTTGGGACTGCAATTGTTTACGATTTACATAGATAATTTGGAGTTGGGGACCTGGTGTAGTGTGTTAAAATTTGCAAATAATACTAAGATGGGTGGTAGAGCAAAGTCAGCAGAGGACGCTGAAAGTCTGCAAAAGGATATAGATAGTCTAAGTGAGTGGGCGAGAGTCTGGCAGTACAATGTTGGTAAATGTGACGTCAACCATTTGGTAGAAATAACAGCAAAATGGACTATTATTTAAATGGTAAAAAATTGCAGCATGTTTCTGTGCAGAGGGACCTGGGTGTCCTTTTGCAGGAATCTCAAGGAGTTGGTTTGCAGGTGCAGCAGGTAATTGAGAAGGCAAATGGAATTTTGTCCTTCATTGCTAGAGGGATGGAGTTTAAAAACAGCGAGGTTATGTTGCAGCTGTATAAGGTGCTGGTGAGGCCACATCTAGAGTACTGTGTACAGTTTTGGTCTCCTTACTTGAGAAAGGATACATTGGCACTGGAGGGGGTGCAGGGGAGATTCACTACGTTGATTCCAGTGTTGGCTTAGGAGGAGCGACTGACTAAACTGGGGCTATACTCATTGGAATTCAGAAAAATGAGGGGAGATCTTATAGAAACATATAAGATTTTGAAGGGAATAGATAAGATAGAAGCAGGAAAGTTGTTTCCACTGGCAGGTGAAACTAGAACTAGGGGGCATAGCCTCAAAAAAAGGGAACAGATTTAGGACTGAGTTGAGGGGGAACTTCTTTACGCAAATGGTTGTGAATCTGCGGAATTCCCTGCACAGTGAAGCAGTTGAGGCTATCTCATTGAATGTTTTTAAGGCAAGGATAGATACATTTTTGAACAGTAAAGAAATTAAGGGTTATGGCGAGCGGGCAGGTGAGTGGAGCTGAGTCCATAAAAAGAACAGCCTTGATCTTATTGAATGGCGGAGCAGGCTCGAGGGGCCAGATGGCCTACTCCTGCTCCTAGTTCCTATGTCCTTATGTTCAGTAACAGAATCACAATGTTACAAACAACTTTCAAACATCCAAGTCAAATACTTTTCTCTAGTGGGTACTCTCTAAAGAGAAATAGCTTTGATTTGATTTATCATGGTCATATGTATCGAAGCACGGTGGCACAGTGGTCAGCACTGCTGCCTCACAGTGCTAGGGACCCAGGTTCAATTTTGGCCTCAATCACTGTCTGTGTTGAGTCTGCACATTCTCCCTGTGTCTGTGTGAGGGGTTTCCTCCCACAGTCCGAAAGCGTGCGGGTTAGGGTGACTGGCCATGATAAATTGCTCCCTAGTGTCAGGACTGCAAATATGTGAGTTGCGGGGATGGGACTGGATGGGATTGTTGTTGGTGCAAGCTTGATGGGCCAAATGGCCTCCTTCTGCACTGCAGATTCTATGATACAGTGAAAAGTATTGTTTTGTGTGCTATCCATACAAATCATACCATACATAGTCCGCAAAGTGTCACCACTCCATAATTGAACAAAGGACAATCAATCCAGCCACCCCCCCACTAACTGCTAGGAATCAGAATCTCTGTAAACATTGGAAATTGGCAATTATGAAACTGCAAAGCAAGATTTCTGCTTTTTTGAACGGACACATATTCTTTCCCCTCTCAATCTTCTCCTTTCGCTATGCACCATCCTCTAATGAAGGGGAAAGGTTAGTTAGCTGCTCCCAAATCGATGGCAATGTTACTCGATGACTTGACTCCATGAAGATCCATAGGGATAGCCCTCCCTCAGAAGAAGCCTCTGACCTTTGCTTGATGCCTTCCCACACAGGCACTGCTGAATTAGAAACAGAAAGTGCCAGAAAATCTCAGCCGGTATTGCACTCGCATTGCTGGAACTGGAAGCATGTCGTCAGTGCAAGCTACTTTGAGAGATAGCATTTGTCTGCTTTTCAGGAAAGCAATGTTAAGTAGATCAGGGATCCTGCTCAGAGTGATACTTCACCTACATTAAGCTGTAAGGGCATTAAGGGCCTCAGGGTCATTGTCCTGGGGAACAGAAAAATCATAGAATCCCCACCGTGCATGAGGCCATTTGGCCCATTGAGTCTGCACCGACCCACCAAAAAGCATATCACCCATGCTCAGCCCGCACCCCCCCCGCCTCATCACTGCAACCCAGGACATCCATCAGAGCTAATCCACCAAATCTACACGTTAGGAGCAATTTAACATGGCCAATCAACCAAACCTGCACATCTTTGGGATGTGGGTGGAAACCAGAGCACCCGAAAAAAACACGCAGACACAGGGGGAATGCGCAAACTCCACACAGTCACCCACGGCTGGAATTTAAATTAAAACCTTGGCGCTGTGAGGCAGTAGTGATGACCACTTCCTTGTGAAGTTGAGGGTTAAGCTACCTTTGACTCAGTTGGTAGAATGTCACTGAGTCAGGAGAGCTTGGGCTTAGGCTTCTTCTTAGATACTTGTATCTAACACTGGGAGCAGCCAGAGTAATGACACTGGGAGCGTGAGTGGAACTGACAGCGGCTCCGAGGAACAGCAGCACCGGTGGAGAGTTGGTGGGACTTTCTCAAGTGTGTGGGATCCAAGATGGCAAATGAGAACAACTTTGCTTTATTTATGGTGTCTGTTGTGGTTATTTTGTTATCTGTCTGGTTTTAAACAAATCCAGCTGGTTGCTATTTTGTATTATATTGTTTTTAATGTGTAAATGGAAGGTGGCATGTGTCTGCTTTTCAGAGAAGCGATGTTAAATAGATCAGGGATCCTGCTCAGAGTGGTACTTCAATTACATTAAGCTGTAAGGGCATTAAAAATTGAGTGCAACTGGATTGTACTTCACTGCAAATGACTGGTTAGATCTCAGCTTCAGTATTGTTGAATTCTAAGCAGCATTCAAAAGTCTGACAGCAGCAGGGAAGAAGCTGTTCTTGAGTCGTTGGTATGTGACCTCAGACTTATGCATCTTTTTCCCGATGGAAGAAGGTGAAAGACAGTGTGCCCGGGATGCGTCGGATTCTTGATCATACTGGCTGCTTTTCTGAGGCAGCGGGAGGTGTAGACAGAGTCAATCTGTGTGATGGACTGGGCTACATTCACCCAAATAAAACCACTAAACTGATTTATTTCTTTACTGCTTGTGGGGCCTAACTGTGCACGTTGATCGTGGACTATTTTACAATAATGATTGCAATTTTAAAGTACTTCTTTGGCTGTAAACACTTAAGCAGAGTTTTCACTTTATTTGTCATAAGAACATAAGAAATAGGAGCAGGAGTAGGCCATCTAGCCCTTCGAGCCTGCCCCGCCATTCAATAAGATCATGGCTGATCTGTCGTGGCTCAGTTCCACTTTCCTGCTTTCTCCCCATAACCCTTAATTCCCCTGTCTATCAAAAACCTATCTACCCATGACTTAAATATATTTAGCGAGGTAGCCTCCACCACTTCAACGGGCAGAGAATTCCAGAGACTCACCACTCTTTGAGTGAAGAAGTTCCTCCTCAACTCCATTCTAAACTGACCCCCCCCTTATCTTGAGGCTGTGCCCTCTAGTCCTGCTGTTCTTTCTGAGCGGGAAGAATCTCTCTACCTCTACCCTATCCATCCCCTTCATTATCTTATACGTCTCTACAAGATCCCCCCTCATCCTTCTAAACTCCAACGAGTACAGACCCAGTCTATTTAGTCTCTCTTCATAGTCCAACCCCCTCATCTCCGGTATCAGCCTAGTGAACCTCGTCTGCACTCCTTCCAAGGCCAATATATCCTTGCGCAAGTGCGGCGATCAAAACTGCACACAGTACTCCAGCTGCGGCCTCGCCAGTGCCCTGTACAGTTGCAGCAAAACCTCCCTGCTTCTATATTCTATCCCCCTCGCTATAAAGGCCAGTATACCATTCGCCTTCTTGATCACCTGCTGCACCTGCAGACTGGGTTTTTGCGACTCATGCGCAAGGACCCCCAGGTCCCTCTGCACCGTAGCATGCTGCAGCTTTTCACCCGTTAAATAGTAATCCCTCCTACTATTATTCCTGCCAAAGTGGATAACCTCACACTTGCTAACATTGTACTCCATCTGCCAGGTCCTCGCCCACTCGCTCAGCCTATCTAGATCCCTCTGCAGACTTTCCACACCCTCCGCACAATTTGCTTTTCCACTCGTCTGGTTTTGTCAGAGCGTGACAGCGGGCAGGAAAAGTGGTGTTGAAGCTATGGGCACCATTGGCAGCTTTCTCTGCCATATTGTTGGGTACACAAAAAAAAAGGCAAGGGGCAGATCCCAAAATGTAACACTGGCGGGACAGGCTCTGATTGAGCCTGCTCCACCAACAACTTGGTTTCATAAAGGTTGGGGTGTGATTTTTAAAGGCTGCCCTAATGCACACAAGTTCATATGGCAACCACCCCCACCTCCCTCACCACATGGGGCATTGCTTAAGAGCCTTAATAGGAGAAAAGGGCAGGTTTCCTACCTCAGATCCTGCCCGTTCCTCTGTGAAATTGAGTCCTGGGTCGGGGCGAGCAGGATCCCAGAAGGAATCCCATCCATGCAATTTGACAGTCCTGCTCTGCATCCTCCCCCCGCTCCCCCACACCCACCCCACCACCACCTCACAACCTATACGAGGGGGGGAGTGTAAAATTCTGCCCTGGGTTTAGAACAGAAAACAGCTCACTATGTACCTCCCTGTTCTGCATTTTGCCTCAGGAATACCCAAGATGGACATTGAATAAGCTCGAGATTCAGAGAAAACTTTTAATTTCCCCCTTTTCAGTGGGCAAGTCTTGGGGGTTGGGGGGGGCGGGATCAGTTCCTCATCCTCGCGATTCTTTTCCATGTCACATACAAAATAAAAATAATCAGGAACTTGAATTTAACTGGATAGTTTTCAGGAGTGATAATGTAATGAGGAAAGGGTGTTTTTGAATCATGTGAGTACTATTTTTGCACAGATAAGGTACAATCCTGGCTTGCAATGTGGTTTACCATGATTAATTTATAAAACACACCAGAAAAATAAAGGGAGAAAATACTTTCATATTTCTCTTTCAAAACAGATAGTCACATTGATTACTTGTGCTTGATTTCTGTAACTCAGAGTGTTGAGGTTACGTTTTGCATACAATTTGATACTAAGGAAATTTCAGAGCTGTTTGTGACGGAGTTTGTCTGCTGGAGAAAGCACAAAAACGTGTGGTGAAAATGCAACTTTGAACGGATGTCCTCTCAAAACCACACGTTAAATCTTTGAGGAACTTGGCATGAAAACTGCTGAGAAGGACTGGCTGGTGAAACTGCTGCTGATGATGAGGTGTTGCACGGTGGCACAGTAGTTAGCACTGCTGCCTCACAGTGCCAGGGACCCAGGTTCGATTCCAGCCTCGGGTTACTGTCTGTGTGGAAATCATAGAAACCCTACAGTGCATCACGTCTACACTGATTACAATCCCACCCAGACCCCAGCCCCATGTCCCTACATATTTACCCACTAATCCCTCTAACCTACACATCTCAGGACACTAATGGGCAATCAACCTAAGCTGCACATCTTTGGACTGTGGGAGGAAACCAGAGTTCCCGGAGGAAACCCATGCAGACACAGGGAGAATGTGCAAACTCCACACAGACAGTGACCCGAGCCAGGAATCAAACCTGGGTCCCTGGCATTGTGAAGCAGCAGCGCTAACCACTGTGCTACCGTGCCGTGGAGTTTGCACATTCTTACCGTGTCTGTGTGGGTTTCCTCTGGGTGTTCCGGTTTCCTCTCACAGTCTGAAGATGTGCAGTTAGGTGGATTAGCTACGCTAAATTGTGTCCCAAGATGTGTAGGTTAGGGGATTAGTGGGTCAAATACATTGGGTTATGTGGATAGGGCATGAGTAAGATACTCTGTTGGAGAATCAGTGCAGACTTGATGGGCCGAATGACCTCCTTCTGTACTGTAGGGATTCTATGACAAAGCTGGAGGTTTCAAATAGAGACCTTCAAAGGTGACCAGAGATTAGGCTGTGTTTATATAAATTTCTCAAAAGAATCATAGAATCCCTACAGTGCAGACGGAGGCCATTTGGCCCATCGAGTCTGCACCAACCACAATCCCACCCAGGCCCGATCCCCATAACCCCATGTATTTACCCTAGCTAGTCCCTTTGACACTAAGGAGCAATTTAACATGGCCAATCCACCTAACTCGCACATCTTTAGAGTGTAGGAGGAAACCGGAGCGCCCGGAAGAAATCCACGCAGACATAGGGAAAATTTGCAAATTCCACACAGTCACCCAAGCCCGGAATTGAACCGGATCCCTGGCACTGTGAGGCCAAAGAATGGGAGGCTGAAGATAAGACATGGAAAACTGATTTCCAAGCAACATCCTCCAGGATTGCGGAAATGAATGAGATGTTGTAAGAATTCAGAGTAAATAAGAGGTTTTTCATTATGCAAAGAATGACCTACAAATGGGATGGACTTCCAGGTAGAAAAGTGGAGAGAAAAACCCAAAGTCACTTGAGAAAAATTTCACTAGACTAAAACGGATCTAGGATCAGACTAAAACAAACCAAGTTCATTTTCTTTAGCTGAAGATTATCTTGTTATTTTCTGAAGACCAAGAGCATGAAGAGCAGATTGTATACTCACCCCACATCTCTAATAACCTTGTTTTTCTGAATCGCTTGTGCTAATAATGTCCCTCCTTTGCTTGTGAGTTTGTTGAGTCCAATTCTGCAATATCAGATTGATTAAAAAACTTCTATAGTACATATTTATAAAATATATTGTTTCAGCTTCAAATATCAAACTTAAAGTTTCCCCTTTTTTCTTTCATTGGCTCTTATTTTGTGTTTATATACAATTCAATCCAATCAAAGTCCAATTCAAAGTCTCAGCAAGTGAGACATTCCAGATCCAAGCTGACAAGACAGGCTCACCACTTCCTGTCTTGCACTTGATCTACATGACCTAAGCTGATAGGAGTTGGCATTGCACCACCTCCAAGGCTTGATCTCATTTGCATCTTAGCCAAAAGGCCAAGATGCTGCTTTAAAAAATTGCTTCAAATGAAGCCTTAGTGTAACCTCATGACTTCAACCAAGTGCAGGATATGAATACTATACTTGATCTTGGCCAAAAAAATGTCCCAACGGCAGAGAGTTAGAAAAAGGTTGGTCTCAAGGATCAAGCAACTAATTCTAGGTCAACTGGTCACTTGAAGAATGTGGTTGGTAGATTTTTGTTAACGAAAGATGGTCGGGGCAAATGCAGTTGCAAGAGTCTTGATATTTAGACCTCGCTGGGGTTGATATCTGTGGTGGGTGGATCTAAACATACAACAGCTGTCCACGTGCCGGATTCCCGGCTCCCTCTAGCCCCCATGGATGGACAGATGGGCTATCCACCTGAAAGCAGCAGGTTGCTGATTCAACTTGCTAAGGACCTCTTAACAACAATTAAAGAAGCCAGCTGGGATACCCACTCAAAGTTAAAGCTGTCATTGGGTTGAATAAAGTGTCCTGCCTTGCAATCTTCGCACTAACTCATTTCTTTCTCTTAAAGAAATAATTTTCCTGGGATACAATTACAGTGGAGGGGCATTCAATCTCCCATTGTAGCTTCAGTAGAAACTGGAGAAGAGTCATAACTTCTTTCTTATACCATTTATCCAGGGTTTCTATCGAATCCCTGTCAAAGCTATAAGATATTGGGAGGAATGTGCAGAAATTGTACAGCATTATTACTATTACCCTGGCCAATTGTCACCATTCCCCCCTCCCCACCATCACCACTTTAAAGATCTGTTGGGTAAAAAAAGGCAAGTTCCATCCAGTTTGACTTCTATTATTGTGATAATTGTACAATGCAATCATAATGGAGTTGTTGACAAATTACTATCAATCGCTATCAAATAGTCTACAATAGACCTAGATTCTGCTAGTTTCTCAATGGATTTGGTCTACTGTATCTGGAACGAGCTGCCTGAGGTAGTAGTGGAGACGGATACAATTTTGTCTTTTAAAAAGCATTTAGACATTACCTGGGTAAGATGGGCGTAGAAGGAAATGGGCCAAATGCGAGCAATTGGGACTAGCTTTGGGGTTTAAAAAAAAAAGGCGGCATGGATAAGTTGGGCCGAAGGGCCTGTTTCCATGCTGTATACCTCTATGACTCTATGACTAGTTGCTGGTCAGAATCAAATACCCCATCATTGTAAGCACCGATGGGTGCAATGAGGATTAAAATAACCTTGTCATCACAACAAGCTTGACCCTGCCCTCATCGGACACGGAGTTGGTACGAGAATATATGAGGTTCCCTTGGTGAACATTCAGCCTTGCACATCCCTCTTCCCTCAGAATTAACTTATACAAGATGAATATTATGATACTGATTGTATATTCTCAATGTTGAACAGAATATATATTGGAACAAAAACGCATAGTGTGTGTAATATGGCTCATATGATGTAATTCCTTGTTCCTGCAACAGTTATGAGACGATTTTATGCACAATTTACACAATCAATAATCATTAAGATAGGGTGGGACAGATTAAATGATGTTCTTTGGTATTATTTAGTGGTTTACAGTTTTGGAATAATCATGTATGCGTAAAAGTTTGCA
The DNA here is from genome assembly GCF_965287045.1 of Carcharhinus amblyrhynchos. Classification (NCBI taxonomy): domain Eukaryota; kingdom Metazoa; phylum Chordata; class Chondrichthyes; order Carcharhiniformes; family Carcharhinidae; genus Carcharhinus; species Carcharhinus amblyrhynchos. The sequence goes on along the minus strand of NC_137325.1, from coordinate 20,319,354 downwards.
AAAATCTAAAAACTCAACATTAACAGAATGAGGACTATAGAATCCCCACAGTGCAGAAGGAGGCCGTTCGGCCCATCAAGACTGCGCCGACCAGAATCCCACCGAGATCCTATTCCTGTAACCCCACATATTTACCCCGCTAATTCTCTGACACTAGGGTCAACTTAGCATGGCCAATCAACCTAACCCACACATGTTTAGACTGTGGGAGGAAACCGAAGCACCCAGAGAAAACCCATGCAGACACAGGAAGAACATGCAAACTCCACACAGACAGTGACCTGAAGCCGGAGCTGCACCCCGGTCCCTGGTGCTGTGAAACAGCAATGCTAACCACCGCGCCGCCCTAATAACACAATATTTCATGAAAGACTGCGATGTAGATACATAGAAAACAATACATATCTGTGCACATGTGGATATATAATCAGTAGATCTGGACCTTTCATTCTGACTGCTGAAGCCTATTTGTTAGTTATGTAGTTTTATGAAGAGTTCATTCCGTTTTGTGCCACCTCTCACATTTTGCTGCTCTCGGTAACCATTTATGCCCAGTGCCCCTGATAGAACACTCACGCCAAGTTTGCTTGGATAGCCGGTGGATGAGGCAATCCTGGATAAATTCTCACTTTTTAAGCTAAAGCCAATTGTAACGATCACCCCCCACACTCTTCACCAAATGTGCCCCAGCTGACTGTGGTCAGTCACCTCCTCGAAGACCAGAGCTCAAACCTATATTCTTCCAGCTCAGAGTGGCCCGGTTACTCACTGGAGAAACATGCTCAGTTAACTGGAGAAATCTGTGCTTTTTCTAAGTAAATTCATGACTGAAACTGGTGGAGTCATGAAGAACTGAGCATTGCTTTCTCCCAAATAAATGATTTGACCATTTAAAGGAACATGCCTACAGATTATTATCCTGAAGCACTGCAGCACCGTGAGTCATTGACGTTTACAACATGAAAATAGGCCCTTTGGCCCAACTTGTCCATGCTGACCTCTTTTTTAAACCCCTAAGCTAATCCCAACTGCCCGCATTTGGCCCATATCCCTCTATACCCAACTTATCCATGTAACTATCTAAATGCTTCTTAAAAGATAAAATTGTACCCACCTCTGGCAGCTTGTTTCAGACACTCACCACTCTCTGTGTGAAAAAATGGTCCCTCTGGACACTTATATATCAATCCTGTCTCATGTTAAACCTATGCCCTATAGTTTTAGATTCCCCTATTTTTGGGGAAAGATATTGACTATCTCGCTGACCTGGGCCCCTTATTATTTTATAGACCTCTATAAGATCACCCCTCAGCCTTCTACACTCCGGAGAAAGAAGTTCCAGTCTATCCTTATAACTGGAAGGCACTTTTGAGAGATTCTTGCAATATCAATGCAGAATCTTCATTTTTTAATAGGTTTTGCGCTGAGGAAGAGACACACCAATATTATTCCATCTCTGTTCTAACATTAAAGGTGTTCCTTAGAATTGAGATAATGATCTGAATTTTACGTGTAAAATGCGTGCATGTACCAGATCCGGAAATGTGTGAAAACACACAAAAAGATGTTGGGTGCGCACCCCGCTGTAATTGGGCACTTGCATGATACTTTGGTTGGTGGGCCATGGAGGAGCCCAAAGATGTGCAGGTTAGTTGACTGGCCATGCTAAATTGACCATCGTGTTAGGGGGGGTTATGATGTGGAGATGCTGGCGTTGGATTGGGGTAAACACAGTAAGGAGTCTCACAACACCAGGACTTTAACCTGGTGTTGTGGGACTTCTTACTGTGTCGGAGGGGAAGGGTAAATATGTAGGGTTACAGGAAGGGAGTGGGATTGTGGTCGGTGCAGGCTCGATGGGCCAAATTGCTTTCTTCTGAACTGTAGAGATTCTATGTGTCTGAAGTGTGTCTGCCTACAATCAAGCAACCAAATTAGCTCATTGAAGAGTTAATTGAATGCAATTTGATGTTGTCTGTCTGCTTTCACGGGTGGGCCGATTGGGTTTAAACTGCAACCTCGATCCAGGGCCGAAATAAAATTGAAAAACCTTCACGGAGCCTAAGGTATGTGGATAAATGTGCCGCCTAGACACTCTTTGCATAGTCTCTCTCTTTCTATCTATCCTATTTACAGGTCTGCAGCTCCCCGAGACAGATCATCCCCACCTCCCCAAACTAAGGGAACACATAGGAAGAATTAGCCTGCCACCATCCCTTTCCTCTGCTCCTGCCTGCTTCCCACCCTCCCCAGCAGTGCTGGGCCATTCACAGTGTGGATTTCACACACTGGTTGCCAATTTGTTATCCAGCAAGCGTGAAATGGTGTTGCAGAGCCTACCATGCACGCTCCCAACGAGCGAACATGGGAGGCCAATATTTCTGTAGTTTCCGCTGGCTATTGGTGGACTGCAATGTTGCCATTAACATTAAATGTGGTACAAATAATTTGCATAAACTGTCAACATATTACTTCTTACTTTAGCGTTCGAAGATATGGGCATTCTTCAACAACTCGGGCGATAAACTGGGCACCGACATCAGTGATCTGATTTCTGTACAGGCTGGAAAAGTAACATATCTTCTTTAGGAGCAGTGACACCCATACATTGACAATTAATTACTATCCACAGTTGGTAAATCCTTCTGCTCTGGCATCATCATTCACTATAGAAAGTCTCTCAACACCAGGTTAAAGTCCACACACACCTGATGAAGGAATAGCCTTTCTGAAAGCTTGTGGGTTTACTATCAAATAAACTGGTTGGACTTTAACCTGGTGTTGTGAGACTTCTTACTGTGTTTACCCCAGTCCAATGCCGGCATCTCCACATCACGATCATCATTCACTACCCATGAAGATTGTGAACACAGTAACGTGATTCAATATGATCAGGAAATAAGCAACTGGTGTTTTTAAGTTGCTTTTACATTGGCTTCAATTCACCATAGAACGGTTACAGCACAGAAGGAGGCCATTCAGCCCCATGTTGGCTTGCTGTAAGAGCCACTCACATAGTCCTATTCCTTAACTAACTCCACCACCACTTTTTCTGTGTAGAATCATAGAATGGTTGTAACAAAGGAGGCAGCGAGTTGGCTCTCTGTAAGAGCAACTCAGATAGTTCCATTCCCTAACTAACTCCCACGCTCCTCCCCACACTGTCATTGCCCCGTAGACCTGCAGTTTCTTTCTTTTCAGATGCTGATCCAGTTCCCTTTAGAATTCCACAACTCTACTCCACAGTTTCAGCTTGTTCTTCCGAGATCCTATCCTTTTGCTGCATAGAAAGGTTTGCCCTCATGTTGCTGCTGGTTCTTTTGCCAACCGCCTTGAAATAGAGTCCTCTGGCTCTGGGCCCTTCACCTCTTTATCTCCCTTGGTTCGGATTCCCCGTGGCTTTGAATCCTGATCAATTCTCATAAATCTTTCCTGCATCTTCTCTAAAGCCTTCACATCCTGGCTAAGGTGCCCAAAATTAGATTCAATGCTGCAACTGAAAGTCAACTAAAGTCTCATAACATACATCAGAACTTTCCTGCTTTCGTGCCTGCTTTTCTGTTTTGTGGTTATAGCTGAGTTATTGTGTATTTAAAGAATTGGCCTGGATTATCTGTTTCCCAAATTGTAACATTTCATCATTTGTTGAAGAAAAATTATTTTGCTACTTTCGAAAATACTCCACTGACAAAGGGCTGTTTCTCAGACTGAGACAGTAAATTGTGTTAAAATAAATTTTTGATTGTGGGTTACAAGGTGACAGAACATCAGCACTGAGAAATCAAAACTATTTGAAACATTTCACACATTGAATGAATAACACAGCATTAATTCAATGGAACTCACAAATACTGTGGTGGGAAAATATGAATTTAGAAAACTTATTGACCTGATTCTCTGCTCAAATACTCAGTAATCCATTGAACTTTGGAATCACTAGGGTTCAAAAAGAGGCCATTCGGCCCATCGAGGCTACAAAGACTCTCCGAAAGAGCATTCCCAACCAGGCCCTCCCGTCCGCCCTTGTCCCATAACCTTGCGCATTTGCAATGGCTAGTCCACCTAAACTACATCTGTAGAAACTAAGAGACAATTTATCATGGCCAATCCACCTAACCTGCACATCTTTGGACTGTGGGAAGAAAGCAGACACCCGGAGGAAACCCACGCAAACACGGGGAGAACGTGCAAACTCCACACTGTCACCCAAGGCCAGAATCAAACCCGGGTCTGTGGCTCAGTGAGGCAGCGGTACTAACCACTGTGATGGCCATGATTATTTACTGAATTCATTGAAGTGAGAGCCGGACCTATCCCTGCCTTTGGGGCTGAGATCTCCTCATACAAGAGGTAGGCACTGTGAAATACTAATCTGAGTCAGACCGGCCTCATGGGATGGCTGCAATCATCCAAGGGGGTCAAAAAAGAATTCCTTAAATTTCATTACATCACCCACCCTCATTGTTCCCGCAGCCCGCACTACCACCGAACTGGCATTTCTCGGCTGATTTTCCTCACCCAAGAAATCACATGGTTTAAAGTGGGCGATGGTGAGTGTGGATATAGTTCGTAGAGTCTCTACAGTGTCAAAGGAGGCCATTCAGCCCATCAAGTCTGCACCTACTCTCTGAAAGAGCATCCCACCCAGACTCAGCCCCCACCCCCACCCTATGCCAGTAATCCCACATATTTATCACGGCTGATCCACTTAATCTACACATTTTTGGACGCTAAGGGGCAATTTAACATGGCCAATCTACCTAACCCGCACATCTTTTGACGGTGGGGAGGAAACCAGAGCACCCGGAAAGTGGAAAGGAAAACGGCGTGGGGTGGGGGTTGCGGGAAGAGGATCAGAAAATGACAGCCAATTTTTTTCCAAACTAGTGCCCATTATACAAGTGATTTTCCCCATGCCCAATGTGTCAGATTATTTACAACTGGGTCTGAATTTCCTCAGGACCTGGAGAACCAGGAGGAGATAAGGCTGAAGTGAGAGACACAGCCGGTTGGACCCACTCCATCCTCTCACCCACAAATGACCTTATTCAGATCCACAACTAGGGTCAGGAGCAGAGGTCAGCAGCCGAAAGCAATCCATCCAAACTCACGGCTACTCAGTGACCCTAAAGGTCTTCAGAGCCAATAGCTATAATTCACACAATGATTACACATAATATTGCATATTCACGATGCAAAAATATATTAACTCAACACTTACCCAAGGACTTTAATAATTTTGTACTTTGTGAGTTCTTCAGCCAGTACCTTAGCTCCATCATCTGTGACCTGGTTTACACTTAACCTGAGTTTAAAGGGAAAGGACACATGAGAGTGATCAAGGAGGAATTTTATGAAAAAAAATTGTAAGTGCTGAACGAGCAAGAAAACGGGTGAGAATTGTGCTTTTTTTAGGGCGAGCTGTGATTTGTAATCCTATGGTTCTTAGTGCAAATAAAGGGCCAGGGTGCGATTCTTGCCAGTAGGGGGAAGGGCGGAGCCTAATCTTGCTTGTGAAGCCGGCTGCTGAGCCCTTGGGGCGCCATTGCACAGGCGCCCTGATCTCCCAATGTACTGGGAAATCTCCTGTTGCCTCCAGCTAGGACATTCAGACCCTCCCCACTCTGCCAATTGCTCCCTGTGCTGGTTTCCCCCCTCCCCCACAGACATTGGGACCCACCCCACCCTGATCGCCACCCTTTGCTGAGTTCCCTTCTCTCCCCGATCGTCACCCTTTGCAGAGTTTCCACCCCAAACCCCTCAGGTCATCACCGTGCAGACTTCACCTCCCAATTGCCATCCCTACAAGAGGTTGTGAACTACAAAGGTCATGAGTGTAGCTCAATCCATCACACAAACCAGCCTCCCATCCATTGACTCCGTCTACACTTCCCGCTGCCTCGGTAAAGCAGCCAGCATAATTAAGGACCCCACACACCCCAGACATTCTCTCTTCCACATTCTTCCTTCAGAAAAAAAAGATACAAAAAATCTGGGGTCACGTGCCAACCGACTCAAGAACAGCTTCTTCCCTGCTGCTGTCAGGCTTTTGAATGGACCTCCCTTGCATTAAGTTGATCTTTCTCTACACCCTAGCTATGACCGTAACACTACACTCTCTTGTTTCCTTCTCTCTGAACGGTATGTTTTGTCTGTATAGTGCGCAAGAAACAATGCTTTTCACTGTACATGTGACAATAATAATAAATCAAGTCAAATCAGCTTTGCAGCTTTCCTCCTACCTCGATTGCTACTCTCTCTGGGAGTGAAGCTGATTTTGCCAACAAAACAGTGCTGATATGATTGAGACAGGCAAGAAACCGCTGGGGGGGGGGGTAGGGGGGGACCCAATTCTTTGCTTCTTGCCTTGTCTTTTTCCAGCTTTCCTAAAGAACAGAATTATTGAACACAAACTCCAGTCATGGCTGAACCAGTATTTTGCAATGGTTCATTGTAACTTCCCTGCTTTTGTACCCTGTGCTTCTACACACAAAACTCACGACCCTGCTTACATTTTAACCACTTTAGTTTGTGTCACCACTTCTCATTCCACCTAACAAAGTATCACTTCACATTTTTCTGCATTAAATTTTAGCCTACCCATTCCACCAGCCTGTCAATCGCGTAACTTCCTCACAATTTCACAATACGTTCAAGTTTGTCTCATATGTAAATTTTGAAATCATGCCTTGTACACCCAACTGGCATGGAGAGCCAGTAAGATCGTACCCCAAGAGTAAGGATACATCACATACAAAAGACAAATGAAGTTATTATAATTTATCAGTAACTATCCAATCGATTAGACACCAAAAAAGGTGGAGAATCAGTACACAACTCATGATTAAAGGAGTACTTTCCATTTTTCTTTATCAAGGTAGACAGTGTTTGTAAAGTCATAAGGAGGCAGTTCACAGACAGGTATAGGCTAAACATTGATAAAGAGGAAGTAATAGAAAGGCTAACTGCACATAAAATTGAATGTCACCTGGACTCAATGGAATGCATCAATAATATCAAACAAAGTCAGGACGAAAATTGTGAAAGCACTGCCCATAATCTCCTAACCTTCTTAAATGCGGGTTGGCAGCAGGACACTGGAGAAATGTAAATGTGATAGCTTTGTTCTAAAAGGTTAGTAAAGGATAAACTCAGAAACTACACCTCAGTCAGCTCACCCTCAGGAAAGGATTAATTGAGGAAAGCCAGCATGGATTGATTAAAAGCAAATCATGTTTAACTGGTCTGGTTGAGTTTTTTGATGAGTTAGAAGGTTGAATGAAGGTAATGTAGTTTATGTAGTGTGTATATACTTTCAAAAGATACTTAATAAAGTGCCATATAGTAGGTTTGGCGGCAAAGTTGAAAATATTGGAATGAAAAGTCAACATGGATACAAAATTGGCTGAATTACAGGGAGCAGGGAATAATGTTGAACAGTTGTTTCTTAGACTGGAGGAAGTATTCAGTTTGGTTCCCCAGTGCCAGGATCATTGATTTTCTTGATAAATATTAATGACCTAGGCTTGGGTGTACAAGGCATGATTTCAAAACTTACATATGAGACAAACTTGAATGTATTGTGAAGTTGTGAGGAAGGTACGCGATTGACAGGCTAGTGGAATGGGTGGGCTAAAATTTAATGCAGAAAAATGTGAAGTGATGCATTTTGTTAGGTAGGATGAGGAGAGGTGACACAAAATAAAGGGTGCAATTCTAAAGGAGGGGATGGGAACAAATAATTCAAGGTGGCAAGGTGGGTTGAGAAAGTGGTTAAAATGTAAACACTGTCCTGAGTTTTTACGTGTAGAAGCACAGGGTAGAAAAGCAGGAAATATTGGTTCAGCCATGACTGGAGGTTGTGTTTGGTAATTTGGTAATTTTGAAGGCATTCAAAAAGGATGCAGAGAAGGTTTATGAGAATCGTTCTGGGAATGAGGGACTTCAGTTGTGTGGAGATATTGGAGAAGCTGGGGCTATTCTTCTGTGGGAAGAGTAAGTTGAGAGGAGGTTTCACAGAAATGTGTTCTTAGGCTGATTGGTGTAACAAATTGTCCCTAAATTATTCTCCCCTTAATCTGGTTTCAAATGGGGGTACCATAAGCATAGACATGGGTCAAGGCTGGAGGAGGAAAAACACATTGTTAAAATGGCAGCGTGGGCTCGTTGGGCCGAAGGGCCTGTTTCCCATGCTGTGTTGGTCTTTGTTCTTTGTTTGTTCTAAATGTTCCAACATGAGGTGTCTAGACAGAATATAGAGAGAAACCATTCCCATTGGTTGAGAATCAGTGAACACAGCTGTGAGGTAAATAACAAAAGTGTCAACATCAACAAGGGAAAATGTTGTTATGCAGCAAATGATCTGGATCTGGAATGCATTCCTTGAGACTGAAGTGAAGGTAGATTTAATTGTGGCTTTCAAAACAGAATTGGATAGGCATCTGAAGAGATAAAATCTGCAGTTCTTTTACAAAAGAGCAGAAGAATGCAACATGATCTGTTCTTGCAGAGAATTGGCATGGACACAATAGGCCAAACAGCTTCCTGGAAACTTGTATGATTCTATTAGGCATACAGCCAATAATTAATTACATCTTTAAAAAAAATCACTGTAACGATATTTGTATTTGTGTGGACAAATACTGTATATAACAATAATATTCTGATGTTTTTAGATGAGAATGAAAAGAAAGACTTGCATTCAAATTGTGGACTCACCCTGAAGCCGTAAAATCCCGCCCAAGGTCAACGGACCTTTCCATGTTCCACCCCTCACCCGCCCCATTGCCATAGTGGGCAGGATGGTAAAATTCCCCCCCCAATGTCTTTGACTACATCAGTAATACTTAATAATCAATGAAGTACTTCTGAAGCGTAGTCTGTCTTGTAATGCAGAAAATGCAATAATCAATTTGTGTACAGGAAGCTCCCACAAATAATAGTGTGACTTTTATATTTTGTGTCAACTTTTTCTAAGTATGTTTTTCTGTCCATATTTATAACGGGATTTGCCTCTACAATCATGTTGCACTGTAATAACACCCTCCAGACAGTGGTGGGGCTATAGCAGCCCTACTGTGAACCTCCTTTTTTTTGGAGCACACACAAAGCTCCAATGCTCAAACTAACCCTGCCTCCCACGTTGTAGTAGGTTTTGTCAGGTTCCCAAGAGTGTGTTGGATGGTTAACTTAATTATTATGAATGATTACATTATTTTAGGAAGGCCGCCATAATGAGTATATGCCAGAGTAAACTTTGGGCATGAAGGAATTCTGAGTGAATAGCTCTGCGTGTCAGAGAAAGACTGCAATGTTTCCTTTAAGTTAACTGATTCTTCAGGCTTCAACTCTTCATCGTTTCCAACCTTGCAGCCATGATGTAACAGGGGATGGTTCCATATAAAATGGCCGTTCCCAAAAGAACAACCTGAGATGGCTGAGAAATGCCTATGTTTACAGGCGCTTCCCTCCTATAATGCCAAGAATTATGGGAAATTTGGTGAAATAATAAAATTCTCTGTTTTGAATCAAGATTGTTTGTACACATTTCCACCCAATCCTCACGTTTTCATCATTGCCAGTCTGCATATCCTTTCACACCTTTCCTATTTATTTCTATTCAAGAAACAGCTATCACACATCTATACACACAATTACAGTAGGGGAAGGAATGGCAGAACACTTATTCTCACAGTTCCCCCTCAGCCTGTTGCTGGTTCTTCACAACAACAACAACAACTTGTGCTTATAACACATCCTTAACGGAGTGGAATTAGGCAAAAACGGACACCGTAAGGGGAACTAGGTCAAAGTTTAGCAAAACAGCAAGGTTTCATGGAGCATTGTAAAGAAAGAGGGAATGGTGGAGAAATTTCTAGAAGGAGTTTCAGTGCTCAGAACCTAGAGAGCTGAAGGCATGACTGCCGATTGTTGTGTGACTAACATCAGGAAGGCACATGAAGCCAGAAATACAAGAAGGTTCTGGCCTCTGACAGAGCATATAAAGCACAGACAGTTTACAGATTACTGATTAGAATGCGAATCTTTACACCTAACCTGCTGTTCAAGTCCTAAAGTGGCCGACAATGTGAGTGGAAGGAGCACTGATCACAGGTTACAGAGATGTGTATTGTCTCCAGACAGTACAGTAAGTGAGGTTTTGCAAACCCAGGCAAGTCATGGGGGTTACAGATAGTGCGACATGAACCCAAGATCCCTGTTGAGACCGTCCTCATGTGTGCGGAACTTGGCTATCAGTCTCTGCTCAGCGACTCTGCGCTGTCGTGTGTCATGAAGACGAACATCTCGCCAGGGCTATCCCCACACCCCCACTTCTTGCTTTCAGACAACCACTCAACCTCAAACAGACCATTGTTCACAGCAAACTACCCAGCCTTCAGGAGAACAGTGACCACAATACCACACAACCCTGCTACAGCAACCTCTGCAAGACATGCCGGATCACCGACACGGATGACATCATCACACGTGAGAATACCATCCACCAGGTACACGGTAAATACTCCTGCAACTCGGCCAACATTGTCTACCTGATACGTTGCAAGAAAGGATGTCCCGAAGCATGGTACACTGGGGGGACCATGCAGACGCTACAACAACGGATGAATGAACATCACTCGACAATCACCAGGCAAGACTGTTCCCTTCCTGTTGGCGAACACTTCAGTGGTCATGGGCATTCAGCCTCTGACCTTCGGGTAAGCATTCTCCAAGGCGGCCTTCACGACACACGACGGCGCAGAGTCGCTGAGCAGAGACTGATGGCCAAGTTCCACACACATGAGGATGGTCTCAACAGGGATCTTGGGTTCATGTCGCACTATCGGTAACCCCCGTGACTTGCCTGGGTTTGCAAAACTTCACTTACTGTACTGCCTGGAGACAATACACATCTCTTTAAACTGTGATCAGTGCTCCTTCCACTCACATTGTCGGCCACTTTAAGGCTTGAACAGCAGGTTAGGTGTAAAGATTTGCATTCTAATCAGTAATCTGTAAACTGTCTGTGCTTTATATGCTCTGTCAGAGGCCAGAACTCTCCATTCACCTGACGAAGGGACTAACCTGAAAGCTAGTGAGTTTACTATCAAATAAATCGGTTGGACTAAAACCTGGTGTTGTCAGACTTTTTACTGTGTTTACCCCAGTCCAACGCCGACACATCCACATCAGAAATAGAGGACGCAGAGATCTCGGAGGGTTGGAACTAAGAACAAAGATCAAAGAGAGGTACAGGCCTTTCAGCCCTCCAAGCCTGTGTCGATCACAGGGGGGCTGAAGAATGTCACAGTGATAGGGAGGAGAATGGAGATATTTGGACATCAGGATGAAAATATTTTAAATCATGGTGTTGAACTATGAACATATGTAGATCAGTGAAAACAGGACTGATGGGTGAACCACAGAATCCATAGAATCCCTGCAGTGCATTTGACCCATCCAGTCTGCACCGACTCTCTGAAAGAGCATCTTATCCAGGCCCAACCCCCCGTCTTGCTGAGAATGGGCAACTTTTGTTCACTTGCGGCATTATTGTCAAGTCAAAGGTTGTGTTGCATTTCAAATTTAGTGCCTTCTGCTTTACAATGGAACAGCTCAAATATGTTCTAATTCTTGGTTTCCTCTGGAAAAGTTAGACTGTGGAATTGCACCAGAAAAGGACAAAGAGTGATTTTTGTAGCGGTTTTCAAAATTATGTGGGATTTTGGTCGAGGGAGAAATAGTTTCCATTGGCAAGAGGACTGAAAACCAAAAGATATAGTTGAAAGATAGCTGGCAACAGTGCCCAGAAAGGAAGGGAACATTTTTTTTTTAGTTGCTTTCTTGTGTAATGTGCTGTTCAAGAAGTTGCTGGAAATAGATTGAATAATAACTTTCACAAGGGATTTGATTGGAAAAGGACACATTAGCAGGATTATGGGGAAGGATTAGGGGAAGGTTCTAAATGGATAGCTCTCTCAAAGAGCTAGCACAGGCACAATGGGCTGAATGGCCTCCTTCTGCCATGCATGACTCTGTGCTATGACTCATTTTGTTGAAAGATTATATTTCAGTCCTTGAAGCATGCACCTTTAAGACGCGAGATGGATAGAACCTTTGTCTGGTTCACAGTTGGTAATCTCTCCTCTGAGTCAGAGGTTGTGTATTCACGTCATGGGATGGGAGAAGGAGGAGAGGGAAGAGGCGGGATGGGAGGGAGAGGCAGGCGTGGGGTCCCTGGCCTTTCCTACTGGCATGATCTTCCGGTCTCTCTGTGGTGGGGTCCCCAGCAGCGGGACAGGCAATCCATGCAAAATACCGTAGGCGTTGGCAGGACCGGAAGATCCCATCAGCGGCCAATGGCAAGCCACCTCTACAATGGATGGGGGGGGGGGTGCCGTGGGGATGCTGCCCTTAGTTAGGAGATTTGAATGCATGCTCCAGTCTGCCGTTTTACCACTGTATTGGGGGGGCAGGGGGGTATGGTTGCTGGGGTGGCATATCACCACCTCTGGGATGACCTGTAAACTGAGGCCCCATTTGGTTACTGATGTGGTCCCCTCTCTACCAAAACTGATTAGCTTGACATTGATTCCATTGCTGTTTGTAGGGTCTCACTTATGTGAAATCAAGTGCCACATTTACCCACAGGACAACTGCGACTACAGTTCAAAAGTAATGAATTAATGTACTCTGCAGATTTGTGGAGGACGCACAAAAGACGTTATATAAATGCAAGCTCTTTCAGGAAATTCTGCGCAGTGCTTTGAGATGATAAAATGAGACCTCCCCCTCTCCCCCCACTCACGCCAGCTGTCCTCTCAGGTGGACACAGAAAGTACCAGGTACCAGTTCAGAAAAGATCAGGGGGGTTTTCGACAGCATCCTGCCAATTTCTATCCCTTAACCAGCAATATTTTTAAAGCACAGATATCCGGTCATTTATCACAAAGTTGTTTGTGGGAGCTGATTCTGGCCATTTGGCCCATCAAGTCTGCTCTGCCATTCGATCATGGCTGTTACGTTTCTCAGCTCCATTTTCCCACCTATTCCCTGTAACTTTTGGTCCCCTTACCCATTAAGAACCTATCTGTCTCTGTCTTAAGTGAACTGCCCTCCTCAGCCCTCTGTGGCAATGAATTCTACAGATTGACCACCCCCTGGCTGGGGGAATACCTCCTCATCTCGGTTCTAAAGGATTGACCCTTCATTCTTGGGCTGTGCCCTCCTACATTGTAACAATGGCTACACTTCAGAGGTACTTCATCGACTGGGAAGCACTTTGAGACGTTCTGACATCCTGAAACGTGCAAGTTCTTTCTTCCTTTCCCTTCGAATGGAACGACTCAACAAATGCTTTGACGAGAAATGGAAAAGAATATCTGAAAACATACCTAACCACCGTGAGTTTATCAAAACAAGGAATGAGTTCTTTTACTCCATAGTCATTGATATTATTGTTGTCCAGTTCAAGGGCAATTGATTTTTTACGATGGCGCAAAATATTGGCAATTGCACTGCAGTCGGCAGAGAAGGCATTGCAGAAGGTGAGCTTGATATAATCAGCGCAAATCCCTTTCGCTGCGAGATTGGCTACTGCTTCACTCTGAGTTTCAAAAATGTAGCGCAGCAACCAGACAAAACGGGGCAAGGCTTGCACTCTCAAAAATTCTTCAAAAGGCGCTTGAGGCAGATGCTTTAAGTGTGACTTCACACAGTCAGCAAGGTAGGCCTTAAGTGCTGAGTGCTTTTTTTGGACGCTTCCTGTGGAAGCCAAATGTTTAAACAGGTCCCTATTCACTTTAGACAATAGGCCGCAGAGGAAGAGTGTAGTGAACTGCAAATGTTCGTTTGTTTCAAATGGGTCCTTTCTATGATGTTTGTTATGGCCCAAGCACTTTAACAAAAGAACATTAGATTGGGCCCCAGTCAAGTTGCTGTCACATTTGGAAAAAAATTTAATGAGTTCCTTCGCGCTGATTTTCTCATCTACAACCAAGGAAAATGCAGCAAAAAATGACTGCAGGGTCAAATGAAGGAACTCATAAGTTGATTGATTCCCACATCCATCGTAATGACCCGTATTTTTGACAAAGCCCAACTGTAAATCCTCCTCTGAGATGTCAGCCGCTGTGATTTGTTCCTGACTGAAGATGAAGTTGCCATTCTCAATCCCCTCTTTTGCCAATCTGCTGAATCGCATTAGTGTGTCTCTCTTGGTTCTGAATGTCTCATTCTGACTTTTGTTTCTTTTGTTCAATGCTGCTTTGGAAGAACGGTTTAGGAAAACCTCTAACATCAACAGGTAGACGTCAGTTAGTGTAACATAGTCCAACAACTGCTGGGAGCTACACGTGGACTGAAAGTGCTCGTAACATTTGAATATAATCCAACAAAACAATGGCACAGAGCACAAACTGCACAGGTGGGGGTTCGCCTCCAGCTGGGTCAAAACTGAGGTTTGATGGGGTTTGTTTTTGAAGAACTTCTTTGAATACTGCAGTAAATGGTCCTTTGAAAAGCCCTTTAGTGTCACTTTCTTTCTAACCATTCTCAATGGCAGATTTGTTCCAGTTCTTGCTGTCAGTATTTTTTTGGAAGCTTTTAGTAACTTTCCTCGGAGAAGATTCATCAACAAGGCCACAGGATGCGTGGGTTCAAAGGGCGAAGAGATATCGGGGATGTCATTGAGGTCACAGTCAACGTTGATTTCATCAAACCCATCCAGGGTGAAGATAACAGAAGCTGGGTGTTGTCGGATGTAGCTGAATATCTCATCAGCATCTTTGTCAGGGTAACAGTTGTATTTGAACAGCAGATCTCTGAGGGAGATCTTATCTTCCTCCTTAAAGCTATTGAATATTCGGCATCTGAATTTGAAGAAGAATTTAGCATCAGCACAGAGCTCCCCTTTGGACCACAGGTTCTGAAGTCTCTGGAGCAGTATGGTCTTACCAACTCCAGCATCACCAGTTATAAAGACTGTTTCTGCATCTTCGTTGATGACTCCAGTATCGCTGAACAAATCCTCCAAGTGGGAAATGTTCCCTTTAGTTTCATTGACTGCGTTGATTAATTCCATAAGAGACTCGGTGTAAGTATCATCCAGCAAGATGTCTTCTTTTTGGACATATGAAGAGACGAACTTTGTGTCCTGCCGTAGGTCATGTTTAATCTTTTGAATGTACTGACAGACTAGGAAAGAGAAAGTAAAGTTATCACTGCAATTGTAATCATCCGAATAGGCCTATTTACTACCGACAACGATGAGATCAAGAGATTAAAATGTATCAGAAAAGCTGAATAGACTGGGACTCTTTGTTTTAGGAAATAGAACTCTAAAGGATGGAATGAAAGCAAAATTTAAAAAATATATTCCTACCTCTAGACAGGCCAAAACTAGGGCTCATAATTGTAAAATAGTTGTGAATAAATCTTGACCCAAAGAGCAGTAAGAATGTGAAATTGGCTACAGCAGGAAGTTGAGGTAAATAGCATACATGTATTGTATGAAATCATGGGCATGGGTAAGATACTCTGTCAGAGAGTTGGTGCGGACTCAATGGGCCAAGTGGTTTCTTTCCACAGTGTAGGGACTCTATGATCCTTCTTCAAGTATGGCACCCAGAAGGTGAGGGCACTGATATTTCAAAATGCTCTATAATTAATAATAACCTAGTCAATCTCCCATTGCATTGCAGAGAAAAGTCAAGTCATGTATCGTCCTCAGCTGAGATGAGAGGAGGGGAATTAGAGGGCAAGGCATAGTTAGACCAGAAATAATTAAGTTTCCATTTGAAAATTGCACAGTGGGTCCTCATTTTTGTGCTTGTAACCTGTATCCCAGAAGCTCACGCAAACTTGTCAGGCTGCTAGTAGTGCCCTATCACTTAACTACCAGGTGGCGGCACCATGGCACAGTGGTTAGCACTGCTGCTTCACAGTGCCAGGGTTCAATTCGGGTCACTGTCTGTGTGGAGTTTACACATTCTCTTCGAGTCTGCGTGAGTTTCCTCCGGGTGCTCCGGTTTCCTCCTACAGTCTAAAGGTGTGCTGTGCTAAATTGCCCCTTAGTGTCATGAGGACTAGTAGGCTACTTGGGATTATAGGAATAGGTCATGGGTAGGATTGTTGTCGGTGCAGACCGAATGTTCTCCTTCTGCACCGTGGGAATTCTATGGCAGATATAATTCCAGTGTGACAGATTTACCTCAGGATTTATAATGGAAAAAAACTGAATGGAAGAGCGATTTATTAATTGATTGGACGTGTGAAAGAAATACTTACCAGCATCTGTGATAATTACTGATTTGGTCAGTATGTAATCTGATGGCCGATACTGTATTTCTTCCAGCCATGGACTAAGGTCAGTGTAAACCTCACTGGCCTGGTACAGGATGTTTAGGAAATACTCGGCTGTCTCTTCTCCTTTGCTCTCGATCAGGTCCAATATTTTTCGAACCTAAAAGAAAGCACATTACAGTGTAATGTATGTCACAAACGTTCAACAGAATTCATAACTCAGTCTGAATGTCGGGCTGCAATGAATCTGGACAGCCTCAACCCAGTTCCTGGTGGACTGCAGAGGAAAGCAGTCACTAACTTGCTGCAACCTGGCAAATTGGAAAGGAAAATGTCATGCTAGAACAGGAGGGATCTGAGGCTGGGGCCGAAGTACATTGCTGGGAGTACAGCAGGTTGGGATCAGCTAAAGCAGGCAAGCCAGGAAACATTTGGGCTGAAAGGCTACAGAAATTCTACCAATATCTCTGAAGCATTTATGGGAGAGGCAACGAGAATGGGACAGATGTATGAGGACAGATTGACTCGTTTAGGATTGTTTTCGCTGGGGTTCAGACGAATGAGGGGGATCTCAGAGACTTATAGGATTCTAACAGGACAAGACAGGGTAGATGCAGGGAGGATGTTTCCAATGATGGGGGAGTCCAGAACCAGGGGTCACAGTCTGAGGATTTGAGGTAGGCCATTTAGGATGGAAACAGAGACATTTCTTCACCCAAAGCGTGGTGAGCCTGTGGAATTCATTACGACAGGAAGTAGCTGATGCTAAAACATTGAATGTATTCAAGACGCAGCTGGATACAGCACTTGGGGTGATCAAAGGTTGTGGGGAAAAATAGGATTAAGCTATTGAGTTGATCGATCTGCTTGATCATGGTAGATGGCGGAGCAGTCTTGAAGGGTCAACTGGCTTCCTCCTGCTCCTATCTTCTATATTTCTATAGCAGGTTTGTCACTGGACTATCAATCCAAAGACCCAGGGTAATGCTCTGGGAACATGGGTTTGAATCCCACTATGGCAGATGTTGAAATTTGAATCCAATAAAAATTTAGTATTAAAAAAAATTTACAACAATTGAATATTGACCATATTTTAATTTGTTGTAAAAACCCTGGTCCACTAATGTCCTTTAGGAAAGGAAATCTGCCATCCTTACCCATTCTGGCCTACATGTGACTCCAGACCCACAGCAATGTAGTTGACTCCTAACTCTGAACAGACCACTCAGTTCAGGGGCAGTTGGGGGTGGGGTAAAAAGTGCTGTTCAAGACAGCAGTGTCCGCGTTGAATCAATTTTAAAAAGCCTTATTTTAAAAGAAAGGATATACGAGTCATCCCCATTATGGTTAGGAGTAAGATGGTCTTATTTTTCTTCCTATGTTGCCAAGATTGGAGACCGAGGAATACCTAAGCACAGTGTTTCTTTGTATCAGTCAAAAACATTATTCCTTGTAGCATTTCTTGAGTTGAACATTGATAATGGAAAAATCTCACCAAGTATGCAATGGATTAAAAAAAAACCCCTCAGGGATGAGGGAAAAATTTTACCCTAAACAAATCACTGAGGCATCTTTTCCAAAAAAAAGGTTTGTACTTTTCCTCCCCTCCCCCAACAGTTTAAATTTCAAAATGTCAAACAAAGCTTTAAATATTTCATTCAAAAAATGAAGAACTAACATATTTCACAATAGATAAAATGTATTGCCTTTTCCGGATTTGATTTCATCATCAAGCCTCTTTCTTCAAGATCTCTGACTATTTCAAAAGACTTGGATCGTAAATGGATGTTTATCCTTCGAAACAGATGGCCAGAGCAGCCAACTGCATGTGTGTATCCCAAGCAGTATGTTTTGCATCGATGCAGTGAAAGATACCCCGTGGTATGTCTCCTCATTGTGAGGATCTGAGAGATCCTTCAGTTTTAAGGAAACTGAATATTGATTTTGTAAAGCTTTATTTCTTATATCTTGTATTAATGAGATAATTTAGCCCAATTCACCACCAGGAATGGGGAGGGCTTCAGTAAGAGCTCGTTTTACAACCAGTCCAAATTTTGTAGAATCATAGAATCCCTACAGTGCAGAAAGAGGCCATTCAGCTCATCGAGTCTGCAAGACCACAATCCCACCCAGGCCTTATCTCTATAAGGGGCAGCACGGTAGCACAGTGGTTAGCACTGCTGCTTCACGGCTCCAGGGACCTGGGTTCGATTCCCAGCTTGGGTCACTGTCTGTGTTGAGTTTGCACATTCTCCTCGCGTCTGCGTGGGTTTCCTCCAGGTGCTCCGGTTTCCTCCCATAGTCCAAAGATGTGCGGGTTAGGTTGATTGGCCATGCTAAAATTGCTCCTTAGTGTCTCGAGATGCGTAGGTTAGAGGGATTAGTGGGTAAAATATGTGGGAATATGGGGGTAGAGCCTGGGTGGAATTGTGGTCAGTGCAGACTTGATGGGCCAAGTGGTCTCTTTCTGTACTGTAGGGTTTCTATGATTTCTATAACCCCACATATTTAACCTGCTAATTGCCCTGACACCAAGGGTCAATTTATCATGGACAATCAACCTAACCTATACATCCTTGGACTGTGGGAAGAATCTGGAGCATTGGAGGAAACTCACACAGACACGGGGAGAATGTGTGAACTCCACACAGGCAGCCACCCGAGGCCAGAATTGAACCTGGGTCCCTGGTGCTGTGAGGCAGCAGTGCTAACCACTGTGCCACTGTGCCGCTCACTTTGTGCTCCAACTGAATCAACTGCAAGACTTCCCACTCCCTTTTGGGTTCACAAATCCCCAACACATGCTCTCTGATTTGAGAACCTTGTCAAAGCATCCACACTCCTCCTTCTCAGTGTTCACAGAGTCCTGTCCCCTATAATCCTGTACTCCGGAATTACCCTCACACAGTAGCCAGACCCATCTCCTAAACTCCAAGTTTCTGGGTCATAGAGGTTTATAGAAGGGAAGCAGGCCCTTCAGCCCAACTTGTTCATGCTGGTCTCTTTTTTAACCCCTAAGTTCGTCCCAATTGCCCACGTTTGACCATATCCCTCTATATCCATTTTACCCATGTAA
Source organism: Carcharhinus amblyrhynchos (assembly GCF_965287045.1). Taxonomy (NCBI): domain Eukaryota; kingdom Metazoa; phylum Chordata; class Chondrichthyes; order Carcharhiniformes; family Carcharhinidae; genus Carcharhinus; species Carcharhinus amblyrhynchos. The sequence goes on along the minus strand of NC_137325.1, from coordinate 20,299,976 downwards.
CAATCTAAATGCTTTTTAAAAAGGACAAAATTGTACCTGCCTCTAATAATATACCTGGCAGTTTGTTCCAGGCACTCACCACCCTCTGTGTGAAATAATTGCCCCTCTGGATCCTTTTGTATCTCTCCCCTCTCATCTTAAACCTACGCTCTCTAGTTTTAGACTCCCCTGCCTTTCAAATTATGCTAGACCTTGACGCTATCCATGACAGACTTAGACCCCCTGCTTGTTGCAGCCAAATCTCAACAGAAACATATAATGCTGCCTAGTTCATGACAAAACACACGTAAAGGCAGGCAACTAAACCAATTTCCTGTAAACAATCCTCTTCTTATCAGGAGAATGCCACAGGATATCAGCAAATTCAAACATTGAGGCAGAAGCAGAATGCAGTGTATGGCACAACTCTGAAATAAAATCAGAAAATGCTGGAAGTACTGAGCAGTTCCGGCAGTATCTGTGGCGAGAAAAGCAAAAGTCTGTTATCAGACCCAGTTTGGATGGATTGATCTGAGATGTTCGCCCTGTTTCTCTCTCTCTACAGGTGCTGTCTATGGTTGTTAACCTTGACAAATGAAAGGGTTCTTACCCTTACATTCTTACCCTTGAAAGGCTGAGGGACTTGAGGTTGTTTTCGTTAGAGAGAAGAAGGTGACCTAATTGAGACATACAAGATGATCAGGGGATTAGATAGGGTGGACAGTGAGAGCCTTTTTCCTCAGATGGTGATGGCTAACATGAGGGGACATAGCTTTAAATTGAGGGGTGATAATTACAGGACAGATATCAGAGGTAGGTTCTTTACTCAGAGGGTAGTAAGGGTGTGGAATGCCCTGCCTACAGCAGTTGTGGACTCGCCAACTTTAAGGGTATTCAAATGGTCAGTGGAGAGGCATATGGATAACATTGGAATAGTTTAGGTTAGAGGGTCATTAGATTGGTCCCACTGGTCAGCGCAACATCGGGGGCCGGAGGGCCTGTACTGCGCTGTAATGTTCTACGTTCTATGTTCTAGAATGGCTGGGAGAATGACTGGATTCGCCCTCAATCTCCCGGCACTGATTGAAAACAGTTTGGGAGATTTTAAAATGATAGGATACCGACTTCCGGCAGCAAGGGAGTCCATTTAATTACACAATGATGGGTTCACAGGCAGCATTCCAGTGCAGGCGCAATGTGATGGCATAGAACCCTTACATTACGGCTGCGTTACACGTACTGCGCTTGCTCACAATGTTGCTGCTTGTTGCTTCCCTGTCAGTGTCCGGCATTGAGCCAGAGAGTGAGTCAATCCAACCTGAGATAGAGGAAAAAGCAGCCAGCCCAGCGTGGAGCTAAAGCAGCGAGCGATTTAAAGTCCACTGTCTGAAGGTTCAATTGCCTGAGGACTTCAGACCCACCAGTCCAGCCCAGCCCGGAAAGCTATAAGAAAGTCCCAAGAATGCGAGAGAAAAGATGGAGTGCTGCTTCCAGATTCCTGCTTTGCTGCTGGGCTAGAAAAATTGCATTGATTACAAAGGCCTAAAAGCCTAAATTGAGAAAGCTTTCCGCTTGGGGCCTGGACTCAGGGCCTCACACTGAAATAAATAAAAATGGCTTTATTGTGAGCTTTGACAAAGGGTCATCTGGACTCAAAATGCCAGCTCTTTTCTCTCCTTACGGTTGCTGCCAGACCTGCTGAGATTTTCCAGCATTTTCTCTCTTATGGCTTTATTGTGGTTTGGAACTGACAGGTCAAAGGTCAATTGATGACATCATCATGGTTGGAAAAAGCCTCTCCAGGAATAGATTTACTCTGAGTTGGCAACCACAGCTGCTTGACCTGCTGAGTATTTCCAGCACTTTCTGCTTTTCATTTCAAACATGAAGGTGAAGTGCATTGAGTCATTACCTTAGCCGCTTGCGTAGGATGCTGCTGTGACAAATCAGCCTCTTCACTGGAGATATATTCGTGTTTTATCAGGTTGTTCAGCACACACTCTGTGTTCTTGATGCAACCAACCAAGACCTCTCGGTGTACCTTCAGCAACTTACTAAAGGAGTGCGTCGAGATGAGTGACACTTGCTGCTGTGATCCAAGCTGGGACACTCTATCCATTCTGGCACCAGCATCTTCTGCGTTGGAGTCAAGGACTTCTAATATTTTCCCTTGCCAGGCTGGTCACTGAGACGCAGAGGATCATTTTTGGATTCCACACCATGCATCTACATGAATCAGAATAAGTCAAAAACATAAGATTCCAACTACGGGTACCAACTGAAACATGCTAATGCTTAAAAGGGATAGCAAAGCAAAACAGTTAAATCGCAGAACCACCAACAGTTACAGAAGGCGGTCATTCTGCCCATTCTGTGCTTGTTCATTATCAGAACAATCCAACATTAATCCCACTACCCCACTATACCTTGCTTCTTTCTCCATGTTAAATGTTTACGCACTTAACATCGTCACTATCCATTTTCACTTGACCCCCAATAATGCTTGGTATTTCTTGGAATCCCACGCATTAGCACTCAGATTTGCAGGAAATTAGCTAAATGGCCCTAGATCTCTTTTTTCATCCATAACCTCAGTGTATTTCTCTTAGATTTTTATTCCCAATCCTTGTCCATTCTTCCAAAATATCTTACCTCCCTCTTGACTATAGAATAATTGTGTTTCATGGGCTGATTCTTTAGTAAAAAGCTTTAGCAGGATTAGTTTTCAAAGATATAAACAGTTTTCTAGCTCTTTCCTATCAATAAAGATCAACTCAACTTGTGCCATTGCAGGGGGGCAAAAGACTGTGGGCGGGATTTTAAGGCCTTACTCATCCTAAAACTGTAGAATTCCACTCGAGGTCAACGGACCTTTCATAGTCCGTCCCACGCCTGCTCTGATTCCCGTGGCTGGTGGGACAGAAAAATTCCAGCCCATAACCCAGATTTTTGTCACGGCAGAGAGGCTTTCCACTGTGGTGAAAATAGCAGAAGTGGTCAAAAATCCTAAGTGCCATTTTCAAACACAGTATTTAAAGTTAAAGTTTATTTATCAGTGTCAGAAGTAGGCTTACATTAATACTGCAGTGAAGTTACTGTGAATATTTCCTAGTTGCCACACTCTGGCACCTGTTCGGGTACACTGAGGGAGAATTTAGCATGGCCAATGCACCCAACCAGCACGTCTTTTGGACTGTGGGAGGAAACCCACGCAGACACAGGGAGAACATGCAGACTCCACACAGACAGTGACCCAAGCTGGGAATTGAACCCGGGTCCCTGGCACTGTGAGGCAGCAGCGCTAACCACTGTGCTGCCATTTGCTACTTTGGCAGCTGCAGGCCTGGTGTCGGTCGGGCTGGGATTTGTGCGTACAGCTTTTATGGAAGCAGCTGGCTACTTAAACAATCCTCTGCCTCCACTGCAGTGGGATTTTAGTAAGCCAGGAATATGAAACTGGATGTGTGCAGATTAGACCACGAAAGAACTGGTCTGAACTTAAGAACATAAGAACATAAGAAACAGGTGCAGGAGTAGGCCATCTAGCCCTTCGAGCCTGCCCCGCCATTCAATAAGATCATGGCTGATCTGTCGTGGCTCAGTTCCACTTTCCCGCCCTCTCCCCATAACCCTTAATCCCCTCGCTTATCAAAAACCCATCAATCCGCATCTTAAAAATATTAAGCGAGGTAGCGTCCACCACCTCAACAGGCATAGAATTCCAGAGATTCACCACCCTTTGAGTGAAGAAGTTCCTCCTCATAGAATTCCAATAAATTCGTCAGACACGACTTCCCCTTAATAAAACCGCACTGCGTCTGCTCTATCAAACAAACATGCCCTGCTGCAAATGTTGATTTCACAAGTTCACTATCTTTCTACATATACAGCCATTTAGTATCTGTTAGGTGCACTGTCACGCAGCATAGTAAAATAGGATATGTTTGGACAGTTGGGGTACCCCTTTGGAGAGGTAAGAACATAGAACATAGAAAAGTACAGCACAAACAGGCCCTTCGGCCCACAAGTTGCACTGATCATATCCCTATCTACTAGGCCTACCTATAACCCTCAATCCCTTGTACTCATCCAGAAGTCTCTTAAACGACCCCAACGAGTTCGCCTCCACCACCACTGAAGGCAGCCGATTCCACTCACCCATCACCCTCTGAGTGAAAAACTTACCCCTGACGTCTCCTCTGTACCTACTCCCCAGCACCTTAAATCTGTGTCCTCTCATAGCAACCATTTCAGCCATGGGAAATAGCCTCTGAGAATCCACCCGATCTATACCTCTCAGCATCTTGTAAACCTCTATCAGGTCACCTCCCATCCTTCGTCTCTCCAGGGAGAAAAGGCCGAGCTCCCTCAACCTATTCTCATAAGGTATGCCACCCAATCCGGGCAACACCCTTGTAAATCTCCTCTGCACCCTTTCAATATCTTCCACATCTTTCTTGTAATGAGGCGACCAGAACTGCGCACAGTACTCCAAGTGGGGTCTGAGTAGGGTCTTATAAAGATGCAGCATTATCTCCCGACTCCTAAACTCAATCCCTCGATTGATGAAGGCTAGTACACCGTACGCCTTCTTGACTGTAAGGTCTCTCTTTGGAGCCAAAGTTGAGTAAATATATCGAAATGAATTCAGTGAATACCGTAAAAGGTTTTGCAGAATAATTTAGCAGAATAAGAGGTGATCTCTTTGAAGTGTGCAAAATCCCTACAGGTTGGATGCAAGGAGAATGCTCCCCCTTGCAGGGAGGCCTAGAATCAGGGAACATGGTCTCAGAATAAATGGTAGGCAACTTGGGATAGAGGTGAGGAGGAAAACCCTTTACTCTCAGTAAGTCAAGTATAGAAAAAAAAATCAGTGCTTGATGTTTCATTTTGTCAGTTGACATACATTTGAATGTTATCATTAATTGTCGTTGGGGCGGCACAGTGGTTAGCACTGCTGCCTCACAGCTCGGGGGACCCTAGTTCAATTCCAGCCTTGGGTGACTGTGTGGAGTCTGCATGTTCTCCCCGAGTCTGCATGAGTTTCCTCTGGGTGCTCCAGTGTCCTCCCACAGTCCAAAGATGTGCGGGATAGGTTGATTGGCCATGATAAATTGACCTTAGTGAAAGGGGGATTAGCAGGGTAAGTATGTGGGGAAGAGGGCCTTGGTGGGATTGTGGTCAGTTCAGACTAGATGGGGCGAATGGCCTCCTTCTGTACTGTAGGGATTCTATGATTAATGAATCTTTGGAATTCTCTAGCCCAGAGGCTTGTGAAGTCACGCAATTGAGTTTATTCAAGACTGAGATTACAAGCTATTTAAGATATCAAGAGATTTGAGGATATTTCAGGAAAAGGGCACTATTGAAGAAATGATATCAATGATCTAGTTGAATGGTGGAACAGGCTCGAGGGGCTGAATGGCCTACTTCTGCTTCTATTTCCTAAATTCCTATTTTCACTGTTTTGAGGTGCAGCCACACAGTGAAAGGATCATTGTTCATCCTTTCAGCTCAAGTAAAACGGACAGAACATTATCATTTTCTGAAGCGAGTTCTCTGATGATTGATGAGACCTTTTTTGTTTCTGGAAGTGAGGATCCAGAGATTGACATTGCTTTCACAACACTTCAGTTTGGGAATTTTAGTTCTTCAGGGGAGATTTCCTCAACATCAAACAACGCGACATGCCTCAAAACATGAAATGTCTTTGTGGATGATTTCTTGACATACCTCCTTAGATTTAACATGTTATTAAAAATTTATATGCACCTTCTTGGTGTTGTTTCAGTGTCATTTTTAAGTGGCCTTATTAATCTCTTTTGTGGATTAAAACTTCATGCACTTCTTGGACTGTCAGATCCAAAACTATGACCGAAAGCACTCCCTGTCAATGTTACAGTGTGGGACATGCCTCCTGCACTTTTTCTTTTGTCTACTGCTGGATAATATGGTGAAAAAAGCCAGCACTGCAGCCAGTGTGCTATACACTGCTTTCCTCACTCAAGCCAGCAAAAGGAAAGGGAAATTTCTGCCTTATGTTGACCAGAATGAGATGTCCCTCTCCATGCCAGTATCTGTCCCATGATGTAGAGATGCAGGCATTGGACTGGGGTAAACACAGCAAGAAGTCTCACAACACCAGGTTTAAGTCCAACCAGTTTATTTGATAGTAATCCCACAAGCTTTCGGAAACGGTGTTCCTTTGTCAGGTGTGTGGAAGGTTCTGGTCAGAGAAGGGCATATAAAGACACGCGCAGTTTACAGAATACTGATTAGAATCAAGGCTTTACAGCTAACCTGCTATTCAAGTCTTAAAGATGCAGATAGTGTGAGTGGAGATAGGCTTGCCTGGTCTTGTAAAATCTCACTTACTGTCCTGTTTGGAGACAATACACATCTCTTTAACCTACGCTAATGCTATCTCCACTCACATTGTCTGCATCTTTAAGACTTGAATAGCAGGTTAGCTGCGAAGACTTGCATTCTAATCAGTATTCTGTAAACTGTGAGTGTCTTTATATGTCTTTCTCTGACCAGAACCTTCCCCACACCTAACGAAGGAACACCGTTTCCGAAAACTTGTGGGATTACTATCAAATAAACTGGTTGGACTTAAACCTGGTGTTGTGGGACTTCTTATAGTATCCGTCCCACACAGTATCAGTGAGGCTTAACTGCCCTTTAACCTCTCATGTTATTCAGACTTCAGCAGCAACACAAATGTGTTGGAGCTTAATCCATTGGCTGGATTTTATGGGGCACTGGGGTCCACTAGCTAAACGATTTGGGTGAAACTGGCCCACAATGCGAATGGCAATTTAATTTCTTTCAGGTAAGAATTCTGGGGGAGAGGGGTGCTGGGAGAGTCCCACTTTAGTGTGCTCCTGGCCATTTGGATTGATAGGCAGCTCTGGTCTCCCAGCAGCAGCACTACCAGTGGTCAATGTTGGGACTACAAGCGGTCGCCAATAATGAGGAGGCCGAACTGACAGGTAAGGCCCTGGGTGAGGGGGGTGGAGGTGGGTGAGGGGGGGGGGTGGTGGTGAAGAGTGGGGACAAGGAGTGTTAGTAGGGATGTGAGGGGTTGGTTCAAGAGCCCAGGGTGGGATGACTTTGGGGAGGTGGGTGCCTCCGATGGACCAAGGTGAGGCCCCTTCTCTTACGTTTGAGGTCGGGTATAAAGATTAATAAAAGACCACTAGGTCAATGGTAGTAAACTAACAGGAACAGTTCATTAACACATCTATTCTCTAGCACAGTCAGCACAAAACTGGCTAGGTATGTTCCAGCTAGGGTGGACCTGGAGTCCTGAGTCATCTAACCCAATCTTTTAAAGAGGCATGCCCCAACAACAACCCCACCCACCCCTTTCCTGCTGCTAATGTTGCTGAGCTTCGCAAGGGGCATGGGCCTCTGTGCCTGAGGCGAAATATTGACAAGAGCAGCATTAGGCTCTAAAGCCGACATTAATTTGCCACCTAAAAGCCTCAATAGTCCCCACTGCAGGCGGGTTACCTGACATCTGCACTGCACTCCACCCCCTCCCCCCACCTTAAAACGTCAGACCGATGGAGGCAGGAAAGCCAGCCCCTGCTCTTTATGTGCCCCATCCCCTTCTAATACAAATCTAATAGTCATGATGTGGACATGCCGGCGTTGGACTGGGGTAAACACAGTAAAAAGTCTGACAACACCAGGTTTCAGTCCAACCGATTTATTTGATAATAGACTCACAAGCTTTCGGGTTAGCCCCTTCGTCAGGTGAATGGAGAGTTCTGGCCTCAGACAGAGCATATAAAGCACAGACAGTGATTCTTTATATGCTCTGTCTGAGGCCAGAACTCTCCATTCACCTGATGAAGGGGCTAACCCGAAAGCTAGTGAATTTACTATCAAATAAATCGGTTGGACCGAAACCTGGTGTTGTCAAATCTAATAGTGGCAGAGCATCAATGCTGGGATCATATCATTCTGTTTCAAACAGTTCGACTGTAAGATACTGTTTCTAATCTTAAGTCTTTAGGGTAATAATCAGAGCTAAGAATCAACCAAGGTTTACTGCCTCTCTGATTGTTTTATCAATATAAAAAATATAACATGTTTTACAGCTAGGGATTAATGCAAATTGTGAGTCAGTAGCAGAAGACAAAACTCAGGATATTTGACTTCACGTGATTAAAAGGTTAATAATTTCGCTGATTGTTTTGTCTGTCAGTTTTATTTTTGTTCCGTCTCCTCAAATTTATTAAAATGGTTACTCTTAGAGTCACAGAAAATAGAATTCTGCTCTTCATGCCTGTTCGGCCATTCATAACAGCCATGGCTGATCACCAAATTCAATATCCTGATCCTGTCTTCTCCCAGGAAGTCGCCCTAGTCCCAGATGACCCATAGGCTGCCCTCTCCTGTAGGGAGAGGGTTGACTGGTGGCGATTTAATACACCTCAGGCGAGTGGCAAGGTTGAGGAGGTGGGACCTTCATGAATAACCTCAGCTGGTGTGGGAATTGAACCCACACATCCCTCTGCATCACTAACCAGCTGTCCAGCCAACTGAGCTAGGACACTGGGATGTATTTATATCAAACTTGCTGGTGGCAAAGCAGGCTTTGCATACTTTCCCCATGGTTAGCAATAACATCTGCTGTTTCAAATAGCATCATCACAGACTCTCATAGCCTTACAACTGCCTTACCCTTAACTGTCTAGACAGGCCATTGAATAGGAATGGGATCAAACTCCACAGCATTACTTAACCATATTTTTCAGCTCCTTTACCAAGTAATTATCCCAGGGTTCTAATAAATACTTTGTTTTCCTTTAATCTGGTATTTTTATTTCGTATCTCAAAGTCCAAAATCCTTGAACGCCACGACGCATAGCTGTGCTGTCAGAACTTCAGCGATTCCACAATTAAAGTGCTCGTTGACACAGAGACTGTTCTCACAGATCAACTTTATAATAAGGGTTTTGATCGAGGCAACAAGGAGAAACTGTCTGCACAGACAGCAAGGTCAGTAACCAGAGGACACATATTTCAGATAACTGGCAACAGGGCCAGAGGCGAGATGAGTAGGTGTTCTGTTTATGATCTGCTATGCACGGTATGAGAAGGCAGTGGAAGCAGAGTCAATAAAAGAGAATCGAATAAACATTTGAAAAGGAAAACTTGACCAGCTGACGTGAAAGAGTAGAGAATTGGGACTAATTGGATGGCACATTCAAAGAGCCAGTACAGTACTGATGGACTGAATGGCCTGCACCTATGCCATATGATTCTACAATGTCATTTACCATGGGGAGCTCACCGTCACACTTAGGTAAGTTCACACAGCTGTCTGTCTAGGCACAATCTCTTCTCTTTCTTCTCAGTGGGGGGATTCTTTCACTTCACCTCAACTAGGGTGTACAGTGGTTAGCACTGCCACGCCACAGCAGCAGGGACAAGGGTTCAATTTCTGGCTTGGATCAGTCTGTGTGTGGAGTCTGCATGTTCTCCCTGTACCTGCATGGGTTTGCTCCCACAGTCTGAAAGACGTGCTGGTTAGGTCCACTGGCCATGCTAAATTCTCCCTCAGTGTAGCCAAACAGGCACCAGAATGTGGGGACTAGGGGATTTTCACAGTAACTTCATTGCAGTGTTAATGTAAGCCTACCTGCATCACTAATAAATAAAGTTAAACTTAAAAATGCGAATCAATGGAGTGTTTGAGTTTTTTTCCAAATTGCCAGGAAACATTAATAAAAAATTGAGACGTTGCTGGGAGGATCATTTCTTTTTTGTAAATACACTTGATAAATGTACGAAGGTAAAATCTTTTTAAAAGATTCAGCTTACTGGAAATAAGTAGGGATAAGAAAGGGTTATTTAAGTAGGTTAGAGGTCATTTAATTTTCTCAGAGAAAAATCTGACCCCACCCATCCACATTCTCAACCAACATTTTTTTGTACGTTACTGAAAATGATCAACAGCAGTTAAATGAAACCGAATAGACAGACAGTAATGCGAGCACAAAGCCCCAGAGGAGTTACATTCCGGAATATGAGTAGTAGGCTGCTTACGTTGAAGAAACAGATTAAAATATTGAGTTTCACACCTCTCCAGCTTCTAGCAGACCAGCAAGGAACTGCGAGATCATACTTACACACTTCACCATACTGTGGATTGGCATAGAATCTCTATGGAGGCCATTCAGCCCATTGAGCTTGCACCGACCACATTCCTACCCCAGGCCTATCCCCATGTATGGTCCCCCTCACACTAAGGGGCAATCTTAGCATGGCCAATCAAGCTAACCCGCACACTTTTGGAGTGTGGGAGGAAACCAGAGCACCCGGAGGAAACCCATGCAGACACGGGGAGACCCCCCACACAGTCAAAATCTACCAGGGCAATCACTTCCTCCTCTTATCAACTTCCTTTGGAGGTCCAGTGTGGGTTACTGAACATCTAATTTCTCTGATATCCCATTTAGAATTTTTTTTTCACTCTTAAATATGTGGTTTTCCCCCATCAACGATCAACAGCTACTCTGACAGTTAGTTTGAGTGTAGTTCTCACCAATTTACTGAATGTTTATTTTGAAACAATCTTAACATTTGTTTTCCCATAGGACATCTATTCTGCATTTGTCACGCTTACAATTTACCCAGGCCAGAGTTCTCCAACAGAAATTGCTGACTAATCAAGTGACACTGATTAGGCACTAATTTTAGTGGAGCACAATTTACACATAATCCAAGTAAATGTACTTTATACAAATATGTTTAGTTAACAGTCACAATGCTCAAAAAGAATTTGCGTGCTCTGCTTTTCATCTTCCCATTTCCCCAAGGTGCCAAAAGGTCGAAGTTCACATGCATATACCATGTGATTATGTTAATTGAGATCATATAACCAACCCCATTTCCTAATTTACTCATCAGAAAAGCAATTAGCTTCATCTGGATTCCTAGTTAATAGAAATTAGAATCAGGAGTACGCCATTCAGCCTTTCGAGACAGCTCCACCATTCATTTTGTTCATGGCTGATCATGAATTTCAATATCCTGAACCCGCCTTCCCCTCATTTTCTGTGATCCCTTTAGCCCCCCAGACCTACATCTAATTCCTTCTTGAAATCGCACAATGACAGAGTTGAGAGTGAGTGCCCTTCACATCAAGGCAGCATTTGTTTTGAGTATGGCATCAATGATCTCTGGAGCTCCCTCCCTCGCAGAACTGCGTGTACATACACCTCATGGACTGCAGCAGTTAAAGAAGGCAGCTCACCACCACCTACTCAAGGGCAATTAGGCATGGGCAGAAAATTCTGGCCTAGCCACTGATTCCCACATCCTGTAAATGAACTTAAAAAAAAACTTGCTTCCTCAATACAGAGAACTGTGGCTTACCTTCAATTCCAGACATTGTTTCGCTGAAAATCATTGTGTATTCAATCGATCCCGACTGCTAGATCTCCTTCCAAGACAAACTTAAAGAGGCATCATGTACATAGGATGCCGTGTAAAAGCGTTTAAACAGATCAGTTGTGTAGTCAACAGTACTATTTCTTTCACAGTTCTGCTTTTGATCTGTCCCTGTATCTCTGTGCCCTGCTATTTCCTCATTTGCCCTAGAAAGTCTCACAAAAATTGTCTTTTTGAAACTACTTTGAACTATCTTGGAGCTCACTGAGTGTGCCCTTATCCACGAGTTGGAAGTTTATGAGTTCAAGTTCCCCTCTACCCAAGCACATTTCCTATATTGCAACAGTGACTGAGCTTTAAAAAAGTGCTTCATGGCCACAGACTGTGTAGCAGTTCTCACTCAATTGGTTGCACACATACCTCTGAATCACAAAGTTCTGGGTTTAGATCCCATTCCAAGATTTGAGCTTGACAAAAATCAAGGCTGAAACTCCACCACGCCACTGAGACAAAGGAGCATTGCACTGTTGGAGGTGTTGTTTTATAGAGGCAATGTCTAACTGAGGTATGATCCTCCCCAGCCTTTGCACTGGTGGATGTAGATGATCTTTTGTCATTACTTCAAGGAAGAGGAGGGGAGATTTCCTTGGTGTTCTGACCTGTATTTACTCTGTAAAAACCAGACTAGCTGGTCATTATTACTGTATGTGGAAGCTTGCTGACTGCAAATTAAGTGCGAGGTTTCCTGCATTATAAAAGGTGACTACACTTCAGAAGGTAAAGCGCTTTTCTTGTAGTGTTCATGAAAATTATAAATGGGCGGCCTGGTGCCACAATGGTTAGCACAGCGCCAGACACCCAGGTTCAATTCCAGCCTCAGGTGACTGTCTGTCCGGAGTTTGCACATTCTCCCCGTGTCTGCGTGGGTTTCCTCAGGATGCTTTGGTTTCCTCCCAAAGATGTGCAGGTTAGGTTGATTGGCCATGCTAAATCTTTTCTTAATGTCCAAAAGTTGTGTAGGTTAGGGGAATCAGCAGGGTAAATATGTGGGGTAACGGGGATAGGGCCAGGGTAAAATGCCCTGTCGGAGAGTCGGTGCAGACTCGATGGGCCGAATGGCCTCCTTCTGCACTGTAGGGATTCCAGTTTTGTTTTTTAAAAAGTGGTTTGAAACATCTAAAGGTCATAAAGTGCTATGGAAATGCAAGTTTTCCTTTTGGTATCCAAATAATCTAGAACCAATGGTCCCAGATACACTGCTGTGCACGTCAGAGACTCTTGAATGTGATACTAAACTGAGCCGCTGTCCTTTCAAGCGGATGCAAAAGATGCTGTAACTCTATTTGATGAGGGGCAGGAAATATAATGTTATACTCTGGAAAGAATTTGTAGAAGCTATTTTTGCTCATAGATCTTCTGATTAAACTACAACAGAACATATTTAGACAGCACTTTCACTAGGGTTATTCCGATGATACTGAGAGGCTCGAAAGAAACAGCTTCCGTTTATACAGTGCTTGTCATGATTTTAAAGTATAGCTGCAATGTTGGTAGTGTGTGAGCAAATTTGCACGCAGTAAGCTCCCATCAACAGCAATGTGATAGTGACCAGACCATTTGTTTGGTTGAGGGCCCACTATTCAAATACAAGATTCAACAGTGTAACATTGGGTGACCTATCTGTGTCATAGAATCCCTACAGTGCAGGAGGAGGCCCGAAGGGCTAGATGGCCTACTCCTGCTCCTATTTCTTATGTTCTTATGTTCTTATGAGTCTGTACCAACTCTCCAGCAGGGCATCCCACCTGGTCCCTATCCCCGTAGCCCCACATATTTACCCCGCTAATCCCACAACACTAAGGGACAATTTAGTATGGCCAACCCACCTAACCTGCACATCTTTGGACTGCAGGAGAAAACTGGAGCAGACACGGAGAGAATGAGCAAACTCTACAGAGTCACCCAAGGCTGGAATTGAACTGAGGTCTCCGGAGCTGTGAGGCAGCCCTGCTAGCCACAGTGCCACCATGCTGCCCAAAGGAGGTACAGTAGAGGTGCAATTAGTAGTCAGTCATCATCCAAGTAATATTAGTGAGGCTCGAGGTCCAATTTTAGGTTGGTATCAGGCCTCACAGTGGAGGAATATGCCTGTGTGCCACAGGATTTGTATCAAATGGCCAATAACCAATTTCTAAAAACTTTTACAGATACTGAGTATGGAAGATAAACAAAAGAAATCCCAACTTCTACACATTTTCATGAAAAATCAAAGTATGATGAATATTATAAATCTAGAATTCAACAAATGAAAATAATAGCCTGTGCTCAGGCCCTTCTCTATATAAGCTAGTATCCATGACACCAAAATTAGGGACTGGACATAATCCAAGCGTATCTTATTGCTCCAGATCCCTCATTTATAGCACGCTGCAGGGCAATGTTATAGCGTGAGCTATTTCGGGAATTAATCCCTGAAAACTAAAATCAGCTGCTATTCCTGTGGAAGAACTTCTTGCATTTTTGTAATGGCACTGATCTGAGTTATTGATGATTTATTTTCTTGAAGTGTTATATGCAGGAAATGAATTGACAGATATGTCGGCTGCGTTTCCCTTTGACAGAAAGGAACAGGATGCAGTTTATCTCAAAGAGAGTAGGTAAGTTGCTATATAAATGAACGTCGTTTCTTTCTATTCGGAGCGGTTGTCAACCCGACCTTCAGACATGGCAAAGACCTTGTCAACTCAACCCGGGTTGTATCAGTGCATTCAGGCGTTTTCCCTTGGTTTATACAAGGAATGCCAGTCCACCTGATTATATTTCCATCTGACAGCATTACCATCACCTCAGTGATGACACTCCATCTGTATGTATGACATGGCCAGGAATCTGAGATCCACCTCTCACAGCGCTGAGGCTAACACCAGATCACAGATTCCAGCTATCAAACATTCACAGAAAAACAGATCCAGCCAAGTATTGCCAATTTAAAATTAGATTCTTGATAGCTTCTTTTCTGAATGGAGTTCTGTGGAATGAATATACAAAATATTGAGTAAGTTTATCTGTGTGGAGCTTCCATAGCCAGAGCACCATGGTGGCACAATGGTTAACACCGCTGCCTCACAGTACCACGGACGCAGGTTCAATTCCAGCATTGGTTGATTGTGTGTGTGGAATTTGCACATTCTCCCCGTATCTGTGTGGGTTTCCTCCCGGTGCTCCGGTTTCCTCCCACAGTCTAAGGTTGTGCGGGTTAGGTTGATTGGCCATGTTAAATTGCCCCTTAATGTCAGGGGGATTAGCAGAATAAATATATGGGGTTACAGGGATAGGGTCTGGGTAAGATTGTTGTTGGCGCAGGCCTTATGGGCTGAACGGCCTCCTTCTGCACTGTAGGGATTCTCTGACTCCATGTTCCATGTTGATCGTGTTAGGAGCACCATTGCTTTGGAATTTGGATTGCATGTCAAACTTGCAGGATGAATAAGAGTTACTGTCAGGACAATAAAGCAAAGCTATCTCATTTAGTCCCCTGGGATATTGTTCATCAGATCCTGGGAATTTGTCAGATCTTAGTCCCTTACCTTTCTATCTTCAGTATTTTCTCTCTGCTGATATTAATGTCCTTAATTTCTTCGCTCATTTTGGTATCTAGGTTACTGTTTATTTCCTACTGTGAAGTCAGGAGCAAGAAGATCGTAACAGAGGGAACGGCCAGAAAACCTTGGCCGTTTTGCACCACTTTATTTCCTAGTCTTGGTCACCATGTAATTGTAGTAGGGCAAACCCAGGGAGTGTTGCCTGCAGCAGGAGAGGAATGTATGGAAAGGGTTAAATAGATGGCACTGTAGCATCCATACTCACTGCAAGCAGACAGAACAAAATACAAATAACTACATCTGAGACAGCACTAAATAGTCACATCCCAGGTAGGATCGTTCCATGGTTACAGCAACCATGAGAGAATTGATTTCACTTAGCAAGGCTCCAGAAAGTCTAGAGGAACTGTTGTGTCTCTGAAAAATTAATCAAGTATCTGGGAGATGGGACAATTAACACCCCACTGAAATCAGTTTAACAAACACAATGTTTTGATATTGTAAACAGGTAGGCAGGAGATGGCCACAAAACATTTAAAGCGAAAGCACACAAGACAATGGAACCATATACTAGAATCAAAAACAAAACTGTAACCAATTCAAAGTAACAATATGACAACCTTATGTAAATGTAATGCTTTGTAATATAAAGAAAGGGATATAACAATGTATAAGAGCCAATGCTCAGTAGAGCAGCTCAGAAGTTCTTTCTTACGCTTGTTGAATAAAGCCATTTTGTTAAAGTTCTACATTTTTGGAAGTTTTCAGTTCATTCATTCCCTCCTACATAGCCATCTCTGTAATGGTGATTCAATCTAAACCATTCATCTCTATTAGTGCCACTTATTCATATCATGAATGTGTATATCCAGATAAAGAACTTTTCATTTAATTTGTTTTTAACCACTATTCGCAACACAGATGTTAGTTATTGATACACAAATACTGTTAAATCATCTGTCCTTTCCTGTCTCACTTTGTATGATTTTATCTGCATAACTCCACTGTTCTATTGCCTTGACATTTTCTTTGGATTTATAAATGTACCTGCACCCAAACCCTTTCCTCCCACTGTTAGTTTAAAGTCCTATCCACCACCCTAGTTATACAATTTGCCATCTGCAGAAAGATAATTCATTGTCACTATTGGAACCTGGCAAACTCCAGATCACTATATAGCCAGTTCAATCAGGGAACTCAACTTGGGACAGAGCCTAAAATGGCATCTGTAAAAAGAATTTCCACTCCTATTCTACTCCAGGCTAAGCAATTAACTACAAGGCCAAGGGGACTGTTCAATATTTAAAAGGGCCATAGACTTGTTGAGCACATAATCCAATGTAGTACTGAGGGGGTGCTACATTGTTGGAGGTGTCACCTTAAACTGAAGCCTTGTCTGCTCTCTCAATTATGAGCAATGGTAACGCTGGAACACTGTACAGAATGTTCAGAGAACAGACTAGGAGATGAAAGTTGGTTATTCACAGCAGATAATGCACAGATATCTAATTGGGATGCCTATCGTTGGGCCAAAGGCCTCATCACATCGCTGAGGGCCACACACTATTTCAAGCTGCTGGATTTGTAGCTGCTTGACCTTCTCACCGTGACCCTCACTTGACAAAGTACAACACAGCACGGGAAACAGGCCCAACAAGCCCGCACCGCCATTTTAACATTATGAGTCCCCCCTCCACCCATGACCCTTCTCTATGCTTATGGCATGCCACATTGAGGGAAGATTAATTTAGAGACAATTTGTTACACCAATCAGCCTAACAGCACATCTTTGGGGTGTGGGAGGAAACCGGAGCACCCGGAGAAAACCCACGCAAGCACGGGGAGAATGCGCAAACTCCTGCAGACACTGGCCCAAACCCATGTATCTGCACAGCAAACAGTGATAGTCACTGAGCTGTCGTGTTGCCCAGCATCTGGTCCAGTTTAAGCACACACTAACGACATGAAGCATTAGGCTACTCTCGAAACAACCAAGAGCAGCCCTCGTACGACCCATCGTGTGTATGCCCCTTGTTGGACAACAAGGCGGATCGAAGCACCTGTGGATTAAAAGAGAAAAACATTTCTCTTAAGTCTGTGGGAATGTGGGAGGGGGTTGAGGGAAGCAGACAAAGGGGGTGGGGAACCAGTTGTGGGTTGGCTAGTGGTTCTCAGGAGCTGGGGGGCATACTTCTGCTCTTCCTGTCTTCCATAGCAACCTTTAACAAAAGATGAGGGCTGGAATTTTACCGTCCCACCTGCCAGGGGAATCGGAGCGGGTGAGGGGCGGACAATGGAAAGTCCCGGTGGGACTTTACGGTTTCAGGGCGAACGAGGCTGTAAAATCCTACACTAGGTTTTATTCGCATGCTACAACAACTAGCAATGTCGTAAACCATCCCAAACCATCCATTCTGGCCAAACACAAGCAAAACTAACCAAGCACTAATCAACATTCATTCTGTCAGAAGGCAGCTCTTTGGTTCAGTGTTTGCTGCTACTACATCCTGAACTGTTTTCTTGGCAGTTTTTGTCATTGCCTTCCACTCTAAGGGGTAGGGCAAGGAGGCAGGTCCCAAGTCTATCTCAGCTGGAACGGGAATTGAACATATTGGCATTATTTTGTACCACATGCCATCTAGCTAACTGCACCCCTTCTCTCCCCACCACTTCATTAGGTTGGTGTTAAGTCCTTCATGGCCTGTTTTAGGATGATTCCCTGGGCATCTGATAGTGGATCTGGACCAATGTAACATTAACTGTTTTTTTAGGCATTCCTGATGCAGGAGGACAAGACCCAGAAAAATCGGTTCTGTTCGCATCCCGCCAACGCCTGCCACCACCCCCCGCCCATCATCCACCACCATTGCTCCCTTTCTCCCTCCCCCATGTCCCCACCCACCTCAGCTTGTTTGTCATCCAAAAAATTATAGAATCCCTACAGTACAGAAGGTGGCCATTCGGTCCATCGAGTCTGCATCAACAGCAGGTGGTTGTAGAGAATTGTTTTTCAAACTGGAGGCCTGTGACCAACAGTGTGCCTCAGGGATCAGTGATGGGTCTACTATTATTTGTCATTTATATTAATGATTTGGATGAAAATATAGGAGGCATGGTTATTCAGTTTGCAGATGACACCAAGATTGGTAGCATCATGGATAGTGAAGAAAGTTATCTCCAATTGCAATGGGATCTTGATCAATTGGACCCGTGGGCTAACAAATGGCAGATGGAGTTTAATTTAGATAAATACAAGGTGATGCGTTTTGATAGATTGAACCAGTGCAGGACTTACTCAGTTAATGGGAGGGCATTAGGAAGAGTTACAGAACAACGAGATCTGGGGGTACATATTCATAGCTCCTTGAAAGTGGAGTCATAGGTGGACAGAGTGGTGAAGAAGGCATTCAGCATGCTTGGTTTCATTGATCTGAACATTGAATACAGGAGTTGGGACGTCTTGTTGAAGTTGTACAAGACATTGGTAAGGCCACACTTGGAGTACAGTGTACAGTTCTGGTCACCCTATTATAGGAAGGATATTACTAAACTAGAAACAGTGTAGAAAAGATTTACTAGGATGCTACTGGGACTTGATGGATTAAGTTATAAGGGGAGGCTGGATAGACTGGGACTTTTTTCTCTGGAGCATAGAAGACTGACGGGTGATCTTATAGAGGTCTATAAAATAATGAGGGGCATAGATCACCTTGTCAATATCTTTCCCCAAAGGTAGGGGTTCTACAACCAGAGGGTATAGGTGAGAGGGGAGAGATGCAAAAGTGTCCAGAGGGGCAATTTTTTAACTCAGAGGGTGGTGAGTGTCTGGAACAAGCTGCCAGAAGTAGTAGCAGAGATGGGCACAATTTTGTCTTTTAAAAAGCACTTAGACAGCTATATGGATAAGATGGGTATAGAGGGATATGGGCCAAATGCAGGCAATTGGAATTAACTTAGGGGTTTAAAAAAAAGGCGGCATGGACAAGTTGGGCCTAAGGACCTGTTTCCTGCTGTAAACCTCTATGACTCTAAGACCATATTTACCTTGATAATTCCCCTAATGCTAAGTGGCAATTTTGCGTGGCCAATCCACCTAACCTGTACAGCTTTAGAGTACGGGAGGAAGCTGGAGCATCTGGAGGAAACCCATGCAGACATGGGGAGAATGTGCTAACTCCACACAGTCACCCAAGGCCAGAATTGAACCAGTGTCCCTGGCACTGTGAGGCAGCAACGCTAACCACTGTGCCACCGGCAGACCAATGTCTAAGTCTGAGTACCAGAGATAAACGTGTGGAATTTGCTGATGAAATCAGAAAAGCAAGTACCAGGGAAGCGATTAAAAAATTCATGGCTGGTCAGACTGTTGACATATTCCATGACCATGAGATGCAACTAAGAAAATAGGGAAGGCGTATCGGTCTCTGTGAATCGAGAGAGGAAGGAAATAGCAGATAGCTCGTGCCAACTCCCCTCTGAACTTATTATTTCCTTCTCACGTAACAAAAAAAAACATTAGAAAGTCTGCTCAATATTTTTCAACAGCTCGGTGTAGCAAAATGTTCTCATCCTTGCTTGGTTTTCCACTGTTTTTAATTGTACATGTCTCCAGTAATTCTCAGTTTTCAGGCTTTAGCTCGCATTGTTTGTAAGTGAAAGGTTTAATTGTAGTTCAGTTATCTTTGGTCTAGTTTTTCAGCTGTGATTTAGTAACAGTTCAATCAAAGTACAACAGAACCTAATAGTCACAAAAAATGTTCTGAAACATAGCACTGCTGGAGCCAGCCAAAGTTGAACAAATATCCACTAGATTATTGCACGTGAATCTTTAACGTGATGCCTTCCTGAATATCTAAAGGCAGGCCCGTAGTGCAATAACTATCGGATAAAGCTGATTTAATTTTGTCACAGCTAATGCAGTCGGCATCCCTTACTTTAACTCAGAAGTAAATATTGAGCATGTCAATGAGTGAGAAATCAAACTTTTCTTTTCATCCAGGGGACATGGATGTTGCTGGCTGGGCCGGCATTTAACTGCCTTTGAACTGGATGTCTTGCTAGGCCATTTCAGAGTCAACCACATTGCTAGGGCTCTGTGGTCACATGTTGGCCAGACTGGGTCAGGATGGTAGGTTTCCTTCCCTAAAGGACGTTAGTGAACCAGATGGGTTTTTACAACAATCTGCAGTGGCTTCATGGTTACCATTAGACTTTTCAGTCCAAATATGACTGAATTCAAACTTCAACATCTGCCATGGTGGGATTTGAATCTGGGTCCCCAGAAAATTACCCCGAGTCTCTGGTTTACTCATCCAGTGACAAGACCACTACATCTCTGCCTCCCTGGCAGCTGATGACCCAGAAAAACAGATTTATTGTTAAACAAGTATGGAAGGTAAAATCTGCATAATAAACCTTTCAGAGAAGTATCGTAACAGTGACGACACTTCAAGAGTACATCATTAGCTATTATGAAAATATGTAAATGTAAGCCTTTTGTTCTTTTCTCTTCAACAAAATTTTACGATTCTTCATATTATAAGTTATTGGCATGGCAGTGCAATTGTTATGTTACGGTCACCAGATTAGTAATCCAGATGACTACATGAATAATTTGAGAGTGATTTGAATAATAATTGAACCACAGTACCAGATTTTGAATTCAGTTATTTTCAAAGTCAGAAAATAAAAAGCTGATATCAGTAAAAGTGACCATCATGGAAGAACCCAGCCACTGGGATAGACAAGGTGCCAGTAATCGGTGCCAATCCCAAGCCCGGATATATGGGCAGGGCTCGTGGCTGGAAAGGGCCTCAGGCTGCAGGGCTAACCATCCAATCCAAAAATGATGGTTGACACAAAAGGTGATTGGGCAGCATCGTGAAGACCCTGTGTGGTAAAGTAGATGGGACGGTGGCACAGTGGTTCACACTGCTGCCTTACAGCACCAGGGACCCAGGTTCAATTCCTGGCTTGGGTCACTGTCTGTGTGGAGTTTGCATTTTCTCCCCATGTCAGCGTGGGTTTCCTCCGGGTGCTCTGGTTTCCTCTCACAGTCTGAAAGATGTTCTGACTAGGTGCATTGACCCAAAAAGCCACTGGAGTATGATGACTAGGGGAATTTCACAGTAACTTCATTGCAGCATTAATGTAAGGCTTACTTGTGACTAATAAACTTTATTAAAAAAAATTAAAATGAAAACCCAAAAGTAGAAGAGTGAAAATAGGAATCAGCAGAAGTGACCGTAAGTCATTTGATTGGACTTTTTATTGTCACATGTATTGGTATACAGTGAAAATATTGTTTCTTACATGCTATACAGACAATGCATACTATTCATAAAGAAGGAAAGGAGAGAATGCAGAATGTAATATTACAATCATAGTTAGGTTGTACTTGGAATACAATGTTCAATTCTGGTTGCCACACTACCAGAAGGATGTGGAGGCTTTGGAGAGGGTACAGAAAGTATTTATCAGGATGTTGCCTGGTATGGAGGGCATTAGCTATGAGAGGTTGAAGAAACTTGGTTTGTTCTCACTGGAATGACGGACGTTGAGGGGCAAACTGATAGAAGTCTACAAGATTATGAGGGGTATTGACAGAGTGGATAGTCAGAAGCTTTTTCCCATGGTGCAAGAGTCAATTAGGGGGCATGGGTTTAAGGTGCGAGGGGCAATATTTAATGGAGATGTATAATGAAAGTTTTTTTACACAGAGGGTGGTGGGTGCCTGGGACTCGCTGCAGGGGGAGGTAGTGAAAGCAGATACAATAGTGCCTTTTAAGGAGCGTCTTGACATGAGTAGGATGGGCATGGGGGGATATGGTCCCCGGAAGGGTAGAGTTCAGTTGGACAGCATGGTCAGTGCAGGATTAGAATGCCAAAGGATCTGTTCCTGTGCTGTAATTTTTTTTGTTCTTTGTTCTAGTTAGGATGTAGAGAAAGATCAACTTAGCTCGAGGTAGGTACATTCAAAAGTCCAATGGCAACAGGGAAGAAGCTGTTTTTGAGTTGGTTGGTAGACCTCAGACTTTTGTCTCTTTTTCCCAATAGGAGAAGGTGGAAGAGAGTATTTCCGGGTTATCTGGGGTCCTTAATTAGGCTGGCTGCTTTTCTGAGACAGTGGGAAGTATAGACGGTGTCAATGGATGGGAGTCTGGTTTGCGTAATGGACTGGGCTTTATTCAGGATCCTTTCGTTCATCTGTCATTGTCAGACCACAGCTGGTTTACTGATGTCCTTTCACAATGGACACTTGCTCTCCTTGCCCAGCCTGGCCTATGTGTCTCCATGCCAACAGCAACGTAGCTGAGTCTTAATTGCCCTCCAAAGTAGCCTAGCAAGCCACTCAGTTACGCTAAATCAGGACATAGTATGACCACATTGACCGCTGCTGTTCAAGGAGAGGTCCACCACCACTTTTGCAAGACAACCAGAGATGGGAAATACACAATGGGATTTTAAATGCATTTTTCCCTCAGTGACAACCGCACACTGGTTAGCACTGCTGCCTCACAGTGCCAGGGACCCAGGTTTGATTCCTGGCTTGGGTCACTGTCTGTGTGGACTCTGCATATTCTCCCCGTGTCTGTGTGGGTTTCCTTCAGGTGCTCCAGTCTCCTCCCACATGCTAGTTAGGTGCATTTGTCATGCTAAATTCTCCTTTAGTGTACTCAAACAGAATGTGGCAACTAGGGGATTTTCACTATAACTTCATTACAATATTATTGTAAACCCACTAGTGACTAATAAGTAAACTTAAAACTAACTTGTGATTATCTAGTGTCTCTACCATGCTAGCAAATTTCTTGAGTTATCAGATAAAAGATTAACAAAAGATTTTTCATCTCCTTATATCAGATTCTGGGAGCCAGGCAGACCTTAGGAGGCCTACTCTCTTGCCCCTGAGAATCAGTTGTTAGTTAATTCACTCTCTGATTTCACTCGCAAACCAGGGGCAGGGGAAGCACCTCCTCTCACTTTCTCCCCAAGATCCCAGCTAGCATTTCCACTTACTATGTGTCAGATTTGAGGCCCCAAGGGTCCCACCCAGTAATTTCAAAGCTTGTTGTACAAAACTCTTTTTTCCCACAGTGAGAAGGCTTGTGAAACCTGTTTTACATTAAAACTGAAAAGCTCAACTCAATTAGCAACTTGCCTCACCTCAGGCGCCAAGTTGGTGTGGAGCCTTATCTTATGAAACACTGAGCCATGTAGTCCATGAGTACGTGTAATATACGTAAAGCCCGTGATTATATATAAAGTCCATGACTATATACAATATACATAAAGTCCATTACTATCTAAATGTAACCTGTTCATTCTTTTCTTTCATAGAATCAGCAAATCTCTACAGTACAGAAAGAGGCAATTCGGTCCATCGAGTCCACACCAATACAATCCCACCCAGGCCCTATCCCCATAATCCATTTACTCCAGCTAGTCCCCTTTGACACTGAGGGGCAATTTAGCATGGCCAATACACCCAACCCGTACATTTTTGGACTGTGGGGGGAAACCGGAGCATCCAAAGGAAACCCATTTTGTTCATGCAAAATGCAACAATTCTTCACATTATGAGCAATTGGCATACAGTGGTTGCATTTGCCTGAATTACTGGATCAGTAACCCAGGGTCTTTATCAAATCCCACCATGGCAGTATTTGAATTCAGCGTTTAAAACTGGAGTAATCAAATGTTGGTATCAGTAAAAGCAAACGTGGAGTTGTCAGATTACAACTGATTCACTAACGTAGAGAAGGAAAGTTGCTGTTCTTGTCTCATCCAGTCTAAATGTGACCCACATCCCATTTTCAATGTTAGTGATTCTTAATTGCTGTCTGAAGTACCCCAGCCAGCCACAGAATTGCATCAAATCACTACGTACAATAACCACACTAACAGCAGAGGCTCCAGAAGAAGACCACCAGCACTTTCATGAGGAAGCTTGGGATGGGCAATAAATGCACACAGTCCGAGGAATTTTCTAAATTGAACTTTCCTTCAACATTGACCGCTTACATTTATGCAGCCCATTTAACATGAAAGTACAACCACAGAAGCATCATCAGACAAAACTTTACACCAAAGCCACAAGTTGGAATCATAAAATCCCTCCAGTGCAAAAGGAGGCCATTCAGCCCATTGAGTCGGTACTGACCACAATCCCACCTATTCCCGTAACCTTCATTTACCTTGTTAATACCCCTGATACTAGGGTCAATGGCCAGTCAACCTAACCCACACATCTTTTGACTGTGGGAGGAAACTGGAGCACTCAGAGGGAACCCACGCAGACATGGGGAGAATGTGCAAACACCACACAGTAGTTTGTACTGGTAGGAGAGGGAAGAAAAAATTTGGTCAGGATCATAGAATCCCTACAGTGCAGAAGGAGGCCATTTGGCCTATTGACCAACAACAAACCCACCTAGCCCCTATCCGCATAAATCCATGTATTTACCCCACTAATTCCCCTAATACTAAGGAGCAATGTAGCATGGCCAAATCAACCAACCTGTACACGTTGAGGAAACCATAAAAAACCCATGCAGATAGAGAGAGAATGTGCAAACTCCACATAGACAATTACCCTTGGCCGGAATTCAACCTGGTGCTCTGAGACAGCAGTTCTAACCACTGTGCCACCGTGCCAGATAGTCAACTGCAGGGATCATTGTATTGAGCAGAGGTGGAGAGGCAGAGACCTTCATGGAGAAAATTCCAGAGCTTAGGATCTAGGCAGCTGAAGCCACTTCCATAGTGCAGTGGAGGAAATGATGGAAAAGCACAAGCATTCGGAGTTGGAAGAGGAGTGTAGGCCCAGAGGAGTTTTAAGTCCCTTTGTGTTATAGACACAGCAGGTCATGAAGGTTACAAGACAGACTCTCTTGCCCTTGAACAAGTTGTTACTATTTCACCCTCTGATAATCCCCCTCCCCAAAACCCTCGGGGAGGGAAGCACCTCTTCTCCACCCTTCCCCCAGTAATGAAGCTAACACTCCAACTTACCACATCAAAAATCTCTCACAATGGAGGCACCCCACTCTAACAATCGTTCAAAATCTCTTGCACAACATTTTATCCTGGAGTAAATAACTGCACCGACTCAAACCTGATTCACATTAACACTGATATCCCCAATTATAATTTCCAGGAGTGTAAATTGTACAAACTGACGGTGTTTACAACAAGCTTCTCCACTCACACAGCATTTTCAACAAGTAGTCACGTACCAGAATCTCAGCGACATACACTTGTAACAGTCTGTCTTGTTCTTCTGCCTGACTACAGTGTGACTCTTGCAGCCATTTACAGGAAATGAGGTCTGGTTTGTAGCAATGCCCAGTCAAGTGTGGACGTCTGCCAGAAAAGCTGCAGGCAAAAGACTACAGCATGCATTTCTGAAATTCAATTGTCAAGTAAGTATATATCTGCTGAATTTTACAGGGAGCTGACGATTAACGTAGCATTCCACACCCTTCACACAGACTCAAAATAAACGTGTAACCAAACCCTTTACCCTTCCATTGCAAACTTCTCATATAGATTCCTGACTACTTTGTGGACAGATATATACGATGGTGTAGATTTCTATCACCTGTCATCAAATGTGGAACTCTGCACAAAGTTCTGGTTCTGCAGAAAATGCAAAAAGTAAAGGTAAAGTATATTTATTTGTCACAAGTAGGCTTACACTACCACTGCAATGAGGTTACTGTGAAAATCCCCTAGCCGCCACACTCCAGCGCCTATTCGGGTACAGTGAGGGAGAATTTAGCATGGCCAAAGCACGTAACCAGCATGTCTTTCAGGCTGTGGGAGGAAACCGGAGCACCTGGAGGAAACCCACGCAGACACCCTTGGAGAATGTGTAGACTCCACACAGACAGACTGGGAATTGGACCCGATACTGTGAGGCAGCAGCACTAACCACTATGTCACCTGTGCCACCTTAAAGAAACGATCATTAATCCACATGTTTTTATTTTTTTGTTCAAGAAAGAGGCACATTTATATGACAAGTAAACTTTATGTCCATTTATTACCTATGTACTTGCATCTTACTGTCATAGGGCATTGGTGAGGCCGCAGCTGGAGTACTGTGTGCAGTTTTGGGCGCTGCACCTGCGCAAGGATATTTTGGCCTTGGAGGGAGTGCAGAGGAGGTTTACTAGGCTGATACCGGAGTTGAGGGGGTTGAGCTATGAGGAGAGCCTCAATAAACTGGGCTTGTACTCATTAGAGTTTAGAAGAATGAGGGGAGATCTCATTGAGACATATAAGATGATGAATGGGATGGATAGGATAGAGGTGGAAAGACTCTTCCCGCTCAAAAAAGACAGTAGGACTAGGGGGCACAGCCTCAAGATAAAAGGGGGGCGGTTTAGAACGGAGTTGAGGAGGAACTTCTTCACTCAAAGGGTGGTGAATCTCTGGAATTCTCTGCCCGTTGAAGTGGTGGAGGCTGCCTCGCTAAATATTTTTAAGACGCGGGTTGATGGGTTTTTGATAAGAGAGGGGATTAAGGGTTATGGGGAGAGGGTGGGAAAGTGGAACTGAGCAGCGACAGATCAGCCATGATCTTATTGAATGGCGGGGCAGGCTCGAAGGGCTAGATGGCCTACTCCTGCTCCTATTTCTTATGTTCTTATGTTCTTATGTTCTTCGTGACCAACATTTCTTCTTATAAAAGAATGCAGGAATATATTTGTTGAAATTCCCAAACAGTTTTGTCACCTGGTATCTGCAGATGATTTTTCTGAAACTCATTCATAAGCTACGAGAAGTAAGATGGGCTTGCATTTATATAGCACCTTTCATGACCTTAGGCTGTCCTCAGTGCACTTTATAGATAGTTGACATTTTTGAAGTGTAGCCTCTGTTGTCATGTAGGAACGGATGCCACTGGCAAGGTCTGCATTTCATGCCATTCCTAATTGCCCTTGAGAAGGTGGTGGTGGATCTTCTTCTCAAACCTCTCCTCTTTCCATGGTGAAGGTGCTCCTAAATTGTTTTTAAGGAGCTCCAGTATTTTAACCCAGTAACCACAAAGAAATGACAATAATACACCCAGGTCAGAGTGGACTTGGAGACGTCAAAGTGTTGGTGTTCCTGTGCACTTGCCGCCTTTGCTCATGTAGATATTGGAGACCAGGGATTGGGAGATGCTGTAGAAGAAGCCTCAGTGGGTTGCTGCACTATACCAGATACATTGCAGCAACCCACTGAGGTTTCTTCTACAGCATCTTCCAACACAGACTTAATGTGCTAGTGGTGAAATAAGATGGTGGATAGTTTGCTGATCAATCAAGCTGCTTTACCCTGAATGGTGTCAAGCCAAAACAGTGAATGTATTCAAGAGGCAGCTAGATATAGCACTTGGGACAAATGGGATCTAAAGTTATGGGGAGAAAGAAGGACTGGACTATTGAGTTGGATGATCATCCATGATTGTGATGAATGGCAGAGCAGGCACGAAAGGCCAAATGGCCTCCTCCTGCTCTTCTATGTTTGAGCCTCTTGTGCATTGCTGCCATGGCAGAGATGGAGTTGTCCATTTGGTTGTAGACATTCTAGGAACAATGCATTATTCCAGGGAACAAGATAAGTTAATGATAGTTCCTTAGGGTCTGGGCACATTAAATATTAGGAAGCCGGTCATACATTTGTGGTCTCGCTCTAATAATTTCTGGGGTCTTTCAGGGTCACATTGAATACGTGGCCAGTAGAAATCTTCTGACTGACTTATCTCCCTCAGATCTTATGTGCATCAGGTTGAGGGGCGGATACGTTTTTTGCCACAATGAATCAGAAAGTCACGTCTCTTCCAGCAGACAGCAGTGACAGTTTGCAGCAGACTGCATGTTAAGGGATGAGGTCCATAAGATGAAGGAATACAATCTATAGAAACTGTGAGATCTGGGGCCTCTCAAAGTGTTACAGAGAATGGCTGATTGCAGGGACATTCTATTCCTGAAGGGCACACTATTACATATATTTTGAATATATGATTCTCTACTACTACATATATTTTATGTATAAAATATATGTAGTAGTGTGCCCTTCAGGTATAGAATCATAGATTAGAACTATAGAATCCCTACAGTACAGAATGAGGCCACTCAGCCCATCGAGTCTACACTGACTTTCCGACAGAATATCTCACCCAACCCCATAATCCCACATATTTACCCTGCTAATTACCCTAACCGGCACATCTTAGTACACTAAGAGGCAATTTTGCATGGCCAATCCACCTAACCTGCAATTGTTAGACTGTGGGAGGAAATCAGAGCACCCGGAAGAAACCCACCCAGACATGGGGAGAACATGCAAACTCCAAACAGACAGTCACCCAAGGCTGGAATTGAACCCGGATACCTGGCGCTGTGAGGCTGCAGTGTTAAACACTGTGCCAACGTACTGCCCGGGTGCCTCTAGCAGTAAAATGTGTAAAGCATTGAGGCTTTCAGTCCACTCAGTGTATTATGTTCTGTTGTCTTTGGCTTTTTAAAAAAATTGTTCTTGAGATGTGGGCATAGCTGACATGACATGACACAGCTCGTAAACCTGCTTCTTGAATCACTGCAATCCTCATGGTGCTAATAGAAGGGAATACTTGACCCAGGTACAGGTGGTGGGTCCACTTTCTTCATGCCTTTCTCTATTATTCCACCATTACCTACACTATCGCTCCAAACTCCTTAAGTTCCCATCTCCGTGGCTTTTTGCATCCACTGTCGGAGACCCAAAAGAAAGTGAAGAACTCAATAGAATCACAGAAGGAGGCCATGCAGCCCATCATACCTGTGCCAGCTTTTTTGGCTATCCAACTAGTCCCAAATCCCCACTTTTACCCCAAAGTCTTGCAAATGTTTCCTTTCCCAGTAGGTGCTCAGTTCTGGTCCCCCTAGTACAAAAAGAGTATGGAGTTACTGGATAAGATGCAAAGGAGATTTATAATTGTGAAGTAAAAGTCTGGGCTATCAGGAAGAGGCTTGGGTTCTTTACTCTAGAGAAAAAAGAAGGCAAAGAGGTGACCCAAAGAAAGTCTTCAAAATTATAAAGCTTTAAGCTGTCATGGTTGGGTGAGGAATAGTTCCCATTAGAACCACTGGGGTCACTTTTTTTTTGTATTTTTGATACCTTGAGATTCTGGGATCCTTGCTCGTTTTTTGACAAAGTGCAGCCCAGACAGATCCGATTATCCAGTGGAGGAGGGTGTGCAACATGGGGCCATGAGCTTATGGCTGTATCCTGCTTTCCTGAGATTCCCGCTCTTCATTGTATCTCTTTACCCGCACAAGAGGAGACACCGATTCCAAAGATTGCAATGATTGAAAATTGGAATCAATTGAATATTCATTGATCTTTTCTGTATGTTTATGTGGAACAATGGGGGCGGGTGGCAGGGGTGGTGGGAGGAGAGTGCCCACTCGACTTGCTCTTCCGCACCTCCCATGAGCACCAGAGGCTGAGGCCATGGCTTGTGAAATGGGACAGTTACTGGAGTCCTTTCAAACAGCACCCTCAACCTTCCCACAGCACCTGACAGCCTTCAGGGAGCTGTCTCTTCCGTTTATAAATCCCTTCCCACCGCGTCCCCACTCGCTGCGCAGCGCAAACCCAACCGGCAGACACGGTTCTTATTAGCCACCTGGTGAAATGTCAAGTTTACAATGCAATTTCGGTGGGCAGTGGGTTTTTATGTCCGCTTCTGGCCACGCCTACATTGGGCACATCCCGAGGGTGAAATTCAGCCATGGATACCATAGATATCCATGGTATATCTATAAAGAGATAGCCAGGGAGAAAGAAATAGAAGGATTTGATGAATTTAGCTGATAATGGGGCCATGTTCAGCATCCACAGTGACACAGATCAGAAGCCCTGGGATGTTTTCCTATGTTAAAGGTGCTACACAAATGTACATTACATGCTTTTTGTGTTTTTAATCCAATGGGCGTTTATATCCAATATCTAAGAAGGAAAGATAAAATTGGCTAAAGACATTTCCCTTTTAAGTGAGTATATCTGTGCTTCCAAAAGGAGTCACATGAACCAATGATTCTGGCAATGTACTGAAAACCATCTGCAACTGGAAATACACTCCAATGATCTGATTAAGCAATAACGTAATTGTGAAGGAAATATTGCACATTCTCTGGAATTACTTCACACATTAACTATGCAATGCCTTGAGAAACTGCATCTCAGGTCCACCTTTGACTGAGTTAATTCATAACAGGATGTCTCAACATGTAAAAAAACCCTTGATTACTGAAAGGATAGCCTCTTCAGCTACTTTAAATTTTGTTTTTTCTTTTCACTGTCCATTGCAGAGAGGTGATTTAACAGTGTGTGCGACTAGCATTGTATATCCACACTTTTTATAGCTTTGGTGGCTACGGGCTAATCGTATAGGGTCAAAAGTTCAAATATCACCAAGGGAAATTGTGAAAATAAATCCAATCTGCTAATCTGTGGAATTTGTTGCAAAACCCAATCAGTTCATTAAATCCCTCCCAGGGAGAGAAGCTCACCACTCCTCTTCCATCTAGCCCATACACGATGCCATTCCATACTATATTTACCACTTGTTGTTTTTAACATATTCACAAAGTTCGGCAATGAGAAGGACTGCCTGCTCAGCAATGATCCAGGCATAGCAAAGCTGAGAGAGAGATGAGCAGGGAACAAAACTGACCTACACCTCTGACTCTGCTTATAGTGCTGCTGGTCACAAAGGCGCTATTTCACCTAATGTTGCTTCCTGCTTTGTTACGTAAACATTGGGGAGTTTGAAGATTGCTCATTTGCAGGACTTAACTATTATCACACTATATTTACCCTTTCCATTTACAGGCAGCACAGTGGCACAGTGGTTAGCTGGGAATCAAACCTGGGTCCCTGCCTCACTGTCTGTGCAGAGAATGCACATACTCCCCGTGTCTGTGTGGGTTTCCTCCCACAGTCTGAAAGATGAGTGGGTTAGGTGCATTGACCCGAACAGGCACCGGAAAGTGGCGAATCGGGGATTTTCACAGTAACTTCATTGCAGTGTTAATTTACTTGTTCATCTGGTTTCCTACCACAATCCCAAGATGTGTGAGTTAGGTGGATTGACTATGCTAAATTGCCCTTTAGTGTCAGGGGGACTAGCTAAGGTTAATGCATGGGATTATGGGGATAGGGCCTGGGTGGGATTCTTGGCAGTGCAGGCTGAATGGCACTGTAGGATTCTATGACTCCTTATGCCTCAGTAGTCCCCCTACTTGTGACTAATAAATAAACCTTTTTTTAATCTGTAAGTCAGCAACAAATCTGACACTATAGTTAAGAAAGCCCAACAATGTCTCTACTTTCTCAGGAAGCTAAAGAAATTCAGCATGTCCACTATGACTCTCACCAATTTTTACAGATGCACCAAAGAAAGCATCCTTTCTGGCTGTACCACAGCTTGATATGGCTCCTGCCCTGACCAAGACCGTAAGAAACTACAAAGGGTTGTGAACGTAGCCCAGTCCATCACGCAAATCAGTCTCCCATCCATTGACTCCATCTGCACTTCTCGCTGCCTCGGAAAAGTAGCCAGCATTATCAAAGACCCCACGCACCCCAGATGTACTCTCTTTCACCTTCTTCCGAAACAAAAGTCTGAGATCATGTACTAGCCAACTCAGGAACAGCTGCCTCCCTGCTGCCATCAGACTTTTGAAAGGACCTATCTTATATTAAGTTGATCTTTCTCTACACCTTAGACATGACTGTAATACTACATTCTGCACCCTCTCCCTTCCTTCTATCCGATGTAATGTGTTAGAATCCCTATAATACAGAAGGAGGCCATTTGGCCTATCAAGTCTGTACTGACCACAATCCCACTCAGACCTTATTCCTGTAAACCTCATTTACACTGCTAATCCCCCATTTAACATAGCCAATCAACCTAACCTGAACATCTTTGGACTGTGGGAGGAAACTGAAGCACCCAAAGGAAACCCAGACAGCTATAGGAGAAAGTACAAACTCCACATAGACAGTGACCTGAGGCTGGAATTGAACCCAAGACCCTGGCACTGTGAGGCAGCAGCGCTAACCACCGTGCTGCCCCAATCAATGAATGAGTCGAAACGTTGGCTCTATTGTCTGCTCACTGATGCGGTCAGACTTGCTGACATTTTCCAACCTTTTCTGTTTTTGTTTCAGGTTCCAGTCTCTGCAGTATTTTGCTTTTAAAAGGCATGCTTTGTCTGTTTGGTGCTCATAAAACAATACTTTTCACTGTATCCCAGTACATGTGACAATAATAAATCAAATCTGCTTCTCTCATTTGCCTTTTGGGCCACAACTTTAAATCTGATTATCTTAATCTTGAACTTTATTTTTTGAAATATCATTTGGCTTTCTGATAATACTAAGCTGTACATGATCAAATATTAACATCAAGGCGTCTGTGAAAAGGAAAGTTTTGTACTGTATATTTATGCTGTGTCTTTTACAACCCCAGGACATGAAAAGTGCTTTACAAGTTTAGTCACTGTAGTAACATAAGGAATGTAGCAGGCAAATTGCATTTAGCTAGATCCTATAATTTAATAAGGTGATAATGATCAGATTATTTGTTTTATTGATGTCCATCCTTCCCAGGCCCCTCTCCATCCCCACTTCTTTCCACTCTCCCCTCTTAAAGTTACTTCCGTACTCCCATTCACCCACCACCCTGGGCACACTCATTCCCCATTCACCTTCCTCAGTTCTCGCCTGCCACACCATTCACCACACCCCGCCCCTGCCTTGCCCCAAGGGCTCTCTCCCCTCACCATTCACCCCCCCATCCCCCCTGACTTGTCCCAAGGGCTGTCTCCCCTCACCATTCAGCCTCCTTGGGGCTCTCCCCAGTCAAGTGTGTTGTCCCCTAGTTCCCCCAGCACCATGCCCCTGAGACCAATGGTCCCCAATCAGTGTGCTGTGAGGACTCCGTAAGTGTGCCAGGAAAAAAGATTCACAATTCATGCAATGAAACTAAAGCTAATCTTTGTTTTCAGCTCCGTGATCAGCGTCCCCAAGACCTGACGAATCTCAGGCCTCCCATGCATGCGCCGCCCTGGAAAGAGCCGCATGTGTGTGGTTTAGAATTTTTATGTTGGTCAGGCCCATGTACATGGGACTTGGAGCTGAAGACAAAGGCCCCATACACCCACGTAAAAAGTGAAAACTCAAAAACGGTTGCAACACCCCAGGGGATGCTAGAGAGGTAAAAACAGACTGACGAAAAGATCGGGAGAAGTTAATAATGAAGTTCCCAGCAAGGGAAGAAGACAAAATATAGGAGGCATGCCTCAATAACTTTTTATGCAATAGAGGCGTGCATGCCATGACATGTAAAGGGTTGGGAACCACTACCCTAGACTGGGTGGCACGGTGACACAATGGTTAACACTGCTGCCTCCCAGCTCCAGCAACCCGAGTTCAATTCCCAGCTTGGGTCACTGTCTGTATGGAGTTTGCACATTCTCCCCATGTCTGTGTGGGTTTCCTCCAGGAGCTCTGATTTCCTCCCACAGTCCCAAGATGTGCAGGTTAGGTGGACCGGCCATGCTAAATTGTCCCTTAGTGTCAGGGGGACTAGCTAGGGTAAATGCGTGGGGCTGCGCAAAGATATTTTGGCCTTGGAGGGAGTGCAGAGGAGGTTTACTAGGCTGATACCGGAGTTGAGGGGGTTGAGCTATGAGGAGAGCCTGAATAAACAGGGCTTGTACTCGTTAGAGTTTAGAAGAATGAGAGGAGATCTCATTGAGACGTATAAGATGATGAATGGGATGGATAGGATAGAGGTGGAAAGACTCTTCCCGCTCAAAAAAGACAGTAGGACTAGGGGGCACAGCCTCAAGATAAAGGGGGGGCGGTTTAGAACGGAGTTGAGGAGGAACTTCTTCACTCAAAGGGTGGTGAATCTCTGGAATTCTCTGCCCGTTGAAGTGGTGGAGGCTGCCTCGTTAAATATTTTTAAGACGTGGGTTGATGGGTTTTTGATAGGAGAGGGGATTAAGGGTTATGGGGAGAGGGCGGGAAAGTGGAACTGAGCAGCGACAGATCAGCCATGATCTTATTGAATGGCGGGGCAGGCTCGAAGGGCTGGATGGCCTACTCCTGCTCCTATTTCTTATGTTCTTATGGGGATAGGGCCTGGGTGGGATTGTTGTCAGTGCAGACTGAATGGCACTGTAGGATTCTATAACTCCTTATGCCTAGTAGTCCCCTGTGCCCACCTCTCTCTCCTCAGATGATTTGTGCCCCCGAATGTTATTATGCCCATCCCCTTAGGGCAGTGCCCCCCCCATTCATCCCAGCCCAGTTGCTCCTCCCAAGACTTGATTTTCCCAGACCCCTAGTGCCCACCCCACACACTTCTCCCTATTGCCCATCTCAACATCCCCACCCCCACCCACCCACCCCTGATGTTTCTGAGCTGACACTTTGAACAAAGTAACACGTTTGTGTTTCTGTATACAGAATGTACAGCCAGTGGAGCGAGGCAGGATCTTCCACCCTCACAGACTGGGCTCCGACTTTCACCCTGGGCTACTGGCACTACACTCTTCCCTTCCCCCACACCCCACAACGCACCCTTTACCCCGGCTTCTCACCTCGCAGCTTCTGCTCCGGAGGATCGGGGCTGAGCCAGAGCCAGGGGTGGCGAGATAAAGCGAGAGAGTGTTCCCAAGTTATCGGAATGAAATGATCCCGCAGAGCCGGCAATCCGAATTTAACCAGGAAACTGTCAGCCCCAGAGAAATATATCACCCAACCTCAGAGAGACTGCCCCTCACTCTGCACACTGCACACAGAACAGCTGCAAATATACAAGTACAGCAAAGTAATCCCTTCCCAGCAATTTACTTATTTCACAAAAGATTTTTAGCCATTCGTCCTCCCACGTTACACCATTCCTTGTGACAGTTCTGTCCAATTTCTTTTTCCCCCCTTTTGCATGCGTTAAAACCTTCGTGTTGAACTTTAAAACGTAATGCATTTTACACAAATCAGTCCTCCCAATATAACTTAATTAGTGGTACTTTGTGGCTCTGATTCACCCTATTTTTACTGTTGATTGGCATTGGTCTGACACACATTTAATAATTTACAGTTAATTATTTGTTAGAATTGTATGCCTCTATTTGTTGAGAAATTGGGATTTTCCAGCCACATTCGCCCTGAAACCGGAAAATTTGGCCCGAGGGCAACGGACCGTGACATGGTGCGCCCCTCGCCAGCTACAATTCTTCTTGTGAGTGAAATAGGAAAATTCTCCCCTTTTATTTCTTCCCCAGACAGACATGTGCAATATCTTGAAAGGGCCTTTGCAAGGGAGGGCAATACTGGGTACTAAATTTTTCTGGATAGAGTGCCTTGCCAGTGCCATCCACATCCCATCAAAGAATAAAAGCATAGTGTTGGCTGTAATAACTAAGCAGAATATTGCAGTGCTGGAGAAAGAAAATGCCCTGAAGGGATTCAGGGACACAATCTATTGCATTATGAATTAAGAAAAATAGGAGTGTCATTATGCTACTGGGTGTAATTTGTAGATCACCAGCTAGTTGGAAAGATATAGAGAAGTAAATTTACAGGGAAATTTAGACCATAAGCCCATAAGCTATAGGAGCAGAATTAGGCCATTTAGCCCATTGAATCTGTTCCAGCATTCAATCATGGCTGATGAGTTTCTCAACCACATTCTCCTGCATTTTCCCTGTAACCTTTGATCCTTTTACCAATCAAGAACCGATCCATCTCTGTCTTAGATACACTCAGTGACCTGGCCTCCACAGCCTTCTGTGGCAATACATTCATAGATTTACACAGAAATTTCTCCTCATCTCAGTTCTAAAGGGTTGGTCCATTACTCTGAGACTGTGCCCTCGGATCCTAGACTTGCCTAAACGATGGAAAAGTCTTTCCTATGTCCACGCTACCCAGGCCTTTCAGTATTCCATAAAATCCCCCCTCCTCCTTTTAAACTCCATCAAGGAATGACCCAGAGTCCTCAAATGCTCAAATTTGTCAGGATGCAGAGATAGTTTTATGTATTTGTGTTTCTATTGTTGGATATTAGAAATAAGGTACATATGTGTGCGAGTCTTATTTAGTGCTTCTGTGCACATAGGGTTAAAATTCTAGTTAAATTCATTATAAACAAAAGTGTTTGCATGCAAAGAAATTTTGGTTTAATTTCAAACTGTGTCTGTATTGTGATTAGAGAGTTTATGATTTGAAAAGCAAATGGAGCTAAGGGAAGGACTAAGCTGTTGCTTGGCAACCAGGGACTACCTTTAAGTTAGAAAGACTTATTGAGTTTAGTTTTAATTGGATGCTTAGCAGCTGGACAGGAAACAGCTCTCACAGCTCTGCCAGAAGCAGACACAGGACAGTGGAGTAATGGAAGGAAAGCAAGTCCCAGAGACTAAAGAACAGATAGTTCTAGAAACCAGGAAATGATGAGAGATCTCAGGAAGATTTATGTCAGAGGGACAAAAAGAATTAATCTGAACAAGCTATTGTTAATCAGAATTCCAATAAAAGCAGAGAAGGTGTTCTGAAACAGAGACAGATGCAGGAATCAGATTTGAAGTGGGGAATCAGATATTTAAAATAAATCAAAAGTTTGCTGACATCTTAATACAGCCCAAGAAGCTATTGGCATGTCTGGATCCTTAGAGATTGTGTGAAAGATCCAATCCATGTGGCAATTCAAGGCAGAGGACTACTGAAAGGAAAGTTGGAAATCCTGGAAGTGGATCCTTGCCTGAGGGAAATAATTGTTTGAAAGAGGACATGTCTTTCTGAGAGTGGAGTTTGGGAAACCCTCCTGTGGAAGCCAGAGTCTTGTGAGACCAGTTGGCTCACAGTAAGAGTTATCTGGGGGGGATTTGAGAAGAAATCCACAGAAGTTTGATGGGGTGTCATCTGTCATTTGGTGTCAGAGTGGGGTGTGTCTGACCACAGTTAACTTGTTGGTCTACAGGGACTGTATTTACTGAGAGAATTACATCATAAGTTGTGTTATCCTTAAAATTTGTGTACATTTGTGAAGATAAATGGGAGCGAAGCATTATTGTGCTACAGTCAAACTCTTCATGTTTAATAAATTATTTGTTTCTGTTGCTAAAAACTAATTGGTTGTCTTGAGGCTCTGTCCATCCACATTTTCTAAAAACAAAGTAAAAGTATGGTCTTTTGAACCAGGGTTCCATGTTGGGACCATCCAGTAGTAACACCTACTGGGATTGTTACACATTACGTATGCAATTTAGAGTAGTGATAATTAATGACTTTAATTGTCTTAATATATACTGGGGTAGTAATACTGGAAGAACTCTCACAACACCAGGTTAGAGTCCAACCAGTTTATTTGATAGTAATCTCACAAGCTTTCAGACGTAGTAATATAGTACAGGACAGAAGGGGAAGAGTTCCTACAGTTCAAGAGAATCTATTCATCTGCATGTTCCCGGTCCAACAGGAAAAGAGATGTTGTTGGATTTGGTTCCAGGGAAGGAAATGAATCAAATGCCCATTAGGGAATTTTTAGGAACAGTGATCACAATGTCATAAGGTTTAGGCTATTCATGGAAAAGGACAAGGAGCAACCTAGAGTAATAAAAGACTAGATTGGAGAATGGCCCATATCATTGGCATGAGAACAAATCTCTCCTGGTTAAACATGGATCACAGATTAGCCAACAAAACTAACAGCCCAATGAGCTGCCTTTAAGAGGACATATTCAGGTACGGTTGAGGTACATTTCCAACTACCTGAAAGTTCAGGCCAAGGCTCTCTGGATGACGAAAATGATATAAATTAAGATGCAGCAGGAAAAAGGGGGCACTTGATAGATGCCAGGGTAATAACATAAGTGAGAACCACGCTGAGTACAGAAAGTTCAGAGGGGAAGTGTGAAAGGAAATTAGAGAGCCAAAGAGGAAGTATGTGAAAAGGTTGGCAGCTAGCAGAAAAGGGAATCCAAACGTTTCAGTAGCAGTTAATTGTAAAATAAAGGAGGGAGCCTAGATTTCCGGGGGTGCGGGGCGGAAAAGCAATCTATGCAGGAAGGTAGAGGTAGTAAATAAATACTTAAAGATGTTACCCAAGTCATAGTGAAAGGAAGGCAGTTACTTGAATGGGGTAAAACTTCATAAAAAGGAACCATTAGATATGCTGGAACAAAAACAGAAAATGCTGGAAAATCTCAGCAGGTTTGACAGCACCTGTGGAAGGAGAACAGAGTTGATGGCCAGAATTTTACCAGCATGCCTGCCCCGATTCCAGGGGCGGACAAGGCTTGGAGAACGGCTTTCTCCGTTGGCCTCGGGGGGAATCATGTGAACCTCAGGCGGACGTGCCAGTAAAATTTTGCCAGTTGTTTTGAGTCTGGATGATCCTTTGTCAGAAAAGCTAGCTGTGCTTAAAGTTGATGGGTGAGAATCTCCAGCCCCCCCCACCCCTGCCATTGGTGGAAGGTGGTGCGCTGTTTGCGAGGGAATTCCCATTGATGTCGGGTTTCCCATCGGCATGTTGTCGGCGGGACTGGAGAATCCTGCCGGCGTGCACGGCCAGTGAATTCCTGTCAATACGGCACCGATCTGGATGAATAGAATCTTGGATGCTGAGGGAATTAATGATAGAAGCTGCAGATCGGCATTAATCTTACAATCTTCCTTACGTGCAGGTGTACTGCCAGAGTACTGGAGAATTTAAAATGACACACCCTTGTTCAAAAAGAATGTAAGGGTAAGCCCAAGTGTGGGAAAGTTTTAGATACAAATCCCTGAGATAAAATATCCAAATCCCTGAGACAAAATCCCTGACACCAGAATAGAGGGCACTGCCTCAAAATAAGCGGGGGGGGGGGCGGGGGGGGGGGGGGCGGGGGGGGGACTCAGTTTAGAACAGAGTTGAGGAAGAACTTCTTCTCTCAGCGGGTAGTGAATCCCTGGAATTCTCTGCCCATTGAAGTGGTGGAGGCTGCCTCGCTGAATATGTTTAAGTCACGGGTAGATAGATTTCTGATCAATAAGGGAATTAAGGGTTATGGGGAGCAGGCGGGTAAGTGGAACTGATCCACTTCAGATCAGCCATGATCTTATTGAATGGTGGAGCAGGCTCGAGAGGCTTGATGGCCTACTCCTGCTCCTATTTCTTATGTTCTTAAAATTTCCAGTCAGTTGGAGAGGGGCAGCTTAATTAGGAAAAGCGTGACTGAACTTTTTTTTAAAGGTGAATTTTGTTTAACAAACTTGATTGTTTTGATGAGATAACAAAGAAGGTTGATGAGGGTATTGAGGATGACATAGTGTATGCAGCCTTCCAAATGGCACTTGATAAAACGCCAAATATACTTGTCAGTCAAGATGAATGCCACAGAACAAAAGGTAGAGTTATAGCATGGGTATGTGTTTGGCTGAGTGGTGGAAACCAGGTACTAATAGTTAATGATGTTTTTTCCAGACTGGACATAATGTTGAATTTTTACAATGATACAAAGGCACCAATCATTCCTCGGGGATGGTGGAAACATATTATGGGTTTATTTATTAAGAGTATGCACATGAGAACACATGTAAGTGGTTATAAAACTTCAAGATGCCCAAGCTGCATAACTGCATGTATGTGCTCTGCTGAAAGTGAAAATGAAACTCAAACAGGACTGCATGACACACTTGTCACGTGGGATGGCACAGTGGTACAATGGTTTGCATTGCTGCCTCACAGCCCAGGGACCAGGGTTCGATTCCCAGCTTGGGTCACTGTCTGTGTGGAGTTTGCATGTTCTGCGTGGGTTTCTTCTGGGTGCTCCAGTTTCCTCCCACAGTCTGAAAGATGCACTGCTTAGGTGCATTGGCCACGCTAAATTTTCCCTCAGTCTACCTGAATAGGCGCCAATCAAGTGTGACAACTAGGGGATTTTCATAGTAACTCCATTGCAGTGTAAATATAAGCCGACTTGTGACACTAATAAATAAAGTTCAAACTTTCCTTTCTAATGGTGTCATGCTGCAAACCCTTAAAGCAATATTACAAGAGAAGGTATACAGGATTGAACAGAAAATGAGTGCCAGGACCCACTTCTGTTCTTGACTGATAGTACTGATGTAGACTTAGTTTGCAGGGCGTAATTTCAAAATTTGCAGCGAAAAATCTTGGAATATTGTGAACTGTGAGGAGGATAGTGATAAACTTCAAGAGGATATAAATCAGATATGGAATGAATGGACATTTGACAGATGAAATTTAATGCAGTGAAGTGATACAGTGGTTAGCACTGCTGTCTCATAGCAGTTCAATTCCCGGCTTGGGTCACTGTCTGTGTAGAGTCTGTGCACTCTCCTTGTGTCTGTGTGGGTTTCCTCCCACAATCTGAAAAATGTGCAGCTTAGGTGCATTGGCCGTGCTAAATTCTCCCTCAGTGTACATGTGCTGGAATGTGGCGACAAGGTGATTTTCACAGTAACTTCACAGCAGCATAAGCCTACTTGTGGTATTAATAAATAGTGTTTAAAAGTACATTTTGGTAGAACAAGCAATACAAAATAAGGGGCATAATTCTAAGTAGAGTAAAGGAATAGAGAGACCTACGGGTACTAAAGCCACAAATAGTTGAAGGTGGCAGGGAAGGTTGGGAATGTTTTAAAAATTAAGGGATTCTGTAGGGGATTCTGGGCTTTATAAATGGAGATATGGAGTACAAAGGCAAGGATATGATGATGAACCTGTGTAAAACTCTGGTTCAGCCTTATCGGAAGTATAGTGCCCAACTCTGGGCACCAAAACTTATGATGTGGGTATGCCGGCGTTGGACTGGTGTAAACACAGTAAAAAGTCTGACAACACCAGGTTTTAGTCCAACCTATTTATTTGATAATATACTCGCAAGCTTTCGGGTTAGCCCCTTCGTCAGGTGAATGGAGAGTTCTGGCCTCAGACAGAGCATATAAAGCACAGACAGTTTAGAGATTACTGATTAGAATGCGAATCCTTACACCTAACCTGCTGTTCAAGACCTGAAGTGGCTGATAATGTGAGTGGAAGGAGCACTGATCACAGGTTAAAGAGATGTGTATTGTCTCCAGACAGTACAGTAAGTGACTCAACAGGGATCTTGGGTTCATGTCGCACTATCTGTAACCCCCGTGACTTGCCTGGGTTTGCAAAACCTCACTTACTGTACTGTCTGGAGACAATACACATCCCTGTAACCTGTGATCAGTGCTCCTTCCACTCACATTATCAGCCACTTCAGGTCTTGAACAGCAGGTTAGGTGTAAGGATTCGCATTCTAATCAGTAATCTCTAAACTGTCTGTGCTTTATATGCTCTGTCTGAGGCCAGAACTCTCCATTCACCTGACGAAGGGGCTAACCCGAAAGCTTGCGAGTATATTATCAAATAAATAGGTTGGACTAAAACCTGGTGTTGTCAGACTTTTCACCAAAACTTAGACAAGATGTGAAGATCTTACAGAGGGTGCAGAAAAGAGCTATGAGAATGCTCAGAGGAACGCTGGATTTCATGGCGAGTTTAGAGAAGCTGGGTTTGTGCTCCTTCAAAAAGAGAAGTTTGAGAGGAGATTTGGTAGAGGTGGAAATC
The DNA here is from genome assembly GCF_965287045.1 of Carcharhinus amblyrhynchos. Taxonomy (NCBI): domain Eukaryota; kingdom Metazoa; phylum Chordata; class Chondrichthyes; order Carcharhiniformes; family Carcharhinidae; genus Carcharhinus; species Carcharhinus amblyrhynchos. The sequence continues at coordinate 20,258,327 of NC_137325.1, read as the reverse complement.
TCCCATTTTGAGACAAGGGTGCAGCATTGGGGCGGTTCAGCTGACTCCTTTCCCATTGGCCAGAATGACAGGTTCCCATGGCAGCTTCTGTGCTCGGAACCTCATTATTTATGTGCAGGTGACTTCCCCTCCTGGCAGGCTGGCAGCTGGTTCGTCTGCCCAATTCCAGCTGATGTGTTCTAAGATCCTGGTGCCATATTTAAACACCAGTCCAGCATGCTCATATCACTCTCTCAAGCCCCACATTCCTTCACCAGGTCATGCAGGATCTCAATTATTCAGAAGGCAGCTTTGACCATCTAACGGCCCTTATTCAGCTTCCTGTGAGCGTACTAGCAAAGTCCAGGAGTAGTACAAAGAAGCACACAAACTGTACCTCTCTGGTCTGGGAGGCCATTGCCCAGTAGGTCAGCGTGGCTGCCACTCGCCCTCAAAGTGCCATCTAGTGCAGAAAGCGGAAGAATGATCCCATCCACTCCGCCAGGGTAAGTCCCCTCTCAGCTTCCTCCACTGTCAAACTCTCAGCATGGCATCATGTGCTCAAACTGTTTCCCTCTTCATGAATCTCACACATTCAGTGTCAGAAGACACATATTTTAACACTCACTCTCTCAACAAGACTTTCACAACACCACCATCCCATCTGTCTTGTTGCTCGAGTTCCAATCTCTGTCCCCTATGAGGGGAGCTCACCACATGCATCTCACCCAACCTTTGCCCCATTCCCTCCCATCATATCTCTTTCCTTTGACTTCATATATGTCAAACTTGCTCACCACAAGCCAGACTGAGCCCAGGTCAGGAGAGGGATGGCAGATATATTCACTTTCACCTAGTTTGAGGAGGCTGCTGCAAGCTTGCTGGCAAGAACTATAATCGATCATGTGGCAACGCAGAGTTTGGTCTCTCACAACAATCAATTTGGATCTCAACTCCATCACCCAGTCCTACAACTCACAGTGAGTGCAAAGCACACTGGATTATTCTCAACTCATCCACTGAAACTGTTATAGAATCCTAGAATCCTACAGTGCAGAGGGAGACCATTCAGCCCATCGAGTCTGCATTGACCACAATCCTACTCTGGCCCTATTCCCATAACCCCAGATATTTACCCTGCTAATGTCCTGACATTAGGGACAATTGCGCGTGGCCAATCTATCTAACCCTCACGTCCCTGGACTGTGGGAGGAAACCGGAACACGTGGAGGAAACCCACACAGACATGAGGAGAACACGCAAACTCCACACAGACAATGACCTAAGCCGGGAATCAAACCAAGGTCCCTGGCACTTGAGGCAGCAGTGCTAACCACTGTGCCGCCATGTCTTTTTGTAGATACCAGCTGGCCAGCTAGTCAGCCTAGCAATTCCCCAAAGAACATCTGAGGATGAGGGGGCTCAGGATAAACAATCACAACATTTACCTACACCCTCCCTCAGCAGAGGCACATTTCTCGGTGGGACGTAGTTCAAGGTTAGACTTGGGGTCACTTTTGAGACAACACCTCACAGACATGGCCCTGCAGCAGTTGGTCCAGGCACCTGGATCACATCTTCAGCAGTACGATAGCCTGTGCTATGAGGGAGCATGTGGGTGGTACCCCTCTTAGATAGAACCAGTCTTACTTTCGAATTTGGAAGATACCATTTTACTCGAGGCTGTGTTGAGGCTGTGGTGCTGCATCTTTATCACAGGGCGGATTCCGACCCTCCCTCATTGGCTATGTGCTTCCAGTTTACCTGAGCCTCACGATGCCACTTACTATTTTCCAGCCTTCCCCATATTTACCAGATCCCATCATTGTGGTGGTGGACATTAACACACTCCCTCATGAATCATCAACTGTGGGTGCCCATGCCTCATGTGGACCTGTACCCACCCCATCTGGAGGGTGTGAACGCATTTACAGCATTACCCCTCTTCCACAAGAGGTTTAAATAATCTCCCTGTATTGTGTTCCGCATGTAGAGGTTGTGGATAACCATTGTGACCATCACCATGCCCTCTTCTGCTCAGTACAGAGCCCGCCACACCCAGGTACATTGACTGTAGGACAGCCCTGACACCAAGCTGTGTATTTTTCCTTTGAAGCCCTGGGCCTTCCCTGTGGTTGGGGCACACCATGTTCCCAATGATAGTTCCTGCTGCATGCCCGCTGCTCTCCTGCACTCCCTTCTCTGATTTCAGACTGAGGTCCGCATAGCCTCTGGCCTGCCTGAAACCTGTGACTCCTTTCCAGGCTGGCAAATGTATACTGGGTGCAATACACAAAGCTGTGCAGAATAATAGGACACAAGTTTTTGCGTCAGTCTGGACTCAGTTGGGTGCCCTTTAGCTTCTTGACTTGGGATAACAATGAGGCCTGAGAGCGGCAATGGTCAACGAGACCAGCACAAGAGAGGCAGGAGGCCAAGAGCAGAGGAAGCATCTCATCAGAAGCCCACGAAAAGTGGCAGCAGTGAACCAGGAGGCCAAGGAAAATGGCTTGAGTATGGTTAGTAGTGAGGGAGGGTGGCAGCAGCAAGGCAAATAGCCATGCGAGGTGGCATCCACAGCAAGTCCAGAGGCCAGAGAGCTCAACCAATAATGGAAAAGCAAGTCTTTGAGCATCTCCAACTCAGTCCGACCTTCTACAAATGAAAGCACTCGCTGCTGGAGCAGGCCCAGGTAAAACTACCCAGATCACAGTCCTTTGGTAATCGTACGCTGTTGCAAAAAAAACCAAGGCCAACTCACAAAGATCAAGAGGCACAGTGGTTAGCACTGCTACCTCACGGCGACAGGGACCCCAATTCAATTCCGGCCTTGGGTCACTCTCCATGTGGAGTTTGTACATTCTCCCCCTGCCTATCTGTGTTTTCTCTGGATGCTCCAGTTTCCTCCCACACTCCAAAGGTGTGCGGATTAGGTTGATTGGCTATACTAAATTGTCCCTTAGTGTCAGGGGGACTAGAAGGGTGGGACATGAGGTCTGGGTGGGATTATTGTCGGTGCAGACTCGATGGACTGAATGGCCTCTCTCTGCACTCTAAGGATCCTGTGAAACTACCAATGACGCAAGAACGGAGACCATGTTGAGGCCTGTCCCGGCCTGTATTAGTTCAGGTTCACAAAGACAGATGACACTGTGGTTAACCCACGCTGCAGCTTACGTTCTGGCAGTTGTCAGCATCATGATGAGCCCACACCCAAAATCAGCCCCTTGGGGAAGGAGGGAAATAACAGCACTGCTTTAAATTGTGCAAGTTGGTCACCTTTGAGAAGAGAACTTTCCCATGCATTCCTGAATAGGTAGGGTCTAGTGGTGAACCACAGCTGACGTAGGTTGGGGTGGCACCAATCCAGGACACAAAAGAACAAAGAACAAAGGAAATTACAGCACAGGAACAGGCCCTTTGGCCCTCCAAGTCTGCACCGGCCATGCTACTTAACTAAACTAAAACCCCCTATGCTTCCAGGGACCATATCCCTTTATTCCCATCTCATTCATGTACTTGTCAAGACACCCCTTAAAAGTCACTACCATATCTGCTTCCACTACCTCCCCCAGCAACGAGTTCCAGGCACCCATCACTCTGTGTAAAAAATCAGCCTCGTATATCTTTTTTAAAACTTGCCCCTCGCACCTTAAACCTATGCTCCCTAGTAATTGACTCTTCCACCCTGGGAAAGAGCTTTTGCCTATCCACTCTGGCTATGCCTCTCATAATCTTGTGTAGACTTCTATCAGCTCTCACCTCAACCTCCGTCACTCCAGTGAGAACAAGTTGAGTTTCTCCAAGCTCTTCTCATAGTTAGTGCCCTCCATACCAGGCAACATCTTGGTAAATCTTTTCTGGACTCTCTCCAAAGCCTCCACATCCTTCTGGTAATGTGGCTTGGTGGATGATGAGGTCTTGGTTGATGATGGGAAAGGATGTGCAGATAGTTTGAGTCATGTTGAGATCAAAAAGGAGGAGGTATTGTGGTTCTTGAGAGACATCAAGGTAGACAAGTCTCCAGGGCCTGATAGGCTCTTCCCCAGAATACGAGAGAGGCAAGAGCGGGAATTGCTGCAGCCTTGAGAGAAATCTTTGTATCCTCACTGGTACAGGGGAGGTCTCAGAGGACTGGAGGGTGGCACAACTGCCTCACAGTACCAGGGACCTGGTTCGATTCCGGCCTTGCGTGACTGTCCGTGTGGAGTCTGCATGTTCTCCCCGTGTCTGTGTGGGTTTTATCCAGATGCTCCGGTTTCCTCTCCCAGCCCAAAGTTGTGCAGGTTAGGTGGATTGGCCATGCTAAATTGCCCCTTAGTGTCCTAAAATGTGTAGGTTTAGCAGGGTAAATGCCTGCTATTACCAGGATAGGGCAGGGGTAAGATGCTGTTTTGGAAAGTCAGTGCAGACTCAGTGGGCAGAATGGCTTCTTTCTGCACTGCAGGGGTTCTATGACAGATAGTGGGAGGCAGCATATTGCAGATTGAAGGGGTGGTCAGCAATCAAAAACTCCTGACAAGGACAGAGCGTTTCAGATTAAAGAGAGGACAGGAGGTTGAGATTGGAAGCCATCCATCAAGCTCACAGCTGATTGAACCTTTTGCATTTTCTTTGCTGTGACTAAGTGATGGGAGAGAATGATTGAGTGAAAATTGAATAATACGGATTGATTGAATGGCAGTCCATAGAGAGAATAGAAGGTGTGAATGGCCCTTTAGCATCTCTTAGCCTTTCCCCTTGTTTTTGGTGCTATGACTCATCTTTCATTCCCTCCCCCTGCAGTGTAAATATCTCCCACTTTCTATGCCTTTTAGCTTTGACCCAAGGGTCATCTGGACTCGCAACATCAGCTCTTTTCTCTCCTTGCAGGTGCTGCCAGGCCTGCTGAGATTTTCCAGCATTTTCTCTTTTGGTTTCAGATTCCAGCATTCACAGTAATTTGCTTTTATCCAGTTTGTACTCTTCAATTATTTGTATTTATCTCTCTCTGCCTTAAATTATCGGTAAGCACAGGTCATCTCTTCACTTGTCATAGAGCCTGTCCACACTTTACACATACTAATTATACTTAACTGTTTGCATTTATCTATTAGCACTCATGATTACCTGTAAAAGACTTGTTATTTAGCTGGCCTACACTGGGATGGGGTTGGTCTGAACCGTGCTGGGACCAGAGTGCTGGCGAATCGAGTAAAGAGGACAGTAGGCAGGGCTTTAAACTAATTAGGGGGGGGGAGGGTGCGAGGGTAGGTGATGTTACGAGGTCTAAAGTTAAGGAGAGGGTACAGGTAAGGGAAGAGGCCGAGGATGTCCCAATAATAGAGGGAGTAGGGGGCGTGAGTATGGTTGGTGGCGTTCTGGCAAATAGGGTCCAGGTGAAGGCTGGGATGAAAGTGCTTTATCTGAATGCACGAAGCATTCGGAATAAAGTGGATGAGCTGGTGGCGCAGATCGACACAAATGAATACGATCTGGTGGCCATTACAGAGACGTGGCTGCAGGGTGACAGGGACTGGGAGCTGAATGTACAGGGCTATCAAGTGTTTAGGAAGGATAGGCAGGAGGGAAAAGGGGGGTGCGTAGCTCTGCTGATTAAGGATAGCATCACGGTGGTAGCAAGGGATGATATTGGAGCCAAGGAGCAGAGGGTGGAATCGTTGTGGGTGGAGATTAGGAACAGCAAAGGGAGGAAGACGCTGGTGGGTGTCGTTCTATAGGCCCCCGAATAATGATCTGGAGATGGGGCGGGTTGTTAACGCGCAAATAAGTGCGGCGTGCAGGAATGGGACGGCCGTAGCTATGGGGGATTTCAATCTGCATATTGATTGGTCGACCCATGTTGGACGCGGAGGGCTCAAGGAGGAGTTCTTGGAATGCTGCCGGGGTAGTTTCCTCGAACAGTGTGTGTTGGAGCCGACGAGGGAGCGAGCTATCTTGGATCTGGTGCTATGTAATGAGGCGGGTAGAATTAGGGACCTTGCGGTGAAGGATCCTCTTGGGGAGAGTGATCATTGTATGGTGGAGTTTCTGGTGCAGATGGAGGAGGAGAAAGTGGGTTCCCGGACACGCGTACTTTGTTTGAATAGAGGGGAGTACGGTAGGATGAGAGAAGAATTGGCGAATGTGGACTGGGGGAACGCGTTGGAGGGAGGGTCTGCTGAGGAGCAGTGGAGGATCTTTAAGGAGATCTTTCTTGGTGCTCAGCGGAAATTTAATCCGATGGTCAAAAAGGACCGTAGGAGGAGAGGTAATAAGCCGTGGATAACGAAGGAGGTGAAGGAAAGTGTTAAATTAAAAGTGGAGGAATTTAGAGTAGCTAAGAGTAGTGGGCGAGAAGAGGATTGGGAGAGGTTTAAATGTCAACGAAGATTGACAAAGAAGTTGATAAAGAAGGGTAGGAGAAACTATGAAGCTGGGCTAGCGCTTAATATAAAAAAGGATAGCAAGAGTTTTTCTAAATATATAAAAAGGAAGAGGCTGGCTAGGGTGAACGTTGGTCCTTTAGAGGATGAGAAAGGGGACCTAGTGGTAGGGGATGGGGATATGGCTAAGGTATTGAATAACTTTTTTGTTTCTGTCTTCACGGAGGAGGACGTGAATAATTTGCCGGGTGTTAGCGATGGAAAGGTGGTAGGACTAGAGGGTCTTAATGACATTACTGTTACTAGAGAGGCAGTGCTCGACAGACTGGAGGGGCTGATTGTGGACAAGTCCCCAGGACCGGATGGAATGCATCCGAGGGTTCTGAAAGAAATGGCGGAGGTGATAGTGGATGCCTTGGTGGTTATTTTCCAGACGTCGCTGGATTCCGGGGAAGTGCCGGATGATTGGAAAACGGCTAATGTTACGCCGTTGTTTAAGAAGGGTGCCAGGCAAAAGGCGGGGAATTATAGGCCGGTTAGTTTAACGTCTGTGGTAGGTAAAATGTTAGAATCTGTCATTAAGGAGGAAATTGCAAGGCACCTTGAAGGGAATTGCTTGATAGAGCAGACGCAGCACGGTTTCATTAAAGAGAAGTCGTGTCTGATAAATTTACTGGAGTTCTATGAGGATGTGTCTAGGGCAGTGGATAGAGGAGAGCCGGTGGATGTGGTCTTTCTAGATTTTCAGAAGGCGTTTGACAAAGTACCTCACAAGAGGTTATTGCAGAAGGTCGAGGGACATGGAGTTGGGGGTAGGGTGTTAGCGTGGATAGAGGATTGGTTGTCAAATAGGAGGCAGAGAGTGGGGGTCAACGGGTGCTATTCGGATTGGCGGATGGTGACTAGTGGAGTGCCCCAGGGGTCGGTGCTGGGGCCTCAGCTTTTTACCATTTATATAGATGATCTGGAGGAGGGAACCGAGTGTAGGGTATCGAAATTTGCTGGTGACACCAAGATTGGGGGAACGGCAAATTGTGCGGAGGGTGTGGAGAGTCTGCAGAAGGATCTAGATAGGCTGGGCGAATGGGCCAGGAAATGGCAAATGGAATTTAATGTTGGCAAGTGTGAGGTGGTCCACTTTGGTAGGAAGAATGGTAGGAAGGACTATTACTTACGGGGCGAAAAACTGCAGCAGGTGACGGTGCAGAGGGACCTCGGGGTCCTTGTGCATGAGTCGCAAAAACCCAGCTTGCAGGTGCAGCAGGTGGTCAGGAAGGCGAATGGGATGCTGGCCTTCATAGCGAGGGGGATTGAATATAAAAGTAGGGAGGTCTTGCTGCAGCTGTATAGGGCATTGGTGAGGCCGCAGCTGGAGTACTGTGTGCAGTTTTGGGCGCCGCACCTGCGCAAAGATATTTTGGCCTTGGAGGGAGTGCAGAGGAGGTTTACTAGGCTGATACCGGAGTTGAGGGGGTTGAGCTATGAGGAGAGGCTGAATAAACTAGGCTTGTACTCATTAGAGTTTAGAAGAATGAGGGGAGATCTCATTGAGACGTATAAGATGATGAATGGGATGGATAGGATAGAGGTGGAGAGACTCTTCCCGCTCAAAAAAGACACTAGGACTAGGGGGCACAGCCTCAAGATAAAGGGGGGGGCGTTTTAGAACGGAGTTGAGGAGGAACTTCTTCACTCAAAGGGTGGTGAATCTCTGGAATTCTCTGCCCGTTGAAGTGGTGGAGGCTGCCTCGCTAAATATTTTTAAGACGCGGGTTGATGGGTTTTTGATAAGAGAGGGGATTAAGGGTTATGGGGAGAGGGCGGGAATGTGGAACTGAGCCACGTCAGATCAGCCATGATCTTATTGAATGGCGGGGCAGGCTCGAAGGGCTGGATGGCCTACTCCTGCTCCTATTTCTTATGTTCTTATGTTCTTATCTGCTGATACTCTTGGTTATCTGTGGGTGTCGGGCTTTCGTCACTCTGCCTGTATATTCTGTGCCTGCGTGCCACGCTACATCTCACCTGATGAAGGAGCAGCGCTCTGAAAGCTTGTGATTTTAAATTAACCCGTTGGACTATGACCTGGCATCATGTAACCTCTCTTCCTGTCCACCCCAGTCCAACACCAGCATCTCCACATCACAACATCCAAATCAAAGTGTTCACAGATTGGATTGCCAGGATCCCAGTCAGATTGCCATGTCGCTCCTTTCAATTTAATTTAATCAGGAGCTGCACATTCCGATCAGGAGCCCGACATTCCGATCCCTGGGCTGCTGATAAAAACGCAAAGCAGCAGGTCGCTGAGACCTTCACTTCAGCGCAGCAGCATGAGGGGGAAGTGAACCGTGGCAAGTGAGTGTGGGTGTTGTTGATTCTGACTTTAACACAGAGTTTTTTAGCACCTGCTTCTGCAGTCTTGGGGCTCCTGCTAAGCAGTTACCTCATCGCCCCTATTTGGATGAGGTGCTGACGCAATGTGGGGCCCGCGTGTCCCTGGTAAATTTGCTATCCTGCCTGAAGGTAACTCTTCCCTTGCCAAGATTCTGCCTCTAGAAAAATCACAGAGGGCGGTTAAGTTTCAGGCAACTAGCAGACCCACCCTGCAGAGTGAAATCTACAGCTCGCCCAGCTTGTAATGAGCCCCGCCTCTGTAGCACAGTCAAGCCCATTGTCTTCCCAACACCTCTCCCTGCTTATTTAGGTATTTTACTTATCCCAAGGTGCTTTTTCCAAAAGGCCAAGGAGTCCTTTATTGGAGGTAAAAGTTCTCAATCTCCCATAACATCCAGACAAACAGGGCTGAAGATAAAGAATTGGAGAAATCCTTGATTAGTTCCAGCAAGCTGTCAATCTCCCACAGTCAAGCTTTCACAGTAACTTCATTGCAGTGTTAATGTAAGCCTACTTGTGACACTACTGAATAAAATAAAAAATTAAACAGTATATGAACAAATCATAAGGCAAGCTGTTTCATATTGAGGCCCTGACAGAGTCGTTCACTGACTCTAGTGAGCATCCTTTGGGATGTCCTACAATCAGTTTTTCTTATTTTTACTGACCAGATTCTCTAAGCATGGTGTCGCAGTTGTTAGTGCTGCTGCCTCATAGCATCAGGGACCTGGGTTCCATTCCCAACTTGGGCCACGGTCTGTGTGGAGTTTGCGCATTTTCCCCGTGTCTGCGTGGGTTTCCTCCGGGTGCTCCTGTTTCCCCCCATAGTCTGAAAGACGTGCTGGTTAGCTGCATCGGCCACGCTAAATTCTCCCTCAGTGTGCCCGAACAGGCAACGGAGTGTGACGACGAGAGGATTTTCACAGTAACTTCATTGCAGTGTTAATGTAAGCCTACTTGTGACACTAATAAACTTTTTTACCTGCCTACCACAGCCTGACCACTTTGAATTAGACCAGGAATGAACTAGAAGAACTCCTGAAGAACTGTGATAAAAGCAACGCCCGAAGCAGCTGCTATAGTGATTCCAGCTGTGATTCTGTATCTTTATCATTGACACCCATTGCTCAGGACATCTCAAAGGATGCTTTGCTAGATCCAAGGATTTTCACTTTATCTTCTGGTGGATGTAGCTGTTACTAGGGGGCATAACTATAAGGTTCATAGTGGAAGATATAGGATGGATGTCCGAGGTAGCTTCTTTACTCAGAGAGTAGTTGGGGTGTAATAGTGGAGTCGGACACTTTAGGAACTTTCAAGCGCTTGTTGGATAGGCACATGGAGCACTCCAGAATGATAGGGAGTGGGATAACTTGATCTTGGGTTCGGACATAGCTCAGCACAACATCGAGGGCTGAAGGGCCTGTACTGTGCTGCACTGTTCTATGTTTCTATGTTTCTTGTTATTCCCTATCCCATCATCTGGTTATTGTGGGAATCAAATTGTCTCTGATTGTAGGAGATTGCTAGGTTTAATCAACAACTTCCCCTTGTCTTGTTATTTCATTCTCATCATTTTAACCAGCTTGGGATGATGATGATTTGCTTCATAGAGCAGGGTAACCGAGAGCTCAGTTAGTGGCGTCTCCTGCCACCCTGTGGAACAGGAACTAACCGCAATGTCTGTTTGCTGCGTCTCCATGGAAAGCTAATCGTTCAATAAATAGTACTTTCACTCTGTGATTATATGGTGATGAACACAGAGAGTGTGGAGTTTGGGCAGCTCTGTTCCTGTAAATATGGGAACCTGGCAGAATGTGATATTGTGCCTTAATGCAGACCACCAGAGGCAGCAGAACCAGAATCACTTACATTCCTGAAATCTACCAATGGGAGGCAATAGCAAGTTGTGTGGCTAGGAGAAAAGTTACAATAGGATTCAGGGATTAAGTGAGTGGATAAAACTGTGGCAAGCTGATTTCAATGTGTTAAACTGTGAAGGCATGCACTTTACAAAAGATTACGTAGCATATACGACACAGGGATGGACTATTCGACCTGACCAGCCTGTGATCCACTTACGCTTCCTCCTGTCTTTTCTCACTTAAATTTGTCATTATAATCCTTGATTCCCTTCTCCATTAGATGTTTGTGGAGCTCCCATTCTCTGTGGTGGCAAGTTTCACATTCTCACCACTCTTTAGTAAAGACGTTTTTCCTGAATTCCTGATTGGAATTCTTGATGGTGACCCTACATTGATGGTCTATTTGCTCTGTGCATTCCCACAAGAGGAAACATTCTCTCTGTACCCACTCTATTCAATTCTTCCAGAATTTTAAAGCGCTCTATTAGGTCATTTTTCAGTCTTTTTTAGGGAGATCTTTTCTGATATGTATATCACATATTTCTAGCATCATTCTCATAAATATTTCCTTCACCCTTTCCAGTACTTGGAGTCAGTTAGCTCGGATGGCTGGTTGGCTAGTTGGTGATGCAAAGTGATGCCAACAGCATGGGTTCAATTCCTGTACTGGCTGAGATTATTCATGAAGGCCCCACCTTCTCAACCTCACTTGAGGTGTGGTGATCCTCAGGTTAAAATCACCACCAGTCAACTCTCCCATTTGAGAGGAGAATCCTATGGTCATCTGGGACTAATCTCCAAAACGATATAGATGAGTTGGTGGGGTGGGTGGTAAAGTGGCAGGTGGATTTTAACATTGAGTGAGGTAATACATTCAGAGGGGTCAGAAAGTTATAGGGAATACAAAATAAAAGGGAATATGCTAAGCAGATCGCTGAAAGTCTGCAAAGATAGTCTAAGTGAGAGAGCAAGGGTCTGGCAGATGGAGTACAATGTTGGTAAATGTGAGGTCATCCATTTTGTAAGAATAACAGCAAAATGGATTATTATTTCATAGAATCATAGAACACTAGTGCAGAAAGAGGCCCTTTGGCCCATCGAGTCTGCACCAAGCACAATCCCACCCAGGCTTACCCCCATATCCATACATATTTTACCCACTAATCCCTCTAACCTACGCATCTCAGGACACTAAGGGGCAATTTTTTAGCATGGCCAATCAACCTAACCCACACATCTTTGGACTTAGTTAAAAATTGCAGCATGCTGCTGTGCAGAGGGACCTGGGTGCCCTTGCGCAGGAATCTCAAGGAGTTGGTTTACAGGTACAGCAGGTAATTAAGAATGCAAATGGAATTTTGTTCTTCATTGCTTGAGGGATGAAGTTTAAAAACAGCGAGATTATGTTGCAGCTGTGTAAGGTGCTGGTGAAGCTACACATGGAGTACTGTGTACAGTTTTGGTCTTCTCATTTGAGAAAGGATATATTGGCATTAGAAGGGGTGCAGAGCAAACTCACTAGGTTGATTCCAGAGAGGGTTGGCTGATGAGGAGAGACTGAGTAGACTGGGGCTATACTCATTGGAATTCAGAATGAGGGGCGATCTTATAGAAACATATAAGATTATGAAGGAACTAAATAAGATAGAAGCAGGGAACTTGTTTCCACTGGGGGGTGAAACTAGAACTAGGCAGCATAGCCTCAAAGCAGATTTAGGACTGAGTTGAGGAGGAACTTCTTCACACAAAGGGTTGTGAAGCTGTGGAGTTCCCTGCCCAGTGAAGCAGTCGAGGCTACCTCATTGAATGTTTTTAAGGCAAGGATAGATAAATTTTTGAACAGTAATTAAGGGTTATGGTGGGCAGATGGGTAAGTGAAGCTGAGTCCACAGAAAGATAATGATCTTATTGAATGGCAGAGCAGGCTCGAGGGGCCTGATGGCCTACTCCTGCTCCTAGTTCTTGTGTTCTTATGAAGTGAAAGATCTTAGTATCTTGAAAATGAGTGATGCCTAAGTGATGAAAATTGGAGGGAATACAGAGCTCATGGAGGGTTATAGGTTGGAGCTGGTTTCTTGTCAAATCCCAGGAGACTGTCATATCAGAAGGCAGACTCTCTTCCTCCTGAATAAGATTGTAGATTCCTCAGTATCATTTCCCCTTCCTTGCTCCAATCCAGGTCAATGTTTTGGAATTCTGCAGCAATTAATTCATTTTCTGACTCTTAAGCCTGGAGATAGAATATCTTCTACTTTCCAGGATAAAAGTCCACACAACATCCAGATGCTCAACACCAACCAGGATAGAGCAGCCAGCTTGATTGACATTCCATTCACCATCTTAAACATTCATAAGAACATAAGAACATAAGAAATAGGAGCAGGAGTAGGCCATCTAGCCCTTCGAGCCTGCCCCGCCATTCAATAAGATCATGGCTGATCTGTTGTGGCTCAGTTCCACTTTCCCGCCCTCTCCCCATAACCCTTAATCCCCTCTCTTATCAAGAACCCATCAACCCGCTTCTTAAAAATATTTAGCGAGGCAGCCTCCACCACTTCAACGGGCAGAGAATTCCAGAGATTCACCACCCTTTGAGTGAAGAAGTTCCTCCTCAACTCCGTTCTAAACCGCCTCCCCTTTATCTTGAGGCTGTGCCCCCTAGTCCTACTGTCTTTTTTGAGCGGGAAGAGTCTCTCCACCTCTATCCTATCCATCCCATTCATCATCTTATACGTCTCAATGAGATCTCCCCTCATTCTTCTAAACTCTAACGAGTACAAGCCTAGTTTATTCAGCCTCTCCTCATAGCTCAATCCCCTCAACTCCGGTATCAGCCTAGTAAACCTCCTCTGCACTCCCTCCAGGGCCAAAATACCCTTGCGCAGGTGCGGCGCCCAAAACTGCACACAGTACTCCAGCTGTGGCCTCACCAATGCCCTATACAGCTGCAGCATTCACTCTCTTCACCATTGGCACACAGTGACAGCAGTGTGTACTATGTACAGGATGCACTGCAGCAACTCACCAAGGCTCCTTCAATGGCATCTTTCAAACCTACCCCTTTTCAGTTCTGAACAGCAGACATATTGCACCCAAAATACTAATGCTGTTCCTCTCTCCTGCTGAAGCTTTCCAGCACTTTTTGCTTTTGTTTCAAATGTGTTATTTCTCCATCAATGAGAACAAGAGCAGCAACTGCAAGGATCGCCACCACTTGCAAGCACTCCTCCAAATCATGTATCATCCTGACTTGGAATGTCATTGATCGCCTTTCCTTCACTATTGTTAGGTCAAAGACCAGAACTCTTCATAACAGAACTCTAGATTTGTCAATAGCCTGAATATGTTTATAACACATGGTCTCCAGTGGTATGGAGAGGTGGCACATCACTAATTTCTCAATGGCAATTTGGAATGGCAATGAATGCTGGACTTCCCAGCGATGCACACATTCCATGAATTTGTGAGGTTAGTGTAGCTTTAAGAGGTTTTTTAAACTGTGGGCACAGCCTTGGATGATGTCATTGCTGGAAGGAGGAAAAAAAACTGCGGGCAGGTCAGGTGACTGAAGTTTTTCAGCTTTCAGTTTCATTTTGTCTGCAGCATTAGAAGCTGGAAAAGAAGCCCCTGTTTTGCTTTGAACATTTTACCTGTTAACTGAAAAAAAGGCTTGTTGTCATGCTACAGTAAATAATGTGTTTTGAGGAGCTGATCTGACTACAAACTGCTCTGAGTTTTCAAGATCATTTGAACTCAGCATTCAACGGAAGGAACTGGATTCCAGTGAGCTTTAGCCTGTACAGAGATAAATCTGTTTAAAGGGTTTTGTTTATTGGACATTGGTTTTAATTGGAACATCTGATAAACATTAGTGGTTGTTTTGCTTATAATTGATAAAGGTTATTGCTAATTTTTTTCCATATATGTTAACTATATTCTTAAATAAACTTTGTTTGATAAAAGCTCCATGGTGGGCATTTTAAATCACACCTGAACTGAAACATCTCATGCTTATCCTAGCCAAATTCAAGATGCAAAACTTATGCTTCAGGCAGACTTTATAAAACACTTCGGAGTTTCTAACCTGAAGCATAACAGGACCAATTAAGGAATTTTTGCAAGGAATAAATCTCACCAAGTCTGGGCCCAGGTGTGGCTGCCTTCAGGCTCGTGGTGGCCAAAACCTCAGATCTCATTCACAGAATTATTCACTACGCGATCTCCTTCGATGACCTGAAGCAGGAAATCCCTGCGCCTGGACTGTTACTTGCCTTGTGAAGCGCTGATGAAATTTTCCTTGGGAAGCATCCAGTATCAGAGGAAACCAGAGGTAACTGGGCCTCCCTCAGTCCAATCCAGTCATTCTCCTGCCAGTCTCATAATGGAAGATTGGAGGAAATTTTCATGAATTCCAGAGTTCAGAAGCTGAAAATTCGACTTGAGCCACAAGTCAGGTGTTGACACCAATCTATCTAAATGTAACCAGAACATTTCCAAGTATGATTTCTGGACCCAGCACTCAAGCCATCGTCTCTGGAGCAACTCAAGGATCCAAAATATAAAGCATGTTGCTTTTTTTGGCTCATATGCTGTATATAATCCACAAATCTGAGTTCACTTCCGCCCATCAACGTGGGTTTCCTCCGGGTGCTCCAGCTTCGTCCCACACTCCAAAGATGTGTGGGTTAGATTGATTGGCCATGCAAAATTGACTCTTAGTGTCAGGGGGATTAGCAGGACAAATACGTAGGGTGATGGGGATAGGGTTTGGATGGGATTGTTGTCAGTGCAGGCTCAATGGGCCAAATGGCCTCCTTCTGCACTGTAGGGATTCTTTGATTTCTTTTGAATCACTATTCATCCATCGTTTCGTGACTTCCCAGAAGTGCATTATGGTCATTTTGGAGTATATAAACACTTCATTCTGTCTAAGTCTATGGCTATATCTTAATACTGTAAACGTTACTTTGAAAACAAAATGCAGGGTACAAAGTTTGGTTCAAGATTTTTATTTTAACCCACAATTACAATATAGGCTCGCACTAAATCACACAAGGTAGCATTTCTGATTTTACTTCACAAAAGGATTATTTTAAGCAATAAAGCTGCAGAAATATAAAGATTACAACATCACCATGGCATGCAGGCTTGTTAAACTTCGTTTATAAATCTCAAATGTTCCTGCTGTGAAATGAGGATTTTTTTTAACGACTTATCCCTAAATCAACAGACACTGTGATAACAGTTTCGCACTTCAGGAACCTACATAGGAAAGAGTGCAACTGTCAGCTTTGACAAAGGGTCATCTGGACTCAAAACGTCAGTTCTTCTCTCTCCTTACTGTCAGATGCTGCCAGACCTGCTGAGATTTTCCAGCATTTTCTCTTTTGGTTTCAGGTTCTAGCATCTGTAGTAATTTGCTGTTATCAAGTTTTTACTCTAGCACAACACTATGATTGCAAACAGCTCTTATAATGACCTGTTCATAGCAAATATTGAGGTGTACATTACAATTAAAATAGACTACACTCGGGATCATTTTCTCACATTAACCAAAGAGCTTAAATTAGCTATTGGAGCCAATGTTTAATGTGTAGAATCCCAGACAGTGATGAAACTCATCCCACAGAAGCAGATGGTGCAGATTCAAATTGCTCTCTGCTTCTTCTCTTTCTACCTCTTGCCTAGCGGATCAGGTCACATATTGCTTCACTGTTGTCCACTGTAATAACGGAACACCTGGTGGCCAGCCGGTGAAGTGACAACTATTTATTTCCAGGAAAAGACTATGAAAATCATTTACAGCAAAGTAACAGCATTATTGTAACTATCACAATGCGTTGTCTGGTTCTCCAACTTAAAGCCTGCGCTCCAGCTCCAAATTGCACGCACTGCCACCTCATTGATCAGGAGTCACATGTTTACCAAGATTTGCCAAAACCTTAGATGAGAAAGTCATGTGGTCTCTGATGATAGGATATAACCAATGATAACACTGTAGTGTGACCAATGGTAACAAGATGTAAGGGTCAGCTGACCCAGTACACTATGTAAGCAATGACAAAATGATGTGGTGGTCAGCTGACTCAGTATAAATAAGAATTTGTTGGGAATTGGGGGCGGGGGGGAGCTTGGAATGGCCCAGGGTGAGGCCTCAAGTGCTGGAGTAATGAAGTTTCTTTCTTAAATCTTTTTCTTTGATTTATAAATTGGAGTAAGTTTTGTTTTATTTTATTGCTCACAACTGAAGAGTTTCTTCTGGAGGACCAACATCCGAGGTCACCGTGACGACCATCCAGGCGTCACTTAGTGCCACAGCTCTTCCTCCTAATCTCACCCAGACCAATTCCTCTCCTTCACTCACTGATGGTGCAATCTGCTTTCCCGACAATCATTAGCTGAATCTGCTACCTCCAGCCTCCGATCTGTAAGACTTTATCACAGGATAAGTATTCATCTGAGTTACGGGAAGGGTCCGCAGTGATGAGAGACTGCACCATTGCTTAAATCAGTATTTTGCCATTAAATATACACATTGACACAGATACTACATGACCATAGTCGCATCACTCTACCTTACCATCCAAATCATTCTGGGACTGTCTCTTTGCCCGTAGTCTCATTTCCATATTTGCTGGATCTGGTCATGGGGGAGGTTTGTAATGGGTCAGTGAATGCCTCTTGTATACAGGACACCAAAAAGCCACTGCAGCAAGCTTGTCCTCGGTGACAACCTCTGACTGGGTTACCACCACCTCTTCCTTCATATCTAAGCCAGAATCAATGTCCTGAGGACTGGCTCTTATGCTTACAGCGAGCAGAATGTCCCATCCGTAGGCCGGTGTGAAGGATGCTGACTGTGGAGTGCCCGTAGAACCTGTTGCCTCTGTGGAGGGTTCCTATGATTGAGGTGATCAATGTGTTCTTTGTAGGTCTTCCCCCTGGTTTGTACCTTATATGACATTAGTCCAGTTTATTCAAGGATAACACCCGGAATCCAAAGAATGCATCACTGAGGTTCTTCACATAGACCCTGTATCGCTCAGCTTGAAGACTCTATCCAGTCTCTGACCATTGTGGCAACTTCTGGGCTTCTTGTTTTAGCACAATTTTTCAGTCCAGACTTGGGAACATCAAGCTAAGTCAGCTTCTATACCCAACTCCTGATATTTCGAGGTAAGATTTCAAATCCTCAGTAGGATGCCCTTGTGATCCACCGCATAGGATGATGTGACGTAGTTTCACCAACATGGGGTCCTTTTGGGTCCATGTATTGTGTTTGTTGGATACTGGCGGTTTGTCCATAAAGTTCAGAATCTTTAAGACTTTGTCCATCTTTGAAGGAGAAAGTAGACTGGTGGGTATTGGGAGGCAGCTCAAGTCATCCACATTGGCTCTGTATATCCCTGGACAGTATTCTAAAGTATACTCATAGACACCCAGTAGCAGTGCCCAATGTTGGATCCGGGCTGGTGAGCTGAGAGGAACCACCTTGCCTTCTTTGAAGAGGCCCAGAGGTTAGTGATTGGTTACCATGGTGAAGTGCCAACCGTAGACGTACTGATAGCACTTTCTCACTACAAACACCATGGTCAAACTTTCCTTTTCGATCTGGGCATGCTTCCCCTATGCATCCGCCAGGGTTCGTGACGCGTACATGACTGGATGTTTTGACTCATCATCCCAACGGTGCGATAATATCTCCCTCTCCCCGCCAGTAGCGGGAGGTATCGCAGGTCATAGTGAGTGGTCTCAGACTGTTATAATGGGTTAGTATATTCGTTGACAGTAATTGTTGTTTGGCATTTGCAAAGACTTCCTCTTTTGGCATCTGCCAGGATGACTATTTTTGAAACAGTACATGGAGGGAGACAGCAGGGTCACCAAGTTTGGTGTGAATTTACCGTATGAGCCTGAAGAAAGACTTCAACTCCATCGTGTTCCTTGGCACAAATGGCACAAGCCGAAGACACCTCAAAAGGGCAAGCAGGTATACTCATCCAGTCCTTTGAGTATTTACTGTGACATACTTCCTGGATGACACCACAAGCTCCAATTGGAAGTAGGCATAACTCATACTCAATTTGCAAAATGTGTCCCCCAGCCAGCTTTGCATACAAGTCGCCAATGTGTGGCACAGGGTATCTGTCTAAGCGGAAGGTTCTGTTGACTGTCAACTTATAATCCCCACAGAGACAAACCGAATTGTCAGGTTTTAAAGCTGGGACTATTGGCATGGCCCATTCTGCAAGTTGTACTTGACGTATAATGCCAATTTCCCATAGACCTTTCCAATTAGCCCTCTATCTGGCACATAGAGAATAAGGGACCAGTCATGCACTGAAGTATTTAGGTCAGGCCTGAGTCCACGCAGATCTTGGCCCTAGTGCCTCTAATCTTCCCAAAGTCTTCTTGCAACACTTCAGGATAATTCCCAATGATTTTGTATGAATCGCCAGTAACCATTTTTTAAAATGTGTTGCCAATCCAGGTGGATTTTCTGCAGCCAGTCACTTCTCAAAACACTGCACCACTATTCGGGGGATAAATCCAACTGTCTGTTGCCCATGTGTGATTGGGTTACAGTGGTCCCAACAAAACGTGAAGGGGTCCCCAATATATGTGGTCAGTCTAGCCTTGGTATCCCATAGGCTTAAAGGCAAGATGCCCATAGTGGCTTAAAGGTTTGCTCCCAAATAACAGATTTAGCAGCTCCTGTGTTTACCTCCAAGTCTAAGGGTTGACCTCTTGCCTGGAGTTTTATCGGGATTGGAGCCACTTTGGGTACAATGATGCAATTCAGCTACATCAATTCCTCGTTCTTGGGCTGGTTCATTTGGAAAGCCTTGCCCTGAGGTGGCTTTACCCTTCAGCCTGTGCTGAACACATTTTGTCAACTTTTGTGGCCTTGCCTGGGGCAGACCCCATGACTACACGTGCAGCATTAATGTGTTCACTCCTCACTGTATTGTGGAGAGGCTTCCCGTCTAATTCTGGAATCTCACGACCTCCGACACCAATCGCTCTTTCTTGGCAGTAAATAGGAGACGCTGGGGACTTGGTTCTGTGGTATGGGGCTCATCGAAGGCTGAGGACGGTACCGTATATGGATCCTTGAAACTTCTGGGCCCCTTTCTCCACTTTATTTTTGCGGGCAAGACCAATTCTGTAGCTTTCTTCAGGGTCCAGAGTTGGTTCAGTCAGTAGCTTACTTTGGGTTGCAGTACTGTTAATTCCACAAACTAAACAATCCCTAAACATGTCCGGAGGCACTGACCCGTACTCGCAGTGTTCCGCCAATTTCCGCAATCTCGTCAAGAGTGACTGGTTCCTCAGGAAGCCTATTTTCCATGTTAAACCTCTACTGTCGCAGGGAAACCGATGCTTTAGGGTTGTAGTGGTCCAATACCATCTCCACCAATTTGTCAAAAACATGAATCCAGAGCTGCCGGATACATTAAACTATTTTTGATGCTGAAAGTTGAGGCCACACAAACAGTCCGGAGGATGGCTTTTTGCCAGTCGTCCCGTTCTATCCTGCTTGCTCGGAAGAAATATTTCATTCTTTCGGCATATTATGGCCAATCCTTCACACCCACATCATAATTTTCCAGTTCCCCAAACAGCGGCATTTAAAAAACTTTCCTTGTCACTGTCTTATCAGGTTCGTTGAAAGACAAGGCTGTTTCTTGTTCCTCATTGCCAATGCAAGAACTCAGAAAAGCTGACTGGAAAGGAACATCACTTATTTATGTGGTGTCCATACACCAGTCCTTGGTTGGGACTGCAGTACAACGGGCCCAGTCCTGGCCTGCCTTATAAAAACCTTAGGTACTGAGTTCAAGCTGGGCAGGTCATTCATTACCGGTTACCAGGAGAACTCATACTCAGTAAGTCCCAGAGCAAAATCAATTTGTGATTCCCAATGGCTCTCGTGAGGGTTATGACAGAAAGTTAAATTGAAGTACAAATCCTGAGTAATTTTACAGCATATTCATCATTTCTGAAGCTACTCCTTTGCAAAAGTGATCATTTTTGTTTTACCAATTCCAACATTGTATTTTATGCACTCGCCAATGAACAGTCGCCAAATGCATCGCTGTGTTTTATAGCAAGACTCAGAAAGCTTAGCTTGTTAAAGGATATTTCCTTTTCAATCTATCGACACTTTCTTGCAACCATTTCTCTTCGTAATCTGCTTTGCCATCTTCTAGTGTGTGTAGAACCTCATTGAAAGTTAACTGTGACGCTAAGTCAAACGCCTTCCTTTGCTTTAGCATCGTGTTCTGTATTAAGTATATGTCAGTCAGATGGGTTAGCATTGATATTTCTCGCTCAATGCTAGAAATCTCCTGTTCAGTGAACTGAACTCTGCTTCTCAAGATCCACTTCACCTGCCACTCAGTCTTACTCTGGATCTTGGCTTTCTGTTCTTCCAACAGCTCACTTCCTCTGGTCTTCAACTGAGCGATCTTGGAAAGTAAGACAACCTTTTGTCCCAGGACGGCCAGTGTGTGCATATTTGTGGGGGACCCTTGTAGCTGGAAGTGCAAGTCCTGGACCTCGGTGAAATAATAGTTGGACAATTCCACCTGCGTTTCAAGAACTTGCTCCAGACTTTTCTTCAAGCCTTTCAACTCCTCCTCATTTCCCACGATCTTTGCTTTAGCTTTCTCTATTTTAGCTAGGGTGCCCTTGATGGCGTTCCCGTACCGGCCACTCCTTCGAATGGGTGTTGAGCACTTGGGGCAGAGGCTGAGCTTCGGCTCAGGCCCATCTTGCTCCGACTGCTGCATCCAGTCATCGAATCCGTGAACCGCAAAGATGTGACCGCAATCTTCCAGCTGCACAAACTTGGTTTGAGCTTCGTCCTCCTTTCCGAAGAATATCTCAGTGACTTCATCCTCGTGGCACACACGGCACTTGTTGGGGCACAGCTCCCCGCACAGGCCGATGCACGGGTGCCCACACTCGAGCGTCTGGGGGCACGGCTGGTTGCAGCGCTTCCGGTTGCAAGGCTGGTGGCACAGCCTGGTGCAGCAGTAGTGCGGGCAGGCCCACTCGCAGGGCTGCTGGCAGGGCTCGCAGGCCTCGCCGCACAGCTTCGGGCACTTGTCATGCGAGCAGCGGTTCTCGCAGGCCCGGCCGCAAGGAGGGCACTCCTTGGAGCAGGACGCGTCGCACGGGTGAGTGCAGATCAACGTCCGCTCGCACGGAGAGCTGCAGGGCAGGTGAAGCCGCCCGCCGGCACAGTCGTAGCAGGCAGCCGTGCACGAATGGCCGCACGCCAGCTGTGCCCTGCACAGCTGGTTGCACAGCAAATTCCTGCCATTAGCAATCTCACTCTCCTTCTGCAGGTGGCACAGCGTCTGCCTCTCATGACCACACCTCAACGTGACCCTGACCTTTGCCGGGCATTTCTTGGTGCAGGTCTCCCCACAGCGGCGCGCGCACCGGTGCCCACAATCCAAGGTTTTCTGGCAGGGCTCCTGGCAGACGAATCTTTCCAATGAAGAGGAGCAGGGCACCTGTTGTTTGTGACCACACTGGGGGACGACTTTGGTCACCTTGACGTTACACTCGTTAAACTGCTTATGGTCCAGGTTGGAGGGATGGCAAGGAGAGCCGCAAGTATGGCCACACTCCAGCCGTATGGTACAAGGCAAGGAGCACCCTCCCGCAGGAACCTGAACAAAATCCTCAGCTGTTGACACCGAAGTACCATTCCTTGGATGGTTCTGGCAGCACAAACTCAACGCGGGACCCATCTTGCCATTACTGCATAGCCAGTCAACTATCGCCCTCCACAGCGGGACTTTTCTCGATAGCATTTTCATGTTGCCGATGCAGTACAAGCCTTTCTTTGCCCGAGACAGGGCCACGCAGATGCGGTTTGGTATCCGCAAAAACCCCACCACGCCCTGCGCATTGCTTCGAACGAGCGACAGGATCACTATGTCACTCTCTTCCCCTTGATACTTGTCCACCACACAGACCCGAACGCCATTAAATTGGTTTTTTGGCATTATCTTCCTCAAGTAAAGCAACTGTCCCGAGTAGGTGGTCAGAATGGTAATCTGCGATGGCTTGTACCCCTGCTGGATCAGATAATTGCAAAGGGCTTTCACAAAAAGTGCTTCGTGTTCGTTGTGAAAGCTTTTTCCTTCCTTGGTCATATTCTCCAGCTGCTCATGATCAATGAAGTAGAGATTCGTCGAGATTCCCTAATTAAAAGGGGAGAGAAAGGGTTGTTAATACTTAAAACGGGAGTTTAAAATTTAGGATTGGGAGATAATGGCATAGTGGTTAGCATTGCTGCCTCACAGCACCAGGGACCTGGGTTCAATTCCCAGCTTGGGTCACCATCTGTGCAGAGAATACACATTCTCTCCGTGTCTACATGGGTTTCCTCCAGGTGCTCCAATTTCCTCCCACACTCCAAAGATGTGCAGTTTAGTTTGATTGGCCATGCTAAGTTGCCACTTAGTGTCAGGTGACTAGTAGTGTAAATATGTGGGTGTAGGGCCTGGGTGGGATTGTGGTTGGTAGAGACTCGATGGGCCGAATGGCCTCCTTCTGCACTGTAGGGACTCTATGTTAAGGCTAACTTCATCAGTCCACAGTCTACATCAGACAAGTATCAAGGCCTTAGAAAGGAGATTTGTTAGAATAGTACTACGGATGAGGGAGTTCATGTTGTATCTTTTACTCATTCATAGGATGTGGATGTCACTGTCAAGGCCAGCGTTTATTGCCCATCTCAAATTGTCCTTTAAAAGGTGAGCCACTTTCTTGAGCCACCCTTGTTACAGTTATAAGGAGGGAGGTCCAGCATTTTGACCAAGTGACTATGAAAGAATGGTGATGAATGTACAAGTCACAATGGTGTGTAACTTGAGGGGGGAATAAAAAGGAGATGAGGGGGCAGAATCTTGTTGCCAGATGTCTTGTAGTCTTGCTGGACATCTGCATTGCCTCCCTTTGGGAGGATCCACCAAGCCACAAGCCAATCAGGCAGCAACAAGGCCAGCCGCAGGCCTTCCCCTGGAATCAAGACCCCGAGGGCAGAAGTCTTGTGTACTGAGAGATGCTGGCCAATCAAGAGCAGTTCTTGTGCTTAGCGGCACCACTACAGGAAAGGCCATCTACCAGAGCCCCAGGATCGTGGAGCTTGCCAGGCCGCAGGTAAGTAACATGAGGGGGAAGGGAGTGCTGTTGCAGGGGAAGAGTTTCTAGGGACTGGCAGCAATGGCACACTGAGCGAGCTTCTTGGCAGCACCCCACCCATGATGTTGTGTTCCTTTCTCAGGCACGGAGTACCTCTGATTGCCCCGGCCCCCACCGACAAACTGGCCACACGGTTTCATCTGTTGTGCACCCATGGTGACAGGCCCACTGTTAAATACCAGCAGCTGAAGGATGAATATCTTAAAGGGTCATTAATTAGCCACATAAGGGCATCAACAGGCAACAGGAGGGTAGCTCGACCCTGGGCCTACCCACCCAGAACATAATTCTGGCTGAGGCAAGGTGGCGGTGGGGTTCTGATGAGCCATTACCCCACTTAATTATATGCTCTTCGTGCCACCGTGCCAATAGTGAGAGCACAAGATTCTGCCCAAGAGAATGGAGAAGGTTAAGGAAAAATTTAATTGTTGTTGAAAGTGCAAATGGTTTCAATAGAATAGATATAGAGTAAGTGTTTAGACTGGCAGGGAGGCCACTAGCCAGAATTTGACAGAAGAACTCGAGGAGAGATGTGAAAAATTATTTTTACATCACAAGTTGTAATGATTTGGAATGAGCTACCTGAAGGCATGGTGGAAGCAAATTCAAAAGGAATTAAACTTTTAAAAATGATCTTTTCCTCTTGCGGGAGCTGGACAAGATCAGTTTTCATTTCACATTCCCAATTGCCCTTGAACTCGAGTGGCTTGCCACATCATTTCAGAGAGCCAACCACAACTTTTTGTGGGTCACGTGTAGGCCAGACCAGGTAACGGGGGCAGATTTCCTTCCCTAAAGGACATGAACGAACCAGCTGGGTGTTTATAACAAATCGATAATAGTTTCATGGTCACCATTAATAAAAAGATGTTCAAATCCAGGGTGGCATGGTGGCAGAGTGGTTAGCACTGTTGCCTCACAGCGCCAGGCATCTAGGTTCAATTCCAGCCTTGGGTGACTGTCTGTGTGGAATTTGCACATTCTCCTTGTGTCTGCATGGGTTTCTTTGGGTGCTCCAGTTTCCTCACACAATCCAAAGATGTGCAAGTTAAGTGGATCAATGGGGTAAATTCCTGGGGTTACAGAGATAGGACCTGGGTAAGACAGTCTGTTGGGGAGTAGGTGCAGACTTGATAGGCTTCCTTCTACACTGAAGATATTCCATGATTATTGATTGAATTTAAATTCTACCAGCTGCCTTGGTGGGATGTGAACTCTTGTCTCCAGAGCATTGGCCTGAACCTCTGGATTACTAGTTTGGTGACATTAACACTACGCCACTGTTTCCCCTCATCTTGCCATATGTACTTGAAAGAGAAAGATTTGCAGGGATATGGAGAAATAGTGGAGTGAGACAAGTTGATTAGCTCTTTGGAGGAGTAACAAGGCAAGCAATGAACAATAGGAAGCACAGAGGACCAGAGAGACCTTGGTGTTCATGTCCAATGCCCCTGAAGGAAGCGGGGTGGGTAGGGGTTAAAAAGGCATATGGGGTACTTGCCTTTATGAGTTGAGGCACAGAAGGGAGCCTAGGGCTGCAGTATTGTGTGCCACACTATGGGAAGGATGTGTTTGCACTAGAAAAGGGTACAAAGGAGATTCACCAGGGTGTTGACTGGGCTGGAGTCTGCCAGCTATGAAGAGAGGCTGGTTGGGCTGGGGTTATTCTCCTTGGAGCAGAGAGAAGGCTAATCTTGGTGCACAAAATTATGAGGGGCATGGATAAATGTTGATAGGAAGCTTTCCCCTTAGAAGCAAGGTCAATAATAAGGGGGCATATATTTAACATAAGGGGCAGGAGACTTACAGGGGCTTTGAGGAAAACCTTTTTTACCGAGAGAGAGTGATAGTCTGGCATTCACTGCCCCTCAGGATAGTAGAGGCGGGAACCCTCACAACATTGAGATGAGCACGTGGAATGTATTAACCCTTCACTTCCCACTGAAATGGCCTAGCAACCAGTCAGTTCAAAGGTAACTGGGGATGAGCAATGAAACCCACGAAAGCGTGTTACAAAATCCACAATATTTGCGGATCATTAATTATTGATAAAAAGGTAAAGTACTGCAGATGCTGGAAACCTGACATAAACACAGAAAATGCAGGAAAAACTCAGCTGGTCTGGCAGCATCTGTGGAGACAGAAACAGAGTTAAATATTTTGAGTCTGTATAACTCTTTTCAGAGCTAAAGGGAAGAATGTGATGTGTTTATACTGGTTAAGAAGGGGTGGAGCAGGTGGAACAAAGTAGAAGGTCAGGGAGCTCTATGAGATTGGACAAACATGTTTTGGACACAAGACAGGGGAACTGTTGGAAAATCTCAGCTGGTCTGACAGCATCTGTGGAGAGAGAATAGAGACAAATTTTCGAGTCTGGATGACCCTTCATCAGAGATGCTCTGCCAAAGGGTCATCCAGACTCGAAATGTTTGGCTCTATTCTCCCTTCACAAATGCTGTCAGACCTGCTGAGATTTTCCAGCATTTTCTGTTTCTGTTTCAGATTCCAGCATTTTACTTGTAACAAAGGAACTGTTAATGACACAGCTAAGGGGTGAAGTAGATGCTGATAGTGGCAGAAAGGTAAGATAGCAGACTGTGTTCATAGCAGAACAAATGGCGCAGCGGGGGATAGGGGGGTGGGCAGGGGAGGGTTTACACTGGGACAAAAGAAAATTTAGATCGAATCCAGAGTCTGGATTCATTTCAACTTAAAGATGACACTTGGCAGTGTGACACTCCCTCAGTACTGCATCTGCTGAGATTTTCTGCTCAAGGTCCCTAGATTAGAGTGCTTCGAATTGAGCCACAGCTCAATTGTGTTTATAGTGTGATTATGATTAAACCAGTGTCTAACACCTCTTTAATGTGCCTTGGTAGTCTAAGGACTAGACTATCAACAGTGACTGTAGAAAACATAGGAGTGAATTTTACATTTGGGGCACACCTGAAGTTGGTGCAAGTTTGCTTGTTATTTTGATATGATATTGGATGGCCATGCGTTCTTGAAAGACTGAGCGTTGAGAGAAGGGAAATTGCGGGCTGGCGGTTCCAACATGCTCCCTTGGGGACACAACCACTACGGAGCTGTCTGAGTGTGTTGCAGACCTGCACAGTCATACACTGACCAGACACATTGGTTAATTTTATTTAAGCCCTGAACTTTGATCCCGCCCTGGATCATAGAATCCCTACGGCGCAGAAGGAGGCCATTCGGCCCTTCAAGTCTGCACCAACCACAATCCCATCCAGACCCTAGCCCCATAACCCCATGCATTTATCCTACCTACTTACCCTGACACTAACAGGCAATTTAGCATGGCCAATCCACCTAACCCGCACATCTTTGAACCGTGAGAGGAAACCAGAGCACTCGGAAAAACCCATGCAGACATGGGGAGAATGTATGGAGTTTGCACAGTCACCTGAGTTTGGAATTGATGGGCTAAATGGTCACCTTCTACACTGTAGGGATCCTATGATTCGACAGTCATCTATCCTCTGGGGCAGGGGTCTCAGTATGACACCACATGCTTCAAGGGTTTAGAGTAAAAGTTACCTTGATGTTTTCGTACTGTTTCACAGACTCCACATTTTCCAACTTGTCATAGATGTGAGGAGTTATCAGTTTTGCAATTTCAGGGCGCATTCGATGCTGAACAAGGTAGAGAAAGGTATAGCAGTGAGACTTCTGCATATTGCTTCAAATAAAACAATACATACGCACTGACATATTAACAGAGTTACACACCTAAAAAGCACCCAAAAACAACTGGTACACAAAAGTCTTGACAATCTAAGAAATATTACCAGAACAAAATATACAGTTGTGAACAGTAAAGAAAATTTCAGGGCACAATATTTTCAAAGGAAATTTTCACCATATTTTTGGTCAGGCAATATTTGACAAGGATACAAAGAACAAAGAACAAAGAACAACCCAGCACGGGAAACAGGCCCTTCGGCCCAACGAGCCCGCGCCGCCGCATCACCCTACACCTATTCTACCCTGCATGTCTACGAATGGAACGCCTACCTTAGCCAGAGTCAGCCTGAGGAACTTAGACACAATTCTCTTCCTCACTAGATAGAAGTCGATTGATCATTAGGTTTGCTTTCTATTGAATGGATCAATTAAATCTTCAATACAAAAAATATCAATTCTCAATTTAGTTGGGGCTAGTTCACAAATCTTGCTGCAAAAATGAGGGGAAAAAAATCTACTCAAAAGCAAATAGCTGAAGCTCTGGAAATCTGCAATACACGATGTGAAGATGCCAGCGTTGGACTGGGGTAAACACAGTAAGAAGCCTCACAACACCAGGTTAAAGTCCAACAAGTTTATTTGATAGTAAACCCACAAGCTTTCGGGGTTTGCCCCTTCATCAGGTGAGTGGAGAGTTCTGGTCTCAAACAGAGCATATAAAGGCACACACAGTTTACAGAATACTGATTAGAATGCGAGTCTTTATAGTGATATTCAATGTCCCGGCATCCAGTGAATTCCATAGATTCACTCCCTCTGGGAAAAGTAGTTTCTCCTCATCTGTTTTAAATCTGCTACCTGTTACCCTAAAGCTATGACCTCTTGTTTTAGACTGCCGCACAAGAGGTCTCTGCAAAACATTTATATCTGCAATACAAACAGAAATTGCTGGAAAAATCAATATGTCAGGAAACCTACGTGGAAAAAGAAACTGAGATAATGTTTTGGCCTGATGGACTTTCAAATATATTTTCTGATAAGTCAAAAATGTAATTTTTTGCAACAAGGACACTTTGTGACTGACAATCCCTGCCTACCCCTTTCTTTTGACTCCGTACCTTCCCTCTCCTGATCATGACACTACGCCTAGGTACCCAGTTTTTTTACAAAGATCTGGCATTACTCCTCTGCCTGATCTCTGCAATTCATCACATATACATCTGTCAGCTTTGACGGGACAGCAATCAGGAATTGCGTTCGCTGGTGAATCTCTCTCTCTCACTGAGAGTACTTGAATTTCAATATAATGCCCTATTAGTGTAAGGGAGATGGTGGTGTTTTGGTGATGTTACTAGACTGGCAAGCTGGAGGTCCTAGTTAATCCTCTGGGGACAAATCCCACCATGGGAGGGTAGAGGAGGTGATGGCTTAGTTGTACTATCGGTAGATAATTAATCCAGAAACTCAGCTAATGTTCTGGGGACCTGGGTTCAAATCCCACCACAGCAGATGGTGGAACTTGAATTCAATGAAAAATATCTGGAATTAAGAATCTACTTATTTAGCCATTATTGAACATCATCATTTTAAATGATAGCTAAGCGATGGATTTTAAATGTCAGAACTGACATTAATGTCATCAATTGCCTTAGACCACAGCGCTCAAACAGTTGCGATAAGCAATATCACTTAAGCATTCAGACACCAAAAACAATCACAGTTTATTTTCTATGGTCAGAGTTCACCCACAAAAATTCTAAGTGTCAAATTCACGGTAAAACTGGAGTAATTCACCGTTTTTTTTTCAGTGGGATTTCAGAAAGAATCTCTCACACTCTCTGCACTCCTGACGCCATCAGCGTGAATGTCATTATGTTTCAGGAGGCAGGGCCTATTCATGCTGGAAAGGCTGAAACCAGCGGGCGTCTGCATGTGCGCAGTGGCCCCAAACTGTCAGCCTCCCGACTGCAGGCCAGCTCAATCGTTAGCCAGCCCAGGAGCCCCAAACTGCTGTCCCTCCGCCCTGACCGCCCATTCCCCCCCAACCCCCATATCCTACCCAGCTCTGACCCCACACCACCTCCCCCCCCCCCACCCCCCCAATACCCTGGCCAACCCCAACCTGCTGCGCTAGACAATTAGCGCAGTGGGATGGGAGTATCACTCCCTCTATTTCTGAATTTCAAACATAAAACTGAGTTAACTTTAGAAAAAGTACAGTTTTAGGCCCCTTATTTGAGGAAGGATGTAGTGGTATCAGAGGCAGTTCAGAGAAGATCCACTAGATTGATTCCAGAGATGAAAAGTGAGATTAGGCCTATATTCTCTAGACTTTAGAACAATGGAAGGAGAACTAATTGCGGAACATAAGATGATAATAGATATTGACAAAGTAGACGTACAGACGATGCTTCCTCTTGTGGGGCAATTTAAAACAAGAGGTCATAGTTTTAGGATAAGGGGTAGCAGATTTTAAATAGAGATGAGGGGAAACTACTTTCTCAAAGGGTCGTGAATCTATGGAATTCACTGGATGCTGGGAGATTGAGTAAATTTGAGGAGACAGCCAGATTTTTATTTAGTTAGGGGTTGAAGGATGATGTGGAATGGCAGGAAAATGAAGTTCAGGCAGAGGCAAGATCGGCCATGGTCATATTGAATAGGGTTGTGGGGCTGAATTGCCTATTCCTGCTCCTAGCTCTTTTGTAAAACCAGACCCCGCTTTGAAGATGTTCTTTCATGGTATTCTTTATATCTTACAATTCTTGCACAATAGCCCTTCCACACCCATTGCTCCCACCCCATGCCATCTTCCCTATCCCCAGATTGAAATTCTCTCCCCATCAACCCCCCCTCACAATTTCCCCTCTACCTCACCCCCCCCCCCAACAAAACCCCAGTGCAATTTCTCCCCTACCTACCAACTCCCACTGGACCAATCTTCTTCCCCTCCACCCCAGCTTAACTTTTCAAAGGTCAAGCTTCTCGGAAAGGGTGTGAAGCAACAGGTGGCTGTATTAGGTCATATGACCAAAGATTTGGGCAAAAGGCTAAATGGATTTTAAAGATTCAAGAAAAATCCCAGACCGCTGACTCTGATAAATGACGACATATATTGGAAACTTCAACATTTAGACAATGGCACATGGCGCCTCCATTTCAGATCTTCTGACTTATATCCCAAATAAGTGGAAGAGGCCCAAAAAAAAAGCCATTCATTTTCTGACATCTATTCTCCCTCCTTCCTCCCCTCCAGGTAGTGAACTTAAGCTCAGCAAGAAAGGATAGAAATAAAAGCAGGGAGGAGAAAAGGTGTAACAACAGGGTAGTTTCACTTCAAGGGAAGCAGACATGGAATGATGAATAAGACTCTCAGGAATCCATGGGGAGGCAGTAGCATAGTGGTATTGTCGCTGGATTAGTAATCCAGAGACCCAGAGTAATGCTCTGAGGACCTGGGGTCAAATCCCAACACAGTTAATGGTGAAATTTAAATTCAATAAAAAAAATCTGAAAGTTGACCATGAAACCATTGTCAATTGTCACAAAGACCCATCTGGTTCACTAATGCCCTTTAGGGAAGGAAATCAGCCGCCTTACCTGATCTGGCCTACAGACTCTTAATCACCCTCAGGAATGGGCAATAAATGCTGGCCCAGCCAGGAAGGCCCACATCCCATGAATAAATAGAAAATAAAAAGTTGATAGGGAAACTCACTTGATAATCAAGCCGGACAAACTCCACTTTCATGTTTATCAGCCGCTCGAACAAAGAAACTTCCAGGTTGAAATCTTTCGCAAGTTCGTACACAGTTGCGCTTGGGCGGAGCTGAAATTAGAAAGCGATAACACAGTGAGGTTGCCAAGATCTTGGTAAGCTGGGACTGATTATCGGGTGAATTGGCACGAGCGACTTCTCCTTTGCCAATCTTCAAAACTGAACAGGAAATTAATTTAATCAGGGCACAGAGCGCCATTCAGGTTTGCCTCACTGAAGGTGAACAGGTACAAACTAGAACAAAAAAAAAAATCTGCATTACATGTTTCATGAATTCGGGGCACCCCAAAAGTATTCTACGGCTAATGAAGTACTTGTAAATCGTAGTCACTGTCATAGTGTGAAGAAATTTGGTAGCTAGTTAGAGCAAACTCCCAAATGACCAGATAATGTTTTTAGTGATGTTGGCTGTGGGATAAATACTGTGAAGGACACCGGAATAGATTCCTCTGCTCTTCTTTGAAGTAATACCATCTTTTACATCCAGTTGAGAAAGCAGATTGGACCATCATCTACCATCGCATCCGGAAGCCAGCACGTCCCACAGTGCAGCACTCCTTTTGTACCACACTGGAGAATTGGCCTTGAATATAGGCTCAAATCTCTGGCCTGGGATTTGAACCTCTAAATTTAGAACTCCTTGGGGAGCATGGTCCCAATGAACCAAGGATAATACCATGTCAATATAGTCAAACGTCTTCTTGCAGTAACTATACCTGTTGGAATACTTGAATCATCTGAGTGGCAGCGAAGGGAAAATTGGAAGGAATGGGAACACACTTCTGAATTGCTGCCCTTAAATTTATATGAAAATTCATAATTTGCTTAGGCAGAAACAACACAGATTTATGAAAAAGTAATGCTGTTTAACAAAGTACTTAGAGATTTTTGAGCATATAACTAGGAGGGTAGATAATAGGGAACCTGCGGATGTACTGTATTTGCACTTTCAAAAACTATTCTATAAGGTGCCACACATGACGTTATTAAACAAAATGAGACCTCATGGGGTTGGGACTAATGTATTGGCATGGATTGAGGTTGGAAAATAGCAGAGATGTAAATGGGTTACCAACTCTTTACCAAAATGAGCCCCATTCTGATTTTTCTGCAATAATTCTTACCTGTTGATGATCACCTATTAAAATGAGATGCTCGCAGGCTGAGCTAAGGGTGGTGATTATGTGAGCCTCTAGCACTTCAGCCGCCTCTTCTACAATCACAATCTTTGGCTGAATGTCCTGCAGGACAGTTCTATACTTTGCCGCACCTAAGGAAGATAATTGTGCACACACTTCAACATGTGTAATGAATAAACCTGCAACAGCAACTTATATGAACACAGCACCTTTAACAAAATAGAACACGCTTCACAGGAGACTGATAAAGCGCAACATGACAGAGCTACATAAAGAGATATTGAGCAGGTTTTTCGACCCCACCCCGTCCCTGCAGTGTGTTTTGTCAGGGTTGAGGTGGTCCTCCATTGGTCCATGGTGGGATCTTCTGATCCCACTGCTCTCAGAGTTTCCCATCGCTTGCTCTCTTCCTCCACATTGGGTACCTAGGGCGGAGGGTGGGGAGGTTGCCATCAGCATCACTCTCCAGAGAATCCCCCTCAATCAGGCCAAATAAAGCTTGGTCAAAGAGTAGTGTTTAAGGCGTGTCTTAAAAGGAAGAGGTAGCGAGGCGGTGAGGTGCCAGGATGATATTCAGAACTTGGGGTCCAAGCTACTGAAAGCTGTTAAAATTAAGAATGTTCAAGAGGCTGGAATTAGGGAAGCATACATATCTTGGGAAGGTGGTGGGACTGGAGAAGATTCAGAGATGGGGCAGGCAAAGTCATGGAGGGATTTGAAAACAAGGATGGGAGCTTTAAAAATCAAGATGTTGTCTGACGGGGAGCCAACAGAGGACGGCAAGTACAACTGAAAGGCACTTGATGTGAGTTAAGGCCCGCATGGGCAACAGATGTTTTGCGTGACTATAAACTTATAGAGGGTAGAGTATGGGAGAGCAGCTACGAGTACATTGGAATAGTCTAGTCTCGAGGTAACAAAGGGAAGAATGAGAGATTCAATCTCAGATGAGCTGAGGCAGGATTATGGAGATGGTCTTCGTGATGGCATAAAATGTCATAAGCTCATCTTGGAGTCAAATGTGGCACCAAAGTTGTGAGTGGACAGCTTTAGTCACAGACTTTTAATTTGATTTATTATTGTCATTTGTATTGGGATACAGTGAAAAATATTGTTTTTTGCGTGCTGTACAAAGTATACCGTACATGGAGAAGGAAAGGAGAGGGTGCACAATGTAATATCATAGTCATAGCTAGGGTGTAGAGAAAGATCAACTTAAATGAGGTAGGTCCATCCAGAAGTCTGATGGCAGCAGGGAAGAAGCTGTTCTTGAATCAGTTGGTGTATGATCTCAGACTGAGGATTGAAACAATGGTATCAGTTTTCCCAGTACTTAATTGAAGGAAATTTCTGCTCATCCAGTATTGGATGTCGGATAAGCAGTTTGATGGTTTAGCAACAGCGGAAGAGTTGAGAGAAGTGGTGATGAGGTAGCATTCAGGTACACTCTTGAAGCTCATATGGGAGTCAAAGTAAGTATGTTCATGTAACCTTGTGAAGTAATGCATAAGATACCATGTCAAAATAATTTGTTTATACATTTCAGAAAAAGTCTATTAATACATTGGAAAGCAAATTTCTGTCATTCTCTCCAATTCCTCCCTGTAGATTATAGTAAGAAATCTCACAACATTAGGTTATGAAGTCCAACAGATTGATCTGTTGGACGTTAACCTGGTGTTATGAGATTTCTTACTCTGCTTATCTGAGTCCAATGTTGGCATCTCCACATCATGTGTAGATTATTTCCTGGCTGTCTAAACCACTCCTACTTCAGTAAAGGTATTGCAGGAGAACTAAAGTGGGGAATTTTTGTACACACAATGCTTCAATGGAACAATTGGAATTTTATATAGGGTTGATGAAAGAAAATGAAATGCTGTTGAACTAGCTATCAGATATTAAAATATACAAGAATTATAGATTTGTTTTTCTTACTGTGCAAAGCAAATATCATAAATGGAATTTACATTTTCTGATTGTAGCATATGTAAGATTGGAAATGTGAGAAATAATATGCCGTAACTGTTAAAGTAAGAAGTCTCACAACACCAGGTTAAAGTTCAACAGGTTTGTTTGGTATCACAGGCTTTCGGAGTGCTGCTCCTTCATTGGGGTCACAGAGTGTTTAGCATTGCTGCTTCACAGTGCCAGGGATCCAGGTTCGACTCCCAGCTTGGGTCACTGTCTGTGTAGAGTTTGCACATTCTCCCCATGTCTGTGTGGGTTTCCTCCCACATTCAGAAAGAGGTGCTGGTTAGGTGCATTGACCCAAATAGACGCCACACTGCGATGACTAGGGGAATTTCACAGTAACTTCATTGCGGTGTTAATGCAAGTCTTACCTGTGACTAATAAATAAACATTTACTTTAGGTGAGTCACATTCGGAGCAGTGCTCCAAAAGCTCGTGATACCAAGTAAACCTGTTGGACTTTAACCTGGTGTTGCGAGACTTCTTACTGTGCCCACCCCGATCCAATGCCAGCATCTTCACATCATGGCTATCACTGTTAGAAGTAGCTGTGTATACCTGTTGTGGTCATCCCCATTATTTTAGATTGTCGAAGGACTATCATTTCCTCTTGATTTCTCAGCTCAACAAGACGGTTGACAATTCTCTGATATTGCTCCTCATATGTTAACATTTGACGCCTGCTTTCGACTTGGTACTTTGACAACCACAGCCTGCAATAAAAATCACCATATTACACCGGCACCTGGACAACTCATTGACAGACGGCAAAGTGGGATTAATGCTCCCGCCTGCCCCATTCCACCTTGCCCCAGAGCTGAAATCCAAGACTGGTGGGGAGGGGGGAGGGAGGGGAAATGGCAGAGCCATATGATTGAGAAGAAGGGTGCAGGGTGGAGATCCCACTGTCTGCCCAACTCTCTCTAATCAATTCGGAGATAGGCAGGCTTCTGGCCCAGACACTAATTGGGATGCTTAATTAGCCACATGATATTTATTTGCATTGATTATGCATCCCTTCATTATTTTAAACACATGAAAAGATCAGCCCATAAACCTTTGGAGTCATAACGGCACTTACTAGCTATCATTGGAATATCAGAAATAGGCCATTCAACCCTTGAGCCTCTCTACCATCCAACACAATCAGGGTCAATGGTTTACATCAACTTCACTCTCCTACACTATCCCCATATCATCAATTCCCTTAGCATCCACAAGCCTATTGATTTTTGTCTAGAACATACGTAACAACTGAGCACCAATGGAGTTATGAAAGGGCAATAATGGATTGGCTGTCTGTTATATGCAGCCCCTGATGTCGGTTCCAATACAGTGAATTGAACCAAATATTAAGCATTGTGTCAAATGGGCAGCAGATTTCATTCATGCCACCACCGCCGGAACTCTACTACCTTCCCTGTTGGCCTTTGGGCGGGAATTCCCAGCCTTGCCCGAGCGAGGCTATAAAATCCCATCTCACAACTTGGGTTTCTTCCCCAGTTCATGTTCCTGAAGTGGACCCAATACTGACTGATTTAAGAACCAGAAGGAATGAATTGCTAGAGACATTTTGGCATTATCTTTGTAATGAGAGGCTGGATATGATGCTCCCTGGCTGACAGAGTTGAAGCACAGGCCACTTGAAATCCAGTGGGCAGCTTTCCCTCTGCCTACCTGCCCGGCCCTGACCTCTATGTGTCAGGCCTGTCACCTGCCCTTGAATCTATTGAGGGCCTCATCCTACTACCACCAACATTCTGTCCACTACACAGGGTGTCCCACTCCACAAAGGAAACTAGCAGCTTTATTTATGTGGGCTGGTTTCAGGCAAGTGGCAGGGACCTCTTTAGGGGTCTTCTGGACCCACCAGAGGCACCGCTCCCCGAGGTCATTCTCACCTTGTTTCCACTCCCCCCGCCCCCCCCACCACCACCACCCCCACTCCCCAACTACTCCTCTTACAGAAATGCCAAACCCAGACTTAGCTGTGTTCCTCAGAGGCCTGCCAGAGGTACCAACAGTGGGCGCAATGCTGGCAGCTCTCCTAAGATAGGATATCCACCTGAGATTAGGGACAGAGGTCTCCCCTTAATGCAATTAATCCTACTCTCAGCATTAAACTGCTGCAGGATAGCCAAGGAGATCATGTGTGGGTTCCCCCGACCTTTTAGCTGGTGGGACAGGAACCAATGTAAATTCAATTTGGGGGTTATATGAAGACAAGTTACATCTTTCAAAGATTATTGCAAGGTACCATTTGCAATGAACCTCCTGTGAATTTTCCTTATTACAAGGAGCTCAGATATACATTTAGTACGTGCAGCACATGAGCCTGTTTTTGTGAATTGCTAGATTGTTTTCTGGTGCCACTACGTACAACCATGTTCCAACGTTTGTGCAGGCATGTTTGCAAGTAAGGCAAGACCACGATTACCATTAGTTACGTTCAAGAGGGTGGCACAGTGGCTAACTCTGCTATCTCACAGTGCCAAGGACCTGGATTCAATTCCGGCCTTGGGCAACTGTCTGTGTGCAGTTTGCACATTCTCCCTGTGTCTGCGTGGGTTTCCTCCGGGTTTCTCCCACAGTCCAAATATGCGTGGGTTAGGTTGATTGGCCATGCTCGAATGCACCTTAGTGTCAGGGAGATTAGCAGCATAAATACATGGGGTTACACAGACATGACCTGGGTGGGATTTTTGCTAGTATAGGCTCCTTGGGCTGAATGGCTTCTTTCTGCACTGTATGGTCTCTATGATTCTATGAAAAAGCACGAGCTACCAAGACAGTATAAAAGGCACGTGGAGAGGGGCAAAGGACAAAGTGACAGATTGTACAAACATTTCATTCCACCCACAATATACCAGCAACGTTGTTGAGATTATCAGGATGCATTAAATTTTCTTAGGAGGTTTTATTTTGACAGCAGCAGTTGGAGGAGTGAGTGGGTAGTGGCAGGGTAGAGGATACCAAAATGTTCTCTTTTGAAAATAAATATTTGATCTAAAAGGATACAATTTACAGATCACCCCAAGCACAATGAATTCTGAGTAAATGAGTGATTAAACCTGTATAGTTTCCAGCGATCGCGCAATGCGAGTTCCCAAACGTTATCTATGTTGTTGGCTTCATCTTCTGGCATGTGGTCAGTGCACTTCAGCTGTTTCTTCACCATTGCTCGCATCTTTTTCTTACTTTTCGTTACCTTCTATTGATAAAAACAGCAGAGAGACAGTCATTACAGTGAGAGCTAGTGATGAGGGGAAACCATGAAGTTCTTTAGTATTTTTCTCATCAAATTGAACCTAGAAAATTCATTGCATTTAGTCGTGCAATATGATGCTAGCACCCGCTTCAGAGCAGTTTTAACTGAAACACAACTATAATTCTGACTCTGTGCACATCTGGAACAGATTTTCCACTCCAGTTTGAACAAAGATCCCTGTTAAGCTTGAGAAGTTAGTGATAAGCCATTGTCCCACATGGAAATACACAGCCTTTTGCATGAAATAGGATACTCAATCCAACCAGTTGGTGTTGGTCTTTATTCTCCATGTGACCAATTAACACTAATCACATTTATTCACCCTGATCCCATTATCCTCCACCTCTCTCACCTTGACCCACTTGTCCAACCTACCACTGAATGTTGAAATGTTTCTGCCCCAAGCCCCAATCCTGGAAGTGAATTCCACAACCTTTCAATTTATATAGGATCATAGAACCCCAATGTGCAGAAGGTGGCCATTCAGCCCATCGAGCATACACCAGTAACAATCCCACCCAGGCTCTTTCCCCATAGCCCCATATATTTACCCTGCTCATCCCCCTGATACTAAGGGGCAATTTTTCATGGCCAATCAACCTAACCTGCGCATCTTTGGACTGTGGGAGGAAACTGGAGCACCTGGAGGAAATCCATGCAGATATGAGGAGAACGTGCAAACTCCACACAGACAGTCATCCATGGAATTGAACCTGGGTCCCTGATGTTGTAAGGCAGCAGTTTATTTAAAGTTAATTTTTATTACTGTCACAAGTAGGCTTACATTAACACGGCAATTAAGTTACTGCAAATGCCCCCTGGTCGCCACACCCACTGCACCACTGGTAAAGAAGTTTTCTATTCTGTTGGTTTGAAATCTCTTAACATTTAATCTTCTATCTATGGTCCCTAAACCTTGAGCCCTGAACAGCTGGGAACAGTGTGATTTTGTCTGCCCTGTTATATTTCAAACAGCATTAAAAAAGGTCAATGTTCACTGGAGTGCCTGTGATATTTAAAACTTTATAAACTTTTTGAAGGTTAAAACAATAGTTTCACAATCATTGCTGCTGAATGCTAGCTGGTGTAAATCCCAGATTTGGAGAGTGCCTCCTCAAAATATCTTTGAACTCCAAACCAGACTTCAATGCCTTGTATAGTGAGTTCATTCCCTTTTTAACGTGCAAATGCTGCAACAGTTTTATTCAATCATTCCTTATCTTTCTTTCTGAAGGAGATGTTCCATTTCTGGGAGAATCCAAAAGTAGGCGCTATAAATATATGTTACAGTGCACTCGGGGAGCTGTTGTGGCAACATGCATTTATTTACATGCATGCTATGATCTGGAGCTATGGATGGTGATGGAAGAGGCTCCCAAAAATCATTTCCATCACATGGCTAACCAGGAATTTCTCTCACTCTTAATGTGCTACTTGAGTGTCTTGGAAGGACTGAAACTCAACCCGATGTATGAATGCAACTTCGTTGGCCATCAATCCTGGGGTGGGACTTGAACCAGGGCTTGATGGCCAAGGAAGTTGTATTCTGGCTTAGAAGCAGCTGGATGTTACCCATTGTGCTACAAGACCTGCCAAACATAAGATACTCACTTCTAAATTCAATAGGCACTCAGGAGAAATTTGTTTACCCAGACCCTGGTTAGAATATGGAACTCACTACCACCGAGAGGAAATTAGGGTGATTAGCATCCTGGATGTGTTTAAGGGGAAGCGAGGTGAGTACATGACGAAGAAAGAAATATCTTGATAGTGAGGTGAAGAGGGATGGAAGGAGGTGGATGAGCAACATAAATACTGGCGTAGATCAGTTGAGCTCAATGGCCTGCTTCTGTCACGTACATTTTATGTATGGTGACCAACTGTGTTGAAAGTTGGTTCCATTCTGTGCAGCTGAGCCTGTTGCAGCAAGTTTTCCATTCGTAATGCAGCCATGTTGCATTTTCAATGAAACAGATTCCGAGGAAAATTCTGCCAGCTGGCTATTCCTCTGCAATAATTGGCTAAGATTCTCTTCCCAACAAACCTCTGACCTTCTAACATGATTTGAACACTGACTTGCTTTTTGGGCCGGGGCTCATTCACATAACGGAGTGAAAGCACAGCAAGGGCTCATATAGGGACCACGTTAACCCACGGCAGGATGGAAAGAGATGGAAGCATCATAAAGCACCCTAAAAATACAACACAGCTGAGTTCTGTGCTGCAGCTTCAGGCAAGAATAGGAATGGAGGGTGAAAGAGAAACTACAGTCACCCAAACCGACATTGAACTCGAGTCCCTGGCGCTGAGAGGCAGCAATGCAAACCACTGTGCTGCACAATACTCCCAATGCTTCTTGGGTTAGCCCAAGGAGGCAACCAAACAACATGTTGACATTGTCCCAACTTCCCAACCCTAACTGAAGCCTGAATTACATCTTTAACAGCATGGACAATCCAAAATTCCACCAATTAGGAGGCAAGGGCAGCAGGTCCATAGTAACCCAATAATCCCCAAGTTCCCCTCTAAATTGTACACCATCCTGGCTCGAATAAGTATCACCAGTTCTTTACATGATATGGTCAAAATGCTGGTGGTCCTTGCTGGACTGTGTTGTGGCTGTTCCTGCCCCATATGGGCCACAGCAGTTCAAGAAGCAAAGCTCCAGCATGAACTGCGGCAGTGCTACATTGTCCAAGTACAGCCACTCAGCTTAGAGGCCCCTGTCTGATCACACGACACCATTTAAGAAAAGCAGGGGAGCTTGGCACTGTGCTAGCCAATGAGTATCCCTCAATCAACATGACTGAAACAAATTATTGGCTTTTCTGGGCCTTACTTTGCTAAATTTGGCTGCCATGTTTCCCACAGAGTAACAGAGATTTCAACACAATTCTTCATTAGCTGTAAAATTCTATAGAACATCTAGAGGTCATGATGGGGCATGGGTTAGCACTGCTGCCTCACAGCGCCAGGGGCCTGGTTCAATTCCCGGCGTGGGTCACTGTCAGTGTAGAGTTTGCATATTCTCCCCGTGTCTGCATGGGTTTCCTCTGGGTGCTCTGGTTTCCTCTTGCAGTCCAAAGACATAAGAACATAAGAAATAGGAGCAGGAGTAGGCCATCTGGCCCCTACAGCCTGCCCCGCCATTCAATAAGATCATGGCTGATCTGTCGTGGCTCAGTTCCACCTTCCCGCCCTCTCCCCATAACCCTTAATCCCCTCTCTTACCAAAAACCCATCAACACGCGTCTTAAAAATATTTAGCGAGGCAGCCTCCACCACTTCAACGGGCAGAGAATTCCAGAGATTCACCACCCTTTGAGTGAAGAAGTTCTTCCTCAACTCCGTTCTAAACTGCCCCCCCTTTATCTTGAGGCTGTGCCCCCTAGTCCTACTGTCCTTTCTGAGCGGGAAGAGTCTCTCCACCTCTATCCTATCCATCCCATTCATCATCTTATACGTTGGTTAAGTGGATTAACCATGTTAAATTGCCCCTTAGTGTCGCGGGATGTGCAGGTTAGATGGATTAGCCATGGTGGGGTTATGGTAACAGGGCTGAGCCTGGGTGAGACGTTCGTTTGGAGAATCAGTGCAAACTTGATGGGCTGAATGGCCTCCTTCTGCATTGTAGGGATTCTATATTGTATAAATACAAGTTATTCCTTTTCTTCTGGAGGGGGAGAACTATGATTGAGCAATAAATGGCCTTTGTCAATAGTATCCGCAGCCCAGAAATAAACTTTTTAAAAAATTACCTTCCATTCAGCATCACCACCCTCCTCCTCCTCCTCACTGCCAGCTTGCGATTTGGCAGTGCCTTCATCGTCATCAGACTGAAAGGCCAGAAACTTTTGCCGGATTGCAGCCAGGCGGGCAGTTGCACTCTTCACTTGTTTCTGAAGGTTATCATCCCCGATCATCCTCTCCGCTTGCAACAGCTCAACTTCCTCAGTCACATGAATCAGTTCATTTTCATCCTCCGTTTGCTCTTCCTCATCAGACAGATCGCTGGTGCTTGCTGAAAGAAATCAGGAAGTAGAATCCTTACAGTGCAAAAGGCAGCCATTTGGCCCATCGAACCAACAATCCCACCCAGGCCCTAGCCCCATAACACCCTCTGCTAGTCCCCGTTAAGGTGCAATTTAGGCATGTCCAATCAACCTAACCCGCACATCTCTGGAGTGTATTTCTTGATTATGAAGCAAAACAATGCAGAAACTAAAATGAAAAATCTTTTGCTTTTTGCTATTGATGGGGACCAACGATAAGTTGACATTAATCAGGATGTGATAAACATTCCTTGATACAGTCACCCAGAAACTATGCATCGAATTTATTTAGATCTTGATCTAGAGGGCACAGCCTCAAAATAAGGGGGGGGGGGTGGTTGCAGTTTAGAACAGAGTTGAGGAGGAACTTCTTATCTCAGAGGGTGGTGAATCTCTGGAATTCTCCGCCCATTGAAGTGGTGGAGGCTACCTTGTTGAATATGTTTAAGTCACGGGTAGATTGATTTCTGATCAATAAGGGAATTAAGCGTTATGGGGAGAGGGCGGGAAAGTGGAACTAATCCACTTCAGATCAGCCATGATCTTATTGAATGGCTGGGCAGACTCGAAGGGCTAGATGGCCTACTCCTGCTCCTATTTCTTATGTTCTTGATGTGAATTAAGATTTTGGTAGAATTAGAATTTTCTACATTACCTGTGTTGCCCTCTGTGACGACTGACTCCGTCTCCTCCATGTCCTCCTCCGCGGTTTGTTCTTTAGATGTCAAGTAAGATCTGGGTGCAGATGTTAATTTTGATTCTTCCAGTGTGGCCAACTGGCCAGTGGCAGTATCTTCAGCGGCCAACTTAAAATGTAAAGAAAACACAATTTGTGAACAACCATTTGGAATAATTCAGATTATGGATTGGTAAATGTTGTAATCAAGGCTGAAGTAATTCTTTATGCCATTACTGCTCCAATTTGTATTGGAAATGTGCTAGGTTCCTGAAACACTGATAACAAGGACTTCTCACAGAGTAGTTTATTCACTGGCAGAGCAGCTATGTCATGTTTATACTCTCCTGCACTCAGGAGAGAACTCCTGTGCTCCTTTCACATGACCCTTTTTGTAGTCACGTCATCACATCTTCAGGTGACCACTTGGGTCTGCAGACATAGCACCAGCTATCAGCCTAAGATCGTTTTTGGAAGCACTGTGCTCTAGAATAAGCTGATACAAATTTAATCAATGATACAGGGTAGTTCTCCCCAGCCAATACTGACCTCTGAACCAGCACTTAAAAAAAATTAGCATGATTAGACTGCTATTTGTGGATTTTGTTGTGTTGCCATGTCTAATACCAGGTCAGGAAGGATCCAGGGTGAAGAGCAATTTCACTCCATTACAATCTTAACCCCAAAGGTACATTTCCATTCTCCACATCAGTTACTCTCTTGTCCCTGAAAGGAGCTATTGATTTGTTGAGATAGTGTGGGACTGTGCCAGTCAGGGACAAGGGAAATGTTTCATCTGACATGTCTGTTTAACTGTAGCAAAATTGAAGCCTTTTGGTCCATGGTGAATTACTATTGGATTATACCTTGCTGGTTATGCAGCATATCTACAGTTAGAATAGTTACTGCTGTTTGTTTCTCTCAGCAACACAATGACATACACACCCAGACTGATAATTTATTGCCCCTCAAGGCAAGGCAAAGAAGATCAAAGTTCAGGAAGGTCGGGATATGCACCCTGTTTTCTGAATAGAGAGTCTCTCTGATCAAAGTCTCCAAAA
The DNA here is from genome assembly GCF_965287045.1 of Carcharhinus amblyrhynchos. NCBI lineage: Eukaryota > Metazoa > Chordata > Chondrichthyes > Carcharhiniformes > Carcharhinidae > Carcharhinus > Carcharhinus amblyrhynchos. Next base: position 20,214,841 of record NC_137325.1, on the reverse strand, counting down.
ATGACCATGGCTTGGAGGACTGTGTGCAGAGTCTGCATGTTCTCCCCATGTCTACATGGGTTTCCTCTAGCTGCTCTTGTTTCCTTCCACAGTCCATTGGCCATGCTAAATTCTCCCTCAGTGTACCCAAACAGGCGCCAAAGTGTGGTGACTGGAGGATTTTCACAGTAACTTCACTGCAGTGTTAACTTAAGTTTATTTATTAGTGTCACAAGTAGGCTTAGCTTTGAACTTTGGAACAGGTTATTCAACTCAAATACAAGCATGCCATGGGGTTATTGGCAATTATGCAGGAAAACTGATGCACTCTCAATAATATAAAAGCAAAATACTATGGATGCTGGGATCTAAGTGCTGGAAAATCTCAGTAGCTCTGCTGAAGGCTCATCCAGACTCAAAACATTGGCTCTATTCTCTCTCCACAGATGCTAATCAGACCCACTGAGATTTTCCAGCATTTTCTGTTTTTGTTGCACGCCGTCAATGTTTGCACTGTCTAATGTAAATAAGAGAAATGCAGTTTTGGATTGCTTTCATTCTTGGATGTTTTCAAATAAATCTGAAGTGTTAATCAGGCTGTACTGCTTCTAGACAATACACGGGCTAGCCCAAGAGCCCAATGCTTAGTAATAAACTACATAAAAAGTAGGCAATCCCTTTACCAATTATGGTGAATGCAGAAGAGGTTTTGTCCTTTGTCATTGAGGGCAGTAGTAATAAAATAAGAAAATTCTGGAAAAGCTCAGTAGTCTGGCAGCATTGGTAGCCGGAATTCTCCCACCATGGAATCGGAGCGGGTGATGGACCAACAATGTAAAACTCCATTGACCTCAGGTGGGAATTTCTGGTCTCACCCGAGCAAGGCCATGAAATCCCACCAGTGTTACGAGTCCTGTATGACCCCTGCTGGGCCAAACATCCTCTAAAGTTTCCCCCTACCTTGAGCTCTCATCTTGCTCTAGTTAATCTTATTTCCCCTCATGCCCTCTGTAAACTCAAATTGCCCACTATCCCATCTCCTGCTGCCTTTATTCTATATCCACACAAAATCCTGACCATTCAACTGCCTCTATTGAACTGTATGGTAGCTGATATTGTCAACGGGTTTCTCACTTCAGGTGCCAAACTCTTTTCTTTAACTCTATCATCACCTCCAAAACCAACACTTGAAATCCACCATTCACCACGAGTGCAAATCCCAAGAAGGACGCAAGCCTGATTTGCATGAATTAACATTAAAGTAGCAAGCTTGCCGCCACTACTTCTACCCTCAGCGAAAGGTCCCAGCCAGCTGTGTGACATGATGCCATTGTTCGAGACTGGTTTTCAAAAACAAAAACCAGTCAAGGTGACTATACCGGGGGTGAACGGTTAAATATGGTCTCCGAGTTTTGCCGGACATTGCTTCTGGCACACTGGTAGTACCCCCTGCCAGTGACAGAGGGCAGTGCCAGGAGGAGCTCCATTGCAGGTGTTTTTCCTTATCACTAGGGGAGGGGTGAGATTGCTCTTCTAATTGTGGTGGTACAGGAATGAAGAGAGTTTCCCTCCTCCATTTGGGCGGGGGGTGCAGTGGAAGGGGTCCTTTAGTTAAGAAGGCCCACCAACATCTCTACTTTCTCAGAAGACTAAGGAAATTTGGCATGTCAGCTACAACTCTCACCAACTTTGACAGATGCACCATAGAAAACATTCTTTCTGGTTGTATCACAGCTTAGTATAGCTCCTGCTCTGTCCAAGACCACAAGAAACTAGAAAGGATCATGAATGAAGCCCTGTCCATCAGTCAATCCAGCCTCTCGTCCATCAACACTGTCTACACTTCCTGCTGCTTCGGAAAAGCAGTCAGCATAATCAATGACCCCAACACACTCTCTTCCACCTTCTTCCATCAGGAATAGGATACAAAACTCTGAGATCATGTACCAACCAACTCAAAAGCAGCTTCTTCCCTACTGCCTTCAGGCTTTTGAATGGATCTACCTCGCATTAAGTTGGTCTTTTTCTACACCCTAGCTATGACAGTAACATTACATTCTGCACTGTCTCCTTTTCTTCCCTATATACGGTATGCTTTGTCTGTATAGCATGCTAAAAATACAATAATAATTGAAATCAAAAATTGGAAATCTGGGTATCCTTTAAAGATGAGCTAGAAGAAGCTGGAAAGGACAGGAAATGAGGGGAGCAGATTTCCTAAAGGGAAGTCCCAAAAACTAGCGATTAGGGGCAAAAACAAAAGTGTCTGGGAAGTTAGCTAAAGGAACAAAGAACAAAAAGTCAAACAAGGTTGGTGAAATAAAAAGCAGAGGATGTGCTTGGAGTTAAAGAGAGCTTTAAAGATTTAAAGTCAGCTGAGCGAGAAGCCTGATGTCCAAGGTAAATCAAAGGTTTGGTGGCACCTTACCACAGCCTGTGAAGCGATGGTATTCTGTTGGACTGGCTGGATACCTGAGAGATTTGGCAAGTGACAATCCAAGGCAATGAAACACTAAGAGAGGTTGAAATCCTGGAGGTGGATCCTTGGTGAAAACATCAGAGAGAAAGCTTTGTTTGGAGGAAAATTCCAAGCATGTTCTTCAAGAATGGAGTTTGGAAACAATTACATGGAACTCAGGAGTTCCAATGAGACCAGTTGGCTCACAATGTGAGAAGTATCTGGTGGGGGCGAGGGTGTTGATGAGAAATCCACAGAGATTGTTCGGAGTGGCATCTGTCACTTGGTTTCAGAGAGTGGTGTGTCTGACCCTTGTAAACCACTGGGCCTACATGGGCTATGTACTTACTGAGAAAATTAGAGTATAAGGTAGATCTTGTAACTTGCATTATCTCTACGAATTTGGTGTGCAGCTGCAAAGATATAGGTGGGATGAAGGAGTTGTGTATTATATTGAACCTTTTTAATAAATGTTTTATTATTTTGTTGAAGTTAATTGGCAGTCTTGTGACTCTGTTCATCTACGTTTTTAAATAAAAGTTACGATCCAGAGAGCCAATGTTCCACTCTGGGGCTTGGCTACCCAGTATTAACACCAGCTGGGATCATTACAACTACCTTAGTGAATAACTGACTGCATTACAGTTTTTCTATATTTTGTGGACCAATTCAGTATCCATTGGCCTTATTTTAGACATGGGCCTCTTGAACTCTTAGGAACTATAAACTACCTAAAGTAGAGCCTACAACATTCTCATTAAACTAGAATTCCTGATTCTCCAAATGCTTCTTGCACAGCCAAGTGGTAATTTGGAATTTTCTTCCACTCCTCTTCCCCCTCTCCCCCATTACAGTAACTTGAAGTCTAAATTATATCTTTAACAATATTTCCCAAACCAATGAACTTCACCACCTTGGAGGGAAGGGCCACTGCCTTGAAGCAATATCATGATCTACAATTTCCCTTCCATTTGGGCATGGCTATGTAACACTATTTCTTTCTCATAATGGAGTCCGAATCCTGGAGCTCCCTCACTAGCATAACTGTAGAAGTACATTCACCGCACGGACTGCAACAGTTAAAGAAGGCAGTTCACCACACTTATCTGAAGGTACTCACTACGGCTCAGTGCTCTCACCTCCGAGCACAAACGTTGTAACTCCACGTGCTTGAGCACTAAACCAAAGCTGACACTCCATTGCAGTCCTGAGGGAGTGCTGCACTGACAAAATGCTGCCTTTCAGTTGAGACAGTAATTCATTGTCCCATTTTCCCTTCCAAATGGATATAAAGGAAGATCCCATGGTCCTATTTTGAAGAAAAGCAGGGGAATTCTCCCCAGTCTCACAGTAGTGGCTTAGCTAACATCACTTAAACAAATGATCTGGTCCTTATCACATTGCTGTTATGGGGATTTGCTGTGCAGGAGTTGGTTGTGTATATATCCTTCATTACAACAGTGACTACGTTTGATAAAAAAGTGCTATAGACATCCTGAGATCATGAAAGGCACCATCTAGATGCAAGTAGGGGAGGCGATGGCCATTTGGTATTATCGCCAGTTTATTAATCTAGAAAGTCCAGTTAATGTTCTGGGGATCCAGTTTAAACCTTGCCACAGCTGATGGTGGAATTTGAATCCAATAATATCTGAAATTAGGAATCTACTGATGACCACGAAACCATTGTTGATTGTCAGAAAAAAACATCTGGGTCACTAATGTCCTTTAGGGAAGGAAATCTGCTGTCCTTACCTGTCTGGCCTACATGTAACTCCAGAGCCACAGCAATGTGGTTGACTCTCAACTGCCCTCCGGCAACTAGGGGTGAGCAGTAAATGCTGGCCACCCAGTGACGCCCATGTCCCATAAATGAATTTTTTAAAAAGTTCTTCCGTTCTTTCAAGGGCAACTATGGCTGGGCAATAAATGTTAGCAATGTTAACAATGCGAGAATTAATTTTTAGAAAGTACCTTCCAATCATCTTCGTCCTCACTCTCAGCTTGACATCTGGAACGGTATAAAGTCCCTTTGAGATCGAAGTCATGAAGTCGTCCCTGGCTTGCGGCCGTGTGGACAGTCACGTTCTGAACTTGCTTCTGACAGTCGTGACCTCCAATCAGCCCCTGTGCTTGCAGCAACTCCGCCTCATCGGCCAGTTCAATTCGATCACCATCTTCCACCTCTGGCTCCTCTTCGTCTGTCAGCCCAGCGGCGCTTCCTAAAAGAGGGACATCAGCACCGAGCAGGTAATTTCTCCCGTCATTCAGAAGCAAAACGCGGTAGAAAATGTGGGAAGAAAATTAAGAGGCTTTTTTTAAAGGAATTAGTAACAGTGAACCGACAGAAAACGCTGGACACGCCCAGCAGGCCTGGCAGCGTCTGCGGAGATTGAAACAGAGTTAATGGCGGCGGAATCTTTCCATGTCCCTGTGGGCGGGATCGCTGGCAGGTGGGGCTGGAGAATTCACCAGGGAGGTATAAAAGTGGGGTTCACGTCAGCTTGGAATGGCAATGGGATCTTCTGATACGGCCCGCCATGGCAGATTGGGAATCCCAATGGAGGCGGACAGGAAATGGATTTAGATCCCGCTAACGCAGCTGAAGGCCTATCTGGAATCGTCCCGTCCCGCCCCGCCCATGCCCGATTCTCCATGATGTCAGTGGGAAATGACACCAGTCAGAGCACGCCTGTACAAGCGCGGCACGGGGTCGGGATTTACCTGAAAAAAAAAGGGCTGGGGCTGCCCCTGGAGTTTGGGATGGAGGCTGCCAGTTACCCCGGAACACCCCGGGAGGGGGAGGGGGAAGCTCCTCTCAGGATCTTCCGGCTTCAGTGTCTTCGGGGAAGCCCATCTTCCAGTCTCAGAGTGTTCCTGGAAATTCATCTTCCAGGAACACTGGATCAGTGAAGTTGGCTGCCTTTTAGATATGGTGCCTGGATAGGACAGAGGGGAATGTGCCATTCAGCCCGCCCCGCCATGGAAGACATTGCTGTTGCGTACGTGCAATTGTTTGTGACTGATTTGACAACAAGGAAAATGGATTTCTGAGGTGCCACACCATAGATTACTTAAACTGACCAATGTAGCTTTATTTACAAGATGTCGACTGAAGTCTAATATGGAAGAGAGATAAAAGCCTGTGAATGCCTCTGTTGACATCACAGCACGTCATGTGACTAATCACTCAGCGATGCATCGCTTCACAATACATAACAGCTGCATAATTAATGATGGCGGGGATGGAAGATACCGAGAGATACCCATCAGCCTCCACAGCAGGGAATACTCCCCGTCACCACCATGGGGGTTATTCCCAGATCAGAGAGTTCCCCTCATCATTCCTGGTGGTGACCTTTAAGCGGCACTGTTTTTATTTCAGTTGGTGCTGTTGATGAGAGAGGTCAGCAGGAGGGGTTGAGTGCGGATCTCTGGATGCAGCAAGGGCAGTGGTTCAAGGAGCGCTGGATATCTCAAAGATATCTGTAACCGTTGGATGCGGAAAACGAAAGGTTAAATTTCAATTGGATCCTCGTGGGAAAGTCGGAGACAGTCCGTGAGGAAGGAAATTTTCACATTTGAAACCTGATCAAACACAAGGGAAGCAGGAAGCCATGAATGTGGAAAAGGCAAAACAGACAAATGGAGACCCCATCAGAAAGAAGAACAGAACATCTTCAAGGTCAGCATTCCTGGACATTAGGCGGCAGGGAATTAAAGACTAATCCAAAAACAACATACCACAAATGCTAGAGGCCTGAAATAAAAGCAGCAATGATGGAAATAATCCACAGGTCTGGCAGCAATGGCAGAAAGAGAAGTAGAGTTAGGGAGCTGAATAATACAGGGATGACAGGGTTAAGTGGGGGGTGGCTGGTGAAGAGTGTGGAAGGCATGCCTATCCCAACCCCCAGAAACCATGTTGACATGACAGCAATTAATGAGAGCTGAGTGGGACAACAGGAGAAGCAAGGCCTATAAACCCTGGAGCTGATAATCCAGGGTCTTGAGCCGGGAGGATTATGGTGGAGTGTTTAAGGGAGGGAGTGGGTAGGAAGGAAGGAGCAATGCAATCTAAGAGGGACTGCCCCAGCTTTGACAAAGGACAGTTCCTCAGGAATGACCCCCCACCACCCCCCCCCCCCCAACTTCTTCCTGGCCTTGAAGCATTTGACTCAAAAAGGGAAAAAAAAACAGGTTTCTCACTCCCGCCCAAGCCAAAAGTTTAATGACATGGATAACGTATCATCAGAGTCAACTGACTTGATAACAAGCATGTTTGACTCTAGATTATTCATTTAAATAGGATGGGTGGGGCTGTTGATTTTGGTCCCTCCCCCCCATATACAGGCGAGAACTCAGGGATAGGCAGGGAGGTGGTGGGATTTGCACCTGCCCAATTTTATGAGATCCACCCGCAGTTGAAACACACCCACACTGGCCACATCAAACTCAGTCCAATATTTCAGCTCATGACATTTCATCAGAATGGAGTTGATGGTTTGATATGTAGCTGTTTATACAGTTTAAAGAAATGCAAAGATGCATTGAGCTGCCTATAATGAACATTCTTTAATAAAATAACCCAGAAACTATTATATTCACTTCATTTTTTTTTTAAACGGAGGAAAGAATTGGGATTTTCTATTACCTGTGTCTCCCTCCGTGTCATCTGAACCTGTTTCCTCCAGGTCATCTTTTGCACCATCGTCTGCTGTCATCGATTCAGATGGGAAATAACATCTGAATGCAGATGTTATTCCTAACCATTCCAGTATGACGGATTTGCGAGATCGCTGACCTTCAAAGGGCACCTTAAAGTGTAAAGAATCCCAACTTGTTAACAATTATTTTGACCACACCTAGAAATAATCCAGATCATATTATTGATTGGTACAAGTGTTAACCAACTTGTGCTTGAATTAAGGGCGGCACGGTGGCACAGTGGTTAGCACTGCTGCCCCACAGCACCAGGGACTCAGCTTGGGTCACTGTCTGTCTGGAGTTTGCACATTCTTCCAGTATCTGCACGGGTTTCCTTCAGGTGCTCTGGTTTCCTCCCACAGTCCAACGATGGGCGGGTTAGGTGGATTGGCTGTGCTGAATTGCCTCTTAGTGTCAGTGGGGCTAGCTAGGGTAAATGCATGGAGTTATGGGGATAGAGCTTGGGTGGGATTGTTGTTGGTGCAGACTCAATGGGCCAAATGGCCTCCTTCTGCATTGTAGGATTCTATGAGCCTATTATTCTATGATTTGAATCGTTTGCTCCATTACTGCTCTCAGCTATATGGCAACGGATACCAGCCCAAAGTAAATTTTGGAATGTCACTTTGGACCCTGGATTGAGAAAGTGCAAACTTGATCACCAACACACTATCTGTGTGGAGTTCCAGGTATTGGCACCAGCTATTGTTCCAACGGACAAAGTCTATTTAACTGTAGCCAAAAAATTGAAGCGATATTTGTCCATGATGGATTATTTGTCAGATTCTTTCTTGCTGGTTATACAGCGTGTTAGATAAACGATTATTATTGCTGGCTGTTTCTGATGGAAGCATTGGAACACACACCTTTTACGTGTGGACTGCTTATACATTCCGCCCTCAGGACAGGGCAAAGACGATGCCAAGTCCAAGTCAGTCTGGACATGCATGGGGTTCATTTATGACATCTGACCTTAGATGAAGGCCAGTCAGGTTTGTTAATTCAAATGGAAGCATGTCATTGACCTATTTGTATTCACGAATCTAGTGAGTGGATGGACTATCTAATATTAATAAGAGAAATGCAAACTTTAGCTCCTTGCATTCTAGAATATCTCCAAAGAAGTCTGGTATATTATTCAGTATTTCTATAACCAGGCAGCATGTTCATGTGGCCATAGGGCTAACCAGAGGACTCTGGTTCCTAAAAGCCACATAACTTGAAGTTTAGTTTATTTATTAGCATCACAAGTTACTGTGAAAGCCTCTCAGTCGACATACTCTGCCGCCTGTTCGGGTGCTGTGAGGGAGAATTTAGCATGGCCAATGCACCTAACCAGCATGTGGAACACTGCTGACTCACAGTGCCAGGGATCCAGGTTCAATTCCAGCCTCGGGTGACCGTGTGGAGTTTGCACATTCTCCCCACTCCAAACATGTATAGCCCCTTAGTGCCAGGGGATTTGCAGGGTAAACACGTGGGGTTATAGGGATAGGGCTGGGGTAGGATTGTTGTTGGTGCAGGCTCGATGGGCCAGGGGCCTCCTCCCGCACCGTAGGGAGTCGATGTTAGCAACCCTGTTTCAAGCATCAGCTTAAAATTGAGAGGTAACGCAACACATTGCTTCTGACATTGAGGAGGTTAGTGAAGTTTATTAATAATGAAAATAACTGCTTCTAACTTATCCTAACTTGCACCGAGTTCCCATCACCTCTGACCTACATCAGCTTCTGGTCCACTAACTGAATCTTTGAATTCTTATGCTGGTGTTAAAATGGCATTACCACTCCACTTATCTGTAACCTCCTCAAACCCAAACAATCCTTTCCGCCACCTCGGGCCTCTTATGTAACCCTATTCCTTTTGGCTCATCATCACTGGCCGTGCTGTCAGCTGACCCGCTCCCAAGGTCTGGAATTCCCTCCTTAAACCGATCCATCTCTTTCTCTCTCTCTTCTCTGCTTTAAGACGTTCTCCACGGCTTACCTCTTCTGCCAAGTTTGTTGCCACCAAGTTTGTTGCCACCAAGCCTAATATCTCCTTTTACTGATTCAGTGTCAAATTTAGTCAGATGATGCTTCTGTAAAGACCTTTGCATTGTTTTACTTTGCTAAAGTTCAATGCTGAATTCAAGTTGTACCAATGGTGTCTGTGTTTATTCAAATTTCAAAGCTAACTGTTGGTTTATACCCTGGATAACAGTATACTCATCCATCTACTGGAGGCATAATTATGTGGCAGCATGCGATATATTCTAGCAAGTCACAGTGCAGGGACACCCTTCCATATGCAACTCCAGGATCTCACCACATCCAGCTACTTTGTAGGAGATTTATCTGCAAGCGCACGCTTTGGCAATTACATTGCTATGCTAATTGCTTTATTAAAGACAGGGAGTGTCAGTTACTGCCTTAACCCACAAAAAAGTATAAATAGACACAACCGGAATAGTTGCAGTGAGGGAATGGTAAGGAGTTTGCATCTCTGCCAAGCTGGATGTTGAATAAACTTGCTGAAGTAAAAGACAAGTTGCTCTATTATTCCTCCATTACATACTAACATTTAATATTAACACAAGGTGCACTTATGGGAATGAACAGGAATGCTGAACCCCCGGAAATATATCACCACAAAATTATGATACAAACAAAATAAATAATGAGGGGCATTGATAACTTAGACAGGAATAACTTTTTCCTCTTGGTAGAGGGATCAATGATCAGGGGCATAGATTTAAGGTAAGTTGGAGGAGGATGTGAGGAAAAACTTTTTCATCCAAAGGGTGCTGGGAGTCTGGATCTCACCTGCCCAAAAGGCTGGTGGAGGCAGAGACATTCATATAATATCTAAGACGTATTAAGATGTGCATGTGCGATGCCAAGGCATACAAGACCGCGTACTGGAAAATGGGGTTAGAAATAGTTAGGTCGTTGTTTTTGACCAGTGCAGACGTGATGGGCCAAAGGGTATTTTTCTGTGCTGTATACCTCTATGACTATGACCAGCTTCAAAAGATTGCATCTTGATAGAAATCCATAAACTTTGCCAATGAATACTGGATAACGCAAGGGAGAATTAGCTTTCAGATGCATTATGATGTACTGTTATAGAGCTCCTCCTCCACTCTTGGCTGGATACTTGGATGAGGAAGAGGGGGGAATCTGACACGGACTGCTGAGAAAGAGTGGGCAGGAGGGATGGAACAATCTCAGGCATTGAGAGGAAAAGAAGGGACCAGTAGCAGACACACAACCAGTTATATTCCTCCACATGATAACCAGCCAAGATGCATTGACATGAGTTTTCTGTTTGTACACACACATGCAAGTCTAGAAAGTTAACATTCCCACCTGCAGACTCCTCAAGTGTTTGGGAGCAATGTGTTTTGATAAAGTATACATCTGAAGTACACCACTGTCACTTGCTTCCAATGACGCAGCAAGCGTTTCAATTGTTCTCTGGATCTCTTCCCTTTCATTAATCAGCTGTGGGAATACAATAAGGCATCACAACTCTGAGATAAGTGAGGAAAGCTCACTCCCTTGCATCATCCCCCCCAGTGACGTTAATACTATTCTGCAAGCCAAAATGATCACAGTGGAATAGTTAACAGGGGATTTCATAGAAGTATTCAAAATTATGGTGGCTCTTTATAGAGTCAGTATGGAAAAATAAGGAGTCACAGAGGACAGAGATTTAGGACAATCGGCATAAGAACCAGAGGGAGGAATGATGTTTTTTAATTCGGTGAGTAGTTTTGATCTCGAATAAATGTCTAAAGAGGCTGGAAGCAGGTTCAATAGCAACCTTCAAGAGGGAATTGAGTAATAGGTGGGAGGAAAGGGTGGGGGTGTCCTGTAGGTGAGAGGGAGGGATGAGAAAGCAAGAGAAAGGGAAGTGCAGGACATGGTGGATGAGGGAGATAAATAGTGGAAGGAGAGATGAGTAATGGTGGCAGAGAGAGAGAGGGAGGGGAGGGTGAATGATGGCGGTAAGGAAGAGTGGCAAACAAGAGGGAGGAATGCAAAAGTGAGCAGAGGGAAGAGTGAGGAATATTTGGAGGACAGGTGAGATTAGTGGAGGGACAAAAAGACATGGAGGAGGAGAATGAGGGGTGGGAAGAGGAGGAAGAGGAAGAAGGGAGGGAAGGGAAAGAACTTGATGAAAGTCTTCCTTTCATTCAAAATGGAGCAGATGCCTTTCAAAACTAAGTGAATTACTCACGTTTTCTTACACTGCATATTGAAGGTCAGCGCCGCAGTGTACTGTATGGTTAACATAAAGGTACCCATGATACCACGGACAGATTGATTCTAAGTGTCCAGCTAACGTGACAATGGGAGAGTTTCTGATCCGAACTCTGGGCGGATTTTCATGCCCAAACTTATGCACTGAAAAAATAATCTAGACCGTTTTTAGCTGCTGCAGGTAATGAGCTGGACTTAATTTGCCAACCAGCTTATAGAGGGTGCTACTGTGCATGGGCAGACTTCTGATTCTGCACATGCTCAGTAGCAACTGCCAGGGTCTGAGGCAGAGATCTGGTGCAGTGGTTAGCACTGCTGCCTCACAGCACCAGAGGCACAGGTTCGATTCCCAGCTTGGGTAACAGTCTGTGTGGAGCTTGCACATTCTCCCCATGTCTGCGTGAGTTTCCTCTGGGTGCTCTGGTTTCCTCCCACAGTCCAAAGGTGTGCAGGTTAGGTTGACTGGCCATACTAAATTGCCCCTTACTGTCAGGGGGACCAGCAGGGTAAATATGTGGGGTTACGGAGATAAAGCCTGGATGGGACTATTGTCAGTGCAGACTCAATGGGCTGAATGGCCTCCTTCTGTACTGCAGGGATTCTATGATTCTTCTACCTCATTGTTGTTTGTGGGTCCTTATGCACCTGTCGGGTGCACCTACATTTCAAACTGTCAACCATTCAAAAGTACTGCTTTGGCTGTAACATATTCTGGGAGATCCTGAGGTTTTCAGAGGCATTGTCAGAAATCGCATTTATACTCTATTCAATCAAAGTCTGTCAGACAACTGCAAATGTCACTTCCAAACGCATTCGGTTGAAAATTCAAAGAAAAATAACGAGATCATCATCAGTTCTTCAAAAGGAAGGAAACCATTCCCCATTTGATCCATTAACTCTTAGCTTCTCTCTCCAGTAACCTTACAAGTTTCTTAGTTTCAGCAATCCACAACAGCAACTAGGAATAGAGACTAATGTACCTCCCCATCTCTGAAGATGAAGATGAATAGGAAATGGAGCAAAGGTCCCTACCCCTTACCCCTGGTCCCCTTCCCACCTTATATTAATGCAAGTTAAGACTCTTACTCAATGAAAGTAGGATGCTAATGCCACTTTATTATTTTATAAATTATTTTGTGTACTTAATGGGTTGCAAAATGAGTGCATCTCAACTGTAAACATTCACTTGTCCAACTCACCGCAGTATGTGTGCCTTTCAGGAAGCCTGGCAGATTTTTCCGGAAGTTTGGGTCCTTCCTGAGTGCGTGCACAGAAAATTTGGACAGTATTTTACTGCTGCTTCTTCCTCCAATTCTGACCAACCCAGTGTCCAGGAACGTGTGGATCCCTGAAATAACAGGAATCATTCGATTTAAGGTTTCTTTTGACACAAAAGACAAGCAGCAGCATGGAGGGGCGGGGCCAGGCTAGAGTGGCCCAAACGGGGGAGGGGGATGGGCGGCACTGCGCACACTTTCCGAGATCGTGGGGTGGGGGGGCCGCTACTGCTCTGCATGCAATCGGTAGGGAGGGAGGGAGGGGGTTACATTTTCAGCCGGTGTGGGGCTTGCATTCAGCCGTGGTGGGGGAGGGATGATGAGTTGAGGCTGACTGCAGCAGCAGAGGCCTGACAGATCTCTTTCTCTCTGCCTTGCCTCTGCTGTTGGAATGCGCATGTGCAGCCGCAGAGGTCTGCACATGTGCAATAGCTCTCTCTGCTACTTGATCAGGCTGGCTGGCAAATTAAGGCCCGTCCACTGTCTCTAGTAGCTAGAAACAGTCTACCCTATTTTTTTCAAGCACCTTGTACATAATATTGGGAGAAAAATCTCGTCCATAAAACAAATCTGCATTCCCATTTTCACACTAGCTGGACACCTAGAATTTTTCTCATAGAATTCCCTACATTTGGAATTTTACTGCCTTGCCCACCCCAGAATCGGGGCGGACGAAGCTTACAGAACTGGATTCTCTGTTTGCCTTGGATAGTATCTTACAAGCCTCAGGCGGGGGAGGCAGTAAAATTCCAGCATATATCATGGAAGGGGTGCATCAAGAATGATACCAAAGGCTGAAAGGGTTAAATAGTGAAAATAGGTCATATGAAAAGAGGCCTGTGTTAAAATGTGTACAGAGCATTAAGTGTTGCTCTAATCAAAATGTTTAAGATGATTAAAGGAGCTGACAAGATGGAGATAAACTATTTTCTGTGAGGAGAGAGTTCAGAATTTGAAAAAAAAGAGGCCATAATCATGAAGTTAAACTAGTTGATGCTTCCCCTCCCTGAGCCCAAATGGATGGTGCGGAAACAGACCGTGTTACTGGCAGAGACCGGAACAGCAGACACATGACTAATCAATGTGAGCATCGCTCCAACACTATCAAACAGCTTTAATTATCTGCTGCATACTGGAGTCTCTGACCTTCCAAGAACTGATCCAGTGCGTGGTTGGTGTAGCACACTACCAAAATGGGAGAAGAACCAGCAGACTGCCAAATGCTCGCGTTAGCCAGAAGAACCTTTACAGCCTTGAGTCCCAGAAAGGTCTTCCCTGCAAACCATAAAACATGGCCATTAATAAGGATGCAAATACATTTTTGAAAACTGAACGATTAGAACAAAGTTGATTGTACCCAACCACGTCAGAAGGTGACTGGACTTGGGTGAAGGGTTGCAAGCATTAACCTTGCTGTTCAACACCATTCGCAACTCCTCAGATGCTGAGGCAGTCCATGTTCAAATGCAACAAGATCTGGACAATATCCAGGCTTGGGTTGACAAATGGCAAGTAACATTCGTGCCACACAAATGCCAGGCAATGACCATCATCAATAAGAGACACTCGAACCACCGCCCCGTGACATTCAATGGTGTTACCATCACTGAACCCCCACTGTCAACATCCTTGGGGTTACCACTGACCAGAAACTCAACTGGGCCCACCACATAAACACAGTGGCTACAAGAGCAGGTCAAAGGCTAGGAATACTGCGGCGAGTAACTCACCTCCTGATACCCCAAAGCCTATCCATCATCTACAAGGCACAAGTCTGGAGTGTGATGGAATACTCCCCACTTGCCTGGATGGGAGCAGCTCCAACAAAACTCATGCAGCTTGACACCATCCAGCCCACTTGATTGGCACCACACCTCCAAACATTCAATCCCTCCATCACCGACGCTCAGTAGCATCAGTGTGTAGTATCTACAAGATTCACTGCAGCAATTCACCAAAGGTCCTTAGACAGCACCTTCCAAACCCACGACTACTTCCAGCTAGAAGGACAAGGGCAGCAAATAAATGGGAACACCACCACCTGCAAGTTCTCCTCCAAGCCACTCGCCATCCTGACTTGGGATGCCATTCCTTTGCAGTCGCTGGGTCAAAATCCTGGAATTCCCTCCTGAACAGCTTTGTGGGTCAACCCACAGAACCTGGACTGCAGCAATTCAAGAAGGCAGCTCACCATCACCTTTTCAAGGGCAACTAGGGAGGGCAATAAATGCTGGCTTAGCCAGCAATGCTCATGTCCCATGAATGGATATAAAAAAAACTTGCATTAATGGGTGGCCTGGAGGCACGGTGGCTGTCTGCTAATTGGCTGATGTGTTTACACAAAGGTATTTGGGGACTTACAGCAAAACTACAGTAAATTCTATTTCTTGTCATAAGTGGGCTTACATTAACACTGCAATGAAAATCTCCTAGTCAACTCACTCCGGCGCTTGTTCAGGTACACTGAGGGAGAATTTAGCATGGCCAATGCACCTAACCAGCAGGTCGTTCGGGCTGTGGGAGGAAACCGGGGCATCCAGAGGAAACACACGCAGAAATGGGGAGAACGTGCAAACAGACAGTGCCCCTAGCCAGGAATCGAACCCCGGCGCTGTGAGGCAGCAGTGCTAATCACTGTGCCACCCCTGACAGGTTGGAAATAAATGCAAGTTTTTTCTACTATGGTACAGAATGAAGAGGTTAAAACCACATTACCTGTTCCTGGCGGACCCTGGATAATAGCGAGCTCCTTGGTTACAGCCGTCTGCATGGCGGTCATCTGGGATTCGTCAAAGTTTAACTTTTCTTTAGAAGGCCATGTCCAAAAATGACGCACATTGAAACCACTGTTAAAGTTCGGTAGGTTGAGCATGGAAAAGAAAGACAGCTTTGGGCTTTTGAGAGTTTCTTCCTTCATCAGAGGCTCAAGTGTATAGTTTTGAGGACCATATTTTAGATATTTCGGTTCTGCAACATGAGCCTGGCACTCGATAATGTATTTCTGAAAGGGTAGCTCATTGTTTTTTATTTCTTTCAGACCTTCCAGAATATGGCGATACGCTTCAAAGTACGCAATCGTTTCGACCATTAGAAAAGAATCAGTTGACTTAATGTCCACCAGGTGATGCCTGCTTTCCTCAATGAAGCTGAGTGTGACAATACCTTGTCTCAGTTCGTTGAGGTCTCGGTTCGCCACCGTCGCAAACAGCATGGTTTCAAAATTGTCTTTGGATAGGCAAAGAAAAGACCCAAAGAGCAGTCGCTTGGAGCTCTCCCATCGCACAAACTTTAGCAGCTTTATATCAAACTGAACCTGAAAGAAGACACCACTACGTGTGCACAGGGGGCCCAGGACATGCGCGTCAAAGTAAATTCTGATATCATCTATTTTGTTCTTCTTCAGCTCCTTCTGGTCACAGGTCAACAATTTGGAAATGCCGTCCCTTAGTGGGCGAACAAAATCTTCACGCAGAAGACGAAAGTGTATGTCAAGGTACGTGGCAGTGTCTGGATACCTTCCAGTGACAATATTGGGTCTCACATAGGGCTTATTGATTAGATGAATGTCATCGTAGGTTGGATATATTGAAATGCTCCGAAAATCTCCCACTTCAGGCCTCGTGAAGTAGTTGTAGACGTCAGATTTCAAACTCCCATCTCGCTTCCTGTCCTGCAGAGTTGTGACCATCTGCTGCAGATTTTGCAAGTCCTTCTTAGCTTCTGCCGAGGCGGGAACGCCGATAGACTGCAGGTAGGCTGAAGTCGACTGCACCAATCCAGCTAGCAGTGACACTTCCAGGAAAGCACTGGCAGGATAGACAGTAATCAGCTGGCAGAGCAACTTCACGGTACAAGCAAGGTGGGCAGAGTTCTCCGCGTGCGCCTCCGGCAACACTTCTGTCTGAGCACTGATGACAAACTTGGGGAGGATACTTTTCAGAAACATGGAATCCTTGATCAACTCTAAGAGATAGTGTAAATTCTGACGACTGGATTGGCATTTGAACGTCAAACAGAGGACTTTCAGAAAGGACACAATCAAGTGCTCGTCAGGGTTGGCCTGATTTAGGAAGTCTTTCAGCCCACTTCTTGGAGAGACCAATCTCGTTATGATGTCCGCTGGTTCCATCACAGACAGCCGTTCCAGCTCTGGACCGTTAATCTTCCACTGCTTGTGTTGATAAGGTTTACCAGATGTAGCTGCAGAAGTTCGAGTAGGTTGGGTATGTTGGCTGGTTCGAAAAGCGCTTGTGTGTTTGTGTTGTCCCTGGCTGTCACAGGTTTCACTCCCAGGTTGTTTGGAACTTTGATGCGAACTGCGTTCACGGTTAGCGCGATGGTGCTCTCTGCCTCTCCCTCGAGAGGATGGCTGTCTACCTAAAATTGGAGGAGAAACAGAACATATTGGTACAAGAAGTATCGAGATTATGAAGTTATGATGCTCAGTCAAACCAAGAACAAAAGAACCAGCTTGATTGGTAACCCCTCCATCCAGTTACATATCTACCCTGCTGTGCCATTAGTGAACCAACGCTGTGGATGACTTAACAGGACTCCTTCAACATCACCTCTCAAACCCACAACCTCCATTGCCTAAGAATGCCGCAGGGGCAACAGGAACACCATTATCCCCAAACTTTTTTTTTTTAAATTCATTCATGGGACATGAACATCGCCGGCTGGCCAACATTTATTGCCCATGCCTAGTTGCCCTAGGGCAGTTGAGAGTCAACCACATTGCTGTGGCTCTGGAGTCACGTGTAGGCCAGACCCAGTAGGGACAGCAGATTTCCTTCCTTAAAGGACATTAGTGAACCAGGTGGGTTTTCCTGACAATCAACAATGGTTTTGTGGTCATCAGTAGACTCTCAATTCCACATACTTTTTATTGAATTCAGATTTGACTATCTGCCATGGTGGGTTTTAAACCCAAGTCCCCAGAGTTTCTGGATTAATAGCTTAGTGATAATATCACTAGGCCATTGCTTAGTGGTATTATCGCATACCATTTTCATTTAGCTATCTAATCAGTACTCCCTCATTGTTGCTGGATCAAACTTTTATCCTATCCAAGAGAATTGTGGAAGTACCTCCCCCACACGGAGCCCAGCAATCCAAGGAGGAAGCTTAATACAACATTCTCCACGGGAATTAGATGTGCAACAAATGACAGCCTTGACAGTGTATTTCTCAGGAATCTCAGCAATTTCCTTTTTTTTTTTAAGTATCATGCACCTTAGCTTTGGCCTTATGAAGCAAACCATCATCAGTGACAGTTTCTGTCTGGTAAGTAGCAAATACCAGAATATTTCATTGAAACACCAGAATGAAGAATAGTGCAAAATTTACATCTGCAAACATTACGCTGGGTGTGTGAGATCAGTGGATTATAAAATTCATGAACATGAAACTATTATGCTCACAGTTATGGTATAGTTTACTCTTGGTAACTGAAGATTTCTTTTGTGCCAAGAAAAATAGAAGATAGGAACAGGATGAGGCTGTTTGGCCCTTTGAGCCTGCTCTGCCATTCATTACAATAATGGCTGATCATCCAACTCAGTAGCCTAAAAATTACTCAATAAATTGAGTTGAGTAATATTAACACTTCATTCAAATTATATTGTGATGCTTAAGATATCATTAGATCATTTGACAGCATGAACTTCTTATCCAGCCCTTCTGTCTTTTGTGGGTGACACAGCAGCACAGTGGTTAGCACTGCTGCCTCATAGCACCAGGGACCAGGGTTCAATTCTGGCCTCGGGTAACTGTCTATGTGGAGTTTGCTAGTTCTCCCCACGTCTGTGTGGGTTTCCTCCGGGTGCTCCGCTTTCCTCCCACACTCCAAAGGTGTGCGGTTTAGGGTGATTGGCCATGATAAATTGCCCCTTAACATCAGGGGGATTAGCAGGACAAATACATAGGGTTAAGGGGATAGGGCCAGGCAGGGATTGCGGTCAGTGCAGGCTCAATGGGCTGAATGGCCTCCTCCTGCATTGTAGGGATTCTATGTCACATTCTTTGCAAGTAAGATCAGCAAACCCTCCCTCATCTCTGATAATGTTATCCCTAAGTGTCAGCCAGGTTCTGTGCTGGTTCTCTAGACTCTGAATCTGTGGGTTCAACTCACATTATAATGCTTGGGCACATGATCCAATTTCATATTTTTAGTTCAGCGCACAGTCCTTCAATGGGACACTGAAACACAGTTCTGTCTGAGGTGGATATTAAGAAGAATCTCACAAAGTTGTTGGAAAAACTATAGGGAGTGCTCCCCGGTACCCTGGCCAACATTTATCTCTCAACCAATAATGAAGGACCTGGTCATTGTCATGTTTGTGGGAACATGCTGGATCTGCCATGTTTCTCCAGGAAAACAGGGAATATATTTCGAGAAGCCATTAACTGCCTGTGGAATGTTTTGTGATATCTACGTTCATGACCGGTGCTGTGGAAATGTAAGCTTCTTACTCTTCCTCATTTTACATTATTCTGCAGTTTATCACAAATGAAACTAAAGGTAAAATTTTCATGTGGCAGCCGGGGCAAAGAATTTGGAGAGTAGTCAAAAGTAAACTGATGCTCCTGTCCCACCTGCGATGATGCCAGCCACTGTAAAATCCCAGCCCGAGCGTTCATCTCTTTAATAGTGACATTTTAAACATTCTACACCTCAGCCCCGAGTTTGAAATTTATAGCTCGCACTTTGCTGACCTCGTGGTACTTGCTGTTGTTGAGTTTTGCTCTTCCCACTGTCAATTAGGTCAGACTGACTTCCATAAAGATTGGGATTTCTCCTGTGATGCTGTGAGTGGTTGCGCTGTTCAGACCTGTTCTCTTCCTTGGACCTATTTTGTGTGCGGTGCGGGTTCCTCCCTCGGTGCCCATCTCTTACTCCTGTAATTTAAAAAAAAAGCTTGTGTCTTATTGCTTGCAACACCACTACATGTCAAGAATTTATCTTTTGTTAAGTAAAACTATATGTATCTTCCATCTTAGCTTTGGTTTTATTGAGGCAAAACTGCCATCGGTGGGAGTTTGTATGTCATTAAGTAAGTATCAAACACTAGAATATTTCACTGAAACAGCAGGGATGGAGAATGGTACATAGTTTACACCTGTAAATGTTACACGGGGTATAAGAGATCACTTAGTGAACTAGTGGATCGCAAAACCTGTAAAGTTGGGATTTATTTGCTCAGAGTTCTAACATAATCTTTATTTGATAACTAAATGTCTTCACTTTTAAGAAATGCTATAATACAAATCAAGCAATGCAAAAAAATGTGCAAATTAAGTGCGAAAGAAAACTGTACTATTTGAATGAAGTGCAAACCCTTTTGTCCCATACTCTGCCAGTTGGTACATGGAAGACCGTTGACTGATCAGCAATCCCTCCCTCATCTTTGATACTGGCTTTTTCCTCTAAGTGTCAGCCACGGCTCAGTGGTAACTCTCTAGCCCATGAGTCAGAAGTTTTAGGTCTAAGTCACACTCCAGATCAGTGTTGGCCACCTGGGCTAGTGAGGTTCCTTCAAGTCCAGATTGAAATCAAGCTTGTTCGCCAACTATGATCCTTGAATGAGGTTAAATACATGCCAAAAATGGGTTACAGAAAATGCTTAACCATTTACATATTAATAGAAATTCAAATGGTAAAAACAAAAGAAATATTTACATATTGGAAGCAGAGGGCATGCAATGCTCTCATATTCAATGTTGTGAGCAATGCACCTACCTTCCTTTCCCTTACTTTACATGTGCCACATATGCAAAACACGACATGAACAGAAATCCGTGGAATATGCCAACTCTGCACATGGGCAATGGTCAACAAACGGTCTTGTGGGCTGCACTCAGAAACCAAACGGGCTGCATGTGGACCCCAGGTTGCCCAACACTGCTCCAGATACCTGAGCACATAATCGCACAGTACACAGTCACAGACACAGCCCTTAGAACGCGGCACTAACAGAATGCTGTCTGGTCCTACTCAGTGCACGCTTATATTAAAAAAAATCCCATGATGCTTTTGGATGAGAGGCAGGGGAGTCCTCCATGATATCCTGGCCAATATTCAACCCTGTACTAACAGGTAATCTGGTCATTATTACGGTGCACATATGCACTTCAATGTTTTCTACGTAGAAGTGTAATCACTGTTGCACAAAGTACTCAACTGGCTTTTGAAGTGTTTTGCACTTTCGTTCATGAAAGGCACAAAAGAAATACAAGTTCTCTCTTCTCTGAAGTTGGTAGTTAATTTATTGATGCCCAAATCAATATGGTTAATCCTTTAATATTCACGTTTTAACATTAGATACTATACCTTCCTAAGTTATGTAGATGACCCTTGCCTACCTTGCTCTTTCTGTTGCTCTCTCTGTGTCTCAGTCTTCACACTGTCACTTGGGAAACAATCAAGCAGGTTAGGCTGACTTCCATGGGTCTTGGATTTTCTCCTACGATGCTCAGATAGATCACGCCTCTTAGATGTATCACTTTCATTAGCAAAAACCGACCTATTTGGCACTTGCCTTCTTTGAAATCCATTTCCGCGTCCTGGTATTCAATATAGAAAAAAGATAGCTTAGCTCATTTGACACGTGTGACAAAAAGATAGAAAGGAGACAAAAATACATAGAAACGAGAAGCAGGAATAGGCCATTCGGCCCCGCGAGCCTACTCCGCATTCATTTTGATCAATAGCTGATCATCAAATTTAATATCCTGATCCCCCCACCCCCCCCAACAAATCTCTTGGTCTCTTTAGCCTCAAGAATAGAAAATTAGTCAAGAGGCCAACTGGGACGAATGAGTGAAAGAGGGATTTCTCCATTTCCCACCTCTATGTAGAGGCATAACCAGGAAAGTAAGACACAAAAATATCAAAGGATAGTGGAAATCGGGATCTCACAGTCAATCTAAGTTTTCAGGTGATATTTTTATACTGTGAGGACATCAAGGGAGATGGAGGAAAGGCAGGCAAATGGTACTGATATACAAATTGATCTTGATATAACTGAACAGTAAACAAGCTCAAGGGGCTGAATGGCTTAATCCTATGTTGGCCTGGAAACAAATTGGCTGCAAAGCAAGCTCCGAATGCTGCAACAAAAATGGTACGTAGATGCCTGCAAAACATACATTTTGGTATTATGTATATATAATATAGTAATGTCACTGGGCCAGGAGTCTGTTAAAAAACACAAATCACACGTACTTTATTCTTTCACAGGATGTGGATGTTCATAGCTGGGCCAGCATTTATTGCCCATCCCTAATTAACCTTCAGAAGACAACAGTGAGCCACCTCTTGAACTGCTGTAGTCCATGTGGTGTAGGTGCACTCCATCCTCCCTCCCCCACAGTGCTCTGAGGGAGGAAGTTCCACGATATTGACTGCAGCGAAGGAATGGCGATATAATTCCAAATCAGGAAGGCATGAAGGTTGGAGGGGAACGTCCAGGTGGTAGTGTTCTCATGCTTCTGTTGCTCTAGCCCTTCTAGGTGGTAGAGGTGCGGGTTTGGAAGATACTGGAAGGGATGTCACTTGAGTGGGCTGCTTTGTCCTTGTTGGTATTGAGCTCCTCTAGCAATGTTGGAGCTGCACAATCCAGAGGGTTTCATCACGCTCCTAATTAGTGCCTTTTAGGGAGCGGACGGACATTGAGTAGTCAAAAAGGGGAGATACTCAGCTCAGAATTCCCCAGTCTCTGACCTATTTTTATTTATTCATCTGTGGGGCATGGGTGTTGCTGGCTGGCCAGCATTTATTGCCCGTCCCTAGTTGTCCTTGAGAAGATGATGGTGAGCTGCCTTCTTGAATCGCTGCAGTCCATGTTTTGTGGGTTAACCCACCACACCATTAGGGAGGGAATTCCAGGACTTTAACCCAGCGACTGCGATATATATCCAAGTCAGGATGGTGAATGGCTTAGAGGGGGACTTGCAGGTGTTCCCATTTATCTGCTGCCCATGCCCTTCTAGATAGAAGTGGTTGTGGGTTTGAGAGGTGCTAAGGATCTTTGGTGAATTGCTGCAGTGTATCTTGTAGATAGTACACACTGCTGCTACTGAGTGTCAGTGGTGGACGGATTGAATGTTTGCAGATGTGGTGTCAATCAAGTGGGCTGCTTTGTCCTGGATTGTGTCAAGCTACTTGAGTGTAGTAGGAGATGCACCCATCCAGGCAAGTGGGGAGTGTTCCACCACACTCCTGATTTGAGCCATATAGATGATGGATAGGCTTTGGGGAATCAGGAGTTGAGTTACTCACCACAGTATTCCTAGTCTCTGACCTGCTCTGGGAGCCACTGTGTTTATGTGGTGAGTCCATTTGAGTTTCTGGTCAATGGTAACCCCAAGAATGTTGACAGTGGGGGTTCAGTGATGGTAACACCATTGAATGTCACAGGTGGTGGTTAGATTGTCTCTTATTGGTGATGGTCATTGCCTGGCATTTGTGTAGCGCAACCGTTACTTGCCATTTGTTCTCCCAAGCCCGGATATTGTCCAGATCTTGTTGCATTTGAACATGGACTGTTTCAGTATCTGAAGAGTCACGAATGGTGTTGAATATTGTGCAATCATCGGCGAACATCTCCACTTCTGACCTTATGATGGAGGGCAGGTTCTTGTAGCCACAGCATTTCAGGAGACCATTTGGGCCTTTGAACCTGCACTGACTCTCTGACAGAGCATCTTATCCAAGCCTACACCCTATCCTATACCCATAGCCACACACATTTATCCCGCTAATCCCCCTAACCCACACATCTTTGGACACTGAGGGGCAATTTAGCATGGCCAACACACTTAACCTGCACATGTTTGGAGTGTGGGAGGAAACAGGAATACCCGGAAGAAACCCATGCAGACACGGGGAGAATGTGCAAACTCCACACAGTGACCCAAGGCTGGAATTGAACCTGGCTCCCTGGCACTGTGAGGTAGCAGTGATAACCATTGTACCATCGTGCCGTGCCGCCCTGTTGATTGCCTAGTCCATGTACATCTCTTAAGGGAATCAAATACCAGGTACAATTTCCAAAATAAACTTCCATATTTTTTCAAAGACCCAAGGGGATCATAGGTTTCAATGAGGCTCATCCATGGCTCCAATCAAGTTGAAAACATTTGCCTGCATTTTGCAGTCAGTTGTAAAGTGACAGCACTCGTCCAGATCTTAAAAGTGTTGTCCTCAATGATTTAGCAATGTCTGTGATGCAGATTTCACCTTTTCCCAGCATTGATTTCATTCTGGGGCCAGCTATAGGAGTTTCTGCAATCAGCAACAGTGATGACATCAAGTAGGCCAAGCAAGCAAGCATATTGAAGAATTCTCAGACAGCAAACCATAGCATAACGGGTAAGTTTTATCATTCACATTTTGTAAGTTTGACAGAAAGTAAAATAAAGATGGTATGTGACACTTAAAAGGTAGAAGATGAAATAGCAAACAAGCTTTACGGAAAGGGTTTTTTGACCTCGCTCAAGCGAGACCAGAAATTTCCACCTGAGGTCAACAGACATTTCTGTCATCTGCTCCTCACCGCCCCAATTCCATGATGGGCAAGGTGGTAGAATTACATAAGAACATAAGAAATAGGAGCAGGAGTAGGCCATCTGGCCCCTCGAGCCTGCCCCGCCATTCAATAAGATCATGGCTGATCTGTCGTGGCTCAGTTCCACTTTCCCACCCTCTCCCCATAACCCTTAATCCCCTCTCTTATCAAAAACCCATCAACCCGCATCTTGAAAATATTTAGCGAGGCAGCCTCCACCACTTCAACGGGTAGAGAATTCCAGAGATTCACCACCCTTTGAGTGAAGAAGTTCCTCCTCAACTCCGTTCTAAACTGCCCCCCCTTTATCTTGAGGCTGTGCCCCCTAGTCCTACTGTCTTTTTTGAGCGGGAAGAGTCTCTCCACCTCTATCCTATCCATCCCATTCATCATCTTATACGTCTCAATGAGATCTCCCCTCATTCTTCTAAACTCTAACGAGTACAAGCCTAGTTTATTCAGCCTCTCCTCATAGCTCAACCCCCTCAACTCCGGTATCAGCCTAGTAAACCTCCTCTGCACTCCCTCCAAGGCCAAAATATCTTTGTGCAGGTGCGGCGCCCAAAACTGCACACAGTACTCCAGCTGTGGCCTCACCAATGCCCTATACAGCTGCAGCAAGACCTCCCTACTTTTATATTCAATCCCCCTCGCTATGAAGGCCAGCATCCCATTCGCCTTCCTGACCACCTGCTGCACCTGCAGGCTGGGTTTTTGCGACTCATGCACAAGGACCCCGAGGTCCCTCTGCACCGTCGCCTGCTGCAGTTTTTCGCCACGTAAGTAATAGTCCTTCCTACCATTCTTCCTACCAAAGTGGACCACCTCACACTTGCCAACATTAAATTCCATTTGCCATTTCCTGGCCCATTCGCCCAGCCTATCTAGATCCTTCTGCAGACTCTCCACACCCTCCGCACAATTTGCCGTTCCCCCAATCTTGGTGTCATCCGCAAATTTCGACACCCTACACTCGGTTCCCTCCTCCAGATCATCTATATAAATGGTAAAAAGCTGAGGCCCCAGCACCAACCCCTGCGGCACTCCACTAGTCACCATCCGCCAATCCGAATAGCACCCGTTGACCCCGACTCTCTGCCTCCTATTTGACAACCAATCCTCTATCCACGCTAACACCCTACCCCCAACTCCAAGTCCCCTGACCTTCTGCAATAACCTCTTGTGAGGTACTTCGTCAAACGCCTTCTGAAAATCCAGAAAGACCACATCCACCGGCTCTCCTCTATCGACCGCCCTAGACACATCCTCATAGAACTCCAGTAAATTTGTCAGACACGACTTCCCTTTAATGAAACCGTGCTGCGTCTGCTCTATCAAGCAATTCCCTTCAAGATGCCTCGCAATTTCCTCCTTAATGACGGATTCTAACATTTTACCTACCACAGACGTTAAACTAACCGGCCTATAATTCCCTGCCTTTTGCCTGGCACCCTTCTTAAACAACGGCGTAACATTAGCCGTTTTCCAATCCTCCGGCACTTCCCCGGAATCCAGCGACGTCTGGAAAATAACCACCAATGCATCCACTATAACCTCCGCCATTTCTTTCAGAACCCTCGGATGCATTCCATCCGGTCCTGGGGACTTGTCCACAATCAGCCCCTCCAGTCTGTCGAGCACCGCCTCTCTAGTAACAGTAATGTCATTAAGACCCTCCAGTCCTACCACCTTTCCATCGCTAACACCCGGCAAATTATTCACGTCCTCCTCCATGAAGACAGAAACAAAAAAGTTATTCAATACCTTAGTCATATCCCCATCCCCTACCACTAGGTCCCCTTTCTCATCCTCTAAAGGACCAACGTTCACCCTAGCCAGCCTCTTTCTTTTTATATATTTATAAAAACTCTTGCTATCCTTTTTTATATTAAGCGCTAGCCCAGCTTCATAGTTTCTCCTACCCTCCTTTATCAGCTTCTTTGTCAATCTTTGTTGACATTTAAACCTCTCCCAATCCTCTTCTCGCCCACTACTCTTAGCTACTCTAAATTCCTCCGCTTTTAATTTAACACTTTCCTTCACTTCCTTTGTTATCCACGGCTTATTACCTCTCCTCCTACAATCCTTTTTGACCATCGGAATAAATTTCTGCTGAGCACCAAGAAAGATCTCCTTAAAGATCCTCCACTGCTCCTCAGCAGACCCTCCCTCCAATGCACTCCCCCAGTCCACATTCGCCAATTCTTCTCTCATCCTACCGTACTCCCCTCTATTCAAACAAAGGACGCGTGTCCGGGAACCCACTTTCTCCTCCTCCATCTGCACCAGAAACTCCACCATACAATGATCACTCTCTCCAAGAGGATCCTTCACCGCAAGGTCCCTAATTCTGCCTGCCTCATTACATAGCACCAGATCCAAGATAGCTCGCTCCCTCGTCGGCTCCAACACACACTGTTCAAGGAAATTATCCCGGCAGCATTCCAAGAACTCCTCCTCAAGCCCACCGTGTCCAACATGGGTTGACCAATCAATATGCAGATTGAAATCCCCCGTAACTACGGCCGTCCCATTCCTGCACGCCGCACTTATTTGCGCGTTAACAGCCCGCCCCACCTCCAGATCATTATTCGGGGGCCTATAGACGACACCCACCAGCGTCTTCCTCCCTTTGCTGTTCCTAATCTCCACCCACAACGATTCCACCCTCTGCTCCTTGGCTCCAATATCATCCCTTGCTACCACCTTGATGCTATCCTTAATCAGCAGAGCTACGCACCCCCCTCTTTCCTCCTGCCTATCCTTCCTAAACACTTGATACCCCTGGACATTCAGCTCCCAGTCCCTGTCACCCTGCAGCCATGTCTCTGTAATGGCCACCAGATCATATCCATTTGTGTTGATCTGCGCCACCAGCTCATCCACTTTATTCCGAATGCTTCGTGCATTCAGATAAAGTGCTTTCATCCCAGCCTTCACCTGGACCCTATTTGCCGTAACGCCACCAACCATACTCACGCCCCCTACTCCCTCTATTATTGGGACATCCTCGGCCTCTTCCCTTACCTGTACCCTCTCCTTAACTTTAGGCCTCGTAAGGTCACCTACCCTCGCACCCTCCCCCCCCCTCCAATTAGTTTAAAGCCCTGTCTACAGTCCTCTTTACTCGATTCACCAGCACTCTGGTCCCAGCACGGTTCAGACCAACCCCATCCTGCCCGAACAGGTCCCACCTACCCCAATACTGGTGCCAATGCCCCATAAATTCAAACCCATTCCTCCCACACCAATCTCTGAGCCACCCATTCACTTCCTTAATCTTATCAACCTTACGCCCGTCTGCACTCGGTTCAGGCAGTAGCCCAGAGATGACCACCTTGTCGGTTCTACTTTTTAATTCCATTCCCAGCTTCTCATACTCCCTCCCCAGATCCTCAGTCCGCACTTTGCCTACGTCGTTGGCACCCACATGTACCACAACGACCGGATTCCGGGTATAAATAAGGACAGTGCCAGGTGAGGGCAGGGTAATGTTCTTCCTCCTCTTCCACCCACCCACCCCCATCCCCCTTTCCTTACTGATATTCATTGAAATCATAAAAACCCTACAGTGCAGAAGGAAGCCATTCAGCCCATCAAATCCACATCAAAACAATCCCCATCTAGGTCCTATTCCCACAACCTCACATATTTACCCCTCTAATCCCTCTTACCTACACATCCCAGGACACTAAGGGACAATTTAGCATAGCCAATGCATGTAACCCGCATATCTTTGGACCGCTGGAGGAAACCAGAGCACCCAGAGGAAACCCATGCAGACACCAGGGAGCGGGTGCAAATTCCACACGGACAGTGACCCAAGCCAAGAATTGAGCCCGGGTCCTTGGTGCTGTGAGGCAGCAGTGTTAAACATTGTGTCATTGTGCCACCTTAGGCTCACACGTGAAAATTGGTCTCTACAGATCACCCAAATTAGTGTCAGAAAATTTACCTTCTCTTGTTTTGCCAATACGTTACATTTTTGTGAATATATACTTTAACACCATCTTTGTAAAGAATTGTTTTTTTTTTCAATCTCATCCACGTCTCTTTTTATGATCTTAACTTTGGCCTCTCATTGAAGCCTTGGTGCTTAGTGATGGCCCTTCAAAATACATCAATCAGATCACCTTTTAGTCCTGAACTTTCAAAACACTCTTCATGACTGTGCCCCTACACCTCTGGTAACATATGGATCAATCAACGATGCCCCAGTCAGATCTATCGACCACAGTGTCTCAGCTTCAGCCTTGGATCAGCGGTAGCCCTCTCATCTCTAAATCAGAGGGTTGCAGAGATTGGAGCTCAAAATCCAGTGGAGGACTGAGGGGTTGCTGCATTGAAAGTGTTGCTGTCATTCAGGTGGGATGTTAAAATGAGGTCCGTCTGCTTTCTCTAGGCAAACTAATTCAGAGAAGAGCAGTGTAGTATTATTCCAATATAGAGACCTCAACTGCTGTCACAAAAACAGGGTATCTGGTTACTATCCCATTGCTATTCATGGGATATCTTTGGACTGTGGGAGGAAACTGGAGCACCTGGGTGAAACCCACGCAGACACAGAGAGAATGTGCAAACTTCACACAGGCAGTCATCCAAGCTGGGAATCGAACCCGAGTCCTTGGCGGTGTGAGGCAGCAGTACTAACCACTGTGTCACCGTAAAAAAAAGTGAAAGCCTCTTCTCAAATAGTATTTCTCCATTCTAGTTTTTGGAAGTAGGCTAACTGCTTTTCTGAGTTTCAATTTTATAAGTATTTTTGACATTGTCAATGAAACCAAAGTGGTTCTTTAGAAATAAATTTAAAATGCTCATGTTATATAGGTTAGGAGGCTTAGTGGAGTAAGTACATGGGGCTACAGGCATAGGGTCTGGGTAAGATGCTCTGGTTTAGAGTCAGCACAGACTTGATGGGCCAAATGGCCTCCTTCTGCACTGTAGGGATTCTATGGTTCTAATAAAGGATGTTCCTTACTCACCCCTTGGGTTTCCTTGAACACTTGCTTTAGATGTTTCTTTATCACCACTTGCTGGATGGGAGTGACCTCCAGAGGTCCTGGGCCCTTGAAAAGGTTGACTCCCACCATAGGCTGAAGGGTGTCCAGCGGATGCGCGCGTGGAGCTGAATTGGCTTTCACCTTGTTTAAATACCGAAAAAAACTGGTCATTTCCACCTCTTCGTTCTTTTGAATGATGCTGGTTTGGCCGCGTGCTGCTTGAACTTCTAGCTTGGGCCGGTTGTTTGGTGGGTTGCTGTTTTGCTTTGGGACAGAATGCAACAGGAGTTTTAATAGATAAGTTTCAACACTCACTGACAACTATTAACCATTCCCCTTCCCCGACCACAACTGCCCCGAGGTCAGGGAAGGCTGGAAGGGGCAGCAAAAGGCAACCCTGGCATTGTTCCTGAGTTTGGACAATAGGGCGATAGCAAAGTCCGCAGTTCATTTTACACTTATCCTGTTTCAGGTCGATGTTGTTAAAAATCAGGGGGGGGAGGGCGGGGAGTAAAGAGGGCTCAGACCCCAAAGCATTCGTCCAGAAAGTGAGTGTGAATGGAAGAATAATGAACAGCTCTGTTCAAAAGCAAAAACACGAAGATACAGACCACAACATGGCAAAAAAAGAAAATCAAAATGAGGGACAGAGTTCATGGTCTGAAACTGTTGGACCCAGTGTTGAGACCAGAAGGCTGTAAGGCGTCTGTTGGGCTTCAGTGCAACACTGCAGCAGGCCTGAGGCCAGAAATATTGAGAGCAAAGGTTCTCTCGCTCTGGACAAATGTTTTTATTTTTTACACAACCATTACCATTTCCTTTGTCTTTAATTCCACGACACGCCATGTGGGCGGCACGGCAGCACAGTGGTTAGCACTGCTGCTTCACAGCTCCAGGGTCCTGGGTTCGATTCCTGGCTCAGGTCACTGTCTGTGTGGAGTTGCTCATTCTCCTCGTGTCTGCATGGGTTTCCTACGGCTACTCTGGTTTCCTCCCACAGTCCAAAGATGTGTGGATCAGGTTGATTGGTCTTACTAAGAAATTGCCCCTTAGTGTCCAGGGATTAGTGGGTATATTATGTGGGGGTAGGGCCTGGGTGGGATTGTGTTCGGTACAGACTCAATGGGCCGAAGGGCCTCTTTCTGCACTGTAGGGTTCAATGATTCTATGACGTCTTTACCAGTCAATCCCTCCTACCCTCTATACTATTCCCTTTTGTTCAGACTTCTCCGTGAGGCAGCAAGCAATTTCTCTCTGGGACATCCTGCACTGTCTGGTGAAGAAAAGTGGGCTGGAGAGAGTGATAGGAGCGCACTGGACTGGTGCTCAAACGTGGCTCCAGGACTTTTAAATCCTATTGCTGAAGGTGGGCAGACAAATCCGCTGCCAGCTCACCAGGAAAGTGGGCAGGAAGCTCGTCTGTGCATAATTAGAGAGGTTCCAAATGCTGTATCAGACCCGGGATCCCGCCATCCTGGTCAGAGGGAAACATACCACCCACCATTCCATATTGTCTCAAAAATGGCGAATCCCCCCACAAAGAGTTCCTTATTTTTTGTTCAGATGAAGTAAACAAAAGATAAATGGGATCTGGGCATACAGGTATACAGACCCTGGCAACACAGATGGATAAGGCGGTCAAGAAGGCATGGACAGTGTATGAAAGCTGGCAAATTATGTCACAGATGTATAAAACCTTAGTTCGGCCACATTTGGAATATTGCATGTGGTTCTGATCGCCACGCTCCCAGAAGGATGTGGAGGCTTTGGAGAGGGTGCAAAGAACGTTTACCGGGATAGTGCCTGGTCTGGAGGGTTTTAGGTATGAGGAGAGGTTGGATAAACGCGGATTGGTTTCACTGGAAAGACAGAGCTTGAGGGTGACCTGATAGATGTCTACAAAATTATGAGAGGCATAGATAGGGTTATTAGTCAGAGGCTTTTTCCCCAAGGCGGAAAGGGTCGCCTGTAAGAGATCACAGGTTTAAGGTGAGGGGGGGCAAGTTTAAGGGAGATGTGCAGGGAAAGTTTTTCACACGGAGGGTGGTGGGTGCCTGGAACGCATTGTCATGGAGGTGGTGGAAGCAGGTACATTAGCAACATACAAGGTACATCTTGATAGACACATGACCAGGAGGTGAACAGACAGAAAAGTTAAGAAGTTTAAAATTTATTTACTAGTCACAGATAGGCTTACGTTCACACTGTAGTGAAATTACTGTGAAAATCCCCTAGTCACCACACTCTGGCAACTGTTCGGGTACACCGAGGGAGAATTTAGCATGGCCAATGAACCTAACCTGCGCTTCTTTGAACTGTGGGAGGAAAGTGGGGCATATGGAGGAAACCTGTGCAGACACAGGGAGAACGTGCAGATTCCACACAGACAGTGACCCAAGCCGGGAACTGAACCCAGGTCTCTGGGCTGTGAAGCAGCAATGCTAACCACTGTGCCACCATAGAAACATGATAAAAACCACATATCAGCAGAGACTCGGTGGGCCGAAGGGTCTGTTCCTGTGCTGTATTGTTCTTGGTAAGTTTTTGGATCTCGTCCATCATGGGAATCATCGCGAGAGGGACAGAAAATTTGGCGGATCATTTAAACATTCTTTGACTTTAGGCGGGAATTTCCGCTCGGGGCGAGCGCAACTAAAAACTCCCGCCTGAGATGTAGCACAGCAACAATAAAATCTGAACGTATTTGCAGGTTAAAACATGTAAACTCAAGATTTGGATTGCTGAGTAAATAGCTACTAATAGAGAATATTAGCAGGCTGAGTGGGGGCTAATTTAGAAGAGTAGGAATTATTGTATCCAATTTGGAAAGCAAAATAAAGACTGGAATGGACAAGGGAACTAAGTATCAAACATAGTGATACAGTTGGCGAACAGTGCTACATGTTGTTTGTTGACTACACAAAACAGTCCGTTGTCACACTGAAAAAGGCAGTTCTTACGCACCGCCTGAAAGCAATTGAACTCTGAGCCATCTAGCATTAACTCAATTACAATTAGACTTTGCACCCTTAGAATAGACACAACCTCACCACTGCAGCAGAATGATATATTACACATAACTATCCTTTCATAACATAGAGCAAAGTTTAACTCACACATGCAAATGGCACAGACCAACCCATAACATACTTTTAAATTTTGTGAAAACAAAAGATTTTCTTCATGATCTGATCACCTGCAGCCGATCCCCGGGCGCGCCGGTCACCTGCAGCCGATCCCCGGGCGCGCCGGTCACCTGCAGCCGATCCCCGGGCGCGCCGGTCACCTGCAGCCGATCCCCGGGCGCGCCGGTCACCTGCAGCCGATCCCCGGGCGCGCCGGTCACCTGCAGCCGATCCCCGGGCGCGCCGGTCACCTGCAGCCGATCCCCGGGCGCGCCGGTCACCTGCAGCCGATCCCCGGGCGCGCCGGTCACCTGCAGCCGATCCCCGGGCGCGCCGGTCACCTGCAGCCGATCCCCGGGCGCGCCGGTCACCTGCAGCCGATCCCCGGGCGCGCCGGTCACCTGCAGCCGATCCCTGGGGGCAACTTAGCATGGCCAATGCACCTAACCCGCACTGTGGGAGGGAACCAGATCATCTGGAGGAAACCCACGCAGAAATGGGGTGAATGTGCAAACTCTAACAGACAGTGACCAGAGGCTGGATTGAACCCAGTCCCTGGCGCTGTAAGGCAGCAATGCCAACTACAGTACCATCCAATCTTTCCTTATAGCTACATTTCTCCAGCCCTGGCAACATAATAAATCTTTTCCACCAATACTCTCTTGCAATTTCATTGGAAGATGAATGCTAAGCTGCACTTCAAAACTGAATATGATGCATTTTCAGCTTTCCTTAAAATATTTTGTGGTTTAAATTCATGCTACAACATCTAGTACACTCCAAGATATTCTCAATTTAACACAAATAAACTCTCAGTACATCTGACCTTTCATGTTCAGGACCAGATTTGGCTTCTCCATCCCCTTTAACTGTTTGGCCATCATTAATCGCAGTTGTTCTTCCTGAGATCCCATTGTGCTGTCTCTGTAAGGGATAAACTCAGTTTATTCAACAACAGCAATTTACATTCAACTAGTGCCTTTAACATAGTCAAACATCCCAATGTGTTTCACACAAATGCTTATAAATAAGTATCTAAATTCTTCCAGTTCTGACAAAAAGGTCATAAATCTAAAACAACTGTTCCTCCAGGTGTGGCCTCGTGTGCCAAGTGTTTCCAGCATTTTCTTTCTTTATTTCAGATTTCCAGAATTCATATTATAGAATTGTTCAAGCTCTTTGATATAACTTTGTTGGTGCTGCTTTGCCACTTTGACTGGTTCTTGTTCTGCACAGGGCAGCATGAGGGAAGATGTTGGCCCAAGTAACATTCAGCAGAGCAGCAAGTGAGAAAGGGAGTGTCAAGTTCATTTATTAGTCAGAAGTAAGGCTTATATTAACAGTGCAATGAAGTTACTGTGAAAATCCCCCACTTGCCACACTCTGGCGCCTGTTCAGGTACACTGAGGGAGAATTTAGCATGGCCAATCCATCTAACCCGCATGTCTTTAGACTGTGGATGGAAGCCAAACACCTGGAGGAAACCCACGCAGACAGGTGAAGAACATGCAGACTCTGCACATCAGTGACCTAAGCCGGGAATCGAACCTGGGTCCCTGGCGTGGTGAGGCAGCAGTGCTAACCACTGTGCCAGCCTAACGGGGTTTGTTTTCACTCTGGGTGAAGATACAAAACAGGTGAGCTCCCATTCAATATTTATTCCAATTTTCACATTCACTGGCTGGGATTTTCCAGCCCTTCCTGGTGGAGTATCTTCCAGTGATGAGGGATCTTCCAGTGGTGATGCCCCCACCTTGCTGGCTGCATGGTTGGCAAGGAATGCAAATGATGATTGGCTTCAGTGGGACTGGAAGATCCCACTTGTGGCTGATGGCAAGTAGCCTCCTCTGCCACGAATGTACCGTGATCGGGAGAGGGGAATGGAAAATCCTGGCCATTGATTTTATGAACGAGAGCCCATTCAATACCCATCCCATGTCTGTTTTGCAATTTGATTAGATCCAGACTGACCTGTATCCTAACTACTTCTCCCCATTTTGGTTTTTGAACTCTTGATACTCTCACCCACACAAATATCTATCAATCCCAGTTTTGAAATGTTTGTTGACCCCCCCCCCCCCCCCCCCCCCACACTAGTGGCACGCTGCCTCACAGCACCAGGGAGGTGTGTTCAATTCCTTGCTTGGGTCACTCTCGGTGCAGAGTCAGCACGTTCTCTCCGTGTCTGTGCGGGTTTCCGATGGGTGCCCCGGTTCCTCGCGCAGTCTGAAAGACGTGCTGGTTAGGTGCATTGGCCATACTAAATTCCCCTTCAGTGAACCCGAACAGGTGCCGGAGCGTGGCAACTGAGAGATTTTCACAATAACTTCATTGCAGTGTCCACGTGTGACACAAGTAAATAGACTTTAAAAAGCCTCAACAATATTTTAGGAAGACAGATCCAAACCCTGAAGGCGGCCTTATTCAACTTTTAACACACTGCCCTCTTGGTCAAGACTTGCCATTTAAGGGGAACGCTTTCTGTCCAGTCGTTTCTAATCTTTCACACGTCACGGCGCGCCTCCATGCTATCTAAACATTCTGAGGTACTCTTCCTATTTTCTCTAAACTTGCCCTCTAGCAAAGAACATTTTAGAGGTGATTTTCAGCCTGCATTCATCAGAGAGAACGGTGATGCAGGCGGAAAATCCAGAGAGAATCAGGAAACGCAGCTTTCCATGTTTTACTGTGCATGTGCGGATAACAAAATTCAGAATTCCACCATAATAAAGCGGAGCACCAATAGATTCAGTTCCAGTTGTCACCAACCCTGGGCCATTGACTTAGCAACATGTAAACAATACAGTACAAACGCAAACTTTATAAAGGGAACATTGATTTCCTTAAAATCGCAGTTCAGAAATAATCTATCCAGTTCATACAAGGTTTAATATTTTTAAAACTATCAACTTGAATGTTGACTGGTTCTCTTCACAGACATTGCCTGATCATCTGATTTTTCCAGCATTCTTTCTTCTTATGTCAGCATCTGCAGTATTTCGCTTTTGTATGAATATTTTGAGTTCTACCTCAGGTAGAAAAATGAAGGAAGAGAAAATAGCATTAATATAATTAAAAAAGAGAGAGAGGAGAAAGCTGAAGTGCAGGACAGAAGTCTAAGCAGAATACAAGTCTCATCTCTCTCGGTCTTCCCAGGGTTTTTGTGTGCTTTTTGAGGCTTCGCTTTTTGTGCAGATGTATGGGACCTTTGTCTTCAGCTCCAAGTCCTGTTGGTCATGCACATGTGCCTGACCAATGTTAAAATATCTAAACCATGCACGTGCGACTCTTTCACAGCCAGGAACAGGAGGCCTGGGTTTTGTTGGGTGTTGGAGATGCCAACCACAGAACTGTAACTGAAGTTATTTTCATTACATGAATTTTGAATTTTTTTTACATGGCTTCGTAGTCCACTATTAGGGATGATTGATCTACCCTATGAACATCTTTGTTTATCTCACATACCTCAATTATAACACTCCTCAGTTTTCTAAACTCAGCTTATACAATGTGGCCTTGTAAGTCCCTACTCAAAATTTTCATATCATTTTGTATCATTTGCTTCTAATAGCCTTCATTTGATGTCAACTGTTCTCAATTGCAGTCATTTTGCCATCTTTTCACGTGAACTGTTGTTCCCTTCCACTCCTTCTTTCCTTCACCTCCCTTTCCCCAATCCCCATTTCCCCTCCATTTCCTACCTCTTATCCTTCCCTCAAACCCCTCCCTGAGCTTGTACACTTCCACCCCCACCCCTTCTCCCCTCCCTCTTTCCCACCTCGCCACCACTTCCAAACCGCACCCCCCACACCTCCCCCCCCTTCTCCTCTCCGTCTTTCCAATTAGCCAATTAGTCCAATGACATCCTCCCACTTCCTGCCCCCGCCGCCCCTGAAATCCAGATTGGAGCCTGGCGAGGTAAGGTCAGGGTCCAGCCACAAAGTGAGAGGTGAGTTCAACGAGGCCCCTCAGCCTGGAGGGAGTGCGATGAGGGTGCGGGGAACACAAGCGAGGGCGGAGAGTGGAGAGAACAAGCAAGTGCTGGGAGTAGAGGGAGAGAGGGAGGGTGGAGGATACGAGGGGAAGAGTATGTAAGTTGGAGAGAGTGAGGGGTAGTGTAGGAAGAGTGGAGGCAGTGGGATGTAGGATGTAGCTTACGGAGTGGGCGGGTGAAAATTATAGAGTCGGAGACTGAAATGAGCTAAGAACTGATGGGGATCAGGTAGTGCAGCCAAGCATGTACTATAAAGCAGAACAATTTTTCAGACTAACTGAAAGCTAAATAAATCAAATACTAGTTAAGTAAGTAATTACCTTAAATTTTTCAATGCATGTTGCTGAGCATGTTTGATAGTTTCAAGAGCAGTGGGATAGCTTTGAGCACACTAACAAATTCATTAAAACTATTGATGTCAAACTCTAATTGAAAGCATTGAGTTCACGTAAAAACAAAGATGATGTCAACATTTTCAGGTAGGGAGACCAGTTAAGTTAAAGTTAATTGATTAGTCACAAGTAGACTTACATTAACACTGTAATGAAGTTACTGTGAAAATCCCTGAGTCACCACACTCCTGTTCAGGTACAGCAAAGGAGAATTCAGCATGGCCAGTGCACCAAACCTGGACTGTGAGGGGAACCCGGAGCACCTAGAGGAAACTTATGCCAACACAGGAAGAACGTGCAGTCTCCACACAGTGACCCAAGCCGGGAATTGAACCCACGTCCCTGGCGCTATGAGGCAGAAGTGCTAACCACTGTGCCAACATGCTAAAATAAATCCTTTTTTTCACTTTTTAGAGGAATTCCCAGTTCCAAATACATACACAGGACAATCAAGTCTACCACCATATGACATAGGAGAAGAAGTAGGCCATTCAGCCCATCAAGTCTGCTCCACCATTCATCTGATTAATTGGATATGAGAATCCTCAACTCCACTTTTCTAAAAAAATTCATGGGACATGGGCATCATTGGTTGGTCAGCATTTATTGCCCATCCCTAGTTGCCCTTGAGAAGGTAGTTGTGAGTTGCCTTCTTGAACCACTGCAGTTAGCGATTGAAATAATGGAGTGACTGGCCATGCCATTTCTGAGGGCAGTTGAGAGTCAACCACATTGCTGTGGCTCTGGAGTCACATGTAGGCCAGACCAGGTAAGGGTGACAGATTTCCATCCTTAAAGCTCATGAATGAACTTTCCCATCTTATCCCTCAAACCCTCAATTCTTTTAATGATTAAAAAATCTGTCTATCTCAGCCTTGGAACATATTTAACGACCCAGTCGCTACAGCCATCTGTGACACAGAATTCCACAGAATCATCACCCTCCGAGACACTACCCACCCACCCCAGCCTGTATTGAATTTTTACAGGGCCTCAGATCTGTTGAGACTGTTAACGCTACTTAAGGCCACTTACGGTCTCATCCTGCCCCCACTGCTACTCAAGAAAGGAGAACAGATTAAACTGTAAGAAGTTTTCTCACAACACTAGGTTAAAGTCCAACAGATTTATTTGGAATCACAAGCTTTTGGAGCACTGCTCCTTCATCAGGTAACTCTGAAAACTTGTGATTCCAAATAAACCTGTTGGACTTTAACCTGGTGCTGTGAGACCTCTTATTGTGCACACCCCAGTCCAATGCCGGCAGCTCCACATCAAGGTTAAACTGAGTTAGTGTAACATTGGTTATACTCAAATCATCAGTGTACATAACTTGAGAGAGAATAATGTCTCCAAGTACATTAAATCAAATCTCAACCTGGTAGTTTAATGATCTGAATTCAGTTTTAGTAAGAAGGAAATAAAAAGTTAATATTAGTTAACCTGGTTTTGAAACTCTCTGAAGTAAACAGGCAGGTCCCTCTGGTATGGAAGTGCAGAAGAAGGCTCACTGCTACTGTTCAGGAGAGCAAATGGCACAAACCATTGAGTCTTTGTGAGAAAGCCGATAGTTGACTTGGGCGGGATTCTCCGGCCATTCACGCCGGTGGGATTCTCTGGTCCCGCTGCAGTGAACAGAGATTTAGCTGAGCGCTGGATTCTCCATCCTTGCTGGCAGCAATGGCAGGACGTGAAAGGCACACATGCACCACACAGTCAGAAATATCACTTCTTAATGTTGACCCAGATTAATCAGTCGTAATGACATCAAGGGGAGGCGATGGTCTGGTGGTATTATCGCTAGACTATTAGTCCAGAAACTCAGCTACTGTTCTAGGGACCTGGGTTCGAATCCCGGCACGGCAGATGGTGGAATTTGAATTCAATAAAAAAAAAATCTGGAATTAAGAATCTACTGATGACCATGTCAATTGTCAGAAAAGCCCATCTGGTTCACTAATGCCTTTCAGGGAAGGAAATCTGCCATCCTTACACAGTCTGCCCTACATATGACTCCAGAGCCACAGCAATGTGGTTGACTTTCAACTGTCCTTAGGCAACTAGAGATGGGCAATAAATGCTGGCCAGCCAGCGACGCCCATATCCCACAAATGGATAAAGAAATTGTCAGTGTTTGCCACCATTGCTTTGTGAATCTGACAGCAACACTCGTACATACACGTGTGAAGTTAAAAACAGAAGTTACTGTCAGAGATTCCCCACTCCTCCAGAAGGGTGTCCTCACAGATGGAGATCTTGGGCCAAGATTTTGCAGTGAAACCGCAGCAGAGTTTACACCAAGCAGGGTAAGCAGTTAATCACACTCAAGTATTCCCACACACAGCAAACCAGGAATTAAAAACAACTGAATCCCTTCACTGTTACTTTAGCAAAATAAGTTATTGAGGAATACATATGGGATTGAAGTAGGACACAAAATAAAGACAAACAAACTTGAAACAACTATATTAAAATTTGTAGCATTTTATCATAATTGAGCATCTCTACAGTACCAAAGGAGGCCATTTGGTCCATCGAGCCTGTACTGACCACAACCCCACCCAGGCCCTATTCCCGTAACCCCACACATTTACCCTGCTAATCCCCCTGACACTATGGCCATGCTAAATTGACCAATCAACCTATTTGATATTCAAATCTAATTACTCTCTCAGGCCACCCTTGCTCCCTCCAGTCTCCACACTCTCGAGGTTAGTGACTTTGTTTAACATTATGAACTTTGGTACTCTTTTAAAAGTTACACCTCAATTAACTGGGTGTAACTTTTCAAGTGTTTCACAGAAAGACAAAATCTAAGACTGGAAATTTTTGTCAGTTCAGTAATTTCTAATTAACTGCATTTTGAGGGCCATAATAGTGTACCCATCTCTGGAGAAGTATCAGCAGCAAGCTCTGAATTACTGGCCCAAATCTTTCCATCCAAATTATTATTTGAATAGGTGTAAAATGAGAATAGTGAATATTCATGAGACCTTGGTGTCCTCATGCATCAGTTCACTGAAAGTAAGCGCGCAGGTACAGCAGGCAGTAAAGAAAGTAAATGGTATGGTGGCTTTCAGAGCGAGGGGATTTCAGTATAGGGACAGGGATGTTTTGCTGCAATTGTATAGGGTGTTGGTGAGGCCACACCTGGAGTATTTTGTGTAGTTTTGGTGTCCATATCTGAGGAAGGATGTCATTGCTATAGAGGGAGTACAGTGAAGGTTTACCAGGCTGATTCCAGGGATGGCAGGTCTGTCATATGAGTGAAGACTAAGTCGGTTAGGATTATATTCACTGGAGTTTAGAAGAATGAGTGTGGATCTCAGAAACTTGTAAAATTCTAAAAGGTTAGACAGGATAGATTCAGAAAGAATATTCCCAGCGATGGGGGAGTCCAGAGGTCATAGTTTGAGGGTACGGAATAAATCTTTTAGAACTGAGGGTAGGAGTAATTTCTTCACCCAGGGGGTGGTGAATGTGTGGAATTCACCACCACAGAAAATAGTTGAGGCCAGAACATTGTCTAAGTTCAAGAAGAAATTAGGAATCAAGGCATATGGGGGGGAAATCAGAACACTGAATTTGATAATCAGCCATTATCAAAATGAATGGTGAAGCGAGCTCAAGGGGCCGAATGGCCTACTCCTACTTGTAGTTTCTACGTTTCATCTCCAATTGTCAGAGACCAACTGTACAACTGAAAACATGCTTCAGGAAGTTCTTCTTTCCAGCCCTTTGTTTCTATTTGAAAACATTATGCCTCGTTGAATGAGATATAGCTGGGTGTATAGTGCTTTGAGTGGCTGAGTAAGCTTTTAAATGATGTAGTGACTCATTGGCATGTGTTGAAGTTTAATGTAATTACCACTGTGAAACTGACAACAATTTCTGGTATCTGTACATGCAGTTTCTGTAATGATTCCTTGCTCCTCCAAAGACATGTCCCTGTGATTCACCGTGGAATTCAGGATATAATTTGCCTTAGACACTTGACCATCGAAACTTCTTGGAAAATTACAGTGCACAATACATCTGCAATATTTATTTTAATCAAAGTTTTATTACAAAAAACTAAGGTGAAGTTTATTCATTAGTGTAATGAAGTTACTGTGAAAAGCCCTTAGTTGCCATGCTCCGGTGCCTGTTCGGGTACACTGAGGGAGACTTCAACATTGCCCATGCACCTAACTAGCATGTCTTTCAGACTGTGGGAGGAAACTGAAGCACCTAGAGGAATCCCATGCAGCCACAGGGAAAATGTGCAGATTCCACACAGACAGTGACCCAAGTCTAGATTCAAACCTGGGTCGCTGGCACTGAGAGGCAGCAGTGCTAACCACGGTGCCACCCCTAGTGGTAACACCTTCATCAAACAGTACATGTAGATCTTGGTAATAAAGATAAAAAATGCTGGATAAACTCAGCAGGTTTGGCAGCATTTGTGGGGCGAGAAATAGAGTTAACGTTTTGAATTAATGTCTCTTCTACAGACAGATTCTCGAGAAGAGTCACATGGACTCGAAACGCATTGTTCCCCGGGGGGGGGAGCGATTAGAAGCTATGGAGAAACGTGGGTACACACATCACTAAATGTTAGTGCAATTTATAAATTAAAAATGCACTATGGCCTTTCTTTCAAAATGTTTAGAATATGGAAGGGAGGAAGTCATGCTTCAGTTGGTCATTAACCAATCTGAAAAATCGCTAAAGACCAACTGAATCATCACTCCCTGGTCTTCACCAGGGTGAAAGAGTCAATTGCGAGGGGGCATAGGTTTAAGATGTGAGGGACAAGGTTTAAAGGAGATGTACGAGCAGATTTTTTTTCTTATACAGAGAGTAGTGGGTGCCTGGAACTCGTTGCCGGGGACAATAGTGGAAGCGGATACGGTAGTGACTTTTAGGGGGCGTCTTGACAAGTCCATGAATAGGATGGGAATAGAGGGACATAGTCCCCAGAAGGGTAGGGGGTTTTAGTTAAGTTGGGCAGCATGGTCGGTGCAGGCTTGGAGGGCTGAAGGGCCTGTTCCTGTGCTGTAATTTTCTTTGTTCTTTGAAATACTACATTTAGTTATGGGCAATACGTCTCAGGCTTTAGATGGGATGCAGCACAGATTCAGCCAAATGATACCAGGGATGGAGGTTGCATAAACATGGCTTGTAATTCCCTTGAATAAAGAAGCTTGAAGGCTGATCTAGTTGACATGTTTAAAATAGCAACGGGATTCGTATAGGTTTGATGCAGACAAAAGACTTCCATCTACTGGTGGAATTCCAAAAATAGAAGCATAACCGTAAAATTACAATTAGGCTATTCGGGAATCAAATCAGAAAGCACCTTTCACTGAACTGCTAGTGGGAATCAGGCACTCCCTCATCCAATGCACTGTGGATGCTTAATCAGTTCAGGCAATCATAGAATCCCTACAGTGCAAAAGGAGGCCATTTGGCCCATCAAGTCTGCACCCACCACAATCCCTGTAACCCCACGCATTTACCCTGCTCATCCCCCTGACACTAAAGGGTCAATTTAGCATGGCCAATCAATCGAACCCGCACATCTTTGGACTTGAAAATTTCAAGGCTGAAATTGATAAATATTTTTGTTGAGTAAGGTTATGAAAAAGACGTGGTGCAAACAGAGTTGAGATAACTGGTCAGCCATAATCCAATGGAACACACAACAGTCTTGTGAGACTGAACACGCTATGCTTGTTCCTCTGCTCTGGAATGCAAATCAAACCTAAAGCAGATTCATCTTCAATACTCTGCATGTTATTTGGTGTATTTGCATATTATGCATTTGAGGAAATAACTTGCTAGTATTTATATCACAGCAGTTTGTCATATTTTCACCACAAAGCATTGTAGATTTTAAGGCCAGAATTTTATCGTCCCGCTCGTCATGGGATCGAAGCATGGTCGGTGCAGTCTGTTGATCTCGAGCAGGTTTTCCAGTTTTAGGACGAGTGAGGCCATAAAATGCAGCCCAAATGTTTTACACAACACAGATTTTTAAAATATATTACATGTCCTATTCTTTTCCTT
Organism: Carcharhinus amblyrhynchos; assembly: GCF_965287045.1. Classification (NCBI taxonomy): domain Eukaryota; kingdom Metazoa; phylum Chordata; class Chondrichthyes; order Carcharhiniformes; family Carcharhinidae; genus Carcharhinus; species Carcharhinus amblyrhynchos. The sequence continues at coordinate 20,172,041 of NC_137325.1, read as the reverse complement.
CCTGATGCTTGTGGTTTAACTACTGGGATCTTTTAAAAAAAAGTTTTTCCCACATGACACAAAACCAGAAGTGTAAAAAGTGCAAAAATCTTCAGCATCCCCAATTTTAAACCATTGGACTACAGCAGTCCAGGTCACAAGCTCTGGGATTCCTTCCCCACAGCATGGTGGCACAGTGGTAAGTACTGCTGCTTTACAGTACCAGGGACCCGGGTTCAATTTCGGCCTCAGGTCACTGTCTGTGCAGACTCCACATTCTCCCCGTGTCTGTGTGGGTTTCCTCTGGGTGCTCTGATTTCCTAAGGGTCTCAACGTGTGTAGGTTAAGGATATTAGCAGGGTAAATACATGGGGTTAGAATCATACAAGCCCTACTGTACAGAACATAGAACATTACAGCGCAGTACAGGCCCTTCAGCCCTTGATGTTGCGCCGACCAGTGGAGCCAATCTAATGACCCTCTAGCCTAAACTATTCCAATATTATCCATATGCCTATCCACTGCCCATTTGAACGCCCGGCGAGTCCACAACTGCTGCAGGCAGGGCATTCCACGCCCTTACTATCCTCTGAGTAAAGAACCTACCTCTGACATCCGTCCAATAATTACCACCCCTCAATTTAAAGCTATGTCCCCTCATGTTAGCCATCACCATCCGAGAAAAAAGGCTCTCACTGTCCACCCTATCTGACCCTCTGATCATCTTGTATGCCTCAATTAGGTCACCTCTTAACCTCCTCTCTAACGAAAACAACCTCAAGTCCCTCAGCCTTTCCTCGTAAGACCTTCCCACCATACCAGGCAACATTCTGGTAAACCGCCCCTGCACCCTTTCCAATGCTTCTACATCTTTCTTATAATGCGGTGACCAGAACTGTATGCAAAACTCTAAGTGTGGCCGCACCAGAGTTTTGTATAGTTGCAACATGATCTCACGGCTCCAAAATTCAATCCCTCTACTGATAAAAGCTAACACACCATACGCCTTCTTAACAGCCTTATCAACCTGGGTGCCAACTTTCAGGGATCTATGCATATGTACACCGAGATCTCTCTGCTTGTCGACACTACCAAGACTCCTTCCATTAGCCCTATATTCTGTACTCCTGTTACTGTTACCAAAGTGAATCACCTCACGCTTTTCCGCATTAAACTCTATTTGCCACCTCTCAGCCCAGCTCTGCAGCTTATCTGTGTCCCTATGCAAACTGTAACATCCATCCTCACTTTCTACAACTCCTCCGCCTTTGGTGTCATCAACAAATTTACTAACCCATCCTTCTACACCCTCATCCAGGTCATTTATTTTCTGCAGTAGCCTACCATGGGGAACTTTATCAAAGGCTTTGCTAAAATCCATATACACCACGTCAACTGCCTTACTCTGATCCACCTCTTTGGTCACCTTTTCAAAGAACTCGATAAGGTTTGTGAGGCACGACCTACCCTTCACAAAACCGTGTTGACTATCCCTAATCAATTTATTTCTCTCTAGGTGATTATAATTCCTATCTCTTATAATTCTTTCCAAAACTTTGCCCACAACAGAAGTAAGGCTCACTCGCCTATAATTCCCAACATGGTCTCTACTCCCCTTCTTGAACAAGGGGACAACATTTGCTATCCTCCAGTCTTCCGGCACTATACCTGCAGCTAAGGACGACATGAAGATCAAAGCCAAAGGCTCTGCAATCTCCCCCCTAGCCTCCCAGAGAATCCTAGGATAAATCCCATCCGGCCTAGGGGATTTATCTATTTTCATTCTCTCAAGAATTGCTCGCACCTCCTCCTTATGTACCTCAATCCCGTCTAGTCTAAAAGCCTGTCTCAGTATTCTCCTCGACTACATTGGCTCTTTCTTGCGTGAATACTGACGAAAAATATTCATTCAGTGCCTCTCCTATCTCTTCAGGCTCCACGCACAACTTCCCACTACTGTCCCTGACTGGCCCTAATCAATCTTTTATTCTTGACATACCTATAGAAAGCTTTAGGGTTCACTTTGATCCTACCCGCCAATGTCTTCTCATGTCCACTTCTAGCTCTTCTTAACTCTCTGTTTAGCTCCTTCCTGGCTAATTTGTAACTCTCCAGTGCCCTAACTGAGCCTTCACATCTCATTTGCACATAAGCCTCTTTCTTCCTCTTCACCTAGTACACCACGGTTCCCTCGCTCAACCACTTCCTCCCTGCCTGATAGGTACATATTTATCAAGGACTCGCAGTAGTTGGTCCTTTAACAAGGTCCACATTTCAGTTGTTCCCAGCCCCTGCAGTTTCCTACTCCAACCTATGCATCCCAAATCTCACCTAATAGCCTCATAATTACCTTTCCCCCAGCTATAACTTCTGGCCTTCGGTATATACCTATCCCTTTCTATCACTAAAGTAAACGTAACCAAATTGTGGTCACTATCACCAAAGTGCTCACCTACCTCCAAGTCTAACACCTGGTCTGGTTCATTACCCAGTACCAAATCCAAGGTGGCCTCACCTCTTGTGGGTCTATCTACATACTGTGTCAGGAAACCTTCCTGCACACAATGGACAAAAACTGACCCCTCTAACGCGCTTGAACTATAGCTTTTCCAATCGATATTTGTAAAGTTAAAGTCCCCCAGTGCAGAAGGGGGCCATTCAGCCCATCAAGTCTGCATCAACCACAATCCTACGGGCCCCATTCCTGTAACCTCACACATTTACCCTACTAATCCCCCTGACGCTAAGGGGCAATTTAGTGTGGCCAATCAACCTAACCCACACATCTTTGGGCTGTGGGAGGAAGACAGAGCACTCAGAGGAAACCCATGCAGAGAAAGTGCAAACTCCACACAGGCAGTGACCTGAGGCCGGAATTGAACCCAGGTCCCTGGCACTGGGAGGCAGCAGCACTAACCATTGTGCTACCATGCCCCCCACCCCCCGGCCTGGGTAGGCTGCTTTGATGGAGAATTGGTACAGAATCAGTGGACCAAATGGCACCCTGCTGCACTGTGGGGAATTTATAATGTACCTCACTGCCTTCTTTACCTCATTCCTTTAGCGTTGCCTGCTGTGACTAAATCAGGTGACATGCCTGTATGTTTTTGCCATCAGTAGGCAAACACATCTCCCTTTCGTGACGTGCTGCCTTCCCATACCAATCACACCGCAAAAGGGCTTATTACCCAATTGGACCGTACTGGACTGTCATACAAACAGCCCCCACTCACTCTGTGTTTATCTGGTAAAGGGAGAGGTTCAAAAGGAAATGAAAACAAAAACAAAGTCTTATTTTTTCCTCCAGGGTCACACCCAGCGGGTGCGTTGGAAATTGTTCATCTGTTTTCTGGAACGTTAGCAACCCTAGACAATTTAAAGCCTTTTTCTTCGATTAATCTTTTGGTTATCCTTATCTCCTTATGCAGCCGAGTCTCCTACTTAAGTTTAATGATGTTCTTGCCAATGCCTTGGGGTGTTTTATAACCCCAAAGGCACTACTACCATGTCAATACAAGTTTTTGAGGCATCCGACACTCTATGATACATATATCACATTACATATATAGATGTTCATATATATATGATATAATACGTATAAGCACTTCGGGTTATCTTATATATAAATAAACAGTGCCTTTAGGAACCTGACATTGGAAATAATATTTTCCATTTTATTTCTCGATTGCTGCCCCTATTTGCGCTGTTCTTGGACACTAATACACGACATTGCACAAGCAACCCCCTTTCAAACAAACGCTTTAGAGCAAAATGAATAACACTTGCAATTAAGACAAACAGATTGAAATAAGAGAAGTGGAGGAACATTGTTAAGAGCAAGCGCAACACGGTCAGTAAATCTTTACAACGAGATGGATTGTCACCTGAGAACGCATTCAGTCCCACCGACGGCCCCTACACGTCGAATCGCCACTAGTAGCAGCAGCAGCGTCCAGTGAAAGAAGCGAAGGAGGCAACACTCGGATCCAACCACCTGACCTACGACTCATCGCCTGGCTGCTGCTCAGTTTCGATTCCTCAGTGTTTGCTCATTGGCGCCCACGCCCCCTTTTAAAGCCTATAGGTTAAAGAACTTGGAAGAAATCGAAACTGAACCGAGTGCTGTTTCCTGTGAGATGCGGTTCTCGGTGTACAGGAGGAAACAACAGCTGACGCTCCTACACAAAAAACAAAAAATGCTAGAAAATCTCAACGGGTCTGACAGCAACTGTGGGGAGAGAATAGAGCCAACGTCTCGAGTCTGGATGATCCCTCGTCAGAGTCTCTTGTAACTCCCTTTATAACAGAGGAAGATGCTAATAGGTGTTTGAGGGGCTGGCACAGGCATGATGGGCTAAAGGGCCACTTTTTGTGCTGTAAAACTCTTATGATTCTTAAAAAAGATAATGTGTGCATTAAAAACAAACTTAGCGTTAGCACTGCACAGGTATGAATCGGATTTCCACGGAGAATAAAAACAGAAACTATGGGATATATTTGGCAGGTCTGGCAGCAACTGTGGAGAGAGAAGCAGAGTGGGTGACATAGTGGTTAAAACTGCTGCCTCACAGCGTCAGCGACCAGAGTCCAATTGCAGTCTTGGGTGACTGTCTGTGTGGAGTTTGCATACTCTCCCCATATCTGTGTGTGTTTCCTCTCACTGTTCAAAGATGTGCAGGTTAGATGGATTGGCCACGCTAAATTGTCCCTTAGTGTCAAAGGTTTGGGGGATTAGTTACGCTAAATGAGCGGGTTACGAGATAGGACGTGGGAGTTGGGCCTGGGAGAGTCAATGCAGACTCGATGGACCAAATGGCTTCTTTCTGTACTGTAGGGATTCTAGAGTTAACATTTCAGGTCTCTCGCCATCTGCAGTATTTTGGTTTTGCTTAGATGGGGATATGGGCCGGAATTTAACCACCACGCCCGCTATCAGAGTTGGCAAGGCTTGCAGAACAAAATTCTCCATCAGCCTCAGGCAGGATTTTACAAGCCTCATCCGAGCGAGGCCGTAGAATCTTGGGACATTGATTGTTTCCAAACGGAATAATTATAAGGCCATTCAGCCCCTTGAGCCTGCCCCAACATTCACTTTAATTCGTAGCAGATCTGTACTTCAAGCAGCATTTGCCTGCCTTGGCTTCGTATCTGCGGATAATTCGCAGTGCATACTAGCTGTTTGTGCTATGTTGGCTTGTGCTGTTGTGTTAAAATTGACATGTTATTGTGTTATATTGGATGTTATTTTTATAATTTATTATGTGAGATTGTATTCTGTTTTGTAAATTGAAAGTGTAATGTATTTTGTAGTTTTGCATTGTTTAAACAGAAAGCTATTTCGAATGGGGCCACTTTATTGAATTGAAGCTGGTTTAAGTATATGAGGCGAGTCCCTCAATAGGTTCCTCATGCAGTTTTGTAAACTGAATTGAACTCACCACTGTTTATTTATTTCTGCAACTTTTGCCCTGACTGCTTCACTCTGTACCATGCTTGTAAATGACCCTTCCTCTTACATCAGTAACATAGAATTTCTGCACCGGCAAGGTTCTTGTGAGTGCTCTCCCCCACACTGGAGCCCCTTTCTCGGGCTCAGCTGCTCTCTCACTCAGGCTGTTCCTCGTGCCAGCTTTTTCCTGCCACAAATGATTCACTTTGTTCAGCACACCTTGCAATTCGTTAACACTCTGCATTCGGTCACTTGGACTATCTCCACAGCTTTTTCTAAAGAGATTTTGGTCTCAGCCAGTAACTTCTGTATGGTGAGGCTGTTTATTCCACAGGCCAAAAAGTCCCTTAACAGAAGAAAGGTAGTGGTTTTTCAAACTGGAGGCCAGTGACCAGTGGTCCCTCAGGGATCGGTGCTGGGTCTACTGTTATTTGTCATTTATATTAATGACTTGTTTGAGAATTTAGGAGACATTGTTAGTAAGTTTGCAGATGACACCAAGAATGGTGGCACAGTGGACAGTGAAGATGGTTATTTCAGAAAGCAATGCGATCTTGATCAATTGGTCCAGTGGGCTGATGAATGGCAGATGGAGTTTCATTTAGATAGATGCGAGGTGATGCATTTTGGTAGAACGATCCAGGGCAGGACTTACTCAGTTAATTGTTGGGCATTGAGAGTTAAAGAACAAAGAGATCTAGGGGCACATGTTCATAGCTCCTTGAAAGTGGAGTCACAGGGCAGTAAAGAAGGCACTTGGCATGCTTGGTTTCACTGATCAGAACATTGAATACAGGAGTTGGGAAGTCTTGTTGAAGTTGTACAAGACATTGGTAAGGCCACACTTGGAATACGGTGTACAATTCTAGTCACCCTATTATAGAAAGGATATTATTAAATTAGAAAGAGTTCAGAAAAGATTTACTAGGATGCTACTGGGACCTGATGGTTTGCATTATAAAGAGAGGCTGTATAGACTGAAACTTTTTTCCCTGCAGTGTAGGAGGCTTAAGGGTGATTGTATAGAGATCCATAAAATAAAGAGGGGCATAGATAAGGTGTATAGTCAACATCTTTTCCCAAAGTCTAAACCTAGAGGGCATAAGTTTAAGGTGAGAGGGGAGATATACAAAAAGCCCAGAGGGGCAGTTTTTTCACTGTTATTTGTTATTTATATTATTGACTTGGATGAGAATTTAGGAGACATCGTTAGTAAGTTTACAGATGAGACCGAGATAAGTGTCTGGAACAAGCTGCCAAAAGTAGTAGTAGAGGCAGGTACAATGTTGTCTTTTAAAAAGCATGTAGATAGTAAGATTGGTATAGAAGGATATGGGCCAAACGTGGGCAATTGGGACTAGCTTAATGGTTAAAAACTGGGCAGCATGGACAAGTTGAACATCTATGACTCTATCTCCCGTAAAGCTGGGCTGAATTCCCTCAATCTGGCCACAGAACTGGAGATGATCTCCCCGGCTCTTGGACTGCAGAATGAAATGTATAACTCAATGGGAGGATTGAAGGTCAGGGATTAAAATCATTTTTGACCAAGTTGATTATCTGATCCAAAGACTGGGGGTGGGATTTTCCAGCTATGCTCAACCCAAGACCAGAAAATCCCACCTGCGGTCAATGAACCTTTGCATGGTCCATGTTCTGCCCTCTATGATTCCTGTGCTGGGTGGTACGAGATGATTCCACCCTTTGTGGCTGGAGCATCAGACAATATTAAACTCCTCACTAGGCTGTAAGTTTGTGGGCCACAGACTGGAATAGTATCACCTTTCGTTTTTCCTTTGCTACAAAGAAACAACCTTCCGATATCTTGCCCCCAGTGTTTCACTTCTGGGTCAAATGGTTCCTTGTTGCAATTAAAGGCATTTTTATGTGGCGTTCGTACCTTGTTTCTTCATAGTTTCCTTTAGCTGCACACTGCAATCTCCCAACAACTAACAAAGGTGTTTCCTCGTCGTCAGTGTCATAACTTCACAGGCGACTCATCATAGCTTCAAGTTATGAAAGGTTTATTATCAATACACAGTCTGCTCTCTTCTCCTCCCTGGCTCCAACTAAGGTTTCTCCCCAACCCGTGATGCACGCCCTTGCACCTAATCGGCTCGGCTTCCCACATTCCCCATAGAATCCATCCCAATCATGTGGCCCTCAGGGATCATTCCTTAAAGAGGCCACTCTACCACGTGTAGTTATTCAGACCAGGTGACAAAGAGATGCTGTGCAGTAAAAATAAGATGGCAAAAGCCCATTGAGCACAGATCGCATCTGGGTAATTACACTAAGGTGGATGAATTCAAGCTCGTTCCTCTACCAGAAGATGGAGAATATGTTAGGGGGCAGACAGTCGAACCTTGTTTCTATTATCATAGAACATAGAACATAGAACATTACAGCGCGGAACAGGCCCTTCGGCCCACAATGTTGCGCCGACCAGTCTTATTTTTAAAAAAAAACATTGACCCACTAATCTAAACCACTCCTTTTTCGTCCATAAACCTATCCACCAATCTCTTAAACGCCCCCAAACTAGGCGCATTTACAACTGCAGCAGGCAGGGCATTCCAATCCCTCACCACCCTCTGGGTAAAGAACCTGCCCCTGACATCCGTCCTATAACTACCCCCCCTTAATTTAAAGCCATGCCCCCTCGTGCTAGATTTCTCCATCCGAGGAAACAGGCTATCACCATCCACCCTATCTAAACCTCTAATCATCTTATATGTTTCTATAAGATCCCCTCTTAGCCGCCTTCTTTCCAGTGAAAACAACCCCAAATCCCTCAGTCTCTCCTCATAGGACCTCCCCTGCATACCAGGCAACATCCTGGTAAACCTCCTCTGCACCCTCTCCAAAGCCTCCACATCCTTCCTGTAATGTGGGGACCAGAACTGCACACAGTACTCCAAGTGCGGCCGCACCAGAGTTGTGTACAGTTGCAACATGACGCTGCGACTCCTAAATTCAATCCCCCTACCAATAAACGCCAAGACACCGTATGCCTTCTTAACAACCTTATCTACTTGATTCCCAACTTTCAGGGATCTATGTACACATACACCTAGATCCCTCTGCTCCTCCACTCTATTCAAAGTCCTCCCGTTAGCCCTATACTCAACACATCTGTTATTCCTACCGAAATGGATTACCTCACACTTCTCCGCATTAAACTCCATCCGCCACCTCGCGGCCCAGCTCTGCAACCTGTCCAAGTCACCCTGCAAACTTCGACACCCTTCCTCACAATCTACCACACCTCCGACTTTGGTGTCATCAGCAAACTTACTAATCCACCCAACTATACCCTCATCCAGATCATTAATAAAGATTACGAACAGCAGTGGCCCCAAAACAGATCCCTGAGGCACACCACTCGTAACCGAACTCCATGATGAATAATTACCATCAACCACCACCCTCTGTCTCCTATCTGCTAACCAATTCCTGATCCAAGTACCTAAATTACCACCAATCCCATACATCTGCATTTTCTGCAGAAGCATACCATGGTGAACCTTATCAAACGCCTTACTAAAATCCATATATACCACATCTACTGCCTTACCCCTATCCACCTCTTTGGTCACCTTCTCAAAGAACTCAATAAGGTTAGTAAGGCACGACCTTCCCGCTACAAAACCATGCTGACTATCTCTAATCAATTCATTACTCTCCAAATAACTATAAATCCTATCCCTAATAATTCTTTCTAAAACCTTGCCCACTACAGAAGTAAGACTCACTGGTCTATAATTCCCAGGGAAGTCTCTGCTCCCCTTCTTAAACAATGGGACAACATTCGCTGTCCTCCAATCATCCGGTACTATACCAGAGACCAACGACGACCTGAAGATCAGAGCCAGTGGCTCTGCAATCACCTCTCTTGCCTCCCATAGAATCCTAGGGTAAATCCCGTCAGGACCAGGGGACTTATCTATTTTCAACCCTTCTAGAATATCCAACACATCCTCTGTATCAACTACAATACTTTCTATTTTACACCCCTTCACCCCAGTGACCTCCTCAGCTACATTCATATCGTCCTGTGTGAACACCGAAGAGAAATAATGGTTCAATGCCTCTCCAATCTCTTCCGGTTCCACACACAACTTCCCCCTACTGTCTGTAACTGGCCCTAATCTTGCCCTGACCAACCTTCTATTCTTGACATACCTATAGAACGCCTTAGGATTCTCCTTAATCCTATCATGCAGAGACTGACAATGAAATAAGGCTTCGAGAAGTTAACAGCTCCTTGAAAAGGACACCAGAGGCAGGATTATCTGGTTCTGCTGCAGTAAACAGAGATTTGGCTAAGTGCCAAATTCTCTGCACTTGCCTAGAACGGGAACAGGGCATGAATGGTAAGATTGTGCCCCAGGTATAGCATACGCAACCTATGTTCAGCTCCCCATTCACCTGACGAAGGATCAGCGCTCCAAAAGCTAGTGGTGTTTGCTACCAAATAACCCTGTTGGACTTTAAGCTAGTGTTGTGAGACTTTTTACTATGCTACATCTAACCAGAGGCTCAATTGCAGTGCTACTTGGAAAGTTGCAATTGTCTTAATATTGGGTGTGCCTTTGAAAGTGACGTAACTCATATCTCGCCCACCCTCAGGTATATTGAGGGAGAATTTAGCATGGCCAATGCACTTAAGCAGTACATCTTTTAGACTGAGAGGAAACTGGAGCACAAGAAGGAAATCTACGCAGACACAAGGAAAATATGTGGATCTGCACAGACAGTGATTCAAGCTGGGGATTAAACACGAGTCCTGGCACTGTGAAACAGCAGTGCTAGCCACAAGATAAAGAACATAAGAACATAAACATGAGAACATAAGAAATAGGAGCAGGAGTAGGCCATCTAGCCCTTCGAGCCTGCCCCGCCATTCAACAAGATCATGGCTTATCTGAAGTGGATCAGTTCCACTTTCCCGCTTTCTCCCCATAATCCTTAATTCCCTTGTCTATCAGAAACCTATCTACCCGTGTCTTAAATATATTCAGCAAGGTAGCCTCCACCACTTCAACGGGCAGAGAATTCCAGAGACTCACCACCCTTTGAGTGAAGAAGTTCCTCCTCAACTCTGATCTAAACTGCTCCCCCCTTATTTTGAGGCTGTGCCCTCTAGTCCTGCTATCCTTTCTAAGCTGGAAGAATCTCTCTACCTCTACCCTATCCATCCCCTTCATTATCTTACATGTCTCTGTAAGATCCCCCCTCAGCCTTCTAAACTCCAACAAGTACAGACCCAGTCTGTTCAATCTCTCCTCATAGGCTAACCCCCTCATCTCCGGTATCAGCCTAGTGAACCTCCTCTGCACTCCCTCCAAGGCCAATATATCCTTCCGCAAATGCGGCGACCAAAACTGCACACAGTACTCCAGTTGCAGCCTCACCAGTACCCTGTACAGTTGCAGCAAGACCTCCCTACTTTTATATTCTATTCCCCTCGCTATAAAGGCCAGCATCCTATTCGCCTTCTTGATCACCTGCTGCACCTGCAGACTGGGTTCTTGGAATTCATGCACAAGGACCCCCAGGTCCCTCTGCACCTTAGCATACTGCAGCTTTTCGTCTTTTAAATAATAATCCCTCCTACTATTATTTCCACCAAAGTGGATAACCTCACATTTGCTAACATTATACTCCATCTGCAAGGTCCTCGCCCACTCACTCAGCCTATCCAGATCTCTCCGCAGACTTTTCGCACCTTCCATGCAATTTGCTTTTCCACTCATCTTTGTGCCATCAGCAAATTTTGTTACCCTACACTCAGCCCCCTCCCCCAGATCATCTATGTAAATGGTAAACGGTTGAGGCCCCAGCACCGATCCCTGCGGCACTCCACTGGTCACCAACCGCCAACCAGAATAGCACCCATTGATTCCAACTCTCTGCTTCCTATCAGACAGCCAATCCTCAATCCATGCAAAGAGAGCATTTTCCTGGCATCTTAATCATTAGTCAAAGTAGTGACAAATTAAGTCTAATTTATTGCACAGGCAGCCAGTGCTCAGTTCGTAAAGCTGGACGGTTAATCTGACGCTGTCATTTTGTTACCTGGTGCATTAGGTTAAAAATCATCCACAAATATTCCAAAATAAATTGCAAGAGAGAATTGTAAATAAGAGATCACTTACATGATCAAACAAAAAGCTCAAATTTTTCTTCTTGCCCAAACAGGGTTAACTTCAGTAGTTATCACAACAAAGTAACTCTCTTGTCTAAATACGAACCTTCTGTGTTTGCCGGCCTTTATCACAGAAAAGAGTTAAGAATGATAGTGTTACAATCAATTTATTTTTCTCCTGTAATGCACCATAGAGCCACTAGGTGGCAACTGATAGTGACTGTGTCGTAATGGTTTTGTATTAAGCTTAAAGTTTTATTTATTCGTGTCAAGTAGGCTTACATTAACGTGCAATGAAGTTACTGTGAAAATCCCCTTGTTGCCACACTCCGGTGCCTGTTCGGGCTTAGAATTTAGCATGGCCAATGCATCTAACCAGCACTTCTTTTGGACCAAAAGGAAACTGGAGCATCCGGAGGAAACCCACACAGACATAGGGAGAATGTGCAGACTCCGCACAGACAGTTCCCCAAGCTGGGAATTGAACCCAGGCCCCTGGTGCCGTGAGGCAGCAGTGCTAACCACTGTGCCACCATGATGACAAGTAATTGGGGACTGATTTAGTTCGTCAGAGATTGGCTAAATGTGAAACATGGAATGGTTGGGACAAATTATCAAAATACATTTAAGTGGAAGCTGGAGGATATGATGTTAGCTTAAGATGAGTTAAAGTAGGAGCTGAAACACTGGAATGATCGATTGAGGCAAACACCCTGTACTGGTGCTGTAAATTGTATGGGTGCTGTAAATTGTACATAAATCTATGTAACATTATTCAATACAGCTATTGGAATATCATTGCCTGTGGTCTTTTGAAACTCCAATCGGTGAAAATAAAGCCTAAAATGGAAGGCAACTTTAAAAGGTTGAACTCAAGTCAGGTTAAAACCCTGGGGACAGGGAAGTTATGGAAAGAATGTTCACCCGGGGAGGGCCACAATCCGGGTAGGACCCAGTACATGTCCAAAAATTTGTTAGAGATGGAGCTAATGGGTTTACATCCCACCCCAATCCCAATCCGTGAATGTAATTTTAGACCTTGTCTCGGGGTATTCCGGGACTTCCATGGGAATCTGGCCCAGCCAAAGGCCCAGTCGAAGTTACAAATGCTGAGAGCTGTTCAGTTCTAAAGGGGCCTATCTTCCAAATGGCACAAATGGTTCACTAGAATTGGGGCATCACTCCCAGCAAGGATCTATTTTGTTAAAGTTGAGACCGGCATTTCCTTTCAGGGAAAAGAATATAGCATTGGTCAAATAGCACATGCACATTCTCAGGCCTCTCCTGCCACATTTGGAGTTCTACGGTACCACCCCTAATTTCCTGTCAATAGACATGGCTTTTCCTGCATCCAGTAATCATTTCAGAGGGGAATCTACTTCATTAATGTAGACTTGTGAAAGCCTCTCCTAATCATTCAGCCTAATTTAGGAAGTTTCTCTGAATTATTCAGTAATTTAACTCCTAATTAAAATTAGGAGAAATTATTTATGGATGGGCTATTTCCAATGTGTGAGGTGTTCTGGGTTGTAGGCCAAGTCAACACTGGCTCAAGTATGACAAGGAGGAGCGGCAGTGAGGAGCTTGAAAGATCCCCCATCTCTGTGCTGCATTTCTTCTGGAATCCTTTAATCCCAAGCTGTCAGAAAAACATGCAGTGTTCCTTGGGGAACTCCATCAGAGTGGAGTAAAATCACAGAAGACAGGACACATCTTCCTTTGAGTGGGTGGGGTGGATAGATGGTGAGGTGGGTGAGATAAGTAGTCGACTGGGGATGGGAAGGGGGGGGGGGGTTAGGGAGGAGTCAGGTGGTTGGGGAAGTTGGATGTTCAGGGGGTCTTGGGGTATTTGGAGGTATTCCAGTTAGGTTAGGTCAAGTCTTGGGGTAGTTAGATCGGGTCAGACCTTAGTTGGATCAGGTCAGGGACAGTTGGGTAGTATTTGGATCAGGTCAGGCGATAGTTATATCTGGTCAGTGGGTAGTTGGTTGGAGGGTAGTTGGGTGGTTTGTAGAGGTAGGGGTTGTATTGTGGACTTATCCAGGTGTTAGATGAGGCTTCATCTGTCTAATATTTTCAGGGTAACTATTCAATTAAGTACCGCAGAACTGTTTGAAGCCTCCAACTCTAGTTAAATGTTAGAGGAATGTGTGGAATGGTCTTGGGCAGGACAGGGGGAGGAATTGCCCATTGGAAGTTTAAAATTTCTACATGTTTTCTAATAATCAGGCCACATCGTTTAGTCTGCAAGTCGTTAGGGAGACCAGACATATGACTGAAGATGCACATCAGCACTTCCACAGGGTCACGATGCATGAGTTCAGTCGTATATCTGTTCTCTGACAATCTGGAGAGCAGAAGGTTCGGCCCACAGATGATAAAACATGTCTTTAGGTAGCCTCAAGAGGGAGCTGTTGTATGACCACTGTTCCCCACTCTTCTTATCAACTGGGACAATTCATCCTACTATCTTAATTTGTCAACCTGTGGACACGGATTACTCTATTTCACTTCCAAATAAAACAACTACTTAGATAAACAAAAGAAATTCAACGTTCTGCATCTGCGTTACTTGCCACTTTTCTTCCGAACACAATGTGGTTAGTCAGATTGAACAAAGTGAAATGACTAATAAGGCAAGAAAATTGATTACTGTCTGCCACCCAAGATCAGCTGTTTCTAATAAAGCGCTGAGACTTTGACTCAGTGGTGATACTTGTCTCTCATTCAGTAGCTTGGGAGGTTTATATGTCACGTCAGGACTTGGAACACGCGATCTAGGCTGATGTTCCAGTGCCACACGGAGGGAAAGCTACACTGTCAGACGTGTCATCTTTCAGGCGAGATCTTAAACAGCGTTCGCATGGATGTAAAAGCATAATTTGAAGAACAGCAGAAGATTCCTGGCACCTTGCCAATATTAATCAGAAACAACTGAATCGAGAGAAGGTTAACTGGTCACCCATGTCACTGGCATCTTTCTTGGTGGAATTCAGCTTTTGTATTTCACTGTACGATGGCAAAAGTGAATATGAAGCACTTTGAGACATCGCGAAGATGTGGAAAACGTGATTCAAAAACAAGTTTGAAAGAATTCAGTTTTGAACCAATTTTCATCTTCATAAAGACTCCCAAGGGAAGAGGCTAGTGGTTACAAGATAGCCATTAACAGATCAAGTACAAATTCAGTACAGTGGATAGCACTGCTGCCTCACAGTGCCAGGGACCCGGGTTCCTTTCCCGGTTTGGATCACTGTCCGTGCAGACTCCGCACAGATTCTGCCTGTGTCTGGGTAGGTTTCCTCCAGGTGCTCTGGTTTCCCCCCACAGTCCAAAAGTCTTGCTGGGTAGGTGCACTGGCAGTGCTAAATTCTCCCTCGGTGTTCCCGATCAGGCACCGGAGTGGGGCGACTAGAGGATTGTCACAGTAACTTCATTGCGGTGTTAACGTAAGCTTACTTGTGATACCAGTCAATAAACTTTTCCTTCTTTACACGAACGCAAGAGAAATATGGTACTTGCTAAGAAGTTAGGTTGGCACACTTAAGAAGTTTAATGTGTATATTAAGGAGAAGGGATTGGAGAGATATAGAGCTAGGGATGGAAATGTAAAGGAAGAAACACAGCATGAATCAGTGGAGTCTAATGGCTAGTTTTGGTGTCTTATTTCTGTAGATTCTGTGTGTTTTATTCATTCATGGGACATAAGCATCGCTGGCTGGCCAGCATTTATTGCCCATCCCTAATTGCCTTTGTCCAAAGGGCAGTTGAGAATCAACCACATTGGTGTGGCTCTGTAGACTAGACCAGGTAAGGATGGCAGATTTTCTTCCCTAAAGGACATTAGTGACCCAGGTGATTTTTTTCTGACAATTGACAATGGTTTCATCAGTAGATTTTTAATTCTAAATAATTTTTTACTGAATTCAAATTTCATTATCTGCCGTGGGGATTCGAACCGGGTTCCCAGAGCATTAGCTGAGTTTCTGGATTAATAGTCGAATGATAATAGCACCAGGCCAGCGCCTTCCCATTAATTTCATGTAAAACATTCCTCAGTATCGCACTGGCACGTCGACCAAAACTCTTGTGCTCAAAACCCAGGAACTGAGCCGCAGTTCAGAGATGCTAAACACTGCCCCGACAATAGATCATCCTGACTCGAAATGTTAGCTCTATTTTCTCTCTGCAGATGCTGTCAGACCTGCTGAGTTTCTCCAGCTTTTTTTGTGTTCTTGTTTCAGTTTCCAGCATCCACAGTATTTTGCCTTTATGCTAAATACAGCTGTGGATCCTTTCAGCGATGTTAACCTATGCTATTGAAACCTATCCAACAAGTGCAATTGGAATATAACTTAATAGGAGGCTTCACATCTCGTTACAGCCTCACATCCTACTATTTGCCTGTCAGTAGGCTATATTGAGTGAGTTACAGCAATGGCAGCTTACCAGGAAGAACCTTGGGTGAGGCAGCAACAACAGTGACCCGGGCTCATACACCTTTATAAAGCACCACAAGAGCAATATTGTACTCAGTCCCACATTAACTCCATGTGTGCCCGGATCTCGTACCCCATCAAGCACCACATTCAAATGACCTATGTAGAGTCAAAAAGGGGATGGACACAAGCAATCTCAAAATTACACCAAACCTCCCCAATCCCTGAGACATCCAGCAGCCAAATTATCTTCACCTACTAGGACAAGTAACCACCCCTCGCCTTTCAATCTGTTTCCTTACAGAATTGGGTAGGACTGTGCTTAGCACTGCTGCTTCACAGCAGCGTGGACCCGGGTTCAATTCCAGCCTTGGGTTTCTGTGTGGAGCTTGCATGTTGTTCCTGTGTCTGCAGAGGTTTCCTCCGGGTGCTCTGGGTTTTCTCCCTCACTCCAAAGATGTGCAGGTTAGATGGATTGCCCCGTGGTGTCCCAAGAAGTGTCAGTTAGATGGATTAGCAAGGTAAATACTTGGGGTTATGAAGAACAGGTCTGGGTGGGATTGCCCCTTAGTGTCACATGGGGCTACAAGGATAGGGCCAGAATGGGATTGTTGTTGGTGCAGACTCCATGGGCCAAATGGCCTCCTTTTGCATGGTAGGAATCCCATGAATTTGATTTTGTTCATAACCTTTATCCTATTTATTCAGGAAATGTAGGGATATGCTTGTACAATAAGTGAGGCGTACTACAGGTGTGCTGTGTTCAGGAGGATTCAAAAGGTGAAGTGAAATGGATCTCCATTATATCATTTACATTGCTGCAGTAATAGAGCTAGCATCAGTTTTCTTCTGAGCCTCCTCCTGTACCTGAGCTATGCTGACTCCTCTCCTGATAGCATTATCTGCACAGCACTGGTTATCATCTTTCAGGGTATCACAGAAGGACAGCCAAGAGTCTTTGGTTCATGAAGCTCAGTGTGTGCTTTATTTTAAATCTGTTGCATCCTGAATATTTTGGGCCGGGGAAAGGAAGTTACGTAGCCACCTAGTTTCTCTCCTAAGGGGGAAACAATAGATTTTGACCAGACGTACAGGCTGGAATTCTTCCATGGGCCCATTGGCAGATTCAATAAGGGCGGGGGATGGAGGGAGAAGAGAATTTGGCATGAATACAAAAATGGTTTTACACCAGCATGAATTTCTCATGGTATCTTTTTCTGTTGCCCGCCCTCGTAGACCTGGAGGCCAGCATGAAAGATAGTTGCATCTCACTAGTTGGGATGCAGGTGAAGACCCAACCAAAATCTTCCACTCATACCAATTCGCTGTGACACCAGAAGGAAAATACTCTGGTCTGAAACAACATGGCACCCAGATATTAGGGAGTCACTCCAACAATGCCTGGTGCTGCCTCTGAAGATCGAAACGGAGGCCTGGAGCAACCATGGACCCGGAACACCACAGCAGTATGTAGGGGGGAGCATCTACAGGTGAATCTTCCATAGTCATCAAGGAGGTCCATTTTCCAGCCTCAAAGTTCCTGGAAATCCATCTTCTTTCCTCAATTGGGCACCTTTTCAATGTGGTACCCAGATACAATGGCAGACTACATGTCATCAGGCCTGCCCTGCCACAGAATCTATGCAACCAGGTGCTTTGCACCAATTAGTGAAGATATGGCATAGTTTTCTGCCAGCCTCCGCAGAGGGAAACAGTCCACATTCCAAACCTATCACTTAAACATAGAAGATAGGAGCAGGAGAAGGCCATTTGGCCCTTCAAGTCTGCTCTGTCAGTCATTATGATCATGGCTGATCATCCAACTCAATAGCCTAAGCCTGCTTTTTCCCCATAACTTTTGATCCCATTTGCCCCAAATGCTATACCAGCTGCTGCTGAATACATTCAATAACTTGGCATTAACTGCTTCCTGTGGTAATAAATTCCACAGGCTCACCACTCTTTGGGTGAAGGAATGTCTCCTCACCTCCATTATAAATGGTCTACCCTGAATCCTCAGACTGTGACCCCTGGTTCTGGACTCCCCTACCATTGAGAACATCCTCCCTGCATCTACCTTGTCTAGTCCTGTTGAGAGAATTCCATCCACAGAAACTAATCGTTAAGCTGCAAGTAGCCCCTTAATGGACCCCCTTCACATGACCCAGGCCTCTGGCCCTTGTTACCATTACATCTCTGGCCGTAAAGGAGTCTGAGTTTAACATCAAACCCGTGAACACCAAGAAACAGCACTCCAAGCTGAAGATGTTCTCTGCTGGAAGATTTCCTCGGTAAAAAGTCTGACAACACCAGGTTTTAGTCCAACTGATTTATTTGATAGATAGTTACTATCAAATAAATCGGTTGGATTAAAACCTGGTGTTGTCAGACTTTATGCTGTGTTTACCCCAGTCCAACGCCGGCATATCCACATCAGGAAGATTTCCTACCATCCCTTACAGAACTGACCCAATCTCTGTACCAACTTTATTTTGCAGCTTCCAGTTGTTTAAAATTTATTTATTAGTGTCAGAAGTAGGCTTACATTAACACTGCAATGAAGTTATTGTGAAAATCCCCTGGTCGCCACATTCCGGCGCCTGTTCGAGGTACACCGAGGGAGAATTTAGCATAGCCAATGCACCTAACCAGCACATCTTTTGGATTGTGGGAAGAAACTGGAGCACCTGGAAGAAACCCACGCAGACACAGGGAGAACGTGCAGACTCCACACAGACAGCGACCCAAGCAGGGAATCGAACCTGTGTCCCTGGTGCTGCGAGGCAGTAGTGCTAACCATTGTGCTGTCCATAATTGTAAAGAGAACGCTACAACTCCAGTCTTCATCCAGATGAGCTGGAGCTCCGTCGTGAAAGAACTCCTCGCTGGACTCTTGACTCTGACAACCAGATGAGCCAATATTCATTTTTAGGATTCCTTTAATGTTGCTATCCATAGTTTGTGGAAAGTGATTATTAAATTGGATCACACAAACTGATGGGCTAGTGAAATACAATACAGTCTAGCGAAAATGTATTGTTTCATATAGCCTCCTGTATCCAAACTCAAAAACCCATTTCCTTATACTCTTCAGTCAAGTAGTACATTGTTGAGGAGAGATGTCCAGACCCTTATAATATCCGGGTTGTTACAATCCGGCTAAAAATTATTAAAAAGGCTAGGTGGAAGATGGTATTCTGTTGGTTCCTTTCCTTCAAGAGTTAAAATCAGTTCTTCAAATCCATTTACTTGTCTGTGAGCCCAATTTTCACAACTTTAAAATGAGGGTGACTGTCCAAGGAATATCCATGATCCAGAGTAGTCCCAAATGAAAAAGGGGTTAGGATTTTAATCCACTTTCGAATAGAGCACCAAGCTCTATAATAAAATTCCAGGCATCAAATCTATATGATATGCTGACTAAGCCATTGATCTAACTATTCTGCATACTGCTGATAGAGGCTCATTTAACATGTACACATCAATGCCCTGACCAACACTGTACCCACCATGATTTTGGACTCCTCAGACACTGATATAGGCAATATTGAAATACAGCAAGATCCGAGACAAGATCCAGGCTTAGGTTGGCAAGTGGCAAGGAACAGTCATGCTAGGCATGAGAACCTCCAACAGAAGAAAATTTAACCATCAGCCCTTGACAAACAATGGCATTACCATCATTAAATCCCCCACTTTCAACATCCTGTAGACTACCATTTACTAGACACCAAGCTGGACCAGCCATATAAGTACTGTGGTTACAAAGGCAGATTAGAGGCTAGTAATTCATGATGACTAGAGTCACCAACTCCTGACTCACAAAATCCTGTCCACCATCTACAAGGCTCGAGTCAGAAGTGTGATGGAATACTCTTCCCTTGCCTGGACGTGTGCATCCCAACAACACTCAAAAAGCTCAACACCACCACGCTCTTGGTTGGCAACCCCTTCACAAACATTCACTTCCTCCACCATCGACAAACAGTAGCAGCAGGGTGTACCGTCTACAAGATGCACTGCAGAAACTCACCAAGGCTCCTTGGGCAGTATTCATGATCTCTACCACTAGAAGGACAAGGGCAGCAGATACATGGGAACACCACTACCTGGAATTTCCCCTCCAATCAACTCATCATCTTGACTTGGAAACATATTGCCATTCCTTTATCGTTGCTGGGCTAAAATCCTGGAATGTCCTCCCTAACAGCACTATGGGTGTTCCTACACCACAAGGACCACAGCGGTTCCAGAAAGCAGCTAATCATCACCTTCTTAGGTGCAATTAATGCTGGACTAGCTAGTGACACCCACATCCCATAAATTAATGAAATCATTGTTTGCACCAGAAGTGTACACACATGCCACAGACATCGTTTTAGGCCTCCAAAACCATAAACCTTAATTTTATCATCATCAGGGCCTATATATCTTCCTTCACTAATGGAAGGTCAAATAAATGAGGCCTGCCTATTGTATGGGATGTCAAAGAATCTGACCAAATACCCAAAGCCTGTGAAACAAACCACAGCAACCAAAGGGTTTCTTTGACTACCGTGAAGACGCCCTTCTCTTGTGTGATCCAAAACTGAGGCTTTGTATATGTTGGAGGACAGCAGGGGGAGCTCACTTGTCACCAACGCTGCAAAGGGTTTTGAACCCTCCCCTGCCAATCATTCAAAAAGTTCATGGTCATACGTGCAGGTTGAATGAAAAGAAACAGAACAATTTCATGAACTAATTTGTTTTAGAGGAAAAGACTTCAAAGGCACTGTTATTTTGTAATTACTGTAAAGCCTGATGATAATATTCTTCTTGGATTCATTCTTAAGACTTTGGAGGATGTGTTCTTGATCCTGGAGGACCTTAAAAAAGAAAATAGCCATTATTAATATAGCTGCAATAGTCTATTGCTTCACTGAAACAAACCCACAGGGAGTTTGACAGGGTGGATGCAGAGAGATTGTTCCCGCTTGAAGGAGTGCCTAGGACCAGAGAACATAATCTCAAGAGTAAGGGATTTCCCATTTAAAAGACGGATATGAGGGGGAATTTCTTCTGGCAATGGGAAGTAAGTCTTTACCAGAGTGCTGGATCATTCATAAGATATAGGAGCAGAGTTAGGCCATTCTGCCCATCAAGTCCACTCCACCACTTGGTCATGGCTGATATGCTGCTCATCCCTATTTTCCTGCCTTGTTCCCATCCATTACCAATTAAAATTCTGTCTAACTCCTCCTTAACTTTGTTCACTGCTCCAGCATCTGCCATACTTTGGGGTAGCAGTTCACAACCCTTTGGGAAAAGTTGTTAAGTATGTTCAAGGCTGACAGATTTTTAAAATCAGTAAGGGAATCAAGGGTTATGGGGGTAAGGCAGGACAGTGGAGTTTGAGGATTCTTACATTAGATCAGTCATTAAATGGTAGAGCAGACTTGCTACTGTGTCTTATGGCTACTGCTTCATTAGCAGAAAACAAATTCAGGATAGCTTATGACAATTCTTTGGAACGTTCACCAATTGGCAATTGAAAAATAGGTTCTGAATGTATGGATTCTTGAAGGATTCAGTACTGAGGACAGGAAGGAAAGCTATTGTGGAGATAGTGGTGTGGAGGAGGTGGGGGAATTGTGAGGAATCGGAGAAGGATCACGTGAAAACCATTAAAGAAGTCAGAATGCATCATTTTCTCACAAGTCAGAGTAAGTCATCATTGACTATGGTTGGGTCTGTTGTTTCGGAAATCTAAATTTGAGAGGATTTAGGGTGTGACTACACTTTCATGGACTTGAGGAAAGAAAAGTTGGAACCCAGAACAAGGAGGGTCAGTTTTGATTGAGAAAGGAGTTTCAAGGTAGCTTCAAGGACCATGAGCCACAGGGCTGGGAAGGGAAAGGAGACTGGCCAGCAGCATAGTGGGAATGTGATCACCGGAGCAGGAAATAGATTTCACGGACAACTTAAGCTTGACAAGAGCATGAGAGGTCCATCGCAGAGGAAAAGAGAAAGCTGCGGCCAAAGAGAAAGGCAGTTTCAGGGCTAAAGCAAGGGGACGTGGGAACTAGCAGCAAAGACAGCCAACAGATGCTTGCAATTGTACAGATAGAATTCCCTCCAACTGGACTTTTATTAAATATAAAATCCCAAAAGCTTCATGGACATAATTACTGTGAACAGGCCAAACCTCAAAGCGTACTGAGAAGGTTTAATCTTCAGAACATGTTGATACTGAAACCAGGGCATGGGACATAACAATCTCAAAGATAAAACTGTAGCCATTAGATAATCCAACTAAGTTAACTGGGAGACCATCAGAGCTGATAGCCAAGACAGCAGCCACTATACAAACAATGATCAACAACAGCTAGGAAGAAATGGACTGTATCACATTCAATTAATGGCTTGGTCACTGCCTGTGCAGAGTGTACACATTGTCCCCATATCTGTATGGGTTTCCTCCGCATGCTCTGGTTTCCTCCCATAGTCTGAAAGACATGCTGATCAGGTGCATCGGCCATGCTAAATTCTTCCTCAGTGTACCCAAACAGGCGCCTGAGTGTGGCAACTAGGGGAATTTCACTTTAACTTTGTTGCAGTGTTAATGTAAGCCTATTTGTGACACTAATAAATAAACTTTAACACACCCGAATAGGGTCCATTGTTTTGATCTTCGAAACAACATCATGAAGAATAGCTTGCCTGGACTAAAGCAGGAACCAGACTAAAAGAGATTAAAAGATGCTAAGCACAGGCCATCCAATCAGGATGTCTCAAAGAATGTGCTTAGGTATATTTGATCATTTTTGTAATAAAAATGACAAGAGGGCAAACTGTTTGCACATTCTCCTTGTGTCTGCGTGGGTTTCCTCCCTCCAAAGATGTGCAGGTTAGGTTAATTGGTGATGGAAAATTGCCCCTTAGTGTAAGGGGCCAGTAGATAGATATGTGGGTTACAGGCATAGCGTTTGGATGTGATTGTGATCAGTGCAGACTCAATGGGCCAAATGGCCTCCATCTGCTCTGTAGGGGATTCTGTGATTTGATGACAATTGAGTTTTGCACTGCAGTCATCAGGAGGATCAAGGACAGTCAACCTGATTCATGGCCTACTGCTCCTGCTGGAACAACCAGCTGTGTGGTGAGTTGTAAGTCAAATCTGAGGGCTATTGAGGTTGATGTAAAGGTATCAACTAAATCCTTCGTGGTTTGAGCAGAAATACAGGGTTTTGCCTTTGGTTTCTCGTGGAGACTTTTATTAATAAGTCATTGTTTCGAGTGTTATGTGGTGTCATTACACCAGTTTAAAGCTCTTCTATTAAGCCTTGGGAGCATTTTATTCTGCCAATAAAAATATTTGTCCTTGAGCCTAAAAGTCTGTGTAGGTTTGTCCTTCATAAAATCCCAAAGTCAAAAACTGTCGGTGAGAGTAAATGATAGACAATCTTAATGATGGTACGATGGCACAGTGGTTTGCATTGTTGGCTCACTGCACCAGGGACCCAGGTTCAATTCTGGCCTTGGGTGACTGTGTGGAGTTTGCACATTCTCCCAGTATCTGTGTGGATTTCCTTCAGTTTACTCCCACAGTCCCGAGATGTGCAGGTTACGTGGATTGACCATGCTAAACTGCTCATTAGTGTCCCTACG
This sequence comes from Carcharhinus amblyrhynchos, assembly GCF_965287045.1. Taxonomy (NCBI): domain Eukaryota; kingdom Metazoa; phylum Chordata; class Chondrichthyes; order Carcharhiniformes; family Carcharhinidae; genus Carcharhinus; species Carcharhinus amblyrhynchos. The sequence goes on along the minus strand of NC_137325.1, from coordinate 20,148,376 downwards.
TGTGTAGGTTAGGGGAATTAGCGGGATAAATACATGGGCTTAGGGTCTGGGTAAGATGCTGGAAAGTTGGTGCAGACCTGATGGGCTGAATGGCCTGCTTCTGCACTGTACAGTTTCTATGATTCTATGATGAACATGGCTGATACTGACAATAGTAGGAAAATAGCAGACACAATCAACTTAAGAAAAGCCACAAACATCATCAGTGGGTGGCACAGTGGCTAGAACTGCTGCCTCATGCACATGGGACCCAGTTCGATTCCCAGCTTGGGACACTGTCTGTGTGGACTCTGCATGGGATTCCTCTGGGTGCTCCAGTTTCCTCCCAGTGAAAGACGTGCTGGAAAGGTGCATTGGCCATGCTAAATTCTCCCTCAGTGTACTTGAACAGGTACTGTAGTGTAGCAACTAGGGGATTTTCACAGTAGCTTCATTGCAGTGTTAACGCAAGCCTACTTATGATTAATAAGAAATGACTACAGGAACACAGAAAGGTGAAAATCAAACTTCTCTAAACTATTAAACAACTAATATGACTGAAGACGACCATGCATGTTCCAAAATGACACACTCTTTCTATACTTGCCTCTCATCCTTGGCATCATTGGTGGTCTCATCCCTGGAGGAATTCCCATGGGACCTCCCCTGCCAGAAGGCATTCCCATCGGTGGTGGTCCAAATGGAAGTCTCATGGCAGGATGCGCTCTCATAAAGCCTAGAATATGGAGATAGACGGGATGTTTGCAATTTGCAGTGATCAACTTTTCACTTTGTCCACTTATGCTAACACTTCTTCCTACTTCAACAGTTTTTAAACCAGCAGTGGGCTAACTACCTAGCCAGCCAAGCATGGTCAAAGCTTTTCTCAAAACTTGTAGCTAAACAACATGCAGAAAGAAACATCTTCCCTCAATGGAGGTGTGCAACTTTGTTGAACTACAATAGCAAATGACAAGAATTAAATTGTAGGAATTCTTATGTTCTGGAGCATTGAAGAAAATAAAGACAAAATATAGAACTTTGTACCTACATGCGCTGACACAATTATCTACTGTTCTTAAAGTCATTTCACCTGAAGGCTTTGTGGAAGTTTTTTTGGCATTGCACATACAACGCCATGGGAGACTGAGTTCTCCCAGGAGTAGTCATCCTGAGCTCAGAACAAAATCTTACAATGCTCAGCAGGTCTGGCAGCATCTTTGAAGAGGAAGAGAAACGGTTTTTTGGTATCCATATCACCAACCACCTGTCCTGGTTCCCCAATGCTGGCACTATAGTTAAGAAACCCCACCAACACTACCATTTTCTCAGAATACTGAGGATATTTGGCATGTCCGCCATGACTCTCGCCAACTTTTACACATGCACCATAGAAAGTATTCTTTCTGGTAGTATCACAGCTTGGTATGTCTCCTGCTCTGCACAAGAAAGTATGAAGAATCATGAATGAAGCCCAATCCATCACTCAAACCAGCCTCCCGTCCATTGCTTCTGGCTACACTTCCTTTTGCCAACATAATTAAGGACCCCATTTTTCCATCAGGAACAAAAATACAAAAGTCTAAGGTCACGCACCAAGCGACTCAAGAACAGCTGCTTCCCTGCTGCCAGACTTTTAAATGGACCTATCTTTCTCTACACTCTAGCTATGACTGTAACACTACATTCTGCAATCTCTTCTTTCCTTCTCTACGTACGATATCCTTTGTCAGTATAGCGCGCAAGAAACAATACTTTTCATTGTATACTAATACATGTGACAATAATAAATCAAATCAAACATTTACCTTTTGTATTATCAAGCAATCTGATCTATTAAATCCCTCACTATTTCATTTTGTAAAATCAAGTTAATCGTTTCATCCGTTCAAAGCTGGAATGCCACATTGAATTGCACCTTTGGCAAACATGCCAATTATAAAGAAATATAATTCCGACTGCTTGCTTCAACACACAGAATCAACTGTCACATTACACTCAGACATGCTCCAACCATCTGAGGAAAAGATTTGGAAGGCCATTTCGGAACTTGTATGACTGGAAAGATATGCAACTCGGTAGTGCAAAGCTTTAAAACTTGAAGAGCTGCCATTCTGGGTTAGGACTGGGGGACAACTTGCTTGGTTATAACTTCCAGCTTCACCACCTGGGCAATAACATGACCAGGAGAGATCACTCAAGCAAACAATCCTCTCCAACAGATTACCACCTACACTGAATACCCACCATGCAGCTCAAGTCAAACAAATATACACTGAGGAGAGTCTGCAATTCTTGCACAGTTCAGTTGCTGGATGGCATATTTGGCCTCACTCAGAATCATGATAAATACTCAAACTTACCTGGCCTTGGCTCACCAAGGTTCAGACCAGGCGGCGTCCCCCTCATTGGTACATAAGGTTGAGGAACAGCAGAAAAGCTTGGAGTGGGCGCAACTCCAGGCCCTCTAGTCTGAGGGGCCATTTCCTAAACAGCAAATAAAACACAATCGTTTAGATCTAGAGCGCATAGGTTAAGCATGTAAGAATGATCAAACGTTCAACCACTTACAGAAAGCAGCTTTCAAAATGTGAACAACTGCAAATGGAAAAAGTCTGTATTAGTGTCTTTCCCAATCTCAAGATGTGCAAAGCTTTCACAAGTGTAGTCATTGTTATACCAAAGCCAATTGATGTATGTCAATGTCTTTAATACAAGGAGATAAATGACCAGGTGTCCAATTTTAATGATGTAGAGGTGATCGACCAGATTACCAGAAATAATTCATTTGCTGTTCAAAGTAATGACATTAAATACAAAACAGAAACAAAATCCATGCAGAGGACAAACGGGAAACTCAAATGTAATTTCTCATCTAAGTAATTATACCAACAACAGTGCAGCTCTCCCTCAATACTGCAGGACAATCACCACAGTACAGAAGGAAACCATTCAACCCATTGAGCCTGCACCAAATACAATCCAACCTAGGCCCTATCCCCATAACCCCAAGCACTTACCGTGCTAATCCCCCTGACAATAAGGGGCAATTTAGCATGGCTAAACCATCTTAACCTGCACATTTTTGGAGTGAGGGGAAACCAGAGCACCCAGAGGAAACCCGTGTAGATATAGGGAGAATGTGCAAACTCCACACACAGGCAGTCACCCAAGACTGGAGTTGAAACTGATCCCTGGCGCTGTGAGGCAGTAGTGCTAACCACTGTATCAACCTAGGTCAATGCTCAAGCCTCTGGACTGAGGCTTGAACCTACAACCTTCCAACTTGAAGGCACGAGTGCTGCTCCCGAGTCATAGGTAATGTTTAAAATTGTTACTGCTGAGTTGAAATTGGCATCCCTGTGTACCCTCATGTACGCCTCACCCAAATGACTATGCAAAACCTTACAGGTAGCATGACCCATTCTGGTCTATCACATGCAGAGGTTAACAAAAATTTGCCTAGAATATGTACTCAAATCCTAGAGCTAGAATCAAACTCAGGATCTCTGATTCTGCAGTAAGTGGCATGAGATAGTTACCACGCAGTACACAAATATTTACACTGTCTGTACAATAGCTTTGCATCTCAGACATGTTCAGTAAGTCAGTTGTATATCAATTTCCCAATCGCTAGGCTATTTCCTTTCTAGAAATATTTCTGACTGTGACATAATAGTAATCTCTTTTATAAATAAAGATTCACACTTTTAGTAAGACAGGAGCGTTCTTGCTTCTTGTTTGAGACATAAGACACTTACACAAAGCCTTGTTAACATTAAAGAAATTAATTTTTATCTTGAAGGACTGCCATGTTGGATCTGCCTGAACATTACAGAGCAAGTTCCTAGATGGAATGAGTCAAAATGATGAGAACTAAATTCAACATCTGTGGGGTTATGAAACAAGCATTGATTAGTTAATGGAAAGGAAAAGTGGGCGAGGTATGTAACAGGCAGTCAAATTAATACCAGCCATTTTTCTGGAGTTGAAATTCATCGCCTTTTCTCCCCAGCTGCTCCACTTGCTTCAAACCCTGCACTGTTCTAAAAATACCCAAATACCAAATGCAATCAAATTACCACTGTTACATTCAAAAAGAGTCATATATCAGATTGAGAATTTGTTTAGATAGGGAATCAGAAACAAGCATGACAATGGTTTATTCTTACCTGTTGCGAGGGACCTCCGATACCTCTTACTGGTCCCACTAGTCCAGCAGGTACCTGAACCATTGGAATGCCAGGTGATATGCCTCTCCCTGCTGCTCTGCCCACACCAGGGCCACCAACACGAGCCCTGGAAATGCCAACCTGCGCATAAACATTTGAGAGAATTGGGAAATGTTATTCTGTGGAAATGAGGCATTTGATTCAAGCCTGCAATTCAACTCTCAATAGGTGATCACTCCCATTGTTTTAGTGGCAATCCATCTTGGGATTTTTGTATCTAAAATTTATCTTTCAACCAATGTGCTGTATGTTGTGTTGAATGTCTTGAGCCCATATTCCATTCAGGGGTGTGGGTGGATTCTCAAGATCTTGATCATTTCTGCTTCCCTGAATCAATCCAACTGACACAGATACACAAAAGAATCACTGTGTTATATGCAGCCTGCACAGGAAAAACAAGCACACCTACCTGTAGTCAGATTACAAATGACAACGGTGTAATAAAAAACTGTTAGTCATAGCTGTTGTAAGGAGGCTGGTTAGTAAAGTAGATACTGTGCAGCACAATTACAGGCTTGATTGGCACCCTTTCACACCCCAGAATCTTCAGACGCACTTCATTATTTAATGGGTGCCTCCAAGGTGTAGCAGCTGCTAGACGGGCAGAATGTCGTTTACGCACAGCAAAATCCCACAGCAACAATAAGAATTTGCCTTCCACAAACTCATTAACAGCCCACGAGAGGTTTGTATTCTTCTGAACTTTTGACACTTCTTTTGCCTCAAGAAATGCAGTGTACAATTTGCACAGAAAGATCCCACAGACAAAATAGATCATGACCGGATAATTATGTTTCCAGTTGTTAGCAGTGGGGCAAATATTGGTCAGGACACCAGGAGAGTTGCCCTGCTGGTCTTCAAATAGCGTGCCGTGGAATCTTCCACATCCGATAAGGGGAGTGTGCAGAAAGCTCTTCCAACATTCCTTCAGGTTTGCACTGAAGTGTAGATAATGTGCTCAGTCATCTGGGGTAAGGTTTGAACCTACGACCTTCTAAAATCAGACATGTGGGTGGGATTGTTGTCGGTGCAGACTCGGTGGGCCAACTGACCTACTTCTATATTGTAAAGTTTCTGCGCTAGCACCTCTGTGCAATTTCCATTTTTCATTGAAGTCAAACAATTACGAGTTTACTTTGTCACTGGAAATATCTCTTACAGCTACAAAATATATTCTTAAATATCTAAATGCACACTTCAGCAAGAAATTTGCATTGTCATTTGGATGACTGCATTCAGCTTATTTATTGAGCAACGGCTGAGGACTCTGGGTCTGTATTCATTGGAGTTTACAAGGATGAGGGAGGAACCTTATTGAAACTTACAGGATACTGTGAAGCCTGGATAGAGTGGACGTGGAAAGGATGTCTCCACTAGTGGGAAAAACTAGAACCAGAGGGCACAACTTCAGACTAAAGGGATGATCCTTTAAAACAGAGATGAGGAGGAATTTCTTCAGCCAGAGAGTGATGAATCTGTAGAATTCTTTGCCGCAGAAGGCTGTAGAGGCCAGGTCATCAAGTGGCTTTAACACAGAGATAGATAGGTTTTTGATTAATAAGGGAATCAAGGGTTATGGGGAAAAGACAGGAGAATGGGGATGAGAAAAATATCAGCCACGATTGAATGGTACAGCAGATTCAATGGGCTGAGTGGCCTAATTCTGCTCCTATGTCTTATGGTCTTTAACATTGGGCTGCCCACTTTCTTGGATACACGCGTGCCTATATTTGGAGAAGGAAACGCATAGATTAAACGCAGATTTAATCAAGTTTAATGTAACAATTGAAATTGTATTCTATTTCTTTCCATTAACATTGCCATTCCCCCACCCCCTCGTTCACGCCCAACAGCGCACAAACTCATTCAGCTCAGCAGATAACACTTCAAGATAGAACATGAAAGGCAGGTTTAAAGCTGTAGACATTTCACAAAATAATAAATTGCCTGAAGGAGTACCTTATTGAAAATTACACCTTTTAAATGAGTGATACTGTTTTGCATTCAGCTTTTACGCTATTCAGGTGTAATTGAATCAGTGGCTGGTTGACTCATAAGGCACTGGCTTCAAGTTTGCAATGCCTCATGGTACTGGCCATCCATTAACCAGAGTTTACACCTTACCAGAGACAGCTCTCCCCATAGCTGGTAGAGTAGTGCATTCCACATGATTTCCCACAAGCGATAGTCACTACCTCATACAGACTGAAAGAGAAATTGTAACCCGCTTGCAAAGAGGAAATTCTGTGTCTGACACATTCTAAACATCTTCCTCAGTTTGCGAAGTGCTTAAAATCCATATAATCCCTATAGTGCAGAAGGAGGCCATTTAGCCCCTTGGGTCTGCACTGACTCTCCAAAAGGAACATCTTACCCAGCCCACCCCTCCATCCTATCCCCAAGCATTTACCAAAGCTAATCCTAACCTACGCATCTTTGGACACTAACAGGCAATTTAGCATGACCAGTCTACCTAACCTGCACATCTTTTGGACTGTGGGAAGAAACCGGAGCATCTGGAGGTAATGCACGCAGACACAGGGAAAAATGTGCAAGCTCCACACAGACAGCCACTCAAGGCCACATTCAAACCCAGGAACCTGATGCTGTAAGGCAGCAGTGTGCCATCATTAAGACTATTTCTAGCTCTTCCATGCCAGACATGTGTGTGCCAACTCAATAGTTGTCCAGTTTTGTTCATATCAAAGCAGGTTCAACAAAACGGAATTATGTTTCTTGGGAGCATTCAGTGATAATGCTTGCTCTAGGACATAGTCAAAATATCCCACCAAGACAGGACATCCCTGTGGGAAAGAAACAACATATACTATATTGAAGACCAAAGATCAAAGCGGCATGGTGGCAGAGTGGTTAGCACTGCTGCCTCACAGCGCTAGAGATCCAAGTTGCAGCCTCGGGTCATGTGTCTATGTGGGTTTTCTCCGGGTGCTCTGGTTTCCCTCCTATAGTCCAAAGATGTACGGGTTGGGTCAATTTAGCACGGCCAATCAACCTTAGTGTCCGGGGGATTAGCAGGGTAAATGTACGGGGTTATGAGAATAGGACCTGGGTAGGATCGTGGTCAGTGCAGACTCGATGGACTGAATGGCCTCTTTCTGCCCTGTAGGGATTCTATGAAAGTTTGAAAAAAAATTGCATTATTAATATCACCCCATGATCTCCTCACACTATGATTCCCAAAACCCACGCATAACACACACCAACCTCTTGTTCATTCCCTCAACACATTACTGGCAATCACTGTCATATATTGGCAAAGTTTTGATGCAAACATTGAATTATTGTTCACAATCTGAACTTTTAAAAATGTATTATTTCATGGGATGTGGGCATCACTGGCAAAACCAACATTTGCTGTATATCCTTAGTTGCCCTTGAACTGAATGGCTCACCATACCACATTAGGCAGGAGTTTAAGACTCAAAAACTTTGCTGAATATTTGGAGCCACATGTAGGCCAGGCTAGGTAAGGACAGCAGAATTCCTTTCCTTGAAGGACATTAATGAACTGAATAGATTTTAATGACAATTAATACCATTACTGTGACTGGCTTTCAATTCCAGAATAAAAGGAATTTAAACTCCACCAACTGCCATGGTGGGATATGAACCTTCAACCTTAGCCTAGGCTGCTGGGTTATTGGCTCAGCAATCTTACCACTGGGCCACCATCTCCTGGTACATTTATCATACTGTTTTTGAATACATCATGTAGGTAGTCCATTCAGTGCTCCTTTAAATGTGGAAAGAACAGAAAGCAAAAGTGAGAACTTTTTACCTCTCTCACAGGAGGCCCTTCCACCGTCATTGTCACAAGTGTTTCCCCTCGAAGCAAAACAAGACCAAGAACCCGTTTTTCTTCTCTCTCGCCTTGCTTGGAGTTCTTTGACCTACACCAATCAGATGAACAAAAGGAAACTTAAACGATGCCATGTAAATGTGATAAAATATTTCAAGATACCATACAAGAGCATTCACAGTCAAAATTTGCAACAATAATCAAATATTAGGATACTAGAACAGGTGCAACATAGGAATTAGGAGCAAAAGTAGACAATTCAACTCTTTGAGCCTGCTCCGCAAATTAACATGGTCATGGTTGATCTTATCCTGGTCTCAGCTTCACTTTCCTGCCTGCTCCTCATAGCCCTATATCCCACTTTTCATCAGAAACATATGTATCTCTTTCTTGAATCAATTGATTGATTCTGCCTCCACTGCACTCTGGAGCAGTGTGTCCCATAGATTTGCAGCCCTTGGAGAGGTGGCTAAAGTTTGGTCAAAGATACATCTTAAGGAACATCTGAAGGAGGTAGAGAAAGGAAATGTCAGGGTCTCAGCATCTGAAGGCACATTCACCCATTGGTTGTAGGATGATGATCAGGAGCATGGAAGGAAGCAGGGTTGGCAGAACAGAAACCCTAGGATGATAAAACTGGAGGGGATTACAGAGTCAGAGGGGGAAGGCCACAAAGTGATTTGCAAACAAAAATTTTAAAAAATTGAAGGAAGAACAAGCAAGCCCTTTCAGACTGGGAGTCATTGTCGCAGCGTAATGGGAAATAGGACTTGGTGCGAATAGAGACTTGGAATCAAAGCCAAAACTAGGTCATTGTTCATACAGCAGAGAGGTATAATAGCATTCATACGTACTTTAACCTTCTGAATTCATCACAGTCACAAAGAATGAGGTTCATGTGCCGGTCAAAAGATTTGAAAGTGCCAATGAAGACACGGCCATCTTGGAGCACGCACCGCATTCTGTAATCCAGATATTGCATCATTTTAGCACTTTTTCCAATAGGCTGAAAAGAAGAGACAATTGTTTACCGATACAAGGCAGTGCAGAAGGAGGCCATCGGGTCCATTGAGTCTGCACTGACTCTCTGAAAGAGCGGAGGGTGAGCCTAGGTGGGATGTTCTATCTCTGTAACCCTGCGCATTTACCATGCCTAATCCATCTAACCTACATATCTTTGGATACTAAGGGGCAATTTAGCATGGCCAATCCGCACATCTTTGCACTGCAGGAGAAAAAAAACCAGACCACACGGTGGAAACCTACATAAGAACAGGGAGAACATACAAACTCCACATACAGTTACCCAAGGCCAGAGTTGAACCCAGATCCCTGGCACTGTGAGGCAGCAGTGCTAACCACTGTACCACTGATCAAACTCAGTTGAACTACTAGCAGAATGGCCTTCCTCAATCCTCAAGAATGGTTCACGCGACTGCATGCACCAATTCAACAAAGGACACTGGATTGTGTGAAATCATATATTTTGTTCAATTTGTTTAATGTGGTCGTCACTGGCAAGATCGGCATTTATTGTCCATCCTTGAAGAAAGTAGCTAGTTAGGGCATTTTACAGTCTGCCACATTGCTGTGGATCTAGAATTGTGTAGGTTACATCAGGTAAAGATGGCAGATTTCCCTCCCTAAAGGACATGAACTAGATGGATTTTATGACAAATTGACGAAGGTTTTATGGTATTCATTAGACTTGTTAATTCCAGATTTTTAAAAATTTCACCACGATGGGATTTGAACTCAGGCCCCTACAGCATTAGGGTAGGAACTCCAGTGATAACATCATTGCCTTCCCATTTATAAAAAACAATGGGGGGAAAAGGTAGGGGAATGAGACTAAAACTAACACGCTGGAAATACTCAGCGAGGCTTAGCAGCATCTATGGGGAGCAATAGTGTTGACGTTTCGGGAGTGGGCGGGAGGGTTGGTGGTCATTGGACTAATTGGCTAGATCTTTCAAATGAATCCGAGTGGATCCCGCACACATCGTAGCAATGGACACCTATCGCTACCCGTGAAATCTCAATCAGCCACCACACTTTGTAATTGGAGGAGGAAGAGAACTGTTAGTGTGCAGGGATACTGCTTTCAGTCAGAGTTACAGCCCCAGTCAGGAATAACTGACTAAATGGAAGTCACCAGCCCCTCGCAGAAGTTTGTACATTTGCAAATACCACAACCGGTAAAAACAAAATCTAAGCACTCATTTCTGTCCCCGTTAAGGGGAGATTCGTCAATTTAATGAATTTTTATTTAATTAACCCGGAGGATTGGTAATCCTAGTGGGAAACACGCACAACAGAAATCCGATAGCCAATCTTGAGGGAGGGGCTGTACAAGTGAAAATTTCACACCCCTCACCAGATGACCACTCTGTCAAGCAATTTTAAACCGCAAAGTGGGTCAGTGTAAATCGTGGGATAGGGGCGGGGAAGGAACATTTCAGTATTGTACAGAGAAAATCTTCATTTCCATCCAGGGTCCATCTGCATCTCCAGCTCCTTATCAGCTTTTATTTTTTAAAAAAAATCAACATTTGTTGTAGACTATTTGAAGTTAAACTTGCAGCTTATTGTAAAAAGCATGTTGTTAAAAACGTAGCATCTGTTGGGGTAGAGAAGAGTTTTCCTCTCCCCAAAGATACTGCTAGAACTGCCCAGTTCTGTTTGATTCAGATTCCAACATCTGCAGTATGCTGCTTGTGCGAGATATGGGTTCAAACATCAGACCCAACAGTGGACAAGTTCACAAGGTGACTACAAATACAGCAGTTTTTTTTTTGGCTCTTAGTAAACAGTCCTCCACAATTGCATTGTAATTTACAGGTATGTCACTAATATCCCCAGTTACAACTGTTTCCTGTAGCTCATCCACCCTCCCGCTTTTAAACTTCCCTCCACGGTTATACCGAAAAACTACACTTTTAACGACTCCTGTTTACTGGATACTGTTTTGGATAAACGCTTTTTTAAAAAAAAAATCTCTTCTCACCATTGTGATTATGAATCAGACACAGCCTATCCAGCTCTCCCCTACTCCACATGAAACAGTCTCAATTGAAAGACAAGAACTTTGAATCTACACTTGCCAATTATGGAACTCATTGTCCAAACGTATTCCAGGTGTAATGAGGGCTGATTCTCGAATCTATGTGTTGCCAGCATTAAATAGAGCCACCTCCATCAGCTGGGTGTGTTTGTCAAACTTAATGATGACACCCTTCATATTCCCCAAGATTTCATAGAATCCCTACAGTGCAGAAGGAGGCTAGTCTGCACTGATCACAATCCCACCCAGCCCCTATCCCCATAACCCTACAAACCCCCTGAAACTAAGTGGCAATTTAGCATAGCCATTTCCTCTTGCAGTCCTGCATATCCCGGACTGTGGGAGGAAACCCACACAGACATGGTGAGAACGTGCAAACTCTACCAGACTCCACTTCAGAGAGAGACTCCAATCTCCCATTCAGAGAGTGACAGACTCCATTCTCCCATTCAGAGACCCAAGTCAGGAATCGAACCCAAGTCCTGGTGCTGTGAGGCAGCAGTGCCAACCACGGTTCCACCTTGCCACCCAAAAAGATGTCAACAGGTCTTTAAATGGTCCTGTTTATTTATTTTTATTCATTTTATGGGATGTGGGTGCCACTGGCTAGGCCAGTATTTATTGCCTATCCCTAGCTGCCCTTCAGAAGTTGGTGGTGAGCTGCCTTCTTAAACTGCTGCAGTGCCCTGTAGGTACACCCATAATGCTGTTAGGAAGGGAGTTCCAATATTTCAACCCAGCGACAGAGAAGAAATGGCAGTATATTTCTAAATCAAGGTGGTGAAAAATTTGAAGGGGAACTTCCAGGTGGTGATGTTCCCAGGTATCTGTTGCTCTTGTCCTTTTAGAAGGTAGTTTTCGTGGATTTGGAAGGTGCTGCCTAAGGAACCTTGGTGAGTTTCTGCAGTCCATCTTGTAGATGGTGCACACTGCTGCCACTATTCATTGTTGGCAGAGGGATTGAACTTTGTGGAAGGGATACGCTGCAGGAAAGGATGTCCTGAGGCATGGTACACTGGGGAGACCATGCCGACACTACGACAACGGATGAATGAACACCACTCGATAATCACCAGGCAAGAGTATTCTCTTCCTGTTGGGGAACACTTCAGCGGTCACAGGCATTCGGCCTCTGATCTTCAGGTAAGAGTTCTCCAAGGCAGCCTTCACGACACATGACAGCACAGAGTCGCTGATAGCCATGTTCTGCTCACATGAGGACAGCCTCAACTGGAATCTAGGGTTCATGTCACACTGTCTGTAACCCCCACAACTTGCCTGAGCTTGCAAAATCTCACTAACTGTCCTGTCTGGAGACAATACACATCTCTTTAACCTGTGCTTAACCCTCTCTCCACTAACATTGTACCTTTAAGACTTGATTACCTGTAAAGATTTGCATTCCAATATTATTTTGTAAATTGAGTTTGTGTCTTTATATGCCCTGTTTGTGAACTCCCACTTACCTGACAAAGGAGCAGCGCTCCGAAAGCTAGTGGGTCTTGCTACCAAATAAATTTGGTAGCAAGATTTTAACCTGGGGTTGTGAGATTTCTTATTCTGTCTTGCACCCAGCCACTTATCTGTTCTGTTACTTGGCCCCTAACACTGTTTGCACTGATGTTATTCGTTAGTCTATGATATGGCAACTAATTGAAAGCAGTTCTGAAATCTATAGAAATGGCATCTACTACATCACTCTTGTGTCTGTTTTTTTTGTTACTTTTTTTTAAAGAATGTAATTAGGTTGGTGAAGCAAGATCTTTCCCTTTAAAATTCATGCTAGCTATTCACTCTTTTTATTCCAGATGTTTTATTTTTTCATTACTTGGAATTACATTGTTTTCTTACTAATGTTGAAATGATTAGTCAATAGTTCCATGAGTAAACGGTACCTCCCTTAATGTTACCTGTCTGTCTGTCCTCTGGCGTCACACATTCTTCAAGTGAGTTATTAAATATAAGTAGTAGCATCTCTACCTCTTTAGATAATCTTAAAATGTGTTGATGCAAGCTGTCTGGGTCAAGAGTTGTATTATCTCTTATTCTATGTGGTTGTATTGCTTCTAACATCATTTCTGATTTCCTGTCCACATGGTCTAGCATCCATCTGTAACTGTTGAAGTAATTGGATAGGGATCATGAAAATTAAGTTCCCTTAATTGGAAGAGAGCTATCTCTTCCAATCTCCCAAAGTGCTCTTGAGTCAGAAATTGTCCCTTTCAGATGCAAAATTTCAGATGTAATAAGAAAGCTGAAAGAGAGAAAAACCAGGAAAATGACCTATTAGTCACATACCCATTATAGAAAAGTTACATAATTTTTTTAGTTATGTCCAAATTGGTCCACCCAAAGTCCTTCCAAAAGAGTCATTACAGATCCAAGCTGACAAGACAGGCTCCCCTTTTTTCTGTCTTGGGCTCGATCAACAAGACGCAAGCATTGGATCAGGCATTACACCCCACTCCAGTTCTTGATCTGAGCTTCATCTTACCCAAAAGGCCTAGATGGTGTTTTAATTTTAAGGACAGTGGCTGCATTTTGAGCTGATTAGTGAGTCAGTGTAGTCCTGTAACAAGTAGAACATGTCCAATTAATATAATTGAGAAAATGTGTTAGACAGGTGAATGTCAATGGATATGGTATGTATCAACTTTCAGAGGGCAGTTCATAAAGGATTGCTAAGTAAACCTAAAACTCATGGAATTGATGGCAAATAATTGACTTGGTTAGAAGATTGTGTGAGCAGTAGAAGAGTAATCCAGTACATATTCGAATAGGAAGACAAATAAAAGGAGAAGCTTTCAACCCAGTGTGCCAGCTCCGCCATTCAAAACATCATGGCTGTAATTCTCCGGTCTCTCATGTCCCGCTACCGCTGCCTGTGAGAATTTGGTGCTCAGTCAAATCTCCATTCGCAGCAGCGGGACTGGAGAATCCCAACCATGGGTGAGGTTGGAGAATTTTTGCCCATGATTGATCTGACCATGATCTCAACTTTATTGCTGTGCCTTGAATATATTCAATCACCTCCAGCCTCCACAGCTCTCTGGAGTAGAGAAATCCTAGAAGCAAGCAATCTGCATCTGTGCTTGGGCCTCAACTAGTCACTATTAATGACATGGATAACACAATAGGGGGCCCTACATCCAAGTTTGCCAATGACACAAAGATTAATGGTGTAGATGGGAGCATACAATTACAAAAGAGTCAATGACAGATTAAGTGAGTAGGCAAAACCGTGGCAGATGGATTTCACTCAAAAATGTATTTGGGTATTATCTAAATGATGAAAAAAATCTGGAGCTCCAAAAGGATTTAGAGATCCCAGTATTAGGGATCACTAAGATATAATTGTCAGGCACAAACTTAATAGGATGTTAATTTCCCTCCCTCTAATTATAAAAACTTTGACAACATCTGGAATGTTGTGTACATTTCAGGACACTACATTCTCAAAAAGATGTGGAAGCCTAAAGTAAAGTTTATTTATTAGTCACAAGTAAGGGTTAGAATACACTGCAATGAAGTTACTGTGAAATTCTCCTAGTCAGCACATTCTGCTGTCTGTTTGGGTACATGCACCTAACCAGCAGGTCTTTCAGACCATGGGAGGATACTGGAGCGCCTGGAGGAAACCCATGCAGACACGGGATGCAGAGCAGATTCATCAGAATGTCGCCAGGGCTCAGACTATGAGCTGAGAAGACATAAACTGTGCCGGAATATGCGTGAAGGGCAATTTGATTGAGGTTCTTAGGATTTTTTAAGGGTAAATAGAAAGATACCTTTACTACTGGCAAGGGAATGTAGATTTGGGGAGGTGATAGTGTAGTAATAATGTTACTAGACTAGTAATCCTGACACCCAGGGCAGAATTTGGGGACCCAGGTTCACATTCCATTATGGCAGATAGTAATATCTGAATTCAATATATATGGGTGGCATGGTGGCACAGTGGTTAGCACTCCTGCCTCACAGTGCCAGGGATCCTGGTTTGATTCCAGCTTTGGGTGACTGTGTGGTATTTGCATTTTCTCCCCGTGTCTGCGTGCGATTCCTCTGGTTTCCCCCCACACTCCAAAGATGTGTAGGTTGGCCATGCTAACTTGCCCCTTAGTCAGTTTAAAGTTTACTAATTAGTGTCACAAGTATGCTTACATTAACACTGCAACAAAGTTATTGTGAAAAATCCTTGAGTCGTCACACTCCACCGCCTGTTCGGCTACACTGAGGGAGAATTTAGCATGGCCAATGCACCTAACCAGCAGATCTTTTGGCGTGCGGGAGGAAACTAGAACACCCGGAGGAAATTTACACAGACACAGGGAGAACATGCAGACTCCGCACAAACAGCGACCCAAGCCAGGAATTGAACATGTGTCCTTGGCACAATGAGACAGCAGTGCTAACCATTGTGCCACTGTGCTTCCTCCTCCATCTGAAGCATGTTAGAAGTGCAGAACTTCCTCTCAAAAAACAGATGTTCATTCAATTATCTACTTTAAATCTTCAGATTGTTGGCTATTTTATAGTCAAGGGTTTGAAAAGGAACAGAACCAAAAGCAGGTGGATGGTATTAAGGTACAATTAAGTCATTAAATAGTGGAACAGGGTAAAGGGACTGAAAAGCCTACTTCTGTGCCTAACGTAGAAATAATGGTGCTGGAGAAACAAGCTTGGTAAGTTACACCAATCGTAATGACACTACTAAAGCAGAAGGTGTGCAGGAGAGTCTTGGCTGTGATGTCCCTCTAGATTTTCCCTTCCACTTCTCCCGCTCGTGCCTAAGTCTGTGAAAAGACATATTGGAAATTATCAATCTATATCTTCATCCCCCACTTAGCTCTCTGTTGGCGGGTTACTGCATCATCAGCAAAAAAAAATCAATTGATAACCAAATATCTTCAAAGGCAGAAATAAGGCTCCACACAGCAGAGAAATGCAAACTACCTATGTGTGTCATTCAGTAAAATACACCCATCTGCACAAGGTATGGTATATATTGTAGTTTACAGTGAATGTAAGTTATAGAAACGAGTAGATTATTCAGGTCCTTGAGCCTACTCTGCCATTCAATTAGACCATGGCTGACCTTTACTTTAACTCTATCCCCCTCCTTTTATTCAGTGTCAGTTTTCTATTTTAAATAAAACTGCAAATCTATAAGAAGAAGGCAAACGCACAATTTGTCAAGAAATTCTACATCAGAGTAATTGACCTGTGGGGGAAAAACCTTCCAGTCAGTGTAGTGGAGGCAAAGACCCTGGTGCCAGAATGCGGCTGCCCTGCCCATCATGGAATTGGAACAGGCGAGGGGCAGACATTGGAAATGTCTGTTGACCTCGGACGGGAATTTCTAGTCTCACTAGAGCGAGGCTGTAAAATCCCAAGCATGTAGAAACAATCCAATATTGTATTCTTAGTTTCTTTCTCTGAATAGATGGAAAATGAGTGAAACGGTGCATCTCGTCCATTATTATCTCATGGGACAAGATGTGCAGGTTAGATAGATTGATCATGGTAGATGCTCAAAGTTATGGTGGGGGAGTGAGTGGGCATGGGGAAGATGCTCTTTGGAGAGTCAGTGCAGAGTTGATGGACTGAATGGCCTCCTTCTGACTGTTGGGATTCTATGGTTCCTACGGGATTGATACAGGGCACAAAGATCTCAGATTCAGCCTCTGGCCTGTACTCATCAGCCCAGATAAATGGGTACTGTAACTGACTCCAGCAAATACTTGGGGAGGGAACAAATTAGCTAGGGTGAAAAAATAGCAAAATAATTTAAACAGGCACTGGAGTGTGGTGACTAGGGGATTTTCGCAGCAACCTTATCGCAGTGTTAATGTAAGCTTACTTGTGACAATAAATAAACTTAAATTATTACTCATCTTAATTAGAACTGGCCCCAAATTGTTTTGGAATTGCACAAAGGGATATGCCCAGCAGAGGGTGATATTCTCCAATTTCCTCTGTCAGAAACACCAGTGCTCCGAATTAAATGCACCAAGGCTTGAGCTTCTGTCATATCGACTATTAGAAATAAAAATCTCTGACTGCTTTTCCATTTTCTCTATGACTTTATTTTTTTAAAAAAGATTATTTCACATGAATGATTCTTAAACGTTATTGCTGTGTTGAAAATGACCAGATTGAATGCCAATTCACTGCACTGTCCTGCTTAATCAATAGTGAATCATAGAATCCCCACAGTGCAGGAGGAGGCTGTTTGGCCCATTGAGTATGCACCGACTCTCTGACCCAAACCCTATCACCGCAACCCCATGGCCCAGTCCATCAAACAAACCACCCATTGACTCCGTCTATACTTCCCGCAGCCTCGGAAAAGCAGTCAGCATAATTAAGGATCCCACACACCCCACTTTCTGTCGGGACAAAGATCTCGCACCAACCGATTCAAGAACAGCTTTTTTCCCTGCTACCATCAGACTTTTGAATGGACCTACTATTTATCAAGCTGACCTTTCTCTACACCCTAGCTATGACTCTAAGATTGCATTCTGCACCCTCTTCTTTCCTTCTCTTCTATGCACAATATGTTTTGTCTGTATAGCATGCAAGAAACTATTTTTCACTGTATCTCAATACATGTGACAATAATACATCAAATCACCACTATTCTTAACCTACATGTCTTGAGACAAAGGGACAATTTAGCATGGCCAATCCACTTGACCTGCGCATCTTTGGACTTTGAGAGGAAACTAGAGCACCCGGAGGAAATCCATGGAGGCACAGGGAGAACATGCAAAATCCACACAATCATCCAAGGCTGAAATTGAACCTGGGTCCCTGGTGCTGTGAGGCAGCAATGCTAACTGCTCATGACTTTTTTATAGCACCTGCAACATAACTTAAAGAAAAATTCCTAAGGCATTTCAGAGTTGCAACCTGACAACATTTGATGCTGAGCCACATAAGATATTTGGACAAGGGGAAAGGTAGGTGGCTGGTCACTGCTTAGGGTTGTGGCAAGTAGACTTCGATAGTGGAGTGATTCAAATCCAGCACGTACTAGAAGCCCTAAAAGGAGGAGCACTGATTCTGCGGAGTTAGAATAGAATAGAATCTCTACAGAACAGAAGAAAGCCAGATAGAATCCCTACAATGCAGGAATAGGCCATTCGGCCCATCAAGTCTGCACTGACCACAATGCCAACCAGGCCTTAACCCCACATATTTACCCTGCGAATACCTCTGACATGAAGGGGAATTTAGCAGTCCAATTAACCTAACCCGCACATTTTTGATCTGTGGGAGGAAACAGGAGCACCCACAGGAAACCCATGCAGACACAGGGAGAACATGCAGACTCCACACAAACAGTGACCCAAGGCTGGAATTGAATCCGGGTCCCTGATACTATGCGGCAGCCCTGCTAACCAATGAGCCCAAAAGAGAAAATGCTGGAAAATCTCAGCAGGTCTGGCAGCATTTTCAAGGAGAGAAAAGAGCTGACGTTTCGAGTCCAGATGAACCTTTGTCAAAGCTAAAAGGCATAGAAAGTATCTGGATTCAAAACGTCAGCTCTTTTCTCTCCTTACAAATGCTGCCAGACCTGTTGAGATTTTTTTAGTGTTTTCTCTTTTAGTTTCAGATTCCGGCATCTGCTGTAATTTGCTTTTATCTCTTCTAACCGTTGGAAGTTCCAGATGGGGAAAAGTGAGACCATGAGGGTTGGAGGTCGGGGAGGGAGGGTTGGGGGGGGTGTGAGAATTGAACACACGGGTGAGAATTTTAAAAGTGATCTGATGCCAGATTTAGAGTTAATGCAGGTTAGCAAGCACAGTGGTGAGGGTGAACGGTACCTGGTGTGAGTTAGGAGATGGGCATCAGAGGTTTGTTTGCACTCAAGTGGGTAGAAGTTTGGCCAGAGGTTATTGGAATTGTACAACTTGGAGGTAACAAATTCTCCAATGGGGGTTTCAATGGCTGAGATGAGGCAGGAAGGTACATGGGCAATATTACAGGGATGGGAGTTAGCTGTTTTGGTCAGGGGGTCAATATGGAGTCAGAAGCTGAGCTCTGGGTTGAGTCAAGGCAGAATGGCACAGTGGTTAGCAGTGCTGCCTCACAGTGCCAGGGACCCAGGGTCGATTCCAGCTTTGGGTGACTGTCGATTCTCCACGTGTCTACATGGGTTTCTTCCGGATGCTCCAGTTTCATCCCACAGTCCAAAGATGTGCAGATTAAGTGGATTAGCCATGCTAAATGGTCCCTTAGTGTCCAAACGTGATTGTGGATCAGCCATAGTAAATGTGTGGGGCTATGGGGATAGAGCAAAAAGGAGGGCCTGGGTGGGATGCTGTTTTGGAGAGTTGGTGCAGTCTCGACGGCTGTGTCTTTTTGCACTGCAGGAATTCTATGGTTTCTATCGGGGGCTGCAGTTGCATGTAGCCCGGTTGAACTTCCGGGGGGTGGGAATGGCAATAATGATTATGGGACAGTGTCTTTTTTTTCAATTTTTAACTCCGTTCTTCAAGATACAAAGCCAATGTTCAGAGTGGACTGGGCAAACTCAAATCCATTTCTTGCTCCACAAACCAAATTCAAATCGAAGCCAATTCAAGGATCCCATTAGGGAGACAAACAAAATCCACGCTGACAATATAAGGCATTGCACCCCATCTTGGGCTTGATCTTAGCCAAAAGGGTGAAAAAAGTGTCTGTGACATGGGCAATGACTTCCAACTTTGTAATATTTAACTGAAGGAAGTTTCTGCTCCTCTCAGTACTGGACGCTTTTATCAATCGGCATATAGATTACCAAAGCCGAGAGATCATGCTGGAGTTGTATCGAACTTTGGTGAGGCCACAGCTGGAGTACTGGGTGCACTTCTAGTCACCACATTATAGGAAGGATGTGAATGCACTGGAGGGGGTGCAGAAAAGACTCACCAGGATATTGCCTGGGCTGAAACATTTCAGTTATAAGGAGAGGTTAGATAGGCTTAGGTTGTTTTCTCTGGGGCAGAGAAGACTGAGAGGCAACCCGATTGAGATGCTCAAGATTTTGAGGGTATTGGACAGGGTGGATAGGAGCTGCTGTTCCCCTTAGTTGAAGGGTCAGTTACCAGGCGATGCAAGTTAAAAGTGAGGGGAGTGAGGTAACTGGATGAATACTTGGCATGCCATAACATTCTAGGCTATGGGCCAAGCGCTGGCAAATGGGATTAGTGGGCAGGTCAGGGCATTTCGTGTGTGGGTGCGGGCCTCTCCGACACTGTTGTATACTGTGGTACTGGACAAGCAGTGAGACAAACCGAAGTAGTGAAGTTGAGCTGTTGGCCAGTGGAGGACCCATCAGCAAAACCTAGATTATTGCAGCAAAAAAGAAAATCCCAAGTAATCTTGTTTGAAGTAAATAATTATAAACTTAAGTAATTCTGGTGTTCACTCCCATGTCGCAGTTAGAAATAAATAGCCATATGAGGGCGATTTTCACTGGATTGTGACTTTTAAAGTTTATTTGTTAGTCACAAATAAGGTTTACATTAACGCTGCAATGAAGTTACTGTGAAAATTTCCTAGTCACCACAATCCAGCGCCTGTTGGGGTCAATGCACCTAACCACTTGTGTTTAGTGGAATATCAGTTATTGTGCCGTATAATTCCAGAAGTAGGTTGATTTCTTTTTTCGCGTTGTAATAATCTCCAATGTGAGTTTCCCTGTTTGTCAGGAATTTTACAGTCAGATTCCTTTTTAATAATTCCATGTCTAGCGATTTCACGGGCGATAACCATTTTTTTTATTAGCTAGTTAACACCACAATGAAACTCCACCAGTAAGGCTGAGAAATGAGAAGAAGTATCAGCAATTTGGCAATGATCCAAACCCAGAACCGAAAACAAACATTTGAAAGGTTCGCATTTGCAAGAGATAAGCCGGCAGTCCAGTTGTTGTCTAATTGTTTCAACAGGAGTTTAGCCCCAGTGCTGTGTATGTGTGCTGATGAGTGAGAGTTTGAGGGCTCTCTCTCTCTCTCTCCACTCACGATTCTGGTTAATGTTTTGGATGACATTGCGTGCAAAGCTTCTGATGACATTGAAAGGGATCCGGCACCTGAAATATAAGGAAGTCAGCTTTGCTCGCCAGGGTTATTCCGAAGCGGCAAAACCATCACTCGGGGCTACATAATCCAATCCAATGATGATCAACACCAACTTTTAGACCCGCGTTGGCGGCTTGTTTCTGTCTGTCTGTGTTTAGTGTGAGCGAGAGGTGCATTGTGATAGCGACTTGCACTGTCCCTGCAGCACATTCACAGCCTGAAGCACCGCCAAGGGTCGCCTTGAGACCAGGTATGTGGATTACACACCCAGGAGGTGGTCAATTTCAGAGGCGGGAGAAATAGATACTTCCAGGTAAAAGCGGGAATTCTGTGTTAATGCTGCAGGAATGTGATAAGCACACATTGGGTTCAACAGCTAACTCTCAGATTAGATTACATAGGACTGAAAAGAGATTGACTGTTGCCCTCGACAACTCAGGCGAGATAGTGCTTGCTTTATCAATGAAACGTGTAAGAGGTGATTTTTGTACTTCCCTGTCGTGTTGTTAACCTGATGTGGGAGATTAAAGGATGGGACAACAAGTTTGATGTGACTAACGCCTCAGTTTGAGGACAAGATAATAAAGCGATGCGATGGCACGGGGAGGTAAATGGACAGAACCAAAGTGACTAAAAGTAGCACCTGTAACTTTTGGCAGGTCTCAAAACATGATTCCGCTGGGCGAGTGTATGTACGCGGGCAGAAAACGGAGGAAACCAATTCAGAAACAGTGAGTACAACATCAGAAACCGGATAGCCAGCTGTAAAATGTCTAATTTTGTTGTCTTTGTTAAAATAAGCGCACAGTGGGTGCCAGGTGCTGAGGGCAGTGTGTGAATATAGTTTGCCCCGACCTTTTTACAGCAAAGTTTCATATGTGATATATTCAAAAAAAAGTCCCCATCAGATCTCGGTGAGAACTATGCTAAATGAGAAAATAAAGGGTCAGGGATTATTTTTATAGCTGAAATTTTCAGGGTTGTAATAACAAGACAGAATAAACCGAAAGGCGTTTCAAATTACCAAATAATTTCAACAAATTGTTTCAGTATAGATGTTAATTATTGAACACATTGATCTACAGAACATTAAATATTTAGATACAGCCAATTATATAAATGTTGCATTTTTCACTATTGAATGTACAGATACATATTTTACTATTTACAATCTGTTGCATACTTTCAGTATATACCCTTTGTTATGAATTATTTACGGAACCAGTTGCTTGCGCACAGACTCACTGTAAACTGTAGTTTAGTAAGTTTTTTGAAATTAAAAAGTTTCTATTCTTCCACAAACAATAAGATGCACATTAGTGAAGCCGCTCATAATTCACAGTTTCTATTCCTCTATTCTCTTGTAAGTGAGTTTACTCTGATTAACACAAAGCACGTCCCCCCTCACCACTTGCAACGGTCACAGTTTGAAGATTGGACTTCTAAAACATATCCCCACCTGATTAATTATAAGTAATTGGATCATAAATGCTTCTTTAAATACAGAAAGCTCAGTATCTCTCTGGAACACCCACCATCCTGCCATTTATTTTTATACTGAGTTTTTTTGTGTGTGTGCTACATGCTCTTTTTCATTATAAATCTTCAATTACATTTTAAGCGCGAGGGCATTGTGTGGCTTATGTTTTGGTTGTACAGCTGCTGTTTTCTTTCATGAAGTCAGTAACACGTGGAGCCTGTGCTAAGATCCAGTGGTGTGCATTTGAATGGCACCTAACAGATCTAAATGGAAAATCATTTGGACAAATCAGCCCAGCTTCAGTTCAAACATGAGCTTCAGAAGCAACAACGATGGATATGGGAGTTCAGTGACTCAGAAGGAGTTTCTTCCATTGATTAATGAACCCCACCATATTAACCTAATCCAGAACATACTTTATTCAGGTCCATTGCCTGTTTTGAGCCCTGTCTGATTTAACTCCACATTGAGCACAATGTCTTTTCAATCACCTGATTGTAATAACCTCAAAATGGGATCAGCAGCCTTACCCCATCCAGTTAACATAGACAGAGGTGGGGGATATGTTGAAAAGAGGTTAACACAGGCTGCCCAGAGCACAGCCCTGTCTTTGTCAATGGGCATTTTCCAATTTTTTTGATTCATTCGTGGGACATGGGTGTCGCTGGCTGGCCAGCATTTATTGCCCATCCCTGGTTGCCAGAGGGCAGTTGAGAGTCAACCACATTGCTGTGGCTCTAGAGTCACATGTAGGCCAGACCAGGTAAGGATGACAGATTTCCTTCCTTAAAGGACATTAGCGAACCAGAGGGGGTTTTTTTGACAATTGACAATGGTTTCATGATCATCAGTAGATTCTTAATTCCTGAATTTTTTTTTTTACTGAATTCAAGGGCTCATGGTGGTACAGTGGTTAGTACTGCTACCTCACAGTGACAGGGACCCGGGTTCAATTCCAGCTTTGGGTGACTGTGTGGAGTTTGCACGTTCTCCATGTGGATTTCCTTCGGGTGCTCCGGTTTCCTCCCATGCTTCAAAGATGTGTTAGGTTGATTGGCCATGCTAAATTGACCCTTGTATTAGGAGAGTTAGCAGGGTAAATGTATGTGATTATGGGGATAGGGTCTGGTGGTTTTGTGGTCGGTGCAGACTCAATGGGCTGAATGGCCTCCTTCTGTACTATATGAATACATCAAATTCCACCATCTGCCATGGTGGGATTCGAACACAGGTCTCCAGAACATTAGCTGAGTTTCTGGATTAAATGCACTGATAATACCACTAGGCCATATTTCCTCTAAGATGCCAGTGTGTGATTGTGACACTGTCCATCACTGGCCTTGCTTGCGACCCAGTCACCAAGTCCAGTTTACCCATCACCCTTCTCCACGCAGAACTGATGGTGGGACAGGAGCCAATCTCTTTCAGAGAAGGTAGGCAGAGTATGAAATCAACATTGGCCCTCATGCCGTTAAGTTTCCATAAATTGGGGTTAGGCTAAAATTCACCTTGGGATATGATGGGGAGGCCATGCAAACACGCATATAAATTAAAAGCAAGAGTAGACCATTCGGCCCTTTAAGCCTGCAGTCCCTCAATTAGCTTAGGGGCTAATCTGGTTATGGCCTCAAGTCCATATTATACCTCCCTCAATAACTTTTGACACCCTCGTTAGTCAGAAATCCAACTATCTCTGTCTTAAAAATATTCATTGACTCTGCATCCACCCACTGCTCTCTGGGGAACAGAGTTCTAAAGATTCATGGTCCTGTTGAGAGAAATCAGTTCTTATTTCTGTCTTAAATGGGAGATCCCCTTTTTTAAAATTGTGTCCCTTAGTTCTAGTAGAGTTTTAAATGAGCCTCTTTAAAATTCTTACCCATTTATCATATCCCTCCTGTGTGGTAAGGTGGCACAGTGATTTAACACTGCGACCTCACAGCACCACCAGGGACCCGGGTTCAATTCCGGCCTCGGATCATTGTCAGTGTGGAGTTTGCACATTCTCCCCGTGTCTGCATGGGTTTCCTCCGGATGTTCCGGTTTCATCCCACACTTCAAAGGTGTAAAGATTAGATTGATTGGCCATGCTAAATTGTCCCTTAGTGCCAAGGGAAGCACTAAGAGTAAGTTTATGCAGTTGCTGGGATAGGACTTGAGTGGGATTGTTGTCGATGCAGGCTAAATGAGCTGAATGGCCTCCGTCTGTACTGGATGGATTCTATGACTCCATGGCCTCGCACTTGCCTACGGCTGTAATGTTCTTTGGGCCTGCAATGCTCCACTTTGCATCCCCCCAGTTCTGGCGTCCTGTCCACCCACCCCATTAGACATTTGTCCAAATATCTCCTGATACAGTTCAGTGTCAACTTTACAATCCTTGAGGTCCCATGAATGGCTTACTGCATTAAAGGACGCAAGATAGGAGCAGGATAGAGTACGTGGCCTGTCAAGCCTCCTTCACTATTCAATATGATCGTGGCTGATCTAGGGCTTCAACTCCACTTGCCTGCCTGTTCCCCCCTGAGGGAAAAGACCTGCCTATCCCAGTATTCAATACAGTCAATGATGGAACATCCACAACTCTTTGGGGTGGAGAGTTCCAAAAATGTATAATCTTCCTGAGTGAAGACATTTCTCCTCACTTCGGCCCTTCATAGACCCCTTAACCTAAAATCAGATTCTCCAGCCAGGGAAAACAGCCTCATTGTATCTATCCTGTCAAGTCCGTTTACAATCTTGAACAGGGAGACAGTGGTTGGTAATATCACTGGACTAATATTCCAGAGACTTGGCTTCAGATCATCCCTTGGCAACTGTAATTAAAAGCTAGTAGTGACCATGAAACTATTGTCAGTTTGTTCTAAAAATCCATATGAGTTCCCTAATTTGCTTTGGGGAGGGAAATCTGCCATTCTGATCTGACCTGGCCTACATGTGGTTCAATGAGGCTAACACTTAATTGATTTCTGCAATGGCCTAGCAAGCCACTCAGTTCAAGGGCAATTAGGGATGGGCAACAATTGCTAGCCTTTGACAGCGACACCGACATCCCTTGAGGAATGAAAGAAACAGCAAGTTGCTGTGATTAAGGAGGACCACAATCTTGAGCTCTGTTGGGATGAATGCTTGTTCTGCAACCCTGACGTTAATGAAGTATGGGCTATAGGTCAAAACTCAAAATCGGCCTCAGAGTGGAGTGAGCTGTGCATGAATTTGAAATTTTCCGTTCAAAGATGTGCTGGTTAGTTGATTGGCCATACTAAATTGATCTTAGTGTTGGGGGATTAGCAGGGTAAAAGTGTGCGTTTACGGGAATAAGGCCTGGGTGGGATTGTGATCGGTATAGACTCGATGGGCCGAGTAACTTCCTTCCGTACACTAGGGATTCTATGATTCAGTGGAGTTACACTGAAACTGCCCTTGGAATGGACGGGTGTAGTGAGTCTGCATGCGCTGTCGATGCACAAAAGTTAGGTGCTTTTTTCAATAAATTTCTCCCCTAACTCTTAGAACAGAGATTTTTTTTAACCTTGGGTGTAAAGGTGTTACTCTGGCGTTGGAAATGACAACTCTTTACAGAAACATTTCACCTTAATGAGGTGAAAATGGGGCAGAAGATAAAGGAGAAGACAGAGCCAAACTGGCTATTCCCTCCCTCCCCTTGTCATCGTCCCCTCCCTTTCTCCCCCTCCCACCATTCCTACCAGGGAAGGTTCAGTTGAAATCCGGTCTTTAAGACTTTGCTCAGGATCTTTGACCATTTCTAGTTGATGGAGAGGCCAGAACATTCATCTCGCTCCCTTCTTTTTCTTTGGGTGTGTGGAAGGAGAAGAGTTTGAATTGGATTATTGGGATTTGACACTGATCGGTTGTTAGTAATCCTTTATTGAATTCAACCGAGTCTCCGCAATGTTTAAGCAACGATGCTTTAGAGGAGAAAGCAATAATAGTCGTCTTTTCTTCTGGGTAGCAATTAGCAATCGTAACCTTTGAATGTTTGCTTGGTTTTTTTCTCTCTTCACGCCCTCTACCTTTAAGAAATTCAAGTTTCAAACCGGAATTCTTTATGTTTTTCTCATGCAAGTTCTTTGGATTTGCTATCCTCATTCCTTGGCTCCCTGATCAGAGCTGTTCAAGGCCTGTGCGTACTCAAACCCGCATTATCTTGACAACTCTGTACATTTTCTATTTTTTTATCTTTATTTGCAAAATGCTTGAAGCCTGCAATGTGAGCACATTTCAGCATGGTCCTTCTGCATTAGGGTAGCTCTTAATGATTTTTCTTCAGCCATTAGCCTACAATTACTAACAATTTAATATTTATAAGAATGCACTGTACATTTCAGATGTCTATTCCTCAACATGAGGAGTTTAAAATTTATTTATTAGGGTCACAAGTAGGCTTACATTCACACTGCAAAGAAGTTGCTGTGAAAATCCCCAGTCGCCACACTGCGGCACTTGTTCGGGTACACTGAGGGAAAATTTGTCACGGCCAATGCATCTAACCAGCATGTCTTTCAGACTGTGGGAGGACACACGGAGGAAATCCATGCAGACAGGGGGAGAATATACAGATTCCGCATAGACAGTGACTCAAGCCACAAATCGAACCCAGGTCCCTGGCGTTGTGGGGCACCATGCTAACCACTGTGCCACCTAGTCTCAGAGCCTCATCTTACCATTTTGATTCTAAGTGCTGAATCTGGCCGTAATTCAGACCCAACTTGGAAAACTGTTCTCAGGTGTTCCCATGCGCACTTAGCCTGAAAAGAAATTGCGGGTCTGAATTGCACTGTGGGTGGTGCTTATCGCGCCCAAAATGCTGCAGCTCCAATTGGAGCTTTGAACTCCGCATGCACAGTTAAAAAATAATTAGAAAAATACGCCCCTGTTACATCGCTCCCGGGCTGCAAAAAAGTGGATAAAGCACCCGGAAGCAAAAAGTGGGAACGATGGCCCCCACAGACATTGCCCCATCTCCACAACATAAACGTCCCCCTTATCCACCCGCCCTCCCACTACCAGACAAATCGTGAGCCCCTGCCCCTCTTTCCCCCCACCAATCGTCCACAGAGTGGCAGCGGTTCCCCCCTCACCACCCTCCCGCACCAGAGATCCATCTGACCGGCTCCCTCCCCCCAGCCACCAGAGAATGATCAGGCCTCCCTTCTTTCCACCAGAGATCCATCTGGCCCGCCTCCCTCAATCCCCATCAGAGAATGACCCCTGCTCCCCCCAGCACGCCACACTGATCTGAGTTAGAGAGCCATTGGAAGCTCTGAATTTAAGTCTTCAGAAGCTGGAGCGTCCGAAACAGATCTTTGCCGTGCGTGTCTGTTTTGTGCCGAATCTGGACGCGCGAATGTGATGGTAACGGGGGAAATGCCGGTAAAGTTGGACGTGCAGTCCATTAATTCAATTTAAATGCATGCAAATGCATTTAAATTGCCGTTGCATCCATATCAGGCTTAGTTTGGATCACAGCCATTTTCGAGCCTTGGTAAGGTGGGTATCTGCACAGGCGGGGATCGCGCTAATCGCCTCATGCCCGACTTTATCAAGCTCTCGTGCCCAAAAAAGGGTGCGATGCAATGGTAAAATCCAGCCCTACGTATCTTTCTATTGTAAGCCATCTAAACATGAGATCTGTGCTCTTTTAAAATATCATTACCTTAGAGGGGATGGGAGAAGTATTGGTTGTGTGTATGTCAGTTGCTCACTGTGTCTAGCGTGACTTGAAAAATGTTATTAACTTGCGTTTCTAAAGAGTTTATTCTGGCTAAGCAGATGCTTTTGCAGATTTGGTCTGTACATTGTACTGTGCACAGTTACAGATACCCTGCAGTCAGGAATCAGAAGCAGCACTGAATTAAATGTCTGCATCATTTAACACAACACATCTTAGAATCATAGAATCTACAGTGCAGAAGGAGGCCATTTGGCCCATCGAGACTGCACCAACAACAATCCCACCCAGCTCCTATCCCTGTAACCCCACGTATTTACCTTCCTAGCCCCCCTGACACTAAGAGGCAATTATCATGGCCAACCTAACCCACACGTCTTTGGAGCTTGGGAGGAAACTGGAGCAGGAAACCCACACAGACACAAACTCTATACAGACAGAGACCTGAGGGCAGAATTGAACCCGGCTCCCTGGCTGTGAGGCAGCAGTGCCACCGTGCCACCATGCCATCCTAAACAGGAGAGAAGCGTAAGCACTTATTCCGCTTATTAGAGAGTTACTTCCACATTTTCAACTGTGAAACCTCTCTCGACGGGGGTATATGATTTTAGTCTCTCTTAGATTAATGGAAAATCCTGGGATGCAACATCAGGAGCTGCACTCTTGGTGCGGGACTCTGTACTGGGAGCACATGTTAAAGAAATGGTTGCATAGTTAGTTGTCTGAGCGCACATTTGTGAAGTACTACAGGCATTGTAGCCGTGCGGTTAAAACCTAAATTTACTGGGTGCTTCTGTTATCCAACTAGAGAATGAAAGGTGTCACCAGTGCCTCAGTGGACAGCAGTCATGTCTGAGTCAGGTGCTCTAGGTTAAACTTCCAGAGACTTGAGCACAAAATCTCAGCTGACAGTTGAGTACGGTTGGAGATGCTGATGTTTGGATACGACACTCATGATCAACCCTGCCTGCCCTCAACAGTAATATGTGACAGATTCCATGATACAGTTTAAAAGAGAGCAAGACTATCTTTTTGGTGTCCCGGCCAATGTTTATCCCTTAACCCAACATCATTAACATTCCAAGGCAGGTGTTTCCTTTTTGGGTTAGCATCTGAAAAACAAATGTGATATTAAAAGTGGAGTGAATGCTTATTCTTCTCCCCTATTTAGGGCTGTGTGGTGGCACAGTGGCTAGAACTGCTGCCTCACAGCGCCAGGGACCTGGGTTCGATGCCAGCCTAGGGTAACTGTCTTTCTGGACTTTGCACGTTCTCTAGTGTCTGCTTCCTTTACAGGCTCCAGTTTCCTCCCACATCCAAAGATGTGTAGGTTAGGTGGATTAGTCATGGTAAATGCGCGGGGTTGCAGATACGGCTTGGGGGAGAAGGGATGGTGTGGTGGACTTGGGTAGGATGCTCTTTTGATGAGTTGGCACAGATTCAATGGACTGAATGGCCTCCTTCTGCACTGTAGGGGTTCTATGCCTGTGTATCCTGGCAGCAGAATTCCCTCTGTTGCTTTTCTGGTGGCTGCACCTGACTGTGTGCCTGAGGTACCCAGCAATGAATGTCAGATGGTTGTATACTCTGATTCCCCATAACAATGTCAGACAGACCAGCATTCCTGCTGGATAAGGAGCTGTAATTTTGTAATGTGGAGATTGTCTCATCCAGATAACAGAAAGAAAATTATATACATCAATGTCAACCTGGCTACTTAATAAAATTCTGATTTTGTTTTTAAAAACGGACAGAGGTTTTAATCTGACCAGCCATAACTCATACCAGAAGAATTTCTAGCCTTCCAAACACCAGCAGAGATCTTGCTACCTTGAAAGAGATGCTAATGCCCACTATGGTTGCGGAAAATCAAAATGAAGAAATGCACCAACACCCTTTATATTTCTAAGGCAGCACTCTGGCCCACAAGAGATGGTCGCTGGAACTTTACTGCCTCGTCTGCCACAGAATCAGAGCAGGCGAGGGACCAACAATGGAAATGTCCGTTCACCTCAAGTGGAAATTTCCTGTCTTGCTCGAGCAAGGCCATAAAATCCCGCTCAGGACGTTTTCAAGAACCCTGACTCCTCTGGTAAATCTCTCTCAAGATTCCAGATCTGAAAAAATACATCCTGTGTGTCACATTACCTCCCCCGAGCTGCTGGAACCTGTATTATTGCCATGTGGAACAGAACACAGTGAGTCTAGCATTTTAACCACACAACAGCTGAAGGAGCTCAGTCCGGGTAAATTGCCTGACCTTCATCTACACTGGGTACCGTCGGAACTCCTGTATCAGTGCCTGTTATGCTAATTCATCTCAATGTGCCACTTTCCATCATGGAAATCCTCGCTTTTGGCAAGATGGATCAACTTGTAACAGTTTTTGACTTCTATCCTCTGAAGGAATGCACTTTTGATTCTGGACTTTTGATTCTGGAATTGCATGAAGTCACAGTTCTAACCGTGGTATTGTTTTGTGCTCTTTGTATTTCCCTTATCCCTCACTCTATTACATGTTTGCAAAAGCAGCAGATGTTGTGAAACCACTTCCTGCATTTTACATGTGTATATAAAAAAATATTATTTTACCTTATCTCACATTTTCTGTGGGGTTTATTAATAGCGGATCAGATTGCTGCATTCTGAAGGGTTGCGGAAAATGTGCCACCATTTTTTTAAATAGGTAAATGATAAGTAACTGGAGTTGAGATTCAGAACAACTAACAAAATGATAGAATAAGTCCTTGGAGCTGAATAGCCTACTCCACCAAGTACGAAACTTTATTAGTCACAAGTCAGCTTACATTAACACTTCGATGAAGTTACTGTGAAAATCCCCTGGTCACCACACTCTGGCACCTGTTCAGGTACACGGAGGGAGAATTTAACATGGCCAATGCACCTAACCAGCATGTCTTTGGGACAATGGGACGAAACTGGAGCATCCGGAGGAAGCCCGTGCGGACGTGGGGAGAACGTGCAGACTCCACACAGGCAGTCACCCAAGCTGGGAATTGAACCCAGGACTCTGGCGCTGTGAGGCAGCAGTGCTAACCATTGTGCCACCCTGATACCAGTATGTGTCTAAGAGCTAAGCTTCACACCGGAGTCCAAGACGGAAGGGCCCAATCAGCGATGGAGACATTGATATAAGCAACATCAATGCTATTGAAGGAACCACAGAATGAAGAAACCATTGAAAACATTTTGAGATATTCTGGGGATAGAAGGAGGCAGACTAGAGAGAGATAACAATGACCAAACCCAGTGAGCAGACTCTACTCTTGCCCAGTCTGTTTGACTGCCTTGAGGGCAGGAAAGAGACTGCCAGTCAGAATTATGGAAACACCATTATATCCAACACTGAACAGCATCAGGTCCTCATGAAAAAGTCCTTAAGTTAATTCCTTTCTTTATGCAATAGGTCCAGTGGCAAACAATGTTCTCCTAAGGCAGGGAGTACACGAGTCCACTGCAGTTATTGATTCCATTATTAAAGCCTTCGGTACCTTTTTAATCTTCCACACAACCTTTATAGTTGAGTGCAATTCAGTGCATGAAAAGGCCTCCAACTCTGAGTGGCAAATGGAGCAGTGGCTCGCGGTCTCTGAGACTTCATATGACTCCATAAATTTGCTAGAACCAAGGGAAGCGACCCCACCCAGACGAAAGCCTGCTAAACCAACCAAGAGGTGGAAAACTCCAAGCCAGCAGCCATTTTGAGATGACTTGTGTTGCGACATAAAAACCCAGCAGAGATGCCAAGACTGCCCAGCAGGGGGTGCGGAATGCTTCTAATATGACAAAACTGGCCATTTTGAAGCATTTCTGCAAATCCAGCAATTTGAATTCAAGTCACAGGCCAGCAAGTGTTTATGAAATACAATCCTTCTGCGAAACTACCTATAAAAGGGCAAACTACAGAGTTCGCAGGGGAAGTAGATAGTCTTACTCCTGACTACTGGTCAGTTACAGCCCAAGTTCAATAATTAAAAATGATACTGGAGCCTCTGTTAAATTAGCAGGTAACCTCAACAGACTTCAGCATATCATCCTTTATCGATCAGGCATCAAGTTATAAAGTCCAGGTGGCAGGATTATTGCTCCTCTTAGCTACAGTGGAAAGAAAAATCGATCCTATGTTCTTTGCAATCAACATACATTTTTGAGTGGAGATGTTGGCATTCATCTGGGAATCCTAAAAAAGCCAGATGATGCTCATCACTTGAAGAACTCATTGATCTTCAGCCTTTTGCTCTGAAATGCAGCCTTTGGCAGGAT
This sequence comes from Carcharhinus amblyrhynchos, assembly GCF_965287045.1. NCBI lineage: Eukaryota > Metazoa > Chordata > Chondrichthyes > Carcharhiniformes > Carcharhinidae > Carcharhinus > Carcharhinus amblyrhynchos. The sequence continues at coordinate 20,115,749 of NC_137325.1, read as the reverse complement.
CTTCAGTGCTTCTGAAGCTTAAGAATCCTATGCCGCAATCTCGTCTCCAGGGAATTCCTCCCAAGAAGGTGAAGATGTCTTGTCTCCATATTCTCAGCCATTCTCCCCATTGTGAGGCAACCTCGTACAGAGAGAAGTGTGCCTTTCTTACCACTATCTAGAAAAAGCAGACAGTTCTCCAGAAAAATCATCGGAAAACCATCTCTACTTTTCCTGAGGGAAGTTGCTTGTTTTTTTTCCCTTGCAAGTTCACTGAAATCTCAGAACTTCAATGCTTTTTCTGTCTTTGCTCTAGCAGTCGGTAATGGTCTGACCAAGTATTGCAAACAATTTCTCTCCTGAAGCTTCTTCCCAGAGTTCTTTTGGGGAATAACAAGTGCCTCAGTGTTCTATTCTAGTCCCGGAGGGTCCAAAGATTAATTCTCTTCAGTTTTCTTTGAAAAATTTTTGTTTTCCTCGCAGTTCAGTCATTCTGAAACCTACACCCCACTTCCCAGCTATGCTGAAAGCAATGCTGATAAAATGTTGTCCTGTTCTCCAGATGATGATCCAGCAGCTGGATAATAAAGCCATCATGGCTCCTAAATGTCATCCCTCAGGGCTGAGAATGCTATGGAGATTGAATCCCCAACACTATAACTTGGGGAGAACAAGAATTAGAGTTGTGTAGGATCAGTCATTGTATAAAGGGAGTTCAGAAATGTGATATAAACCGTTGAAAGATGTCACGTTGTTAAAAATTAAGAAAGCATTTTTGGATTGGGAGGAGGTATGTTAATATAAAGGGTTTACAGAGGCTATGCAGATGGGATATGCTAATGGTTTGAACAGCGGCGGCACAGTGGTATAATGGTTAGCATTGCTGCTTCACAACGCCCAAGTTCAATTCCAGCCTTGGGTGATTCTCCTCGTGTCTGCGTGGGTTTCCTCTGGTTTCCTCCCCCAGTCCAAAGGTGTGCAGGTTAGGTGGATTGGACATGATAAATTGCCCCTCAGTGTTAGGGTAAATACATGGGGTTATGACGATAGCTGGGCCAAATGGATGGGATTGTTGTTGATGCAGGTTCGATGGGCTGAATGTTCTCATCTACAAGTAGAGATTCTGTGAGCTTTCTTCTATTAATAGGGTGTAGATCATGTGCACCACTGACATTAGTCGGTCATATGTTAGACTTGAGAGAGAGACAGCTTAAGAGCTACGTACCTTCTTTGTAACTTGTTTCGAAGTACTACTAATGCACGAGTGTTACGCAGATACCAGAGTGTGCTTACAGTTTGCCTAAGAACCAAATCCACACTGCGAGTCCAGAACAGAAGGACCCAATCTCAGAAGTAGCATTAGTTCCTCTGAGTCTGAATGTTGTCTGTTCAAGTCTCACTTGAGGACCAATCCAGGTCAACATTCCCAGTCCAGTACTGAATGATGCTGCAATGTACAGAGATAGCATATTTAGAAATATACTTTAAAATGAGGGTCCATCTACTCTCTCTCATGTGGGTATAAAGGATACCATACAATAATATTGAAGGAAAGCAAGAGAATTGCCCAGAATATCCTGGTTATCGTTTATCCCTCAAACAACATCATTTACTGGATAGTTTAGCTTATTACTGTTTTGGAGACCTTGCAATGTGCAAATTCGCTGCTGCGTTTCCTACATTAGAGCAGTGTCTACATTCCGAAGAAGAAAAGTGCTTTGGAAGGTCCTGAGTTTGTGAAGGAAAATGGGAACTCTGCATTTTAAAGATTAATGTGCATAGCTATACCTGATAGGCTGGACACTTGCAGTGGGTAATGAGTACAGCAGAACTAATATGGTTGCAACATCAGTAATGTGCATTTAGTTTAGTTTTGCACTCCTGCATATCCTGCATTGTTCAGTACTAATTGTTTTGCTCTTTTACTCATTTCCTAGTTGCATTCAGACGAGGTTTCGAACCTTTGAGTGATTTTGAACAGCAAATACTGGATATTGTTAGAGAGGGTGACATTGGCAACAGTATCCCAGCTTGCCTTCAACGTTTTGGATTAATTTTAATATCCACTTTCTTCCCTCTCAATGTTTGTACAACCATTTTGTTTAACCTCTGACTGTTTGGAGAAAACATTTATTAAGCACTTCTCCACATCTCAAATCTCAGAAAAATCTCAACAGGCAAGTCCAAAGATGTGCAGGTTAGGTGGATTGGCCATGCTAAATTGCCCCTTAGGGATTGGCTAGGGTAAATGCATGAGGATAAGGCCTGGGAGGGATTGTGGTCAATGCAGACTTGATGGGCTGAATGGCCTCCTTCTGCAGTGTAGAATTCTATGACATGTGAGGTATAGTCACTATCAATCTCATCACTATGAATTGGCTGATGACATGCGTACTTGGGGAATTGGCTGAATTATATAATCTTTTCACTAGATAAATTAGTTGGTTATATGATATTACTTGGAGAATTGATTGATTACATGTTGAGTTCACTTCCTCGGTAGACATCGGGTTTATTCATTGTCCTCCCAGCAGGATACATCACCCACTTGGAGATAGGACATGAGTACCGGTTCCTCTCAATTTTCTGGTCGTTAGTTTTACTGAATGGACTCAGTATTGCATAAAGTTGACTTGTGTGCCCTTAACCGCTTATCTGATTGCGGTGTTTAAAATGGTAAAGGGATTTGACAGGGTAGATACACAAACCATTTCCTCTGCTGTGGGAATCTGGGACAGTGGGGCATAACCTTAGGCCAAGTTATTTTGGAATGCCAGGAGTAAGCAGGGTGTAAGAAATCTCTACTCAATTTGTCAAAAGGCTGTGAATGCTACGTCAGTTGACATTTCCAAGGCTGACTAAGGATATCAGGAATATGGTGCAGAGATTGGTCAATAGGATTGAGGTAGATTGGTCATTGTTTGTTTGATTGAGTGTTGGAGCAAGCTTGCATCTCTGGTCAATTCCTGTTGCCTTAATTTGGTTAAACATTAACACAACGAGCATAAAATGTAAGTATCAGTGAAGAAAGAATCTGTCACTTATTGTCTCACATTGAAGTGTAGCAAAGAAGAAAAACATGGACAAAACTGAACATAAAAATCAAACCACATTTGCAAACATTTTTGTCATGTGTCTTAGACTCTGTATATGTTCCTAGTCACCACACTACAGGTCTTGGACAGAGTGTGAAGGATGGCAAGCTTTATGGCATCTGAGGAGAAAATGATGGAAACAGAAAAGCAACAACCTTGGACATTAGACTCTTCAGCATCTGGACAACTAGAACTCCAATACATTGTTGTTGAATAATCTCAAATCTGGTAACCAGAGGGTTCAAAAGTAGATACTGATTCTTATTTCTGAAGAATAAGGAATTGAGGTTTATCTAAATGAGAGAGATGAGGGAAAGCGTCTTATTTTAAGCTTTGGGACTGTCCATGGATCACAATGATCCTGTGCATTTTTGTTTATTGGTAAGGAAGACTGACAAATAATTAGCAGAATCAGATTAGTACTTTATTTTATGCAGTAGGGGCATTGCAGACTGTACTATTGCAAGACTGATGATGTTCAGAGATCATATAAGGAAGTCTTCAGGTGTTCAATTCATACATCTGGGCAAGAAATCCAGATTGCTCACTATGTCTATCAGCCAGTTTGGTAGTTATTGTTTTATTAGATTACCATTCAGAATTGCTTCTGTATCTGAGATATTCAAACGAATTATATCTCAGACTCTAGAAGGCATTGGAAGAGTAATGTGCCACATGGACAACATTCTTCTACATGTTCATCAAGGGAAGAATATGACTGCTGAGTGAGAGCAGTCCCCAAGATCTCTATAAGAAACAGATTTGACATAGAATGACAAATGTGCGTTTGCAAAGCCTATGACAAAATTCTTAGACCACATATTGCAAGCTTCGGGAATTATAGCAGCCCTCCAGAGTCCTTAGAGAGCTCCCACAATCTAAAAAAAAACACAGAATTACAAGGATTCTTTGGGATGGTGGATCAAGCAAGTTCCTGTTAGAAATCAATGAGATGTTACAACAGCTCTTGAATCAAGGTCAACAGTGGTACTGAAAAGTGGAGCAGCAAAATGCTTTGACAAGATCAAGAATCTCCTAATTTAGCAGAAATGCTAATGGGCTAAAACACAGAATTTCCAACATTTGTAGTTGTAAACATATCACCTCCGGACTTGGGCACAGTCCTGTTTCCTGTTTAAAAAGCTGGACAAAGGACTAGTTTATCACACCCCAAGATTGGTCATGGGCACAGAGAAGAGGTATGCAACCATTAAGATGCATCAACAGCCACATGAGCCTGTGAGAAATTCTTTGATAATGTCGGGGAATTAAGGTTTAACATTGAACACTACCAGAAACCTCTTCTTAATCTAAAGAGTTACTAAAGAACACTCACCTGATGAAGAAGCAGTGCTCCAAAAGCTTGTGATTCCAAGAAAATCTGTTGGTTTTTAACCTTTTGTTGTGAGACTTCTTACTAATCTAAAGAAAATGGCAAAAATGCTCCCTAGAATTCAACATTATACACTGAGATGCATGAGGTACAATTCAATTGTGGAGTATGTTCAAGGAAAGTACAAGATGATAGCAGACACACTACCAAGAATAGCAGTGGAAGGATTTGTGATGGAAGATTAAAATTTTATCGAGAATATAGAAACATATACTCTGCTCATTACCAAACGCTCACAACCACTGATTAAAAAAATTACAAGAAATTAAGCGCAACAACAGGAAGATGGGTGAATCGAAATAAGAGTATTGTTAGAATGGACGGCTACGTTATAATCTAACAACCCAATACTTCATTAGTACTTCAAATGGAGAAAACATCGATTGAAATCATAGATTTTAAAGACAGGCTGGTCGTCTCTAAAACATTCAATGTGACATTTTTCAGAAAATCCATCAAGTTCACTTGGGAATTACAAAATGCAGAGAAAGAGCCCAGCAGTCATTCTGGTGGCTAGGCATCAGTCACTTCACTAGTTCCTTTTATGTGTGCAGTGAATAATGCAATAGCGGATGGCACGGTAGCACAATGGTTAGCACTGCTGCCTCAAAGCGCCAGAAACCTGCATTCAATTCCTGGCTTGGGTCACTGCCTGTGTGGAGTTTACACATTCTCCCTGTGTTTGCGTGCGTTTCCTCTGGGTGCTCTGGTTTCCTCCCACAGCCCAAATATGTGCAGTTAGATTGATTGGTCATACTAAATTGCCCAGAGTGGCCTAGGATGTGTAGGTTAGGGGGATTAGTGGGGCAAATGTGGGGGTAGGGCCAGGGGTGGGATTGTTGTTGGTGCAGACTCGATGGGCCGAATGGCCTCCTTCTGCACTGTAGGGTTTCTGTGATCAGAGTGAACCACTGGCACCTTTCACTTTCCCTCAAGGCAATGGCAGCTCCTGGGAGTGAATTGAATAGAGTTCAATGTCAATTGATTACGACTGGTTTGAAATGCGTAGACTGCACAGCACCATGGCAGAGCAGTCATTGTAGCATCTGGAAGAATCTTTAAAACACATGGCATTCTGAATGTTGTGGTGACCAACATCAAGTCTGTTAACGACCTGTTCTACCATTTGCACAGGAATATGTGCCGGTATTTTATAACCTTGTTCAGGTGGGTGTGCCAGTAAAAAGGTTTCATGCATGTAACTAGTTTGCCACTCAAATGGAGAAGCAGAAGGGAAGTTTGAACAATCAAGGAATTAATGACCAGGAATAAAGATATTAATTTACCAGGGAGGTTCTGTACTTAAGAGCTAAGAAAATGGCTTCTCACCATCAGAACTATTGGTGGGGAGATGGCACAATCTCCAGCTCTATAACAAACATTACCTCATAATGGTGAGGAAGTTGGAAAGCGTGAGTAGTCACAAAGAAACAGTCAAGCTCATCATTTCAACTCGGGCAGAATATGAGACTTGGAAGTGTTATAGCCCCGGGAGAGATTGTGGATACGAGATCAACAGAAAAAAGGCTCCAGCCTGACATCCTGTAGAATTGAGATAGACCAGGGAAATCTCAGAAGGAACCAAAGAAGCTTGTTACCTCCGATAAGGAAACCCATGGAACCTTGGACATGCCAATTGGGCCTGGTTAGAGATGGGGAACAAGGAACAAGTATAAACCCCACAACCACCAGGTAGAAGATGCTCCTATCAAACAACAAAGTCCAGTTCATCTTAACCTCAAAATGAAATTGGGAGGTGGGTGGAAGGAGAGTTGTAGAATAAAGGATTAACATCAACAGCACCTCATACTGAGGTATCTCGAGACTAAGAGATCTGGTGGCAAGCAGGAATACAACCGTGTGTAGAATCATGTCACCAGTGTCCCAAATGGCCATAGGCTGTTCCCCTTTGAGGGGGAGAGCTGACTGGTGCTAACTTAACCTGACGATCATCACACCTCAGGTGAGGGGCAAGGTTGAGAAGGTGGGGCCTTCACGAATAACCTTAGCCGGTGCGGGAATTGAACCTGTGTTGTTGCCATCCCTCTGTATCACTAACCAGCTGTCCAGCCAACTGAGCTAGAATACTGGGATGTATAAATCTGTAAACAGACTGATTTCTATGAATATTGGTCAGTGATAGCATTCTTAAGGGGGAAGGGCAAACCCTTCGGAAACCTCAGCTAGACCCTGAACCCTGGTCAAAGCAGTTTGCTTTGGGTTGCCTAATACTCTGGCACAAGCCCTGCTGTTTACTTTTCACTTGTGTGCTCACTGGCCTACATTGCCTTCCAGTTAAGCAACGCCTTGGCTTTAAAACTGTTGTCAAAAGTCCCTCCCTATTTCTGTAATCGCCTGCCAATGTCCCTTCAGGATATTTGTGTTTCTCTTGAGCATGACCAATTTTAATTGCTCCACCATTGACTGTGCTTTCAGTTGCCTGGAGCTTAAACTCTGAAATTCCCTCAGACTCTCTGGGCAGAATTTTCCCATCCTGCTCCCCACAGGAATCATGGCGGGACAAGGACCATGCACCTTGGTGGGATTTTCTGTTTTTCCGGCGAGCGTGGCTGGCCAGCATTCATTGCCATCCCTAGTTGCCCGAGGAGGGCAATTCCCTCCATTCCCAGACATTGTCTCTTCCACCTCCTTCCATCAGGAAAAAGTTACTAAAGTCTGAGGTCGCGTACCAACCGATTCAAGAACAGCTTCTTCCCCGCTGCAGGCAGACCTTTGAATGGACTTACCTCACATTAAGTTGATCTTTCTCCACACCCTAGCTATGACTGCAACACTACATTCTGCATTCTCTCATTTCCTTCTCTTTGAACGGTATGCTTCATCTGTATAGCGTGCAAGAAACAATACTTTTCACTATATGTTAATACATGGGACAATAATAAATCAAATCAATGACAAGTGGAGAGTCAACCATATGACTGTGGCTCTGGAGTCACATGTAGCCTTGATGTGGAGATGCCGGCATTGGACTGAGACAAGCACAGAAAGAAATTTCACAACACCAGGTTAAAGTCCAGTAGGTTTATTTGGTAGCACAAGCCACAAGCTTTTAGAACGCTGCCCCTTCATCAGGTAAGTGGGAGTTCTGTTCACAAACAGGGCATATAAAAACACAAACTCAATTTACAAAATAACATCTTTGTAGAAACTTGATGTCTGTGTCGGTATGCGCGATCTTTTTGGAGATTCATTCCACTTGGAAATAATTTATATTATTTTGTAAATTGGGTTTGTGTCTTTATGTGCCCTGTTTGTGAACAGAACTGCCACTCACCTGATGAAGGAGCAGCGCTCCAAAAGCTTGTGGCTTGTACTACCAAATAAACCTATTGGACTTTAACCTGGTGTCACATGTAGGCCAGACTGGGTAAGGATGGCAGGTTTTCTTCCCTAAAGGACATTTGTGAACCAGATGGGTTTTTCTGACAATCGACAATTGTTTCATGGTCATTAATAGATTCTTGATTCCAGGATTTTTTGTTTTATTGAATTCAAATTCAAATTCCACCATGTGTCGTGGCGGGATTCGAACCCAGCTCCCCAGAACATTAGCTGAGTTTCTGGATTAATGGTCTCGAGATAATATCACTAGGCCATCGCCTCCCCAATACGTATCCTTATAGCTTTGATCAAGCTTCTGGTCCTCATGTGATCTTAATGTTGCAAGTGCATTGACATTTAATTACATTTGCACACAAATACAAAGTGTTGTCATTTTAATTATTATTACAATGTTTGTTTTACATCCGACCCAATTGAACTCTACACTGGGCTGGTCTAAAATCTGCATTCCCCCTGATCCTGTGAGGGCCCCATCTGGTGAATTAAATAAAAATTTACCCCCATTATTTCAGTGAGTGGTTGAACTGAACTAAACTCTGGGAACTTGAGGGGAGCAGTATTCATTCATTCAAAAATGTGTTAGATCACTTTTTTTTAAAGTATTGGGGTACAGAATATGATGTTGCTTGCTTGAGGAGAAACAATTTAGTTTGACCCAATAGTTTCCAAAATTTCCCACTACTAGAATTTTCCTCATCTCATTACTGAGTTTGTTGGAGATTCATTGACAGAGATCGATTGCTGTAATTAGTCAACTCCTCCATCCGGATCTTGCAACTACCAGGAAATTGGAAAGCAAACTAGGCGGATGTTGTTTTTGGTTAGTAATTTTCACCCAACTGTTCAGTTAACCGCTTCCCACAACAAGTGACACCTAGTTAGCTACCCACAGCTGATTGAATGTTATAAGCCATTAACTTCCAGTCGTAAAATTTCAGGTTGATGATAATAATACGGTAGTTATACCATTTACCCACCACTAACTAGGGAATCCCACCCTCTCCAAATGCCCATTACCACTTTGTCTGGGCAAGCTTTTACAGCCTTGTGTGCACAGCATTTGGATTTGTGCTTTAGCATTAGTCAGCACCTGGAATGGAGGGGGACATTTCTCCTCTCTAGGGTCAGATTTGCTTCATTGGCAAACCCTCAATCTGAATCAACTCTGAAGAAATTTCCATTGGTCATTCCAGATTCCTTGCGGGATGAATACTTGGTTAATTACAGCTCATTCTTTTCAAATGGTTATTGAGTACAAAGCCATCTGCTTTGATCTTGTAATGTGACTTTGTAGCCTGCTTGTAGCCTCCCATTCTGATGATTTTTAAAACAACCATTTTTTTCATCAAAAATAGTTTAGTGGGAACGAGAAATCTAGTAAAGGAATAACATTCCAGTTTACTCAATTGACATGCATTCGTGGGACATTCTAATTAAAAGCCGTGTAAGCATTCAAGACTAAGGTCAATATCCTTTGTTTTTTGTTTTACACGGTACTCAATGACTTATAAGTAGTTACAGTCCTTAGAACTAACTTTAAAAATGAGAAAACAGATTTGATGTTATAAGAACATAAGAACATAAGAAATAGGAGCAGGAGTAGGCCATCTAGCCCTTCGAGCCTGCCCCGCCATTCAATAAGATCATGGCTGATCTGTCGTGGCTCAGTTCCACTTTCCCGCCCTCTCCCCATAACCCTTAATCCCTTCTCTTATCAAAAACCCATCAACCCGCTTCTTAAAAATATTTAGCGAGGCAGCCTCCACCACTTCAACGGGCAGAGAATTCCAGAGATTCACCACCCTTTGAGTGAAGAAGTTCCTCCTCAACTCCGTTCTAAACCGCCTCCCCTTTATCTTGAGGCTGTGCCCCCTAGTCCTACTGTCTTTTTTGAGCGGGAAGAGTCTCTCCACCTCTATCCTATCCATCCCATTCATCATCTTATACGTCTCAATGAGATCTCCCCTCATTCTTCTAAACTCTAACGAGTACAAGCCTAGTTTATTCAGCCTCTCCTCATAGCTCAATCCCCTCAACTCCGGTATCAGCCTAGTAAACCTCCTCTGCACTCCCTCCAGGGCCAAAATATCCTTGCGCAGGTGCGGCGCCCAAAACTGCACACAGTACTCCAGCTGCGGCCTCACCAATGCCCTATACAGCTGCAGCAAGACCTCCCTACTTTTATATTCAATCCCCCTCGCTATGAAGGCCAGCATCCCATTCGCCTTCCTGACCACCTGCTGCACCTGCAAGCTGGGTTTTTGCGATTCATGCACAAGGACCCCGAGGTCCCTCTGCACCGTCGCCTGCTGCAGTTTTTCGCCACGTAAGTAATAGTCATTCCTACCATTCTTCCTACCAAAGTGGACCACCTCACACTTATCACACCTATCAATTCACCAAACAGCATTTCATTGAATTTACAACTTGCTCCAACTGTACAAGGCACAGGTGAGACCACAACTGGTGTACTGTGTGCAGTTTTGGTCCCCTTATTTGCAAAAGGATATATTGGCCTTGGAGGGAGTACAGAGAAGGTTCACTCAGCTGATACCGGAGATAAGGGGGTTAGCTTATGAGGAGATTGAGTAGATTGGGCCTGTACTCGTTGGAGTTTAGAAGGCTGAGGGGGGATCTTATAGAGACATGGAAGATAATGAAGGGACAAGATAGGTTAGAGGTAGAGAGAGTCTTTCCACTTAGAAAGGAAACCAGAACTAGAGAGCACAGCCTCAAAATAAGGAGGGGTGAGGGGAGCAGTTTAGAACAGAGTTGAGGAGGAACTTCTTCTCTGAGGGTGGTGAATCTCTGGAATTCTCTGTACATTGAAGTGGCGGAGGCTACCTCGTTGAATATGTTTAAGTCACGGGTAGATAGACTTCTGATCAATAAGGGAATTAAGGGTTATGGGAAGCAGGCGGATAAGTGGAACTGATCCACTTCAGATCAGCCATGATCTTATTGAATGGCAGGGCAGGCTTGAAGGTCTAGATGGCCTACTCCTGCTCCTATTTCTTATGTTCTTATGTACCACAGAAATGGCTTAGTCAGCCCAACTGATTTATGCTGCTATTTGTTCCACCAGACGTCATATAACTCTGTCAGTATATCCTTCTACTCTTTTATCCCTCATTGACTTGTCTAGCTTCTGTAAGTGCACTTATGCCAATAGCTCCAAGATGCAACCAACCTCCACATTCTAGTCTCTTTCTGGATATTCCTGAGTGGGAACCTGCTTACCATGAGGAACTATGGCCGGAATTCTCTGGCCATTCACGGGTTTCCTGTTGGTGTGGGGTGACATCAATGAGGATTCCCATTGGTGGGACCAGAGAATCCCACTGCTAGCAAATAACACGCCACCTCCCGCTGGCAGGAAACACATGGCTGGGAGGCCAGAGAATTCCAGCTCATGTTCAACTATTGCAAACTATCAATCTGAGTTGTTTCAGTGTGTTGTCCAGCTTGGTAAACAAGCCTGTGTCTACAGGTTGCAAGTTGTCAGCACAGTCTGGAATCTTACGAAGCAAGGTCCCTTAACACTAGTTAAGCAAAAGTGGTCATTACATAGCAAATGTTATGGCAATGAAAAGCACCATTCTTTTGATAGCTTCTTTATCCTCTTAGGTTCTTGCAGGTTCATTTGCATAGGGTTGGGGGGAGAGGAGTAGAAGTGCGATTTTGGTATGACTACTAATGTCATGACCCATGGGTTCTTCTGCTCCCAAATTGCCAACGCATCAATGTGGAGCAATAAAAGTGAAACTAAAATTTAAACTCCTGGAATAAGGCTATGACAATTTTAGGGCAAATCAACTAAATGGTAAGAATATGCATTTGAATTTATTCCAATGCATAAACAATTTTATTTCTGGGTTATTGGTGTCACTGTCAAGGCTATGATTTTGTCATGCACCTAAAGTTGCCCAAAGAACAGGTTATAAATGTTTTATATAACTCGTGTATGTATATAACATATATATACTACGTGTATTATAAACTTGTTCCTTTTAGCATGTGCAGTAAAAAGAAACTTGATGTTTATCTGCAAATTCAAATTTGACGTGCAATAAAGCTAAATGCATAGTATTTGTGGTTTTGTTTTCTGTTTTCCCACACCAGAGTTCAGTTTCGATTCAAGGGTTATTGTTGAGTTATAGGTGTTTTTTGCCCTAGCATCAAATTGGGGTTGGTTCACACTTGAACAGTAACAGATAACACAAAGAGACACGATATCCATCCCGTTTTGTTCCAAATCTAGAACTGAAAGGACGCTGTGCTCCTTCATCGCTGGACAATTAACAGCGACCTTTGTCATTTTTGTGGTTTCTGATACCTATTCACTTTACAACAATTTTACATGAAGACCAGCTTTTCTGCCAATTGAAAACTGCAGTTCAAATCATTATTTATATTTAGTGCATGGTTATTACTGGCAAACACCTACATGTAATGTCCATTCCTAGTTACCCTGTCTGGTGGTTTACCAGGTCACTTCAGAGAGCAATTCTCATAATCACATTTGCAAATCACTCCCTGACAGCAGCGTGAATGTTGAAATTTTGTCATGATGGTATGACTTGTGCATGAGTGATATTAATTTATAATTTTAATCGACTGATCAAACATATAGGACCTGATTTCACCATTTTGATTCCAACTACTGGGCGGACTTGAAACCGGGAGTGTTTCAGATCTGACCTTTGACCCGTTCTCAGGTGTCCCCATATGTACCCTGCCTGCAAAAATATCAGCGATTCCGAATCACGGTGCAGAAACCTGCGGCCTGGGCTTCCAAAATCCTGCAGCTCCGATGGGCGTCTCCAACTGCGCATACGCAGGGAGAAAAATAGAATGCAGCTCCCCTGCCGCATCTGTCCCGGGCCAGATAATACCTCCCCCTGGCCCCTACAGATATTGCCCCATCCCCACAACATTACTGACCTCCTTATTCCCCCTCCCCTCCTTCTGCCATCCAGACTGATCGTGGACCCCCAGCCCCCGCCACAACAATCTCATGCAGAGTGGCAGCGTACTCCCTCTTCCACCTCACTGATCTCAGGCAGAGAGACAGCGGACACCTCCACCCCCCACACAATCTCAAGCAGAGAGCCATTGGATACTCGACACTTACTTCCTCATTAACTGGGGTGCCTGAATCGGACTTTTGTGGAACATGTCTGTCTTGCGCCGAATCTGGATGGATGAAAGCGGCGGTAAAGGGGGAAGTGCCAGTGAGGTTGGGCGTGCAGCCCATTAAGTCAGTTTAAATACATGCAAATACATTTAAATGGCCATCGTGCCCATTTTGGGCACGGTCCCGATCGCAGCTATTTTCTGGACCTTGGTAAAGGGGGAGCCAGCGCAGAGGCGGGCACGGATTGCGCTACTCGCCTCGCGCCTGACTTTACCAAGTTTTTGTGCCAGAAAACGGGTGCAACGTGATGGTAAAATTAAAATTAAAATCTTAAAATTGGGCCCACGGTGAACTGTTTAATCGAAAGCACTTTCAACAGGGCTAGGAAAGACACTCGCTTAAGATGACTGCCACAAGCCACCTCATGTCTGGTACCAGTTGACTCATTTTCAGTAAGGTTTCAATAGAAATAAGATGTGCTGAAATATCGTCATGGAATTTCACATCTGCTGCTGCCACAAACTACTCCAAAAAGATTTATTGAAACTGTGCTGAACCTCACATTTACATTTCTATAAGACTACTTCTCAAATGGAGACAGACAATTTACCGGGAGAACAGTTATACGGAAAGGTATTTTACCTATCACATCAAGCTAGACAATGAGTCATTCAGAACTAATTGCTGGGTCATCATAGGCCATGGGACTAGCCACAGTTCGTCCAGACATAAGCTAAACAAATACCTTCTCAAATCATTATAGGGAGAGAGGTCATGTGACTTGAGTAACCATGTTTGAAATCTCTCTTTCGTCTGGGACAGATCTGGCGTGGGTGCGATAATCCTCTCCTCATTTTCACCCCATTTAAAGGCCCTGTATCCATGTCAGTTGAGATCCAGAACAGGGATAGACAAACTAGGAACACAGGAGTAGGCAAATTCATGCCTGCTCCGTCATTCAGTCAGATCATGGCTGATCTCTCCCTGGTTTCAAATCCACTTCCCTACCTATTCCCCATATCCCATTTTTATTAGAACTATATCTGTCTCCTTCTTCAAATCATTCAACAATTCAGACTCCACTGCCCTTTGGGGCAACGAGTTCCACAATGTTTAATGTTTACTTATTAGGATCATAAGTAAGTTTACATTAACATTGCAATTAAGTTACTGTGAAAATCCCTTAGTCACAACACTCCAGCACATGTTCACATACACTGTGGGAGAATTTAGCACTTAACCAGCTCATCCTTTGAACTGAGAGAGGAAACTGGAGCACTTAGAGGAAACCCATGCAGACACGAGGAGAATGTGCAGACTCCGCACAGATAGTGGCCCATGCTGGAAATCAAACCCAGGTCCCTGGCACTGTGAGGCATAACCACTGTGCCACCCTAAACTTCACCACCCTCCGTGAGAAGTAGTTCCTCCTCATCTTAGTTTTAAATCTACTCCTTTCAACTATACCTGTGACCTCTTGATCTAGATTGCCCCATTAGAGGAAACATTTGGTCTGCATTTACTCTAACAATCCCTTCAATACAATTTTGTATTAAATCCCCTCTCATCCTTCTAAGCTCCAGCGAGTAGAAGCCCAAACTGTTTAATCTCCCTTCCCTCAAATTCCTTCAAAAGGCACGTCCATGCAAAAATCAGAGAGTCCTGGAATAGATTGATTGTGTTTTTAGAAAGAAATTGGCCGATGTTTTACAACCTCCACTTGGGCAAGGCTCGTAAAACCCTGCCCGAGGCCAGCAGAAAATTCCGTTCGGCAAGAGCGGACATGCCGGTAAAATTCCGGCTATTATCTCCGACGATTGTAGTTTCATGTGGGTTTCAACTCCTGGAATCTCAAGACTTGTGTGGAGAAAAACCTTCCGCGACCACAGATACCCAGTAAAGGATGAACAGCGGAGTGTCATTTATTCTTTACCTTGTTAGTGTTGAATTTTAATTTGACCTCGCATGTGTGGTTGTGCATATCATGAAGAATGGGTTTGCCGTTTTTAAATATCGTTTTTTTTTACCTGGGTGGTTTTTTAATTTCATAAAAAGAACCTTTTTTGTTTTAAACTCCAGAAAGCTTGCCATCAGTACGTAAATGATTAAGCACAGACAGTGACAGTGGCACAGTGGTTAGAACTACTGACTCACAGCACCAGGGACTTGTGTTCAATTCCCAGTTTCAGTCACTGTCTGTGTGGTGTTTGCACATTCTCCCTGTGTCTGCTTGGGTTTCCTGCCACACTCCGAAGATGTGCGGGTTACGTTGATTGGCCATGCTAAATTGCCCCTTAGTGTCGGGGGTTAGTAGGGTAAATAAGTAGAGTTATAGGGGTTGTGGTTAGTGCAGACTCGATGGGCCGAATGGCCTCATTCTGCACTGTAGGCGTTCTAAGATTTTAAATACCTTCAACTTATTAAATTCACAAAATAAAGGTGCTGTTACTGTCAGACTTGGAATGGTCGGATAGGTGATTCATTTTTTATACCCTGCCTCACATGGCCGTAACAATATACAGCTCCAAACCTACCCCGGCAAAATCTCAAAAATCTTTTGCTTTCCCCTGGAACATAATCCAAATTCCCCTATAAAACTTGCCCTTTTCCAGCTGATTATTCAGCTTATTTTTCAGATTATTGGCAAGTCCGGAGAGAGTGCTTACTTCCCCTTCCAACAAACCCTAACATTGCAGTAAAGTATGTCTAAATCTCAGCTTTGCATTAATAAAATGAACTGAATTCCACAATGAAAACAATTAAGTTCATTCTGCTGTCAACAATGCCTCTTTTGGTTCACTTTATCTGTGCCTCAGTGGGTAACACTCTGACCTCTCGAGTCAGAAGGCTGAGGGTTAGGTTCCAAACCAGGAGATAAGTGCAACAACTAGGTTAATACTCCAGTGCATAACTGAGGGATTGTTGCGTTATCTGAGATGCTATATTTCACATGAGACATTAAACTAAGGCCGCATCAGCCTCTGCGGTGAACGTACAAAACCCCAGGGCAGTACTTGAAAGGAGATCAGGGGAGTTGTCTCTCGTGTCTTGCTCAATCGATCCCCTCAATCAACATCACAGAAACCTCCGGTCAGTGCTGTTTGCAAGTGCTTGTTGTATACTAATTGGCTCCTGTTTAAAGTTTTAATGTTTGCTTATTAGTGTCACAAATAGGCTTACATTAACACTGCAATGAAGTCACTATGAAAGTCCCCCTAGTCGCCACACTCCGGTGCCTGTTCGGGTACACTGAGGGAGAACTTAGCACGTCTTTCGGACTGTGTGAGGAAACCGGAGCACCTGGACCACGCAGACATGGGGAGAACATGCAGACTCCACACAGACAGTGACCAAGATGCTAACCACTGTGCCACTCATTGTGTTTCCTGTAGTATAATGATGACAGCACCACTGCATTGATCGTACAAATTTGGGATGTCTGTGACCCAGGAAGATGCAATATAAATGCAATACTTTATTTTAGTCTTATTGGTGTGCTTTTATACACAAAATATGTAGGTTTTTTTTTAACTACCAGGACTATTCAAAGTTAATTAGATTATTGTTGGATTTGGGTATTAAGGGCTATGGAAGCAAGGTTGGTCAATGGAATAAAGATACAGATTGGCCATGATCTAATTCAATTAAGGAATAGGCTTTTGGGTGCTGAATGGCCTACTCCTGTTCCTAATCCCTCTTTGCATTATTTTTGTTGAACCAAGGAATCCCTGACTTCTTTCTAATCCCACCCAGCTTTTACTCTGTATGTTAGTAGACTTAAAAATATTTTAAAATCTGTGTTTAGCCAAAGACAAAACCATAGAGGTCATTGTGTTCATCTGGATCCATCAAAACAGGAAGGACTTATTACAGGACAGGATTTATACACCCAAGTTGGATCTAAGCAAAAGTGTGCTGTGTCTGCAACACTTTCAGAGCTAAATATAGGCTGTGTATGTAGATAAGTGTAATATACTGGACAAATAAAATGTACAGAATATTTAAAACTAACATTTATCTTTGGCCTTTCTGTGTTTTTGCTGGTCTTTATTTTGCTCTCAATTTCTTTTGGCTCTGATTCTCTCCTACTTGTCCTTTTGCTGCAGTGATTTTTCCATTCATTGCCTCTTCCCTCTTGCTCGCTAAGATCTATGTTTCTGAATGGCAAATGCTCTCCAGAATGAATAATATTAGTCAAAAGAAGAGTCCTGCATTTTATAATGCTTTTCACAGCCTCAGGAGGTCTGAGAGCCAATGCAGTAACTTAGAAGTGTAATCACTGTCGCAATGTAGAAAATATGATGGCCAGTTTGTGCACAGCGAACTTCAAGAAATAATAAGGACTAATAAACATCAGTTGTGAGGTAAATGAAGGGAAAATTTTGGTCAGGATGAGAACTCCCTGCTGCTCGTACTTTAAGGGACATGTATGGGCAAAGTTTTTTATTTCTTGCAGAGAGTGGTGGGTGCCTGGAATGCACTGCCAGAGGAGGTGGTAGAAGCAGAAACATTAGCAACATTTAAGAGGCCTCTGGATGGGTGCATGAATAGGCAGGGAATAGAGGGATACAGGCTGAGAAAGGGCAGAAGGTTTTTTTTAGTTTTGCTGGGGCATCATGATCGACACAGGCTTGGAGGGCCAAAGGGTTTGTTCCTGTGCTGTACTTTTCTTTGTTCTTTGTAATCATTAGAATCCCTAATAAATAAATAAACTTAACTAAACTGCTCTGGAGTGGGTCTTGAACCCAGAACATTCCAGCTAAGTGTTACCAGCTGAGCCATGGTAACATATGGCACAGCGCACCCTTTACTTATCAGCTGCTTGTGAATGTGAGGTTTTTTGGTAAATATGAGCAGAACGATAATGCGTTATAACAGAGTCTGCCTTGCACTGCTTTTACTTCTATTATTGTAGGTTTTGGACTGCATTTATACTTCCAGGGATTAAATACCCTGTTTACATGTCTAATACTCTCTGGCTGCATTCTCAGTTCTGCTGGCCAAGTTCCTCCCAGTACTCGCTCCTATCAATGAACATTTAAAATGTTTATAGTGCGCAAGGAATAGAAAATCCTTGCTCTCTACATATTTAAATAATGTCAGTTTTCATTTAACAAAAGTTCAAAGGCAGGGACCCATGCTTTCCCTGAGTATTTAATAAACCTGGCTTTACTCCATACTGGATATTACATTGAAGTGGTGTGACTCTTTCCCTAGAGTAAGCTTGAGCTGTGACTCCAGGTTGACGCACTCAACTGGTTTTCCCTAAATAAGGAATTGCCCTTTGCTCTTCATCGCGAGGGTAGGATCATTGTGAAACTACTGTGCGCATATCCCCACCTCAGGGTGTTACAACCCTTTTTTATTTATCAGTGTCACAAGCAGGTGTCACATTAACACTGCAATGAAGTTACTGTGACAATCCTCTAGTCGCCACACTCCGGCACCTGTTCGGCTACACTGAGTGTGAATTTAGTATGGTTAATGCGCTTAACTAGCACATCTTTGGACTGTGGGAGGAAACCGGAGCACCCGGAGGAAACCCACACAGACACGGGGAGAACGTGCAGACTCTGCACAGACAGTGACTCAAGCCAGGAATTGAACCTGGATCCCTGGCGCTGTGAGGCAGCAGTGCTAACCACTGTACCACCATGTCATTTTAAAATGACTGAGAGAGGAGACTGTAAGAAGTAGTTGCAGAATTCCTTGATATATGAGGATCCCTGTCAAAAAGATGGCTTGAGCAACATTGGCCCTTGCGTGTTTAGAAACAGAGTTAAGAATCAACAGAGAAAGAATGTGGTTGAGATTGAGGGAAGTTCCTTTAGATCTCGCCTACCACAAACCATTCACCCACTGATCCCTGGAAGTGGCCACAAACTGTCAAAATCCTGCAAAGTAGATCAACGGTTAGCACCTTTTGAGTTAAGCAAGAGATGAAACAAGTGAGGAATGATAATAACTGCATGCAATTTTTAGCTGGTAAATAGGCCATTCAGCCCAACAGATCTATGCTGATCATCCTATCCCATACAAACCTTCTCCCAGGTTATTCCCTCTAACCGTATCAAGGTATCTATTATTCCTTTCTCCCTCATGTAGGTACCTATTAATGCATCTATACTATTCACCTCTATTACGATAGGAGGGAAGGACAATGGATTCGACCTCATAGACTGTCACATTGTGAGATGTTTTGGTCATTTCTAGGAAACCAGAATTTGATGTGAGCTCTTTTAGATACATAGAAACTAGAAGCAGAAGTAGGCCATTTGGCCCTTCAAGCCTGCTTCGTCATTCATTTTGATCATGGCTGATCATCGCATTCTATATCCTGATCCTCCCATATCCCTTAATCCCTTCAGCCCCAAGGGCTTTATACACTTTCTTCTTGAAATCAGACAACGTTTTGGCCCCAACTACTATCTGTGGTAGTGAATTCCACACATTCACCACCCTCTGAGTGAAGAAATTTCCCCTCGTCTCAGTTCTAAAAGGTTTACCCCTTATCCTCAAACTATGACCCCTAGTTCTGGACTCCCCCACCATTGGGAACATTCTTTCTGAATCTAATCTGTCTAACCCCATTAGAATTTTATAAGTTTTTCTAAAAATTTCAGCTTGCTGACCTTGTGACTGAATTGGAAATGTTAGCGAAGAAACGAATTTTAAGGAAAACAGGAAAGATCTAAGAAAGGAAATTTGTGAAAGGGTGGAAAGCAGGGGATATTGAATGACAAAGGTCTTAATGGTACAAAACAAATCAGCAGCCCAATTCTGGCCCTTTCTCTTTCCCTTGTGTTCTTACACTCACCTTTCCTGTAACAGAGCAAAGATAAATCCGTGTGCTGTTGTAAGACATTCATTGGCAAGCATGTTCGGTGAGGTTGACTATCAGACAGATGCATCACATTGTACAAGGTTTGGACAGATGAGGAGGTTGGAAGTGCAGAGAAAGGAAAGGAAAGTTCCCTTCATACTGAAGCAGTTGTGAGGAATTTTATGAAGGAGTATCCTTTTCAATATTGTCAAACATTTCTCCTTCTGTCTCAGAATTGGCCTACCAGCCTAGAACGCATTGACACCCTTTGCTCTGTGCTTATCAATTATTGAGCCTTTTCTCAGCCTAAGAATGACCAAGGCAGCTGCTTTGAGCAGTGAAACTCAAACTAGATCAACTCAATTAATCTCTCTTTCTCCCTCTCCCTCTCCCTTCTTCCCCCTCTCTTCTTCCTCCCCTCTCTTCTTCCCTCACTTTCTTCTTCCCCCATCCCTTCTTCCCCCTCTCTCTCTTCTTCCCCCTCTCCCTTCTTCCGCCTCTTTTTTCTTCCCCCTCTTTTTTCTTCCCCCTCTTTTTTCTTCCCCCTCTTTCTTCTTCCCCCTCTTTCTTCTTCCCCATCTCTCTTCTTCCCCTTTCTCTTCTTCCCTCTCTCCTCGATTCCCCACTCTTCTCGATCCCCTCTCTCTTCTCAATTCCAGCTCTTCATGATTTCCCCCCTTTGTCATTTCCCTCCCTTTGCTTGTTTCCCCCCTCTTCTCGTTTTGCCTCTCTCACTTCATTTCCTCCACTCTCTTCTTTTCCTCTCCCCTTTCTCCTCCCTTCTCCTCTCTGTTTCGCCCAGTTTGATGATAGAACCCAGCTCCAGATTATTGTAGAGGCCAACCTTTCTGACCTTCCATCAAAATCTGGAGATAAACCGCTCTAAAGTAAGTGCAGAGCCAGGGGAAAGTGGTGGGACAGGAGCGATTAAATAACAGACCGGATGCTGGTGCAAGGCAAAATATGGTGGAAATGGAGCAAGTAAAATAAAATCTGGGAAAAAGAGGTGCAAGTGGCTTCAACAGGACAGCCGAGTGGGAAGAAAGCATGGAAAATCTGGGAACATGGCAAAAGGTCAAGTAGACCGAGGGTGCCCAGTGGCCAGGACACTTTCACCCTAACTATCAGCCCACACCATCTCTGTTCCCAATCCAAACATCCTCAATGACCAGCACCTGCCCCCTGATCATTTTTCAGTAAATAAATACCTTATTTTCAACCTCAACATGTCTGATATTAAAACGTACACAATAATCTCTGTTTGTTTGTTCATAAGAGAATCACGTATTGTGAATAATCACTGCTATTTCTGGATTGTTCCAAACAGCAAGTCAGCCCCAACCAGTGTGAAGTCCAATCCATCTAAAAGACACCGAGACCGTCTGAATGCTGAGTTGGACCATCTGGCTAATCTCCTGCCATTTCCACCAGATATCATTTCCAAATTGGATAAACTTTCCGTCCTTCGCCTCAGCGTCAGCTACCTTCGAGTGAAAAACTTCTTCCAAGGTAGGCCCGTTTAATGCAAATGGGTTCATTATTTTAATTGTTCTACATCTCCTTCTTGCTCACTTATATTGACCCATCTTGCCCTTTTTATGTTGATTATTTCAAATACTGTTCATCCTCGCTCCAATCCCTTTTTGCATTTTCCCTCTTTTATGTTGTGCTATGTTTTACCTCACGTTTTCTATCTGCTTCTATTTCCCTTCACTGTAATTTCATCCATGTACTTTCAGCCTATTTTCCCATCTCTATTTTCTTGCAGTTCCCTCGGATGGCCTCTCCCCTTTCACCCCAAACCCTCCTCCCACCATTGGCTGCAATGTCTTCAGCTGTCTGGAGGAATTCCCCTTCTAAAGTTCTCTGCATCTGCTCCTCGTTCTCATTCCAAATACCGTCTGTAAGACCCATTTCTTTGAACCCAGCTTTGAGTCACTGATCCCAATATTATCTCCTTTGGCTTGATGCCCCTTTGACTCACAGCTATGTACCTTGGCACCTTTGTCCAAGGTGATTTATGAGTGCGCGTTCTGGTTGGAATTGTATTTGAAATGAACTTCACATTTTATTGCTGTCTTGGTAACTTTTTGGGTGTGGGGATTCTCTCTTGCTGTCTTTGGCTTTTGGTCTTTTCCTTAAGATTACCCCTGCACTTCCAGAAAAAGCTGTTTTGAATTTTTTCCCATGTTATTCAATAGCATTTGCTGCGTTCCTTTTAAAACTCTTCAAATCTGTCATTCATTTTCAAAGCATGTTTTTGTGCTTTGTGAGTTATTGAAACCATCATTGTTAATCCTTGACAAAATT
This sequence comes from Carcharhinus amblyrhynchos, assembly GCF_965287045.1. Taxonomy (NCBI): domain Eukaryota; kingdom Metazoa; phylum Chordata; class Chondrichthyes; order Carcharhiniformes; family Carcharhinidae; genus Carcharhinus; species Carcharhinus amblyrhynchos. The sequence continues at coordinate 20,093,649 of NC_137325.1, read as the reverse complement.
CAGTCTTGATCATCTTAAGCCTTATTCTCATCTCCGCAACCACTAGTTCCAGTATGTCTTGTGAGTTTAAAATTCTCATCTTTGTTTATGAGTCCCTCCAAGGCCTTGCTCCTCCTTATCTCAAAACCCTCCTTAAAGCCTGGACCCTCCGGGATCTTGGCGCACCTCTAATTATGGCCTCATGCACATTCCCTGGTTTTCATTGATCTATCAATCCATCAGCTGTGCCTAGGTGCTAACCTTTGAAATGCCCTCCTTAAACCTCTCTGCTTCTCTATCTCTCTCCTCCTTTCAAATGCTTAAAACCTACCGCTCCAGCCAAGCTTTTGGCTCTCTGTCCCAGTATCTCCTTATGTGGCATTGTGTCAAATTTTGTTTGGTAATGCTCTTGTGAAACGCCTTGGGATATTTTACTACATTAAAAGCACTATAGAAATTTTTTTAACTGAGTCTCTGAAACAATTCCTTATTGAAGTAACATGATTAGTCTCTTGCTCCCCATTTATCATCCGTTCCTTCCATAGTAGCGATAATGTGGCACCGATACAGTATTGGCACTGATACAACATTGGTGGAGGCTACTCCTTAGAGATATTGGGGGGAATTTTCCCCTCCCGCCCACCACGGGAATCGTAGTGAGTGGGACATGAACTGTGCAAAAGTCTGTTGACGTTGAGTGGGATTTTCCAGTCTTGGGATGAGCGCAGCCAGAAATTCCCACCAATTGTGTGCACTTGGACCTAAAGTGAGTTGTCCACCTCAGTTTATATATTTTAATAGCTCATGTGAGTGTCAAAGAGTATGGGAAATCCAAATGGCACAACATGGAAGAGCTACTGGCTGCCTTAATATAACGTGCATGTTTTAAAAAATATTTGAATCAATGGCGGAACTTTAACACAGTAAGAAGTCTCACAACACCAGGTTACAGTCCAACAGATTTATTTGTAGCAAATACCACTAGCTTTTGGAACTGGCTGTTCCTTCATCAGGTGGCTGGGAGTTCTGATCACAAACTGATAATAAACCTGTTGGACTTTAACCTGGTGTTGTGAGACTTCTCACTATGTTTACCTCAGTCCAACGCCGGCACCTCCACATAGGAACTTTAACTTGCAGGGGAGATGGTCTGAAGTTGGATGGAAACTGAAAGTTTAATTACACCCACAACCTGGCTCCTTTGGGGTTTGACAGAGGAGTGCTTGACTGTGGGTGCGTAACCTGCTCTCCAGAGTTGCTGCAATCATTAGTGCAAGTGAATCAGCAATAGGACAGTATTTAATATCATAATTGCATGGAAATTAGGATATTTTCAATTGATTTATACATTCTTATGAATTAGACGCCTCAAGTGTGACTTTCTTGGGAAACTTTTCATTGAAAAGAAAGAGAGAATAAAGTGTGGGTGTTTATAGTTTAGATTCCCCAAAGGCTCAAATAAAAAGCAAAAATATTGCAGATGCTGGAGATCCGAAATAAAAAGCAGAAAGGGCTGGAAAACCCAGCAGGCCTGGCAGTATCTGTGGAGAGAGAAACCAGAGGCTGGAATTTTCCAGCCATTCTAGATGGTGGAATCTGTCCTCACCGGTGGCAATCCGCAGTTTGTGTTTCTTGGCAGCAGGGGGTAAATAGAACGGGAAACCCCCGTTAACAGTGGAGGGGTTAGAACATCCTGCCATCAGTCAATGGGGGGGCCATCGCCACAGCTCTGAAACACGCTGAGTGGTGGGACTTGCAGAAAATCCAATGTTTTGAATTCAGTATGACTTTGGACCTGCTAATTTTCTTGCAGCACTTTGTTTTTATGTTGATCAGTAAAAGCTGAGTGCTTAAAGCCACTTTGTCAGCTCCCCCCTCCAGCAAACGTTTCATAGAATTATTACAATGCAGAAGGAGGCCATTTAGCCCAGCAAACCCGCACCAACTCTCCAACTGAGCATCTTACCCGGGCTCTAGAGGAAACAATCCAAACCTGCAGAAAGCACCATGGACCTTCCTGACATTATATTGGATGAAGGGGTTGCTCACTGTTCCAAGTAGCCACAGTTTGTTGTAATGGGATTAGCAGATACACAGGAGAGTGGTGCAGAGCATTAAGGTGCCGAGATCACAGGGGGCAGTACCTGTGTCAGATGGTCTATACATATAAGACCAACTCCCTTGACCTGACTGAAGACTCTTGTCCACATTGCTGTTGCTCTGGAGCCACATGTAGACCAGACTAGGTAAGGATGGCAGATTTCCTTCCCTGAAGGACATTAGTGGGTTTTTCAGACAATTAACAATGGTTTCACAGTCATCAGTAAATTCTTAATGCCAGATTTTTTTTTATTGAATTCAAATTCCACCATCTGCCATGGCAGGATTTGAACCCCAGTCCCCGGAACATTAGTCGAGTTTCTGGATTAATAGTCTAGCGATAATATCACTGGGCCACTGCCTCCCTTCTGAACCTGATGGCCGCTCCTGGTGCATTCCTTAATTTACTTGGCAACCAGTGACCACTGTAAACATCTTAAGGATATCTCAATCGGTAAATAAGTAGGATAGGTTGTTTGCCAGTGCGTCAATTTATGTCAATTTCTCCTGCTTTGACAAAAGCCAGAATAATTTGCACTCAAAATCTTGCTGTCTTGCCATGGGTACAGGGTGTAGCCTTTGACAGCATACACGCTTGCCAATCCAAGGAGCACCACAGCAACCAAGAACTTTTATCAACTGTGTAAGGTCTTGTTCCATCTAACAGCTAGTGTTCTGTGTTCCGGTCACCACATTACAGGAACAGTATGACCACACTAGTCAGGGTACCTAAAGGATTGGGGTTGTTTTCTTTAGAATGGAGGAAGATGAGGGATAATTTAATTGAGGCATTTTTTTTAAATTGAGGGGCAGAGAGAAAGGAAGGACCTAGTTTGGTTCGCTGAGTGGTCGATAGCTGGGGGCACAGGTCTAAAATAATTGGCATAAGGATTAGATGGGAGATGAAGACAAATGTTTTGATTTCAGTGGTGTTGAGAATCTGGAACTTGCTGCCTGAAAGGATGGTATAGCGAGAAACTTCATTTAAATAAAAATACTAGGAGGTTCACCTGAGATGGCATAACCCACAGGGCTACAGAGGAAGTGTTGGATTAGTCTATATTGCTCTTTCTCAGGTAGTGTAGGCATGAAGGCCAAATGGTCATCTCCTGTGCCCTAAACTTGCTGTTTCCATGAGCAGCTTGGGTGAAACTACAGAACAGGCTCATGAAGATGGGTACCAGATTCCCTCAGAGTTGTCAGGATACTTGCCTGGTACTGCATGCCCAATTAATGGCAATTTAAATGTCTTATCCTCACCTCCGCTGCCCATGACAGGAGGTGACTTGAGATCCAACAATATAGTTTTGTGAAAACTATTTATAATTTAATGAGCACTCTGTATTCAGGACACAGGCTGTTCTGCATCATGCTCTCTTTGAGACTCTCAGTCGTCCAGTTACTGATGTCACAGGTACATCATCGATATCACTATGGTTTCATTAACATATCCATTAATTCATTGCTCTACAAAAAGCCCTATTTACAAATCAAAATCTGCCTTTCATCCATATCAAAGGCTACACTCGCCTGATGATCTTGGTGACTTTGTCAAGGATCATTTCCATGCTGCAACAATAGCAGATACATTATTAGAGAATTTCAAGCGTGGATTGCAGAGAATATTGCAGCTGAATATAGGAGGTGAAACCACATTCGAGGACTTGAGAGCAGAAAGAGAGTTTGGCAATGTGATGATAGTTTGCAATAGCAGATAGTCCAAGCGTAGGTTCAGGGGGCTTTGTAAATTTGTCAGAGAGGGAAGACAGCACCATTTAGAGTCTTGAGTATTGTGCCAGGAAGGAAAGTTGAGTGGGCAGTAGTTTAGTGGGAATAAAAATGTGAGATCAAGAAGTGGATGAAATGAGATCTGAGAAGGTACAAGAGAAATGGAAGAGAAAGATGCAGGTTCAAGACCAGGGCAGGAGAGAAACCTTAAGATAGGCTGGACCTGATGAACTAAGGAAAACTGTGGCAGAGGCAACTGACAGAAAGATCTCAATCTTGGGTAGAAAGGACATCATGAGCTGTGAGCACCTGTTGATGGTTGCTGGGAGTGAGAAGGTCAGGAAGGGGAGAGGGATTGATGTTTGCTGGGAGTGGGAGGGGTGGGCAGGGGAGAAAGAGCGATGGTTGCTGGGAGTGGGAGGGGTGGGAAGGGAAGAGAGATTGATGGTTGTTGGGAATGATAGGGTTGGGAAGAGGAATCGGATTGACAGTTGCTGAGACCAGAAGGGGCAGGAAAGGGAGAGGGATTAATGGTTGTTGGGAGTTGGAAGGGTGGGACATGGAGCGGGACTGATGGTTGCTAGAGGCAGGAAGGGGAGAGGGATTGATGGTTGTTGGGAAGGGTGGGACATGGTGCAGGATTGATGGTTGCTGGAGGCAGGAAGGGGAGAGGGATTGATGATTGCTGGGGTGGGAAGGGGGGATGGATTTAAAGAGACGGTTTGAGTGGAGAAGGGAATCCTATCCTATTGCATCGAGCACCAATTTTACAGCTAAAGCTAAGAAAATAAATTTCTTGCATACTGGCAATTATCATCTATCTTTAACTTGAGGAATTAGCACAGATGAAATGGCTAAGCCAGTTCGTAGGATGACACTTGATTTGCTCAACACTTGGAAAGATCCTTAGGCTTGGTATATTTGACTATAAAACGTGTACCTGATCACAACAAAATTTAGATCCCAGTAGAGAATTTCACTGAACCCAATTGCGTCCTCTGCACCCCAATTACACAAAGCTTTTGTGTGTCTGTTTCATGCAATAAACCTTCTCCAATTCTTGCCTGTTTTCAGTTCTCAGTACAATTTATTGTTTTCAATCCAGCGGATGTCAGCCATCATTATACACTGCTAACTGTGTTTACCTGCTCAAAGTCAGCTGAAAGTCAGACATAGAATAAACATCAGAAAGTGCTTAGATATTTTAATAAGCAGCCAATGGAAATTCTGCCCAGCGTACATTTCTCTGTTCATTTATTAGATTTACATTGAACAGCATGACAATATTAAAGACAGAATGGTCATTAACAAAGGAAAACTAATTTCTTCCAAAATGCATTAATTTTGCATACGCAATGAATTAGATATAAACATGCTATTTCGTTTAAATGCATGTAAATCACACTAAATCATTTGCTACATCAAACTAGGTTCCCTGTTGTTTCCACTTGTACAAAGTTGTTGCCATCTGGCTCCAATCTTTTGGCTTTTCATGACCCAGTTTCTCAACGTTTGTTAGGTTGGCATTTACTGGGCATGCTCACAGGTCAGGATTTGGCCATTAGACCGATACAACTGCTGGCTTCAATTCTACACATCATCCAACTAATGTAGCTCAGACTCTGCATTGTCACTAGCAAATCCTACCTTTAGAGGCCAGGACTTGCCTGTCTGAGAGGCAAAAATATTCACTCTTGGGCACCTTGGAGTTTGAGTCACCTTAGTTCATAAAATAGCAAGTGGCACAGTGGTTAGTACTGCTACCTCACAGCACCAGGGACATGGATTTGACTCCCGGCTTGGATCACTGTCTGTGCAGTCTGCACATCCTCCCTGTGTCTATGTGAGTTTCCTCCGGGTGCTCCAGTTTCCTCCCACAGTCCGAACGATGTGTTGGTTAGATGCATTGGCCGTGCTAAATTCTCCCTCAGCATACCCGAACAGACAACTAGGAGATTTTCACAGTAACTTCATTGTAGTGTTAATGTAAGCCTACTTGTGACACTATTTTTTTTTAAAAGTGTTAGCGCAGACATTTGTAATTCCACACGCACTCATACCAAGCCTTGTTCACCCATGATTCCACCTTCTCACTGACGGACATTGGCTGCCAATCTGGAACACCTCATTCTTCAAATACATTTTTGGATGATGGGTGGAATGCGTGCCCACACTGAACTAATCAGAATGAGAGATTGCTCCTCAGAGTGAAGGAAATTGGAAATGTTAAATGCATACCTGTGATTCCAGGGTTGGGGAAGAAATGTGTTGTGGTGCATCTCAAAATTGACATTATGGAGATTATTCAAGAGACCGCATGCTGGTCCAAACTGAAACCCAATATTGGCAATTAGTTGTCAATAAACTTTAAACTTGGCAATCTTGCTTCTAATTCCAGTACAGTGCTCATTCTGGATCTGGTTATACACAACGATGAATTTGCCAGGTTGTGTTTGTTCTTCTTAAAAATATGTTAATTTACTTCCGTGTTTGGCTGAATCGTAGTGGAGACTCTCCCTCCCCCCGCCCCATCCCACCCCAAAAAGTTTTATGAGAAAAGCTTGGGCATGATTTTGCATTCAGGTTTTTCCGCAGTCATGCTGTAATGATGAAAATAAAAGTGGACTTGGCAAAGCCCTTTCCCCTGCTAGTTATTCCAGGAACAGGATCACAGAAATGTCCTCGCTGTTCTCCATGACAGTTAAAGGGTTCCCCAGTAATATTTCTATCCCAACTGCTGAGATCTGGAAGACTTTTAAACGCTGGGAACACACATCGGGATGCAAGTATGAAACAGGCAAAAACCAATTGGTGCCTTATTTTACAGTATTCCATATTTTCTGTTGATTTGAATATATGATGATTGTACAAAACAAGCTGCCAGTTCACCAGCGCTCATTCACCAAAGACTAATTTCACTCCCCATGAGTTGATTAACCTGTTGTCTTATGGGCAACAATTCATTTTAAAAGAAACAATCCACCTAAAATTATGCGACAAGACATTTGAAGCCATCTCTTTTGAGTATTAACGTTATTTTACATTGATGGAGCAAGGTGTACAGTAAGACTCTTGGCATTAAGATTGAGTTTGAGTGCTTTAATGTTTCACCACCTTTTCTGATGTGGATTTACTGCAGTGATAACCGTTGCTATACGCAGGAACACTAAGCAATTTGGCACAAAAACAGAAAAGGCTGGAAAATCTCTGCGGGTCTGACAGCATCCGCGGAGGGAGAGAATAAAGCCAAAGTTTCAAGTCAGGATGACCCTTCATCAGGTTACAAAGCAATTTAGCACTTTCTGAGACTTTGCATCAACAATCTTGTCACATTTATGCAAGTCTTACTATTAGCAACTCATTTAACCCTTCAGCTTCTGTTGATACTTGAACCATTTCTCTGATGAACATTAATGTTAGTAGAATAAAGGTCTTCAAATGTCGAGTAACATTACCGTAAAGGACTAACATAATCCAATGACCTGACCACTATCTTTGGTCCCTTTTGGTATCCCTGACAGGAAGTCCTATAAGGCAACTTCCTGCAAGAAAGAATGGAAATTCCTTCCTCTTGGGTTTAAAGAACAAATTTTCCTACATGTTTTCTGACACCATTAACTATTGTTTTGAGTACTGCCAAAAAAACTGCTTAACTGTAGTACGTGATGGGCAAGTCTTTGGCTTAACGGGGGAATGGATGATTCATAACTTGTTTAGTTCTGTTTTGCCTTGTCATCTCTCCACTTACTATATGGTTTCTGTTAGATTAATGATACAAGAAAACCACTAAGAACATGCATTGATAAAGTGGATAGCTTATGCGTCTGCAACTTTGGGAACTATGCAGACACCTGAATTTATTGCACAGCAGTTAGCATGTTGAAGAGTTCAGGACTGGAATCTTCCAACCATTCACACCAGCCAGATTCTCCAGTCCCACTGCAGTGAACAGAGATTTGGCTAAGCGCCAAATCCTCCCTCCTCATTTGCAGCAATAGTGGAGTAGTGAAAAGCCAGAAAAATCTGACCCAGATCACAGCATAAACTGTGGGAAGTTAGAAGGGCTGACTTAACCATAGTTCTGAGATGAGAAGACAGTCTGTAAATCTGAGTGTTGTATTATTTTGTTCTGTGAAGCTTATGGGATGGATTAACTGCTTCGAGCCTCTTGCAGTTCTTTTTCAAATGGCATAGAAGTATTCAAGCAGGATAACTGGGACTGTGTGTTTGATATATAGAGAGCTGCGCAATGACATAGCGGTTAGCATTGTTGCCTCATAGTACTAGGGACCCAGGTTTGATTCCTGGCTTGGTCTGTGTGGAATTTGCGAATTCTCCCCGTGTATGCGTGGATTTCCTTCAGATCCTCTAGTTTCCTCCCACAGTCCAAAGACATGCTGATTAAGTGCATTAACCAAGCTAACTTCTCCTTCAATGTACCGGAACAGGTGCCGTGGTATGGTGACTAGGGGATTTTCACAGTAGCTTCATTACAGTGTGAATATAAGCCTACGTGTGGCAATAGTAAATAAACATTTACTTTTATATGGTGGCACAATGGATTGTCACTGGACTGGTAATCCAGGGATCTAGGATAACGCCCTGGAGGCTCGAGTTCGAATCCTACCAAGGCAGATGATGAAATTTAAACTCAATTAAAAATTTGGCGTTAGCGGGTAACAGATGCCATTTTTTAAAAATGAGTTATCTTGCCAGCAATGGCCACATCCCATGAAAGAATAAAAAAAGACTGCATTAGAATGGCAGGCATGAAACATTAAAGCATTCAAACTCAGTCTCAATGCCAAGAGTGCTACTGTACATCTTGCTTTGTTAGTGCAAAAAAATGTCAATACTCAAAAGAGATGGATTCTAATGTCTTGCCATAGTAGGGGAGGCAATGGCCTAGCAGTATTGTCCAGAGACTCCAGCTCAAGTTCTGGGAGTCCATGTTCAAATCCCAACACGGCAGAATTTGAAGTCAATAAAAAATATTTGGAATTAAGAATCTACTGATGACTATGGAACAATTGTTGATTGTTGGAAAAACCCATCTGATTCACTAATGTCCATAAGGGAAGGAAATCTACTGTCCTTACCTGGTCTGGCCAACATGTGACTCCAGAGCCGTAGCAATGTGGTTGATTCTCAACTGCCCTCGGACAATCAGGGATGGATGATAAATGCTAGCCAGACAGTGACACCTATATCCGATGAATAAAAAAAACATAATTTTACACGGACTGTTTCTTTTAAGATGAATTGTTGTCCTGCCAGCAATGGCCACATCCCATAAAAATTTAAAAAATACTGCATTGGAATGGCAGGTTTCCTCCTCTAATGAACATTTTCAACAATAATTTGAGCTTTTTCTGATTAAGGAAAGATTTGCATCTTTATAGTGAGTCCCAAATGATTCACAAACAATTACGTACATTTACGTATATTCAGTGCTGTGAAATGCACAGCAGCCAACTTACACACAGCAAGATCCCACAGACAGCTCCATGGTCACCAATGTCCCATTATTTTAAATTTCCTGATTCTTCTGAACTGAACTCACATTTTCAAATAGTACGGCAAGATTCAGGCTCACAGTTCCCTGGATTACTAGTTGAGGCCTTTGTATCACTAATCCAATAGTGTTCCTGAATCCACGGTTGATTACCAGGAAGTAACCTATTAAGTTTTTTTAAAAATGAGAATACGGCAATGATGAGTTAGAACAGAACAATAGAACAGAAGCTCTGCTTCTGCATCTTGCTGATCTTTGGAATTCCATCGCTGCCAGATAACCATTCAGTTGTATTTGGAACGTTTGGGTAAACAGAAAATGATTAATTAAAGAAGAAAAGGGTTAATAATGTTAGAATCATTTTGTCAGAGAGAGTTCCTGTGCTGGTTAAGAAAAGACTTGCATTTTTATAGTGTGTTCCACCAATCTTATCAAATCCCAAATGATTCACAAACAATTACATACATTTTGAAGTATATTCAGTGTTGTGAAATGCACAGCAGCCAATTTACACACAGCAAGATCCCACAGACAGGTTGGATCATCTGTGTTTCCAAATTGGTTGAGGGGCCAGTACTGGCCCCAAAAGATTGAAATAGTGCGAAGACAATAATCTCTCCCTCGATGTTAGTAAAACAAAGGAGATTGCCATCGACTTCAGGAAGCATAGTGGAGGACTTGCCTCTGTCCACATCAAAGGGAATGAAGTGAAAATGGTCGAGAGCTTCATGTTTCTAGATATCCAGATCACCAACAACTTGGCCTGGTCCCTCCACACCGACACTATAGTTAAGAAAGCCCATCAACTCCTCTACTTTCTCAAGAGGCTAAGGAAATTCGCTATGTCCGCTATGACTCTCACCAATTTTTACAGATGCACCATAGAAAGCATCCTTTCCAGGTGCATCACAGCTTGGTATGGCTCTTCCTCTGCCCAAGACCACAAGGAAATATGAAGGGTTGTGAATGCAGCACAGTCCATCACACAAACCAGCCTTCCATCCATTGACTCCATCTACATTTTCCGATGCCTCAAAAAATTATGTAGTGGCACGGTGACACAGCGGTTAGCACTGCTGCCTCACAGTGCTAGGGACCTGGGTTTGTTTCTGGCCTTGGGTGATCTGCCTATGTGGAGTTTGCACATTCTTTCTGTGTCTATGTGGGGTTTCCTCCAGGTGCTCTGGTTTCCTCCCACACTCCAAAGATGCCCCTTTGTGTCAGGAGGTTCTAGTAGAGTAAATATGTGTGGTACAGGTATAGACTGGGTGGGATTGTGAACATAGTAAGAAGTCTCACAACACCAGGTTAAAGTCCAAAAGATTTACTTAGTAGCAAAAGCCATTAGCTTTTGGAGCGCTGCTCCTTCGTCAGTGATGGGAGTTCTATTCACAAACAGGGCCTATAAAGACACAAACTCAATTTACAAAATAATGATCGGAATGCAAGTCTTGATAGTTAATCAAGTCCTAAAGATACAGACAATGTGAGTGGAGAGAGCGTTAAGCACAGATTAAAGGGATGTGTATTGTCTCCAGACAGGACAGTTAGTGAGATTTTGCAAGTCCAGGCAAGTCGTGGGGGTTACAGATAGTGACACTTGAACTCAAGATCCCGGCAGAGACCTGGCTATCAGTCTCTGCTCAGTGACTCTGCGCTGTTGTGTGTTATGAAGCCGCCTTGCAGAACACTTACCTGAAGATCAGAGGCCGAATGCCCGTGACCGCTGAAGTGTTCTCTTGCCTGGTGATTGTCTGGTGATTGTCGAGTGGTGTTCATTCATCCGTTGTCATAGAGTCTGCATGGTCTCCCCAATGTACCACGACTCAGGACATCCTTTCCTGCAGTGTATCAGATAGACAACATCGGCCGAGTTGAAAGAGTATATACCATGTACCTGGTGGATGGTGTTCTCACATAAGATGATGGCATCCGCGTTGATGATCCGGCATACCTTGCAGAGGTTGCTGTGGCAGGGTTCTGTGGTGTTGTGGTCACTGTTCTCCTGAAGGCTGAGTAGTTTGTTGCAGACAATGGTCTGTTTGAAGTTGTGCAGTTGTTTGAAGGCAAGAAGTGGGGGTGTGGGGATGGCCTTGACGAGATATTCGTCTTCATCAATGACATGTTGAAGGCTCCAGAGAAGATGTCATAGCTTCTCCACTCCAGGGAAGTAGTGGATGATGAAGAGTACTTTGCCCAGAGTGTCTTCTAAGGAGGTCGGTGCGGTTTTTCGCTGTGGCACGTTGGAACTGTTGATCGATGAGTCAAGTGTCATATCCTGTTCTTATTTGGGATTGTGGTCAGTGCAGGCTCAATGAGCCAAATGGCTTCCTTCTACACTGTAGGGATCCTACAATACTCCTGCATCCCTTGACCAAATGCAGCCAGCATAATCAAGAATCTCATGCACCCTGGACATACTCACCTCCACCTTCTTCCATCGGGTAAAAGGTATAAAAGCCTGAGAACACATACCAACCAACTTAAGAACAGCTTCTTCTCTACTGCCATCAGGCTTTTGAATGGACCCATCATATATTGAGCTGATCTTGAACCACACGCTATCTGTAACTGTAACACTATGTTCTGCACTTTTCCCTTTTCTAGGTATTCTATGAATGGTATGTTTTGTCTGTATTGATGCAAGAAATACTTTCCACTGTATCCAAATACATGTGACATTAATAAATCAAACCAAAATTTCAACGCACATGAAATTACACAATGTATTCTTGGCTCTCTACAAGATAAATAGATATTTCTGATTCTAATTGCAATTTCTCTCAGAAACTATTTTAAAGTTTATTTATTAGTGTCACAAAAAGCAGGCTTACATTAACATTGCAAAGAAGTTGCTGTGAAAAGCCCCTAGTCGCCACCCTCTGGCATCTGTTCAGGTACACTGAGGGAGAATTTAGTATGTTCAGTGCACCCAAACAGCATGTCTTTCAGACTGGGAGGAAACCGGAGCACCCAGAAGCAACACACGCAGACATGGGGGAGAACGTGCAGACTCTGCACAGACAATGACCCAAAGCCAGGAATTGAATCTGGTGCTGTGAGGCAGTGGTGCTAATCACTGTGCTGCCGTGCCATACCAAGATGGATGATGAACAAGATGGACCTTAGATCCATTTTTGTCTAGCGATTCCGATATCTGTTGCATGTTAGATATTTATAGCTCAGATATTTACAGTTCTCTGCCAAGTTGTCTTGCCAGAGGGAGCACATTAGTGATTGTTTATACAGAACGGTCTTGATGTTTGTCGGAAGATAACTGTTGCTATTTGTTTAAAGTCAGTACCTGAAAATAACAAACTTCCACTTCATTTTCTTTAAAGATTTTTTTTTTGTTTGCAAAAGGATTGCAGAGTCCATTAAGTTGATAGAGGTTTATTGCGGTTAGAATTAGAGATACAGTCTACGATACAGCTTTAAAGTAACGAGCCTGCGGCACCAATGAGGTTTGTATGAAAGATAAACAGTGAGGAGATATGGGGTGCAAGTAATGTCAAACTGCTGCATTATGGGAAATATGAACTGGCTAAAGGGAAGAACTTGCCTTGATATAGTGCCTCAGGGCATCCCAAATAATTCCCAGCCAATGAAGCACTTCTGAGGTTTAAGATATGTAGCTTCTAGTCAGTGCACAGTTCTGTCCCACAAGCAACAATGAAGTAATATCCAAATATTCTGTTTGTGATTAGGGAGAAATCTCTCGGCTTTATTTCTGAAATATTGTCATGGATTTGTGAGGACAAACAAGATCTCCAGTGATTAGCACAGCTGCTGCGCAGCACCAGGCACCCAGATTTGCTTCCAAACTTGGGTGACTGTCTGCCTGTGTGGAATTTGCACATTCTCCCTGTGTCTGCATGGATTTCCTCTGCATGCTCCGGTTTCCTCCCACAGCCCAAAGGTTAAGTGATTTGGCCATGCTGAGTTGCCCCTTTGTGCCCAAAGATGTTTGGATAAGTTTGTAAATGTGTGGGGTTATACGGATAGAGCAGGGTGGTGGACCTATGTAACATATTCATTCCCAGAGTTGGTGCAGACTCAATAGGCCAAATGGCCTCCTTCTGCACTGAAGGGATTCTATGATCAAAGATTAATATCTCATCAAAAAGATGGCACCTCTGACAGAGTAGCACTGCCTCAGTGCTACACTGGTGTGTCAGGCTAGATTTTGTGTTGAAGTATGTAGAGAAGAGCTAGTTGAACCAACAAACCTATAAGATTTGAAGGAGGCTTGACAAGGTAAAGCTGAAAGGATGTTTCTTCTCGTGATTTAATTTAGGACTAGAGGGCACAGTTTCAACATAAAGGGGCTCTCATTTAGAGATGAGGGAGAATTCCATCTCTGAGGTGGTTGTTAGTCCTTGGAATTCTCTTCCCCCAGTGAGCAGTGAAGGCTTATTCACCGGATATATTCAAGGTTGAGGTAGACAGGTTTGACAAGGGAGTTGATTTTTTTGGCGGACAGCAGGAAAGTGAAGTTAAGGCCCCAATCCAATTCCGCCATGATCTTATTGACTGCTGGAGCAGGCTCGAGGGGCCAAATGGCCCACCCCTGCTCCTTTCTCATACATAAAATCCTGACTCTGAGCCAGAGTATTAACAATGAACTATCAATTTACTCTACGTAAGATTTCTTGCCAAGTAGCTGAAGAGATGTGTAAATTATAACTTTAAATGGGTGGCATGGTGGCACAGTGGTTAGCACTGCTGCCTCACAGCTCCAGAGACCTGGGTTCAATTCCCGGCTTGGGTCACTGTCTGCGTGGAGTCTGCACATTCTCTCCGTGCCTGCATGGGATTCCTCCGGGTGCTCTGGTTTCCTCTCACACTCCAAAGATGTGCGGGTTAGGTTGAGTGACCATGCTAAATTACCCCTTAGTGTCCCTGGATGTACAGAGAGATTAGTTGGACAAATATGTGGGGTGACAGGGACAAGGCCTGGGTGGGATTGTTGTTGATGAAGACTCGATGGGTCGAATAGCTTCCTTCTGCACTGTCAAGTTTCTATGATTTCTATGACATGCAAACCACATTCATGATGTGATGAAATGGGGACTAAATGTGTTCCTTTCACTTTGCAGTGTTGATTGTTGCGCATTCTTACATCAAGGAACATATCCCAGATGTGTCATTTTGTCTCCATTAGCATAATGTCATCTCAGATTTTTTTTATATTCATTCGTGAGACATGGGCATCACTGGCTGCTCAGAGTTTATTGCCCATCCCTAGTTTTGCCCAAGGGCAGTGGAGAGTCAACCACATTGCTGCGGCTCTGGAGTCACAGGTAGGCCAGACCAGGTGAGGGTGGCTGATTTCCTTCTCTAAAGGACATCGGTGAACTAGATGGATTTTTTCCACAATCGACAATGGTTTCATGGTCATCAGTAGATTCTTAAATTCCAGATATTTTTTATTGAATTCAAATTCCACCATCTGCTGTGGGTGGGATTTGAACCCAGGTTCCCAGAACATGAGCTGAGTTTCTGGATTAATAGTTTAACAATAATACCACAAGGCCATCGCCCTTCCCTATATAATCTTCATTGTGTACTGCAGCTGACTGTGAGAAAGAATCAAAACCCTGGGTGAGGGTTATTATTTGGACATTATTATAAACTATACTTTCATCTAAACACATGTTATGATCCCAGTTAGTATTTCAACTGGATGGGAAGATCCCAGAATGGCTGCAAAGATTGTCACTTCTACTTTTTCTAAAATAAAACATGGAGGAACAGAATCACAGGACCGCTAATGAGTTTTAACAAGCAAAAAAAAATTACTAAACATAAAATGTTACATTATGATACAGTACTCCTTTACTTCCATCTTAGCTTCACAAACACACAGATTTCAAGGTTAACATGGAATACACAGTATATCTAAAGCTACAATGGTCTTCGTGACACAAAGTCTCTTTAAATACATTGAAGGTGATCTTACCAAAGAAATTCAAAATGCTGTACAAGCGAGAGAACAGGAGAGTTTCGGATTCATTTTTAGAGTGGGTTTTAAAAAAAAGCAATCGTATGGTAGTTACTCAAAAAAAAAGTGACAGAATACGATTCTCGCCAGTATGGAGAGGGGCACAGTCTAATCTCACTGGTGAAGCTGGCTGCTGAGCTCCAGGTGCGCCACTGCACAGGTGCCCTGATCTCCCAGATATTGTGTACACAATGCACTGGGAGATCTCCGGTCACTCACACCCCCACGGCTGTCCTAGTTAATCCAACCACAACCCTGGCCAATGATGCCTCCTTCCCCCAGTCAGCGCTCCAGCCATTCCACCCCACCGAGATCCTTGCCCCGACCAATCAACCCCCATCGCTGACTCGGCCGATCAGCACCCCCTGCTTTTCGTCTCCCTGTACAGAGCTCCACCTGTCATAACTCCACTCCCTTAGGCCCTGCCCCCCTCCCCCCAGTGGGCAATGCCTAGTGCCTGGTGGGCAGTTCTGGGGTACCTTTGTTTTCCTAACACAAAGCACAGTTATTTTTCTTTGGCTGACATGGTATTGGCTGTTCACAAAAAAAAGTAATTCAAGAAATAGCCTCAATGCATATTTAAGGACCATTGTTTTCTTACAACTTTAAGTATCACCTTTAACTCACAACTAAAGGAAAATTTCATCCATTTAGCAAAAAGGCGCTGCTTTTTAACTCAAAGTATTTTTTAAAAATGCCTGCACGTGACAGAATGGCCCAAATAGTTGAACTTACTCGGTTGAATTTTTTTTCCCATTTTATCTGGAAGATGGATTAAGGAAAAATTGGCAAAAAATTGCTGACTGTTTTAAATGAGGGACTCTTGGTTACAATTTACTCCTGAAATCAGCAAGAGTTTTGAACATTGATAGCACAGATGTACTAAGCGTAATTGCTATAGTATTCAAACCTATACTTCTCCCCGTGTCTATGTGTTTTCCGCCGGGTGCTCAGGTTTCCTCCAGCAGTCTGAAAGACACGCTGGTTAGCAGTCTGAAAGACACGCTGTACTTATGAGTGAAAAGGCTATAATTATAAGTGAATCTTGCTGATTTGTATGAGTACTCAAACAAGTCATGATTCCAAGCTGTGTATATGGGTTGATCAGAATTCATTGAATCTTGTGAAGTTGGACACTCACCCGCTTTTTATATTTTTCTCTTGTGTCCTCTGTGTGAATTTCATGCGCTTCCACATTGTAATTATTTTAAGTTTAAAGTTTAGTTATTAATGTCACAAGTAGGCTTACATTAACACTGCAGTGAAGCTATTATGAAAATCCCCTAGTCACCACACTCCGGCGCCTGTTCAGGTACGCTGAGGGAGAATTTAGCATGGTCACTGCATCTAACCAGCATGTCTTTCAGACTGCTGGAGGAAACCTGAGCACCCGGAGGAAACCACATAGACGCGGGGAGAATCTGTGTGGAGTCTGCACAGTGATCCAAGCTGGGAATCAAACCTGTGTCCCTGGAACTGAGGGCAAGCAGTAAAAGTTAAATTGCAACAACATATAATGTAAAGTATAAGGAGCTTATCTCTTGCCAATAGCTTTACTTATCTTACTTACTTTCCTATTATTAAAAAAGCTTTTATTTTAATCCACTTGCCTTCTCCTTCTCCTTCTCCATTGCCTGTTACTATTGAAATGCCTTCAGTATGCTAAAGATGTCATAAGATCCTGACAGCACAAGTCAAACAGAAGCGTTAGCCACCTGAGAAAAGAGCCAGTTACAATGACAAGAGAGTAGGAATGCAGCAGGGAGCAGTATAGCAGCCATGACTGAGTTTCAATCTCACCTCTGAGTAAGAAGATTTCAAAGTTATTTATTTATTAGTGTCATAAATAGGCTTAAAGTAACACAGCAATGAAGTTACTGTGAAAATCCCTTAGTCGCTACACTCTGGCACCTGTTCGGTACATTGAGGGAGAATTTAGCATGGCCAATGCACTGAAACAGTACGTCTTTCAGACCGTGGGAAGAAACTGGAGCACCTGGAGGAAACCCACACAGCCATGGGGGGAACATGCAGACTCCGCACAGACAGTGACTCAAGCTAGGAATCAAACTTGGGTCCGTGGTGCTGTGAGGCAGCAGTGCTGACCAGTGTACCAGTATGCCATTTCTGGGTTCAAGTTGCACACTGGTGATTTGAGTACATTAAACTAGGCTAACATTTCATGCGTTGCCAAGGGAGTGCTGCCCTGTCTAAGATGCCATCTTTCAAATGAGATACGAAATTAGTATCCTATCAGGTGGGCAAGGAGTTCTCCCCAGACCCTGTCCAATAATTATCCCTTCATCAGGAGCATAGTAACAGGATAACCTATCCTCCATCAATTTGCTGTTTTTGGAATCGCATATGCAAACTGACTGTTGCAAAAGCGACTAAGCTTCCAAAGTACTTTTACGGCTGTTAAGCTCTTTGGATGTGAAAGGTAGCATATAGATGCAAATTCATTCTTTTCTTTCAACTGCACACCCATCTCAGTCTCAGCCGTCTGGGTGGGTTATAATTTTCCCCCATTTTCCCATATCCAAAAAAAAAGCCAGCTTCTCCATCAATGGATAGAGTAGAGTGTCATGCAAATGGATTTAAGGCTCATTTGCAAAGAGTATTTTCTAGCCGACGGCTGTATCCTTTGGTTAATCAATGAAGTACCTCACTGGTGTTTCATCTTGGCGTGTGGGGGTGGAATGACAACTTCTTCAAGTGCTCAGTAGTTCACTGAGTTCCCTTCATAGGTCAACAGCAAGTCAGCCCACATGAAAAGGAAGAAAGTAGTGTAGGAAACAAGAGCAAGACCTCAGCGAGCTCGAGCAGAGGAGTTGTTTCAGAGCACTGAGAAAACAAACAGCACACTGTTCACACAGTGGTGACTCACTCCACTCATAGACTTTCATGGAGAACCATACATCTCTATATTAATCTCTAAATGGAAGTTAATCTTGTTGCCAATTCTCATTTTAGTCCCCAGTAATAAGCCCAAGTTTGGGGTTTGAATGATCAAATGTTGAAAGACGTGTAATTACAGTCAAATCTTTTGCATAAGGCAGTGGAAACAGATTTAAACAGAATTTCCCACAATATTATCTCTCATTTTCTCCCCAGAACGCGCACTTTCACCATCTAGGTCCCACTCCATTAGCACCATGATGGTTGGCTGCACTCTGCAGAACAAAACCAGCAGGATATGTGTTATATAGTTAAGTCGTTGCATGATTGCTTTAAGAGCTGATCAGTGCAACATGTAAATATATCCTATGTTAATTAATTGATTAGTTCCAGGAGAATTGGGAATTCTGTTCCTGCAATTCAATTTGCACTCCATCCTCAACCCCTCGTTCTGTTCTTCAATATTACTATAATCCTACATAACAGACAATGGACGTCAGGCTCACCACCCAACTAACTTCATAACAGTTCCTCTCTGTCGGCAAGAATGAGTGATAAATGAAGACTGTTCTTTGAGATTATTCTTAAGACTCCCCATAAAAGGAGGAACTTGCACATATATTGCACCTTGCATGAACTCAGTCCATTGCAATGTGTTTTGCAGCCATGAAGTACTTTGGAAGTGTAGCCACTATTACAGCATTGGAAACATTACGACCAATTTGCTCACAGCAAGGTGCCACAAACAGCCCAGTGATAATGACCAAATAATCTATGTAGTGGATGATGGTTGAGTGATAGATATTGGCTTGCTCATCAGGGAGAATGCCTCTGCTCTGACTTAAAATAGACCTGTGTTAGGTCAATCAAAGAGGACAAATAAAGGGTTTGTTGAGCATTTCAGTTTGAAAGATGGCACTTCCAACAATGTAGCACTCCCTTGGTACTGCACCAAAGTGGCACTGGAGATTACAAGCTCAGGACTTCAGAGTGGGTTTGAATGCATGACCTTCGACTCCAAAATGACTGTGTTAAAACTGACACCTAACACAACCGCAGGGTATAGTATTCAATCAATAAAGACATTGAGGATATATAATGATGCAGGTATTTGTTTTAAATTATAAAGCAAAAATATTCATCTAGATCGAGCTGATGTTTAAAAATAAGCCTTGCTAAATTTCATCAATTTAAGATAATATTAGTGCATTGTCTCATAGAATAGAATCCTACTGTGCAAAAGGAGGCTATTTGGCCAATTGAGTCTGCACTGACCACAATCTATCACAATTCCTCCCAGGCCCTATCCACATAACCCCATACATTTATTCTAGTTAGTCCCCTTGACATTAAGAGGCAATTTAGCATGGCCAATCCACCTAACCCACATATCCTTGGGCTGTGGGAGGAAACCAGAGCACCTGGAGAAAATCCACACAGACATGGGGAAAATGTGCAAACTCCACACAAACGGTAACCCAAGCCAGGAATCGAACTGGGTCCCTGGCGCTGTGAGGCAGCAGTGCTAATCACTGTGCCACCTTACCACCCCATCTTAAATTAATGCCGTGGGAGACACCGTCAGTATATCTTCAGTGCCTTTTCTTCCATCAAACTCCTGGACTATTGGAGCCCGCTTTGCTTTTCTGTCATGCTCCCTTCTCCTATTACCAAACTTCCTGCAAAAAGGCTTACGTGCCACTTTTAAAAATTGCTTCAAATGAAGTTTTCAGTGTAATCTCATGGCTTCAACCAAGTGGAGGATGCCAGTACCACACTTGATCTTAGCCAAAAGGCCAATATTTTTTCAATGCTGTGGTCAGAGAGGCTTGGGGTGAAAGGTGCATACACAGTAAAAAGTCTGACAACACCAGGTTTTAGTCCAACCTATTTATTTGATAATATTCTCACAAGCTTTCGAGGGGACAGCCTCTTCGTCAGGTGAATGGACTCTCCATTCACCTGACGAAGAGGCTGTCCCCTCGAAAGCTTGTGAGAATATTATCAAATAAATAGGTTGGACTAAAACCTGGTGTTGTCAGACTTTTTACTGTGTTTACGCCAGTCCAACGCCGGCATACCCACATCGTGAAAGGTGCATGCCAAAGTTTTAGCACATTGTCTAGACTGATACTTCAATGCTGACAAAGTGTCACACTATTGGGGGTGCCATCACTCTGAACTATCAAAATAAGGGTTAATTGGCCTGTTCAAGTGGCTGCAAAAGTTCCAACAGCATTATTCAAAGAAGAGATCTGATGAAGGGTCATCCAGACTCAAAACATCAGCTCTATAGTCTCTCCACAGATGCTGTCGGACTTGTTGAGATTTTCAATCGTTTTCTATTTTCTTTTCAAATTCTAGCATCTGCAGTATTTTGCTTTTATCTTGGGTCTCCTTGTGGCCTGGCCAACATTTATTCCTCAACTAACACTAGGGGCAAACCCAGATTAATTAGCCTTTTGTCAGTCCTTGTGTACAAATTTGCTGCTAACTCAGCTAACTTCGTCATAATACCTTTTTGTCAACAAGTGTGAGTGATAAGTGATGAAGAAAGACTATTCTTTGAGATTATTCTTAAGACCTTGTCCAGACAACAACATTGACGACATCTCAATAAGTAATTATTTGCCTTTTGGCTAAGATCAAGTGTGGTATTGGCATCCTGCACTTGGTTGAAATCATGAGGTTACACTGAGGCTTCATTTGAAGTAATTTTTTAAAGTGGCAGCTAGGCCTTTTGGCTAAGATGCAAATGAGATCAAGCCTTGGAGGAGGTGCAATGCCTACTCCGATCAGCTTGGATCATATAGATCAAGCCCAAGACAGGGAGTGGTGAGCCTGTCTTGTCAGCTTGGATATGGAATTTCTTTTTTATTTCAAAAATATACTTTATTCATAAAAAAAACTCTCAAATAAACAATTGCAAAACCACAGATCCAAAAATTACGAACAGTGCAAAAAAAAAACATTTGTACAGTACAATACCATGCTTATTTACACAATATTACATTCATTACGTTTCATTACTTAAAACTGTATACATACATCCAATTTTACCGTACCTGTTATTTTTTAGATTGGCACTCGGTTACGCAGGCCGAGGGTACTCTACAGTTACCGGGCCCTTGGTCTGCCTCGGTTGAAAGGTTTTACACGATGGCCTTTCCCCATTGAGCCTTTGCGGCAGCTGCCCCAAGCTTGAGCGCGTCCCTCAGCACATAGTCCTGGACCTTGCTTGGATCTGGAATGTCGCACTTGCTGAGACTTTGAATTGGACTTTGATTGGATTGAACTGGATATAAATCTGGAACCATTCCCTTGTCACACACCATCTAGGTAGAGGTTAGTCCTCAGTGAACATTGAAAAGAAATGATGACACGATGCATTTGTTTATCAGGCTTTTAAAACTTGTAACTCTTCCCAGATTAAATTAACTGAATAGTTAAAGAATTTGTATATTCTTTGCTTGAATCATGATTTGGGATTGGGATATTATGCTTGGTTCCAGAATTCCACACAACAGAACTAGTTGAGGTGTCGTTTGATGCTTTTGGAATTTTACACGTATTTGAAGTTATGCTTGGAGCAGCTATATTTTTATGTGGAGTTGATGGAAATGTTTGTTGGTTTATTGACATTGCATGACAGAAAGCTCAGGCAGAATGACAAACCTCCAAAAAGCATTCCGTATTCAAAGACTTTGGCAATTGCGGTCCAAGTTTATGCCAACTGCACGTTGTTTATCTAAATTAGGCGTAACCAATTAAGATGTAACTTTAGCTGCACAGCGCTTTCAAATCTGTGAGTAGCACCTACCCAACGCAAAGGAGGTTGATAAGTGAACGTAATTACAACTGGGGGAAGGATGTTCAACACAGCTAGACTCATCTTTTGAAAGGGCTCTTGTTTGTTCCTTAAAGGCAAAAGGTATAAAAGGTTTGATTCACCCCATGGCTCTCTGGCCAAAGCATTGAAAAGATATCGGCCTTTTGGCCAAGATCAAGTGTGGTATTGGCATTCTGCACTTGGTTGAAGTCATGAGGTTACACCAAGGCTTCATTTGAAGCAATTTCTTAAAGCAGCATCTAGGCCTTTTTGCTAAGATGCAAATGAGATCAAACCTTGGCGGAAGTGAATGCCTGCCCCAATCAGCTTGGATCATGTAGATCAAGCCCAGTAAGAAATCTCACAACATCAGGTTAAAGTCCAACAGGTTAATCTGGTAGCACAAGCCACAAGCTTTCAAAGCACTGCCCCTTCATCAGGTGAGTGCGAGATCTGTTCACAAACAGGACATATAAAGACACAAACTCAGTTTACAAAATAATGGTTGGAATGCGAGTCTTTATAGGTAATCAAGTCCTAAAGGTACAGACAATATGAGTGGAGAGAGGGTTAAACACAGGTTAAAGAGATGTGTATTGTCTTCAGCCAGGACAGTTAGTGAGATTTTTCATCCTCAGCCAAGTTAAGGGGGTTACAGATAGTGTGACATGAACCCAAGATCCCGGTTGAGGCCATCCTCATGTATGCGGAACTTGGCTATCAGTCTCTGTTCAGCGATTCTGTGCTGTCATGTGTCATGAAGGCCACCTTGGAGAATGCTTACCCAAAGATCAGAGGTCAAATGCCCGTGTCCGCTAAAGTGTTCCCCAACAGGAAGAGAACACTCTTGCCTGGTGATTGTCCAGCAATGTTCATTCATCCATTGTGTAGCGTCTGCATAGTCTCCCCAATGTACCATGCCTCGGGACATCCTATCTTGCAGCGTATCAGGTAGACAATGTTGGCTGAGTTGCAAGTGTATGTACCGTGTACCTGGTGGATGGTATTCTCAAGTAAGATGATGGCATCCATGTCGGTGATCCAGCACATCTTGCAGAGGTTGCTGTGGCAGGGTTGTGTGGTGTCGTGGTCACTGTTCTCCTGAAGTTTGCTGCGGACAATGGTCTGTTTGAGATTGTGCAGTTGTTTGAAGGCAAGAAGTGGGGGTGTGGGGATGGCCTTGGTGAGATATTCGTCTTCATCAACAGCATGTTGAAGGCTCCGGAGAAGATGTCGTAGCTTTTCTGCTCTGGGGAAGTACTGGATGACGAAGGGTACTCTGTCTGGCGTGTCCTGTGTTTGTCTTCTGAGGATGCGGTTTTTCCGTGTGGCGCATTGGAACTCTTGATCAATGAGTCGAGTGCCATATCCTGTTCTTATGAGGGCATCTTTCAGTGTCTGGAGGTGTCTGTTGCAATCTTCCTCATCTGAGCAGATCCTGTGTATATAGAAGGCTTGTCCGTAGGGGATGACTCCTTTAATGTGTTTAGGGTGGAAGCTGGAGAAATGGAGCATCGTGAGTTTATCTGTGGGTTTGCAGTACAGTGAAGTGCTGAAATGACCGTCCTTGATGGAGATGTATTTGTCCAAGAATGCAACCGATTCCAGAGAGTAGTCCATGTTAAGTCTGATGGTGGGATGGAACATCATATAGTTGTCGATCGTCGATACAGATGCCATCATCTCACGTGAGAACACCATCCACCATCCACAGTACATACACTTGCAACTCAGCCAATGTTGTCTACCTGATACGCTGCAGGCATGGTACATTGAGGAGACCATGCAGACGCTACGACAACAGATGAACAAACGCTGCTCAACGATCACCAGGCAAGAGTGTTCTCTTCCTGTTGGGGAACACTTCAGCAGTTATGGGCATTCAGCCTCTGATCTTTGGGTAAGCGTTCTCCAAGGCGGCCTTCATGACACATGACAGCGCAGAGGCACTGAGCAAAGACTGATAGCCAAGTTCCATACACATGAGGATGGCCTCAACCAGGACCTTGTGTTCATGTCACACGATCTGTAACCCCCACGACATGTCTGGGCTTGCAAAATCTCACTAACTGTCCTGGCTGGAGACAATACACATCTCTTTAACCTGAGCTTAATCCTCTCTCCACTCACATTGTCTGTACCTTTAAGACCTGTAAAGACTCGCATTCTAACCATTATTTTGTAAATTGAGTTTGTGTCTTTATATGCTCTGTTTGTAAACAGAACTCCCACTCGCCTGATGAAGAGACAGCGCTCCAAAAGCTTGTGGCTCGTGCTACCAAATAAACCTGTTGGACTTTAACGTGATGTTGTGAGACTGCTTACTGTGTTTACCCCAGTCCAACGTCGGCATCTCCACATCATGATCAAGCCCAGGACAGGAAGTGGTGAGCCTGTCTTGTCAGCTTGGATCTGGAATGTCTCACTGGCTGAGACTTTGAATTGGACTTTGACTGAATTGGATATAAACAAAAAAAGAGGCAAGTATCAAACAAGCCCATTTGTGCTCCATATTCAGTCCTGAATACGTAACTCTTAAACAAGATAGAAAGACTGTTGTTGCCAAATTGTCATTTTAGCAACAACAAAAGCCACATTTTTCTTTTTAAATCGTCCGCGGGATACAACATAGAACATTCAATGGAAATATTCAGCAAGAGGATGAGAATGAAATGAATCGCAGGGATGTAGAAAGTTCAGCAAATGATGTAATACCAGAGAAACGGGGGGGTCCAGTTCATATTCACAGTTCACCACATGTCATGTTTCTGTTTTTAGGGTAATCAAAACAGAAAATGTTAGATAAATTCGGCTGGTCTGACAGCATCTGTGGAGAGAGGAACAGGGTGAACTTTTCAAGTCCATGTGGCTCTTTTGCAGAACTGATTTATTCTGCTTTGGGGGGTTAGGATCCAGGCGATGCCATCAGCAACCAAGGAAAATGATAATAACCAGAGCTTCACTGACACTTGAATGCTCTTGACTAGAGTGTCAAAGGCAGATGTCTTTCCTCTTGGTAGGGCAATGGAAGATTTTTTTAAAATGGAATGTATAAGTCTAAAAACAAAATGGAAAGGTCCACTCAGTAAATGTGACACAGGCACGGAACATTGTGTTCAATATTCTATCACAATGCTTCCGAGGTTTGACGAATCTGATTCAGAATTCTGGTCTTGTAGTTCTCAAAATCTATGGGCGTGATCTCATCGGCCATTCTCGCCACACTTCCGCTGCAGCAAAGGAATCAGCCTTCTCTGTACCCCCTCTATAGCAAGGATACCCTTTCTCAGGTAAGGACACCAAAACTGTACACAATACACCAATGTCCTGTACGATTGCAGCAAAATATCCCTATCCCTACACTCAAATCCTCTCGCTCTGAAGGCCAACATACCATTTGCCTTCTTTACTTCCTGCTGCACCTTCGCACTTACTTTCAGTGATTAATGCACAAAATCTCGCTGACTATCCACCTCTCTCAATTTACACCCGTTCCAATTATTGCTACCAAAGTGGATAACTTCACATTTATCCACATTATACTGCATTTGCCATGCAGATGCCCACACACTCAGCCTGTCCAAATCACACTGAAACTTCTCTGCATCCTTCTCACAGTTCACCCTCCCACCCAAGTTGGTATCAGCTGCAAATAGGGATAATATATTCAGTTCCCTTGTCAAGATCATTAATATATAACGTGAACATCTGTTGTCTCATTATTTCATAGAAAGCTTCACCCAGCCCTCCTAAAAATATCATTCAGTTGAAGTTATTTATTAGTGTCACAAGTGGGCTTACATTAATACTGCAATGAAGTTACTGTGAAAACCCCCTTATTGCTATGTTTAGATATACTGAGGAAGAATTTAGCATGGCCAATGCACTGAACCAACACATCTTTCAGTCTGTGGGAGGAAACCAGAGCACCTGAAGGAAACCCATGTAGACACAGGGAAAACATGCAGACTCCACACAGACAGTGACCCAAACCAAGAATCGAATCTGGGTTCCTGGTGCTGTGAAACAGCAGTACTAACCACAGTGACACTGTGCCGCCCTCAAGCTGTTCAACAGATGAGGTGAAGGTTGAGTTGTTTCAGCCATTTGAACCATGTCTTCCTTGATTGTTCTTTTCACTGTAGGCTTTAACCAATGTGGCACAGGTAGGATTCTTTATAACTTTCTCCTTACGAATGGACATAAAAGGTTAAAGTTAATGTCTGTTAATATTAGTCACAAGTAGGTGCAGGCACAATCCACATTTATTGCCCATACCAAGTTGCTCTGACAAGGTGATGTGATTCTTCTCCTTGGACTCCTGTAAACCTGGTGAAGACAATTCTAATACATTGAAAGGTGCTATCCTCAGTACATTGCCACACTACATCATGTAGATAGGAGGCTATGTATAATGACACCATTTTTGTCAGCCAGAATAGAGTTGATTGGGTAATTCCCCCCATCAAACTTGTTTGGAATCAGCACTGTGGGAAGTGAAAGGGATTGCTGTAAGTGAAAGGGATTGATTTAATGCACAGAATTCATATTATATAACTATCTCTACTGAGCAGTTTGGTGGAGAAAACACCCTTCTTTTATCAGGAGATGTTGCTGTAGTTTTAATTATGAGCCATTTGCTATAGACCACAGAGACTTTTTAGAAATAGATTCTGTAGACTGTTTGCTGTCTAAGTAGACTCTGCCCATTTCTTGTTGAGGAGACAAACTTTATTTTTGTTGCGGTAAAGTACATTTTTTTGCTGCGAGTTTGGCCATAAATCCTGCTCTACCTTGAATGTATTTTTGACACTATACTGTGTCCGTATACGGGATACCATATGTGCTTTGGAATTTTACGACCTCGCTCAAGCAAGGGCCATAAAATCCAACACAAGGCCAATGGAAAATTCCGTTCTGCAAACCTCGCCCACCCTGATTCCAGGTCAAATTCCTGTTCATTACAGTTACAGCAAAAACAGCTTGCATTTATGCTGTGTCTCAAACATAGGAAACTTCATGGAATTGCAATTGGAAATTAATCAGGAAATATTCGGAGGATGACAAACTGCTTGGTCACAAAAAAAGGTTCTGTGAAGCCTTTATGTCCTAAAGGAGGAACTTGAGGTAGAAATGTTTGGGGAGGGAGTTCCAGAGCTTGGGTCTGGATTGCTGGAGGCACAGTTGCCAGTGGTGGACCAAAGTGCACCAGAGGTGGTGAGGCTAGATATTAAGCTCAGTGATAAGGAGGTCAAGATAATTAGATGCAATATTGGATAATCTTGCAGTTGCAATTACAGTCATCCATGTGTGTGATGATTGTCCTATTAAACCGCAAAATTGTATTTTGGCAATGTTGGAGAAGCTTTATTGATCCTGGAGGTCACTGTCTCTGCTCTTGTAGCCAATGTGTTGATTTATCTGGTCTAGTTAAGCCAGAGGTAACCTTCAGGATCTTTGAAGGTGGGTGATGTGATAATGAAGGTGCGATTGTACATCAACAGAAGGTTTTGGAGCCATTTCTTGTGGAAGATGGTCATTATCTGACATTTATGTGGCACAAATATTACCTGTCATAGTCTGCTTAAGCCTGAGAGTGTCAAAGACCTGCATTAGCTTGGGATGGGCTTTTTTAAAAATTCACTCTTGGAATGTGGGCATCACTGGCTCGACCAGCATTTATTGCCCATCCCTAATTGCCCCCAAGAAGGTGCTGGTGGTGTGCTGTCTTCTTGAACCACTGCAGTCCATTTGGTACACCCATAGTGCTATTAGGAAGGGAGTTCCAGGATTTTCACCCAGCAACAGTGAAGAAACAGCCATATATTTCCAAGTCAGGATGGTGGCTAGCTTAGAGGGGAATTTCCAGTTGGTGGTGTACCTATATATCTGCTGTCCTTGTCCTTCTAGACAGTAGTGGTCATGGGTTTGGAAGGTTTGGTCTAAGGAGGCTTGGTGAGTTATTTCCAGCATCTTGTAGATGATTCCATAGGGCTGCCACTGTGTGTTAGTGGTGGAGGGAGTGAGTGTTTGTAAAAGGAGTGCCAATCAAGCAGGCAGCTTTGTCCTGGATGGTGTCAAGCTTCTTGAGTGTTATTGGAACTGCATTCATCCAGGCAAGTGGAGAGTATACCATAAAATCCATGACTTGTGCCTTGTAAATGGTGGACAGACTTTGGGAAGTCAGGAGGTGACCTACTAACCACAGGATTCCTAGTCTCTGACTTGCTGTTGTAGCCATGGTATTTATATGGCTACTCCAGTTCAGTTTATGGTCAGTGGTAACTCAAAGAAGATGATTGTGGAGGATTAAGTGATAGTAGTGCCATTGAATGTCAAGGGGCAATAATTAAATTATTTCTTGTTAGAGGTTGTCATTGCCTATCACTAGTGTGAAATGAATGTTACTTGTCATTTGTCAGCCCAAGCCTAGATATTGTCTTGTTGCATTTGGACTTTGACTGCTTCTGCTTCTGAGGAGTCACGAATGGTGCTGAACATTTTGCAATTATCAGTAAACCTCCTCACTTCTGACCTTACGATTAAGAGAAAGTCAAATGTCATTTATGAACCGTTGAAGACACCTGGGCCTAGGACACTATCCTGAGAAATCATTCAGCAATGTCCTGGACGTGAGATGATTAACTTCCAATAACCATCTTCCTTTGTGCTAGATATAACTCCAACCAGCAGAAAGGAAGAGAGTTTTGCCCCTGATTCTCATTGACTCCCATCTTGTTAATGCTCCTTGATGCCAAATGTGGTCAAATGCTGCCTTGAAGGCAAAGCTAGTCACTCTCACCTCACCTCTGGAGTTCAGCTCTTTTGTCCGTGTTTGAACCAAGCCTATAATGAGGTCAGGAGCTGACTGACCCCAACAGAACCCAAATTTAGCCTCAATGAGTAGGTTATTGCTAAGAAAGTGCCACTTGATAGCATTGTTAATAATCCCTTCTATCACTTTACTGATAATTGAGAGTAGACTAATTGGGCGGTAATTGGCTGGATTAGATTTGTCCTTTGTTTTGTATGTACAGGACAATAACTGGGCAATTTTCCACATTGCTGGGTAGATGTCAGTGTATTAGCTGTGTTGGAACAGCTTGGCCAGGTGCACAGCAAGTTCTGGAGCACAAGTCTTCAGCGCTATTACAGGAATATTGTCAGGGCCCATAGCCCTTGCAATATCCAGTGCCTTCAGCTGTTTCTTGATATCACATGGAGTGAATTGAATTGGCTAAAGACTGGCATCTCTGACTGAAGGACTGCTGATGGTGGTGATCTCCGGAGGATGCAAAGGCAGATCATCCACTCGGCACTTGTTTTTACGACTGTGCTTTCATGGTCATCATTAGACCTTTAATTCAAGTTTCACCATCTAACATCGGATTTGAACCCTGGTCTCTGAATTACTAGGCCAGTGAAAATACCACAATGCTGATCTGAGATAAGGAGCCTATACATTTCAGTGTTGTATTCCACAGTGACTTGAGGGATGTTTCTGTGAGTGGAGAGTGGAGTCAACAAATATTAGACAATGCAAGACTTTATTTGCCAGTTATGTATCATATAATTTAATTGGCATGTGCACAACTTAATGGTATCGAAAACCAGTACAGCCTGTATCTCACCACTTAAGACATCAAAGTTTAAATCGGGCAGTTGCTTAAATTGGTCAAAAAAGTGATAACCATTACTGATGCAAAAACAAAATACTGAATGTGCTGGAAACCTGAACTAGAAAAAGAAAATGTTGGAAATACACTGTAGGACTCCTGTTGAAAGGGCCTAGACCTGGAACGTTACCTGTTTCCCTCTCCTCTGATCTGCTGGGTATTTCCTGCCTTTTCTGTTTTCACAGCCAGTGTTGAGTTGCATTCATGCCAATTTCAAAGTTGTTGGTTATGGCATCTTAAATGTTCCATGTAATTTGGGCAGAAATAACTGGGATTACCCGTTAGATCATTGATTGTTGAGGAGCACTGAACGCCAAAGCAAAGCCAAGTAAATAGCACCTTATTAATATTCTATCACCTCTCGCACACATAAGTCTTTCTAATATCTCTGGGTGACGTGAAGTTGCAGTTCACACGAAGTGCCGACTGCAGTTTAAATAAAGCTGTAGGCCAGAATGGAGCTGGAAGTAATTGGGCAAAAGGTCACTACACAACAGGAACTTTCTTGTTATATAGCAGAATGCCGCAATAATGCCACCCCCTTTGTACTCGCCATCATGTGGAGAGGACAAATCACATTTGCGCCAATAGCATGCCAGGAGTATTTTTCTATTTTAATGCAGACTTAATCGCTTTAAATTTGCTGTCTTGGCAGTGTGTAAATGGTTTGACCTCACTTGCCAACTGCTGAAGCATATCGGGTGCAACTAGACAGTTTTATGAAACAGGTTCCACTGGTAGCTTGGTTAATATCAGGGTGCCTGTCCCCGTGACCTGAGGGTTAATTATTTTTCCCCACTTCACTCCAGCATGTTCTGTGTTCTTGTCACCCTGCCACTCACCAAGACCAGCGGTCCTCTGGGTTTTATGAGGAAACTGAACTGTTAGATGAGACTGCAGGAGAGGAAAGTCATGAGCCTTTGCCAAAGTTTGTCTGCAACCTGCTGGCATCCTGATCGTCAATTAAAAATCCATTTTAGTTTGAAGTATTACTATTGCAGAAGAACCCCGTGTTCCATACTTAAGGGTTGCCATTTGATGGCGTAGTATGAATGTGCTTTTGTGATGGCATCACATAAAAATCCTCTCCCTCGCTCTTTGGATTTCTTTTCTTTATCAAATACCTGCACAGTGATTAGCACTGCTGCCTCACAGCGCCAGAAACCTGGGTTTGATTCCCAGCTCGGGTCACTGTCTGCGCAGAGTCTGCATGTTCTCCCTGTGTCTGCATGGGTTTCCTCAGGGTGCTCGCTTTCCTCCCACAGTCCGAATGATGTGCTGATTAGGTGCATTGGCCATGCTAACTTCTCCCTCAGTGTTCCCGAACAGACGCTGGAATGTGGCCACTAGGGGATTTTCACAGTAACTTCATTGAAGTGTTACTGTAAACCACTTGTGACACTAATAATTAAACTTTTCACTTCAGGGCTAATGCCCTGGTTGTGGGTTGTGGGTTGCCTTCAGGTGAGTAAACTAAATTACTGAGTTTTCTTTTAGAGGATAATACTCTCTTTCCAGCACTAGCTACCAACATGTGGAAGCATCGAACTCAATAGATGGGAACAGAATTATCTCAATGTTAGTAAGGCCTGGCTCGACATTGTAAAGACATTTTGCAGCATTCGTGTCTATGCTGTAACATGATTCCTTTTGATGGTGAGGCAGCAAGTATTTATTTTTAATATCCTGTTAAATTACAGACACAGACAAGAACACCCATTACGGGTTTTCCCTGGTACATAGTTACACGCACAGGTTCACATGGAAAAGATTGTTTCTACACAGGGACCTTCTGAATGTCATGTCAACATACAGGATTAGAAGGAACCTTTCTAGTTATTTCCAAAGTAGCATGCACTATTCTGTCCCTGAAATCCATCAATCCTTCCTTCTACAAATAATCACTTCTTCAAACTCAAGATTTCAACTTCTTGAATCCCGTCCTTATCAGCCTCCTGTATTCATCCCACTGGTTCAAACTCTGCACCTATAGCTAGCCTTTATAGCACTTGTTCATAGAATCATAGAATCCCTACAGCACAGAAGGAGGTCCCATCCAGTTCATTGAGCCTGCACCAACAACAATCCTACCCAGGCCTTATGCCCGTAACCCCACATGTTTACCCTGCTCGTCCTTTAATGGGCAATTTTGCATGGCCAATCAACTAACCCGCACAGTGTGGAAGGAAACCGGAGCACCCTCAGGAAACCCACGCAGACATGGGGAGAACATGCAAACTCCACACAGACTGTGAACCGTGGCTGGAATTAAACCTGGATCCCTGGCAGTGTGAGGCAGCAGTGTGAACCACTGTGCAACTGTGCCTACTTATCATGATAGGACTCTACTGGCTCCCTGTGTTGTAAAATCGGAGACTCATGATCCTGGTTTTTGCTTACAAATCTCTCCACTGCCTCACTGTGTCATTTTTCATTGTTGTTTTCCCTTTGGAATATCAGCAGCATTGGCATTTATTGTCCAACCCTAGTTACACTGGAGCCACTGAGTCAACCACACAGATAAGCAAATGTAGCATGTGAAGGACATTTATTCAAACAATTTGATTTTTTATGACCATCTGGTCATTTTCCTAGTGCCAGCTAACAAACAGACAAGTCTGACTCAGTAGGTTTATTTCTTTGGAAAAGAGAAGGCTTGTGGGGGTGACCCCAATGTATATCTTTAAGATTAAGAAGGGGTTCGATCGAGGAGAAGATGTTTCCACTTGTTGAGGAGAGTCCAAAAACTAGAAGTCGTTAATATAACATAGTCACTAACAAATGTAGGAAGGAATTCAGGAGAAATCTTTTAATCCAAAGAATGGTCTGAAGGGGAAACTTGCTATTGGGTGAAGTAGTTGAGGTGAGGAGCACAGATGCATTTAAAGGAAATCAATATAATTATGTGATTAGATATAATTACAAGATTAGGTGGGTAATAGAAGGATATAGCATCACATGAAATAGGATGGAAGGAGGCACATGTGCAACATGCACAACAGCATAGACCACTTAGGGTGATATCTGTGCTGTACTTTCTATGTAATTCTATGTAATTTATTGAATTACATTTTACAATGAAATAACATTGGGTTCTACACAGTAAGAAGGATAATGAGGCTTTTGTGAGCATATGACACATATCCATCAGAGGTTGCGGTCTGGTATGTGAAAATGTAAAGATGAAGAAAGACCAGGGAAATTAGTTGGTTGTCTTTGTTAGATGAGGGCAAAGTATGGGGTAATGTAATCACTGTTTAAAATTCTGAAAGGATGGATCAGATAAATGAGGGATCAAGAATGAGAGGCTATAAAAAAGGATTAAATGTTTGTGAATTAGAACAGAGCTCAGCAGCAATTTCTTTGCGCACGCAGATGTGAGGCAGTCGAGTGCATGTCTGGTATTATTGGAAATATGGACGGAATCATCCCTAAATCGCACAGGATCAGGAGAGAAAAGCTGTGTGAAACTCGCTGACTTTCCACCTGTCTTTTCTCCCCTGATTAAACAGAACTCTGCACGATTTCAAAGTACTGCCGGGGATCTCACAGCCAGCTGGAGGGGTGGGGCCTAAAGAGGCTGGCAACGGTGGGAATCTGTGATCAGGGCACCATTGTTAAAGGGCACCCTGATCTCAAAGTTTTGTTAAATGTCTCCCCACAGATATCGCCCCACCCTCATCACCAACCCCCACCTTTCTTTCCTTCCCTATATATGGTATGCTTTGTCTGTATAGCGCGCAACAGTACTTTTCACTGTGTACTAATATACGTGACAATAATAAATCAAATCAAAGAACATCGGGACACCCCCGGCGGTTAAGGGGAACACCACCCACCCCTCACACATCCCCCCAACAATGTAAGGGGGGACTGTAATGACTTTAATTAGGCCATTGAAGTAGGCCTATTGGAATACAAACTCCCTGATTAAGGGGCCAAGCAGGGAGACTTTACTTTGTATTTAATCAGGAGTGTCAGTTCCTCTGGCACTCCTGAAGGTAGACTGCTGACTGATAGTACTCTGTGTACTGCTGTTGGAATTGTAAATAAAGGGATTCTAGTGAAGGGACTTCTGTCTCTGTCAACTTATTACAGGAACACCTGTCCCCCACACTCACACATAGAAGGAGGTTTTGCCTCTCCCCTTCACCCCATGGAGGAGGGAAACCCCCTGGCATGTACCTTAACCTTTGGGGACCACTGGCACCTCTGCACCCCGGTGTGGTTATCATGACTTGTTCTCACTTTGAACACTAGTAGTGATTCGTGCCACTGTGACACCAAACTGATGGGGGGGGCGTTGGGGTGGTGGTGGTGGCGGTGAAGAGATACCCTGGGTGAACATTACAGCAACAAGCCCAGTAATTAGATTATAATTTAATAAAATCAGGTATAAAATCATGCCCACTCTGGGGGTGAACCTGATTATGTCACTGTGGGGGAGGGGTGGGGGGAGTGGCACGGGAGGAACTCAAACTGATATCTCAATCCTGTTCTTGGCCGCTCATGAGATTTAGCGGCCATTACAGAATTTGCGGGCATGCTCAATCTGAGCCAGATGATTCCGCCCCCAAGTCAATGTTCAAAAACAGATTGGACAGGCAGTTGCAGAGAAAGGGGTTTCAGAAATATGGGGGGGGGAAGCATGTCTATGTGATGAGGACTATTTGTTTGAGCAGGGATAAGTGTCAATAGGGAGTATTTGGACAAAATGGCCTACTTGTATGTTGTGACACTCCAGATGTTTCCACATAATCTGCTACTGAACTAGTCTAATGCCACAATCACTCAGCTACTGTGCCTGTGATTATTTTTACATCTTTGTTGTTTGCTCAATTGTAAAGAATGAAGACATCTGGACAATATTTTCTGAACAACAAGAACCCAGAGTGCTGTCAGATCTCTCAACAATACACTGTTATTTCTGCGTCAGAGATAACATCCTTGCTTCTGAGTCAGAACATTGTGGGTTCAAGTCCTGATCCAGAGACTTGAGCTTCAACCTTTGCTGCCATGACAGTACAGTACTGAGAGGGTGCTGCACTGTCAAGAGTGCCATCTTTCGGATGAAGCTGGAGCCCTTTTTGGCCCCTTTAGATTGATATTAAAGAACCTATTTGAAGAAGTGCAGAGGAGTTGTCCCAAGTGCACTGGGCCTATACATATCCAACAACCAACTTAGCAAAAACAAATGATCATATTGCTGTTGGGAGCTCCCTGGGACAAAACTGGACGCTGAATTTTCTACACTACAATTGATTATGCATTCAAAAATACTTCATTGGTCATGAGGAAAGGTTGAGTAGGTTGGGCCTCTACTCATTGGAGTTTTAAAAGAACGAGAGGCGATTTTATTGAAACTTGGAAGATTCTGTGGGGACTTGATAGCATAGATGGCGGGAGGGAGTTTCCTCTCATGGAGGTGTCTAGAAGTAGGGAGCATGGTTTAAGAATAAGGGGTCTCCCATTTAAGACTCAGGTTAGGAGGAATTTCTTCTCAGAAGGTCATTACTAAGAGATGTTCTCAACCTTAGAAATCAATGGAGGCTGATGTTACTGAATATATTTAAGATTGAATTAGATAGAATATTGATTGATAAGAAGGTTACTGGGGACAGACAGGAAAGTGGAATTAAAGCCACAACCTGATCCACCAAATGGTGCAGCCAGCTTGATGGGCTGAGTAGCCTACTCCTGCTCCTATTTCTCATGATCTTATTACCTTATAAGAACATAAGAAATAGAAGCAGGAGTAGGCCATTTAGCCCCTCGAGCCTGCCCCACCATTCAATAAGATCATGGCTAATCTAATAGTCGTTCAGTTCCACTTACCCACCTGCTCCCCATAACCGTTAATTCCCTTATTGGTCAAAAATCTATCTATCTGTGACTTAAACACATTTAACGAGGTAGCCTCCACTGCTTCAATGGGCAGAGAATTCCAAAGATTCACTACTCTCTGGGAGAAGAAGTTCCTCCTCAACTCAATTGACTCCCCTGTATTTTGAGGCTGTGCCCTCTAGTTCTTGTTTCTATTCTAAGTGGAAATAATCTCGCTGCTTCTACCCTGTCTAGCCCCTTCATTATCTTATATGTCTCCATAAGATCTCCCCTCAGCCTTCTAAACTCCAATGAATACAGGCCCAGTCTACTCAATCTCTCCTCATAAGCTAACCCCCTCATCTCCGGAATCAACCTGGTGAACCTCCTCCGTACCCCCTCCAAAGCCAATATATCCTTTCTTAAATAAGGGGACCAAAATTGTACACAGTACTCTAGGTGCGGTCTCACCAATACCTTGTACGATTGCAGCAAGACTTCCCTGCTTTTATATTTCATCCTGCTCGCAATAAAGGCCAACATTCCATTTACATTTTTATGAAACACTATGCGACATCCTGGGGTGATGGAAGGCGCTGTATCAACCCTTCTTTTATCTGCACATTCCTCCCAGGCTGGGTGGGTTACAATACAAAATAAAATATATACAATCTATACCCAAAAAACATATCAGCTCCTCCATTGTGTTAGTGTGCAGATGAATGTCACATGCAAATAAGTTAAACTTTGTAATCAAAGATTAGTTTCCAGG
Organism: Carcharhinus amblyrhynchos; assembly: GCF_965287045.1. Taxonomy (NCBI): domain Eukaryota; kingdom Metazoa; phylum Chordata; class Chondrichthyes; order Carcharhiniformes; family Carcharhinidae; genus Carcharhinus; species Carcharhinus amblyrhynchos. The sequence continues at coordinate 20,057,325 of NC_137325.1, read as the reverse complement.
CCAGTGATGCGCAAACAGTTTTGACTGACAGGTTCCTTTTGAAAGGTCCTCGTAATCGTGAACTCTCCCATTTAAATTAGAGTGCTAAAATTACTCGTATTATGAAAGTGCTACATGTAAAGCATGTTTTCATAATGCCTTTAGGAAAACAGGTATTTTCTTCCAGATATCAATGAGATGGGTGTGCCTGCTTCTGCCTGCACAGGATGTAGTATTTAAATATTTTTAAAGCTCCCCTCTCTTGGACAAGAATGAATTGATCTGCCATCCAAAACCAGCTGCGGCAATTGTGGGTTTACCAGATGACTGATATGCCAGTCTCAGTGCCCTTTCATGCATGGTCCCCTCCTGAGTGAGAAAGTCATCCCACTCTGTGTGGCACTTGTGGGAGGCGCACTTTGGCATGGCAGCACAGTGGTTAGCACTGATTCCCGGCTTGGTTCACTGTCGTGCAGAGTTTGCACATTCTCCCCGAGTCTGCGTGGGTTTCCTTCGGGTGCTCCGGTTTCCTCCAGTTGTGTTGTTAGATGCATTGACCATGCTAAGTTCTCCTTTAGTGTATCCAAACAGGTGCCGGAGCGTGGCGACTCAGGGATTTTCATAGTAACTTCATTGCAGTGTTAATGTGAACCTACTTGTGGCACTAATAAATAAACTTTTAAAAGAAAAATTTGCTCCCACCTCCCAGCTTGCATTCATCGTGCCTTTGACCACGGCCCAATTGTTTTGCAGACTCCCTAAAAAGCCTGTATGGACTTCCCAGGATTCTGAGAACTACTGGTCTGTGCAGCCAATCCACATAATTTAACCCTTGGAGCATTGGTATAACATGCGCCACCTCCAAAACCAATTTATTCTTCTTAAGGTGCGGTGCCTGGAACTGAATGGAGCCTTCCAGAGCAGATCTAACCAGATCAAAGCTCTCCGACCTGGCATTAAACCAATGAGTTTAAAGTTTATTCATTATTGTCACAAGTAGGCTTACATTAATTTACCTCTTGTGGGCAGATAGCCAGCTGTCTCAACTCTAGGCCAACCTTTTTTTTTCAGAATGACTCCTTGCTGGAACCATGCCATCAGCAGAAAATTCCAGACCCATTCTAATCTAGTTCTGCCCCAACTGGGTCTTGAAAACCTGGCCCTTTGACCAGGACATCCAACACACTGTTTGAATAGTGAAATACAGTCAATAAATAACAGGGTTTTAAAAATAACCCCGGCCATTCACAAATTGGGGAGCAGTAATATTTGGTCAGCTCTTATTGCCCTCCAATATTTTTAAGGCTCTATAAAATGGTTAGCCCTGCTGCTCACAGCGACAAGGATCTGGGTTCAATTCTCAGCTTTGGTCACTGTTTGTGTGGAGTTTGCACGTTCTCCCTGTATCTGCTAGGGTGTTCCTCCAGGTGCTCCAGTTTCCTCTCACAGTCCAAAGATGTATGGGTTGATTGGCCATGCTAGATTGCCCCTTAGTGTCAGTTAGGGTAAAATGCATGGGGTTATGAGGATAGGGCCTGGGAGAGATTGTGGTCAGCGCAGACTCGATAGGCCAAATGGTCTCATTCTGCAATTTAAGATTCTGTGATGCTATTCTATGAAAGCATTAATTCTCAAACTGGGGTGGCACATGTGGTGGCCCCCCTTTTCTCCCACTATCCCCATCCAACAAGCTCACCCCCGGCCACTGCTCAATTACTGCATGGGACAGCCTGGGAAGTCTCTCTGGATTCTTAGGGTCTGTAGAATCCAGTCTGAGAACCACTGTTCCAGATCATAGCAGCAATCAGAGGAGTACTTCACTGGCCGTGGATTATAGATAATCGGAGCAGGAAGCCATTCAGCCTTTCGAACCTGCTCCACCATTCATTATGACCACCCAGCTCAGTGGCCTGATCATGCCTTCCTCCCCCATATCCTTTGATCCCCTTTGCCTCAAGTGCTACATCTAACTGCGGCTTGAAAACATTCTGTGTTATGGCCTCAACTACTTTCCATAGTAGTAAAATTCCACAGACTGACCACTCTCTGGGTGATGAAATTTCTCCTCACCTCTGTCACTTTAGGATGTTCTGGGGTTGTGGACGGTGCTGGATAAATGCTAATCTTTTATTCTCATGTAGTTTTTTTTTGCTGAAATCCCTTTTCTTAATTTTGCACGCACAGAATTACTTCTACTTCCCTTGGTTGCAGACTTGAAAGCCTCAACTTTGGCTTCCAAGGACTGGAGAACAAAATGCAAATAAGCATTTCACCGCGTAACTTTCAGAATTTAAAATGAAAAATCTGCTTTTCGTATGCATGTGCTATAAATAACGTGTGAAAAATAGATAAGAAAAAGGAAGGTTGTGCAGAGAGGAAAGGGTTAACAATGGCACACTGAAAACTAGTTCTTTTTGAATGGGAGCACGAGTAAGCCAATGCAACAACATCCTCTGTAGTGTAATCGTAAACCCCAATAGGCTGGGGATTGCGTGACTGGAACAGGCTCAGCTGTGACCTCAGAAAAGTGGTTATGAAAACGATCTGTCGATCAGAGGAACGGGATTGCACTGCAGAAAGTGACCAGTAATGCAGAAATGAGTCTCCTCCCCATCGCGCTGGGAAACACTGGCAGCCTGAAGAATTTACGAAATTTTTCATCTCTCTCTCTCGCAGCTGTTGCTGAGTTTATAATCATGCCGGGGTCCATTAAAATATCTTTTATTCTTTTCTTGTGTGCCAACATGGCATTCTGTTCCTGAATTCTTCTCGGCCCGAGTAGCTGTGGCCATTGACTTTAAGTCACATATTATTGATGAAGGTGTTTCATTATTAGTTAATATTCTCAAGGGGGAGGGACATCATTTCCCACTGAGGATATATTAACTGATAATGAAACACTAGATAGGGGGGCACAGTGGTTAGCCTTGCTGCCTCACAGCGTCAGGGACCCAGGTTCGATTCCTACCTTGGGTCACTGTCTGTACGTTCTCCCTGTATCTGAGAGAGTTTCCTCCGAGTGCTCCAGTTTCCTCCCACAGTCCAAAAATGTGCAGGTTAGGTGAATTGGCCATGCTAAGTTGTCCCTCCGTCGACCCAAACAGACACTGGAGTGTGGTAACTGGGGGATTTTCTCAGTAACTTCATTGCAGTGTGAATGTAAGCCTACTTGTGACTAATAAATAAACTTTATTGATCCAAAAAGTCAGCTAATGTTCTGGGGACACAGAATCAAACCTCACCACAGCAGATGGTGGAATTTGAATTCAATAAAAACAAAATCTGGAATTAAGAATCTACTGAAGACCATGAAACCATTGTCAATTGTCAGAAAAATTCATCTGGTTCATTGATGTCCCTTAGGGAAGGAAATCTGCCATCCTTACATGTGAGTCCAGAGCCATAGCAATGTGGTTGACTCTTAACTGCCCTCCAAGGGTAACTAGGGATGGGCAATAAATGGTCATCAGTCAGCGATGCCCATGTCTCACAAATGAATTTTTAAAAAGTCTATAAAATAATGAGGGGCATAGACAAGGTATAGCCAATATCTTTTCTCAAAGGTAGGGGAGTCTAAAACTAAAGGGTTTGAGGTGAGAGAGGAGAGATACAAGTGTCCAGAGGGGAATTTTTTCACACAGAGGGTGGTGAGTGTCTGGAACATAAGAACATAAGAAATAGGAGCAGGAGTAGGCCATCTAGCCCTTCGAGCCTGCCCCACCATTCAATAAGATCATGGCTGCCAGAACAAGCTGCCAGAGGTAGTGGTAGAAGCGGGTACAATTTTATCTTTTAAAAAACATTTAGATAGTTACATGGGTACAATGGGTATAGAGGGATATGGGCCAAATGTGGGGAATTAGGATTAGTTTAGGGGTTTTAAAAAAAAGGGCAGCATGGACAAGTTGGGCTGAAGGGCCTGTTTCCATGCTGTAAACCTCTATGACTCATTATCAATTTTGCACAAACTGACTGCAATATACTAAGTGCACAGAGTGGTCGAAAAAAAGTCCTAATTGCAGAATTCTCCTAATGTGAGATTGGGGGCGAGATTATCTGGTCATACTCGCCCCAAAGCCGGAAATTCCTGCTCGAGGTCAATGGACCTTTGCATAGGCCGTTTTCACCCATTATGATTCCTGTGGTGAGTGGGACAGGAAAATTCCGCCCCGGGTGTTTTATCCTGTCATGGGATGTAGACATCACTGGCTGGGCTGATCCATGGCCTTCGATGGATTGCCCATCCCTAATTGCCCTTGAATTGCTGGGCCACTTCACGAGGCATTTAAGAGCCGTATTGCTGTAGGCCAGACCAGATAAGGATTGTAGATTTCCTTCCTGAAAGGGCATTAAGAGGTGAAGGGTATTGGCCCAAATTTTGAGTTAAGAATGATGATGAGGCAAACATTGTTCACCATTGCTATGGGTGAATTAGACAGCAATGTCCGGAGTCTGCAAATGCGCAGTTAAATGCAAAAATCCATAAGTTACTGGCCAATTTCCCGTATAGGCTGCAGTCCACTAATACCTCACAGAAAGACTTCACATTAAAAACCATGTAAGTACATGAAGTTGCTGTAATTAACAAATAGTTACCCATGAAATACTATAGAGAAAGTTTGGCCTGGCACATTCAGGTTCAAGTGAATTTCCAATGACATAAAGGCTGGAATTTTACCATCCTTCCTGCCATGGGAATTGGTGTGAGTGTGGGGGGGAGCATGGGAAGGTCCATTGACTTCGGATGGGATTTTACAGTTTTGGGACGAGCGAGGGTATGAAATCCTGCCCAATATGACCCAAGTATTGCCCAAAAAACTCTCTGGTCTTAGAATTAATTTTACAAGTTTGGAATATCAATCCTTAAAAATATAACAATTGTTGGAATCTTTCTGAAATTCAATTTTTTTTCACCTCTGTCTCTTTAATTCCTCTTACTTGGTCCCCATCCTCCTTCCCTTTTTATTTCGTCCTCCCCACTAATTCCAGTTTGTACTTCCCAGTTTAGACTCTGTGGGCTGAATTTTTTCTTACCTTTACTTATCTTACTTGGAAGTGGCAGGGTATGAATGCCACATGAAACACAGAAGCTCTGTTTTAACTTCACCACTTGCGCAAGTGTGGGCAGCACGGTGGCACAGTGGTTAGCACTGCTGCCTCACAGAGCCAAGGATCCGGGTTCAATCCCGGCCTTGGGTGACTGCGTGGAGTTTCTACGTTCTTTCTGTGTCTGCATGGGTTTCCTCTGGGTGCTCTGGTTTCCTCCCACAGTCAAAAGATGTACAGGTTAGGTTGATTGGCTAAATTGCCCCTTAGTGTCCCAATATGTTTAGGGGGGAAATTAGTAGGGTAAATATGTGGGGATAGGACATGGGTAAGATATAGACACAATGGGCTGAATCACCTCTTTCTGCACTGTAGAAACTCTGAAGTTGGACACCGGGCAGGAAGGGAAATCAGGGGGCTGGTCTAAGGGTCGGAGACTTCAGTAGAAGCTTCTCAGTTGGAATGGAGGCCTGGGTGAGAGATCAGCGGCCTTGGTAGGGGGTAGGGGTAAATTGCACTTGGTGGCAGAGGCTTGGATCAGATATCTGTTGGGTGGAGATTGGACCTGTTGGAGGTGGTTGTGGAAATGAAAGTCTGAGATTGAGGATTGAACTTGGATGTCTCAAGAAGAATGTCGGGGGGTATTGTGTGCCTGATGAGAGTGGTTTCTAAGTCAGAACCTAGGAGGTAGGTATAAGGGCACTGGCCACCAAGTTCTCACCTTGGATAAAACTCTTAATTTCCTCAGTGCCTGGAAAACCAGACCAACCAGAGTTAAAGTTGTAAAGGTGGGTGACAATGTGGCTCACTATTCATTATCATATTTAAAATAACAGTCCATCTCCTTGAAAGAGCATGGCTACCCATCCACCTTGTAACATCAGTTAAAACTGGGAGTGACCGTGAGTGACCATCGAAGGCATGTTTTGGTCAGGAATCTGAATTTTAACATTTTAACACATTGCCCCATCCATACCACCCCCCCAACTTTTTTGGTTAGCATCCCCTCCCACCCTCCCCACCCTGTGTCTCAGTCCGGATTCTCCAATCAAGTTGGTTGAAGAGTTACACCATTGCTTGCTCTGTTCACACATACCGCTGTTCCCCATGTAGAGGGGGCTACACTGGAAATGATCTCCTAGAATGGTAAATTCGCAGTCAGAAGCCCCGATAAGTCCAGGGGCAGCTGAAAGTGTAGTGACCAGCGAGCGCCATTCTTTCACTATTGACTACACGGCCCAGGCTCAAAGTTGGGTGATCAAATTGCTTCTTTATTCTTCTGCGCAATCAGCAACACAAGCAAAGAAGTTACGGTAAGCCTTCATCAATTACTGGTTAGAATCATAGAATCCTTACCATGCAGAAGGAGGCCATTCAGCCCATTGAGTCTGCACCGACCACTAATGCCCTGATACTAAGGGTTAATTTAGCAAGGCCAATCAACCTAACCCACACATCTTTGGAGTGTAGGAAGAAACCAGAACACCCGGAGGAAACCCACACAGACATGGGGAGAATGTGCAAACACCACACAGATAGTGACCCAAGGCCGGAATCGAACCTGAGTCCCTGGCGCTGTGAGGCAGCAGTGCTAACCACTGTGCCACCGTGCCACCTGTGGTTATGTCTTAGCTGGACTTATTGTACAATCCTATGCACCAGACTCTGGGATTGGAGAGAGTACAGAGCAGATAGAATATCAGGTATTGGGGGAGTGGATTCCATTTAGGGAGAGACTAGAAGGGCTGGGGTTGCTTTCCTTGGAGCAGAGAGAGGTAAGGGAAGATTCAAAATCATGAAAGGATTTGATAGACTAGCTGAAGAGAAACTGGGTGCAGTGGCCAAAGAGCTGGCAACCGGAAGATACAGATTTGAATTACTTGACAAAAATGTTAGTGAAGAGGTGACAAGGAATGTTTTTACGCAGTGAGTTATGAATTGGAATGCACTGTAAAATGCCATGTCAATTACATTGTTACATTTTGTTAATGTCAACTACATTGCCAAGGTTTGGTAATGTTAATTACATTGTTAAGGGAAAAATGTGATGTGTAGTTTGACGTATATAAATAGGGATAGCTGGGACCACTGGGTGTGTGTGAGGAGTATTGACACTGGACAAAGCCAAGAAAGAATCTCAGCAAGGAAAGGGTCTGTGATTAGTTTTGGCTTTATCAACAAGCGTGAATCATGTTAACATGCACTGCCTGCAGGAATGGTGAAAACAGATTCATTAATAACTCTGAAAAGAGAATTGGATGGATACTTGAAGGCAAAAATGTGAATGATTCAGGGAATGAGTAGGAAAGTTGGACTAATTGGACAACATGTTCAAAGAGCCTGCAAAATATGATCGGCCAAATGGCCTCTGGCTATGCCAAATCATTCTGTGGTTCCATGATTTTATTGAATTAACTTAGCTGTGAAGGAATTGGCTTGACAGGCCAGCAGGACTGGAATTGCTGGTTTTCTTCAATCATGTATGCTGTAAATTAAATTGACATCTTGGCCTGTCATTGACCTCAACCTGTCAGGGTGTTCACAATTTGCTCCTAACCACTAATGGAGAAACCGAGGTGGGGTGAGGGTGGGATGTATGGGTTTATGGTGTGCAACATGTATGATAGAGAAGTCACTGAACCCAGAAAATGTGATAACCCCCAAGATTGGCAGGGGGAATCATTAATTGACTTCCCTGTAGGGCTTGTTGAATACGAGTTCCCTGGGAATTGGTAATTAACTCACCAAGTAGAGCTTGTATACCAGGCCCTGTATGAAGCAGGCCCCTGAGTGGGTCCATCATTCCATTGACCCAGTTGGGATCAAGCTTGTGTTCTCCACAGGCTTGTGGTTTTGCTTTACTTTATTTTGTGTAATAAAGCACTGTTACTTTACAGCCAACTCCTGGAGTTATTCCAGAAAACATGACAGATAGCATGTGTCAATTTATGGTATAGGTCAGGGGCATGAGCAAATGTACAGTGCCCATTGCATATTAAAAGTGGGACATGTATGTCAGTTTATGATGATGTAGTTAGTAATTTTCAAAATGGAATTGGATAAATACTTTAAAAATTTGCAAATCCATGGAAAAAGAGCAGGAGAAGTGGACTAATTGTACTGCTTTTTCAAAGAGCTTACTTGGACATGATGATCCAGGTTTCTTTATATAAGATTTGATAATATTGTGATTAATGTTTTGAGTATAAAATCTTCATATAGATGTCACATATTGGTTGGCTGCAGTTTTGGTGTCCTTATCTGAGGAAGGATGTCTTTACTATAGAGGAAGTGCAGCAAAGATTCACCAGGCTGGTCTCTGGGATGGCAGGATGAGGAGAGACTAAGTTGGTTAGCATTATATTCATTGGAGTTTAGAAGAGTGTAACACAGAAAATAGACAGGGTGGATTCAGAAAGAATGTTCCCAATGGTGAGGGAGTCCAGAACTAGGAGTCATAGTTTGAGGATAAGGGGTAAACCTTTTAGGACTGGGGTGAGGAGATCTCCACAATTTATGGCATTCACTACCACAGAAAGTAGTTGAGGCCAAATCATTGTGTAATTTCAAGAAGAAATTAGATATAGCTCTTGGGGTTAAAGGAATCAAGAGGTCTGGTGGGAAGGGAGGGAATCAGGATATTGAATTTGACAATCAGCCAAGATCAAAATGAATGGTGGAGCAGGATCAAAGGGCCAAATGGTCTACTCCTGCTTGTATTTTTTATGTTTGTGTTATGTTTTTAAATTCCAGTTAGGATTTTGGTGATAGAAACCTTAACACACGAGCCAAATTCTGTTCTGTGCTATGTCAATGCCTCCAAGCCAATGTTGAAAGTTTGTTTGAGAACCTCCCTTATTATAATTTCTGTTCCATATGGTATGTAAAAATGGTTACTGCCTTAAACCTTAATTTGATGACATGAGAAGTTATATGAATATGACAAGTCACAGAATGTACAAAGATATTTATCCAAACAACTCCGACCCTTTTTTGAAATATTCATCATGTCTTTCCTCGCTTTTGATTATCCCTCTTGCACTCTGAGCTATTCTGAAACTAATAAAGTCATCTAGTAATCAATTAGGTGGGCCTGAGATTCCCAAGTCCTGTGAATTATATGTTGTCTTCAAACCATGATGCTGTGACCCATAAAGACTAGGCAGATCAGTTTTTTTTTGTACTTAAATTTCTTAATCACTGCTTTGTCCTGTTCACACTTCATGAGGCCCGGAACTTGGAAAAGGCACTTCCTCAAAGTGTCAACCTTGGCTCAGCTTTCCTAACTACATAACAAGGTTGAGGGTTCTCCCAGAGATTTGAGAATGTAATTCAGCACGGCATGTCTGTGCAGTACTAAGCAACTACTGCACCATCAAACATTGTCAGTTTCTGGATAAGGCACTATATTAAGGCCCTGTTCACCCTTTCAGACGAATGCAAAAGAGCCCATCGCACTACTCGCTGAAGGGCAGGAGACATCTCTAATCGTTTTGACCCAAAACCTGACTTCAATGGATTATCCCGTCATTTATCTCTTGCTTTTGTGTGAAAATTGGCTTTTGTGTTCCCTGCAATACAATAATGACTACACTGCAGAAAAATCTTTATTGGCTGTAAAGCACTGTGATATATCCTGAGATCGTGAAAGGTGCAATACATATGCAATTGTTCTTCATCAGTAGTCAAATTGGTGGACGAAACAGAACAAGATATATGCAAACCAATGAGAAGACTGAATTGTGATTAATAACACTCACACCCAACCAGCTCAGAGTGAACAAGTAACTCGGACATTCTTGGAGATCAGTAGTGTGGCTGAGGATGATCCACCCTTGACGACTGGGGAATTACTTATTCCTTCTTCGTGCCTTCCTCAATAAACTGCCGGTTTTCTGTGTAATAAATCGAGGGTGACTCAATAAAGTTTGAAACCAAAAGGCTTTACTGTCAACATAACAAGTAACTGTATAAAATAACAGGGTCCAGCAGAATAACTACGTGACTGTATACTATTCCTCCCTGGCTCCAACTGCATATCCTCAATGACCCAAGATACACACTCTTGCACTCGATTGGTGCAGCTTCCCGCCTCAGCACTCCATAGGGACCTACCCGACCAAGTGGCCCTCAGGAATGCCTCCCTTAAAGGGGCCATGCTACCACAATCTGATTGGAGACTCACGAACTGAAACTATCACTGGTTAATAATTGGGAATTACGCTCTCCCGGTAAAGATCAATAGATTTTTGAACAGTAAAGGAATTAAGGATTATGGTGAGCCAGCGGGTAAGTGGAGCTGAGTCATAGAATCATAGAATCCATACAGTACAGAAAGAGGCCATTTGGCCCATTGAGTCTGCACCGACCACAATCCCACCCAGGTCCTACCCCCACATCCCTACATATTTTACCCACTAATTCCTCTAACCTACACATCTCAGGACACTAAGGGACAATTTTAGCACAGCCAATCAATCTAACCCACACATTTTTGGACTGTAGGAGGAAACCGGAGCATCCGGAGGAAACCCACAAGTCCATGAAAAGATCAGCCATGATCTTATTGATGGCCTACTCCTGCTCCTAGTTCTTATGTTATTTTCTTAAGTTTTTGTTGGGGTACCTGCTAAGTTGTCTCAGCCAGCTTTCCTTATTAACCAATGTCATAACCACAACAGTCAATTGTCCATGAAAACTAAATTAATATTGCATTCATGCAGTGCCTTCAGTGTAGTAAAACGCAACAAAGTTGCACTATCAGACAAAAATGGATGCTGACCCAGTGAAGTTAATATTGAAAGGGGCGACCAAAAGCTTGTATCTAGAATTGGCCTTATATAAGGTGATCGCAACGAAGATGAGTGCAATACTTGTGTCACACTAATTTAAATATTCCATCTTTATTGCTGTTGTAATGTAATTGCATCTTACTTTGGTCTTTATTAAGAACCTTTCAAGCGGTGTTGCAATGATTGGAATGCAACACAATATTCGATCTGCTCTTTACCATGAATATCAATAGTCTTTTTACTGGGTACATCTTAATTAAGTCTTATCAAATTTGATTAAATTTGAATGTGGGATATTCGGATGTGGGCTCACCCCTTTGCAAATCAGCTCTTAATTTCACCTATACAACTGGGAAAGCAAAGGAGCACTGGATGGTGAATTTGGCAAATTGATTCAAATTTGAAACAATTATCTGAATTGTTTTTCTACCTTTAATTCCCATCTGAAGGGCAGATGTTTTTCACTTAGAATCAGTAATAAAGATGTTGTAAGCTGTAAGTCCTAGTGGGTAACTTGATAATTATCAGAGTTGATGTCAGCAAGATAGCATGTCAAAAGGCAATGAATTGTGTAGCTGTCATGAAGCGGGCTGCTGAATGATGGGAAAATAAATAGCTTGAGAAGCTGTTGTTCTGTTTTTTGAGTGTTTTTTTTAAATTCCATTCAGTTTTGGATACAGTTACATCAACAATGCCTGACTTGGGCTGTGGTTTGTCCCAAAACCTATGGAAGATATCTGGGTCTTTGCCAACATGTATTCGGCGGCAGCCCAAGGGCATTTTGACTTCCTTGTGGTTGTACTTAACAGTTAATGCAGAAATAGGGGTGCGTGTGTGTGTGTGTGTGTTTGTGTGTGTGTGCGCGTGCATGTGTGTGTGTGTCTGTTATATATGTATATCTAACTTTTATATTGTATACATATGAACTGTATAGTTGAGAGTTTTGGAAGTGTGCCGATGAGCAGTAATCTTGGCTGCAGCTTGAGAATTTTGCTGATGGGGGATTCTGTCGGGTACAGAAGCTTACATCTGAGCACCTGGTAAAATGGCATCAATTATTTTATCACCAGGGTTAGTGGGAAGAATTCACCCGAAAGGCTTTTCTTGGTTCTGTCTTGCTCTGCGTTCTTGTTTTGCGTTTGACATTATGTACCTGGTTGGGTTGACTGATGTTGAAACAAAGTAGTCTGTTACTACAACAGATCTCTGCCTTCATGCCTCAGCAGACAAAGCAAAGAAAGATTTTGCGTTGACACAGACAACATCCTTGGAATGTCCCATAGTCTCCAAATTACTATCGCAAATCCAATCCCTGTTGTTATTTGGACAAACATTCTCGCCCCAAACTACACACAACAATGAGATAAATGGCCAGTCTAACTGGCCGTTTATGTTGGTTGAGGGATAAACCGAGAGAATGTCTCTCCTCAGCATGCACTATGACCTTCAACTCTCACCTGGTTGGGTAGATGGAGTTGCGGTTTAACATCTCATCTGAAAGGCGGCATCTTTGATGTTGTGATGTTCTCTCAGTGCTGTACTGGAATGCTGGCCTGGATTGCGGCCCAGTTTCTAAAGTGGGACTTCAACACACACCCTTAAGAACATAAGAACATAAGAAATAGGAGCAGGAGTAGGCCATCTAGCCCTTCGAGCCTGCCCCGCCATTCAATAAGATCTTTCCCGCTTTCTCCCCATAACCCTTAATTCCCTTGTCTATCAAAAACCTATCTACCCATGACTTAAATATATTTAGCAAGGTAGCCTCCACCACTTCAACGGGCAGAGAATTCCAGAGATTCACCACCCTTTGAGTGAAGAAGTTCCTCCTCAACTCTGATCTAAACTGCCCCCCCCCCCTTATCTTGAGGCTGTGCCGTCTAGTCCTGCTGTCCTTTCTGAGTGGGAAGAATCTCTCTATCTCTACCCTATCCATCCCTTTCATTATCTTATACGTCTCTATAAGATCCCCCCTCATCCTTCTAAACTCCAATGATTACAGACCCAGTCTATTTAGTCTCTCTTCATAGTCCAACCCCCTCATCTCCGGTATCAGCCTAGTGAACCTCCTCTGCACTCCCTCCAAGGCCAATATATCCTTGTGCAAGTGTGGCAACCAAAACTGCACACAGTACTCCAGCTGCGGCCTCACCAGTACCCTGGACAGTTGCAGCAAGACCTCCCTACTTTTATATTCTATCCCCCTCGCTATAAAGGCTAGCACTCCATTCGCCTTCTTGATCACCTGCTGCACCTGCAGACTGGGATTTTACGACTCGTGCACAAGGACCCCCAGGTCCCTCTGCACTGTAGCATGCTGCAGCTTTTCGCCCTTTAAATAGTAATCCCTCCTACTATTATTTCTGCCAAAGTGGATAACCTCACACTTGCTAACATTGTACTCTATCTGCCAGGTCCTCGCCCACTCGCTTAGCCTATCCAGATCCCTCTGCAGACTTTCCACACCCTCCACGCAATTTGTTTTTCCACTCATCTTTGTGTCATCAGCAAATTTCATCACCCTACACTCAGCCCCCTCCTCCAGATCATCTACATAAATGGTAAATAGCTGAGGCCCCAGCACCGATCCCTGCAGCACTCCACTAGTCACCAACCGCCAATCAGAATAGCACCCATTGATACCAACTCTCTGCTTCCTATTAGACAACAAATCCTCTATCCACGCTAACACCTTACCCTCAACTCCATGCACCCTAACCTTCTGTAGCAACTTTTTATGAGGCACCTTATCAAACTCCTTTTGAAAATCTAAAAACACCACATCCACCCATTCCCCTCTGTCTACCGCACTAGTCACATCCTCATAGAAATCCAATAAATTTGTCAAACACAACTTCCCCTTAACGAATCCGTGCTGCATCTGCTTGATCAAACCATTCTTTTCTAGGTGCCTCGCTATTTCTTCTTTGATGACGGATTCAAGCATTTTTCCAACTACAGATGTTAAACTAACCGGCCTATAATTCCCTGCCTTTTGTCTGCTACCTTTTTTAAACAGCAGCGTAACATTAGCCGTTTTCCAATCTTCTGGCACTTCCCCGGGATCCAGCAAATTTTGGTAAATAATTACTAAGGCATCCACTATCACCTCTGCCATTTCTTTCAGAACCCTGGGTTGCATTCCTTCCTGTCCTGGGGATTGTCCACCTTCAGTCCCATTAGTCTATCAAGCATTATGAGGATGTGTCTAGGGCGGTGGATAGAGGAGAGCCGGTGGATGTGGTCTTTCTTGATTTTCAGAAGGCGTTTGACAAGGTACCTCACAGGAGGTTATTGCAGAAGGTCAGGGGACATGGAGTTGGGGGTAGGGTGTTAGCGTGGATAGAGGATTGGTTGTCAAATAGGAGGCAGAGAGTGGGGGTCAATGGGTGCTATTCGGATTGGCGGATGGTGACTAGTGGAGTGCCCCAGGGGTCGGTGCTGGGGCCTCAGCTATTTACCATTTATATAGATGATCTGGAGGAGGGAACCGAGTGTATGGTGTCAAAATTTGCTGATGACACCAAGATTGGCGGAACGGCAAATTGTGCGGAAGGTGTGGAGAGTCTACAGAAGGACCTAGATAGGCTGGGCGAATGGGCCAGGAAATGGCAAATGGAATTTAATGTTGACAAGTGCGAGGTGGTCCACTTTGGTAGGAATAATGGTAGGAAGGATTATTACTTACGTGGCGAAAAACTGCAGCAGGCGACGGTGCAGAGGGACCTCGGGGTCCTTGTGCATGAGTCGCAAAAACCTAGCTTGCAGGTGCAGCAGGTGGTCAGGAAGGCGAATGGGATGCTGGCCTTCATAGCGAGGGGGATTGAATATAAAAGTAGGGAGGTCTTGCTGCGGCTGTATAGGGCATTGGTGAGACCGCAACTGGAGTACTGTGTGCAGTTTTGGGCGCCATACTTACGCAAGGATATTTTGGCCTTGGAGGGAGTGCAGAGGAGGTTTACTAGGCTGATGCCAGAGTTGAGGGGGTTGAGCTATGAGGAGAGGCTGAATAAACTAGGCTTGTACTCGTTAGAGTTTAGAAGAATGAGGGGAGACCTCATTGAGACGTATAAGATGATGAATGGGATGGATAGGATAGAGGTGGAGAGACTCTTCCCGCTCAGAAAGGACAGTAGGACTAGGGGGCACAGCCTCAAGATAAAGGGGGCGCGGTTTAGAACGGAGTTGAGGAAGAACTTCTTCACTCAAAGGGTGGTGAATCTCTGGAATTCTCTGACCGTTGAAGTGGTGGAGGCTGCCTCGCTAAATATTTTTAAGACGCGGGTTGATGGGTTTTTGATAAGCGAGGGGATTAAGGGTTATGGGGAGAGGGCGAGAATGTGGAACTGAGCCACGACAGATCAGCCATGATCTTATTGAATGGCGGGGCAGGCTCGAAGGGCTAGATGGCCTACTCCTGCTCCTATTTCTTATGTTCTTATGTTCTTATTACCTCTCTAGTGACAGTAATTGCATTCAGGCCCTCAACTCCTACCATCCTTCTATCTTTAAGATCCGGCAAACTATTCGTGTCCTCCTCTGTGAAGACCGAGGCAAAAAACTTATTTAAAGGCTCAGCCATTTCCTCATCTCCCACCGTTAAATCCCCCCTCTTATCCTCTAAGGGTCCAACATTCACTCCAGCCAGCCTTCTCTTCTTTATATATTTGTAAAAGCTTTTACTGTCCTTTTTTATATTTAGTGCTAGTTTAGCTTCATAGTCTATCTTTCCTTTCTTTATCACCTTCTTAGTCATTCTTTGTTGATTTTAAAATTTTTCCCAATCTTCTAATCGCCCACTACTTTTAGCCACTCTGAACGCATCAGCTTTTAATTTAATACTCTCCTTTATTTCCTTAGATAACCACGGCTGGTTATCCCTTCTCCTACATTCCTTCTTTACCATTGGAATATATTTCTGCTGAGCACCAAAAACGATCTCCTTCAAAATCGTCCACTGTTCCTCAGCCATCCTACCAACCAATCTGCGCCCCTAATCTACATTCGCCAATTCCTCTCTCATCCTATTGTACTCCCCTCTGTTCAAACAGAGGACACAGGTTCGGGACCCTACTTTCTCATCCTCCATCTGCATCAAAAACTCAACCATACAATGATCACTCGTCCCAAGAGGATCCCTCACAATAAGATCCCTAATTCTACCTGCCTCGTTACACAACACCAGATCTAAGATAGCTCACTCCCTTGTAGGTTCCATCATATACTGTTCAAGGAAACTATCCCGGCAGCATTCCAAGAACTTTTCCTCAAGCCCACTGTGTCCGACTTGGGTCAACCAATCAATATGCAGATTAAAATCTCCCATAATTATTGCCGTTCCGTTTCTGCATGCATCATTTATTTGCTTGTTTATAGCCCGCCCCACCTCTAAGTTATTATTTGGGGGCCTATAGACCACACCCATCAGCGTCGTCCTCCCCTTACTGTTCCTTATCTCCACCCACAATGATTCCACGTTTTGCTCTTTGGAGCCTATATCTTCCCTTACTACTGCCCTGATATTATCCTTAATCAACAGAGCTACCCTACCCCCTTTTTCCTCCCGTCTATCCTTCCTAAACACTTGATACCCCTGGACATCCAGCTCCCAGTCCCTGTCACCCTGCAACCACGTTTCTGTAATGGCCACTAGATCAAATGCATTTGTGCTGATCTGCGCCATCGGCTCATTCACTTTGTTCCGAATGCTTCGTGCATTCAGGTAAAGTGTCTTTATACCAGCCTTTATCTGGACGTTATTTGGAGGAACGCTACTAACCTTTCTCATGCCCTCTACTCCTTTTATTATGAGACATCTTGAACATTTTCTCGCGCCCGTACCCTCTCTTTTACTTTAGATTTTGTAATTTCTCCCACCCCTGCACCTCCCCCCCGCCAATTAGTTTAAAGCCCTATCTACTGTCCTAGTTATACGATTCGCCAAGACTCTGGTCCCGGCACGGTTCAGACTAAGACCATCCCATCTGAACAGGTCCCATCTGCCCCAATACTGGTGCCAATGCCCCATAAATTCAAACCCATTCCTCCCACACCAATCCCTGAACCACCCATTCATCTCTTTAATCCTATTCACCCTGCACCCATCTGCATGTGGTTCAGGTAGTAATCCAGAGATAACCACCTTGTCGGTTCTGCTTTTTAATTTGGTTCCCAGCTTTGCATACTCCCTCTGCAGATCCTTAGTTCCTATTTTGCCTATGTCGTTGGCACCCACATGTACCACAACGACCGGATTCTCACCCTCCCACTCCAGGTTCCTCTGCAGCCCCGATGAGACATCCTGGCAGACAACACACCCTTCTGTATTATTTATCCTTGTCACAAAGGACAGTGTCTATGCCCCTAACTACACTATCCCCAATTACCACTACATTCCTCTTTACTTCTTCCTCTTTGTCCTGTGTCTGCACCGCTGTACCGTGGGCAGTTTCCTTGTCAACCTTACAGCCCTTGTTCTTGTCCACACTGGGAGCAAGAACCTCAAACCTGTTGTACAGATTTAGGGGCTGAGGCCTTTGGGTCCCCCCTCCTTCCTCCCCACTCTCCCCTCCTTCCTCCCCACTTCCCCCTTCCTTCCTCCCCACTCCCCCCTCCTTCCTCCCCACTCCCCCCTCCTTCCTCTCACCCTTACTCACCTCAGCAGCACACACTTGTTCCTGACCCTCAGAGTTAGCCAGTCTAGGGGGTGTGAATCTCTCTTGTACCCATTATCCAGGTTACACTCCCTCTCCCTGATGAACCTCAGTGTCTGAAGCTCAGAGTTCAGTTCGTCTACTTTGAGCTGGAGCTCTTCAAGCAACCAGCACTTACTGCAGGCATGGTCGCTGGGAAGGACCTTGGGGTCCACCAGCTCCCACATCATACAGAAGCAGCACATCACATGCCCCTCCATCCCAGTCTCCTAGTGATTTCTAAACACAGTTAAGAATTTAAACGTGCCTGGCCCTTTTCTCCTAAACCCTTCCCACTCTAAAGCGGCAACACAACCAACCAAGGCAAATTCAAACCAGCCAGGGAATAACTGAATTCTGGAAATGCGAGTCCATTTACTGTTCATCTACCACCCCCCCCCACCCCACCTCCCATTCCTCTCCACTTCCCCCAAAACCTACCATCTTGAGGAATACTCATTTAATATTAAAAGCGATGATTGAATATTGAAACTACATTGCTTGTCACTAAATTATGATGCTTATTTGCACAGAAGGTGGCAGACACAATGAGCCAAATGGCCTCCTCCTGTAATGTAACAATTCTATGATATTCATAAATATTAAAGTTACAGCCTGTCCTTGGCATGAGCAATGATCCAAAATGATGTGAATTTACAAACGGTCCCAACCTACACATATTTATACATCGTTAGATGTGGAATGTCCAGTGTAATCCTTGCTTATGCTCTATGCATTCCTTGCTTACGCACATTTTAAACATGTTCAGTGTACTCCTTGCAATTGTTAGGTACACTTTTTCTGATATGCTGCCTGCTTAAGTGCAATGTACTCGGCCTTGCACATTCAGTTCACTCCCTGCTAATCTTCATCATAGTTGCATCCTTGGTCCATGTACCTCAATCTGTTTTCAACCCTTATTTCTTGTTACATATATAACGATGGCCTGGAACTTGCAAGGGAAGTGATGGTGAAACTAGTTGTTCTCCCCTTTGTGATAGAGTACATACATCCGCAGTTAAATGTGAGAATCTGGAAGCTGTAGTCGGAGTTTTTCTTTCCCTCCTCAGGCTACGCTCGAACTTATGTGATCTTATGTGACATTGAAATTCAAAACGATGGGAAGTTGCAGTACTTACCCACTACTTACCCGCTAAACATGCCAGAAAATGGGTGGCACGGTGGCACATTGGTTAGCACTGCTGTCTCCCAGTGCCAGGGGCCCAGGTTCGATTCCTGGCCTCGAGTCGCCGTCTGGGCAGAGTCTGCACCTTCTCCCCGTGTCTGCGTGGATTTCCTCCAGGTGCTCCGGTTTCCTCACACAGTCCGAAAGACGCGCTGGTTAGGTGCATTGACCATGCTAAATTCTCCCTCAGTGTACCCCAGCAGGCACCGGCGTGTGGCGACTAGAGAATTTTCACAGTAACTTCATTGCAGGGTTAATGTAAGCCTATCTGTGACACTAACAAATAAACTTTAAATAAAAACAAAATGTAGGGCTGGTGCATTTATATGCAAATGAATTTTTAAGGATCATGGTAAGTCATAATTGCTGATGAACAATTTCTGGCATTGAAATCTAATTATATGAATATAATTATGAAAGTACAATACCATGGATGGTTGGATTCAGAAATTGAAGCAAAAAAAGTGAAATTATTTAGCATGTCTGGCAGCATCTGTGGGAAGAGAGTGCTGACAAATTGTTAATGTTCGGGAACTTTGACTGAGTTTCTCTCGCCACAGATGCTGCCAGACCTGCTGAACGTTTCAAGTATTTCCTTTTTTTTATTTTACAAATTCCTTCAGAATTTAAATATTTGGCAAATTTTTGAAAATAAAATTCTTATTTACATTTATGTCACTTTCATCTTGCTCTCAATCCCATCTTTCTTTCCCTCTCCTTATTTCATTTTCTGTACATGATTTAAATCTAACTTGTGCTCGAACTTACGTGATTTTATGTGACACTGAAATTCAAAGTGATGAGAAGTTGCAATGCTTACCCACTACTTACCCAGTAAACATGCCAGAAAATGGGTGGCTCACTGGCACAGTGGTTAGCACTGCTGTCTCCCGGTGCCAGGGGCCCAGGTTCGATTCCTGGCCTGGGGTCACTGTCTGGGCAGAGTCTGCATCTTCTCCCCGTGTCTGCATGAGTTTCCTCCGGGTGCCCTGGTTTTCTCACACAGTCTGAAAGATGTGCTGGTTAGGTGCATTGACCGTGTTAAATTCTGCCATTTGTGAGGGTTCTCCAATCTTGAACAGAGAGATTGTTGCTTGTCTTGCTGTCACATGGTACAGATACTCATTTGCATTTATACGAGACATTTCATGACCATAGCATGTCCCAAAGCATTTCACAGCCAATTAAGTACTTTTGAGGTGTAATCATTGATTATAAATTGGGAAATGCAGTAACTTGCATGCAACCAGCTCCCTCAAGCAGCAATGTGACAATAACAAGACAAACGGTCTTTGCGATGTTGACGGAGGAACAAATATTTGCTAGGAATCCAGGAATCACTTCCCTGCTTTTCTTTGACATGGTGCCAGGGGATTTTCCTTTACATTCACCTGAGAGGACAGGCAGATCATTGCTTTAATGCCCTATCTAATCCAAAAGGCAGCACTTCCAATGATGGAGCAGTAAGGTGGTACTGCATAGGAGTAACAGAAAATTATGGAAATGCTCTGCGTGTCAGACCACGCCACATGTACAGAGAGAGAAAACCAGCCTAGATTTTCTCAGAACCCAGGAGGTCTTTAAAAACGGTGGGTGGGAGCTGATTCCAAGATTCCTGGTACCAGCATTTTTCACAGAAACCTGTAATCTGCATTCCTGATCTGGCTAGTTCCATTATAGGGACAGGCAGTTCATTTCCGCTGTAATTTTTATAGAGGCGGACCAGTTTTGCAAGGCCTCGCCACTCACGGCTCCTCAGAGGGACTATGAGCTAAAATCTGGATAGGGAACTTCAAAGTTCTTACCCACACCCACTTGAATCTCCCATCCCACTTCCACACCCAAAATTGACGTCCCATTTCCCTGAATCATTTATGCCTACACACCCAATATGCACTTAGTACCAAACCAACAAGCCTTATAATAATAATGGCAAATCCTGAAACATGCACTCAAAAAAAAATCCATTCAGAAATGTATCTTGAAAAGAATTGCTAATCTTATAATCTTATAATACTATCAATTAGACACTGTCATTCATAATTTCAATAACTGTTCTTTTATCTCTCTTCTGATAAACATGCAGACATTAAAAATAATCAAAGTAAAAACAACTTGTTATAACTTCCATAATGATGCCATTCAATCAAAACTAACACACTACTAAACAGACCCTGCTAATCTAACCTACCAGTGAATCTTGAAACTCAATCAAGCATTCATAATGAGGCCATGGAACAGACCTGGAGGATGCAGGGAAAATGGAAAGGGCATGGAGGTGGCATAGGTAGTAGTAGCGGAGGGTTCAATGTTATCTTTTGAAAAGCATTTACACATTTACATGGGTAAGATGGGTATAGAGGGATATGGGCCAAATGCAGGCAATTGGGGCCAGCTGAATGGTTAAAAAAAAGGGCTGGCATGGACAAGTTGGGCCAAAGGACCTGTTTCCATGCTGTAAACCGCTATGACTCTTTGTCTCGTAGCAGACATGGGGGGCTTTAGAAACGTAGAAAAACTACAGCACAATATAGGCCCTTTTGCCCACAAAGGTGCGCTGAATATGTCCCTACCTTAGAGATTACTAGGCTTACCTATAACCCTCTATCTTACAAAGTTCCATGTACTTATCTAAAAGTCTGTTAAAAGACCTTATCGAATCCGCCTCCACCACCATTGCCAGCAGCCCATTCCACACACCCACCAATCTCTGAGTGAAAAACTTACCCCTGACATCTCCTTTGTATCTACTCCCCAGCACCTTAAACCTGCATCCTGTTGTGGCAACCATTTCAGCCCTGGGAAAAAGCCTCTGACTAGGCTTTGGGAGGAGATGGGGAGAGGTGAGGAATGAGAGCTACAGGGCCCAACAGTATTTAATAAACCAGAGTACCGAGGTGGGCTTTCTAACCTGCTACCTCTGAACCTCTGCTGAGGCTGACTGACCTGACTCGATCTCTCCCTTGCCTCCGCAGATTGAGAACAGTGTATGTTGGGACAATTGTGTGGAGGTGGGTGTACGATATCAGGAAATTTCCCATCTTAACTTCCCACTGTGTTCATACAAATCTGGCCCAATATTTCAGATCAACAACTTTTATCAAAGCTGCTTACAGATGTGGTGTGAATTATTAAAGAAAAATTAAAGAGGGGGAGGAAAGCATGACAAATCTGGAATTTTATAATCTTGGTCTGTAACCACACCCTAAAGCTCATGATCATGTTTGAGCAGCTTAAAGAAAAATAGGGTGGTAAATATTTACATGAGTGTATTAATTTTCACATGCATGTTTTCCAACCAAGCTATACGGAAATGTGCTACAGAGGGTTCCACATATGACTTCACTGGGGTCATTCCCTGATCTTGTGTTCCCAAAGGACTTTAACCTGGTGTTGTGAGACTCCTTACTGTGTTTGCCCCAGTCCAACGCTAGCATCTCCATATCATTCCCAAATGGCAGCAGTGCTCATAGGGATTGCATCTTGGGAAATCACGGATGCATTGCCTATAATCTTCATCTGGTAATTTTCAAGATGGATAGTAAGTGAATGGACACCAGCTGTGTGTCATGAATCCATGAGGACTACCCTGCTAGGAAATCATGTGATCATAACACATGAACACGTGTGTGCATGACTTAACTGTCTGAATTAATTCCCGTGCTTAACTCGTTTTCTCCTAAATGTCAAATTTGTAGAGCTCTTCATTTTGTTTGGTCTCTAGTTCCTCCTTCAATTGGCAAGCTTAGAAAATCCAAGATTGTTGTCACCTCACTATCGGTTGGTTTACCTCACGCCACAGGGCTGTTTTGTCCTGTGCTTGGGTTCCTGAACAAAGCATATATCATTGACTTGATCATATGGATTTGCTTTTGTTCGCCAAAGCTTTATTTGACCCTGAAGCTGCTGCGCTTCACAGTGACAACACCTTGATCAAAGTTCAGCGAGTCAACAAAAAACAGCAGCAGTTACCATAGAATTATAGAGCAGCACAGCATTGAAGGAGGCCATTTGTCTCACTGAATCCACACCAGGTCTTCTCAAGAACAGTCCAGATTACGCCAACTCCCGCCATTGCAAATTTTCTTTTCATCTTGAAGCATTTATCCCATACTTTATTGAAATGTACTATGCAATCCATATCTTCAACCCTTTCAGGCAGAGTATTTCAAATGCTAACCATTCATTACTTTAAAGAAAAGGATTTCCTCATGTCGCCTCTGGGTCTTTTGCCAAGCATCTTGATTCCGTAGCCTTTCGTTATCAACCTTTCCATGATTGGAACAGTTGCTCTTTAGTTATTCTATCTAAATCCTTCATGATTTCAAACACTTCTCTCATCTCAACCATCGTTGTTCTAAGAAGAATATATAATCACACGGATTTAATCCCCCTACTCTACACATCTTGGGATACTTAAGGAGCAATTTTCCATGGCCAATTAACCTAACCCGCACATCTTTGGAGTGTGGGAGGAAACTGGAGCACCCAGAGAAAACCCATACAGACACAGGGAGAACATGCAAACTCCATACAGAGAGTCATCCAAGGCCAGAATTGAATCAGAATCTCTGGCACTGTAAGGCAGCAGTGCTAACCACCGTGCCGCCGAATTTTGATCACTTATCAGCCCCAATGTTCCAATGACATACTGTTAATGTGGCTAGTGAAGGCCTTTAGGATGCCTTATACTTATGGACAGCCTTCACATAGTTAGACAGCCACAGACACTTCACAGTAGAATCCAACAAACAAAAATGACAAAAAATAATAAAAATTTGAGGACATAATGAGGACAGACCACTCCAATCTTTGTTAAAGCTTATGGAGTGGCACAGTGGTTAGCACTGCTGCCTCACAGTGCAAGGGAACCCAAGTTCAATTCCTAGCTTGGGTTTCTGTCTGTGTGGAGTCTGCATGTTCTCCCTCTGTCTGCATGGGTTTCCTCCTGGTGCCCCGGTTTCCTCTCAGAATCTGAACAACATGCTGGTTAGGTGCATGGACCCGAACAGACGTCGGACCATGGGGAATTTCATAGTAACTTTATTGCAGTGTTAAGGTAAGCCTTACTTGTGACTAAGAAATAAACTTTACTTTTAAGACAAGTGTCAAATGAGGAGAGAAAGTTAATGTTTAAGGAGGGAATTGAGCTACCAATAGTGGGGACAAAGGAGCCAGGAGGATGCACTCGAGAGTAGAGTTGCAAAAATTCAGTTTTTGAATTATTGTAAGGAGGAGGTAAAACAAGGAGGGGCACGGTCTTTTTGTTCACCTCTAACTTGTTGAAACGTTGTAAATCACCTTGCATTTCTTCATAATGTAATGTTCATATAGGTGGCATGGTGGCACAGTGGTTAGCACTGCTGCTTCACAGCGCCAGGGACCTGGGTTCCATTCAGGCCTTGGATGGAGTTGGTCTGCGTGGAGTTTGCACATTCTCCCCATGTCTGCGTGGGTTTCCTCTGGTGCTCTGGTTTCCTCCCACACTCCAAAGATGCGTGGGTTGGGTTGATTGGCCCGTGCTAAATTGACTATTAGTGTCAGGGAGATTAGCAGGGTAAATATGTAGGTTTATGGGGATCGGGCCTGGGTGGGGATTGCTGTGGTACAAATGCAATGGACTGAATGGCCTCCTTCTGCACTGTAGGGATTCTAAGATTATGAGTTGCAAAAGTTTAGCAGAATTTTTATGTGTTAGATCACTTTTCTCAGAACATCCTGCTTTCTGGAGGCAGCTTCAAATCCTCTACAGATGTGCACGTCATTTTTAATACCTCCAGTATGAAGTATTTATATCAAACAAAGCATGGTCTCACGTTGATACCAGAGGGACTGAACTTGCCTTAGCTGCCCAAGCTGCCCAGTTGCAACTTTTGCCTCTATTGCCCTGTTTCCTATTATTCTCCCACGTGTTACCCAATCTGTAAGATTCCTATTTATCTCTCGATCTTATAAATTAACCGCAGCCGACTTGAATAACTACTATCAAATGCTTTCTAAAATATTAAAATGACAGAATGTCAAGCATATTGCTATCGTGCATCAATCACATTGTATCCAGAAACACATCTAATACATTTCCTTGGCATGAATTCCCTTCAATAGCCCCATCTTGGCTTAGAATTTATGGCTTTCATTCTTTACTATCTTTTGAACTCGTGCCAGTATTTTTCACGCTACAGATGTAGAGTTAATAGAACTATAATTCCCTCAGCCACGATTCTTAAATTTGCAAAGATATCAAAACTGTATACTCTGTTAGGTATTTTTTTCAAACTTCTGATATCACTCCTGAAAAATTCCCACCACTGGTTGCTTTTACTTCAAGTGAACTTGCACGTGCTTCTAATCATTTGAAAGACTCCTGTGTCTTTTTTCTTAAATACCCACTTCTTTACTCATGCTTTTATTTACTTTACCCCTGACAGCTGGAATGAGAATGCTACTAATCTACTTTCCGGTGGGAAATATGAAAAAAAAAGTTTTGTGCCTTCTTCCCCAACTTTCTTTCCTGACTTGTCTCCTATCTTGCACTCGCCATTAGCCTAAACTCATCCAAAACTCTACTGCTCATACCTGAATCCTCCTCAAGTTCCTCAAGAATCCCTGTGTTCGCTCATCCATATTGACTTCCGGCCTGGTGACACCTCAATCTTAAAATAATCATCCTTGTGTTCAGATCCCTCCATGGCCTCACCACTCCCACTCTGTAATCTCCCTCAGCCCTCGAACCCTTAGGGTACCCCTGCATTCCTTTTACACCGGTTTTTTAATGCCTTCCCTCCTTAGTTCACTCCATGCCTAGACATGCCTGGATCTGTCTAGGTCCTTCACTCTGGAACTCCCTCCCCAAGTCATCTGTCTCTCATCTCACTTCTCCATTAACTCTTCCTTAAAATCTGTCTCCTTGATCAAACATTTAATCACTTGTGTTAATGTCTCTTTTTGACTTGGTGTCAGTTTTGACCGAAAAAAGTGCTAGATAAATACAATTTGTTAACAATTCCTCCAGCAACTATTGCACAATATTATCTCTAACTGATGACTTTTAATTATTTTCTCTTCGTTTTCTTCATTGTATGTTGTTTCATCCAATTTGTTTAGAGAGAAGGGTTGACGCCAATGTGCTTTGACCTGAAATTTAATTTTCCCCTCGGCAGTAAATTACATGAGAGCAGCTCCTTTTGCTGGCCAGTATTTCCCCCTTCCCATTTTACTTCCAAAATTATGCTATAGAAATAATGTTCTGAATTTGTGCTTGTGGTGTTTGTCCCTTTAAGGACAACATAGCGGATTAAGGGTCACCTGGCTTGGGTGACCAATTGGGACTTGGAGGTAATCACCCCAGGGGTGGAGCTCTCTTAGACTGGAAACAAGTACCAAACTAGGTGCAGCCATGAGGCTGCTGTATAATTCTTATCGATCAATCTTTTTGTGATTTTAAATAAAGCCTGTGAAAGTGCATCTTTGCATCTGGCAATGAGGATAAACTATCACGACACTACCTATGGCCTGACATCTGTGAGTATCCTGTTTTAATTGAAGTCTGAAAGAAAGTACTCATCAGGATGCCTCTCTTTGGGCAAATGGACTCATTTGAGATACTGCCAGACTCTGAGTAATGTGGATCCAGAAAAGATGGACAGTTCCAAGATGCATGAGCAATGGAGAGAACACGGCAAGACCCCAGATTGGAATCCGCAAGAAGGGTGAGCAAAATGCAGAAATGTACCTCCACTTATTTTGGAGGTGGTCCAGGGGGCTCAGTGCATTGGAGGGGCTGAGGAAAAGATGCAGAACAAACCTGAATTGGCTGGTACTGTCAAAAGAAATAAATGTATACAGAAAATAAAAGAGAAAATAACCACATGAAGTTAGAGCTGTGGCTTTAAGTTTAAAAAAATTAGAACTTAGCCAAAAGAAAACAGAGAATTGCTGCAAAATTTCTTTTAAAAGAGCACAGAGAAAGCAGTGCTTTATGTAAAAAGAAAAATGCCCCAAATGAGTTGAAGTGAGGTGTCCCGAAGCATGGGAAGATCAAGAAGCAGGAAGTGACATGCTCCCAATGTGCAGGATTGGAACAGAGCCTATGAAGGTTCTCTAGCAGCAATCACTGCACTGATGGACTTCAAGCAGAGATGTCTGAAGCTTTAAAAGACAAGTTATTAAATTTTAAAACCTTTGGCCTCTTGGACCTTGAAAACATTTAGGCTGGAATTTTACCTGCGTGCCTGCCCTGATTCCGGGGGTGGGCAAGGTTCCGAGAACGGCATTCTCCATTGGCCTTGGGCGGGATCGTATGAACCTCAGGCAGACATGCCGGTAAAATTCCGCCCTTAGTCTCTGACTGAAATAGACAGAAAAACCCGGCACCTTCAGTAAGAGAGAAAAAAAATGGACTCTTCAAATGGCCAGAAGAAAACAAAATGCCAGAGATCACTGAAGGAGCTTTCCGTCGGTAAAAGTGGAAGTTTTAAAAATTCAAAAAAAAGAGCAGCCAGGTGTGCACCAAAACTCCTAAAGCACAGGAAAAATACAGAGAGAAAGTCAGCAGCTGCGGACAGCTGAGTAAAAGAAAATGGCAGTCTTAAAGCAGTAATACCCTTAAAGAGGTAATACCTTTAAAGTGGTGATGTCCTTACAGCAGTAAACACAAGAAGGACAAACAGCTATGGATTGGAAAATTGAAAAAGACCAGATAGAGGGTAACTCTCAAAAAAGTTCCATAAACAATGTAAAGAGAAAGGCAATGGAAGACCTAAAGGAGGACATCCTACATACAGAAGGAGGCCATTCAGCCCATCGAGTCTGCACTCAAGGAGGAGGCATCAGAAAACCCCAAAAAATGGGCAAATGAAGACCCCACAAGAAGACCCCGCAAGATGGGCAACGAGAGAATTGCAGAATGGAAACAAGTCAAGATTTTGTTGGAGACAGGGCTGACCAACAGTGAAGCCAAAAGGGTTTGACTGAATTTAAGACAAGTAAAAACAAAGATTCCATTTGTGAAGTGCATATGTCCAGTAAGAACATGATGGATTCCCCTCACAAGAAATGCTAAAATTAAAGACTTCAAAATCAACTAGGAAATAAGAATAAGACCAGTGAAGTATTGATCAGGAGAATAAGAGCTTGAAGGAGGGTAGTGTGGCAATGCAAAATTAACTGAAGAGATAAAAACATAGAAATTGACAGCAGAATCAGCAGAGAAAGAAACAGGTTACACACCGGAACAAGATTGCAGAAATGGTCAGGTGAATGGAAAGACACAAGAACTAACATGATAAAATGGTCGATGAACAAGATGTCGAGTTGAAACGCTGGAAAGAGAAGAAACTTTATCACGTAACTTAACAAAGGACAGCAGCCAGTTTTTTAATGTTGCAGTGGTTATGGTTCATTGATGAAACCCTGAGTTTTGTGTATTTAAACAAAAACACTTTGATTGGTCGGCTTTAACTATGTACAGTTCCAAATAAGGTCTTGAACCAAGCTGTTCCCATACAGGCTTGCTGCTTACTAAGTTCTGTCCTGGACTTTCCTGACCACGTGATTACATGCATCAAGATTGTGAAAGAACTATTAAGAGATAAGGCTATGTAGGGTTGTGAAGATATATGCCTGTAGGCATTACAATGTAAGGTTTCAGTGATGCAAAGATCAACGTGGGACTGAGAGAGTGGCACTGCCCACAGAATGATGTATGTAGTCAAGTGGTCAGGAAACAGTCTAGGACAGAACTCAGTAAGCAGCAAGACTGCATAAAATAGCTCGGTTCAAGACCATATTTGGAACCATACATAGTTAAAGCCTACCAGTCATGGTGTTTATATTCATGCACACAAACCTCAGGGTGTCATCAATGAACCATCACCACTGTAACATTAAAAAAACATTTTAAGGACATAATATGAAACTTCGGAAGTGGATCAAGTTGGAGCCCTGGAATTATTGCCTCTGAGACCAAGCAGACATGGAGAAACGGATCGTTCGTAAATATGTGAACCACTTGAGGAGCAGAGAGACACTTCAGATGTCAGTATTGCATTAAAATGTTCTCGAGCCTGTAAAGTACCTGGTTGATGTGTTATAGTTGTAACTGACCCCCTGTGGAAGCAAATAATAATGAACTGTCTGTGCCAGAGGGGTACCTCTTATTGCAGTTCCTGTTATTGTCGAAGCTTTCGAAGCATTTCAGATTACATAATTGCACTGTTCCATAAGAAATAGAAAAACCTTTAAAGACTCGATTTATGATTTTTTTCAACTTCATGTACATAATGTTTAGCTGGAATTTAGGACTGAGTCATGCTATTGAAGATTGTATAAAGGGGGAGGATGTAGTGATTGTCCCTTTTAAGGGCAACACAGTAGAGTAAAGGTCACCTGGCTTCAGTGGCCAATTGGGACTCAGAGAGGATAATCACCCCAGTGGGTGGAGCTCTCTTAGATTGGAGGCACTACAGAACGAGATGCAACTTTGAGGCTGCTGCACAATTCTTCTTTTTGTGTTTCATAGAATTATAGAATCCTACAGTGCAAAAGGAGGCCATTTGGCCCATCGAGTCTGCACCGACCACAACCCCATGCATTTACCCAGCTCGTCCCCCTGACACTAAGGGGCAATTTAGCATGGCCAATCTACCTAACGCGCACATCCTTGGACTGTGGGAGGAAACCGGAGCACCTAGAAGAAACCCACGTGCACACAGGGAGAACATGCAAACTCCACACAGGCTGTGACCCAAGGCTAGAATCGAACCCGGGTCCCTGGCACTGTGAGGTAGCACTGCTAACCACTGTGACACCATGCCACCCATAGTGAAGCCTGTTGAAGTGCCTTGTAATGTAATGAAAATCCCAGGCAGTGCAGATGTAACTTCATGGTAAACACTGTTACCGGGAAACCTTGCATGGCTGGCAGTTGAACTCAAGCACACAGGTCCCATGGGTTCATTAGGAGTGGTAATATTCATCTCCACTCAAGCATTGAACTGTCACAAATGCTGATCTACCCATAAGACTCCCTATGAAAAGCCGCAAGCATTAATTCCTAACCAAAGCCTCCTGGTGTATGGTTTTCTTGGTAACAGTGAGAAAATTGCAGAATTTGATGCCAGTAATAAGAAACCTTATTCTGCCGTTGTAAAACAGTGTCCGTGATCGTTGGCTTGTGTTCACTTTGGAAATAAATCCAAAACAGATAGTATTTTATCATGGGTACAATCGTGCAGTGGCTATGTAACTGGGCTAGGAATCTGGGGGCCTGAACAAAGTCAATAGATCACCTGAGTTCGAACTCCACCAGGGCTGCTCAAGAATTTGATTTCAGTTTGAAAAGAATATTTGGAAATAGTGAGCTGGTTTCGATTAAAGTGATCATAAAGTTGTCGAATTTTTATAAAATCCCAGCTGATTCAGTAACATTCTTTTCGGAAAAGAAACCTTATGCACCCTGCCCCTAAATGTGGCTCCAGTCCAACACCAAATATTGTTGTCCGGTAACTACCATCTGAAGAAACCTAGCAATTCACCAGGTTGAATCAGATCATAGAATTCCCTCCAATGCAGAAGGAAACTATTCGGCCCATCAAGTCTGCACTGACAGCAATCCCACCCAGGCCCTATTCTTGTAACATCCCCCTGACACTAAGGGGCAATCCCAAGCAGACCTGTTCCCCATAACCTCAAGTATTTACCCCGCTAAGACCCCTAACCTACATATCTTGGGACACTAAGGGGCAATTTAGCATGGCCAATCCCCCGAACCCGCACATCTTTGGACTGTGGGAGGAAACCCACGCAGACATAGGGAGAAAGTGCAAACTCCACACAGACAGTCACCCAAGACTGGAAGTTATTCTTTTATGTCACTGCTACCAGTTCTGCATTTAGATCACTCCTTGAGGGTCAGCACAGGTCTGGTGAGGAATGTGCTGGACAAGTTGTGCCTTGAAGTAAGCTGTGACTCCTTTACTTCCAGTAGGGCTTGGAGACTAAGGACATCTCTTGAAGAAGTTAAAAGCAAAGGAAGTACTTGTTCAAATCTTGAACTTAAGGCAGAAACTAAACTCCATCTCCCAGGCCCATGTAATGATAGATAAGGGCCTCATTCAGATAGAAAGTGGCATGCACCGTGCTTGGATTCTTCATTTTGGGCTCCCAACTTGGGCAATGATCATTTGCAGCCCGTGACATCCATGTACCAGGGGCACCACCGAAGGTATTGGATCCGTTAATGAGGTACCTTAAACTGGGTTGAATCCGAGTGGTGCCGGTTGGAGACAAAGTGGGAAAAGGTCCCATCCTGCCTGCCACTGGAATCGTGGTGGGCGGGTGAATGGACCATGCAAAGGTCCATGAACTTCAGATGGGATTTTCTGGTTTTGGGACGAGTGCAGCTAGAAACTCCCACCCAAGGTCAGTTCGAACCGGGCCTGAACTGAGCTGAGGAATAGTTTGCGAGATCTTAACCAGGTTCAGTCCACTAGATCCAAGCTGGATGAGATCAGGCCAGTTTACTGGACCTGAGCCGATTTTGCCATCACCATCAGTGACCCACAATACTTGTATTCACGAGTACTCGGCAGTTTCATGAACACACATACTGAAGTCATTTAGAATGGAAATTCCTGTGGGTACATCATAAAAAAGCAAAAGCAAGCATAAATGACTAGATATGTGCAATTTATTTTTCCTCCCAACATAAATGATTGCTGAGGTAAAAATAAGATGTTCTAAAAACTACCATGTTGAAAGATGTGCCACTACAGCAGATAACATTAAAAATATAGGATTCTGATCTGTCGTCAACTCCCACACACTCGTATACTACTTTAATTCATCTGCCCTGAAGTAAATTTCCTTTTATATCTATGTGTGAATGAGCTTCATAATTTTCTAAAGAAACAGCTTTAAAATGTCAGTATTTTTGGAATAATCACAAACTGACTGCGCATTTCTCCTCACCTTCCCTTCCCACTTGCCTAATGCTACGCATCTGTGAAATGCAACCCACAGGAGTCGAGCTGAAACAGTTATAAACTTTACAATGGGCCAAAAATACTTTAGGATTGTACCGATTTCCTGTCCTAAGACCAGCAGGAGACTGCCCATCATCTTCCAGGTTGTGGGGGCTCATAAAACTCTCCTGCTATGTGTAGGACTAACAGTACGAAGATGGCACAAAGATGCTTAGGGCTATGGAAGGGGTGTTTGCATCATGCCCCATCAGGCTGTTAATCAGCCTGTGAACCTCCTTGTGTGTCCTGTGAGGTAAGGAATGTGGAGCCACAAAAACAACAGAAGCAACACACTGTCAGAATGTTAATCCTTCCTTCACTTCACAGTAAGCAGCATATCAAGGTACAAAAGCAGCAACTACTTTTACTGACTCATTATGAAAGTATCACATCAATGTCTGAGGTCACGTACCAACCGACTCAAGAACCACTTCTTCCCTGCTCCCATCAGACTTTTAAATGGACCAACCATACATTAAGTTGATCTTTCTCTACACTCCAGCTATGACTGTAACATGACATTCTGCACTCTCCTTTCCTTTTCTATTTTTGGTATGCTTTGTCTATATAGCACGCAAGAAACAATACTTTTCACTGTCTACTAATACATGTAACAATAATAAATGAAACCAAATCAAATCAATGATTGTTACAATACCCAATGACATCAAAACCTCAGGTATCGATACCTGAGTTCCTGCGGTTGTTAGTTCAGTGTCATTGTAGGTATTTAGGGCATCTGAAACTCACTGTGCGTGACAAATGTTGCAAGTCATCAAGTTTTATAGAATTTTCATCTGAGCCCTCTCCCACCCTAATCTAACCCTGCCAGTATATCCTTCCATTCCTTCCTCCTTCAAGTATTTACCTATCTTCCCTTTAAGTTTAAGTTTATTTATTTATTAGTCACAAGTAAGGCTTACATTAACACTGCAATGAAGTTACTGTGAAATTCCCCTAGTTGCCATGATCCGGCGCCTGTTCGGGTCAATGAAACCTAACCAGCATATCTTTCAGAATGTGGGAGGAAACTGGAGCACCTGGAGGAAGCCCACACAGACATAGGGAGAACATGTAGACTCCGCACAGACAGTAACCCAAGCCAGGAATTGAACAGCAGTGCTAACTATTGTGCCACTGTGCCACCCTGAATAATATTAAAATGAATAATTTTTAAACAAATCTATTCTATTCACCTAAATTAGGTACAGAGGAGATGTCAGGGTAAGTTTTTCACTCAGAGAGTGGTGGGTGCGTGGAATGGGCTGCCAACAACGATGGTGGAGGCGGATTCGATAGGGTCTTTTAAAAGACTTTTAGATAAGTACATGGAACGTAGTAAGATAGAGGGTTATAGGTAAGCCTGGTAGTCTCTAAGGTAGGGACATGTTCAGCACAACTTTGTGGGCCGAAGGGCCTGTATTGTGCTGTAGTTTTTCTATATTTCAATTATTCCATGGGGTAGCAAGTTCCAAATTCCAATCAGTCTCTGAATGAAGAGGTTCCTCTTGATTTAATTCAATTTTTATTGAGTTTGCTACCGGGGAGATTGTGGGTAGTCATTCTCCTGTTGGGTCGTCGCAGCAAAGGAACTATTTCGTGTAAAAACCTGGATCTGTAAAAATAGCAAAAAGAAACAGTGGCCGGGTTTTTCCATCCCCCACCCCCCGCGGTGGGTTTCTGGTGACAAAGGTGGCTCATTATTGGCCACTGGCGGAACCTTCTGGTCCCACCAGAGCCAATGGCCACTTGCGTTGCTTGCCGGCTGTGCCGCCGGGGAATCCACTGCAGCGAGTCATCTTGCGCAGGACTGAGAGAACCCGCCAGCTGGAAGGGTTGGGAAATCCCAGCCAGCGGGTGAAATACTTGGGCTGGAATGTTACGACCGTTCACGCCGGTGGGATTTTCCGATCCCGCTGCAGTGAACGGATATTTGGCTGGGCGCCAAATTCTCCAGCTTCGCTCCAGCGGGAGCGTGACGTGAATGGCTTGTAAGACCATGCCCTGAGAATGAACTCCCCTTTTTATATTTAGCACTGAAGGGGATGCAGAGGAGATTTATCAGGATGCTGCCTGGGACGGAACATTTAAGTTATGAAGAGAGGTTCGATAAGCTTGGGTTATTTTCGTTGGAGCAGAGAAGACTGACGGTGACCTGACTTGAGGTGTTTAAGATTATGAGGGGCATGGAAGGTGTGGATATGGAGCAGCTGTTCCCCTTAGTTGAAGGGTCAGGTAGGAGAGGACACAAGTTAACAGTGAGGGCTGAGAGGTTTAGGGGGGAATTTGAGGAAAACTTTTTTATCCAGAGGGTGGTGACGATCTGGAATGCGCTGTCTGGGAGGGTGGTGGAGGTGGGATGCCTCGCATCCTTTAAAAAGTACTTGGCATGCCATAACATTGGGCCAAGTGTTGGCAAGTGGGAATAGGTGGGCAGGTCAGAGCATTTCAGGCATCAGTGCAGACTAGATGGGCTGAAGGGTCTTTTCTGCACAGTAGTAGTCTGTGATTCTGTGACTTAGCACCTTCCAGGTGTCCAAAGTGTTCACTAGACAAATGATTTTGAAGTGCAGCTGTTGTTACAATGTAGGGACACACAACAGCCAATTTGTACACAAGAAGGCCCTTCAAACAGCAATTTGGAAAGGGTCAGATAATCTGTATCTTTATGGTGCTGTTGAAGGATAAATGTTGATCTGGCGGAGAACTCTGCCATTCTTCTTCAAATAACACCATGGGATCTTCTTTAGAATGCAGCATAAAAAGTCAACCACCGTGAAATCAGGAGTGGGCAAGGCACCAGGGTGCTAGGGCCTTTGAACCCAGCAATATTTGGCAGGATTTTCCAGCCCCGACGCTGGCAGGCGTTGTTGAGGGCGAAACAGGAAAATTTGGGGAGCCATTGACTTTAACGGCTCTCCGCATTTTCCCATCTGCAGCAATGTCCGCCAGCGTCTGGGCTGGGCAATCCTACCAAACAATGCTAAGACACCATAGAAGATCAGCAGATGAAAAGACTCCCAAAAACACAAAGATAGAGTTGGGCCTGTTGCAGAAAACTGAATTGTTAGGTTTTTAAAAAAAACATGAACTGCAGATTCGAATTAATTTTTATTTTTCATTTTGTTTTAAGCTTGTCGTTTTTTTATATAAACATAAAGGCTTAATAAGGAAGCCGCTGTTGCTTTATTAGTCTCTCAGATTGTTTCTTGTATAATTTGGAAGTCCAGTCCAGATTTATATGTAATTTATTGAACTCTTTCATCCTTCTGTAACAAGCAATTATTGTAATTTATTTTTTTCCCACAAGCCAGCTAGGATTAATATTCTGAAGTACCCCTGACAAATATAAATACAAATAGGGAATGACAGGAGTTGCCAATTGTTTTTGTTTGTGTTGTTGCAATCACCTGAAAAGAATTAAGAAAATCTCCATCCCAAATCATTTTCTTTCACAGGCAGATAATGATGTCTAGAATCTTGTTGCGTTCTCAGCCTGGAAGTGCCAGCAATTTTTGGTATCTGTTGAAGAAAGGGGTGTTTTCCTTGCTTCAAGAGTTAATGCTACACTGGTGTGACCCACTCAAGTCTTGCGCCAACCCAATTTGGACATCGCCCAAGCCTTCGTGCATTTTCAGTCATATTCTGGGAAACCCCTTGACTTGCTGCGCAGGGGGAAGGCTTCTTTTACGCAGACTGGATACGTTCAGGAAAGAGGCCTCTCACTGCCTTTGAAAGAACAATTAAAAGTAGGCAATAAATTGTGGTCTTGCCAGAAGTGTTCACGCCCTCAGAATGGATTAAAAAATAATTGGACGACTCCAACCCTGGAGCCATGCAAAATCACTTCTTATACAAACAGTTTTTTTTTGGGAAATATACTAAACTGGAAGTTGGCGGTTTGGGAGCCATGACGGTTATTTTTATGTCCACCATGGCTTACTGGTATCGCCTCTGAAGGTGGTGGAGATGACACCCGACTACAAGTTAGCGAGTATTGTTGCTTCCTCATTCCCAGAAGTTTGGAAATGATCACACTTCCAAACTGCGCTGTGGACTAATACATTGCTGGTTTGATACCCAGATTATAGTGCAGGAGTGAGTAACGTGGCACTGTAGATACTTGCGCATAAATATGAACATATAGTTCCTGAATCAAATTGGAATAACATATATAATAGTAACAAGACTGATCAGGCTGATTTCTATGGAGAGTTTATCTTTGCTGCAGGCTAAAATTTAGTCGGTAATTTTCTTATAAAATTAGTGATGATTATTACAGGTGGCAATTTTGCTCTTTCCACGCCCCCCTCAGTAGAGAAGAGGCCCCCTCACAAATCTCGGTAGAGAAGAGGGCTGTCTTGAAGCATTAATACACTGGAGGTGGCTGTAGTGAGCTGATAGTGAGACTTCCGCTCCTCGGGGTAAAAAGAAGTCCTGTCTTTGAAGCTGCCACTCTGATTGGCTGAGTAGTTCCAAGAGTGTCAGGACGCAGTAGTGGCCACTTCTGGGACTACATGGGAGTCCCAAAAAGAAGAGAATATAGAATGCTAGACTTGGTTAAGTGCAGGGTTTATGGATGGGGAGGGATCAGGGACCGCAGCGAGAAAGAGGGATGATGAGGGTGTTGGGGAGAGGGGTTGTGGACAGGCTGGTGAGAGAGTGGGTTTGGTTGGCTGGCTTCAAAAAGCCAGGGTGCATAAAGAAGGAGGATCACCTTGGGGGGTGGTGGGGAACATTACCCTGGGGCTCTGGATTATTAGTCTAGTGACAATACCGCAATGCCACCCATTATACTATGGTGGTAGTGATGCAAATAAACCTTCCCTTTAATTGGCGATGTTCAGTAGTGCTGAGGGTGGGTGGGCTGGCTGACACCTCATCTGCCTACTGTAATGCAGTGGATGGGAAGGCAGTGGTCTAAGCACCCATTTTATTTGACATAGCCCATGCCTCACCACTCCCCCCGCACCCCCTCAACCCGAGCCTTCAGATGCACTGGCGAGGTGGGGTTGTCTAAAATTGCCCACCAAGGGTATTTCAGGTTCAATAAAGTAGCCCTCAAGTTTGACAGAAGTGTTTTTGACGATTTGATTTGGATTAAGACTTGACATTTCAGTATTAATTCCTGGCGTTCTTTTCATGATGGGATCTGTGAAATGTATTGTTCTCTAAAAACATACTTGGCGAAGTTTTGTCACTGAATGAGTGAGAACGTTGTCCCTGTAGCACCACTTCCATTTACAGACTTCACTCGGTCGATTTGACTCAGTGGGGAAATCTGTTTGGGCTATGGAGGTAGTGGTTTCTGGTGCTGCCTGCCAGTGTTCCCTCTAATTTCTATTTGTGGCATGCGAACAGCTTGTTACGCATCCCTATCCCTTTAAGATGGCCACACTGCTGTGTGTGTACTTATATCAGAGAATCCCTACAGTGCAGAAGGAGGCCATTCGGCCCATCGAGTCTGCACCGACCACAATTCCACCCAGGCTCTAGTCCTCCTGACACTAAGGGGCAATTTAGCATGGCCAATCCGCTTCACCCGCACATCTTTGGACTGAGGGAGGAAACCAGAGCACCTGAACGAAAACTATGCAGACACAGGGGGAATATGCAAACTCCACACAGACAGCCAAGCTGGGAATCAAACTCGGGTCCATGGCGCTGTGAGACAGCAGTGCTAACCACTGGGCCACCATGCCGCCCATGTGGCCTGCCTGTTCCCTGCATGGCACATTCCCAATTTGTTGAGTGGTTAACTTAGAGGAAGCATGGACATGAGTTGGCATTGTGCTGCTAAAAGCAGTGCGACAAACATTTATTTTCAATACTTTTAAAACTATTTTTAACCAAGCGATCCTGTTAATTTGGTTAAGAATTGCTCATCACTCGCACCTCTATGTCTCCTGTGTAAAGAATAATCAGGCCAAACTTGATAGCAAGCCGAAGAAGGGGATATTTGGCAAGGTGACTAAAAGTTTACTCAGAGGCTGACGTTGAGGAGAGAGGATGGAGGTGCAAATAGATTGAGGGAGGGAATCCAAAGATTAAGGTCTAAGCAGCTGACTTCACAGCTATCAATGGTCTAACTGAAAATACTCTGGTCCCCAAAGAGCCACTATCGGTGGCATGCCTGCAATCTGTTCACTGGTGACCTCTGCCAATCTATGGAAGATCAGGGGCAACCATCCAGTATTAATACTTGAGGTGGCATGGGCACTGGAAGCATGCATCTTGGGCAAAGCTCAGATGGAGAAGGCTACAAGAAGCAGCAGTGAGTGCCAGGTATGAAGGAGCTGGTGTCAACCTTCCAGCAAGGTATGCTGACTGATTCTGGGTGGGATTGTCCAGTGCCGCCTCACTTCTGGGGTTGCCTGGTCCCGCTGAACATCAATGGGCTGTTGGCCGAATGTCCAGCGGCGGATCCTGCCATCCCTGGGCTGGAAACCCCTCTGCCAGCCACTCCTTTCTGAAGGGAGCAAAAAATGCTGGTGCAGTGTTTAAAATGATGAGCATTTTAGTGTCATAGCCCAGGCCTGGACCTCTGCAACCAGTTTTCAGAATGAGGAAACTCATGACATGGGGCTAACCTGCCCCCAGCCACTCCAGCTCTTATGCCGCACGGTCTCAGTTGGAATGAATTGAAACTCAGCACTTCCACCACACAAAGACGTACAGAGAGGGCTACAGGTTTTTAACCTCCTGTAATGCAGCACCCAGTTTATCACAACAAATAATTAACTTGTCCACAGTAGTAAGATTCAACAAATGGCTACTTTTGTCTGCAATTTATGGAAAACCTGATCCAAACCAGAATCGTTCTTGACAAACTAATTATGTGTTTATCTGGATTTAATTATGATCTTCAACCGAGCTTTTATTGGCTGAATTTAAATAATGACCTGCAATGTAAATATAATTACAAGGTGATGCACTACCTTATAAAGTGTAATATTGCAGTGTATGTTTAAGTCAGAGTTTAATATTGATAATGTTTTATTACGATTTTAATTGTTGGACGCATTACATGAGGGATGGAGTGCTGCACTGTCAGAGGTGTTCTTCTGTTTAGCCTCTCATTAGTGATCCTATATCACTATATACTGAAGAAGAGCTTTGGGGGAATGGTAGGTTGATTTCCCCATTGCCATGGCCAATATTTAACCTTCAATTCACATCACTGTAGATTATCTGCTTATTATCACACTGTTTGAGGGACCATGCTGTGCTCAAATTGGCTGCCACATTACTACAGTGACTACACAATAAAAGTCCTTAACCACCTTATGGCCAGTTAATTACTTTGGTCACTGGTGTAATGTAAGAAACACAACAGGCAATTTGCACACTGCAAGATCCCATGCAAGCAATATGATTGTGGCCAAGCTGGTTCAGTGATGTTGGTTGAGGGATGAATGTTGGCCAGGGTAGCAGGGAAGTCTCTCCCTACCCTTCAGAATAGTGCAGTGGAGGATCTCGTGCGTCCAGCTGCGAGGGCAGAAGACATCTCCGGCAGTGCAGCACTCCCCCAGTATTGCACTCGGAGTGTCAACCTAGATGATAAGACTGTAAAACATCGAAGCAAAAGTAAGCCATTTGGCCCATTGGGTCTGCTCTGCCATTCAATGAGACCATGCCTGATCCTCAACTCCACTTTCTGGCCTTATCCCACTCACCCTTGACTCTCTTACTGATTAAAAACCTGTCTGTCCCAGCCGTGAACATACTCAATGACCCAGCCTCTGCAGTAAAGGAATCCATGGACTCAGTATCCTTTGAGAGAAGAAATTCCTCCTTATCTCTGTCTTAAATGGACACCCCCCCTTATCTTGAGATTATGCCCTCTGGTCCTATTCAGAATAGATAGAGAGAAACTATTCCCATTGACAGAAGGGTTAAGAAACAAAGGACACAGATATAGGTAAATGGCGACATGAGGAAATGCTTTTTTACGCAGGGTGCAATTAGGACCTGGATTGCAGTTACTGAGAATTTGGTGGACGCAGATTCAGTCACGGCTTTTAAAAGGGAATTGGTTAAGCACTTGCAGAGAAAAAGAAACTGTAGGGCTACAGGTAAAGGGCTAGGGATTGGGACTATCTGCAGTGAGCCGACATGGATATGACAGACCAAATGGCCACCACCTATGGGCTTTAACCATTTTATAATTCTACAAGGTCTTGGATTGGGATTTGAACCCACAGTTCTCAGACTCGAATCCCAAGAGTGACACTACTGAGCCACAACTGACTCCTATGTGGGGATGAGTAAGAACAAAACTGATGGGAAGAAAGTGGCACGAATAATGAACACGCCAGAGTTGCAGTGTTCACATGCAAATGTAGAAAGGATTAGAAATACCTTTTGGGGCCTAGCAGCAACATATTTGAATCTAGTTGCACCCTTGATGGAAACTTGGCTCCAGCTAAGGCAAGGCAGGGAACTAAATATTCCCAGATTTCAAACTTTCAGGAGGGCTAAAGAATTTAAGAGGGAAGTAGGAGCCTTATTAATAAAGGAAATAATCAGAGCCAAGCAAGAAAAGGTTTTATTGATGGTGGTATTCAGACAGAGTCTGTTACTAGGGATCTGTTACCATGTTGAGTGTAATCAGGGACGAGGTTTTTGGCAATTTGTAGTCATGACAGAACTATAATAATGAAACACTATCCGACAGCAAACTGGGAAACAGCCTGTCGGCAAAATGGGAAGAGGTTGATAAAATAGGGAGTGGGGCTGTGGGAGCATCTGAACAGGATATAGCAATGTCTGTTGGCACCATGCTGACCAGAAATGTGGCTGTCCTGCAACATAAAACCTGAGGACAGCCTTAATTGATTTGGAGTGGGACTTTGTCCCCATTTCAGAGGGAGTTACGCCCTACAGAACTGCCGGCCAACCTGAGTCCCAGCAGTGCCAGATGTGAATAGCGGCCACTGTTGAGACTACAGCAAGCAGAACAGGAGGAAGAAAAGAACAATAGACCTCCATCTTCAGGGAAGGCAGGGTTATTTGCTCTAACCTGTCTGGCAAACTCCAGCGAAGAGGCCTGAGAAGGGAGGGAAGAAGGGATAGTTTGATGTTGGGGAGGAAGGGGTGTGGGCTCCGGAGTCACAACCCTCACACCCTTCTCCACCCAAAGCAGGTATCTTCTCCTTGCCCGACCGCAACCCCTACACCACAAGCTGTCAAGTTGTCGGCCTTGTGGAGAAGGAGGAATGAGGCCTTTTTAAGTGACCACTAATAAGGATCACAGTAAGCCTAATAGCAGGCAAGCTTCTTGATGCTTTGCCACACATGGGATTGTGGGAGACAGGTCGGGAAGGCAATAGGAAGGCGATAAGCAGGGCACCCGTTTTATTTTACAAGACCCTGCCTTCAAATACGTCGGCAGGGGGGCTGGAGGGGGGAAGGGGCGCATAAAATTTACCTCCATAAATGACAAATATCATGACAATCATTCCAGGGATGGATGTGTATTTGAAAAGGAGAATATAAAAGGATACTGGAAATGTGCAGGGAGCTTGGATTGGAGTAGGCAGCTCCAGTCAAGGTGTTAGCAGCAGCCCGATGGGCTAAGTGACCTCTTTCTGTGCTGTAATTCATTATTTGACGTTACAACAAAACTTTTGAAAGGGAAAAAATCAAATCACATTTCAATGCAACTCCTACTCAAATAATGTTCACTGCAAAGTGACCCCTGACTGTATTTTTTGACTTTCAGTTAACAATATAGGATCTATCAATATTTATTTGTTCACAAATCATTTGCACTAAACTTCACAATTCAACAATCGGACATTTCAAATTTTAAAAAAGCACAAGCTTAAAAGAAAATAACAATCTTAAAATGCACACAAATTGAATTATTTGTCTCAAATTTTATAGCATGGTAGCACAGTGGTTAGTACTGCTGCCTCACAGTGCTAGGGACCCGGGTTCATTCCACTCTTGGATCACTGCCTGTGTGGAGTCTGCACGTTCTCCCCGTGTCTGTGTGGGTTTCCTCCGGGTGCTCCAGTTTCTTTGCACAGTCCAAAAGATGTGCTGCTTATGTGCATTAGCCATGCTAAATTCTCCCTCAGCATTAGATGGACCAGCAGCGCAAATATGTGAGGCTAAGGGGATAGGGCCTGGGTGGGATTGTTGTCAGTGCAGGTTCGATGGGCCAAATGGCCTCCTCTGCACTGTAAAGATTCTGCGATACTATGAAAAAAAATCATCATTTTATTCTCAACCATATTCTTAATTAGTCTAACAATATTTCCTACCTTCTTAAATTAGGCATAAAACTTTAGAAATTATGCAATCACTTTGCTAGATTAGTTTAATAATATTAAGTTGATAATCATATTGTGGGAGTCTGTCCAATCTCCCGCCTGTATCTTTGCTTGGAAAATGGGAGGAATATTTGGAGAAATGGCTCAAAGTCATTTTTAGCCACTCTTGTCGTATATTTAAAGGTTCTGCCAGTAGCCTGGGAGAGAAGGACTGACTAGCTGGCTTCCTTCCAGCACATTTTCTTCCTGAATTCACAAACCAAACGCACCTGAATTCACAAACCAAGCAGAGGTGCCATGTCAGCAGCCCACGTGGAGCACACAGGACAATTAGGGATCAGCTAACAAATGGGCGTGAGGTGC
Organism: Carcharhinus amblyrhynchos; assembly: GCF_965287045.1. Classification (NCBI taxonomy): domain Eukaryota; kingdom Metazoa; phylum Chordata; class Chondrichthyes; order Carcharhiniformes; family Carcharhinidae; genus Carcharhinus; species Carcharhinus amblyrhynchos. The sequence continues at coordinate 20,014,965 of NC_137325.1, read as the reverse complement.
CTATTAATTGCTAAGGCAATCATTAACAGATTCGTCATTGTTGATCCTCGTGGTGAAAATGACCTCAAAACCCAGCCCATTAGTATCTTAACCTGCCTTTTATTTCCTGTGTGTCTTTATAAATTGCAAGAATACACTCAACTTTATGGTCTAACCTTTGCACATATTTTTCAAATCACATCTGCGCCACAATGAGGAAAAGGATCCTGAAACAATGCATTAATGACGATGTGATTCAGAGTGAACATGCATAGGTTGTATGAGACTGACAGGAATGTCAGAGGCAGTGTGAGTTTTAGGGTTATGTTTAAATTAGTTGTTCAATTTTATGACGCTCCTGTTCTTGACTGCTTTCACAGTGCTCAAACGTTGGAGCTTATGCCTTTATGGGAGTGTGACATTAGAGTCAGTATGTAAAAGGAGCGTGAGGCTGGCTTCACTGCTATTGAGAATAACATATTGCAGTCTCTCTGTTAATGACAGCGTGATCTTAAACACTTGGACTGCAATCAGCAATTCCGCTACAAGTTGTGCCCAAAATTGCACCCGCTTTGAAAGTTGTCTTTTCTTGAGTTTCCACGCAAATGCTTTTGCACAGCACCAAGTGCAAAATCTGTCTTTTTTAAAAATTTATTTAAGTACATTTGTTGATATATTTAAGAGTGATAACTGGTTGCAGTTTGATTAATACAGCGGAAAATAGGTTCATCACAAAAAAAATAAGCATTATAAATCACAGTGTCAATCCATTACCTGTAAGAAACCCAATGTTCAGCTACTGAAAAAGACTTTAACAAAAAATACAAAACTATTTCCTAGTTAGGTTGATTTGCAATAATGAATTCATTGATGGAGGGGGAGGGGGGAGGAGATGTAAGAATGCAAAGCCTTTCAAAACACATCTGTTAGTGTCCTTGTGCCCAAGGGATCCCAAGAGAGTGCAATTACCCTGTAATGACTTCAGCGAGGTCCGTGAGTTGGACTTACTCGAGTGCGAGCTCCTGTTAAGGCTTCCCAATCAGGGAGCTCTACGGAGACATATAATGTAAAGTGTCTGGGTCACCGACACTCGGGGCAAATAGTCTATACTGGGAAGTACTTGCCTGAGTATTGCAAACCATTACAAATAAATCAGTGGTGGGGAAGGAATCCTGGCTTCTTAGGAGTTATTTCACTCTTGGTGGTGATCCATTCTTGTGGGGAGTGGCCAGTTTTGTGAACGGGACCTGCTTTCTAGCACAATGTTTTTAAAATTAGGGGAGAAGGTTGTCGGAACTTGAGATACATTAACACAATTTACAGTTAGGATTCCGCCAGCTTGTGCACTCATTTTGTCGATAATAGGGAAATAACATCAAAAAGGTGCATTTGTGCAGGAACCCTAAACCCCTATTTTATATTATTTTTCTACATTGTTATTGTCTCTTACAGGATGCTTCACCTACAAAGCATTGTGTAGTTCAAGCAGTTGCCTTTGCACTATAGCATTATTTATAACCTATAGAAGTAGCAGCCATGGTTCAATGGTAGCACCCTTGCCTTAGAATTCAGAGGATATAGGCTCAAGTTCCTCTTCAGAGACTTTGCACAAAATGTGGGAAAAACCTTCAATGCAATACTCAACTTGTGCTGCACCGTTCAACCGTGCCTTCTCTGTCTTCTCCAGTTGATTCAAAGAAGAGCAGAGAGATCTCCCCCTCTACCAATGTCACTGAAACAAATTATTTGGTTATTATTGCTTGCTGTTGGTGGCATCTCGCATAAATTGGCTGCATTTCCAAAAGCTTTTTATTGGTAATAAACTTTGGATTGAGGTCACAAAATGCGCTGTATGAGCACAAGTCTTTCTTCCCTTTTGATCTGTTCCAGGACTTATGTTTTTTGAAAATGGTTGACAGAAGTTGTTGGTTTACTTTTTTTTAAATTTGATTATGGGATGTGGGTATCATTGGCTGGGCCAGCATTTGTTGCCTGTCCATAATTACCCTTGAACTAAGCTAGGCCATTTCAGAGGGCATTTAAGAGTCAACTGCATTGCAGTGTCATATGTAGGCCAGACCAGGTAAGAATGGCAGATTTCCTTCCCTAAAGGATATTAGTGAATCAGATTTTTTTTATGACAATCGACAATAGTTTCATGATCATTGTTAGACCTTTCATTCTAGATTTTTTTATTGCATTCAAATTTCACCATCTGCCATGGTGGGATTTAAACCAGGCTCCCCAGGGCATTGCCCCAGGTTTAGTGACAATACACCATGCCACCGCTGGCTCCCCTGAGATCAATCAAATCTCTTCTATTTAGGAAATTCTGATTCTGAGATATAATTACCAAAGCAAAACTGGAAAAGTACTATCTTAAAAATGTAATATTTCTCTTATTATTTTATATTCTCGAGTTTTGGAGTGATTTAAACAAGTATTAATTCTGGCTCGTTAACCACGTAAACCTTGAAAACCATGATGGGGCTATGTAGTACTGGAAATGCTGTTATTGTAAATGCAGGAGCAACTATGACAGACAAAGCTGGTCATTATGCAGATACGTTGAGGATCTGCACGATTTGCATCCATTAGCAACTTGTTGGTTTTTTTCCCGTATTCATTCCCTTGCACATGTACAACTGTGATACTCCAAAACACCCAGTGTCAGTCAAGAGGGAACTAATGTCGAATAATGCAATGGTTATATTAAGTACGGAAAAGGGGTATCACTACTTACACCACAGGAGAACTCAATCCTGTGGCGATTGGATTTAAGACTTACAGGTGCTATCCGTAATGAGCCAGATTATGTATCCAGGGTCATAAAACAGGAATTTGTGGCATTTACGCAGTGGCTATTTCTAACTGTGTAACTACGGTAGTAAGATTAGTAATGCAATTGCACTCCTTGTCTTCACTGTAGCCCTGCACCTAATCAAAATGCTAAGTCATTGAGTTTGTTAGAAGTCACAACCTGTGAGTTAGAACCGGCAATGGGAACTGTTTAATAACACTCCCTGGAACTAAACTTCAAAATAAATTGCCACAGTTCTCCAATATTTATTTTTCTGTACATCAGTACAGGAAATTAGTTTGTGGAATTTCTTGAAATACGTCACAATTGTTGATTTGTGTTTATTTGCTAGCTTCCGAGTTAGGCAATGCTTCAACTTCATTCTATCCGAAAATAAAACTGTTAAGTGCAAAGATGTTTAAGAGACAGTGGGCGGGATTTTAAGGTCTCGCTCATCCCAAAGTTAAAATATCCTGCTCGACGTCAACCGACCTTTTTCTGCCCCTTGCCCGGTTCTATTCCTGTAGCGGGTGGGTTGGGTGAGTGGGGTGGGGGTGGGTAAAATTCTGGCCGGTGGCTCTGCAAGTCGTGAGGGCAAATGTTAGTTCTGCTTTACAAAAGGTAGCAAAAGTGATCCAGAAAACTACAGTTCAAAGGTGTGCAGGTTAGATTGATAGGCCATGCGAAATTGCCCTTTAATGTCAGGGGGATTTAGCAGGGTAAATACATGGGGTTACGGGGATAGGTCCTGAGTGGGACTATTCTCGGTGCAGACTCAACGGGCCAAATGGCCTCCTTCTGCACTGTAGGGATTCTAAGATTCTATGAATTAGTTTGACATCTACTATGGCTAAAATAATGGAAATTCTAATAAAAGGAAGGCTGTGGAGCGTCCAGACTGGAAATAAATTCATTAAAGATAGTGAACATGGGTCCACGAAGGGGAGATTTTTACAATCTAATTCATTGGCTTTCTGTCAGGATGTGACAAAGGAGCTCGATGTGCACGCAATTCAGTGCATATGGTGTACTTGGATTTCAGTAAGGGTTTTGATAACATTTCTCTAAAAAGAATAAAGAAAGCAAAAATCAGTTGGAATCCCATTACAATGGGAACACAATTGGTTAATGACAATTATTAAGGTAGTGCTACGGGGATTGTTATCAGCCTGTTATACCTGGGGTCCCATTGGGGTCTATTTTAGGATCTCTTTTATTTAATATTTCCACATTAATTCGGAGGTAGGAGGTTAAAGCACAGTGGACACATTCGTAGATGATGCAAAGCTAATGTGTGTGGCAGACTTCAAAGTGCAACAGGATCTGAGCTACAGAAGATTTTGAATTTACTTGGAAATTGGCAGAAAAGTGACAGATGAAGCTCAATGTAGAGAAGTGCTCAGTACTTCACATACAGGGAGCAAAAGATCAGAAAGGGGCTATTACATAGATGGAAAGAAGATAGAAGGAAAACAACATGGATCGTGGCCTCTAGTTGTCTAGTCATTTCTAACTTGCAAATTTTCAGTGCGACTGAGCCCAGTGAGTGTTCTTGGAAATGATATTAGGTAATGGTTTCAACTCCACCAGATGAGGAGTGGACTGTTAGTTTTACTTTCCTTTGCTTTGAAAAGCAAGAACATTTGGGCAGCTTCTACATCAGGTTATCACACAGGAAGTGAAGCTGAGAATTATGTTCTTGTCTTTCACTGATCACATATTGCCGGCCTGTCCAGAGTAACTCTGTGCCTGTCAGAGTTGCCATTGGAAGAAGAAATCGGAACAATCCAATAAATACATGGAACACATGCTACCAATAACTGACGGTTCAAAGGTTTAGGTATTATTTTGGCAGAAACCATTTAAATCAATATTGAGAGGCAAGTACTCCCTTTTCGATGTTCATTCCTCTTTTCTGTCTTCCTGCAACATGTTTCCTGAACGGGATGTTAACTCACTTATGCGTGTGAGCCTAAAATTGCGAACACCCATCGTCTATACCATCCTATAGGGATCAATGTCAGTCCTGGTTCCACTCTAACGCCCAGGCACATGGCTGAGCAGGAGACTTTGGAAAACTGTAGCTGGTTTTCCTGCTTTAGCCCGTTCAATGGTTTCAGTCAGCTACGGTTCAGTTGGTAGAACACTCACTTCCGAGTCAGAGGTTTCATATCCTATTCTTGAACTTGAGCACAAAAGTCAAAGCAAACACTCTCATGCAGTACTGATGGGTGAGTTGAGAGGGAGGGGGAGTGGAGTATGGCGGGGGGCTGCACAATTGGAGGTGGTGTCTTTTGAATGAGATGTTTAAACAGGCACCCGTTTGCCCTTTCAAGTGGATACAAAGGAACACACAGCATTATTGTGAAGAACTATGAGATATCAATGATTTGATTTTGATTTGATTTATTATTATCACATGTATTGTTTCTTGTATGCGATACAGACAAAGCGTACTGTTCATAGAAAAGAAATGAGGAAGTGCAGAATGTGATGCTACAATTATGCCTAGGGTGTAGAGAAAGATCAATTTAACGCAAGGTAGGTCCATTCAGAAGTCTGATGGCAGCAGGAAAGAAGCTGTCCTTGAGTCAGTCAGTATGTGACCTCAGATTTTTGTATTTTTTTCCAGATGGAAAATGGTGGAAGAAAGTATATCCTGGGTGCGTGGGGTCCTTAATTATGCCAGTGGCTTTACCGAGGTAGCGGGAAGTGTAGACAGAGTCGATGGGTGGAAAGCTAGTTTGCGCGATGGATTGGGCTCCATCTACGACCTTTTGTAGTTTCTTGCTGTCTTGGGCAGAGCAGGAGCCAATATCAAGCTGTGACACAACCATACTTAACCCACTATCAACATCACAAAAACAGACTATCTGGTCATTACCACATTGTGGAAGCTTACTATGTGCAAATCAGTTGCCTACACTGTAGCAGTATTCAAAGCACTTTGGAATGTCCTGTAGCTGTGAAAGTCACTACACAATTGCAAGTTTTAACTTCTCTTTTTGTTGAACTAAATAGCCTAAAGCATTATTGTTTCAAGTGAACATAAAAAGAGATATTTCAGTTTCATAGAACCTTACAATTACACAGTGCAGAAGAGGTCCTTCGGCCCATCAAGTCCGCACTGACACATTAGAAACACCTGATTTCCCACCTAATCCCATCTGCCAGTACTTGGCCCATTGCCCTGAATCTTATGATATGCCAAGTGCTCATCCAGGTACTTTTTAAAGAATGTGAGTTAACCCACCTCTACCACCCTCCCAGGCAGTGCATTCCAGGCCTTCACCACCCTCTGGGTAAAAACATTTTTCCCCACTCCACCCCCCCAAACCTCCTGCCCCTCACCTTGAACTTATGTCCCCGAATGACTGACCCTTCAACTAAGAGAAACAGCTGCTCCTTATCCACTTTGTCCATTGTCTCTCATAATCTTGTACACCTCGATCAGGTCACCCCCTCAGTCTTCTCTGCTCCAAAGAAAACAACCCAAGCCTATCAACCGCTCTTCATAACTTAAATGTTCCATCCCAGCATCATCCTGGTGAATCTTCTCTACACCCCTCCAGTGCAATCTTACCCTTCTCCTTCAGAAGTGGTGACTAGAACTGCACACAGTACCCTAGCCGTGGCCTCACCAAAGTTCTAGTAAAACTCCAACATGATTTCTCTGTTTTTTGTAATCTCTGACTCTATCAATAAAGGCAAGTGTCCCAAATGCATTTTCACCCTACTGACATGCCCTTCTGAGAACTGTGGACAAGCACGCCAATGTCCCTTTGTTCCACAGAACTTCCTAGTATTCGACCATTCATTGAATATTTTCTTGTCAAGTTACTCCTTTCAAAGTGTAACACCTCACACTTTTCAGGGTAAATTGCACCTGCAGCTTATCTACCCTTTGACCCTATCTATATCTTCTTGTTGCCCAAGACACTCCACCTCACTATTAATCGCCCGTCCAATCTTTGTGTCATCCTCAAACTTACTAATCCTACCCCAACATAGTCAGCAATATCATTTATACAAATGATGAATAATAGGGGGTCCAACACAGATCTCTGTGGTATGCTACTGGACACTGGCATTCAGTCACTAAAGCAACCTTCTATCATCACTCTCCTACAACTGAACTAATTTGGAATCCATTTTATCAAATTACCCGGTATCCCATGTGAATTTACCTTCTTTACAAGTTTCCCATGTAGGAACTTGTCAAACGTTTTGCTGAAACCAATATAAACTAAATCGACTGCACTACCCTCGTCTACACATCCTGGTCACCTCCTCAAAAAATTCAAATAAATTTGTTAGGCATGACCTCCCTCTGATGAAGCTATGCTGACTATCCTTGACCAAGCTTTACCTCGCCAAGGAGATAGATACTCTCCTTCAGAAGTTTCTCTAATAGTTTCCCTATTACTGATGTGAGATTTCCTGGCCTGATTCATTTCTACAACCTTTCTTAAATAGTGGAACCACATTAGTTGTTCTCTAGTCATCTGTCACCTCTCCCATGATGTGGGTATGCCGGCGTTGGACTGGCGTAAACACAGTAAAACGTCTGACAACACCAGGTTTTAGTCCAACCTATTTATTTGATAATATACTCGCAAGCTTTTGGGTTAGCCCCTTCGTCAGGTGAATGGAGAGTTCTGGCCTCAGACAGAGCATATAAAGCACAGACAGTTTAGAGATTACTGATTAGAATGCGAATCCTTACACCTAACCTGCTGTTCAAGACCTGAAGTGGCTGATAATGTGAGTGGAAGGAGCACTGATCACAGTTTAAAGAGATGTGTATTGTCTCCAGACAGTACAGTAAGTGAGGTTTTGCAAACCCAGGCAAGTCACGGGGGTTACAGATAGTGCGACATGAACCCAAGATCCCTGTTGAGACCATCCTCATGTGTGCGGAACTTGGCTATCAGTCTCTGTTTAGCGACTCTGCGCTGTCGTGTGTCGTGAAGGCCGCCTTGGAGAATGCTTACCCGAAGGTCAGAGGCTGAATGCCCGTGACCACTGAAGTGTTCGCCAACAGGAAGGGAACAGTCTTGCCTGGTGACTGTCGAGCGATGTTCATTCATCCGTTGTCGTAGCGTCTGCATGGTCTCCCCAATGTACCATGCTTCGGGACATCCTTTCTTGCAACGTATCAGGTAGACAATGTTGGCCGAGTTGCAAGAGTATTTACCATGTACCTGGTGGATGGTATTCTCACGTGTGATGATGGTATCCATGTCGATGATCCGGCATGTCTTGCAGAGGTTGCTGTGGCAGGGTTGTGTGGTATTGTGGTCACTGTTCTCCTGAAGGCTGGGTAGTTTGCTGCGAACAATGGTCTGTTTGAGGTTGTGTGGTTGTCTGAAAGCAAGAAGTGGGGGTGTGGGGATAGCCCTGGCGAGATGTTCGTCTTCATCAATGATATGTTGAAGACTCCGGAGAAGATGTCGTAGCTTCTCCGCTCCGGGGAAGTACTGGACGACGAAGGGTACTCTGTCCACTGTGTCCTGTGTTTGCCTTCTGAGGAGATCGGTGCGGTTTTTCGCTGTGGCGCATCGGAACTGCCGAGCTATGAGTCGAGCACCATATCCTGTTCTTATGAGGGCACGATCCTCCTCATCTGAAAGATGCCCTCATAAGAACAGGATATGGTGCTCGACTCATAGCTCGGCAGTTCCGATGCGCCACAGCGAAAAACCGCACCGATCTCCTCAGAAGGCAAACACAGGACACAGTGGACAGAGTACCCTTCGTCGTCCAGTACTTCCCCGGAGCGGAGAAGCTACGACATCTTCTCCGGAGTCTTCAACATATCATTGATGAAGACGAACATCTCGCCAGGGCTATCCCCACACCCCCACTTCTTGCTTTCAGACAACCACACAACCTCAAACAGACCATTGTTCGCAGCAAACTACCCAGCCTTCAGGAGAACAGTGACCACAATACCACACAACCCTGCCACAGCAACCTCTGCAAGACATGCCGGATCATCGACATGGATACCATCATCACACGTGAGAATACCATCCACCAGGTACATGGTAAATACTCTTGCAACTCGGCCAACATTGTCTACCTGATACGTTGCAAGAAAGGATGTCCCGAAGCATGGTACATTGGGGAGACCATGCAGACGCTACGACAACGGATGAATGAACATCGCTCGACAGTCACCAGGCAAGACTGTTCCCTTCCTGTTGGCGAACACTTCAGTGGTCACGGGCATTCAGCCTCTGACCTTCGGGTAAGCATTCCCCAAGGCGGCCTTCACGACACACGACAGCGCAGAGTCGCTGAACAGAGACTGATAGCCAAGTTCCGCACACATGAGGATGGTCTCAACAGGGATCTTGGGTTCATGTCGCACTATCTGTAACCCCCGTGACTTGCCTGGGTTTGCAAAACCTCACTTACTGTACTGTCTGGAGACAATACACATCTCTTTAAACTGTGATCAGTGCTCCTTCCACTCACATTATCAGCCACTTCAGGTCTTGAACAGCAGGTTAGGTGTAAGGATTCGCATTCTAATCAGTAATCTCTAAACTGTCTGTGCTTTATATGCTCTGTCTGAGGCCAGAACTCTCCATTCACCTGACGAAGGGGCTAACCCGAAAGCTTGCGAGTATATTATCAAATAAATAGGTTGGACTAAAACCTGGTGTTGTCAGACTTTTTACTGTACCTCTCCCATGGCCAGAGAGGAATTGAAAATTTGGGTCAGAGCTGCTCTTGCCTCCCACAACAGCCAAAAGCACAATTCATCTGGCCCTGAATATTTATCCACTTTTAAGGCTGCTAACATCTTCAATACCTTATCCCTCCCAATGCCAATTTGCTCAAGAACCTCACAGTCCCCCTCCCTGAATGTCATACCATTGTCCTCATTCTCTTGGGTGAATATGGATGTGAAGTTCATCCAACATTCTACCAATGTCCTTTGGCTTCACCCGCAGATTGCCCCTTTTGTCTCTAATGGGCCCTACTCTTTCCCTGGTTACCCTCTTCCCATTGATATACTTATAGAATATCTTGGGATTTTCCCTACTTTTTACCAGCTAGAGCTTTCTCATATCCCCTCTTTGCATTCTTAATTGCTTTCTTAAGCTCCACTCTGCATTTCTATACCTCACTAATGCCTCCACTGATTTGCTGTCCTTGTACTTTTAAAAACTTTTCTTTTCCTTCTCATGGCCCGAATATCTCTGGTCATCCATGGTTATCTGGGCATGTCATTCCTACCTTTCACTATATAAGGAACATTCTGGGCTGCACCCTCCCCATTTCTTTTTTGAATGCCCTCCGCCCACTGCTATTCTGTAGATTTTCCCATTAGTAGCTATTCCCGGTCTACCTTGGCCAGATCCTGTCTTATTTTACTAAAATTCACTTTCCCCCAGTCCAAAACATTTTTTTGCAGCTTGTCTATTTCCTTGTCCATGACAAGCCTACATTGTACCATGTTGTGATCGCTATCACTAAAATGCTCCCCTAACACGTATCCAGCTTCATTCCCCAGAATCAGACCCAGCACAACTACTTCCCTTGTTAGACATTCCACATATTGATTTAAAAGGTTCCCCTGCACACATTTCAAGAAATCTACTCCTACCCAAGCCCTTAACACTATGTGTATCCCAGTTAATGTTGGGAAAGTTGAAATCACCTAATATACTAATACACTAACCCTATTGTTATTGATTTTACTCACATCCACAAACTGAGCACATATTTGCTCCTCAATATCCCTCCATAATAGTTTGTACGTTGGAGTACAACTATACAACCGTCACCGACCAAGCCAATGGAGTGAACGACAGAAGATGTACTATGTATATATTGAGGTCTTTCCCTGTGCATTGCAATGCTTTTTTGGTATGATGGGTTAGCTAAGATCCAAAATGCAATGCAATGCAGGTCAATGGAAGAGATAATTCTGCTCTTTCCAAATGGTTATTAAAAAAGAAAGACTTGCATTTATACACCACCTTTCACAACCTCGGGGTTTTCCAAAGTCCTTTAAAATTAGTGAAGTACTTCTCAAATATAGTCACTGTTATAAGCTGGGGAACATGGTAAGCAATTGTACAAATTGTACAAGGTTTCGTAAGCATCCAAGTGATGTTGACCGGGTAACTTGTTTTATATTGGGTGAGGTTAAATTTTGAATAGAAAATTGAGAGAACTACCTTTTTTAAAATAGTGAATTAGACCTTTCACATCCACCTGGAAGGGCAAACAGGGTCTCAGTTTAATGTTACATTCAAAAGACAGCACCTCAGACCATGCAGCAACCCTTCATACTGAACGAGCATGTCAGTTTTGACTTTTTGTACCTCAGTGCTTAGAGTAGGCAAATATCCTGCTGGTGGGAAGTGCTGTAAAATTCTGCCCAAAGTTCCCTGGTTAATCTTGTAAACTTCCAGGATGTCAATTTGGTATTAGTTCTCCTTCACCAACTGGATCTTACTGCACATTTGATCTGATAACATCTGAGACGTACAGGATACTAGTGGATGGAGATTTAAAATTTGACATTTAATCTTTCCACTACATCAGTTTTGTGAATCTTCGATTTTTATGGGACACAGGAAGTGTCCATCAAATCGGACAAACAATAGCATTTATTGAACTCTGATTATATCTGTAATTTTCAGTGTAGGCCTTAGCCAGCCAGTCCCTTTTTAAAGCAATTAAATGACACAGTATTTGCAATTTTGGTGAGAGCCTGTTACAATAAAAAATGAATTAGTCTCTGGAGGGAAAGAAAATAATTGTTCAGATCTTTAGGCCTGGCTTGTAAACTTTGAACTGGTCACATTGAGCTCTGAATTTATAGATTAAGTTAAATCATATATTTCATCATCATTCTGTGCGCCTGTTAATATTTCATAGACATAGGTTAGTTTCCACTTGAATCTTCTTTGTCCCAGTTAGAGGAGGATACATCCTTAAACTATTGGCACATAATATAAGACTGAAAAATTCAGGAAGTTTAAGGTTGTAGATTTGATTTGATTTGTCTCCTTTATGTCACCTTAAATTCTTCAGTACCTTATTGTTTTCATTCTTGGGGGCTGTGTATCATAGAAACATAGAATCCCTACAGTGCAGAAGAAGGCCATTCAGCCCATCAAGCCTGCATCAACAACAAATTGCCAGTGAGGGCAACACGGTGTCACAGTGGTTAACACTGCTGTCTTACAGCGCCAGGGACCCAGGCCTTATCCCCATAACCCCACATATTTCCCCACTAATCCCCCTGACACAAAGGGGCAATTTAGCAATCTATCTAATCTGCACATCTTTGAACAGTGGAAGGAAACTGGAGGAAACCCACACAGACACGGGGAGAACGTGCAAACTCCACACAATCACCCAAGGCCAGAATTGAACCCAGCTCCCTGGCGCTGTGAACATAAGAACATAAGAAATAGGAGCAGGAGTAGGCCATCTAGCCCTTCGAGCCTGCCCCGCCATTCAATAAGATCATGGCTGATCTCTCGTGGCTCAGTTCCACTTTCCCGCCCTCTCCCCATAACCCTTAATCCCCTCTCTTATCAAAAACCCATCAACCCGCGTCTTAAAAATATTTAGCGAGGCAGCCTCCACCACTTCAACAGGCAGAGAATTCCAGAGATTCACCACCCTTTGAGTGAAGAAGTTCCTCCTCAACTCCGTTCTAAACCGCCCCCCCTTTATCTTGAGGCTGTGCCCCCTAGTCCTACTGTCTTTTTTGAGCGGGAAGAGTCTCTCCACCTCTATCCTATCCATCCCATTCATCATCTTATACGTCTCAATGAGATCTCCCCTCATTCTTCTAAACTCTAACGAGTATAAGCCTAGTTTATTCAGCCTCTCCTCATAGCTCAACCCCCTCAACTCTGGTATCAGCCTAGTAAACCTCCTCTGCACTCCCTCCAAGGCCAAAATATCTTTGCGCAGGTGCGGCGCCCAAAACTGCACACAGTACTCCAGCTGCGGCCTCACCAATGCCCTATACAGCTGCAGCAAGACCTCCCTACTTTTATATTCAATCCCCCTCGCTATGAAGGCCAGCATCCCATTCGACTTCCTGACCATCTGCTGCACCTGCAAGCTGGGTTTTTGCGACTCATGCACAAGGACCCCGAGGTCCCTCTGCACCGTCGCCTGCTGCAGTTTTTCGCCACGTAAGTAATAGTCCTTCCTACCATTCTTCCTACCAAAGTGGACCACCTCACACTTGCCAACATTAAATTCCATTTGCCATTTCCTGGCCCATTCGCCCAGCCTATCTAGATCCTTCTGCAGACTCTCCACACCCTCAGCACAATTTGCCGTTCCCCCAATCTTGGTGTCATCAGCAAATTTCGACACCCTACACTCGGTTCCCTCCTCCAGATCATCTATATAAATGGTAAATAGCTGAGGCCCCAGCACCGACCCCTGGGGCACTCCACTAGTCACCATCCGCCAATCCGAATAGCACCCGTTGACCCCCACTCTCTGCCTCCTGAGACAGCAGTGCTAACCACTCTGCCACCGTGCTGCCCTCACTGGCAATTTGTTGGCCTCATTCCCTAATTCTGTACAACGAAGAGCTTTTAAAGGCCACTGCAGAGGGAAGTTAAATTGGAATGGGGAGGTTATCACCTTTGCTATAAAAATGCCCTTTCAACCTCCCTCAGAAAACGTAGAATTGTCTCCCACACATTCTTCTTATCACCAAGTTGGAAATTTCAATCCATTAACAAGAGGGTCTCCATACAGCCAAATTCCCAATATAAAAAATGCTCTATCGATCCTTGGTGGTTCCTGAAGCGGTTCTGTGTTAACTCTTCTGGGATATAAATTCAGCTTGAGCAGTAATGTTAAATCGATGATGGCAAATCAGCAGCCCAACCTGGTACACTCTTCTATCAATGGTTGAGTTCAGAATAGTTTGTCCATCCGCTTTTTTCTCCCTCCACACTTAACTGTGTAAGGAGAAATATTTTTCCGTATTATAGATTAAGGAAGGTTTTATCACTGAAGTCTTTTATAGATTTCTGCAGAAGAAATAGGTATCTTATTTGTGCTCTTGAACCACTCAAGGTGAGACTTATTAGAAAGAAAGAACTTGCATTTATATTGTGCCTTTCAGTACCTTATGATTGTCTTAAAGCATTTTACAGCCAATTTGATGCATAGTTAGTGTTATGATGTAGAAACTGTGACAGCCAATTTGGGCACCAAGAGAGGCGATGGCCTCGTGGTATTATGACTTGTTAATCCAGAAACTCAGCTAATGTTTGGGAGACCCAAGTTGGAATCCTGCCAGGGCAGATGGTGGAATTTGAATTGAGTTAAAAAATCTGGAATTAAGAATCTACTGACAACCATGAAACCATTGTCAATTGTAAAAAAAAACCATCTGGTTCACTAATGTCCTACAACGAAGGAAATCTGCCGTCCTTTCCTGGTCTGGCCTATATAGAATCATGGAATCCTACAATGCAGAAGGAGAACATTTGGCCCATCAAGTCTGCGCTGGCCACAATCACACCCAGGCCCTAGCCCCATAACCCCATGCATTTTTCCAACTAATTCCCCTCACACAAAGAAGCTATTTAGCTTGGCCAATCCACCTAACCCCACATCTTTGGACTGTGGGAGGAAACCACAGCATGCGGAGGAAACCCACGCAGACACTGGGAGAATGTGCAAACTTCACAGAGCTGGGAATCGAACCCAGGTCCCTGGCACTGTGAGGCAGCAGTGCTAACCACCGTGCCACCCTGTGGCACATGTGACTCCAGAGTCAATAACTGCCTTCCAAGGGCAACGAGGGATGGGCAATAAACACTGGCTAGTCAGCGACACCCATGTTCCACGAATGAACAAAAAATAGTAAGTTAAAATAAACATTACTTGAGCTAAATGTCCAGATCATCTGTTTTGAGATGGTAGTTAAGACACATCAGAGGTTATTGCTTAATGTAAAAGCTTTAGTCCAGGAGGGTAGCATATTGATATGGATAGAAGATTGGCTGGCTAACAGGAAGAAGAGAGTGGATATTAATCGGTCTTTTTTGGGTTGGCAAGATGTGACAAATGGTGTGCCACAGGGATCCGTGCCAGGACCTCACTGACTTGGATGAAGGGTTAGATGGGATGGTTGCCAAATTTGCTGACGACACAAAGGTAGGTAGGAAAGTAACTTGTGAAAAGGACATATTTTAAGTGGGTGGGCAAAGACCTGACAAATGGAGTACAATGTGGGAAAATGTGTAATTGTCCAACTTGGCAGGAAGAATAAAAGAGAAGCATATGATATAAATGTTAAGATGCAGAGGGATCTAGGTATCTTAGTGCATGAATCACAAAAGACTAATGTACAGATATAGCAGGTAATTAGGAAAGCTAACAAAATGTTATCATTTATTGTGAGGGGAATTGAATACAAAAGTTATCATTTATTGTATGCTTCTGTTACGCAGAGCAGTAATGAGACCACACCTGGAGTACTGTGTACAATATTGATCACTTTATTTAAGGAAGGATGTAAATGCATTGGAAGCAGTCCACAGAAAAGTTTACCAGACTAATACCTGGAATGGGCATGTCATCTAATGAAGAAAGGTTCATCCAGCTGGACTTGTATCGATTGGATTTCAGTAGAATAAGAGGTGCCTTGATTGAAACATGTAAGATCCTGAAGGGTCTTGACAGGGTGGATTTGGAGAGGATGTTTCCTCTTGTGGAAGAATCTAGAACTAGAAGTCAATGTTTAAAAATAAGAGGTCGCCCTTTTAAAATGGAGGTGAACAAGATTTTTCTCTGAGGGTTGTGAATTATTGGCTCTCTGTTCCTGAAAAACGGAGGAAGCAGAGCCTTTGAATATTTTTAAAACAGACGTGGACAGATTCTTGGTAAACATGGGGTTGATAGATTATCGGGGGTTGGTGGGTTGCATGTTTGAGATTATCATTAGATCAGCCATGATCTTAAATAGCAGAGCAGGCTAAGGGAGCCAAAAGGCCTACTCCTGCTTCTTGTTTGTATGTTTCTATACTCTTAAGTATTGGACAGGATGCCGGGAACAACTCCCCTGTTCTTCAGTGTACTTCCATGGGATCTTTTATATCCACCTGCGGGGGCACATGGGTCCATGGTTTGACATTTCAACTGAATGACGGCAACTCCAATATTACATCAAAAGCACTTATCCAAGTTATTGGCTTGCAACTCTTGGCCAGCCTCTATAGCATGTATGCTTTTTGCAGGATTCCCTTTATATTATTCATTAAATCACAGTGCTGGCAGCTCCAAGTCAACTGTTAACAATGCACAGACAGTCAGCCGCCAGTTATTCAGGAAATTGGCTTCAGATTCTTTGTCTCTTCTCACAAACCTGTATAAGTTTCCCTTTTCCAATATCTCCATTTTTGCTGAGAAGGAACTTATGCCTTCTGCTTTCTAAGGGAGCATAACATGTTTTGAGTGCTTGGGACTCAGTAAAAATTACAGCAAAAGTGCAAACCTATTAAATCTATTAAGCATGAGAGGATGGAAATGGTGAAAAGTTTTCCAATTCCCAATAAGCATCCCCAATTAATTCTGTGAGCATATTACATTCTGCGCTTAGTCAAATCGCGCCATCATCTTCTGCATGTTTTCAATCTCAGCACTGGGGCTCGCGACATTATGCTTTGAGTACTTGGCATTTATAAATAACACTAGGAATGTTAGGTTATTCAGAAGATTGTTCGTTTTGAATATTGCATTAGCATCTGCACACCAGAATCAGCAACATACAATCTTACACTCCTCTTCTTGTTCCAGGAATGATTTAAAATGAATAGCTTTCTCGGATTCTGTTTTACAAATACATCATTAGAAATTCATAAAATGCCATTGTTCTCTATGGAAACTGTGACGTCTAATTTCAAAGCCGGCAAAAATGATTTGACATACAAATTATTCAGGTGGATTATGGAGGGAGCATTGCACCCTCATTTTTAGGTTTGATTTCTCTACGAGCAAGCTTCACGATCAAAGTTGGGAATGTCAAGAATGTGATATTTACTGTGGGAAGACTAGTCCCTGAAGTTGTTCTGTTGTGCTGTTTCTCTTCTAACTTACCTGGTACTTGCATGCTGTCTGGATTAATGGGCTGGATTTTCCTTGGAATGGAAGCAGTGGGAGGAGGGGGCCAGGGAAATTAGGGGTGGGGGGCAGTGGGCCATGTGGGCTGGCTACATGAGTGTAGACATAAGAACATAAGAAATAGGAGCAGGAGTAGGCCATCTGGCCCTTCGAGCCTGCCCCGCCATTCAATAAGATCATGGCTGATCTGTCGTGGCTCAGTTCCACTTTCCGGCCCTCTCCCCATAGCCCTTAATCCCCTCTCTTATCAAAAACCCATCAACCCGCTTCTTGAAAATATTTAGCAAGGCAGCCTCCACCACTTCAACGGGTAGAGAATTCCAGAGATTCACCACCCTTTGAGTGAAGAAGTTCCTCCTCAACTCCGTTCTAAAACGCCCCCCCCTTTATCTTGAGGCTGTGCCCCCTAGTCCTACTGTCTTTTTTGAGCGGGAAGAGTCTCTCCACCTCTATCCTATCCATCCCATTCATCATCTTATACGTCTCAATGAGATCTCCCCTCATTCTTCTAAACTCCAACGAGTACAAGCCTAGTTTATTCAGCCTCTCCTCATAGCTCAACCCCCTCAACTCCGGTATCAGCCTAGTAAACCTCCTCTGCACTCCCTCCAAGGCCAAAATATCTTTGCGCAGGTGCGGCGCCCAAAACTGCACACAGTACTCCAGCTGCGGTCTCACCAATGCCCTATACAGCTGCAGCAAGACCTCCCTACTTTTATATTCAATCCCCTTCGCTATGAAGGCCAGCATCCCATTCGCCTTCCTGACCACCTGCTGCACCTGCAAGCTGGGTTTTTGCGACTCATGCACAAGGACCCCGAGGTCCCTCTGCACCGTCGCCTGCTGCAGTTTTTCGCCCCGTAAGTAATAGTCCTTCCTACCATTCTTCCTACCAAAGTGGACCACCTCACACTTGCCAACATTAAATTCCATTTGCCATTTCCTGGCCCATTCGCCCAGCCTATCTAGATCCTTCTGCAGACTCTCCACACCCTCCGCACAATTTGCCGTTCCCCCAATCTTGGTGTCATCCGCAAATTTTGACACCCTACACTCGGTTCCCTCCTCCAGATCATCTATATAAATGGTAAAAAGCTGAGGCCCCAGCACTGACCCCTGGGGCACTCCACTAGTCACCATCCGCCAATCCGAATAGCACCCATTGACCCCCACTCTCTGCCTCCTATTTAACAACCAATCCTCTATCCACGCTAACACCCTACCCCCAACTCCAAGTCCCCTGACCTTCTGCAATAACCTCTTATGAGGTACTTTGTCAAACGCCTTCTGAAAATCCAGAAAGACCACATCCACCGGCTCTCCTCTATCGACCGCCCTAGACACATCCTCATAGAACTCCAGTAAATTTGTCAGACACGACTTCCCTTTAATGAAACCGTGCTGCGTCTGCTCTATCAAGCAATTCCCTTCAAGATGCCTCGCAATTTCCTCCTTAATGACGGATTCTATCATTTTACCTACCACAGACGTTAAACTAACCGGCCTATAATTCCCTGCCTTTTGCCTGGCACCCTTCTTAAACAACGGCGTAACATTAGCCGTTTTCCAATCTTCCGGCACTTCCCCGGAATCCAGCGATGTCTGGAAAATAACCACCAATGCATCTACTATAACCTCCGCCATTCGGGCAATTTAAATAGTTACGGCCTCAGTTAAGGGCAGTTTTGCAGCATCACTGACAATAAAAGCGTGGCCCCCAGCTGGGTGGCTTGGCTGCTAGCTCCATGGAGGTGTCTGCCCTCTGGCAGCCCAGAGCACAGTCTGAGCAGGAGGCTCCACTCCCAAAGAGCGGGCTGCAGGTAAGAAATGTGTCCCTCAAACCCGAGCAGCATGCCGCCTTCCTCACTCTGAAATGGGTGCCTCCATTTTAAGATGCCCTCCTGGCCTCCTACCTGCATCAATGATGTCCACCTCTCCTGGGATCACCAGAGTTGTGGGAGCTACTGGGATCCCATCTTGCCATCCTTGGTAGAAAGGCAGCCAGTTAGGAGGCTGACTCCACCGGATGAATCCTAACATCTATAGGTTCAGGACCCCCACATAGATCCCAAAGCCTTTGGGAAAATCCTGCTCCCTAAGTCTCCGATCAAAACGTTGTTGGAAGGTTGACCTCTCTGTCAGGGGAGCTGGGATTCAAAGAGGAGGAAGTTCCACTTCTTGATAGTCTAGTGCCTTGGTCAGACCCATCTGGAGTACTTGGACACTGCATCTCACGAAGGATACATTGACCTTGAAGGGGCTTCATTTCAGATTTACCAGAATAATACCAGGGTTTAAGTTACACGGGCAGGTGGTTTGAACTTGTTTTATTTTCTCTTGCATACTGGGAGATTGAGAGCTGATCTGACGGAGATGTTTACAATGTTACAAGGACTCAGTAGGGTAGATACTATATTTCCTCTGGTGGGAAACAAAGGGACACGAAGTTACAGAAAGAGCATTCAAAAGTGAGATGAGGCAGCATTTTGTTTTCACACAAAGGGTGGTACATGGTGGCCCAGTGGTTAGCTCTACTGCCTCACAGTGCCAGGGACCTGGGTTCGATTCCCAGCTTGGATGTGTCGGGTGCTCTGGTTTCCTTCCACAGTCTGAAAGACTTGCTGGTTAGGTGCATTGGCCATGTTAAATTCTCCCCTCAGTGTACCTGAAGTGGGTGACTGAGGGATTTTCACAGTAACCTCATTGCAGTGTTAATGTGAGCCTACTTGTGACACGAATAGATAAACTTGAAAATGTTAGGGTTTTGTATGCATCTGAAGCTTCTGAGACACCAGGTAGGTTTGTGGTAAAGGTGTGGAGGGATATGGAGCAAAGAGAGTTAAATGGAATGGAGGTACCAATCAGCTATTGAACAGCAACCCCAAAGGGCTGAATGGCTTACTTCCGTCCCAATGTTGCTACGAATGCCTAATTGCACCATCAATTGTGCATGTCTCATTTTTTTGGTGCATTGTGTTTGAGGCAATTCTAAAAGGCATAAGACGGCTTCCTAACCACAAGGAAGGAAGTGGTGTCAAGGTAAAGTTTCCAGAACACACAAAATTGGTGAATGACAGTGCATCTGGGGACGGATGTGCTACAGTAATGCGTTTTTACCGTGCACTTTTCCAGTGGGAGGGAGGAAAGGGAAGCGATTCGTTGGGGGAGGGGGGGTGGAAAGCAAGGCAATATTTATTTTAAAGTACAAAACTTTAAACATTTATCAAGGAAGTGACCTACAGGAGACCTGTATCGCGGGCGCACACACATCTGTTTGCAGATCTGCTGAAGTGTCTTGCTGAAAGGCTTTAGCAGATGACGCTTTATTTTAATTTAGCAGACGGCGAGTCTCTTCCTTTTTCTCTCTTCGGTCTCTGGGGGTCATTTTCGGACTTGGTACTCCTGACTCGCCCGTCCGAAAGTGTGCAAGGATACATTTCCCAAAGTAGAAAGCTAAATCCGTGCCCCCCCCGCCCCCGCAAAAAAAAACAGCCTCTCCCTGTTTTCTCCACTGTCTTTTTCAATCTTGTTTTCCCTTTATTTCTCCATCCTTTTCCTCTTTATTCTTTATCTTTCCTTTCCTCTTTATTTTCTTCCTCTATTTGTAAGAGCCTTTCTCTTTCTTTATTTGTCTGCCTTTTTTTCTCTTTTTCTTTATATGTCTCTGCCTTTCTCTTTATTTCTCTCTCTCAATATGTGTGTGCAATTAGCGTATTTGTTTTTTCCACCAGACCTCGCAGTCATGAGTGTCATAAATAAAGAGAAAACTCTGGGTATCTGATACAACAAAACAGTCATGAATTAGGTTCCATTACATTCCGGCTTAACCTTTCCGAAGAGTGCTTGGCAGCAGTCATCAATATTTAACAGCTGTTGTTATTATGAAATTCTTTATAGAGTTATGTGGCTTGCCTGCTTGCACGCAATGGCTTTGAACAGCAGCCAATTGCCTGTCAGACACACAGCGAGGAGATTGACAGTCTGCTACATTGCGTGACAGTGGGACTTTGCCTAGCTGGCAATTTGTGCTCGGAGCTTCAGTTGGATGAAGTTCCACTGTGTGTTTCTTTTCGGAGTCGGGGGGAGGGGGTGGTAGAGGAGGTGAAGGCGGAGATATACTGATGAGATGGCCCAGTGCCCAGCTCCCCGCCCATCTGCCTCCAGTGAAGATATCTCCTTGTGTCGACTGCACGCAAGGCTGTCAGGGGTGAATGTATTCAGACACGCCTGAGCGATTACTAAACCTGAGACTTGGCACACAGACTTGAGAGGAAAACATTTAAAACACACACACACACAAAAAATTGCCTCTTCAAGAAGGCAGTAAAACGGATCAAAATAACAACCAATATTTTTATTATTCCTTTTTAGAAAATGTACACTTGCCAACTGGGAAAATTATCTCTGCAGAAATGTGGAAAAAAATAAAACCTTCAGATGGCACAGTACAATCCCAATAAGTGGAATGGCATCAAAGCATCTGAGGAAAGCCGCAAATCCCAAACCTTAGAAATTACAAGATGTTATTACCAGTTCAGGCTCCTCCCTTCCTGGAGGTGTTAACTCCTTGCTGGAGTGTGATCCCATGAGATTTGGGTCCCCGCGTCCAAGTGGCAAAGTGTCGCAAGTGTGTCATTGACAGCGCATTCTGTTTAACCTAAATACACTATGACCAGAGCCTCAGCTGCCCTCCCTCAACAGCCAGACATGGGGGCGGCACGGTGGCACAGTGGTTAGCACTGCTGCCTCAGAGCGCCAGGGACCCGGGTTCAATTCCCGGCTTGGGCCACTGTCTGTGCGGAGTCTGCACGTTCTCCCTGTGACCATATGGGTTTCCTCCCACAGTCCAAAAGACATGCTGGTTAGGTGCATTGGTCATGCTAAATTCTCCCTCAGTGTACCCGAAAGGAGTGTGAAGACTTTCACAGTGAAGATTTTCACAGTAACTTCATTGCAGTTTTAATGTGAGCCTATTTGTGACAATAATAAATAAAACTTTAAAACAAAATCTTTGGATTGTGGGCCGAAACAGAGCACCTGGAGGAAACCCATGCAGATACCGGGAGAACGTGCAAACTCCACACAGACAGACCTCCAACCTTGCACCTCCCTCTATAAACTTGCAGTAAATCCATTCACCCAGCGCTGATATACTCGCTGACCTACATGGGTTCTTTATCCAGCAATGTCTTGCTTTCTTAAATTGTTTGATTCTTGTTTTCCATTTCCTTTGTGGCTTCATCCCTTCACACCTCTGAAACCTCCTCGCCCCCAACAACTCTTTGAGATCCCTGCACTCCTCTAATTCAGGCCTCTTAGTGTATTCTGTACTTTCTTTTGCCTTCCTATTGGTAGCTGGCCCTTTGGTTGCCTAGATCCTTAAGCGTGGAATTCTCTCCATAAACTTCTTTCTCTCTCTACCTCACGCTACCAAATTGAGACTTTCCTTAAGCCTTCCCTCTTTTTAACCAAGGTTTTGGCTATCTCCTTATGCGGCTTGGTGTAAAACCTTGTTGGATATTATTCCTGTGAAATTTTTTGGGGTGGTTTACTACATTTAAAGGTGCTATATAAATGCATGTTCTTATTAGTTTAGCACTGAAGCCATGATGAATTAGATTGGCTTGAGGTCATTGATATGGACCTACGCCCCTGCCTCCCACCCAGATCTACAGAGTCTCGATCGAACCCTAGGGGGAGGAGGCTACTCCTGACCACATGGATAAACCAGATCATGCTGCTAATCCCCATCGCAATGCTACTCCTGATTTTGTCACTAATACCCAATCATTCCACTAAAACTCCAGTCACTGTTGTAATTCCAGTTGCACTGCACAGGAGGTGGGTTTGGGAGGTGCACAGAGATCTCTGTTGGATGTGGTTACAGAGATGGCCATTGATAAGGCCATGGAAAGATTTGAATACACGGATGAGAGCTGACCAGCCTGGGAGACAGATTTTCATGTCAGAGTTGGTAATCAGGAAACAGGACTTAACCCATTTGTCATGAACCTGCCTCCATTTTGAGTTAAAGTTAAAGTTTAAAGTTAATTTATTCGTCACAAATAAGGCTTACATTAATACTGTAGTGAAGTTACTGTGAGATTCCCCTAGTCACCACACTACGGCATCTTTTGGGTCAATGCATCTAACCTTCACATCTTTCAGTATGTGGGAGGAAACCAGAGAACATGGGGAGATGTGCAAACTCCACCCAATCCGGGAATCGAAGCCGGGCCCCTGGCGTTGTGAAGTAGCAGTGCTGATCACTGTGCCACCATGCTGAGACTAGGAGTAGGATTTCCCAAGGACCTAAGCCCTAAGTGGCCAAAAGGTGGGTGTGCCATCCAAATCCAGAGTGGGCAGGTTAAATGGCCGACCTACTTTTCCAAACTTTAGGCCCAGTTCTCTCCTCCACCATTGGTAACCATGCCTTCAGCTACCCAGATAGGCTTGGGACAAAGATTCATGAGTGAACGTCAGAATGTCCTACCTTTGGTTTTGTGGTCCACCCTTTCGCTCTCAAACTTATATACCAAAACTCCCAATGGGATCTCTTAACCTGAATCCCTGAGGATTTCTGGTTGTGGCAAACAGGAAAGAACATTTTCTCCCGTGGTATCTTCCTTCTGATCATTTTTCAGAGGGGTAACAGGTGAGAAATTGTCCACCTCGGGGTACCCCTTTTCCTCCCCTACCCTGACCTCTGGACAAAATTTACCATTCTTCATTCAAGTAGATCAGGTTTAGAGAGGAGGTGAAGGGGTCACATTTTCTGTGATGAATATGTTTGGCACAGTATTCCTTTTCACTAAATGCTTCCTTTACAATGGTTGCTGTTCTTTAGCCCTGCATTATATTAGACTTGGCTAACTTTTTTTGTGGCTTCCGATTGTTTTACAGCCCTTGAGGAGACAGAATTGAGGAAGGAATCTCACCAATTTATCAACCATAATGTGAGAGACAGTCAATCTTCGCTCTTGACTGGGAATTGGCTATCGGAAGGGGAGCTTCTGCTAGACGTGAGTGGCATCCGTCAACAAATATTAAACACATATGAGTTGGGATTACAAGTAACTGTCAGATCAGATAATGGACAAAATTCATTTTCAGGCAGTGACAAGGCCAATATTTATTGCTCATTCCCAGTTGACTTGAGACTGTGATGGTGAGCCTTTTTGATATAACTAAATGGCTTGCTGTGTCACTTCAGAGGGCAGTTAATACTACGCTGCTGTGGAACTGGAGTCACAGATAGGCCAGACCTGATACTGATGACAGGTTTCCTTCCCTAAAGGACATTAATGAACCAGTTAGGGCTCTAAGCTGATCAAGACAGTTTCATTGTCACTTTTACTGATACTGGCTTTTTTATTTCCACAGTCTGAAAATACTGAATTCAAATTCTCAAACTTCCCCTGCAATCTGGTGGCACAGTGGTTAGCACTGCTGCCTCACAGTGCCGGGGACCTGCGTTCAATCCCAGGCTTGGGTCACTGTTTATGCGGAGTCTGCATGTTCTCCCCATGTCTGCGTGGGTTTCCTCTGGGTGCTCTGGTTCCCTCCCACAGTCCGAAAGACGTGCTGATTAAGCGCATTGGCCATGCTAAATTCTCCCTCAATGTAACCAAACAGGCGCCAGAGTGTGATGACTGGGGGTTTTCACACTAAATTCATTGCAGTGTTAATGTAAGCCTACTTGTGACATTAAAAAATAAACTATCCACAAGCTGCAAAATTGAGGATTTCTCTGCTTAATTCTGTTAGTATGCAACAAAAGCATTGATTCGGAATTTGTTGTCATCGTAACGGTGAGTTTTAACACACTGTCAGTGCGGGAATCATCCAGCAGTTTCTGGTGATGAAGAGACACCTGATGAGTAGCGAATTGCCATGAACTGCTGGATGATTCACACCGTTCCCTGTTAGCTGTGCAGAAAATGACAGCTCACCATCAACTTCCCCTTGAGTTTCACAAAGTTGTTCCACTTACACATTAATTGCCAAAGCTTGGGCTGCCACCTTCTCAGCCTGGAGAGGGAACAATTTAAACTGTTGCGTCTCATTGCCACAGGTCCCAGCTTTTGATTTGATCTGATTTGATTTATTATTGTCACATGTATTAATATACAGTGAAAGGTATTGTTTCTTGTGTGCTATAGAGACACAGCATACCGTACGTAGAGAATGAAATGAGAGGGTGCAGAATGTAGTGTTACATAGTCATACCTAGGGTGTAGAGAAAGCTCAACTTAAGGCGAGGTAGTTCCATTCAAAAGTCTGATGGCAGCAGGGAAGAAGCTGTTAATTTTAAACTTAGTGCTTAAACTTGTCTTTTTATTTCCCCTTTCTGTCTTCTTTAATTCAATCTTTCCTCCCCTCTTTATTTCTTTTTCTGTGTCTACAACAAATTCAATTCACGGTTTTCACTTTTCCACCATTCCTCTGTCTCTTTCATGAACCTTAAAATTTATAGAAGTTGAACTATTAATCCTGATGCTCACCAGGCACCCAAGTGCTTCACAATCAGAACACATTCCCAGCAATTTATGGGCAAATTTTTTTCAGTTGAAGTGTGAGAAAAAAGTTCTAATTAACAGGACATGCTTTGAGATGTCCTGGTCCTGCAGAATCTGGACCATCAGGTGGGAAGGGTGCCATCAGTTTTGTTTAGTAACAACTGGTGCATAGCACCTGGTAATGCAAGTCATTACAACAAGGCCAGGTTTCCAAAGATTTTTAGATAGCCTTAGATTCTTTCATATGGGTGGCACAATGGCACAGTGGTTAGAACTGCTGCCTCATAGTGCTAGGGACCCAGGTTCGATTCCCAGCTTGGGCCACTGTCTGTGTAAGTTTGCATGTTCTCCCCATGTCTGTGTAGTTTTCCTCTGGGTGCTTTGGTTTCCTTCCACAGTCCTAAGATGTGCGTGTTAAGTGATTGGCCATGGTAAATTGCCCCTTAGTGTCAGGGGGACTGGCAGGGTAAATATGTGGGACTACGGGGATAGGGGATGGGTGGGATTGTGATCGTACGTACCCGATGGGCTGACTGGCCTCCTTCTGCACTGTGGGGATTCCAGTATGCTATGAGTCTATAATCAATGGTTCCAAAGACAAATGTTGCATTAAGTTTTGTTTGTGTATCTACAACTATTGAATGGTAAAAGCAACATGGCTGAACTTGGAAGGTTTCACTGATAAGCACAAACGTTCTTTCACCAAAATGCAACAGCAAGATTTTATTCCAAGTATTGGCATCTCTCCCAATACCAGCAATTTTTATGTTCACCAGCTTTCGTGGTTACTGTGCTAAAAATGCAAGCACTTTGAAGAAGTTAAGACTTTTAGAGGAAATTGCAGCAAGATTGTCAAAGAGCTGTTGTGGTACTTACCGGCTGAAAGACGATTTGCTGGAGTGCTGGAAGTTTTTTTTGCCTTAACGAATGAGTCACAACATAAAGTGGCGTGATGATGGTCAGATTGTGATAACGAATTGAACTGAGAACAAATTATTGTCAGCAGTCCTCACAGAGTATTAACAGTGGGAGCAGGTAAAGGAGGTAGATCTGGGATCCAGGGTGTTTCTGCTCTTCCATGTTAAACTGGATTTGCACAGTTATATTGCACAGTTGTATCTTCCAAGAGATTGGTTTTTTTTACATATTTCCAATGAGTATTGGACTGACGCCTTTGCACTTTTGAAATGCTTAACTAACCTCACCTCAATGCATTCTTGGGTATGGGAATCATTGGTGTTTGCAGGCCATTCACACCTTTGTTACCTCTAGACTCAACAATACCAATGCATTTTTGGCTGGTGTCCCACAATTTATCCTTCATGAACTTGAGGTATTTCAAAACTCAGCTGTCCACCGCATTTTGCCCCACACCCCGTTCCCTGTGCCCACTCTGACTTACATTGACTCCAAGTCAAGCAATGTCTTGACATTAAAATTTTCACCTTGTTTTCAACTGGCCTTGCCTGTTTCTATCTCTGTGCCTGTTTCTATCTCTGTAATCTCCTCTAACCTCGTAACCTTCCAGGATTTGATTTGATTTACAATTGTCACATTTATTGGTATACAGTGAAAAGTATTGTTCCTTGCACACAATACAGACAAAATGTACTGTTCATGGAGTACACAGGGGAGAAGGAAAGGAGAGAGTGCAGAATGTAGTGTTACAGCATTAGCTAGGGAATAGAGAAAGATCAGCTTAATATAAGGTAGGATGTCTGCAGTTCTTTAATTCTGGCCTCTTATGCATTCCCGATTATAATTGCTCCAACATTAGTGGCCATACCTCAAATTACTTGGGCTCCTCCTTTTACTCCTTTAAGAGACGTGTTAAACCCACTTCTTTGACCAAGATTATGGTTATCTTACCTACTACCTGCACTGACCCAGTGTTGTATTTTCTTTTGTATTGCTCTTATTAAGTACTTTATATTTCATAACATTAAATACCCCAGACAAATATAAATTATTACTATTATGCCTAGTTCTCCCATGCAGGTGATGGTGACCCACCCTCTTGAACTGTGTGGTGAGAACTTTATATAGTGGTTTGACACAACTGTGTGGCTTGTTAGACCCCTTTAGAGGGCAGTTAAGAATCAACCATGTTGGCGTGGTACTGGAGTCATAAACAGTCCAGATCAAATAAGGGTAGCAGCAGGCTTCCTTCCCTGAAGCATATGAGTGAACCAAAGCCCATATTTTTATGTGTTAACTATTCTGCAGTCTTTGAATACCTATCGCTTAAAAAAAAGCATTGATTTTTTTTCCTTAAGTTGGCTCACTCAATGCACAATTATTTTGGATCAAGTTTCTAACGCAGAATGGACTTATTGGCAGCGAATTACGAAGCATATTTGAGATGATGTAATTTGCAGAGAAATTGAAACCTTTCTTTCCCTTTGTACAAGTGTGTGTGGTCTTTAGGCCTTTTGTGTATAATCATTGGAAATTGCTCAAAGCCATTTTTCTTAACAGAAGCAAATGCCAGGGTCACTCTCTCAATGGTCAACACTTGAGTGTCACGATAGCTTCTCTGGTGAACCAGATTATTGGCAAACAGCAAAGTCCAGAAATCTTTGAATTTAAGCAAAAAGATCATTTTTATTTATTAGTGTCATGAGTCAGCTTACATTAACAATGGCGTTGTTGTCGCCATGCTCCAGCGCCTGTTTGGGTACACCGAAGGAGAATTTAGCATGGCCAATACACCTAACCAGCATGTCCTTCAGACTATCAGAGGAAACCGGAGCACCCAGAAGAAAACCATGCATACGTGCAGACACAACTTGAACCTGGGTCCCTAGCGCTGTGAGGCAGCAGTGCTAACCACTCTGCCACTGTAAGAATAGTGTTGACATTCCTTAACATACATCCAGAAAGTAGGCAAATTACCTGTATCGAACTGAACTAGTGATTTTAAGTTTATTTATTAGTGTCAGAAGTAGGCTTACATTAACACTGCAATGAAGTCGCTGTGAAAATCCCCTAGTTGCCACACTCTGGCAGCTGTTCAGGTACATTGAGGCAGAATTTAGCACGACCAATGCATCTTTTGGACTGCGGGAGAAAACCGGAGCACCTGGAGAAAACCCATGCAGACACGGGGAGAACGTGCAGACTCCACACAGATAGTGATCCAAGCTGGGAATCGAACCTGGTCCCTGGCCCTATGAGGTAGCTGTGCTAACCACTGTGCCACCATGCCACCCGTCTGGAGTTTTGGGATCCAACAAATCATGGTGTAAAGTGGTATGGCGCTGAGTATAATGTGAGAACACATGAAAATAATAAGCAGATTCTCAATGCTTCTCAGAGAAGAAGTGACACTTTTAGATTATGGATCCATAATATGTTCCCATGATATTCCTTTACCTTTGGAACATTAGTGCCTATGGAGTTTTTGAAAAGGATTCATATAAATTAAGGTTTACAGGTACCGTACCGCAAATTCGGGGGACCAAGGTCATGCCAGATTTTGCATATTATTGGATTTTGGGTATTGCTGGATTTTGTTTTGGCTGGTTTGAGCCGTGGACAGTTTGGGTCAAGAATCTTTTGGAGTGTGAGATAGCGTGGCGTGCAAAGTGGTGAAACTGATATGTAGTCCAGTGCCACTTTATAATGGAAGGCCTAGCCTAACTGTCCAGCTAAATTTTATCTTTTTAAATGTTACTCAAGTAAAATTGACATGAGGAACAATATAAAACTGTCCAGTTTTCAGACAACTCCTGTTTTTGGACAGCCGAATTTGAGGTAATGCACCATAGTATCTGTATATCCAGATTCAGTCAGATTGAGGATCTGAAGAGATAATGATTGCTAGCTCAATCATATTTCTATTGAATTGGAATAGTGTAACAAATATCCTCATCATTTATTCATTCACCTTTCTCTGCACCCACTGCTGCTTTCCAGACTCTTGTTCAAAGTCCCTGATTTATGTTGCCTGTACCTTTTTGATAACAAACATATTATCTTCTAGTACTCATCTGAACAGCCATTCTTATCCAGTTATTCAGCTCTTTGAGCCTGGCAATTCTCTTCACACATCCATATGTGCACACAAACGCACACGCTTGAACTAAGATCGATAGATTTTTGTTAGGCAATGACATTAAAGGATGTGGAACTAAATCATCTAGATGGAGTTTGGATCAGAGATGACCTGTCTAATTGAATGGCAGAACAGGCTCAAGGGACTGGATGCCCTTCTCCAATTCCCTTGTTCCTCCAGCCAAGATGTTAATACTAAGACTAGCTGAAATCAGATCATTCAGAACCGAATAAAGACAGAAAGCATTCTATATTGTCAGGTACTTTTTGTGTATTGGGGTTGGAACCTCATTGGATTGTAGCCATAATGCTAAGCTTGTAACCTATGCATGAAGTGGAACCTCATAAAACTATCCCTTTTATACAACTATATTGTTTTGAAGTTCATAATTTTAAGATTTGAGTCAAGGACCACAGTACAAAATGCAATATGTTTTTTATTCATTCATGGGATGTGGCATTGCTGGCTGGACCAGCATTTGCTACCCATCCCTGAGGGCATTTTAAGAGTCAACCACATTGCTGTGGCTCTGGAGTCACATGTAGGCCAGACCAGGTAAGGATGGCAGATTTCCTTTCCTAAAGAATATTACTGAACCAGATGGGTTTTTACAATACTGGACAATGGTTTTCACTAAACCTTTAGTTCCAAATTTCTGTTGAAATCAAATTTCACCATCTGCCATGGTGGGCTTCGAACCTGGGTTCCGAGAGCTTTATCCTGGGTCTCTAGATTACTAGTCCAGTGATAACGCCACTACACCATTCCTTCCCCAAGATGTCTCACTGACAGAAAATAGAACTAAACCCACATATCTCCAATTACAATATTAGCACATTTTGACCAGCGCTTTCATATATTTCATCGGGAAGAATGTTTATGTCAGTCATCACACCCTCAAAACATTTCAAAATGATTTACATCAAGTTCAGTCATTTAGAAGTGTGGTCATTGTTGCGGTGTAGGAGACGCAGCTGCCAATCTGCGTAAAACAAACTCAAAACACACTAAGTGATAAAATAACGTGCTTTAGTGACATTGCTCAAGGGATAAATATCGAGCAGGACACATCTCTCAAAATAGGACTCCACGATTGTTCACCTCCACCTGCAGACAGGGCCTCAGAAAGAAAGTCAGTGTAGCATTTCATATTGTACTGAAAGCATTGGCTGCCAAGTTTTAGGCTGCAGTTTACTGTTTACGACAGAAGAATTCTGAATGTGAAATTAAAAAACTGCTAACCAAAGTTTTTTGGGGACATGTGTTTTCAGTGAAGAAATGCTTGTAGAACTTTCTCTGGGTGAGTTTAAGAAGATTAATGACTTTGTGTTTAATCATTGTATATTTAGCTTGATCTAAGAGTCCCTTTGATTTGTTTGCGTTATTGAAAGAGAAGTCTCTGGCTCCTAATAAGATCCAGCAGTTCAGCCGTAATCCAGGGTTTATGCACGGAGCCACATCTAACAATCTGAAGCCGAAAACACTTTGTCATCACTGACATGGAATCAGCCGAGAACCAACTGCAGAAAATACCAGGAGAGCATGCGATCAGGAAACTACAGGGAGCATCGGGGAGAGAAATGGTTTAATCTACCTTGCGACATGCAGCCTAGTGAAAATCCAAGGGGAGTTGCTGGACAAGGAGGAGAAATCAAACTGGACAAGATTAGACAAACTGGAGAATGGCTTGGAATTGAGAGAGAATATTGAATGGGGGATGTCAGTCAGGAAGTGATGGCTTAAACTTTTTTCTGGTATGAAACACTTGAATGGAGATAAGTAACTTGGGAAGCAATCCAGAAATTGTCAACCATCAGCTCCTTTTGAGATTACAGTGAAACTGACCAGTAATCTTCCATATGTTTTGTATGGAATGGTATAAAAATAACAGTTGTAGCATTTGATTGTAGGAAAAAAACAGCATGGCAATCATGGAATCCCCATAGTGGAGAAGGAGGCCATTTAGCCCAAGGGGGCTCCTCCGAACACAATCCCACTCAGATTCTATCCCCATGTATTTACCCTGCTGGTCTCCCTGACACTAAGGGACAATTATTTAGCATGACCAATCCACCTAGTCTGCACATCTTTGGACTGTGGGAGGAAGCTGGAGCACCTGGAGGAAACCCATGCAGACACAGGGAGAATGTGCAAATTCCACACAAAGTGACCCAAGCTGGGAATCGAACCCGGGTCCCTGGCACTGTGAGGCAGCAGTGCTAAGCACTGTGCCAATCATCAGATATTTGTGCATTACTCCATAAAGTACTCAAAATCATTCATTGTCACCCTGCAAAGGGTCATCATTAAGCTCGAGTATATAAATCTGGTCATTTATTTATTCACACCCAGTGTTTATTAACAGGAGTCTGCTCTATTAAAAAACAAGTCCAACTATTAGCACGGCCAATGAATCCTGAATGATGGTCAGATAAAGTTTATTTATTAGTGTCCCAAGCAGGCTTACATTAGCACTGCAATGAAGTTACTGTGAAAATGTCCTAGTTGCCACGCTCTGGCACCTGTTCGGGTACACTGAGGGAGAATTTAGCATGGCCAATGCATCTAACTAGCACAATTTTCAAACTGTGGGAGGAAACCTGAGAACCTGGAGGAAACCCACGCAGACACGAGGAGAACGTGCAGACTCTGCACAGACAGTGACCCAAGCCTGGAAGTGAACCCGGGTCTCTGTCACTGTGAGGCAGCAATGCTAACCCCTGTGCCACCGCGGCACCCCGGATCAACCTGAATTAAATTTCAAATCAACTTGGAAAGAGATTCAGATCAGAAAGTGATTGAAACAAAAGCAGGAAGTGCTGAAAAAAACGCAGCAGCTCTGGAACATTTGTGGTGAGAGATGCCCAGTTAACATGTCGAGCCCAAAAGGAATCTTCCAAAGATGATTCACATTGGACCTGAAGCATTAACTCTGGCCTGGATTTTTGCTAAGTTGGAGTGACATGAGTGCCCTTTAGAAACGACAGGTGGGTTCCGATGCTGGAGTTCCCAATCCCATTCCTTGGCTTTGTGATTTTCAAAAGTGCCTCTAAAGGGTGCAAGCTTGTTCCAGTCAAAAATCCACACCCAGCATTCCTGACCTGGTCACCTCCATTGTGGAGATAGACAAGTCCTATACATCTGTAACTTTCATGGAGTCGGGCCAGGTTTTTTAAGAGTTGTTCACAGCCCCTCATCAGCATAAGGGCATCTTTTAAAAGGCCAGTTCAAAAGGGCCTTCTCATGCCATCGTGCCAAACTATATTCCCCACTAACCCTGAATGGCTCCTCATGTCTCCATGCCGATCTCTGCCCTTCCACTCACCCCTTATGGCCTCTCATACCTCTAACACCAATCTAGAAATTCCACTCCCATGGTTACTCATGTCTCTCATGTCAAGTTATGGCACTTCCATGCCCACTGACCCACCATACATTGTCTTGAACCAATGAACCTTAAAGCCAAAATTAGCTTGAAAAAGTCATTCATTAATCAATTTCTACTATATTTTTAAAAAGTCATATTGCTTAGAAGGGAATAAGTGCTCCTCATCCAGCCCCTTTAAAGTATCAATAACACAAATACTTGAAGCCACTTATCTTTGCATAATTAAGCATTGTGAAATTGACAGCAGAAATCAGAGAGCCAGACCTGTCAATCAAGAAGTGCTGGGAGCGATTCCCCCAGAAGTGCTGAATTGGTGAGAAAACTGGTCTGGACCACAACTGTTTATTCAGTGCAACTTCAGACCTGAATCTCCTCACTCTGTGCACTGCAGAGGTCCCAATCGTGAATATCATTAAAAATCCGGGGGAGGCGGAGCCTATTCGCATCAGAGTCTGACAGCTCCGGAACTTTGCGCGTGCGCAGTGATCCCGATCTGTCAGTCTCCCTGTTTGCTGGCCTGCTCGATCTCTGGCCAGCCCAGGAACAACCCCCCCCCCACCCCCACAGTGTGGCCCCCACAACAATCCCTGGGCCAGCCACCACCCCCCCTGCAAGTCCCGTGCCCACGCCGTCCCCTCCCGTCCCGGAGTGTCCCGATATCCAGCCCACCACCCCCCCCCCCTCCCAGCAGTGGCGATCCCCCAACCATCCCTCGCAGACCAACGCCCCCCCCCCACCCCCTCCCCAAAGGCAGACCAACCCCCCTGACAGGAGGCAACCATCCCTCAACATAGCAATCCCTCCCCCCAGCCCACCCCGATCGCTGGCCTCCCTCCAGTCCAGACCCATCCTATGCAGAGAGGCAGTGGAACCCCCTCCACCTCCACAATCACCCTGTGGGCCTCTAGGTACAATAGGCCCCTTGGGCAGAATCAGAGTGCACAGGCTGGCACTGTCAGGGTGCCCGTGCCCAGAGGGCACCATCCCCTCACTGCCTGACCACCTGGAGGGCCCTGATTGCACCCCCCCCTCCGCCCCCGCCACTTCACTCCAGCTGGATCACCCACTAGTTCCCTAAACGTGGGGAACTACTCTAAACCCTGCCAGAATGAAGTACTGCTGGTGGTGTGGGAAATGCTATTAAGTTCCGTGCCAGGCTCAGTATTCACATGTAAAATACATTTAAAATATATTTAAAACAGATTAAAATCACTCACCACTTTTCGTGCCGGTTTCCAGTGCATTCCCGACTGTGCCTGTTCCCTGGCTCTGGGAGACGCGCATGCATTGGGAACGCATGCACGAATCCTGTGAAATGGCTGACACGCGATTCTCCGGACCGAACCCATCAGAAAATTTGCAGGTCGCGATGGGAGAATCACCCCCATTTTATCTGAGGGGCACAAACATTTCAACAAGCACAATGGATGCCTGACATTCTTAGCCAAACATTCTTGATGCAGGTGGATGGAAGGGCAGAGCTTGGCATATAGGTGGCATGAGGGGCAAAAGGGAATGGTAGAACTGCAGAGGCAAAGTGAGGCCATAGGAGGTGGGTGAAGGGGGCAGAGCGTGGCATGGGAGCCAGAGGAGCCATAGGGATTGGTCGGGGGCATCAGTGGAATTAGTGAGACATGGGGTGTGTTTGGTGGGGTGAGGATGTGTGAGGGATGGAATGCCCTGGAAGGTGCCTCAGCACCTTCTGTAGTTGCCTCAAACGCTTTTCCAGGTCAGCTGGCTTGACTCCAGTATGCCCCCGGCCCCCATGAAGATCCTGCCTTTACTTTTCCCGGATACGGGGGATTCAAGCCAGGCATTCTCCCAAATCCCACTACCCGATAAAAATTCAGGCCTCTCCTGCACTCTCTGCGGACCTGCTGAGCTTGTCCAGCATTTTCTGTTTTCGTTTCAGATTTCCAGCAACTGCAGTATTTTGCATTTATTTTAGGAAGTGATTGACATTGGAATGGCCATTAAAGCCAGAGAGAGTGCAGTGTGTAGCTGAATGTCCAGGTGGGAAAGCTACAGTCAGATATATG
Source organism: Carcharhinus amblyrhynchos (assembly GCF_965287045.1). NCBI lineage: Eukaryota > Metazoa > Chordata > Chondrichthyes > Carcharhiniformes > Carcharhinidae > Carcharhinus > Carcharhinus amblyrhynchos. Next base: position 19,980,044 of record NC_137325.1, on the reverse strand, counting down.
ATGAATTCTACTCCTGCCACTGTTTCTGCTGGGAACATGACATGTCCTAACAACCGTTCAATTCAGGCCAATAGTCATTGTATCTTCCATTTTAAAGCAAAGTTTATTTATTTATTAGCCACAGGTGGGCTTACATTAACACTGCAAAGCAGTCACCTCACTTCGGCACCTGTTTGGGTACACTGAAGAACAATTTAGCATGGCCAGTGCACCTATCCAGTACATCTTTGGACTGCGGGAAGAAAGTGGAGCACCCAGAGGAAACCCATGAAGACACAGGGAGAATGTCCAAACCCCACACAGACAGTGACCCAAGCCAGGAACCCAGGTCCCCGGTGTTATGTGGCAGCAGTACTAACCACTGTGGCACCGTGCCGCCCCGTTTTAATTTGGTTGAGAAAATTATTGCTGCAGACAACTTGCTGGCTGCTGTAAGAATATGTTCAATTTTCAATACAAGAAAAAGTTTTAAGAATGAAGATTGGGTTGTGTTGGTTGATGGGAATAAATTGTGGAGAAGAAAAATAAAGTTATTTACATATGCAATTCAGAAAATCTCATTATTTCCTTTTCATAAGTAAATGAGTATGCAAGAAGCTAAAACCTAAATGTCTTAGTAAAGGTATGTAGGGAAGATAGCCTCAAAAGTACATATTTGACGATGTATAAAGCAACGGCAAGATTGCATGTATAGATATTAGAGACAACAGAAGATGTTAACTGAAGTCACAATGAATGCCAAAAATGCATTGGAAAAAAACAACTCTGGTAATACTTTGTGAGCTCTGTTAGTGGTCAAAAAAGCCACATCGGTCCTTTGAAAGATTAAGTGCATGATCTTACCAGTTGTTCGCGCCATGGTCCTTGCTGCAATAAAGTTGGAAAATGTGGCACCCTACCAAATCTCCGTCACTGCAGCGGGATGGGAAAATACCGCCAGCGTGAACAGCCGGAACATTCTGACCTTAGTTTTATGGTTAGGATTGAGAAGTAGGATATGGCTAAATGTAAATATATATATAATATATATTGTATTTATTTTCACTATTGAAGATGATACAGTGGTAGGCACAAATGCTTTGCATATTAACTAATACGCATTTAAATGCATAAATGGTCTCAGCTTGGTTTGGGGCACCGAATTGCTAGACGTTGAGCCTCAAATCAGGCAGCACGGTAGCACAGTGGTTAGCACTGCTGCTTCACAGCTCCAGCGACCTGGGTTCGATTCCCGGCTCGGGTCACTGTCTGTGTGGAGTTTGCACGTTCTCCTCATGTCTGCATGGGTTTCCTCCGGGTGCTCTGGTTTCCTCCCTCAGTCCAAAGATGTGCGGGTTAGGTTGATTGGCCATGATAAAATTGCCCCTTAGTGTCCAGGGATGTGTAGGTTAGAGGGATTAGTGGGTAAAATATGTAGGGATATGGGGGGAGGGCCTGGGTGGGATTGTGGTCGGTGCAGACTTGATGGGCTGAAGGGCCTCTTTCTGCACTGTAGGGTTCTATGATTCAAATGCTGCAGAGAATCGGGAAGGTACCAAATAAGCCATTAATTTTGCTGACTAATAGTTATTAGAGACCTGGGCTAATTTGAATTGACTGGAGAAAGAGCTTGATGCATGAGTGCTTGCACATTGCCAAGCCCCATTCATTGATACCTAGACAGGAACATAGGAACAAAAATAGGCCATTCAGCCTTTTCAGCTTGTTCTGCCACTATGGCTGATATGTATCTTAAGTATCTTAACTCTATTTACCTAGGTTAGTTCCATATCTTGAAGTAAAGCTCAGTAATTCATGTTTTAATCAGCTTGAATTACATAATTAATGTGTTGTTTACTGAAATTCTAGCTATGCTAAAGACTAATGATTCTATGATTCATGGTTCGAAATAAAATGCCAACCAGTACAAATCTTTTTCACTTGAAAAGCATAGTTTTACTGACATCTGGGGACTCAAATGATGAATGCATTTGTAAACAATGCAACAGAAGATTGGGGAATTATTCGACCTACACATTTTCTTACAGGCTTCGGAACCTCAAACCTTCCATTGGTGGTGGTGTGGGAGAGAGAACAAGTGTGAAGGGGATGTGGGGGGGTGGGGGGAAAGTGAGTGTGAAGTTGGGCTGGGAGGGAGAGCGAGTGTGAGGGGGTAGGGAGGGAGGGAGAGTGAATGCGAGGGTAGTGGGGTAGATGGGAGAGTGAGTGTGAGGGTGCTGGGGTGGGAGGGAGAGTGAGCGTGAGGGTGGTGGGGTGGGTGGGAGAGTGAGTGTGAAAGCGGTGGGGAGGGAGCGAGAGTGAGTATGTGAGTGGTGGGGTGAGAGGGAGAGTGAGTGTAAGAGCGATGGGGGTGGGAGGGAGAGCGTGTGTGAGAGTGATGGGATGGGAGGGAGAGTGAGCATAAGAGTGGTGGGATGGAGGGACGGTGAGTGTGAGAGCGAATGAGTGTGAGAGTGCTGGGGAGGGTTGGAGAGTGCCCCTGAGAGTGGGGGGAGAGGGGGACAGCAAGTGTGAGAAGGGTGGAGTGGGAGGGAGAGTGAGTATGAGGGTGGTGGGGAGGGGGGAGAGCGAGTGTGAGGGTGAAGTGGGAGGGAGATGAGAGTAAGGGTGGGGTAGGGAGAAAGCCAGTGTGGGGAACTGTACATCTGCCACTTTAAGGAACCTGTTCATCTTTTTCTGTCTCTCTGTTAAATTTCTGCTGTGTAATGAACCACTCCCACATTAAGAAGAACAGGTATTAAAACTCTCTGAGCTTCTGCCGATCCTCCTTTCACCCACTGCTAATGAAGTGCCCAGTGTAGCCTGGCTGACCTGTCTTTGATTGCTGTTTTTTCCCAGTGAGAAAGTACTTGGCTGTGCTTGATGCAAAATTGATGGCATATTAAAATGAGGCATGTGCCATTTCAGCAGGCGCAAACACAAACCTCACATCTTCCCTTCAAAGTATGCGGTGAATACCAAATAGATAGCCATATCACCTCAGTGATGTTCTGAGCAAGTGCTTTTGGTATGAAGGCGGGCAGTCATAAAGTTCTGAAGGTGCTGCAGGATTTCTACCTCTTGTCCAATGTTTTCCATTGATAATGATACATAACAACAAGAGTTGACCTTGAAACAAGAGATGGAAATTTAATGCCCTGCTCCCACCCCCTGCACCAACCCTGGGAGCAGACTGGTAGCTGTGGTGATTTAGTGGGGGTGAGGGGCTAATATTAGACACCAAGACAGCTATACCATGCTGATTGCCTAATCACTTCCAGTGGTATTTTACCAGCAGTGGGGCAGGCATCAGGTGGTCTGCTTGCCCGTAGGTCAATTGAGGCCACCAATTAGCCAATAAATGGCTTCTTAATGGCCTCCACTTGCCGCCATTCAGCCCATTGAATCTGATCTACCATTCAATTAGATCATGGCTCTTTTATTATCTCCATTCCATATAGCTACTTATGTTCTATATTCCTTAATGTGCTTTTGCAACATAAATCTGGCTATCTCAGTCATGAAACTCTCAATCGTCCCAGCAGCAGCAGACTTTATGGGTGAGGATACCAGATTCCCACTAACATTCAATCTCACATCACACACAGGGCGGGGCGTACTGGGTGTAGTGAGATTTTAGCGCTTGTTTTATCACAACTTTGATGGTCAAAGTGTGAAAAATGCTTCCTAATTTTGTTCTCAAATGGCCTCATTCCAATTTTGAGAATTTGCCACCTTATTCTGAATTCCCACACCAGAGGACGCAGTTTCCCCAAATCTGCCCCACTGGATCCAGTCATAATTTAAAGGTATTGCAGCTAGATCACCCCTGAACCTTTGAAACTTAGCTGTTGGCCATTTTGTTATTAGGGGAGTTGCGGCCACTTGAAGTCAGATAACCCGCACCCAAAGTCTTCCCTGTAGTAGTTTCTAACTGGGACTGGTCTTGTTCGACCAATAGAGAAATTTGGTACACCTCCATTCTAGACTAGCAGAGAGTGGTGTTTCTTTGCCAAGGTTCTTCCCCACCCACCTTCTCATTCAAATGGAGAACAAGAGAAGATCTAAGAAATGTCTATCTGACTCACTTCCTGTCATATGCCAGCCTGTTGCCAGAACCAGACCCAACAAAGGAGGGAAACATCTGGCCTATGTTGGGCTCCACATTGCCAAGAACAATAAAACTAAAGCTTTCTTTCCCTCCTTTCTTTACTCTCGCACAATTCATTTCAAAGGGATAATTGGTTCAAAACCATTTACAAACATTCAATTCTTGTCTCCATTTGATGTGGGAATTTTCTTTACTTCATCTCCCTGTTGCCTTAAATGGAACATCAATGTTGGCAGCAAACCAGGCCTTCTGATTTCCGCTCTCCATTGTAAGTGCATCATCATTGGATTGAACGGGACATATTTTCGGTGTTCTAACTATATTAGATATATTTCTTGGAATAAAAGGGATCAAGGGATACAGGGGAGAAGGCGGGGGCAAGAGATTGACTTTGATGATCAGCCATGATCAAAATGAATAGCGGAGCAGGCGCGAAGGGCCAAATGGTCTACACCTGCTTCTAGTTTTTATGTTTTCTATCTTTAACAAAAGGTAGACATGTCAAAGGAGGAAGAAAGAAAATGAGACTTGGAATTAAATTATGCTTTTCATGATATTCCGAGATGATTTGAAGTCAATGACACATTATTATTGAAGTGTAAGTACTATTGTCATGTGGGAAAATTCAGACGCACAGTAATCCTCAAACACCAATGAGTAATGGCCAGGTAGTTTTTAGTGAGGTTGATTGCGAGAGAAACACAGGCCACAACACTGGGGCGAAAGGCTCAGTTCTTCAAAATAGATCCATGGGATTTTCTTCATCCACCTGCTTGGGAAAACAGGGCTTCAGTTTAGCATCTAATCCAAAAGACAGCCATGCAATTTTCCCATCCTGCCTACCATAGCAAACATAGCGGGTGGTGGGGACATGCAAAGGTCCGTTGACCTTGGGGGTAGGATTTTCCGGTTTTGGGGCAAGCACGGCTGGAAAATCCCACCCCGCAGCTCCAGTAGTGCAGTATTCCCTCAATACTGCACAGAGAATGTCATTCCAGACTTTGTGCTCAAGTCAGAGTGGGGCTTGAACTCTTGACCTTCTGACTGAGCACTGAAAGTGCTTCTGCTGAGCCAAAGCTGGCACGATTCTGATATCAATAAAATACGTTAATATCAGTTTTATTAAACAGATTATTAGCTGAGGTGAGAACTATTCAACAAATAGATTATTCAAAATCAGCAATACATTTTTAGAGAAAAGCTGTTTTTGCTCGTTAAGGACTTGCTAATGTAAGTTAAGAACTCATGGCATGTTCTGCAGCAGTGATTGTAGCACAGCTTTATTAAAATAGGTCTTTGAATAATGCATTCCCTTTACATAATGGGACTCTGCAGCTCTGACTTAGTGCCTCATGCTCTGTGACTGTGATCAGGGATGTGTAATGGATGATCAGGTTTTTAGAATGCAAACACAACCCAATGTCTCTATTTTTGCCTTTTATTGGATTATTCCTTCTTTTGAAAAGATGTGCCCCAGATCACTCAATAGAAACACAGGGCACACATTCTTCTGAACCTGGCCACTACCTCAGTTCAATCAGTTAACATCTATAAGTTGAACTTGTGCTTCTCAATACAGACAGTCCTCAGACTTTATCATGTTCTAGTTACAACGAGTGGAACTCACAACCTTTATAAATTGACACCCTGTTCCAACTTTACAATGTTAGCCTTGATTTCACATTGCCACACCAGTGAACAAGTTTAACATTCATACATGTGCATCAATGTTCTCTGCTGCCAACCTGTCAGTGCTCAGAAGATATTTGGACACAGCATTCGTGAGCGATCGATCCTTTATTTCCTTCTTAGTGATAAGGAGAGAACTGGAGAATTCTTAAGGCTTCTGCAGCCTACTGTCCTCAATTATGTACAGTTAGCCTTTTTATAGAGCATTTCTTACACCTCTGAGTAAAGATAATTGCTTCTAGTAACACACACCGACAAATTATTTACATATGATACAAACAGGTACACCCAGTACAATGGCTGTTTAATCACGTCTCATTGGTAATGTCATTATCTTTAGTGGTAGATGGATGGAATATCTGTTCAGACGATGATCACTTAATCATGTCTTTATTACAGTTTTGGTGCTGTTAGCAGGGACATTCAGCTGTGTCCTGTTGATAGATACAGTGAAACATCCACCTTTGTCTGCACTGTCCATTTTGTGTATATGTAGAGACAGTCAGTCTGCAGTTCATGAATATCCTGCAGTGATGTGCTCATTTTCCTGGTTCCCTGGCCAGTAAGCTCAGTCTCATCTCCCACAAACCTCCCTTTCTCAAGATGCTCAGTTGCTCTTCTGACACATTTGTACTTGGTGAATCTTTGTATTTCCAAATTTTTTCTTTAAAATGGATATTTTATATTGATTTATTGCTATGTTACATTTTATAATTGATTGAATACAAAATTCTACATTATTATGGTTCTTATTTGTTCTAATGGGAAAATCAATTCTCACTTGTGACACTTCGATTGAGGACGAGACTTAAAGGAACCAATAGTGTCGTAAGTCAGGGGATTGCCTGCACTAAGCATGATATTGTGATGCATTGTAACAGAGCTAACAATAGATTAGTGACACAAAACTGTGCTTTGTGCTCTAGAGTTTTCAATCCAACAAAACAGGTTTCTGTTTGCTTTATTTGAATTGTTGGAATGGAAGAAATTGGGCAGTAATTAATTAGGGTGACAGAATCATAGAATCCCAACATTGCAGAAGGAGGCCATTCAGCCCATCGATTCTGCACCGACTCTCTGAAAGAGCATCTTATCCATGCCCAACCCCCACCCTATCATTGTAATGCCACACATCTATCATGGCGAATCCACAGAACCCCCACATGTTTGTACACTAAGGGGGATTTAGCATGGCCAATCCACCTAACTCACACCTCTTTGCATTCTGAGAGGAAACCGGAGCACGCAGAGGAAACCCACGCAGACACGGGGAGAATGTGCAGACTCCGCACAGACAGTGACTCAAGGATGGAATTGATGCTGGGTTCCTGGTGTTGTGAGGCAGCAGTGCTAACCACTCTGCCACCATGCCAAGACAGGAGTCACGTCTACCTCCTGGAGAACTGGTGATTGCTCTGGGTTGCATCTTTTGGGGAGGGCCCATGCATCAAGTGCCATTCAGGCACTTAACTGGACACAACTGGGTCTTTTCCTGAATCATGGACCCCATGGCAGAAGTCCCACTAAGTGAGAACTGCCAACTAGCCACAGGCCAACAACTTCATTGAAGGGTAACACTGCTGAGGAGGCTGCTGCTGGACTAAAGCCTAGTACTGTTGGTGGATTCCAGGCTAGAGGCAAGTGATGAGTGTCACGGAAGGGGAGGGGGATGGGGGTGAGCAACAAGAGCAGAGGTTGACTCCCCCTCCCTCCCTTCCTGGTTTCTCAGGTAGTGAGCACTTTTGAACAAGGGATATCCCTGAGGGTCCACAAGCAAAACTGCAGAGTTTGCTTGTTTTGCTCCGTCATGGTGAGTACACTACCTGCATGTGACCGTGAATTGTCTCAGTTGGGAGTGAGGTGGGCTAAGGCTGTCCATGAGCTTCCCTGCCACCAACTTAATCAGAGTAAATATTCCGCCCAACGTTTCAGAATGTTGTGTGGCGAACTCATATCCAAACAACTTGAGGTACAAATACTGTCAGTGAGCCATACATGACTCCACATTAAATAGGTTTACCTGCAAAGAGATATCATGCTCTATATTGGGAGGTCCGGTCACTATCCAAACTGAAAATTAATTTTGTGGAAATTAGTAAGTTATTGTTGACAAGGGATGGTATTTAATGCTCTCTCTCAATGAAACTCTGCCATTTTGAGTCCAAAGTGTGATTATTTCCAATATGTGGGAATGAAAAGATATAAAACACATATGTCTGCATAACCTTGCACGCTTGTTACATGAAAGCGAAGGAGATAGTCATTGACGACAGGAAGCGTAGTGGAGAATACATCCCTGTCTACATCAATGGGGGTGAAATAGAAATGGTCAAGAGCTTCAAGCTTTTAGGTGTCCAGATCACCAATAACCTGTCCTGGTCCCCCCATGCCAACACTATAGTTAAGAAAGCCCACCAAAGCCTCTACTTTCTCAGAAGACTAAGGAAATTTGGCATGTCAGCTACAACCCTCATCAACTTTTACAGAAAGCATTCATTCTGGTTGTTTCATAGCTTGGTGTGGCTCCTCCTCTGCCCAAGACCACAAGAAACTACAAAAGACCATGAATGTAGCCCAATCCATCATGCAAACCAGCCTTCCATCCGTTGATTCTGTCTGCATTTCCCGCTGCCTCAGAAAAGCAGCCAGCACAGTTAAGGACCCCACACACCTCAGACATAGTCTTTTCCACCTTCTTCTGTCAGGAAAAAGGTACAAAAGTCTGAGGTCATGTACCAACCAACCTCCTTCCCTGCTGCCATTAGACTTTTGAATGGATCTACCTTGTATTAAGTTGATCTTTCTCTACACCCTAACTCTGACTGTAACACTACATTCTATACTCTCTCAATTCCTTTTCTATGAATGGTATACTTTGTCTGTTTTGCATGCGAGAAACAGTACTTTTCACTGTATACTAATACAATTGACAATAATAAATCGAATCAAATCAATATAATTTCCACCCACTTCCGTGGATCCTGTATGTGTCCCAATCACATTAACACAAGGACAGTTGACAAATATGTATATAAACTGACTAACAAGCGAAATGCATCTCAAACTGAATGCATCGAATCAACAATTCAAGGATTTCAGGCTGCCAAGGGCTTCATTTATAAAAAAAAAAGAAGGATAATCTCTGTGGGTTGAATTTTAAAGGCTGGTTTCAAAGGATAAATATCTTTGTACCCTTGGGAAATTTTCTTCCAACTTCTAGCATTGGGAGGTATAGTATTATTTCTGAATTTGTTATTTTCTACAACTGAAGAGGGTACTTTTGCATGAAGTTTAAAATACTTCAGGGCAAGATCAGTGAAAAAGGATTGGGTATGTTACCAGACTGGTCCTGTGAAGTTTCTGCCATATTCTGGCATTGATCCGTAATTGCAACATTGGACCTGTTCATATAAGAAGTCTCACAACACCAGGAACCTTTAACCTGGCGTTGTGAGACTTCTTACTGTGTTTATCCCAGTCCAACGCCGGCATCTCTACATCCTGTTCATCTAAGACAGCTAAAGAATTTTTTTAAAGTTCACTTATTAGTGTCACAAGTAGCCTTACATTAACACTGCAATGAAGTTTACTGTGAAAATCCCCTAGTCACCACACTCCAGTGCCTGTTCGGCTACTCTGAGGGAGAGTTTAGCAATGCATCTAACCAGCACATCTTTTATACTGTGGAAGGAAACCGGACCACCCAGAGGAAACCCACGCAGACACGGGGAAAGTGTGCAGACTCAGCACAGACAGTGACCCAAGCTGGGAATTGAACCTGTTAGTCATTTGAAATACTACGTGTCCTTAGGTTAATGTGATTGGGACACACACAGGATCTGTGGAAGTGGGTGGTGGGGGGAAATTATAGTGATTTATTTGACTTATTATTACCGCATGTATTAGTATATCGTGAAAAGTGTTGTTTTTTGCATGCTATACAAACAAAGCATTCTGTTCACAGAGAAGGAAATGAGAGAGTGCAGAATGTAGTGTTGCACTGTGATGCAGCAGTGCTAACCTTTGTGCCACCATGCCGTGCCAATGCTTCCCCCTCTGGAATTTTAGAAAGGAGTTTCTAAAATGACGAGGGAATTACCAGCTAATGTGGCACAACAGAGTAAGGGCATAATTAATACACAATCCTGGTGCAGACACACATACATTCTCGGCACATACTGTAAATGATGCTCCTTTTCTACACGTCACCGATGCAAAACAGGTATGTAGAGAATCAGCAGCCAGTCTTTTGTAGCGCCTGATCTTCTTTCCACTAAAGTTCAAAGATGATATTTCAAATTAGCACTGCTGCCTCACAGCACCTCAGTACCAAAATGTGCATGTTAGGTTGATACACCATCCTAAATTGCCCCTTAGCGTCAGGGGGATTAGCAGGGTAAATACACAGGGTAATGGGGATAAGGCCTGGGTGGGCTTGTCATAGGTACAGGCTCAGTGGGATGAATGGCCACTTTCTGCGCTGTTGGGATTCTGTGATTCTGTTCTAGGAAATTCTCTTTGGAGGTTCTCTTTGAACCTCACTGTCATTTTTATTCATCGACTCACCAAATCCCCACGGTGCGGAAAGAGGCCATTCGGCCCATCAAGTCTGCAGCAACTCTCAGACAGGGCATCCCACCCATTCCCGCCCTATTCCCCTAATCACATGCATTTACTCTGCTAATCCGCTGACACTGTGGCAATGGGCGGCACAGTGGCACAGCAGTTAATACTGCTACCTCGGTGCCAGGGACCTGGGTTCAATCCAAGCCTCGGGTCATAGCTCCCCATAGCTGCATGGGTTTCCTCCAGGTGCTCCTCCCACACTCTGTGAGCAAGATTTTGGTCACCTGGTCTACTTCCCCCTTCACCTTGATCATAGTTTTGTTTTCATTCTGATTCCACTCCTGTGAAGTGCCTCAGGACCTTCACTCATTTAAAGGCCCTATGTCAATGTGAGTTGATGTTGTTGATGCAGTGAACACCCGTACAGTGGCTAAGTGTGCTATGTAGGCTGAGTTGAATAGACTGGAAGACTCCAGGCTTTGCTTTCTTGAGTATGTTGGGTTGCCTAAATGCTAAAGGTTATAACTGGTTTTAGGAAGAATGGAGAAATCAGCCAAGGTTCCCTCTTCTGATCATGGTTGCCAACTCTTGTATTCCTGAATGGCTCCTTATGTGCCTTCAACTGCTCATCCCACATTCCTGCTATTGGTTGATAACTCCAGCCTGTAGATACCCAGACAGGCAAAGCAAACGGAAGACGGGCATTAAGGAGTATGGACAAGGGATTAGTTGATTTTTATACAGAATCTTGGATGATCTGCTTTATGAAGTAGATGGTATTGAAGATATGGTTGCTATTCAGCGAAAATTCGTGACCACAGACCTTGTTAATTGGATAATTGACTCTTGGACAGCCAGCCTTTTCTCTCTAATCTACAATACTTTTGTAACCAATGACAAAAGTTTTCACTAAAGATGAAATAAACACAAATTTTTCTTAATGCCCCTGTGATTGTTCTGCTGGGTTTTTGTAACAACAACATGGAGACTAATCTGGGTGGCAAGATGGCACAGTGGCTAGCACCGCTGCCCACAGAGCCCGGGACTTGGGATCGATTCCCAGCTGAGTCACTGTCTGTGTGGAGTTTGCACGTTCCCCCTCTGTCTGCGTGGGTTTCCTCCGGGTGCTCCAGTTTCCTCCCACAGTCTGAAAGAGGTACTGGTTGGGTGCATTGGCCATGCTAAATTCTCCCTCAGTATACCAAATAGGTACCGGAGTGTGGCGACTAAAGTTTATTTATTAGCCACAAGTAAAGCTTACATTAACACTGCAATGAAATTACTGTGAAATTCACCTAGTCACCACACTCTGGCACCTGTTCGGGTCAATGCACCTAACCAGCACGTCTTTCAGACGGTGGAAGAAAATTGGAACATCCAGAGGTAACCCACGCAGACATGGGGAGAATGTGCAAACTCCACACAGACAGTGACCCAAGCCAGGAATCGAACCCGGGTCCCTGGTGTTGTGAGGCAGCAGTGCCAACCACCGTGTCACCATGCCTCTCCAAAAGTAAATATTGGGCTTCCTTCAAGCCAGAATTGAACCAGCGACCTAGAGGTTAGGGGATTTTCACAGTAACTTCATTACAGTGTTAATGTAAACTTACTTGTGACACCAATAAATAAATAAAATTAACTCATAGGGATACAAGGAGAAGCTGGAGGATTAACAACACTGCTGCTAGCTAGTGGCTATCAAGAAGATGTTTGAATATAAATAGTACATCAGCACTCACTCACTCGGGCTACACCCATGTGTGGAAATGGCCCCATGGCCAAGTGACCTGAGCATTGCCCCAAAAGTCAGAACACTGTGTGAAGCAATAACTTTGCAAGAGGTGGAGAAAGGAAGACGGTGGGGTGCAGGAGGAAAGGGCAGTAATAATTTACTAATGGAAGGGTTACTGTCAGGCGACCATCTGACTGTTAAACGTGAAGCGAATCTTCAATCATTCAGGCTGTCTCGAGTTCGCCATGGGATCAGTTATTGAAGGCATCTTTAATGGACGAAGCAAATGTTTTATAAAAGAGAAAGATACGAGCGTGAAAATGGCAAACATGTGGCTAATTGCATCGGCTCTGGGTTTTGAATCTGTTGTGTTTGTTAAGCAAGTTTTTTCTCGCAACTCCCAAACAAATTGAGTTAATCGATGGACAAGAAGCGGGAGCAATAGTTCAGAATCCTAAGTGAAAACGGTTCCAGGCAAGTCAAAAGCTGATTGACCCTGGGAATGTGGTGCCCAAATTGCGTGACTTCAAAGTAGTTCACAGCAGGGAAATGACTGGAGGCCTTATAATTATGCTGGAGTTACTATGGAAACTATTTCTCCAGGGGCCGCCATGCCAATGATTTTTTTCCCTTTTTTTTAATTCAAAGAAAGGCCTAATAAGAGAAATGTTGTTTGGAACAGTTCTTCTTTAATAAGTCCTGACCCTGATGGAACAACTTTGAAGTTCTGGCTAGCTGCCTCAAATCCCTGCTTATAAAGAGAGAGAAAAAAACAGGATACATTTTCGGCAGGAAATCCCATCTGTCTCCACATCATTCTCAAAGAACTTTCTTTTTATTCGTTGATCAGATGCTTTTATTACGTGTTGACACCATGCAATCCGAACAGGTACCGATCCTTTTAATCTTGAAGGTGCAGGAATTCAGTCTTTCCTATGACAAGGAGGTCAGCTGCTTTTCTTGCCAAAACACCAAAGAACTTGCATTTACGTAGCACCTTTCATAGCCTGTCCCAATGTGCCATATGGTCAAAAAACTGTATTTGAGCTGTAATTGGGGTGGTAATGTAGGAATTTGTGCACATAAAAACCCCCACAAACATTTATCTGGTAAATGACAATATAATCTGCTTTGAGTAGGATAAACCGAGAGATAATCTTTGACCAAATAACCAGGGAGTGGTCCCCTGCTTTTCTTTGAATGATAAATTATACGTCAGCTTGAGTGGATACTTGGTGCCTTGTTTTAACGTCTCATCCAAAAGGTGGCAGAGCTGCCCTCCCTGAGTACTGGCACTAAAACTTGAAAGCAAAACCTTTCAACTCGAGAGGTGGGAGAGGTTACCACCAGGCCACAGTTGACAACAGACAGGAGCAAAGGAATAAAGGAGGTGGGACGTACCAGACATTAGCAAACCTAGGGAAAGGTGAGATAGAAAACAGGAGACCTGTGAATCAGATTTGAAATTAAGGCCAAATTTGCAAATTACTGGGAATCTGTAAAGTGAAAGAGATCAAAGGTGAACACACAGAAGGCAGAGTGCTATGTCCTGGCAAACTGCCTCCCCCACCACAAATGCTATCTAAGCGTCCCTTCTTTTGAGACTGACAGATACATCCCACTTCACAAATAATGCTGCCAGGCCTCCTATTAACCCAGAATCATCAGGAGTTACAATTGATCTCTGAGACCTGGACAATGCTGTAAGACAGCGTGAGGGTAAAATCAAATGGGGCATTTTAAAAGTATTAACTTTATTTTTTCATTTTGTTTGTGTGGCCTGGGCTTTGGCAGCTCCCTCTGCGATTGGATCCTGAACTTCCTAATTCACAGGCCAAAATCAGTAAGGATAGGCAACAACACCTCCTCCACGATCATCTTCAACACCGATGCCCCACAAGGCTGTGTTCTCAACCCTATACTCGTTGAACATCTATGACTGTGTGGCCCAAATTCTACTCCATTTTGATTTTCAAGTTTGCCGACAACACCACTGTAGTGGGTCGGATCTCAAACAATGACAAGACAGAGTACAGGAATGAGATAGAGAATCTAATAAATTGGTGTGATGACATTATCTCTCCCTCAATGTCAACAAAACGAAGGAGATTGTCATCAGCTTTCAGAAGCGTAGTGGAAAACATGCCATCAATGGGTGCGAAGTGGAATGGGTCGAGAGCTTCAAGTTTATAGGTGTCTAGATCACCAACAACCTGTTCTGGTCTCCCCATGCCGAGACTATGGTTAAGAAAGTCCACCAACGCCTCTACTTTCTCAGAAGACTGAGGAAATTTGGCATGTCAGCTGCAACTCTCACCAACTTCTGCAGATGCACCATAGAAAGCATTCATTCTGCTTGTATCACAGCTTGGTATGGCTCCTGCTCTGCCCAAGACCACAAGGAACTACAAAAGGTCGTAAATGTAGCCCAGTCCATCAGCCTCTCATCCATTGACTCTGAATACACTTCCTGCTGACTCAGAAAAGCAGCCAGCATAACTAAGGACCCCACGCATGCCCGACATTCTCTCTTCCACCTTCTTCTGTCAAGAAAAAGGTATCAAAGTCTGAGGTCACATACCAACCAACCCAAGCCTGCTGCCATCAGACTTTTGAATGGACCTACCTCACATTAAGTTGATCTTTCTCTACACCCTAGCTATAACTATAACACTACATTCTGCACTGTCTTGTTTCCTTCTCTATGAATGGCATGCTTTGTCTGTGTAGCTTGCAAGAAACAATACTTTTCACTGTATACTAATACATGTGACAATAATAAATCAAATCAAATCAAATACACTTTCATGTCTTGATTCTAAAACCTCTTGGAGAAAAAAACTGTTTGAGCACTGTGGTTACAGGAGGGAGGCTATTAGATGGGACCTTCAGATATAACTTTGTGGAATGTCCAGCCAGAATTGGATATATATGTATTTGAAAACTTTCATTTCAATAGCATTATTCGCAGCCCCAGGAAGTGCAAAAGAGCTTCATAGCCAATTAAATACTTTTGAAGTGTAATAGTGTTGTAGTGTAGAAGGCATAGCAGTCAATTTGTACACAGTATGCTCCCGCAAACAGTAATGAGAAAATTACTAGATTTCTTTTCTGAAGTTAGTTGGCGGAGTAATATTAGCCAGGACACTTTTCTTCATTCATTCAATAGATGTGGCATCACTGGTTGGGCCAGCATTTATTGCCCATCCTTAATTACACTTGAATTGAATAGTTTGATCGGCCATTTCAAAGGGCATTTAAGACTCAACAACGTTGCTGTGGTCTGGAGTCACATGTAGGCCTGACCATGTAAGGATGTCTCACCCCTACCCTTCAGAATCACGAGAGGCTCCTTCTCCTTCTCACTTTTCACCCCACAGCCTCCACAGTCAAAGGGTCATCCTCCACCATTTCCATCAACTCCAGCAAGATGCTACCACGAAATACATTCCCCAACACATCATCCCTTACTCGCCCCTCCCCCGCAGCATTCCACAGGGACCATTCCCTCTGCTACATCCTAGACCACTCTTCCACTTCCCCCAACCCTTCATCCCCTTCCCACACCACCTTCTCTTTAAATCACAGAAGGTGCAACATTGACCCCTTATCCCCTCATTGTCCAAGGGTCCAAACCTTCCTTTCAACTTCACTTGCACCTCCTCCAATTTGGTCTACTGTCTTTGCTGCTCCCGGTCTGGTCTCCTCTACATGGGACAGACTAAACACAGATTGGTTGACCGCTTTGCGGAACACTTCCATTCCATCCCCAACCTTTCTGTCACTCACCATTCCAATCCCGCATCTTGCTCTTGTACCCACATATCCGTCCTTGGCCTGCTGCAGTGCTCCAGTGATGTCCAAAGCAAACTGGAAGAACAACACCTCATTCTCCAATTCGGCACGTTACAGCCATCCGGAGTCAACAGTGAGTTCAACTACTTTAGGCTGTGAACTTCCCCTCTATCTTGACTCCCGCCTTTTTTTATGCAGTTTACTTGATTTATCCCAACACAATCCTCAGATCCCCAAAATTGACACTGCCCTTGTTGTTTAGTTTTGCTCCCATTGAACACTGACCTCCGTTTCTCTATTATCACATTCTGTTATCCTATCTTTGCCACTTATTAATATTCTTCAGTTCCTAATGGCACTATTAACAGTCCATGACATCTCTCCTTGGATCTGACCTATCACTGACTTTTCATTTTGCCCCACTTCACTCTCCAAGTGTATGATGCATTACATTTCTATCCCTCTTCTGTTCTGTGAAAGGATCACATGGACTCGAAACATTAACTGTGTTTCATTCTCCACAGATGGTGCCAGACTAGTTTATCCAGCATTTTCTGTATTTTAACCCAGCATTTTCTGTTTTTATGCCTATCGTAATTCACTTCTTTAAAACCTACATTCTACATTTAACGTTGACATGTGAAGTTAGCAATTGTCAGAATGTTCCTAGCTCCAGGACCAGACTCTCCTCTGAAATCACATCTAACACAGCTCACACAAGCTTCAGAAATTCACCCACCTCACTGAAAGTCTCAAATTCAGTTAAATACGGAACTGAGGTGGGCAGCAATGTGGCAGTCCCGGTGCCAGCTTGCATGTATATTATCGGTGACCAACTTCCACAGTTCCCGCGCTAGTCGAAATGGCAGCTGGCAGGAATAAGCTCACCATTTTAGATTTCTAATACCATCTGTCTCCCCCACCACCACCATCACCACCCCCACCTGCTTTGGCATCCACCCAACCTGGATTTGCCCCATGTCAGCATGGCAAAATCCAATCCCACGAGTTTAGGTTCAGCACTTGTGGAAAACATGTCAGATGTTCACAAAAGTAGCCTCCTGATCTACATTGTGTATTTCTGGTGCTCGAATAAATCTTGCGCAATGAATCCCCATTATAGATTAGAAATTGCAAGTGAATTTCTATCTTACACAGAGGAGGAGTTTGAGGTTCCAGACAGTAGTGTAGGAGATGAGTGTGCTGTTGAGTTCCGGGATGTTTGTGCCCACTGATTTGATACCATCAATGCATTATGACTTAATATGGTTCAGATAGCCTTGAGATAGGAAACAGAGCAATACGGTCAAGATGATTAGATACATACTTAATGGTAAATGAGTTTGACTTCTGGGGTGCAATTCCACCAGCTCGCCACACGGGGGCAGTAATCAGGGAAGAAGGGATGATCAGCCAGGATGGTGTTACGGTGGGGGGGGGGCGGGAATTGATCAGCTGGGTGGCATTCGGAAGGGGGATGATGTCCAAGTCGGCAGGCAATCGACAGAGGAGGAGGGGAGAAATATTGTTGATGGGTGGGGGAGGAAGTGACAAAACTTCTCAGGGGATCGGGATACCTGCGCACTGGTGCCTCTAGAGCTCCGCAACCGGCTTTCCAGGTGAGCTGAGGGTCCAGCACACCACCCGTCCCCCCCAACTCCTGGCAAGAATTGCACAAGGGCTCTTCTTATGCAGGAGCTAGTAATTTACGTTACTTACCTCCCTGAAAAAAAGGGCAAGAAAACCTACTATTTTCTTGCCTGTTCGACATTTAACATTATTTTTGAAAAAATTCCGCCTCTGTGTTTTGTAGAAACAACCTGATTTTGGGTTTTCTCACTTATTCTGTTATAAGTACATAATGACTCAATAAGATGGTGCGTGTGAGTGGAGGACTGTAAAGATCTTGAGCTTTCCTTTATAAATTGCCAGGAGAATGAAGGAAAAGGTTTGACGAAATGTATGTCTCTATTCAGAGGAACAACAGGGCAATTGCATTTATTTTTAATTGTGAGGACTGCTTCAGCACATCTCGTATGTAAAGATGTGAACTAAAAGAGTAAAAGGATTAAGCTGCAAACCATATTTGGTGCCAGTTTCCAATAAACTGAAAAAGGATGTAACAGAGGGTCTAGTCAAAATTCAGCTGACGTGCGATTAGTAAACTAAAACTAACAAGGGCCCCAATGGGGGTAGGCATTCTGGGCCATAATAGTTTTTACTCAGTCTTTAGTATGGCATGATAACAAAATACAAACTTGATGTGACGGTGTGTCTGTAATTATGTAATAGAACCTCGGTTAGACCACACATGGAGTACCGTACACAGTTTTAGCCTCGATCTTATTAAAAGGATAGAGAATCACTGGAGAATGTGCAAAATCATTTAATAGGATAGTACCTGTACTGAGATATTATAAGAACAATTAAACGGGCTGGGGCTCGTTTCTCTAGTGGAGGCTGAGAATGTTCCCAAGGTGACTGAGTGCAGCAGCTTGTGCTGACCAGGGTGATTCCCCCATCCTGCTTGTTTTCACCAGTCATGTGACCCTTATTTCTGCAGATTAGTCCTTAAAGGGACAATCACTACAGTTACACTAATAGAAATCAGAAATTGGTGGCACGGCGGCAAACAGTTCACAGCGCCAGGGACCCGCGTTCGATTCCCGGCTTGGGTCACTGTCTGTGTGGAATCTGCACATTCTCCCCTTGTCTGTGCGGGTTTCCTCTGGGTGTTTCCTCCCACAGTCCAAAGAATGTGCTGGTGAGGCGCATCAGCCATGCTAAGTTCTCCCTCCATGTACCCGAACAGGAGCCGGAGTGTGGCGACTAGGGGATTTTCACGGTAAGTTCATTGCAGTGTTAATGCAAGCCTACTTGTGACAGTAGTAAGTAAATAAACTTTACAAATCACTAAAGAGGGATGGAAGCAAGTTCATGTGGAGTAAAACCAGTAGCATAGACCTGTCGGTCGGGCTGAATGGTCTGCTTCTGTGCTGCACATTCTTTACAAGTCTATGGAATTAAAACAAAGCATACTTTTTACGAACTTGCTGCTGAAAGGTCTCTCAAGTCTGTCAGTAAGATCAGTAAATGTTAAACACTGCTCATCTGAGCGAGATGTGTGAGAATTTCAGTCTTCTAACTCTCTAATTATAACCCTGATTCATTCCTCCCTTAAAGTATGACTTTCAGGCATGTGGTTTGAATTTGGATTCATACCAGCGTGTGAAAAAACAGGCACCAAATTTAGACGCCCTGTTGTAGAAACGTGGCTATAGGCCGAGTTGCTATAATAATTTATAATTAAACTGTGCAAAAATTTATTGATGATTCTCATCAAGGTGTAGGCTGGGGTCAGTGTTTGGGTAAGTAATGACTCTTCCCCAGACAGATCCACATTGGCATAAGATAAATCCTACCGCATTTAACATTATAGAAATATCTGTATGACTTAATATAAGTCTTAGTTTCTGTGAAACATCTGGGCTGGGAGTAAAATATTTTTTGAAATTCCTGCTAGGCTTGATTCTGTTAATCTTGTTCTTGACTGAAATATCCTAGCCTCTGAGGAATAGCACTGTGGATTTTATTTCATGCTTATACGTTCATTTATTTTATTCATTCATGGGACATGGGCTTCACTGGCTGGCCAGCATTTATGGCCCTTGAGAAGGTGGTGGTGAGCTATCTTCTCGTAACACTGCAATCCATGTGCTGTGGGTTGACCCACAATGCCATTCGGGAGGGAATTCCAGGATTTTGACCCAGCGACTGCGAAGGAACAGCAATATATTTCCAAGTCAGGATGATGAGTGGCTTGGAGGGGCACTTGTAGATTGTGGCGTTCCCATGTATCTATTGTCCTTGTCCTTCTAGATGGAAGTGGTCATTGATTTGGAAGGTGCTGTCTAAGGACCTTTGGTGAATAGAACATAGAACATAGAACATTACAGCTCAGTACAGGCCCTTCGGCCCTCGATGTTGCGCCAACCAGTGGAACCAATCTAATGACCCTCTAAGCTAAACTATTCCAATGTTATCCATATGCCTATCCACTGACCATTTGAATGCCCTTAAAGTTGGCAAGTCCACAACTGCTGCAGGCAGAGTATTCCATGACCTTACTACCTTCTGAGTAAAGAACCTACTCCTGACATCCGTCCTATAATTACCACCCCTTAATTTAAAGCTATGTCCCTTTGTGTTAGCCATCACCATCCGAGGTAAAAGGCTCTCACTGTCCACCCTATCCAATCCTTTGATCATCTTGTATGCCTCAATTAGGACACCTCGTAACCTTCTTCTCTCTAATGAAAATAACCTCAAGTCCCTCAGCCTTTCCTCATAAGACCTTCCCACCATACCAGGCAACATCCTGGTAAACCTCCTCTGCACCCTTTCCAACGCCTCCACATCTTTCTTATAATGCGGCGACCAGAACTGTACGCAATACTCCAAGTGCGACCGCACCAGAGTTTTGTACAGTTGTAACATGACCTCACGGCTCCAAAATTCAATCCCTCTACCAATAAAAGCTAACGCACTGTACACCTTCTTAACAACCTTATCAACCTGGGTGCCAACTTTCAGGGAGCTATGCATATGTACCCTGAGATCTCTCTGCTCGTCAACACGACTAAGAGTCCTTCCATTAGCCCTATATTCTGTACTCCTGTTACTCTTACCAAAGTGAATCGCCTCACACTTTTCCGTATTAAACTCCATCTGTCACCTCTCAGCCCAGCTCTGCAGCTTATCTACGTCCCTCTGCAAATGTAACATCCATCCTCACTGTCTACAACTCCTCCAACTTTGGTGTCATCAGCAAATTTACTAATCCATCCTTCTACACCCTCATCTAGGTCATTTATAAAAATGACAAACAGCAGTGGCCCCAAAACAGATCCTTGAGGTACACCACTTGTAACTGAACTCCAGGTTGAATATCTCCCATCAACAACCACCCTCTGTCTTCTATCAGATGGCCAATTCCTAATCCAAACTGCTAGATCACCCTCAATCCCACGCATTTTCTGCAGTAGCCTACCATGGGGAACCTTATCCAACGCTTTGCTAAAATCCATATACACCACGTCAACTGCCTTACTCTGATCCACCTCTTCGGCCACCTTTTCAAAAAACTCGATAAGGTTTGTGAGGCTCGACCTACCCTTCACAAAACCGTGTTGACTATCCCTAATCAATTTATTTTCCTCTAGATGATTATAAATTCTATCCCTTATAATTCTTTCCAAAACTTTGCCCACAACAGAAGTAAGGCTCACTGGTCTATAATTCCCAGGATGGTCTCTACTCCCCTTCTTGAACAAGGGGACAACATTTGCTATCCTCCAGTCTTCCGGCACTATACCTGAAGCCAATGACGACATGAAGATCAAAGCCAAAGGCTCCGCAATCTCCTCCCTAGCCGCCCAGAGAATCCTAGGGTAAATCCCATCCAGCCCACACTGCAGTGCATCTTACAGATGCTGCTACTGAGCACTGGTGGTGGAGAGAATGAATGTTTGTGGATGTGATGCCGCTGCTTTGTCCTGGATAGAGTCAAGCTCTTTGAGTGTTGTTGGAGCTGCGCCCATCCAGGCAAATGGGGAATATTCCATCACATTTCTGATTTGTGCCTTGTAAATGATGGGCAGGCTTTGGGGAGTCAGGAGGTGAGTTACTTGCCACAGAGTTCCTAGCTTCTGACCTGCTCTTGTAGCCATTGTGTTAATGTGGTGAGTCCAGTTGAGTTTCTGATCAATGGTAACCCCAATGATGTTGACTGTAGGGGGGATTCAGTGATGGTAACACCATTGAATGTCATGGGGCAGTGGTTAGATTGTCTCTTATTGGTGATGGTCATTGCCTGGCATTTGTGTCACACAAATATTATTGGTCATTCGAATTAAAGATTTACTAAAGGAGTGATTTTAGTATTGTTGCATATGACATACCGTTAAAAATTAATATAAGTGTTAAGGTATCTGTAGCTTGTTTCTGAGATGCAGATTGCTGCGAAACAGAACAGAACTCCTACAGGACAGGCACTGCCAGCTGGCTCCGAACCTGAACTTTGATAATCTAATGGTAAAGAAAGAACTTGCATTTATGTAGCACTTTCATAGCCTTAGGGCATTCCAAAGTACCTTACATCCAATTAAGTGTCATCACTGGGGCAACTTGGAGGCCATTTTGTAGACATGCAGCCAGTTCCCACAAACAGCAACAGGATGATCACAAAGTTCATTTGTTTTGGTGAAGCTGATGGAGGGATGAATGTTGGCCTGGCAATTGGAGAACTCTACATCTCTTCTTCCAAGTAGTGCTGTGGGATCCTTTATCTTCATGTGGGAAATCAGACAAGGTCTTAGTTTAACATCTCAATTAAAGGGACATCACTTTAGCCAGCTCCTAGAGTATAATACCAGAAGTCTCCAAAATGGAACTTGAACATGCAATCTTCTGACACAAGGCTGAAAGTGCTGCCACTGAGTCATTGCTGATGTGAATGTTTGACATTAAGAATTTTCCTGTTTGTGTAACGGTGTCAGCATAGAATTGGCCTGCAATTATTCTGCAGTTTTCTGAGCTCCTGACCAGGTGCCCACTGGTCATGAGACTATTATTTAGGATGTGGGGAAGAGCAGCAGTACTCCAGCTCATCAGTAAACCTTCAGTTTATTCTTTATCAAAATATACCTGCACCTGTGTCAAAGTCCGAGAACTCCCATTCTAAGCAGACAGCGTCAGGAGAGGTGGGGTTTTCATTGCGGTAAGGGGGGGTGGAGTGGCAGTGGTGAGGGGAAGGTGGATGGTGGTATAATGTGGCCAGCTGACCTGGGAAATAGTTTGGAGGCAGCCATAGGAGCTGTTGGGTGTTGAGGGAGGCTGTTTAAAAGCCCCACCTCATTGCTGTGGGAATTCTTCACAATCATAATGATAAAAATAAGACTCCATGCCCTTGCTCCTCACATCCTCTCATTCCCCCCACCATCTGCAGGCCAAATTCATGCCATCATTTGTCCCCCACTCAGCCACTAATGCCCCTCATGCCCCCATTCACCCACTATACGCTGTACAGAACTGATGCACCCTCTGGTGGCAATATTTTTGTTTTAAAAGATTGCTTTAAAAAACAAATCATTCATTGATGACTTTCCACTTAAACTCTTTTTTGGTATAGGTTAATAAAAGTATCAATCATCCATAATCCTTAACATAATCTATATTTGAAACCACAAGCACTTGAAATCTCTTAATCTTGTGTAAATAATCATTGTGCAATTGACAAAAAGAGATGAGGTAGCCAGAGCTGTCAATCACACTTTTTTTTAGCTGGGGCTTAGGTATTTCAGTTCTCCATTGGCTGCCTGGGCTCTCAGCCAAGAATATATAATGAGACTTGGCTAAGAGCCCAGAAATCCAGTAGCGTACTGAAACACCTGAGCCCAGGGAAAACATTGCTTGATTTACAGCTCTGGTTCTCTGATCGATGCTATGCCAAGCCAAAGGAGGAGATGTTAGGTCAGATGACCACATGCTTGGTCAAAGGGGTAGGATTTAAAGAACGACAAAAGAAAAGAGAGGCAGAAGTGTTTTGGAAGGAAATTTCAGAACCTTGGGCCTATTCCATTGAAGGCACAGCATTGACAATACTTATGCTAAATTAGTTTGCTTTTTCTTTCTGCAGGCACTGGATGGGTTCGTGCTCCTAGTGAGTGCTGATGGGATGATATTTTATGTCTCTCCTACAATCATCGATTACCTGGGATTTCATCAGGTAGGGAGCCACAATTCTGGAACATTCTATGACATTTTTGTAAGTGATGGCATTCTTCTTGTGTTGAGTCTCAAACTCTGATTTTTCCATTCCTTGAGTTGTGACCAAGGCATTCAGGCTGAGGATAGAACACATCTCCCTCCAGGAAAAGGAGGAAACCCTGAGGGACAATCATCCAAAATTGCTGCCTTCTCAGTAGTCCCAAAAAGAGTTTGGGCTGTCCCGGGGACATCCTGTGTACACTCCCTCAGGATAAGAGACATTTACAGAGCTTGGAAATGGGAAAATAAAATGAAACAAAAAATGTGTATGTTTCTAAAGAAAATTACCCGTGTTTGAAAAGTGCACCGAATTTATTAACAATTCTGAATCATATTTGAATAAACAGAGTGTGGCTACACCAATATGAAATTGTTGGGCAGATATTGTTGAGGAAGTCTTGATGAGTTTCTGCAGTGTATCCTGCAGATGGTGGTAGAGGGAGTTGAGGTTTAAGATGGTGGACGAGGAGTCAATCAAGTGAGCTGCTTTATCCTGGATGTTTTTAAGATGCTTGAGTATCATTGGAACTGCACTCATCCAGGCAAGCTGAGAGTATTCCATTGCATTCCTGACTTGTGTCTTATAGATGGTAGACAGGCTTTGGGGGATCAGGAGGTGGGACATTCACCATAGGATTCCCAGCCACTAAGCTGCTCTTGTAGCCAGTGTATTTCTGTGGCTAATGGAGGAAAGGTACAACACTGTCTGAGGAACTGCTAGTGGAACTCAGCACTGTGCGACCATAAGTGAACATCCCTACTCTGATATTATGAAAAGCAACCAAAATTTGTCAGACTTAGGACACTGTCTTGAAGAACTCCTATAGCAATGTCCAGGGCAGAGGCAATTGGCCTCCAACAGCCATACTATCTTCCTTTGTGCTAAGTATTATTCCAGTTAATGAAGAGTTTCCCACCAATACCCACAGAGTTCAATTTTATTTGGGCCCCTTGATGCCACACTTGAACAAATCCTGCCTTGATGTCAATGGCAGTCACTCTTACAAGGCAATGGCCTAGTGGTATTATTGCTAGCCTATTAATCAGAAATTCAACTGGGGCCCCTGGTTCGAATCCCACCATGGCAGATGGTGGAATTTGAATCCAATAAAATATACCTGGATTTAAGAATGTAATGATGACTGTGAAACCATTGTTGGAAAAATACGTCTGATTTGATTTGATTTATTATTGCCACGTGTATTAGTTCTTGCATGCTATACAGACAAAGCATACCATTCATACAGAAGGAAAGGAGAGAGAGCAGGATGTAGTGTCTGGTTCATTAATGTCCTTTATGGAAGGAAATCTGCCATCCTTACCTGGTCTGGCCTACATGTGACTCCAGAGCCGCAGCAATGTGTTTGACTCTCGGCTGCCCTCGGGCAATTAGGGTTGGGCAATAAATGCTGGCTCAGCCAGCGATGCTCATGTCCCATGAATGAATAAAACAAAACACGTGGGTAGACTCAGTTCCTTTATTCATGTTTGGACCAATGCTTTAGTACAATCCAGGGCCTGTTGGTCCTGACGTAATCCAACCTGAGCATTGTGAAATATACTACGTGAATGCAAGTTCTTCCTATCTTTGCTCTATTGAGGGCCACTCCCATTTACATGTCTACTGAAGTATTCCCTGGCCCTCAAGATCGAAAGAACAAAATCTTCCCAATCCTGGTTTAAGATTCTTCCCTTCAAATCCCGACCCCCATGCCCATCCTGGTCCTGCCACTCTGCCCCGTATCACTGCTTGAGTTCTACTTCGCTCACAGTTTCTAGTTAAGTATTTTAAAGATCCTTTAGGGATTATTGTATAGCCAAGAGAATGATCTTCCATGTACTTACAAGCTTGTAACAAAAGTCGTATTTCGGACATTGCAAATCCAAATGTCTATCTGGTCTAATGCCAACAGGATTAAGTACTCCTGAAGGAATATGTTTGGCAGATCTCATAAAGATTAAATTGATTCTTCCATACAACAATTCTTTTTGTAGCAATCAAAGCCACCACATAATTGAAGGTCTATTATATAAATGTAGTTGAATAAAATAATATGCTTGATTGACTTTTGTATTTATTGATTTGTCAATAAAAACTGGCTATTTAAGGTGCGGTTTAAATATATAATCACATACACAGCCAATTGCCCTTTGTATTAGCATTAAACAGCACCCATGAGCAGCAAAGGCCTTTCACACAGTTAAGTTTACCGCATTGTTGGAGGTTCACCAAAGAAACAGTCAGAGGTGCCAATTTTCAGATAAGGCATTAAATAAACCCGATTTTCAAGTTTGCTGACGACACCGCCGTAATGGGTCAAATCTCAAACAATGACGAGACAGAGTACAGGACTGAGATAGAGAATCTACTAAATTGGTGTGATGACAATAATCTCTCTCTCAATGTTAACAAAACAAAGGAGGTTGTCATCAACTTTAGGAAGCTTAGTGGAAAACATAACTCTGTCTACGTCAATGGGGACGAAGTAGAAATGGTCAAAAGCGTCAAATTTTTAGGTGTCCAGATCACCAACCACCTGTCCTGGTCTCCCCATGCCAACGCTATAGTTAAGAAAGCCCACCAACGCCTCTACTTTCTCAGAAGACTAAGAAAATTTGGCATGTCAACTACAACTCTCACCAAATTTTACAGATGCACCTTAGAAAGCATTCTTTCTGGTTGTATCACAGCTTGGTATGGCGCCTGCTCTGCCCAAGACCACAAGGAACTATAAAAGGTTGTGAATGTAGCCCAATCCATCACGCAAACCATCCTCCCATCCATCGACTCTGTCTACACTTCCCGCTGCCTCGGCAAAGCTGCCAGCATAAATAAGGATCCCACACACCCCAGACATTCTCTCATCCACCTTTTGCCATCAGAAAAAAGATACAAAAGTCTGAGGTCATGTACCAACCGACTCAAGAACAGCTTCTTCCCTGCTGCCATCAGACTTTTGAATGGACTTACCTCACACTATGTTGATCTTTCTCCACACCCTCACTGTGACTGTAACATTACACTCTGCACTCTCTCATTTCCTTCACTATGAACGGTATGCTTTATCTATATAGTGCACAAGAAACAATACTTTTCACTGTATACTAATGGATGTGACAATAATAAATCAAATTAAATCCAATCAAATCAAAGCCACATTTGCCCTCTTCGACAGACATAAAGAATTCTGTGGTACTATTTTAAGAAGAGCAAGGGAGTTCTTCTTGATGTCCTCACCAATATTTATCCCTCAATCAACAACACTAAAAATGGGTTATTTGATCATTATTTCATTGTTGTTTATGGAGCCTTGCTGCCTGAAAATTTGCTACAGTGTTTCCTACATTATGCTCATGCCCATACTGCCACGATGTGCTTTGGGATGGCCTGTGGTCAGTGAAGACTTTATATCAGTGCAAGCCTTTCTTCCTTTTGGTTTGCAATGAGGTGGCACAGTGGTTAGCACTGCTGCCTCACAGTGCCAGGGACCTGGGTTCGATTCCCAGCTTAGGTCACTATCTGTGTGGAGTCTAAATGTTCTCCCCGACTCTGCGTGAGTTTCCTCCCAAAAACCGAAAGACGTGGTGCTTAGACGCATTGACCATTCCAATTTCTCCCTCAATGTACCCAAACAGATGCCAGAGTGTGGCTACTAAGAAATTTTCAAGTAACTTCATCGCAGTGTTAATGTAAGCCTACTTGAGACAATAATAAACACATGAATAAATCTCCAGCACCTCAAAATTATAATGGTTTAAAATCAGCCAGACTCAGTGAAGGGCAATATTAAGTCACCTTGGCCTCAAGCGCGAGATAGTTAAAATCAGCCAAGGCCGAGTGAAAAGATATTTAAGATCACCCAACCGACAAAGGGAACAAGCAGGACTGGCCTTCACATTCTCCTTCACCAATACCGACCCACAATTAAAATTGAGGCCACATGCTGTTCAGTGTATAGAATGGACTTGTGTGCAGAGTGTTGGTGGCAATAAGAACATAAGAACATAAGAAATAGGAGCAGGAGTAGGCCATCTGGCCCTTCGAGCCTGCCCCGCCATTCAATAAGATCATGCTGATCTGTCGTGGCTCAGTTCCACATTCCCGCCCTCTCCCCATAACCCTTAATCCCCTCTCTTATCAAAAACCCATCAACCCGCGTCTTAAAAATATTTAGCGAGGCAGCCTCCACCACCTCAACGGGCAGAGAATTCCAGAGATTCACCACCCTTTGAGTGAAGAAGTTCCTCCTCAACTCCGTTCTAAACCGCCCCCCCCCCCCCCCGCCCTTATCTTGAGGCTGTGCCCTCTAGTCCTACTGTCCTTTCTGAGCGGGAAGAGCCTCTCCACTTCTATCCTATCCATCCCATTCATCATCTTATACGTCTCAATGAGATCTCCCCTCATTCTTCTAAACTCTAACGAGTACAAGCCTAGTTTATTCAGCCTCTCCTCATAGCTCAACCCCCTCAACTCTGGCATCAGCCTAGTAAACCTCCTCTGCACTCCCTCCAAGGCCAAAATATCCTTGCATAAGTACGGCTCCCGAAACTGCACACAGTACTCCAGCTGCGGTCTCACCAATGCCCTATACAGCCGCAGCAAGACCTCCCTACTTTTATATTCAATCCCCCTCGCTATGAAGGCCAGCATCCCATTAGCCTTCCTGACCACCTGCTGTACCTGCAAGCTGGGTTTTTGCGACTCATGCACAAAGACCAATAGCTCTGGAATCGACCCAATTGGATCTATCAATAGCAGGAAGTTTGGGAATGTGGGGCTAAGATAGGCCACTGTGGTTACCACTGCTGCCTCACAGCGCTAGGGACCTGGGTTCAATTCCAGTGTCGGGTGGCTGTCTGTGTACAGGTTGCACGTTCTCCCCGTGTCTGCATGGGTTTCCTGCCACATTCCAAAGATGTGCAGGTTAAGTTGATTGGCAAAATTGCCCCTTAGTGTCAGGGGGATTCGCAGGGTAAATATGAGGGGTTACAGGGATAGAACCTGGGAGGGATTATCGGTGCAGTCTCGAAGGGCCGAATGGCCTCAGTCTGCACTGTAGGAATTCTGCGATTCCCTGGGTTTAACCTGAGTCAGTATAATTCAAGACATTTCGAACTCAGAAACCGGGAGCACGAATATATTTTCTTTGAATATGAGATTGGAATTTGAATGCTCAGACACAGTATTATTTGGCACTTTGCAGTCACTACCAACCTAGTATCGGTTTCCTGTTCACCTCAATGAAAGGCGTACAGAATGAATGCAAAGTTATTAATAAAATGCAGTCGGTTACTTATAATTACTGCCTTTGAACAAAAACAAGTGGCTGCCAGGAGAAATACTGCAAGAGAAATCTTTCAGCAGACAGGTCTCATGCAACCGACACTTGATCTGTCAGTTAGAGTGTTGTGGGAAATGTTTCAAAGCGTTGGCTACATGGGACCACAGTGTTTGAATGTTCAGTCATTGTTTTCTGCTCTTTCGCTCCTTGCGTGCAACGGCTCTGGAAAATATGGAGAGGATAAATATTTCCAAACGCCTTGTCATCCAGTGATATAAAGCATTCCTAAGCCACATGGACTGCAGGCTTCAAGAAGGCTGATTGCCACCTCCTTCTCAAGAGCAATTAGAATGGGCTAGCCAGTGACACCCACATCCTGTGATAGCATTCAACTCCTGTCTGGCAGTGGTTGGGGAGAGGTGGGGAGGGATGCAGAAGTTTTTATTTCAGAATTTTAGTCCAACTTGAAGCACAGTTAATCAGAATTGGGACCAGCAGCCCGTTTAAACATGAATGATCACACAGTCTAGACACAAACTAGAGGATGCTGCCACAGTGTTAGTTGTGGCTCAGTTGGTGCCGCTCTTGCCTCTCAGTCCAAAGGTTGTGGGTTCACTTTCTACCCAAGGGGCGTGAGCATATGTCCTAAGCTGACAGTCCAATGGGCAGCACAGTTGTTAGCACTGCTGCCTCACAGCGTCAAAGATCTGGGTTCGATTCCTAACTTAGGTCACTGTCTGTGTAGAGTCTGCATGTTCTCCCCATGTCTGCATGGGTTTCCTCCGGGTGCTCTGGTTCTGTCCCACAGCCCGAAAGATGTGCTGGTTAGGTGCACTGGCCTTGCTAAATTCTCCCTCAGAACAGGCACCGGAGTGAGGCGACTAGGGGATTTTCACAGTAACTTTGTTGCAGTGTTAATAAGAACATAAGAACATAAGAAATAGGAGCAGGAGTAGGCCATCTAGCCCTTCGAGCCTGCCCCGCCATTCAATAAGATCATGGCTGATCTGTCGTGGCTCAGTTCCACATTCCCGCCCTCTCCCCATAACCCTCAATCCCCTCGCTTATCAAAAACCCATCAACCCGCGACTTAAAAATATTTAGCGAGGCAGCCTCCACCACTTCAACGGGCAGAGAATTCCAGAGATTCACCACCCTTTGAGTGAAGAAGTTCCTCCTCAACTCCGTTCTAAACCGCCCCCCCTTTATCTTGAGGCTGTGCCCCCTAGTCCTACTGTCCTTTCTGAGCAGGAAGAGTCTCTCTACCTCTATCCTATCCATCCCATTCATCATCTTATATGTCTCAATGAGATCTCCCCTCATTCTTCTAAATTCTAACGAGTACAAGCCTAGTTTATTCAGCCTCTCCTCATAGCTCAACCCCTTCAACTCCGGCATCAGCCTAGTAAACCTCCTCTGCACTCCCTCCAAGGCCAAAATATCCTTGTGTAAGTGCGGCGACCAAAACTGCACACAGTACTCCAGCTGCGGCCTCACCAATGCCCTATACAGCTGCAGCAAGACCTCCCTACTTTTATATTCAATCCCCCTCGCTATGAAGGCCAGCATCCCATTAGCCTTCCTGACCACCTGCTGATGTAAGCCTACTTGTGACACTAGTAAATAAACTTTAAGCAATGCAGTGCTGAGGGAGTGCTGCACTGCCTGTCAGCTGAGACATTAAACTGAGGCTTGACCTGTTCCCTCAGGTAGCTGTCCATCTTTCAAAGAAGAGTAGGGCAGTTTTCCCTGCCATTCTGACTCATATTTATCACTGAACCAGCATCACTGGAAAAGATTTTGATGTTATTTATTGCTGCTTGTGGGACCTCTTTATGTGTAAATACAGCCGCCAGGTTTACAACAATAGCCACAGGCAGGATTTTCCTGATCTGCCTGCAGTGAGCACTGTCGCGGGCAGGACGGGAAAATTTGAGGCCACTCTCCAAATTTTCCAGCCCCTCCCATGATGGTGCCTGCCATTAGTTGGATTCAAAAATCCCGGGGGCCTACAGTCCAAAAATATAGTCACAAAGTGCTTTGAGACAAATTGAGGTCGAAAAAGCAGCATATAAATATTTCTTTAAAGAAATTAATAAGTTTAAAGAAGTTAGATAAATATAATAGTAAAAGCGAACCTCATAAATGGGTGATTACTACTGGAGCAATCAGTTATGTCAATTGAGTTTTGGGAGTAATATTTTGTATTAGTGCTGCTCGTTTTAGACTAGTAAGAAGTCTCATGACACCAGGTTAAAGTCCAACAGGTTTATTTGGCAGTAAACACCACTAGCTTTCGGAGCGTGGCTCCTTTGTCAGGTGAGCGGGGAGTTCTGATCACTCCTTTTGGCTAAGATGAAGCTCAGATCAAACACTGGAGGGGATGTAATCCCTCATCCTGTCAGCTTGGACCTTATTGATCGAGCCCAAGATAGGAAAAAGGGAATCTGTCTTGTCAGCTTGGATCTGTAATGTCTCTTTTGTCAGGACTTTGATTGGACTAATTTGATTTTTGGTTGGATATAACGAAGAAAAACTGAAACTTGCTAGGCCGGAAGAAGTCAGGGGTAAAGTGCAGCAACTTTTCTTCGTGCTTTTTCTGCACTTTTCGAACTACCAAACACTCCCTGTAATCCCTGGCAAGGAGAAGGGTGCAGAAGGAGGCCTCCCTTCAAGACACACCTGGTAAGACTGCGAGATTCCACAGAGATCAGATGCAGAGATCTGATCAGAGCGCGTCGCAAAATATTGTGCTTCACCTTCAAGGGGAGCCCTGACCTTTGGTTTTCCCTTGGCTAGAAGTCTTCTCATGAAAGCTTGCCAAGCTCAGACAGCACCTCGGGGGACAGACACATCCTCCTCTGAGATTGCCTCTCAGTCATATCAAGGTATGTTGCCTGTTCCTGCACCTCCTCGCAACCACTTGGAGCCATGACAAATGAGACATTTCAAGCTGGTGTTGCTGCTCTATCTGCAACTCTGTGTACCACTGAAGATTTTAAATGCAATTTTCTTAATATTCAAAAGGTTGAGCTTGAAGGCACAGGGCTCCTTCTTCCTGGTGTCCAGCTGATAATATAAAGGCTTTGGGCTGCATGACTACATCAAAAATCTGTAAAATTTAGAAGAATGAGGGGAGATCTCATTGAGACGTATAAGATGATGAATGGGATGAATAGGATAGAGGTGGAGAGACTCTTCCCGCTCAGAAAGGATAGTAGGGCTAGGGGGCACAGCCTCAAGATAAAGGGGGGGCAGTTTAGAACAGAGTTGAGGAAGAACTTCTTCACTCAAAGGGTGGTGAATCTCTGGAATTCTCTGCCCGTTGAAGTGGTGGAGGCTGCCTCGCTAAATATTTTTAAGAAGCGGGTTGATGGGTTTTTGATAAGCGAGGGGATTAAGGGTTATGGGGAGAGGGCGGGAAAGTGGGACTGAGCCACGACAGATCAGCCATGATCTTATTGAATGGCGGGGCAGGCTCGAAGGGCCAGATGGCCTACTCCTGCTCCTATTTCTTATGTTCTTATAGTTAGCATTTTCCACAGATAAAGTTTTTTGTTCTGCTTACACATCTCTGGATTCTTACTAACATATCTTCACTTGTGTAAAAATCACAGTAATCCCATTGATGCTCTAACCAATACAGTGTCCTCCACTCAGGGGCATTCTTGCGTAATGCTCCCCCTGTCGCTGCTGGAGAAATGGAGGCAGACTGTGCATGTCCTTGAATATATGACTGTGAAAATTGCGCTGGTCAGCTTCACCATGCAGGAACCCCCTTGGGGCCCTGCCTCAGACCACACAACCTGCATCTCTGCTGGGGTAGCCACCCTCACCTGAAGTCATGTAGCAATGGCGGATCTGGCTGAGGAGCTAAACGAGCAGAGGGCAGTGAGATTCCCTCCAAAGTCATGGGACCCTCAATCTCTTCCTCTGAATGGCCTAGCCCTTGGTGTGGTGTCCCAATGGTTGGATGAGCTGTGGTGCTGGGGCTCAGCTATCGTCCCTTCCACTGACCTGCCACCAGGAAAAAATGTGGAACCTTCCAAACCCATCACCTCTACACTCCCCCCCGCCAAACCCCCACCACCACCCCCAGAAGGTGAATGTCAGCAGGGAATCGCCATCGCCTCCAACTTTCCCTCCACATGCACCAACCTAATTTGGACGTCCATTCCTTCATTATAACCCAGTTAAAATCCTGGAATTCTGAACCTTATTGTGGGAGTACCTTCACCACAGAGACTGCAGTGGTTCAAGAAAAAGGCACAGTGCCATCTGCTCAGGAGGAATGAGGCATTGGTGATAAATGAACTTGTTTGAATTTGCAGCAAATGAATAAAAAGATTCCAGTAATCTCCAAAAATCTCAAGGCAGTGTGGAGTACGGTGGAATCTTACACAACTGGCCTTTTTCTCTCTTGCTCTTCGCTATTATTGAGATCATTTCCCACACAGTGCCAAAGAGGAATATCTACATTACATTGCCCAAACTAGTTCTCACGTTCTTTACTATATAGTTAAGGAAGCCCACCCACACCTCTACTTTCTCAGAAGACTAAGGAAATTTGGCATGTCTGCTACAAATCTCACCAATTTTACACATGCATCATAGAAAGCGTTCTTTCTGGTTGTATCACAGCTTGGTGTGGCTCCTGCTGTGCCCAAGATCACAAGAAACTACAAAGCATCATATACGTAGCCCAGTCCATCACTCAAACAGCCTCCCATCCATTGATTCTGTCTAAAGTCCCTTTGCCCTGGAAAAGCAGCCAGCACAATCAACAGCCTCATGCATTCCAGACATTCTGTCTTTCACTTTCTTCCTTGGGGGAAAAAAAAACGAATGTCTGAGATCACGTACCAATCAACTCAAAACAGCTTTTTCCCTGCTGTCATCATACTTTATATGGACCTACCTTGCATTAAGTTGATCTTTCTCTACACCCTAGCTATGATTGTAACACTACATTCTGCACTCTCTCCTTTCCTTCCCTATGTATGGTATGCGTTGTGTGTATCGTGTGCAAGAAACAATACTTTTCACTGTGTACTAATACATGGCAATAACATATCAAATCAAATCAATCTTAGAGGAAAGCAGAAGCTTTTTTTTATTTCTGATCTTTTATGCAGCATGGTGGTACAATGGTTAGCACTGCTGCCTCACAGTGCCAGGGACCCGGTTCGATTCCCAGCTTGGGTCACTGTCTGTGTGCAGTTCTCCCCATGGGTTTCCTCCAGGTGCCCCAGTTTCCTCCCACAGTCGAAAGGATGTGCTGGTTAGGTGCATTGGCCTTGCTAAGTTCTCCCTCAGTGTACCCGAACAGGCACCGGAGTGTGGCGACTACAGGATTTTCACAGTAACTTCATTGCAGTGTTAATGTAAGTCTACTTGTGACTAATAAATGAACTTTTACTTTAGTAGCCAGAGTATCTTCTCTAGCTCCGTTCCCTCTTTAATCCTCCCTTACAGATTTTGACCAGTGGCATCTTAAAACCCAAACCTGTGTCTGTCTATATTGAAACTTTCATTCAGCTGGCACTAGCTTCAATCTGACATGTCCATTTCTGTACGCGCAGACCGATGTGATGCACCAGAGTGTGTACGACTTCATCCATGTCGATGATCGGCAGGAGTTCCAGAGGCAGCTACACTGGGCAATGAACCCACCTCAGCAAGCGGCAGGGCAGGAACCTCCAGGCCAGGGAGCGAGTGGTGCGTACTTTCCGACAACTTGCTTTCTCGTGACCCTCGATGTACAATGACATACAAGGAGTGACCCTTTTATGGTAGCAGTCAAATAAGAATATTTTACTGAACAGATGAGGGTGGACCTTTTAATTTCATAGCGCCTGGTTTTTACAACTGGGTGTTTTTTTTAAAAAAAAATAACAGAACAAAATCATTCAGCCAGACAGCGTTGAGATTGCAGTCAAATATAGACCAGCCCAAGCCAGAAGCTCTCCATTTTTGAACTCGTTGGGAGGGTCTTGTGACTTTGTCCAGTAATATTAATTTAACAACTGAGATTCAGCAACCCATTTCATATCTCCCAATTCTCAATTCTGTTGACTTTATTTGTTATACTGTCACACAAAGTCAAAATTAAGTTTATTTATTAGTCACAAGTAGGCTTACATTCTTCTCCTCAAGCTTGGCTCTCTAATGACTGTCTGGCAGCTTTTACTGTCTTGTTTCTCATGCCAGATCACAAATTGCAAAATGAAGTGAATTCAGTTCTATAATTTCTTGGAACTCACAAGGGCCGGAACTTTCCACTCTGGTGAAACTCAAATGATATTTATTTCAGTGCAACAGTACGATACAAGACTAGCTTATCCACCAGGGACAGCACAGTGGTCAATAATGCTGTCTCACGGCGCCAGCGACCTGGGTTCGATTCCTGGCTTGGGTCACTGTCTGTGTGGAGTTTGCACATTCTTCATATGTCTGTGTGGAGTTTGCATGTTCTTCCTGTGTCTGGGTGGAGTTTGCACATTCTGCCTGTGTCTGCATGGAGTTTGCATGTTCTCCCTGTGTCTGCGTGAGTTTCCTGCAGGTACTCCGGTTTCCTCCCACAGTCCAAAGATGTGCTGGTTAGGTGAATTGGCCATGCTAAATTCTCCCTCAGTGTACCCAAACAGGTGCCGGAGTGTGGCAACTAGGATATTTTCACAGTAACTTAGTTGCAGTGTAAATGTAAGCCTACTTGTGATTAATATATAAACTTTAACTTTAGCTTTATGTTAGGTAGTCTTCGCTGGAAAGTCCTGTATTGTTATTAATTCTATATCTGACCCATGCTGCCAGCTAATGAAATCCCCATGGCATCAGAGCCCCATAAAGTTATTATTTTCTCATCATTAAAACCAACCGTTAAAAACAAGGCAGCTGTGGGTGTTTGAATTTCAGAAGCGTTCTCCCAGCAGACAAGATTCCCTGTGGAGGACCACAAATCGTGTCAGATTGTAGCTGTGGAAAATAATGGGTGATCGAGCAAATGATCAAATGTAACTCGTTGGAGATAAATATTAATCCTATACCATTTTGTCAGATCAATAACTCGCTTTGGGTGTCAGAGGTGCTATCTTTCAGATGGACTATTAAATTAAGATCCTGTTTGCCTCACAGCTGGACGTCAAAAATTTGATGCCACTATTTTGAAGAAGAGGCGGGAAAGTTTCCCCCAGAGTTTACCAACAGTGCCCAACTGGTCGTAAACTCATTGCTGTGAGCATGCTATGGGCAAACTGGCTGCCCTATTTCCCACATTACAATAATAGCTATACTTCAGGCATACCTCATTGGCTGAGCAATGAGTTTTACATTCGTCAGACACACACACTCAGGAGGCCCAGAGTCTGCGCGGAATGCACTTCCAACTGCAATAAGAACCAGAACACTGGCCAATTAATGGGCAGCCAGAGCGAAATGCACGCTGGGAAGGCTTCAGCACTGCTGGGTAAGGGAGGGAGAGGATGGGTGTGGAGAACAGGCAGAGTACAGGTTTGTGCTTCTAATGGGCTTGCTCAAGGGGACAGCTGCTGCGGAGCTGTCTCGGGGAGCTGCAGACCTGTACAAAATAAATCCTAACGAAAAAACACTGCACACAATGTTTAGGCGGCACATTTGAACACAAACCTCAGTCCCCAGACGCCTATTAAAGGTTGCTGCTAGAGGGTAAAAGTACCTGGCCAATCAGCCCACCTACCAACCATGCAAGTAGACAGGCCACATAAAATTGCTTTCAACTGGCTCCCTAATGGGCTAAGTTGCCTGTTTGGCTGTCGGTGGGAATGCTTCCAACTCTTGCAGCAACTGAAATATCGCGTGTGTCTTCCTGCACAATTAGACGTGCTTCTGGGTTGGTCACGAGCAACGTAAAGCTCTGGCCTTTGTGTATTTTTAAAGACAAGATAAAGAAGTAAAGTTTATTACGAAATGGAATTCGTTTTATTCTGTGGAAGTTCAAGTTCTGTTTTATGTTGTTCAAATCTCAAATTATAGCTGCAGTAAATTTGGTGATCGCAAATGGAACGTAAATTATTAGTCTTATCTTGTGGTAGCTCTCCCGTTTGTGATGTTAGTAGGTTGTAAAGTAGGGCTGCAATCCCGTATTGGAGACCGTAATCTAAGCAGACACTTCACTATGGCATTGAGGGTGCAGTGCGTTGCCAGGTCCCCTCCCGAGGGCATATTGAGACAAAGTCTGAGCAGTCTGTCCAGGTAGATTGTAAAGACCTGGGAGGACGACTTGAAAATGTGCATCTCCCTTTCGTCTTGTTTTTCCCTCAATAAATCAAACTAAATGTAGGAATGAACTGGTCGCTACCTCTGCTGCTCGCAAAATGGCTGCTGTGTTCCATCACCTAGCAAGAGTGAGTACACTTCACTCAATATGAATCACATTGGTATATTGTGAAAGACCGAAAGGTTCGATATAAAATGCAAATTCCTTCTTCGCAGCATTCCAAGGTGCATTGAATCACCCAAAACCTTCTGCTGCCCTATTTATCGCTATATGTTATCAATCGGATGGCACTGTTGATCTGATATGTCGGTGGGAGATTCATAATTCCGAGGCTACCTTTCAATTTCAGGTGATGAGTATCCGGGTCCGTTCAAAGTTCATGACCCCAAGATCCTGCCGCCAGAGTTTTCTCCGTTTCTGAACCGTTGTTTCATCAGCCGAGTGCGCTGCCTGTTGGATAGCACTTCTGGATTCCTGGTATGTAAACGGTTGGGGAAAGGCCTGTCAATTGTCAACCGATTTGGAATCCAAATGGTTAAATCCGTCTTGACAGCCCAGATGTGGGACGGTGATGAGGAGTTTACAATTATAAAGATGTCGCAGCTTGCCTCTCACAGAAATGAGAGTGGGCTCACACATGGGATGTGATTGTACAGACATGTGGAGCTTTCCTCCACTTTAAGTCTTTGTTTAATGAATGAAAATAAGTGTTGCAACTTTGCGCCTGTGTTTGCCGCAGGCACTTACAACATTGTGGGCAGATAAAAAAATCAGCAAACAAGGATTTTGTGAGCGAGAACTCGTTTTCTGATTCTCCCCATGCTTCAGCAGTGATATAATGAGGCTCCCACCCAGAAAGGTCAGCAACCTAATTTCAATAAATTAACATCTGAGGACTCTCCCGCCATAGCATAGCATCCCAACAGTACAGAAGGAGGCCTTTTGGCCCGTCGAGCCTGCACCGACAACAATCCCTCCCTATCCCCGTAACCCCACATATTTACCCTGCTAATCCCTCTGAAACTAGGGTCAATTTTAGCATGGCCAATCGACCTAACCTGCACGTCTTTGGACTATGGGAGGAAACCGGAGCACCCGGAGGAAACCAAGCAGACACGAGGAGAACGTGCAAACTTCACATAGACAGTGGCCCAACCTAGGGATCGGACCTGGGTCCCTGGTGTCGTGAGGCAGCAGTGCTAACCAGTGTGCCGCTGTGCTGCAACACATTCCCCCACATTAGGAATTTGCCGCTTGCCGACATGACATGACGTCAGTAGGGTTTACAACTGCATTTTACAAACAGGAATCAGGCAAAGGGAACAGGGGCACACAGGGAGGTATAGCTCTCTGGGGGTGGGTGGGTGGGGGGGGGGGGGCGGAGGGAGAGGTTCATGCCCAGATATTACCCTGGTGCTGCCCTCTGGCAGTGCCAGGGCAATGCCCAGGTGGACCCCACTGAGGAGCTCAATTGGGGAGTTTCCTCTTGTGCATGTCGGGGTGGGGGGGGGGGATTGGGGGGTTCCCCTTGTGGATATGGGGGAGATGAGAGGTTCACCTCCCCCATATAGCCCTTGTGCTGGGGTCTGTGGGAGGGAATTCTCCATGTCAGGGAAGGTTGTTGGGAAGTTCTTTAGTTTATTACCAGAGATCGGGGCATCCTTCAATAAAGATGTTGCTGGCTTTTTCCAGTCCCATGCCACCCCTGCAGTCGTGAGCCACACCTCCATCTTCTTCTACACAGAGTGACGAAAGAAGCCAACAGTGCAACTAGTGAGCCTCACACTGGGTTTGTTGCCTCAGCAAGGACTCTGTGCAAGAAACAGAAAACTCTGCCTAAGGGATCCAAAGTTTTAATACTTCAGTCTGCAGGTCAATGATGTTTGCATAACAGAATTTAGATTTTGTACTATTAAGTACTCATGAACCAACGCTTTCTGTAGTATAATGTCGTTTGCCTTTGGGGAAAAGAATCCTGTGTGTGTGCGCCAGTTATGGTCCCTGATAACAAGCTTTGGGGGTCCCAGTTGAACTATGGATTCCCAATAAAGTTACACTGAAATTGGGCCCAACCATCTGAGAGCCATGGAGATTGTGGAGGGGATTGGGAGTTGCGAAACTGGCATATTCTAATACTGATGCTACCAAAGAGACCAGGAAACCATTTCGGTTGGAGAGACCAGAGGATGGTACCAGTAGACTGGCAGGAGCTGAGAAACACGTGGCTTGGCAGGCCCTTTTATTGTTAAATAAAAAAAGAATAGGCCATCCAGCCTGTTCTGTCAATCCATAGAAACCCTACAGTGCAGAAGGATGCCATTCAGCCCATCGAACCTACAGCGACAGCAATCCCACCCAGGCCCTGTCCCCGTAACCTCACATATTTACCCCGCTAATCCCTGTAATCTACACCTCCCAGGACACTAAGAGGCAGTTTAGCATGGCCAATCCACCTAATCCGCACATCTTTGGGCTGTGGGAGGAAACCGGAGCACCCGGAGGAAACCCACGCAGACACAGGGAGAATGTGCAGACTCCACACAGACAGTGACCCAAGCCTGGAATCGAACTCAGGTTTCTGGAGCAGTGCTAACCACTGTCCTGCTGTGCCACCATTAGATCATGGTTGATATGCAACTTAATTTTGCTTACCTACCTTGATTTTAAAACCCTTAATACCTTACCCAACAATATTCAATTGGTCTCAATCTTCATACTTTCAATTGACAACAATAGCTTTTTTGGAGACAGTTCCAGATCTCCATTACCCTGGGTGTGAAGACGTGCTTACTGATATCACCCATGTATAACCTAGCTCTAATTTCAGCATTATTTCCTCCTTGTTCTGGTCTCCCTCAACAGAAGAAATTGGTTTTTTCTCTCTACCCTATCAATTCTTCCAATCAACTTAAGCCACCAAATTGGATCACCCCTTAATCCTCTACAATTGAGGAAATTATAGTGTCAGTTCCGCACAGTTATAACCATGTCACCAGACTTGGCGTTCATGAAGTTTTTTTGCTCTGGTTGTCTAACTTCCTTTTTTCCACTCCTCCCTGTTCCCTTCCACCTTCTCATGAAAGACGATGCAGTTTCAAGGCAGACTGAAGTTTCTCCAGGGACAGAGGAAGAAAACTGGCTCCGGGGCCAACCTTCCGCCGCAACTGGGTTTGTTCTGTATCGCCGTGCCTCTGCTGTTCCCCCCCATCAGCGAACTCAAGCTGAAAGGCTTGCTCCTCAAGGGCAAACACAGGCTCGACCTCAGCCCTACCACACTCAATGCCAAGTAAGTTCCCTATCTCAATTCTGCTGGAATTTTCAGCCTGTGAGGTGATGGAAGCAGATACAATTGTAACTTTTGAAACATACCCTTGAGAAAGAAAGACTTGGAGGTGCAATGGAAGTGGGATTATTGGTTGGCTTTGCCATGCCTTTGTCCTTTATTCTTTCATGGGACGTGGGTGTTACTGGCTGGGCGAGCATCGGTTGCCCATCCCTAATTGCCCTTGAACTGAGTGGTTTGCTCGGCCATTTCACTTAAGGACAATCACATTGCTGTGGATCTGGAGTCACAAGTAGGCCAGGCCAAGTAACGATGGCAGAATTCCTTTCCTGAAGGGACATTAGTGAACCAGGTGGGTTTTTGCAACAATTGGCAATGGTTTCGACATTAGACTTTTAATTCTAGATTTTTGTTTTTAATAAATCTTCTGTGGTGGGGTTCGAACCCAAGTCACTGGACTACCAGTCTAGCGACAATACCATAATGCCTTCCCTGTGCTGTATGATCCTACAAAATGCGGGTTAGTCGAAAAGAAGTGGGAATAAAGAAAGCTCCTGAGAACCGGAATGTGTTGTAGAGTTTAAGACCCACATTGCCTCATAGACTTGGCTCACTGTTGTCTTGTAGAGAAGAAATTCCTTCGTCCATACCCAGCCTGGGCAGCTCTTTGACTTGATCTGTCAACAGCACGGGGTTGCAGAGCAGACTTAGTGGACTGAATGGCCTACTTCTGCTCCTACATCCTTTGGGGTTTATGTTGTGGAACTCGAGTGTCATCAAGAGATTTCAGGTGGAACAAAAGGTATTGATTCAGAAGAGAAACTTGGTACAGGAGTTTGCAGCCCTTAGCTGTGTTGGAGCAGTAGCTCCAATCTCTAGATCCTCTCAACATGGCTTCCAGATCATTCTCTTGAGAGAGGACTCCACCCTCTGGGGTGATCACTCACTCCTGGTCCCCAGTGGTCCCTCAAGTCAGATGACTGACTTTTCTGTACTGCCTTAAAGAGACAGAACCACACACACAACATACTTCTAACTACCTTCCGGAGTGACCTAGCAAGTTATATGAAATGGCTACTCAGAGCAACTAGAAATAGACATTAAATGCTGCCCATTCTGATATTGTCCACCCTGATTACCCTAAGAAGATGGTGCAAGGCTTTCTCCTTGAATTGCTTGTAAATTGACACATCTAAGCGCCTTGTTAGGCTATTTCAGAGGGCAGTTGGTGCAATCATGGTGAATGTTATTTTTGTCGGTTCCTGCTCTTTATTTCCACATTTTTACCTCTGTCACTAAAAGTGGATGGAGTTCATGTTTTCATTTGTAAATGATATATCTCAAAAACCAATGGATGGATTTCAACAGAAGTTTTTTATAAGTTTATTAATTATTGTCACAAGTACATTTACATTAACACTGCAATGAAGTTACTGTGAAAATCTCCAAGTTGCCACACTCCGGCACCTGTACAGGTACAATGGGGGAGAATTTAGCATGGCCCATGCAACAAATCAGCACATCTTTCAGACTGTGGGTGGAAACTGAACCACCCGGAGGAAACCCATGCAGACATGGGGAGAATGTGCAGACTCCACACAAACAGTGACCCCAGCTGGGGAATTGAATCTGGGGTCCCTGGCATTGTGAGGCAGCAGTGTTAACCACTGTGACACTTGCCACCCCATATCTGTGTACCTTGGTACACAGATAGGGTATGGTCAAAACTGATGAGTTTTTGACGAAGCTGTGAATCCAGATCTGGACTATTAATATTGTGGGAGCGGGGCAGGGAGGCATATTGATTTTTTTAAAGAATATTTATTTAGAATGTTGTTAATTGTTTTAGAATGTTGTGGATCATCTCAACTGCTGAATATGTATTTATCACAGCTACAGATGTGAGCAGAGTTTTCAGAACAGGTTGTTGGATGTGGATTGGCCTGAAGCTTCCTCAGTGTGATAGAATACAGAGATTTTATAATCCAGCCTTAATGTTGCAGAGCATCAGCTAGGCAGTGAAAAACCCCAGAAAGGAACTACATAATCATAAAGATGCTGAGCTAACTCAGTGTGACAGAGATATAAGAAAATATAGCACAGAGAATAAGAGTGCGAGTTATGCCCTCAGTCGAGTTACTTTAAATAGAAGTGGGTGGCATGGTGGGACATTGGTAAGCACTACTGTCTCCAAGTGCCAGGGACCGAGTTCGATTCCAGCCTTGGGTCACTGTCTGTGTGGAGTTTGCACATTCTCCCAATGTCTGCATGAGTTTCCTCTGGGTGCTCCGGTTTCCTCCCACAGTCCCAAGATGTGCAGGTTAGGTTGACTGGTCATGCTAAATTGCCCCTTAGTGTTGGGGGATTAGCAGGGTAAATACGTGGGGGAAAGGGTGGGATTATTGTCAGTGCAGGCTTGATGGGCCGAATGGCCTCCTTCTGCACTGCAGGGATTCTATGAATTCAAGATTTCAAAGTGCCAAGTGATTTTAGCTCTCATTATCTGGACTGTTAGTTTAAGCATCTAATTATTAGCCCAGAACCATTACACATCATATTGATAAAACCATTCTGGATGACAGCAGGCATTCAGTGGATAGATAGATTGCGATGGCAGCAGGTGCTGAAATGTGAAATAAATAATCATAAATCATAACATACATACAGACAATCATTAAAATAAACATAAAGAATAAAAAGATAACAGGGTTGCACAATTGTGAACATTTCAGTATAGAAATAATTACAATACTTTGCAAAATGCAGGTCTCTTTAACTTACAGACAAGAACACTGAATTCCCCTTCAAAGTTAAAGTTTATTTATTAGTCACAAGTAAGGCTTACATTAACACTGCAATGAAGTTACTGTGAAATTCCCCTAGTTGCCATAGTCCGGCGCCTGTTTGGGTCAGTGCACCTAACCAACACGTCTTTTGGACTGTGGGAGGAAACCGGAACACGCAGAAGAAACCCACGCAGACACAGGGAGAATGTGTGCAACCTCCTCACAGACAGTGGCCCAAGCTGGGAATCGAACCCAGGTCCTTGGAGCTGTGAGGCAGCAGTGCTAACCACTGCCACCTCTAGTTCAGTGCAGAACCACACCTCCACCCACCCCAGTCCACCCTTTGTCCATTTTCACTGACCTTAGCTACAAGCAAAGCCAGAGCTGTTCAAATCCAGGAAAACATCAGGAAATATCAGATAGCCCCTAGGTGGACAAAAGATTGTGAACATTGTCAGTCCATCACACAAACCAGCCTCCCATCCATCGACTCAGTCTACAATTCCCGCTGCCTCGGGGCAAGCAGCCAAATTAATCTAAGACCCCACATACCTGGACATGCACTCTTCCACCTTCTTCCATTGGGAAAAAAGTACAAAAGTCTGAAGTCACATACCAACCAACTCAAAGACAGTATTTTTCCTGCTGCCATCAGACTTTTGAATGGTTCTATCACCTATTAAGTTGATCTTTTTCTTTACCCTATCTGTAACTACAACACTATATTTTGCATCCTATCCCTTTCCTTCTCCCCGTGTACTTTATGAACGAGTGTCAGGGGGTCTAACAGGGTAAATATGTGGGGTTTTGGGGATAGGGCATGGATGGGATTGTGGTTGGTGCAGGCTCAATGGACTGAATGGCCTCCTTCTGCACTGTAGGGATTCTGTGGTATGCTTTGTCAGTCTAGCACGTAAGAAACAATCATTACTCACTGCATCCCAGTACATGTGACAATAATAAATCAAATTAAGAAGTGTTACCCCTTCCTCACCTTTCCCTAGCCCCCTCCACCCTCCCCTCAACCCTCCGTACATCGATCCCTTGTCCCAAACCCAGGACTGAAAGAATTAATCCTGGTTCAGGATGCTGCCAGTCCCATCCCATAATTGATATTGGCTGAAC
This sequence comes from Carcharhinus amblyrhynchos, assembly GCF_965287045.1. NCBI lineage: Eukaryota > Metazoa > Chordata > Chondrichthyes > Carcharhiniformes > Carcharhinidae > Carcharhinus > Carcharhinus amblyrhynchos. Next base: position 19,935,615 of record NC_137325.1, on the reverse strand, counting down.
CCCTGACTACGGGGCTGGTCTTAGTGGAAAAGGCTGAAGATCTGATGTGAATATTTCACAGCAGGAGTTTTTGTTCGATAAGGGGTACAGAGCAGGTACAGGATAACGGCAGGTAAATATCGTTGGGGTACAGATCTGCCAAGACCTGATCGAATGACAGAAACAGCTCAAATAGCCGAATGAGCTACTCCTGTCGCTCTTTACTCAATGTTTTAGGTTTATTTATTAGTCACAAGTAGGCTTACGCTATGAAGTTACTGTGAAAATCCACTAATCGCCACACTGCGGCACTTGTTCGGGTACACTGAGGGAGAATTTAACATGGCCAATCAATGCATCTAACTTCGGACTGTGGGAGGAAACCGGAGCAGCCGGAGGAAACCCACGCAGACACGGGGAGAATGTGCAAACTCCACACGGACAGTGACCCGAGGCCGGACATCGAACCCGGATCACTGGCGCTGTGAGGCAGCAGTGCTAACCACTGTGCGACCGTGCCACCCAACCTCTAACCTCTAATTAACCTCTTAATTAAGAGGTCTCTGCTCAGCCGCACATTAGGTAACAATTGGATACAGGCGAAGTAACAATAAATATACACCTTTTATTTTCAAGTGTCAAGAAGTGTTCGAACTGGGCAATGTTGCAAAAAGAAATGGGAGAGTTTTTCTCTACAGTCTGTGAGCAAGTCAGGCTCTTGAGAATTCTGCTGTTTTCCAGCTTCTGCCTTACGTCGGAGTAAATCAGATGTGATTATTAGGGCAATGAGCTGACTATTAAATGAAAACAGTTTTTTTTAATAGGGACTGGGAAAACAATATTCAGCATTCAGTTTCTTCACCTCGTTCACCTGATCCCCACCTCAGCACCTGCCTTGCAACAGTCAGGGCAGCTTTCGCACGCAAAGTGCTGCATCCTGTAATTGGGCCAGAATGCAAGATGTCAACTTGCCTGTTTCCTCCGTAGGTGATGCCAAAATGAGTGTTTCCAGCATTTTGTTTTTGTCCCAAGTGTATTTAGTCCCTATTCCCGCTGTCAAAATATTTGCCCTGAACTATTCACCAAGCAATACAAAGTCCAACATTACCATCTGCTGGTAAACAGCTGGAACTACATGTGTACCTTCCCAGCCGCTGGGTCAAAATCCTGGAATTCCCTCCCTGACGGCATTGAACCATAAAACGAACCTTAGAAATCCTACAGTGCAGAAAGAGACCATTTGGTCCATCGAGTCTGCACCCACCACAATCCCACCCAGGCTCTACACATTTAACCGCTAATCCCTCTAACCTACGCGTCTTAAGACACTGAGGGGCAATTTTAGCATGGCCAATCAACCTAACCCACACATCTTTGGCTGTACTATTGTGGTCAACCCACAAAACATGGACTGCAGTGATTCAAAAAGGCAGCTCACCACCACCTTCTCAAGAGCAACTAGGGATGGGCTATCCAATGATGCCCATGTCCCACAAATGAATTTTAAAAAAACTTTGTTTTAAATTGTTTTTAAAAGCTGCAAAACTGACCACCACTCAGCGATTTCTTTAGAACTGGCACTGTAAGTTTCAGTGAAGTGAAATCTGCTCTGCTTTTTCTAATTCATTTGCGGGATGTGGGCATCACTGCCTAGGCCAGGATTTATTGCCCATCCTTAGTGGCCCTTGAGAAGGTGGTGGTGAGCTGCCTTCTTAAAGCGCTACAGTGCATGTATTGTAGGTACACCCACAGTGCTGTTAGGAAGAGAGCTCCAGGATTTTGACCCAGTGACATTGGAAGAACGGCAATGTATTTCCAAGTCAGGATGATGAGCGGATTGGAAGAAAACTTCCAGGTGATGATGTTCCCAGGTATTTGCTGCTCTTGTCCTTCTAGATGGTAGCAGTCGTGGGTTTGGAAGGTGCTGTTTAAGGAGCCTTGGTGAGTTCCTGCAATGTATCTTGTAGATAATACACATATCTTATACTGGACATTGATGGTGGAGGGAGTAGATATTTGTGGCTGTGGTGCCAATCAAACGGGCTGCTTTATCCTAGATGATGCCAGGCTTCCTGAGTGTTGCTGGAGCTGCACTTATTCAGGCAAGTGGAGAGTATTCCATCACACTCCTGACTTGTGCCTTGTAAATGGTAGACAGGCTTTGGGGAATCAAGAGGTGAGTTACTCACCACAGGATTCCCAGTCTTTGACCTGCCCTTGTAGCCAGGGTATTTATATGACGAGTCCAGTTTAGTTTCTGGTCAATGGTGACCCCCAGAATGTTGATTTGGGGGGAGCAAGTGATGGTGATGCCATTGAATATCAAGGGGTGATGGTTAGATTCTCTTTTGTTGGAGATTGCCATTGCCGGGCATTGGTATGGCATGAACATTACTTACCACGTGTAAAGCCAAGCCAGGATATTGTCCAGGTCTTGCTGCGGTTGGACTGCTTCAGTATCGGAGAAGTCATGAATGGGTCTGAACGTTATGCAGCGAACATCCCCACTGATGACCTTATGATGGAGGGAAGGATGCTAGAACACTACCCTGAGAAACCCTGACACTGATGTCCTGGAACTGAGATGATTGACCTCCAATAACCACAACCATCTTCCTTTGTGCTAAATATGACTCAAACAGGAGAGACATTTTTCCCCTGATTCCCATTGACTCCAGCGCATTTTGATACCACACTCTGTCAAATGCTGCTTTGAGCTCTTACCTCAGCTCTTTTGTCAACAGAATCATAAAATCCCTACAGTGCAGAAGGAGTCCATTTGGCCCATCGAGTCTGCATTAACCACAATCCCACCCAGGCCCTATCCCCGTAACCCTATGCACTTACCTACTTAGTCCCCCTGACACTAAGGGGCAATTTAGCATGGCCAATCTACCTAACTCACACATCGTTGGACTGTGCGAAGAAATCGGAGCATCTGGAGGAAACCCACGCAAACACGGGGAGAATGTGCGAACTCCTCACAGACAGTGACCTAAGCCGGGAATCAAACCGGGTCCCTGATGCTGTGAGGCAGCAGTACTAACCACTGTGCCACCGTGCCCACCCTGGAGAAAATCCACGCAGACATGGGGAGAATGTGCAAGCTCACCCAAGGCCAGCATTGAACCTGGGACCCTGGCGCGGTGAGGTAGCAGTGTGCCACTGTGCTGTCCGTATGTTTGAACCAAGACTGTAATGAAGTCAGGAGCTGAGTGACCCTGGCAAGATCTGTGCACAGAGAAAGCATCATTTGTGATTCCAAAGTCTCTGTGCTTCTCCAAACCTGACCTCTTGCATTTGACTAGTTTTCATTATTCCATCATTGGCAGTCCTGCCTTCAGCTGCCTCGCCCCTCTTCAAATCTCTCTGCCTCACCCCTTCTTTTTCCTCCTTGACCATGTCCCTATAACCTACCTTTCTAACATTCGTTTGCCCCCTCCTCTGGCTCAGCATCAGGTTTTATCCATTTCCATGATATGCATTTGGATGCTTTTAACTAAGTTGCAGGTGCTATATAAATGCACTGAGATTGATCGGAGCTTTTACTTTGTGAGGCATGTGACGGTGTATCTTGTGAACTATTAGCAGCTGAAATTCATTGTTCGTTCCAGGAGCCAAGTCTCCCAGGGTACTTTGCACATTAAATTGTGCTTTAGCACTTGGAAGGATGAAGAGCCCAATGAGAGCCGTTGTTTGTAGTGCGCACAAATCAAGATTATGTGTAAAGTGTCAGAATTACAACAGAGCTGCACTGAGTTTCATGGAGGCTCCAGAATGAATTGCAGTTGGTCCTTTACTGTACCAAAGCTAGATGTCTCCTTGGACACTTTAGAGACTGGCTTTCTCTGTATCAGTAGGAGCCAGAAGGCTTGCTAATAGAATAGCTGTATATTTCCCCTTCCTCTCAATCTGGTCAGTGCCCATGTGTTAATGATCCCTCCTAGCCAGGGGGAGTCAGGATTCAGATTCATGTTCATGTGGTGCAAAAGTAGATCCCAAGTGGATCCCAAAGTAGTTGGTAAAGATAAATAACTGCGGATGCTGGAATCTGAAACAAAAACAGAAAGTGCTGGAGAAACTCGGCAGGTCTGACACCATCTGTGCAGAGAGAATAGAGCCAATGTTTCAAGTCTGGATGACCCTTTGTCAGAGCACTGGCTGTACTCTCTCTCAAACCTGCTAAGTTTCTCCAGTATTTCTGCTTTTGCCCCAGAGTAGTTGGGTTTCCAGTCAGTACAAATTCCTTTCGGATTTGTGGAACATAGAAACCGGAAGAGGCCATTCAGCCCTTTAAGCCTGGTTTGCCATACAGTTAGATCATGGATGATCTGTGGCTTAATTTCATTGACATGCTTTAGCTCTGTCAAGTCTCTTACCTGACCAAAGTGGTTAGCACTGCTGCCTCACAGTGCTAGGGATCCAGGTTCGATTCCCAGCTTGGGTTACTGTCTGTGCGGAGTTTGCATGTTCTCCATGTGGATTTTCTCGAGTGCTCCGGTTTCCTCAGGCAATCTGGAAAATATGCTGGTTAGGTGCATTGGCCATGCTAAGTTCTCCCTCAGTGTACCCAAACAGGTGCCAGAGTGTGGCAACTAGGGGACTTTCACAGTAACTTCATTGCAGTGTTAATGTGACTAATAAATAAAGTTTGACTTTAGCTATTAACCTGGGCTTTGAAATGTCAAATGGTCTTCCCTTGATAGCATTTTGGGGAGGGTTTTCCTGGTTCCTGATGTCAGTTATGGACAGTCCAGCACTAATTTTATCCTCGTTGGACTTCCCCACCTGAGGAAATACTTCCTTTCTATCCACCCTATCAAATCCTTTAGTCATCCCAAGCACCTCACTATGAAATACTGAGGTGAAATGCCCTTATACTTTTATACTCAGTAAAATACAAACTTAGCCTCTGCAACCTGTCCTTGTCATTTGATCATTTTAGCCCTTAAAGTGCAGTGCCCAGAACTGAAGACAATACTTCACTACAGTCTAACCAGAACCTTATATAACCAGAATATAACTTCTCTCCTTTGGTAACACTATGATTCCATTTTGTTGCACCCAGGGGCAAAACAGCAGGATGGTCTGACACAGAACTGTGGGCAAGGTCGAGTTGCCACTACCTCCATTTCACAGACATGCTGTACTGCACGGAGAATCAAGTACGATGTAAGCCCCTCCCTAAACCTCTCCGTCTCTCTCTCTCTCTCTCTCTTCCTTTTTGGAGATGCTTTTCAAAACTGCTCTTTGCCAGGCTCTTGGTCACCTTTCCTCAGTGCCGAATTCTGTTCAATAACACTTCTGTGCCATGCCTTGAGATATTTTACCAAGTTGAAAGCATCACCTTAGTGAAAAGTTGTTGTAAGTTAGAATCTCTGCTCCATGAATTTATGATGTGAGATTTCCCAGTGTGATTATGTGCAGGAAGGCTAAACAGAATAAGACAGAACAAACACTCGTGTCAAACTCTGAGCTCCATGTTTCATGTCCCTCCATACAGTGATGGACACTGGAGAGAAGGGTCTCACCGTCTTCAGAGTGCTCACAAAGGATGGCCAATGGGTTTGGCTCCAAACTAATGGGCATTTGCCCTACAGAAGCAAGTCCCCAGAATATGTCACAGTGCCTAAAGAGGAACCCAAGTAAGTTACCTTTTTTTTTGTTGTCATACGCTTGTACATTATAACTAGTAAGTAATTTATTTAAAATGTCAAAGAAGCAAGCAAAAATGGCGGCACAGTGGTTAGCACTGCTGCCTCACAGCACCAAAGACCTGGGTTCAATTCCCGGCTCGGGTCATTGTGTGTGCGGAGTCTATATGTTCTCCCTGTGTCTGTGTGAGTTTCCTCCGGGTGCTCCAGTTTCCTCCCATAGTCCAAAGGTGTGCTAGTTAGATGAATTAGCAATGCTAAAATTCTCCCTCAATGTATCCAAACAAAAAAATTTGAACAATAACAATGCTATGTGCCAACTTATCTACTATGGTTTATTGCTTAAAAAAGAGTCATGCACTCGAAGCTTTCATCCTGAACTCATCAAGGCAGATGCAAGAGTATCAAATCTGAAAACACTTCTTGCTGCATGAGAAGTGGGTGCTGATTTGTTGACAATCAGACTCTGATTGGTGAAGGCGTTACCATGGTGAATGCACCAGGGAACGGTTGACTGTTGAGCTTTTGATTAAATTCAAACCAGCCATGTCAACTCTGATTGGCTAAGGTGTTGCCATGGGCAATAAATCAGTGAATAGCTGACCCCCAAACTATGATTTAGCTGAAAAAGGTGCAATGCATGGACTGCAAAGGACGAGACAGGTGTGTGAATACACATAACTTCTAGCATGTGTAAGGGAACCACAGTCAGCTAATAATCTTAAATAGGTTGTTAACATAATTCTTAGCAGATAGAAAATAGGTGGGTAAGAGCAGGCCAGTCAGCCCTTCGAGCCTGCACCACCATTCAACGTGATCACGGCTGATCATGCACTTCCAATATCCCACTCCCGCTTTCTCTCCATACCCCTTGATCTCTTTAGCCACAAGGGCCATGTTCAGCTTCCTCTTGAACATATCTAACGAACTGGCCCCAACAGCTTTCTGTGGTAGAGAATTCCACAGGTTCACAACTCTCTGAGTGAAGAAGTTCTTCCTCACCTTAGTCCTGGATGGCTTACCCCTTATTCTCAGATTGTGACCTCCCAGTTATAGACTTCCCCAATATTGGGAACGTTTTTCCCACATCTAGCCTGTCCCGTTCCATCAGGATTTTATATGTTTCTTTGCGATCCCCTCTCATTCGTCTAAATTCCAGTGAGTACAAGCCCAGTCGATCCAGTCTCATAATTGGGATTGTTTAGCAGTTGCTGTCCAATCGTTATATCACATCTAATGTTGGAATAATAAAGTTTATTTCTTAGTGGCACAGGTGGGCTGACAATGAAGTTGCTGTGAAAATCCCTCAGTCGCCACATTTCGGCACCTGTTCAGAAGGGGACAGAGAGCGGCAATGGCCGAGAGCAGAGAGGGGAAACAGCGAGCACCAGCTGACTGAGTTTTAAAAAATATTGTCCTTGTCCAGTGTTCAGGTACACTGAGGGAGAATTTAGCCTGGCCAATGCACCTAACCAGCACGTCTTTTGGACTGTGGGAGGAAACCGGAGCCCCCTGAGGAAACCCACGCAGTCACAGGGAGTTACGAGCAGACTCCGCACAGACAGTGACCCAAGCAGGGAATCAAACCCAGGTCCTTGGCACAGTGAGGCAGAAGTGTTAACCATTGTGCCACCATGCCACAATGTATCATATACCTCATAACATCTACTTAGGTTTGTTCTCGTACTTGACACACTTTAATATGTGGTGAACTAATGAGTAATCCTATTGTTTCTGCCTGAAGGAATATTTAAAATGCTATAACCGGCAACTTTGAAATTTAAATAATGCAAAAATGTTAACGTTTAGCTTCTTGGCTGGTAATAAGCATTGCCCATTTTACATGTGGACCTTTTAAGCATTGTACCTCAAAGTCCATGACAGCAAAGCAGCATTTTCTGTGCATGTTATAGTAACGTTCTTGTTTTCCACAGGGATGCAGAGAGGCCCAAGGAGGAGCGGTTGAGGAACCAGACAAATGCTGACCAATCTGACGGTGCCAACAGACTTGTCTACAGCAGCTGCACCGATACATCTGTGCAGTTAAAACATCTGTATGAGCAGCCCCTGGCAAAGGAAGGGGGAGAAAATAAATATAAGCCCATTAGAACTGATGGTGGCGCCAACCAGAGTGAGCCACTTAATTTTTGCACATCTTTTCCCCGAGCATCAAAAGTCGCTGTCACGGATGATTTGTGGGGTCCGGAGTATTCCAGAGGTGTGTTGAATTCGCAGCCCCCAAGAACTGTGGAGAGGATAAGCAGTGTCCCTGTCCGGGTGGCTAAACCCTTTTGTGGCAGGAGTAGATTCCTGTCTGAACCCCAGCTCAGGGATGGCACCCAGGTCTCCAGCTTTCAAAATCTAGCTCAGGGCTTCAGGGGCATAGGAGAGGAAATGCAGCAGAGCCAGGCCTACAGCGACCTGCACTACACTGACATTGAGGGCTACCCGCCTGAAACAAGTAAATCGGAAGACGTAGGGTCGGCCGCTGATTTTGTTGCCCACCGGCTGAAGGAGCATCCGGCGGGCTACTGCAACAGCTCAGAAATGTTCCTGGGAGTGCACATCAAGAGGGAGTACAATTCTGACTCGCGCAGCGAATTGGATGAGCACTTGGGATCTCCGAGTCGTCAGTGGGCCGACACTGGAGAAATGGGGAAGAAGCTGACCGCAAGCTTCCTGCCACAGATGAAGTGTGACCCCAACACACTGGGGCAGTTGTCACCCTGTGAAAAACTGAAAGCTCCCCTGCAACCCCCGTTCTGCAGGGCCGGTGTGGCCAAGTGCAGTGGCCTGTGGATGGCGGGCAGCGCGTGTGGTCACAACAGACTGTCGAAACATGGCACAGACATGGCCCAGTTCAGTCCACAGAGAGCCGCCCATTCCCGCTGCGCGCACAGAGACCAACCCGCAGACTGTTTTCAGCCAGCTGCCTATCCGTACCATCCTATCCAGGACAAGGGTCCGAGTCAGGAGACGTACAAAATACCACCCCAGTTCAAAGATCACGATCTAATCCACACGGTCATCAAACGAGAGCCCTCGCCCTCTTCTACTCCGTGGTCGTGTGACAATCCGCATAACATGCAGGCAACCTTGCAAAGAAATATGCCCAGCTGTTTGATAAATTCATTAACTCACAAAAGTACACAGAATACGTATTTGTAATTTTTGTTTTATAAAGAAGAAATTGTCTTTCAAATCTCCAAATCTCCTGCGCTCCGGGAATGGTGTATGAAAGTATTTACCTTGCTGTAAACCCTAACGTATTACCCATCACCTTTTGTTTTGCAAATATATGTTGTATGAAAATTTTTTATTTTAATTTGCTTATGATGTTGCGTAAGAATGTTAACAGTCTTGGAATACACAAGAAACATTGAAACACTTGATTTTATAAAGTCACTTGTATCTGAAGAACCCACGGATAGAATAACTATTTGCATTCGTACAGTGCTTTGAACGTATAAGATATCCCAAGACACATCAGACAAACTTTGGCACAATGTCCTATGAGAAGACATTAAGACCAAAAGCTTGATCAAAGAGATGGGCCTTCAGGAGTGTTTTAAGAAAAGGGAGAGAGTTAGATTGACAGAGATGATGATTTAGGGGTAGATTCCAGAGTTTAGGGCCCAAATCTCTGCAGGCACAGTAAGCAATGGAATGAGTTAAATTCCTGACCTTAACCCTGCTTTCTCTGGAATATTGAGTGTGTGGACAGTTTAAATTTGGGCAACGGTCTGGTTAGAAGATATGTAGACTGTCCAATACAAAAATAGATATATCTCTTTTATTCTCCTCCACTGAGTTGTTGGCCTTACCCTGAAGACAACTCTTCTCCATTTTGAGGATGATACCTTGTCTAAAGATTGATATTTCCTGGTTTCAGTCCACAAGTATTAATCGAACCCAGCCTTATCTGGTCTTAACCCAATGACTTCCAGCACCAGGCCATTAGACCACAGCAAAGGGAGATGGGTGCATTTAATCCTAAAATGACAACATTAAGGCTAATTATGGTGCATCCTGGGATATTTAACTAACTTGGCACAGATCAGTGATTGAATTAATACCTTTCTTTTTCATTATCACTCCTAGTGATTTTGTTTCCACTTTAATCATCCAATGTATGATTGTTATGCAGACAGCATAATGTGCACATAGGCGATGGCCTAGTGGGATAGCTGGACTATTAATCGAGAAACTCAGCCCATGTTCTGGGGACCTGAGTTCAAATCCCGCCAAGGCAGATGGTAGAATTTGAAATTCATAAAAATATATCTGGAATTAAGAAAATACTGATGACCATGAAACGATTGTCAAAAAAACCCACCTGGTTCACTAATGTACTTTAGGGAAGGAAATCTGCCATCCTTATCTGGTCTGGCCTATATGTGACTCTAGAGGCACGGGAATGTGGTTGACTTTCAACTGCCCTCGGGCAGCTAGGGATGGGCATTAAATGCTGGCCAACCAGTGATGTCCATATCCCATGAATGAATGAAAAAACATAGGTTTTCTTATTCTTTTGCAATGGAAACATGGAAATGAAGAATATTGCCTTGGGACATTTTCATACATGAAAAGCACTATATAAATGCATTTGTTGTGTCCATCACATGTGACAACAGAGTTTAGGAATGTGTCTCATGCATTGATTTGCTCTATTCAATTCAGATTTCACCATGCGCCATGTGGGATTCAAACTTGGATCCCCAGAGCACTTCCCTGGGTCTCTTGAGTGCGAATACCACTACACTACTGCCTCCACCTCCCCTTCTGCCTTCCCAACAGTGCAGAGTCGGGACCTGCATTTGACCCTGATGTTGGGGGCCACAACCCGAAGTAGGAAATCCTGTCCGTGGGGATATTAGTATCATGGTTTTATTACTGGACTATACCTCCAAAGATCATGAGCCCAAATCCCAACATAGTATTTTGAGTTCAGTTTAAAAAGTGAGGCTGTTAATATAATTATCCATGTGACTATAGCATTGTCATTAAAAACCCAACTCTTTCATTAACTGCCTTTAGAGAAGAAAACGTGCTGCCTTTATCCAGTCTGATCTATGTGTGATTCCAATCTTATATCAATTTAATAGACTCTTAATGCACTCCAAAAGGAGCTAGCAAACCATTCAGTTGTATCACCGCCTTCTCAGTGGAACCAGGAATGGGCAATAAATACCAGCCTCGCTGGTGATGCCAACATCTTAAGAATGCCATTGGTGCCTTCAAGTTAATAGTTGCAACAACCAGAAGTTATGTTTATATGATACTTTTAACACTTACCAAGATGATGTGAGAATTCTTTCCAAAGTGCCATAATTGCAAACCTCAAAGAAGTTAGGAATCAGTCACACCAAATTATTTAGTTGCCACCATGAAAAGGACTGTGCTCTATTATTTTATAAGTATCTTAATGTTGATATGAAATTATTTTTCTTGTAATCATACTTACAATACATCATTCTGATAGCAGTACACAAGAATGTCAAGTTTCAACGGTAAATATTAAGCCAATGTCAAAATTAGGATTTTATATTTTCAGTGTTTCCCCCCTCCCCATTAACCAATGCATTAATATTAAACATGTGGTCTAATCACGGCAAGATTAATGGGGTTTCACCTACAGCAAAGCACTGAGAGATATATAACATTGCATATTAATTCTGACGATCCCTATATGATGGTTTAATTCAGACAGTTTCCCTGTGAAGATTAATATAATCTTCCTCACCTATTGTCTCAACAACACTTTCATTCTTGTGTACCACCTCTTTCATTTTTTTCCTTTCTTACATCATGTTAAAAATAAATCAGACTATACCTGGTCTGTCATAGCAAGGTAACATTTTAAGAACCAGTTTCTCCACATCACTGACTGCTAAAGCATGTTGTCAATGTTGCTGCTCATTTTTTTGTGTGTGTAACTAGATGTATAAAGAGCAATAATGTACAGAAAGCAACATTTATTTATGGAATTACATCGTTTGGTTTCAATATATGTGCTGCCCTTAATACTTTGCTTTTGTATTGTGGGAGTGGGGAGGCAGATGAGCACTTGCAGGTCAAGTATAGACTGATATGCACACAAAACTAGCCACTACTCTGCTCTAACAATCTGCCTTAAAACCTACTTCAAAAAAATACCCCTGCTGCGATGGAGAGATCTTTGGCAAATAATACCTATGACTGTTGAACACATTGTTCACCCTGTTTGGTAGACTGGCCATGCTAAATTGCCCCTTAGTGTCAGGAGGGCTGCGAGGGTAATGGGGATAGGGGCTTGATGGGATTGTGGTCGATGCACAAGCAATGGGCCGAATGGCCTCTTTCTGCACTGCAGGGTTCTCTGATATCCATTCCTTGCCAGCTCCCCACTTCCCACGAGGAGAGCAACAGGGGTTTTGCGCCAAAATGTTCCACAGCTCCTGTTGCTTACTCTAGAGGTTATTGTAGTTGCAGATGTGGCTGAGGCCCTTTGCAAGCTTTTTAAACTATATTTTGTATTCAGAACAATTTAAGCACCCATTGCATCTGGTGCCAGCGGCAGGCATCAACGCAGGCACGGTTAGAAAATTTGGAGAGCCGCCAAAAGTCAGTTGACATTGGGTTGCTCTCCAACATTTCCTCGCTTGGCTTGCGATAATGTCCGCTGCTGGCAAGACTGGCAGGTGACACAGGGTTACGGGTGGGGGGAGAGCATACTAATGTAATTCTGTCCATGTTCTGTTGTTATTTTTATATTTACATTAGAAGTTCCTTTGCCTACCCCTTTACATGGAGGCGCCTGTGAGACTTTAAACCCAGGCTCCCTCTGACCCGTCAGGTGGATGCAAATGATCTCATGGTGCTACTTCAGAGGAAGAGCAGGGGACATCTCCCCTAGTGTCCAGGTCAACAATAATCCCGCCACTGAGATCACTAAAATAGATGGTCTGCTCACCATCACATTGCTGTTTATGGGAGCTTGCTGTGCATAGATTGGCTGCTGTGTTCTTTTCATATCAACAGCGACCACAACTCAGAAGTATTCGATTGCTTGTGAGGGGACTACATGAGTTGTGAAAGATGCTAAATAAATGCAAGGCCTTTCTTTTCTTTTACTCTGTAGTGGCACGGTGGCATAGCTGCTAGCACTGTTACCTTACAGCGCCAGGGACCCAGGTTTCAATTCTGGCCTTGGGTCACTGTCTATGTGGAGTTTGAACATTCTCCCCCTGTCTGCATGGGTTTCCTCCGGATGCTTCGATTTCCTCCCACAGTCCAGAGACATGCAGGTTAGGTGGATTGGCCAAGCTAAATTACTCCTTTGTAACAGGAGAATTAGTGGGGTATATATGTGGAGTTACAGGATTAGGGCCTGGGTAAAATTGTTATCAGTGCAGACTTGAAGGAGGCTGAATGGCCTCCTTCTGCATTGTAGGGATTCTATGATCTTCTATGTTCTATGTACACCATTCTATGTACATTCATTCTGTACACCATGACCTTTGGTGGTGCTATAGATTCCATTATAAATCCAGACAAGGGAATTTTGAATGGTAAAAAGGTGACAGGAAGCTTAGGCACATGCAAGGTTTTCAACGGAGATTTGAAGATATATACAACTGTGTTTTCCTAAACCTTAAGATGGCAAGTTTTTGCATAAAAACAAAATTTCAGAACATCTTTAATGCAATACAGTTTACATTGTTGGTTGTGTGAACAACGCGTTTCTCACAGTTGTAATACTCCCTTAATTAGAATCCATGAAAGAAAATTCTTCTCATTATTTTTAGGGACAGTGTGGATCCATTAGGAAAAAGAAACATTTAAAATTGTTGGTTTGTCCAATCAATGAATATGTTTTTGAATGTTCTAGAATGAAGGAATTCTTCATGTTCTGCCATTTTGGAGTGTGCACTAATAATTTTTATAATTACAAAACATTGAAAAGTCTAGTTTAAAAATAATCTGCAATAAAGTATTTGTACATATTTTATCAAAAACTCTTGTTAGTGCTCCTTATGATGTTTATGCAAACAACACACACCCACACGTCTCAAAAGACACTAGAGATATGTAGATATTGCTTTGAAATGATAAAGAAAAATAACAGGTCCTTTTCCTTGAAACAATGTTGTTACATTGTGCACTGCATTCGTTGTAAAAATCCACACAGAAGAAAAGGAATTTGGAAACCTAGAACATGCTTCCCAAAAAAGACTATGGTTGCTGGGGGCTTTCGGGTCAGAGGTAGCTAGATTTTTCATGAGCTCTGACTAGAAACATTGTCTCTATTCTCTCTCCACAGATGCTGTCAGACCCGCTGACATTTTCCAGCATTTTGTTTCAGATTCTAGCATCCGCAGTAATTTGCCTTCATCTGTAGGTATGTTTTTGTTGGGTAAGTGTCTCAGCGGATAGGGAGCCAGGCCGAATTAATGGAGCTGAGCTGCAAATCGCTTATGATTTGACTGAATGACAGCGCAGGCCATGGCGTTTGATTTCCCAAAGTTCAAATGGATATCAAGTTGTGGCTGGGGTTCAAGTCACACGCAAGAGAGTGGAACATAAAATCTAGGCTGACACTCCCAACACAATATTGAGTTAATGCTGCAGGATTGAAGGATGAGACCTTAAAGCTAGGTCCCCTCTGTCTTATTCAAATGGATGTGAAACAATTCTATGCTACGATGAGAAATGCAGTAGAGTTCTTCCTCCATGCCCTAGCCAATATTTATCCCCATACCAACGCATAAAGGAGCAGATCATTTATTACACATCAAATGATCTGATTTTGGAATTGTGCTGCACACAACGGTAGCTACATTTCCCTAGGTAACAACAGTGACAACGTTTCATAATTACTTCATTGGCAGTAAAGTGCCTTGGGATGCCCTGAGGTGCTAAATAAATGCAAACCTTTCTTGAATGAAGTGAGCTGGGTTCTGGGCATAGGCCTGAAGATGTGGCTCATTACCACCTCAAAGAATTCTAATCAATTTGTCAGGCATGATTTTCCCTTCATGAAGCCATGCTGACTCTGTTTGATTATGTTATGCATTTCTAAATGCTCTGCTGTTACATTCTTTATAATGTACTGTAACATTTTCCCAATGATAGATGTTATGCTAACTGGGCTATACTTACCTGTTTTTTGTCTCCCTCAATTTTTCAGTAAAGATGTTACAGTTTTCCAATCCTCTGGGACTTTACTAAAATTTCAGGATTCTTGATGATTGCTACATGTGCATCCATTACCTCTATAGCTACTTCTCTTAGTATCCTTGGATGTAACCCATCAGTCTTTATCCCATTAGTTTCCCTAGTACTTTTCCTCAAGTTCTAGTTGTCAAGTGTATTTCCTCCGCAACTTTTGCCCCTTGATTATTTTGTATTTTTAGAATTTTAATGTCTTCCACCATGAAGACTGACGTAACGTGTTTATTTAATTCCTCTCCAATTTCTTGGTTCCCATTATTATTTGTGCATTCTCATACTCTAAAAGGCCTATGTTCACTTTGGCCTCTCACTTTTTATTTATTTAAAGAAACTCTGACTTCCATTTTTGTATTTCTTGCTAGTTTGCCCACAGTTTATCTTCTCCCACTTTATTATTTTTTGGTCATCTTTTGTTGGTTTTTAAACTTTTCTCGATCCTCTGTCTTATCATTAATCTTTGCCACATTGCGTGTTTTTTTCTTTCAGTTTAATACTATCCTTAACCTCCTTGGTTAAGCATGGTTGTTTTAAACCCTTCTTAAATCATTCTTCCTCGCTGAGATATATCTTTGTTGTGAGTCATGAACTATTTTGCCATTGCTAATCAACTTTTTCTGCTAAACTCCTCATTACACGTTACCAGATCCAAAATAGCCTGATCCCTGGTTGGATCAACAACATATTGTTACTGGAATCTATCCTGAATACACTATATGAAATCTTCCTCGTGGCTACATCTGCCAATTTGATTTTCCCAATTTTCATGAAGGTTAAAGTGATCCATGATTAATGTATTGCTTTTTTTTACATGCCCTCATTATCTCCTGATTTATTCTCCATTCTACACTATAGCTATGTTAGGCGGCCTCTATACACCTCCCACCAGTGTCTTCTTCCCCTTGTTATTTCTTAACTCCACCCACATGGATTCAAAATCTTCCAATGGAAGGTCATTTCCTATTACCGTACTTATTCCATCTTGTACTAACAAAGCTATCCCTCTACCCTTTCCTTCCTGTCCTTACGAAAAGTCACATGCCGCTGAATGTATAGCTCCTAGCTTTGATCTCCTTGGAACCACATCCCTGTAATGACTATAAAATCATATAAGAGCCATAACATTGCCTTTTTCCCCATTTCTGCTCCCTTTGAACCTATTTGCTTTTTTTAATGTTTGTACACTGTTCCTTTCACATGTTAGGTACCATTATATAAATAGCTGCCTCGCAATGTAGCTATGCCATTTAGCTTTACAAGCCTACATTTCCCCTCTCCAGAACCATCCCACCCTTAATTTAGTTTGAAGCTCCCTCTACTTCCCTAATTATGTGTTTTGCAAGAACATTGATCCCAGCATGGGTCAGATGTAGGCTATCCCAACAGTATAACCCCTCTTTCTCC
Source organism: Carcharhinus amblyrhynchos (assembly GCF_965287045.1). Lineage (NCBI taxonomy): Eukaryota > Metazoa > Chordata > Chondrichthyes > Carcharhiniformes > Carcharhinidae > Carcharhinus > Carcharhinus amblyrhynchos. Next base: position 19,919,368 of record NC_137325.1, on the reverse strand, counting down.
AGTAATGATGCCAGTGTCCCATGAGCCAAAACCCACTTCTCCCATGCCAGTCTGTGAGCCATGTATTCATCTCTCCAATTTTATGTACCCAATGCAAATTTGCATGATGCTTAGGTAATAATTGAGATAACATTGGAAGTTCTGTTGTTTAATTGAATGCCTTGCTCCTCAAGTCTCTATGCAGAACCTCTTTCCTTGTTCTACCTATGTCATTGGTACCTACAAGGACCATGACAAAGGGGTCCTCCCCTCCCACTGCAAGTTCTTTTCTGGAGTAGAGGGTCTGAGCCCTGGATTGGCAACACAGTCTCTGAACTCTCACTCCATGTTAAAGAGAACAGCATCAATCCCCCTCTCCATATTGTGCCCTACTATCCCTGCCTTCTTACTTGTATCCCCCATTAGAATAGCATTCTGTACGACAGGGCCATGGTCAGTCAGCACGGCCACCATTGACTTGGGAAAGTGGGCAGGAATGGAAAGCTTGTTTTTGCATTCAGGGGAACCCCCACCAAGGTATTGCCCTCCACCCTATGCATCAGTGTTTGGCCTCCAAAACTGACCATCTCCCCCTCAAACCCTGGGCCCCCCACCTGAGCATCCTAATTCCCCGCTCCCCCGCACCACCCCGCCCCCCCCCCCCCCCCCCACCCCACCACCACCATCAAAAATTGCCCAACCTACCTGGCTGCAGAATCCATCATACATCTTCTTTGTGAAGAGACGTTTGGTCCTAGCAGTGCCCATTACTGAGTTCTAGTGCTGCTGGGACTCGAGCCAATGAAAGTGACTTCTTTCAGTCAGGTTACTTGAAAGGGGTCTGCTCACAGAAGCTTCTGATCAAGAGAAAGGTTAATGCCTTCTGCAGAATGGAGTGCTGTTGGATTTTGAAATTCTGCCAGTCGTCCATGAAGATTAAAGTGCAGGCCACTTCAAAGTTTTCACAGTCCACAGACCAGAATGAAGACTTTGATCAGAGAGATGCTTGAATCATCATTCCAAGACGGATGTTCAGGTTTCCTAGGGCTAGAAGGGGCAGTTTAGTCATTGGACCCCCATCCTAGCAAGATTGCTGAGATCAACCCCAACCCAAGCCCCCCTAAGACCCTTGGAGGATCCTCCCTCTGCAACTTGGCAGTGTCAGAGGGCGCATGGGCTCTGAACTAAACCCCTCACCCCTCCCCTCCTTGGGCTTCAACATGCCAGGTCATGGCCAGCACCAAAGCCTATGCAGTGCTGTTCCCTCTGATTTGATTTGATTTGATTTGTTGTGATTTATTATTGTCACATATCTTAACTTACAGTGTAAAGTATTATTTCTTGCATACAATACAGACAGAGCATACCATTCATAAAGAAGGAAATGAGAGAGTGCAAAATGTAGTGTTACAGTTATAGCTATGGTGTAGAGAAAGATCAACTTAATGCAAGGTAAGTCCATTCAAAAGTCTGACAGCAGCAGAGAAGAGGCAATTCTTGAGTCAGTTGGTATGTGACTTTTGTATCTCTTTCCCGATGGAATAAGATGGAGGGAGAATGTCCAGGGAGGCGGGTGAATGTCTGGAGAGGTGGGCAAATGGTGGGAAGGCATTGAATCGGGCTTCAATCCTGCTAATGACAATGAAATCAACAATTTTGCATAATCATCAAGTTCCTGCTTGCTCTGGTCAGGAACCTGATCAGGGTTGGTGGGGGTGCGGGTGGGGGAGGGGGGTGGTAGTGATGATTCAGAAATGTTTAGATGCCTGGTAGTAATCCCGTTTTAGCCCGACATCAGCAGGCCATCAGGATTCCCGTTGGTACCGAATGTGGCTGGTGGAGCCCCCCCATCCCCCTTCTTCTCTCAGAGGGTCGTTAATCTTTGGAGTGTATGTGGGAATCTAGGACAATGGAAACTCGAAAAGCAGGCCTGAAACCCTGCAAGACGGATCATTGCTGGTGCCATCTGAGTTGGAGTAATTTTTGAAGAGAATTCCCAGGTGAGATCTTCAAAGGCAAAGATTGGAAACAAAGATTGCTTGATTCACAATGTTACTAATGACTGGGTGGATTGTTGAAAAATCCATGGACTCTGTTTTGGTCACACCTACCATGTTTTGTGCAGTGTAGTGTGTTTGACCACAGTTGGCTTGTTAGACCACATGTACCTCATATTAAACATAAATGTTAAAAGTGTAATATAGATACTGTAAATTGTTTTATCTTTCTGACTTTGAATCGGAAAGTTTATTTTTGTTTGTTCAAAGTCCATGGAATCTTGTCACTTTATTCTCTGCAAGTTCAATTTCAAACTTTAAACAAAACATCATTGATCCCTAACCAGCTTTCACCAACTACTTAGGGGTCTGGCCAAAATCTATAATAGAGTTAAAGAGCTCTTGAAATAAATGAAAGAGAATCTTTTTCATCATACATTTTATTCAGTTCTTCACAACTAAGGTTCATTACTGCCAGGAAATGTTTATTATTCATTTTCATTGTTTTGGTATATGAGGATCTATTGCTATTAAATTTTTTACATAGGAGTTTGTTTTTGTTCATTGTTGGGATGTGGGCCAACATTTTTTATCCATTCATTAGTGAGTTGGTGATTTAGTTTGATTTATTGGACTTTTCTTTGACCTACTTAACTTCTCTTTTTCCACTCTGTGCCCATTCCCACATGTTACAGATCTGCTGCATTCTCAGCTCAGTGCAAGTCCAGAGTTCCATGTGTAATGTATGTTCTAGTTGTCAAAAAAAACATCTGCCTTGTAAACCTAAAGTAACCTTTGCAATTGATTAAATGGTTCATGAAATTTCTGTAATTTTCAAAACAAACCGACAAAGTAATGTTGAATTAATTTCCATTACCTTCTTGTAGATGGAGCCAGATTATTTTCTTCCCTTTGATGTATTTTTGGCCTCAGTATAGCAAACATTTCATTCGCCAATGTACGGTGGAAAAATAAAATGTCACTGCATGAGCAGATTGAACTTTATCTTGGTGAGGTTAGACTTAACTATTCCAGTGGACCCCTGACTGGTCTCCTACATTCTGTCTTCTATAAACTAGAGATCACCTGAAAGTCTGCAGTTTATGTTTTAATTCACAACAAGCCTGATCTTGTTTCTCTATGATCACTGTGCTCTCTGACTTACATTGTTAGAGTTTATTTATTAGTGTCACGAGTAGACTTCCATAAACACTGCAATGAAGTTACCGTTAAGGTCACCTAATTACCACACTCTGGTGCCTGTTCCGGTATACTGAGGGAGAACTTACCATGGCCAATGCACCTAACCAGCATGTCTTTCAGACTGTGGGAGGAAATTGATGCATCCAGAGGAAACCCACGCAGACACGGGGAGAACATACAAACTCTGTGCAGACAGTGACACAAGCCAGGAATCAAACCTGGGTCCCTGCTGCTGCGAGGCAAGAGTACTAACCACTGTGCTACCCTGCCATATGATCTGTGGTTCCGGGTCAAGTAACACCTTGATTGTAAACTCTTATTGTTGTTTCAGTTGTCTTAATGGCCTCACCCTTCCTCATCTTGGTAATCACTTTCAGCCCTACAACTCTTTGAGATATCTATGCCCTTCTAAATCTGGCCTCTTCAGATTGCCCAGTTTGGATTGCTGTACCAGTGGTGGCCTTGCCTTCAGTTGCCTAGTCCCCAAGCTCTGGAATTTCTGTCCTACACCTCACCATCTCTTTTCTTTGCTTTGTATCTTTAAAACACTCCTTGAAACTTACCTCTTTGACTAAGCTTTTGGTCATCTAGCCTAATATATCCTTGTGTGGCTCTTTGTTATACTTTGTTTGTGGGAAGATGGTTGAATCTAATAGGCGCCTGTGGATGTCTGCCACCATTTTGAGACTCAAATATGAAAAAAGCAGAAGAAAACATTGATCTAAGCAAATAAAAAGCAATTTGCAAAATTAGGTTCTCATGCCATGTATTCAAAGAACTTCATATATATAATACCGTTCATGACCTCAGGCTGTCTGCTGACAAAAATTCCATTAGTACTTGGGATCTTCCATCTGTTGCCTTCCCCAACTAGATACTGAGGGATTTGGGGATAACTTTCCCATTTCCTTGCATCGGAATTTACCATGCATTTCACGTGAGATGGAATAAAGGGACCGTGAAGAATAGACCTTGGGAGCAGGAGTAGGCCCTTTGAGCCATCTTTGGCATTCAAAGATCACAGCTGATCTGGTTGTAATCTCAGATTAATTTTCCTGTCTATCCCCTATAACACATGAGTCCATTGTCTATCAAAAATCCATCTAACTGAGCCTTCGATAAATTCTTGGCCTCTTGGCCACACTGGGTTATATTTCAAATTCTGGCTCCAGTTGAAGGGTGGATCAGCCCACTTTCTGCCTCAATTCCAGATGTAATGTACATGAGATTTAATGGCATTGAGAGTTATAGATAGGCCTGGTAGGTATGGATATGATCGGTGCAACTTGTGGGCCGAAGGGCCTGTTTGAGCTGTAATGTTCTATGTTCTATGTCCAATAATCACAGAGTCATAGAATCCCTTTCTTCCCCAAAGTGCACTAGTGAATCAAATGGATATTTACAACAACTTGTCATTTTCATGGTCACTTTTACTGATGCCAACCTGGCATTTTCATGGTCACTTTTGCTGATACATAGAATGGCAGAAGGAAGCCATTCAGCCAATTGAATCTGCACCAACTACAATCCTATCCAGGCCCTTTCCCCGCAACCCCACATATTTATCCTGCTAACCCCCTGACACCACGGTCAATTTAGCATGATCAATCAACCTAACCTGCACATCTTTGGACTATGGGAGGAAACTGGAGCACCCGGAGGAAACCACCCAGGCATGGAGAGAATGTGTGAACTCCGCAAAGACAAATTGCTTCCAGGCATCAACAAATACTGTTCATGGTGTGACATATGTAGGACAGTGGTAATTGGTTGTGTGCTTTCTGAGTGCACTGTTACTGGGAAGGGATAGCCTGACTTCCATCAGGCACAATAACCTAAACAGTGAGATTGAGATCAGACCATCATGATGTATGCAATGCTCTACACAAACCCACAAAGCTAATGCTAACATTCCTAACAGCATGTTTCTTGAATTTGTTCTCAAGATATAGACATTAAAGGCATGGCAAGCATTTACTATCTATTCGCAATTGTTGAAGAGGTGGTGATATAACTGAATGACTTACTAGGCCACTTTAGAAGGCAATTAAGAGTCAATCACATTGGTGTGAGACTGTAGGCCAAACTGGTGAAGGATGGTAGGCTTTTTTTCCTAAAGCGCATAAGTGAATCTGTCAGATATTTACAACAGCCTAGCATTTTCATGGCCACTTTTACTGATGCCAGATTTTTGTTTTAGTTCTAGATTGTTGTTTTTTTTTAATTCATTCTTGGGAAATGGGCATCATTGGCTAGGCAGCATTTATTGCCCACCCCTAATTGCCCTTGTTTAGAGGGCAGTTGTGAGCCAATCACATTACTGTGGCTCTGGAGTCACATGTAGGCCAGACCAGGTAAGGACAGCAGATTCCCTTTCCTAAAGGACATTAGTGAACAAAAGGTCCTTTGCAAATAATGTAGTCCTTTTGAAGTGTAGTTCCTATTGTAATATAGAAAAGGTGTAATGTGCAATAATTTGTCTGCAGCAAACTCCCATGAACAGCAATGAGATTTTTATTTTGCAATGTTATTGCTTAAGAAAGAATAATTCAACTGGACAGCAGGGAGAATTTATTTGTTGTTCGTCAGATGTTTTACATCCACTTGAGAGGGCAAATGGGTTTTTGGTTTAAAATCTCATCTGAAAGATAGTGCCTCTGAACTGTAGCATTTCTTTAATACTGCATAGGGCACATAAGCCTGGATTAAGTGCTCAAGTTTCTGAAGTGGGACTTAAATCTCCAACCTTCAGACTCATACTGAACCATGGCTGACACAGTAATCTATGATGATCAGCACAATCATAACTCACCAGATCTCAGCTAGATGTTCAGACTTTAAACATCACTCAGTGCTACAATCAACAGTTTAAGGTAACAGAAATGTTGCAATGTGGTTGCTATTATGTATTGCAGTCCAGCCATGATAAATACAGTTAACATTTGAACAAGTACTGTCAATGTGAAAGGTGCAGCCCACAATGTGCAACATTCTCTGACTCGCCGCCAAATTGCATCATGCTGAAATTTATATTGTAATCTCTTGCACTTTTCTAATGCAGACCTTCCTCTCTTCTTGAACAATAATTCAAAAGGCCAGCAGCTTTGGTGGCACAGGATGTGAGAAGGAAGTACTAGGGAGGAGGGAAGGTTGAGGGTGAATTTTAAACTAATCAGTTCAGCCTGAAGCTAAGTGAGTCATGTGACTTATCCATTTTAAACCTCATCCATTTTACTTTCTGTGGACTTCAACTTGGACCAGAATTTGACGGAGGTTTAATATGGAAAGTTGTTCTGATTAGTTTTCCACCAACAGAGTTGTCAGTGTGATAACCCCCATGATCTACATGGGGCATCACTCATTGGCCTTCCAGTTGGACTCATTGAATACAAGATCCCTGGGAATTTGTAAGTATGATGTGGGTATGCCGGCGTTGGACTGGCGTAAACACAGTAAAAAGTCTGACAACACCAGGTTTTAGTCCAACCTATTTATTTGATAATATACTCACAAGCTTTCGAGGGGACTGCCTCTTCGTCAGGTGAATGGAGAGTTCTGGCCTCAGACAGAGCATATAAAGCACAGACAGTTTAGAGATTACTGATTAAAATGCGAATCCTTACACCTAACCTGCTGTTCAAGACCTGAAGTGGCTGATAATGTGAGTGGAAGGAGCACTGGTCACAGTTTAAAGAATGATAGCCAAGTTCCGCACACATGAGGACGGTCTCAACAGGGATCTTGGGTTCATGTCGCACTATCTGTAACCCCCGTGACTTGCCTGGGTTTGCAAAACCTCACTTACTGTACTGTCTGGAGACAATACACATCTCTTTAAACTGTGATCAGTGCTCCTTCCACTCACATTATCAGCCACTTCAGGTCTTGAACAGCAGGTTAGGTGTAAGGATTCGCATTTTAATCAGTAATCTCTAAACTGTCTGTGCTTTATATGCTCTGTCTGAGGCCAGAACTCTCCATTCACCTGACGAAGAGGCAGTCCCCTCGAAAGCTTGTGAGTATATTATCAAATAAATAGGTTGGACTAAAACCTGGTGTTGTCAGACTTTTTACTTTAATTTGTAAGTAGCCAACCAGGTAGAGCTCATATACTGAACCCTGTATCAAGCAAGACCCTGAGAGGGTCCATTAACCTTTTAGTCCCGGTTGGGACCTGTTGTGTTCACCATAGGCTTTTGGTTATTGTTTATTTTCATGTTGTGCATTAAAAGCACGGTTCCTTCACAGCCAATTCCTGGAGTAATTATAGGCACCTAGCAGTTCCATGCCCACTGTGGATGAGGAGATGGATGTATAATCTTTCTAACGTGGAGGCGCTGAAGCTGAAAGCCATCAGAGAAGGATTAGTAAAGTAGTTATCCAAGACTTCTCTTGTTCTTCCTCCCCAGTGGCCAGCTAAAGCTTGACACTCACAGAAGCCCAGGAGGTTGTCATTGTGAGATATTGCCCATGGTACAGAAGTTTGATTGTGCTTTCATTGATGAGGTTGAGGGTTAAAGCCCATTCCAGCAATGGAGAGAATTGACAGGTAAGGATTTGGGAAGGAGGGGGAGGGAAGTGGGATTGTGGGGGGAAGAGGGGTGGGAGGGTCCCAGATCTATATTTGAATATTTACATTTTAAAATCTTAGCTGTCATGATCCCATTATGCTTCAACTGTTGGGTCATATGTAGGTCGCATTTTCCTGAATGTTATTGGGGCTGGAATCTCCATACTAACCAAGTTGCATCAAGCAGACATTATGCCCCATATGTGCACAAACCTGTGTTGGATATCTCTCTGTTTTGTTTTTTTTTTGCCTATATCAGTACACCTCCAGCCATAATGAACATATGCTTCCTGCCACATACATTATAGACTTTAGAGGCCTATTAATGCTTAAAAAATTAATGCTGTGTGGTCAAATTCTGAGGCCAGTATGCAGTGAAAGGATGGGGTTTCATTTACAGTAATGCATCTCTAAAAGCAGGATTTGAAATATTAACTGGAGCATATGATGGTTTGAAGTAATCTTTGGGGAAAGTATAGATTGTTGAAAATTCAGATATTATTCTGTGGTTCCTGCCTTAAAAATCTATTTATTGTGGAACAACTTTTACCCAGAGAGAGGCGAGAACAAGGGACTACCACATGGAGCAGCTGAGGCAAATAGCATAGATGCCTCAAAAAGGAAACTACATAAAGATATGAAGGTGGTGGAAATAGTAGGATTGTTGCTAGAGTCAGATGAGGCAGGATGGGAGGTATCTCATATTGAGACTAAACACTGGCTTATACCAGCTGGGTTAAATGAATGGTTTTTGAGATGTAAATTTTGGGTAAACTAAACAGTGCTTGAAATGAGCCAAAATAGAAATATAGAAATATCCTCTCCTGGGGCAGTTAGCTTCTAGCTGTCTGGGAAGTATCTCCCCAGTTTTGTGCCCTTGATATTTGGATTTGTCCCCTTCTCACTTTCATGTGCCCTTAATTTAGAAAGGATATGATTGTATTAGAAATAGTTCAGAGATGGTTCATAGGTGGATGCCTGGGATGAAGAAGATGTCTTACTAAGAAAAGTTGTGTAGGTTGGATCCATACCCACTGAAGTTTAGAAGAGGTGATCTTATTAAAATGATTTTGTGTAGACATTACTCTTATGGGTAGAAGACTATGGAAAACAATTTTAAACTAGCTGGTCTCCCATTTTGGATTGAGTAGAGATTTTTTTTCTCAGAAGTTGGTTCATAGCATTGAATTGATTTATTATTATCACATGTATGTGCATGGGTTTCCTCCAGGGTGCTCCCGTTTCCTCCCACAGTCCAAAGGTGTTCACGTCAGGTAGATTGGCCAGGCTAAATTTCCACTTAGTGTCAGGGGGATAGCAAGATAAATACTGGCGTTAAAGGGAAAGAGCCTGGGTGGGATTGTTGTCGGTGAAGGATCAGTGGGCTGAATGGCCTCCTTCTGCACTGTATGGATTCTGTGTATTGGAATACAGTGGAAAGTAGTGTTTCTTATGAGCTAGACAGACAAAACATACACTTCATAGAGTACAGAGGGGAGAAGGATAGGGTGCAGAATATAGTGTTGCAGTTACTGTGGAATTCTCTTGCCTGGAGTGCTGAGGCTGGGCATTGAATGTATCCAAGATTGAGTTAGAGTTTTCTGTGATGAGGGGATGAAGAGTAGTTGGACGTGGGGGGGGAGGGTGGTTTGCAAAAAAAAGTATAGAGTTGAGGCCACCATCAGGTTAGATATGACCATATTGAACAGCACAACAGGCTTGAGGGGCTGACTGTCCTAGCCCTGTCAATAATTCTTGTGTTCTAATGTATTGGTAAATTTAAGTTTATTTACTGGTGTCACAAGTAGGCTTACACTACAACGAAGTTACTGTGAAAATATCGTAGTCACCACACTCTGGCGCCTGTTTGGGTACACTAAGGGAAATTAGCATGGCCAATGCAACTAACCAGCACGTCTTTTGGACTTTGAGTGAAAACCGCAGCATCGAGAGGAAACGCACCCAGACACTGGGAGAGCGTGCAGACTCCACACAGACAGTGACCCAAGTCAGGAATCGAACGTGGATCCCTGGCACTGTGAGGCAAACAGTGCTAACCACTGTGCCACCTAGGTTGGAGGGGCCAGACGCCCTAGCCCTGCTCCTAATTCCTGTGTTCTCATGTATTGATGAGTTGTACTGCTCTCAAACTGGAGGGAATATTGACAGCTGTCGCGCAGGGAGTAAGTCCAGCTCCGCCCCTTTTCCCCAGCCTCGCCCTTTCCTCAGCCACACCCCTTTTTCAAGCCCCGCCCCTTTTCCCAGCCCGAAGACAGGGCGTAGTTGTATCAGCCGCGGTGCCTGCCGGGAGGTGTAGTTTTCTGGGAGGACTACATTACCCGTCGGCCGGAGCGGTTTCCGGGTGAGCCGGTGGGAGGGGGCCGCGCGCTGGTGGGTTTGAACGCGGGTGGAGTTCTATGCCGTTGTTGTTTCCCCCTCCCCCAGCGCCTCTGGCTTTGTTCCAGGCTTCTGTCCGCCTGCAGGTAAGTGGCCCCTGGGGCGAGGGGTGTGGGGCAGTGGGAGGACTGGATTTGGGGCCTGTCCTGCGGATCGGGAGCTCCTGGTGTGTTATGATTCCCCCGGCCACGGTCGGGTACTCAGAGCCTTTAGAATCGGACACTTCATTTTAATGCAGCCGCCCCGGGAGTCAGGTACTCGGTGACATTGGAGCCATTGGGTTTGATGTTGGTGCTCCAGGCTGGGAGCCTGTCATACTCGTCTCTCAGCCTAGCAATGTTATTATGTTCCTCAAATCCAGTCTCAGCGCCTGGCAATGGTTATCATTTGCAATTGCAATTTGTATTATTACAGTTCCAGGATCTGACACTGGAAATCATTACAGATGAGGTGTATCCTAGGCTGCTGCGAGAGACAAAGAAAGGGATTGGGTGGCATGGGGCACACTGCTGCTTCACAGTGCCAGGGTCCCAGGTTCAATTCTGGCGTCGGGTCACTGCCTGTGTGGAGTTTGCACATTCTCCATGTGTGTGTGGGTTTCCTCTGGGTGCTCCGGTTTCGTCCCACAGTCCAAAAGATGTGTGGATTAGTTTGATTGGCCATGCCTTTTAATGTCAGGGGTATTGGTAGGGTAATTATGAGGGATTATGGGATTAGGGCCTGGGTGGGATTGTGGTCAGTACAGATTTGATGGGCTGAATGGTCTCTTTTTCTGTACTGTAGGGACTTTGTGAAAATTCTATATAGAGACTGTAAGGCTAATTTTCAAATCCTTGCTGACCACAGGAAAGGGGCTGGAGGGCAGCTATAGGCAAAATATTGCGGGTGCTGGTTGAAGTTATGACGGAGGGTCATCCTGACTCGAAATGTTGGTTCTATTCTCTCTCCACAAATGCTGTCAAACCTGTTGAGATTTTCCAGCACTTTGTTTTTGTGACTGGAAGATAGGGAAGTAGGGGGAAAAAAGATAATTACAGGTCAGTGAGTCTAACATCAGTGGTCAGGAAATTATTGAAAACAATTCTGAGGCACAGAAATACATGGGCGGCACAGTGGTTAGCTCTGCTGCCTCGCAGCTCCAAAGACTCGAGTTCCGTTCCCAGTTTGAGTGTCTGTCTGTGCATAGTCTGCATCTTCTCCATGTGTCTGTGCGGGTTTCCTCCGGGTGCTCCGGTTTTCTCTCTGTGTACCCGAACAGGCTGTAGAGTGTGGCAACTAGAGGATTTTTGCAATAACTTCATTGCAGTGTTAATGTAAGTCTACTTGTAACTAATAAATAAACTTTAACTTTAATCTCCACTTGGAGAGGTAAAGATAATCAAGGATAGTCAGCATGGCTTGGTCAAAAGGAAGATCATGTCTGAGAAATTTGATTGAACTTTTAGTGATGGTGACCAGATATGTAGATGAGAGCAGTGAAGTTGATGTAGTCTATACATCAGTAAGGCTTTGACAAGATCCTGCATGAGAGACTGACCAAGAAGGCAAGGGCCCATGGCATTCAGGACAATTTAGCAAATTGGATCCAAAATTGGCTTAAAGCAGGAGGCAGATTGAAATTATTGAAGCAAACTAACTGGAAACCGGTGTCCAGTGGTGTACTGCAGGGATTGATGCTGGGTATCTTGCTGTTTGTTGCATACATTTGTAATGTACTTTAATAATCTAGATGTAAATGTGAGTGGTATGATTAGTAAGTGCGTAGACAGCGTGAAATTGGTGGTGTGGTAAATATTGAGGAGGAAAAGTAAATTACAGGATATAGATGGGCTGGTCAGGTGGGTATAACAGTGACAAATGGAATTTGACTCTGAAAAATGTGAGGTAATATATTTTAGGAGGACTAACAAGGCAAGGGGGTACATATTGAATGGGAGGGTGCTAGGAAGTACAGAAGACCAGAGAGATCTTGGGGTGTATATCCACAGCTCCTTGAAGCAGCAAGACCGATTAACAAGGTGATTAGGAAGGCATATGCGATATTGTATTAGCCAAGGTGTAGAATATAAGAGCAGGGAAGTTTAGATGGAACTGTATAAAATGCTCATTCGGCCACAGCTAAATGTGTGAAGTCCTGGTTGCCACAGTGTAGGAAGGATGTAATTGCACTTGGAATGGTGCAGAAGAGATTCATCAGGATATTGCCTGAGCTGGAGCATTTCAGCTATGAAGCGCGGCTGGATAGAGTGGGCTTATTTTTCCTTGAAGCAGAGAAGGCTGAGAGGGTCCTCATTGAAGTGTACAAAATTGAGGGATATAGATAGGAAGAAGCATTTGGTGGAAGGAAGATCGGTGGGGGGGGGGGGGGGGGGGGGGGGCATTGATTTAAGGCAAGGAAAAGTGGATTTGAGAAAAAACCTTCGTCTACCTGAAAGGGTGGCAGAGGCATTTAAGCGTTTAGATGAGCTTTTGGAACACTGCAGCATACAAGGCTAAGGATCAAGCGGTGGAAAATCTCTTTAGAATGGATAGATGTTTGATGGCCAGCACAGACATGATAGGCTGAAGTGTGTCTTTCTGTGCTGTAACACTCTGATTCTTTCTACAGGATCTGATAGCAGAGATCATTGCAGCTCTAGAATCTGAGTAAATGCCATTGCTGTTCCAGGCTCTGACAGTGGAAACCATTGCAGTTCCAGGCTCTGACACTTAAATGTCATTTCTACCCCACTCTATTGTGTTATTGTCACTGTGTTAGCTAGACTGTTCCAGAGTTAGTGGAATGTTGTTTAGAGTTGAACAATCCAGGGTTATATCAGAATTTTGGCCTGGCACTTTTTGTCCTTTGATCTTAGTTAGGTACTGTATGATCAAAATGGGAATGAAATTTGGAAAATGTAATTGGGAGCTTCATAAAGAGGTGAACCAAGTGTTGGTTTAATGTCTCCACAGGAAGTTGGAACCTCCGACAATTCACTCTTCAGTGCAGCATTGAACCATCAGGTTAGCTCTGCACTCAGGTCCTATATTGGGGATTGAATCTGCAGCCTTCTGACTTCAGAGGTGAGAACATTGTCACTGAGAGAAGTTGACACTTCATAATGGTATCTTGAACCGTGCTAACAAAGATAACTATTCAAGATGTGACTACATAGTGTAGGGGATAATATATTAGCATGATAAAATATTGGTTAGCTAACAGGAAGCGAAGAGGATGTCTGAATAGACCGTTTTTGGATTAGAGCTGTAATAAGGCTTTGACGGCCACAGGGATCAGTGTTGGTGTCTCAACTGCTTATAACATACGTCAATTATTTGGATGAAAGGACCAACTATACAGTAGCTAAATTTGCTGATGGCACCAAGACAAGTGGAAAATAAGTTACCAAGGAAGAGGAGTATAATGTGGGAACATGTGAATTTGTCCACGTTGGCAGGAATAATAGAAAAGCAGTATACTATATAAATGGATGGAGATTGCAAAACTATGCTACAGAAGGATCTGGCTTGTCCTAGTACATGAATCACAAAAAAGATAGTATGGAGGTACAGCAAGTGATTAGGAAGGCAAATAAATAAGTGAACTGAGTGGTAGTTTAATGAAGGTGGAACCTCTGACACTTCACTCCTCCTGTGCAGCATTGAAAGATCAGGTTGATTTAAATTTATTGTAAGGGACTACAGTATAAAGATAGGGAACTTTAATGCAGCTGTACAGGACTTTGGTGTGACCACGTCTGGAGCACTGTGCACAGTTTTGGTCTCCTGATATAATTGCATTAGAAACAGTCCAGAAGAGGTTTACTTTACTCATTTCTGGGATGATGGGCATATCCTACGAAGAAGGGTTGAGTAAGTTGGGCCTATACACATTGGAGTTTAGAACGAGAGGCGATCTTGTTGAAATATAGGATCCTGAGGGGACTTGATAAGGTAGATACCAGGGGAAGGTTTCAACTTGTGGGGGAGTCTTATCCCTTTTAAGGCAGAGATGATGAGAATTATTTTCCCTCAGAGGGTCATTAGTCTGGAACACTCTTCCCCAGAAAGCAGTGGGAGGCTGAGTCAATGAATTTATTCTGGGAAGAGTTAAATACATTTTTGATGGACAAAGGAGTCGAGGATTACATGGAGCAGACGGAAGTGGAGTTAAGACCACCTACTTGATCAGCCATGTTGGTATTGAACAGCTGAATGACCAACTCCTGTTCCCAAGTCCTATATTCCTAATACATAGTAATGTCATCCCCACAGGATTCCAGCTCTGACCACTGTTTTACTGTAGCTACTAACAAAATGATAAATAGTTTTTGTTTAATTTATGACTTGAATGACAGGTTAGTAGGATGATTCTTTGTAATACTGTACTGTTACCAATGTCAATAAGCACTTCTATCATATTTTAGTTACAGAAATGACTAATTGTTATTATTTGGTTTTTAAAGACTAATTGTTATTGTAGCTATACTTCAAACATCTCATTGCAAGATCAAATTCCTTTATTTGGAAGCATTCCCTGGGAGTTTTCTGGTTTTAAGTACTATTTATTTGTAGCAAAATTATTAATACAGATTTGTTGTGCAATATATTTGCAATCAGAAAAACTTTCTCAATCAACAATCATGGTTTTAGGGTGCTGAAATTTTTCACGTCTCATAGTTCCTGTAACAGACAGATTTTTGCCTTTCTAAGCAGAAATGCTTTTTATAAAAACAGAATTAAGTGCCACTTAACAGTTTTGTACAACATCAGCAAGTTTTGACCCGATTGCACGTGACTCTGCACTTTAAACTTCATTCTATTCTGCCTTACGTCTCACTCTGCAAACATTGATTGCACCAGGGATCTGGGTTTGATTCCCTGCTTGGGTCACTGTCTGTGTGGAATTTGCACATTCTCCCCATGTCTGCGTGGATTTTCTCCGAGTGCTCCAGTTTCCTCCCACAACCTAAAGATGTGTGGTTTAGGTGATTGGCCATGCTAAATTGCCCCTTAGTGTCAGAGGGATTCGAAGGCTAAGTTTGTGGGGTATGGG
Source organism: Carcharhinus amblyrhynchos (assembly GCF_965287045.1). Classification (NCBI taxonomy): domain Eukaryota; kingdom Metazoa; phylum Chordata; class Chondrichthyes; order Carcharhiniformes; family Carcharhinidae; genus Carcharhinus; species Carcharhinus amblyrhynchos. The sequence goes on along the minus strand of NC_137325.1, from coordinate 19,904,187 downwards.
GATAAGGCCTGAGTGGGATTGTTGTCATGCAGGCACAATGGGCTGATTGGCTTCCTTCTGCACTAAGAATTCTATGATTCTATCTGGTCTGACACTCCTTCTAACAACTTCAGACTTAAGCTGATAGAGGAAGTTTGGGTACGTGTGTTTACATGTAGTAAAATCTGAGTGCTGGGAGTCAATTAAACATTTAATTCTTTAATTCCAAAATGATTTAAAGTGATATTGCTTTTGTGACAATTTTATTTAGTGTAAGAGTTGACAGATGCTAATGTTTGAACAGTAAAGTTAAAGTGTAGCAGTACTACCATTAAGTTCAAGACAGAAACGTTGTTTCCTCATCACTACCTGGATGCATCAGTAGTTGATGCTCTTGCACTGGCTTGCCTTTCCTATCAGAGGGTTTCTGTTATGTGATTATTTTTCACAGGTCTGGAGATTGCCTAGTGTTAGTTTGAATGGTCCAATTAGCAGTGATGTTAAGCGTCATCTGTCTGCCAGGCCAGGTTAAGCTTCCAAGACCTTATGTGAAGACCTTCCCACACATTCTTTTTTATTTCATAGGATGTGGGTGTGGCAGGCAAAGTCTACATTTGTTACCCATTCCTAATTGCTCTTGAACTGGGTGGCTTGCTAGACTTGAGAGTCAGTCATGTGTAGACCAGATAAGGAAGGCAAATTTCCTTCTATAAAGTATTAATTAACTGGATGGGTTTTGTAAAAGTGTTGCCCTGATCCCGTGTGACTCTGCACTTCCACTTCAATTTTACAGGAAGCAGTGATAGTTTGAGTCAATATTACTGAAACTAACATTATTATAATTCCTGATTTTATTAATTGAACTCATCATAGAATCATACAGCACAGAAGAGGCCCTTTGGCCCATCGAGTCCATACCAACACATTAGAAACACCTAAACTCCCACCTAATCCCATCTGCCAGCACTTGGCCCATATCCCTGAATATTATGATGTGCCAAGTGATCATCCTGATACTTTTTAAAGGATGTGAGGTAATCTGCCTCTACCACCCTCTCAGGCAGTGCATTCCAGACTGTCACCACCCTCTGGATAAAAAAAATTTTCTCACATCCCCCCCCTTATCCTCTTGCTGCTCGCCCTGAACCTACTCCCCTGTCACTGACCCTTCAACTAAAGGGAAAAGCTGCTCCTTATCCATTCTGTTCATGTCTCTCATAATCTTGTACACCTCAATCAGGTCACCCCTCAGTCTTCTCTGCTCCAGCAAAAACAAGCTAAGCCTATCCAACCTCTCTTCATAACTTAAATGTTACATCCCAGGCAGTATCCTGGTGAATCTCCTCTGCAACCCTTCCAGTGCAATCACATCCTTCTGATAATGTGGTGATCAGAACTGCACACAGTATTCTAGCTGTGGCCTCACCAAAGTTGTATACAACTCCAACATGACTTCCCTGCTTTTATAATCTAAATTCTACCAGCTATCATGATAGGATTTGAACCCATGTCCCAAACGATTAACCTGGGACTCTGGATTACTAGCCCAGTGACATTACCACCACACCATCATTGTAAATCCAATAGTTTGTAAGCATTCTAGTGATAGAGCATGGTCAAATAGGCTTGATAATGATTGGATTAAATCAGTCTCCATAATCTGTGTAAACAAGTACAAAGAGAAAGGTCCTGGCCAGAGGGGATAGATTGTAGGTTTAAAAGATATGTGCTTGTGTAAAGATTGGTTCCTGTTCTATCCTTCACCAGCTGGCTTTCTAGAATACAACGTAAGTTATGCTAACATTGTTTGTAACATGCTTCTCCAGCTCTCTAAGTTAGGAGCTCTTCTCTTCTCAATGTACAAAACCCCACAAATAACAGAGGCATAAGCATCAGTGACCGTGCAATATTCTCTCGAGAGGATGCATTTGAAGCATGTTACTTGATCAGAAATCTAGGTGAGATATTAAAGTCTGTGTTGCAGTACTGCACCAGAATTATGACATGTAGAAGGAAAAATAGTAAATCAAGAGCTAGTGATTTGTTTTGGGGCTTGGGATTTAAAAGCCAGAAGTTTGCAGGAGGGAAGGAAGGTAATCTTGTCCACAGTTTGAAGTTCTGGTTAAGAATGAGTTTGAAGAGGAGATGATCCATCTCAAATGTAGTGAGGATGCAGGGAGGAGGAAGAGTGCAACACATTCAAAGATTGAAGGATCAAGTTCAGAGGGACAACGATCTTAATGAGGTGAATGTCAAAGCAGGATGATGCCACACTGGGGGGAAAAAAAGTATAAGAAGGAATCCCCTCAAAGGCAAGGCATGCTGGTACAAGAGAAGAGGTATCCTTCCAGAGCAAGTTCATGACTACCCTACTGACAGAGGTACCTTTGCAGGAGAAAGGGGTTTGAGGAGGGATCATAAATCACACTGACAGGTGCAATCAGAATGTGATTCTGAGCACACTATGCGTCTGCCCAGAGTGTAATGGTAATACTGCTGTGCTTTAATATAATAGTTCAAACTATCTTTGCATTCTACAGCAAACAGTTTAAATTTCTGTTTTTCGTAATAAAGGTTGGATCTCTGCCCTCAGAATTCACTCTTCAAGTAATAGTAAAGTGAAGTAAGTACAACATTCAATAATCTTTCACTTTGTCTGATCTACTCCAATGCAGGGGTTCATCATGAAAAAAATAACACTAATTACCATGAAGTTTGGAATTACTTAGATTTACTAAAGAAAGCAACATCTTAAAATTGTATATTTTAAAAACAATTGTCTGTCTACTGTAGACACAGTGACTTCAAGATTAAGGTATGGTTTGAATTTGTCTTGACCAAGGAAATGCTCTGATAGTGCAAACGGAGGAATTACCTTAAAACATGAGTTGTGGTTGGAGAGAATGTTTTGAATGGCATGGTACCTGGCTAAAGTACTGAGTATGGTGGTGGAGTGAGCATTTTAAGGCTCAGAGCAGATAATCACAAAACACATTGAAGATTATGAGTACCTGTTTAAACTAATTTTCCTATCACTTATGAGTACCATAACACATAATCTTTGCTGATGATACATCAAGTGGTTAGCTACTGAATATTACACTGGACCATCAAAGACAATGAAGAAGAACATTTCATTTGCAAGGCATTGATGGATACAGCTACTTTTGGTGTATGAAGCCCTTTAACATTAGTTCCTAATTGCTGTGTATGATGCTATCTTCCTCCTGAATATGTAAACATTGTTTTCTTTCCATAGTCTATTCCACCCAGCAGATGCTTTCTGCGATTGAACTTGAGATCACAGTCAGCTTTATGCAAAACTGGGGCAGTTGGGCCATTTTATCTGTGGGAAAAAGTGTTGTCTTGAAGATTGTAATCTATTTGTGGGTGGTTAGAGAAGGTGAGAAATATGGTGGCTTTTTTTGCAACCACTGTTGTTGCTGGCTCTAAACTGTCATTGGCATAGTGTAGGATCGGATTGCTATCTGAGCCTTTAACTGGTGAGTCGTGTATCTGTATTCTCGGCAGTTGCCTAATACCTGCAGAAACCATTGCCACGAATCCCAATTTGCATTAGGAAATCCCTCTAAGTTTCCAATATAAAAAGCACGTGGGATAAATCACATTTAACTGAATCCATACAGCTTGGGTATATGTTGGCACAGCCAAGTCCTAGGATGTGCAAGATCATTACTGGGCCCAAGTAAAACCACCTAGTTTATCAGTTTACTATTTGTCCAGCTAGGCTTGATCTACCCATCAGATAAAGCCTGTCCAGTTATCTGGATCCAGGTGACAGGCTTGCCTCTAGGTTCCTGGTTGATCATCATCCGTGCACTTGAGTAGAGAATGGTGTGTGACATGCAAGAATTGGAAGAGTAAGGGCAGCTAAATAAAATCCTGCAAGAGTACAAAGTTGGTTCTGCTGTCCGTCTGTAAAAATGGCTGGAAGGTTGCCAGAATAATTAAAAATGGTGGGGTGGAGAAAATATTAAGTAAAGCAAAACATTTAAAATCTGCCCCCAATGCTAGAGGCTTTCAGTCTGGTATTGAGTGATACTTAATTTTTGTATTAAACTGGGTGAGGAGAGAAGATTTAAATGTTAAATATCTGCATGTTATTCCAAAGGATTTCTGGTAAAGATTGTGGACATGGAAGAAACTGACCGGGAAGCTGTGTGGACAGCTGCACAGCGAGTGGCTGGAATGCTGCAGCGGCCTGATCAGCTGGACAAAGTGGAACAGTATCGCCGGCGGGAAGCTCGGAAGAAAGCCTCTGTGGAAGCTAGGCTGAAGGTCAGTACATAGAAGAGGAAGAAACGACTCTTACTTTGTATTTACACATTGCAAAGAAGGCATCTCCTAGAATGTTTTTTGATAATATAACTAATAATTAGTCAATTTCCTGTTGCAATGCTCAATGGAAAACAAGCATTCAAATGAAAGAAGCTGAGAATTGGACAAGGGGACGCGTAAATAATTCAGCTCACATCTTAGTCATTCATTCTGTCATAATTATTTATATTTCCACATTCAAATCTCCCTGTGTAAGCTTGGCATGTTGTAAATATATCATTATGCCACTGGGTGCACTGCAGTGCCTCCACTCATGGTAGTGGTGTAATTGCAGTTTGACAAAGTAAATAAATGTGGACCTGGCCATTTCTGTTGGATAACATCAATTTCCCACTGATTTAATTCAATTTTTTTTATTATTTGATGGTGCAAGGACTAGGGGACACAAGGTTTTGAAATAGGGGAATGGAGAAAGAATTTCTTTATATAGTGAGCGGTAATGGTCTAAAACTCGTTGCTTATGAGGGTGTTGGAAGCACAGAAAATCAGTGATTTCAAAAGCATATTGGATGGGTATTTGGGGGAAAGGAACTTGCAGGTGTATGGGATAGAATGGAGTAATTGACAAAATTGCTCTACAGACAGCAGACGTGGACTTGATGGGTGGAATGCCCTCCTGTGCCATAATGACTCTGATTCTGACTATCAGCAGAAGTAAGGGCAAGTGTAAGACTTTCGGTATTGATGTTTCTTGAAGCTTCTCAAAATTTGATGTTATAAAAGGTTGGGTTTGCTAGGTTTCAGTCTTTTTTAACATCTTTTACTAAAACTAATTCTATTTCCTAAAATATGCTCACCCTCCTTATAGCACCAAGCTCCCTTTAAATTTTAAATGAAACTTATGATGTTCAAAGTGACCATGAAGAGCAATTTAATTAAATTGTTATACTGAAGAATTCAATGTTTCTAGTACCTGTTTTTACTAATTTCCATCGGAGCCCATCTCTAACTATCTATTGCAAGAATTAATTAGTTTGTGAAAAACATAATTTTTTATGCTACTTGTAATTCCTACCAGCACAATCTGCTTTAATTTTCCTTAATTCGCAATAAGACAAATTTTAAGTGCACAAGGTTAATTTCCATTTTGACGAGTCTCACATTTTTGCACTTCCTAGATCATTGGTACTTAACTGTGACTCAAAATCTGAATGTTCACAATTGGTACTTAGATGTTACAACATGGATGCAGGCTATTCAGCCAAACCTATCCATGTTAATATTTATGCTCCATATGAACTGAGGCAATTGCCACTGGAGAAAAAATCATCCTCATTTTTAACCTTCGAACCAGATGCAAGCAAATACAAACATACACAGAGAAAGAGACATCATGTAATTCATTTTGAAAATTGTAGACAAACACGTGTACCTGCCTTATCAGTGAATTACTCCCATTCTCACAGAGATTACTTTTGAATTACATTTCAGGCAGCCATCCAGTCCCAGTTGGATGGAGTGCGGACAGGACTTAGCCAGCTTCACAATGCCTTGAATGATGTTAAAGACATCCAGCATTCCTTGGCAGATGTCAGTAAGGATTGGAGACAGAGCATTAATACTATAGAGAACCTGAAGGATGTGAAAGATGCTGTGGTCCAGCACAGTCAGCTGGCAGCTGCTGTAGAGAACCTCAAAAATATTTTTTCAGGTAATTTTTAGTTTTTTGCATTTTTGATAAATCCTTAAATATGAATTTAAAGTGAAGTAAGAACATCCTGGTCAAATTGTCCCTGGTTTACATGAAGGCTGCACATGCTGTTGAATTCCTGTGTGTAACATTGCAGAGGATTGACTAGTAATGACAAAGCAAAAAATTGTTTTTATATTGTTGTCATGACTACCAATAAACAAAGACAATTCATCCTTTGAGAAATAATAACTTGTCCTTCAAGATTATGAAAGGAATCTTCAGATGCAGTGTCTACTCTAACTTGAGGAAGACACACTGGCACTAAAAATTAATCACTCTTAGGAAATCAGTCAGCATTCTTGAAAAAACGGTGCAATAACCATATCATAGCAACAGAAAATAGAAGCAAGAGCAGGCCATTTGCCACTTGCAGTCTGCTCTGCTATTCATTTTGATCTTGGATGATTATCAAAATCAATATCCTGATCCCACCTTCCCCCATATCCCTTCATCCCTTTAGCCCCAAGAGCTGTCTCTAATTTCTTCTTGAAATCATAATGCTTTGGCCTCAACTACTTTCTGTTGTAGTGAATTCCATAGAGTCATCACTGTCTGGGAGAAGACGTTTTCCTCACTTCAGTTCAAAAAGGTTTGCCTCTTATCCTAAAAGAACGACCCCTAGTTCTGGACTCCCTCACCATTGGGAGCATTCTTTCTGTATCTACCCTGTCTAATCTTGTTAGAATTTTAAAAATGTCTGAGATCCCCTCTCACTCTTCTAAACTTGAACACAATCCTAACCGACTTAGTCGCTCCTCGTGTGACAGACCTGCCATCCCAGGAATCAGCCTGGTAAACTTTTGCTGCATTCCCTCTATAGAAAATACATCCATGTCCCACAATATATTGCACTGTTATTTCAAAGATCTTTTAAAATTGTATTTAACTATCTTGAAATATTAACAAATACTGAAATCCATCAACCTTTATGGTTATTTGAACTTTACTCCATGCCATTCAAAGTGCTATCGACTTTCAAGAAGAATAAAATCCTCTGAATTTGGTTCTTGTTTAGTATGCATTGCTACATCATAGAATCATACAACTTGGCTCACCATACTTGTCAGCTCTTTCACCAATTATTTCCATTGGCCTTGGAACAGTGTCCTTGTCAAATATATATCCAACTTCCTTTTTTAAAATTAATATTGAATCTGCACCCACCATCCTTTCAAGCATTGCATTCCATATCATCATAATTCACTGTGTAAAACATATCTCTTCTCACTTGCTGTGGGGTTTTTTTGTCAACTATCTTAAATCTGTTTCGTCGGCTGATAACCCCTTGCACCAATGGAAACATTTTGCCTTGTTTTCATTGTCAAAACCCATCATGATTCTGAACAAGTATATTAAATTTTCCTTACCTTCACTACTATAAGGAATATAACCTGAGCTTCCCTTTTCTCTCCACGTAACTAATCCCTTAAATCTGGTATTATTATATACTACTCCAAGACTTGACATCTTAAGTTGGAGAGCCCAGAATTGAGTACAGTACTTCACCTAAACAATGATTCACCAATGTAATTCATTTGTATACTATTTTAAAATTTAGAATAGGATAGTTAAAGTGACTGTTTCTGGATTTGGATATTTCTTTTGGGATATAAAAAAAAGTGTAGCCATATTGATCTAGTTTCACAAAATAAAATGTAACACAACCATGAAAATACCAATCCAACCACAATTTGTTTTTAAATTGTTTATGGGATGTGAGCATGTCTGACAAGGCCAGCAATTATCTTTTTACCTAATTTCCATTGAGAAAATGATGGTCAACTGCTGCCTTGAACTACCGCAGTCCATGAGGCATAGATGCACCCCCTGTGCTTTAAGCAAGGGTGTGCCAGGATTTTGACCCAGTGATAGAGAAGGAGCAGCGATATATTTGCAAGTCAGGGTGACTTGAACAGATAATGTCAGACGGCGGTATCTTGTATATGGTTCACACTGTTGCCACTGAGCGTTAATGGACAGTTGGGATTGGTATAGAATGTTTAAAGTAGTGGATGAGATGCTGATCAAGTGTACTGCTTTGTTCTGGATGGTGTCAAATTCAAGTGTTGTTGGAATGACACTTGCACAGCCCAGTGAAGAGTATTCGATTAGACACCTGACTTCGAACCTTTAAGTGGGACAGGATTTGAGAAGGCAAGCAGTGAGTCACTCACCACGGATTTCCTAGCATCTGACCTGCTCTTGTGGTATTTATATGTCTGCTTCATTTCAGTTTGTGATTAATGGTAACTCCCAGGATGTTGATAGATCGGATTATGTTCTCGCTAGTTGGAGTTAGTCATTGCCTGGCACCTCTGTGGTGTGAATGTTAGTATCACTTGTCAGCCCAAGATCCAGGTATTGCCTCATGCAGGCACAGATTGATTTAGTAGCTGAGGAGTTTAAAATGGTACTTCACATTGTGTGATCATCAGTCAACATGCCCAATTTTGACCTTAAGATGGAGAGAAAGTCCTAGCTCAGGCAGCTGAAGATGTTTAGGCTTAGGACATTGCTGCAGGAATTCCTTGGGGTAATGTTCTGGAACTGAGATAATTGACTTCTAACAAACTAAACCACCTTTTGCGCTAGATTTGACTCCAGCCAGTGAAGATTTTTCCGTCAATTTTGCTAGAGATCCTTCATGACACATTGGTTAAATGCTGCCTTAATGTCAAGAATAATAACACTCACCTCAGCTCTATAGTTCAGTTGTTTTGTTTATGTTCAAGCCAAGGTTGTAATTGGGTCCTGGGAAATTTTCTACATTTTTGGGTAGATGCCAGTTTTGTAGATGTACTGGATTAACCGGGTATGGGTACGGCTAGATTAGATGTGCAAATCTTCAGTATTACTGTGGAATGTTGTCAGGGCCCATAGCTTTGCTGTATTAAGCGTTCCCAGCCATTACTTAATATTACGAGTGGATCAAATGGGCTGCAGCCTGGTATTTGTGATGTTGGGGAACTCAGGAGGCTGAGATGAATCATCCACTTGGCACTTCTGGCTGAAGATAGTTGCAAATGCTTCAGCCTTGTCTCTGGCATGGATGTGCTCAACTCTGCTATCGCTGAGGATGGAATTATTTGTTGAGCCTCTGTCTTGAGTTAGTTACTTAATTGTCCGCCACTGACAACTGGATGTGGTTAGAATGGAGAGCTTTGAGCTGAATTGTCAGTTGTGGGATCCATTAGCTCGAACGCGTGACGCTTCTGTTTAGTATGTGTATAGTCCTGTGTTCTACCAGGTTGTCACCTTTTTTAGGTATGCCTTATGCAGCTCCTGGTAAGCTTCGTACTCTTTGTTGAACTTCCTGGTTTGATTGTAATGGTAGGGACACAGGTTATCCATTGCGGTTGAATACAAATCATCTGTTGGCCACAGTGTCTCACTGATACTTGATTTTGAATAGCTAGATCTGTTCTGGATCTTTCCAGTGGTAGTGCCATACGTCACAGTAAAGGACCCTCAACTTTGGGCAGGATTTTACAGCCTTGCTCAGGCGAGATCGTAAAATCCCACCTGCGGTCAATGGGGATTTTCATTCTGGGAACTTCACTCTCCCCGGAATCGGAGTGGGTTAGGCTTTCAGTGTGCATCTCCGCAAGCACTGTGTTAACTCTGTGCCAACTATAAAGTTTCACTTTTTTGTGTGTGCATTTGCCCGTTCCGCATCTTAAAGTGCATCATTGATTTTTGTTTCTCCCCTTTTAATCAATGAGATATGTTCAATGTCAGGAGTTAGTTATTAGGAAGGATCACTCCTAATATTTTCTAAATGGCCTTCTCCACAGGCAGTTTACCAACTGAATAGCGACAATGAGCATGCCACTTATTCCCAAGCTTCTTAATTAATTGTAGCTGTTGATCTGGCACATGGGAATTGCAAGAACGTCCCACTAAGGTCTTTCTCTCTTCTGAGCATCTGCCCACTGTTACTTGGATTACAGCTGAGTAGATACACATTCCATGACAATCATCTATAACCACTGTTGCTTACGGTTGATTTTGGTAATTTTAAATTTTGTGATAAAACTAAACTATTCATCTGTGAAACATTTATGCATGTGATTATAAATTCAACTACTTTCAAAAAGAATTGACCATGGGAAGCTTCGAATTGGGCACATCTCTTGCATTTGGCACACCAAAAATATAACTGGGAGAATAAATTTTAAAGCATTATGAATACATTTTCTCTACATCTGAGCAATTGTTTTCATCCCCTTCCGTCACATACTGACACAAACATTGAGAAAAACAACACCACGAAAGAACGTATAGTTTGGTTGTAAACAGGAAGGTTTCACCCCATTGGGAATAGACATAATGTGGTGTCTCACCTTGTGTTATTTGAACTTGTTTTTCTCACTTGCCAGCATGCAAGCCTACACAGGAGGCTGGACCATCATGTCTTGGTTTTAAAAAATCAATTTTCCTTAAAAGATACAGTGGTCTCTACTGTAATTCTTTGTATTTAAAAAAAAGTTTACCCTAACATCTCTTGCCTTAGTAAAAGATTTGTAAAACATTGTTTGATATGATAATTCTCAGTTGTGAAGAACATTTAAAATATATTTCTCTTTACGTAAAGTAGGATTCTGGGGATTGTCTGTGTGTGTGTGAGTAACTTAATTAAGTTGGGACTGAGTGTCTACAGCATTGAAACCATCAACTGGGCTAAGTGCAAAAAGCCTGTACTTGATGTGAATTGGGTCAAGTTGGATATTCCACAAGTAAACACAACATGGGTTGAAATTTGCATGAGGAGATAAGTTGGGATATAGGGTTTTAGCTGTTGAATTTCAAAGGGAAGTAAGGAGCTTTCATCTTGTAGTAACTTTGCCTTATTATAAAATTTATTTTACCTGAAAGTAGTGGCATAAGAAAAACATAAAAGGCTTTTATATTCTGGGAAAGACAAGTTTCAAAGAAGGATAAGGACGATTGGGAAAGAGAAAAGAACATATTTAGAGAAGTTGGAAGCTATGTTAGATAAGGCCGTGTAAGATCCTGAAGAAAGTGCTATGCTGAGACTGAAGTGTGAAGAGGTGAAATTAGCAGCCTGCAGCCACACCAGAGGAGTGTTGGTTTATTCCAGAAAGAAGGGTATAAAGCCTTGAATTTCCACAGTGAAGTGAGAGAGAAAGAGAAACCCTGTGACATATCTTCGCTTTGAATTGTACCTTGTGATAATATTACTAGAGTCTGTTTTATAGACTAAGTTTCTGCAGGGACTGTTGCCTAAAGAGGTGTTTATTTTTGAGTCTAACCAAATAGGAATCTGTTGGGGAAATATTTTGGAAGACTAATCTTAACTGTATAAATGTAATCTTGTGTTTTAAGTTCCCTTTCTTTTATTAGTAAATCTTTAAATTTACTATTTAAAATCTCAAAGTTTTCTTGGAGTATGTGATGCTTGACTTCAGCACACACATCTTCTGGTAGTGATGTAAAAATTGAAAATCATTGTGATAGCTTGCCCATTTACTTTTGGGATTTGGTTAGCACAGCGATTACCACCTGCTAGATCACAACATGGTGAAAATATTTTTCAATATTTTTATTATTGTGCAGCAATATTGCTGTTGGCGCAGTGACCATGCACCAGCTAATGTTCTTTATTGTCTGATTTTCAGTTCCAGAGATTGTGCAAGAGGCCTGTGACCTGATTGAACGTGGAGAACTGCTTTCAGCCCATCGAAAACTGATGGATCTGGAGTGTTCCCGCGATGACCTTATGTATGAGCAGTATCGTATGGATAGCAAAAACACACATGATATGAAACTCATCCAAGCCTACTTCACTGAGGTGCAGAATCTCTCGGAGCAAATGGGCAAGCAGATCTGGATGCTAGTGCAAAGGTCTTCAGTATCAGTCCGCAGTGATCCGACCCAGCTCGTTTCAGCGATTCGAATCATTGAGAGAGAAGAAAAAATCGATAAGCGGATGCTGGACCGTCAGAAGCAGACAGGGTTTATTCCTCCTGGCAGACCAAAAAGGTGGAAAGACAAGTTGTTTGAGGTGCTAGAACAGACTGTTGCCAATCGGATTGAGGCCAGTCAGTCTGATACACGGGAGCTAGACAAAATGTGGCTTGTGCGTCATCTGGAGCTTACGCGCAAGTATGTTCTTGAGGACTTGCTGGTCATGAAGAACCTGATGGTGCAATGCTTTCCTCCTCATTACGACATCTTCAATAAACTTCAGAATTTGTATCACGAGGGACTAGTAGCGCGTGTGGAGGAACTTGCCTCGGAGGACTTGGAGGCCAATGAAATTGTTTCACTTCTGACTTGGGTTCTAAATACATACCTCAGGTAAGAGATTAATGTGATACCATGTGGGGTATAAGAAGGCAGCTTCTCTTACAATTTCTCCTGGCACGGTGAGTTCCCATTCTGACACACCATCCCAAATTAAGGAGATACAGACGTTTCATGGTTAGTGCAAACAAAAAGAAGGGAAATTAGAGGCAAATCCCTGTGCAACCAAATATATGTAATATATTCAAAAAACATTGCCATTATAGATTGATTGTGGTTGTTAGCTGAGCTGTTTCTCTGACATAAAAACGCTGCTGGAAAATATTTCAGCAGCATCTGTGAACAAGAATGGATGCGTAAACTGAAGGATTTTGCAAATATTTAAATAATAAAGCAGAGGAAAGGAAGAGGGAAAAAGATGCACGTGGGAATTTTAAAATGCTTCAGTAAAAACGAGATGGCTGAATGGGGAAATTATATTAGCTTGAGGCAAAAGGAGGCAGTATGAGAGAAAACAAAGACATTAAAGGCTTCTGTGAGACACAGATAAGTTTGACGCAGTTGCAGAAGTGGAATCTGAGGTAGTTAGGAGTGGAAGCATGAAAAGCTAGCAAGGCAGAGTAGGCTTCAGCGCCCCAGGATTTTGGGAGTCAAAACTTTCAGTTGGCACCAAGGAGGCTCACTTTTCCACCAATACAGTGAATGCATCATGAGATATTTTGGATCCTGATGGAGGTATAAAAAATTTAATCATAATTTTGGGAATCCTAGTGATTGCTGTTAAATTCAGCTGATTTTCAGTTACCATTGTCTTGCTCCAGTGACAAAAACTTGCAGAAGGTGTTACTAAAAATGATATAGAGAAATACAAAGTCAGACACAACATGGGAATGTTGGAAGCGGAGGAAATCCTTCAGCCCTTTGAGCCTGTTCTGCAATTCAGTTAGATCACCTGTACAATTTCATTTCTCTAATTTGGTTCAATAACTCTTTATACCTTTACTTAACAAAAAATCTATTAATCTCGGTCTTGATGTTTCAGTTTATCTAGCCCCAACAGCTTTTTAAGTGAATGATTCCCACAACCTATAGTGTGAAGTAGTACTTCCTGACATGAGCCTGAGCTCTCATTTTAAGGTTGTGTCCCTTGTTCTGGATTTTCTATCAAAGGGTTATTAAAAATTCTTTTATGATATGAGCATTGTTGGCTAGGCCAGCATTTGTTGCCCCATCCCTAATTGCCCTTGAATGTGTTGGTCACCTGCTGCCTTGAACCACTGCAGTGCAGAGGTGTAGGCACACCTATAGTGCTGTTAGGAAGATAGTTCCAGGACTTTGAGCCAGTAACGGTAAAGGAGCAATGACGTTCCAAGTCAGGATAGCGTGTGGCTTGGAGAAGAGCTTGCCTTGTTCTTCCATGTGATGGTTTCTGTTACTCTAATCGAGTCCTTTAGTTGTCTTAAACATCTCAGATCAACCACAATCATGTGAACTTGAGACAGTACATCCCTAATCTGTGAAACCTGCCATCTTAATTTAGTCCCATTAGCTTTGGTATCTTTCTGACAGATCTGTGCCGTGATCCCTCCAAGGTCAGTATCCACCCTGAGGAGTGGTGTTCAGAATTTAATGACATATTTCTGATGCTGTTTAACCAGAACTTTATTCAGTTGCACTACAAAGCTTCCAGGTTTTATATTTTATGGCCTGCTCTGTCTGTTCAGCTTATATTTTGCTGTGTTGTGTTGAATTTTGCTTCTAATTGAATTGGCTTTCTGTCTCTATAGTGCGGATATGATGGGACACCCAGATCTAGCTCCAGAGGTAGATGTGAAGACCCTGGAACCCTTACTGTCAAGTAATATGGCTGATGCGCTTCTCACCAAATACATGACAACCCTTACAGTGAGTTAGAAGCTTCTAAGTAGGGAAGTATAATGGTTCTAAACCAGCAAATGCACCCTTTCTGATAAAGCTAAAGATTTATGGCAGATTTTTCTTGATGTGTTTGTGAAAGAGAAATAATTTTTGGCAAATCCATTTGAGTTCTTTGTCTGACAGTTTAACTATCAGGATAAGTAAGGGGGAAGTAGTGGATGTAATGTTTTGGATTTTCAGAAGGCATTTGATAAGAGTTTGTTACACTTTGCTTTATATCTTTTAACTGGTGGCTTTTATTTTAGTTACAAATTGGTCCTGTAGAACTTCAAATTTGTTGTAATCCTAAATATACCTCTTCATTTAAAATCCCCACTTTCATTCCTGAAACTTTGAAAGAAGTTGATGGTCAGTTTTTATAAAGATCTTGCTCTTTAGGCTAACTGTTGAGTTTTGATTCATTATTAGTGTGTCAGCTGTTCTAATCAAAAATACAGTGAGAACTTTCAACCTGAATGTTGATTACTTTATTCTTTACAGTCTAACATTATTGGCTGGCTACGAAAAGCACTTGAAACAGACAAGAAGGATTGGAAAAAGGACCAAGAGCCAGAAGCAGATCAAGATGGATACTATCAGACCACGCTTCCAGCTATTGTGTTTCAGGTATTCTCATTTAGTTATACCTCTTGCAAGTACTCTATGTATTTTATTATTTGGACATCCTAACATGGTTAAACTGCTACTAATGATAAGCAATATGAGTGTTAGCTTCCAGTACAGCATTGCTTTTATTTTAAATTGTGCCTCCTAGCCCACTTGTTCCCATGGGTATCAAAACAAAGATGACAAAACTAAATTGTTCCCAGAGATGTTAAACTGTTGTACTCACAGGAACTCTGCTTTTCTTGTGTGCAATCTGTGATAGATTTGAGGCGGCATGGTGGTACAGTAGTTAGCACTGCTGCTTCACAGCACCAGGGACCCGGGTTCAATTCTGGTCTCAGCTGACTGTGTAGAATTTGCATGTTCTCTCCGTGTCTGCGTGGGTTTCTTCCTATGGTCTAAAGGTGTGCAGGTTAGGTTGATTGACCATGCTAAATTGCCTCAGGGAATTAGAAGGTGAGGTTACAGGGGTGGGGCGTAGGTGAGTTGTGGTAGGTGCAAGCTTGATGGGTCAAATGGTCTCCTTCTGCACTGTAGGAATTTTAAGATTTTTAAATTCTTGCATAGTCATCCATTTTCTGTTGGATTTTCTCCTTGAAGTTCCTGTCCACGTGTATCATGGAAACTGCCTATGCAACCTTATTACACTGTAAATCTAGTTCAGTCAGTGGACACACTACAACACCACAGTGATGGAGGGTGATGTTACGCTGTGACAGGTTTATATGGGCAGTAATCATTATACATATGGGCAGAAGAATTTCTAAAGGGAAAAGTTGGGACATTACATAAAAATAAGGATAGAATACATCTTCAAAGTGGGGAGTGAATTATATCTAAGTTGTTTGATCTAATTACACCCCACATTTTAACTGAACTTCAGATGAAGACTGCATTTTACTATTGACTCCTTACATTTCACACTCAACTAGTTTGATGAACTAGTTTGCTACAAAATTTTAACCGGTCCAGTATTTCTTCACTGTTAAAATCCCTTGTTTAAAATGTTCAAGCGAAGGTTTGGGTCAAGTTTTGGGTACATTTACCATAATAAGCAGGGATTTCACTACAGTAGAGATTTTTAATAAAATAGGTGTTCCTCTGTTGTTACCAGAGCATTCAAACCTGGCGAGATGTCTCTGCATCACCTCTGTTAAAGAGGAAGAAAAATTGGAGGAATACTTCCTGTTGCAAGTGTTGAGCAGCTTTGATAGAACTATGGTTCTGCAAAATGTGATCTTTTTATTCAAACAAAGTCAGATCTCCTTCTTTGACAAAGGATCATCTGGACTCAACATCAGCTCTTTTCTCTTCTTGTCGATGCTGCCAGACCTGCTGAGATTTTCCAGCATTTTCTTTTTTGGTTTCCGATTCAGCATCCGCAATAATTTTGTTTTTATTCAAATTTGCTCTGCTTGAGGTCTGCCCCACTCTGAACTTGTCAATTGCTTCACTGACTGAGAGAATTTGCCTGTATCCTGGACTCAATATTAATGGGACCTTTGACAGGTTATGAGTTTGACCTCGAGGAAACATCATTCTCAGACCATGCTGCTGCTAACTTAGCTGATAAAATTTCCTCCAAGTGAAGTTACTATTCTTTGATACCCGGGCTGCCCCAAAGCTTGCAGTCTTGTACTAAAACACTGCGGTAGTTTTGCAGAACCAGTTTGAGGCAATTGTCACGGCTGCCTTTGTTTAGTTGTTGTTTGTGCTGTTCACGAATATCCTGTACAATAGCCATGGAATTCCTTTGTGGGTTTGTTTGAACTCCTACTGTAAACCCAGTGAAAAGGGATAAACAACTTTATGGTAGCCTTTTGGAATTTCAGGCTCTTTTTATCATGCACATATAAGCAAGTGGTATAGTGTGTCTAATTTGCTTGTGCTAAAGCAGAACTGTTTTAAAATTTATGGTAGAGAACAGGAAAGTATAACTGGATAGAAACATGCAAGCCCTCCTGCTGACAGACATAGGTGTGCTTCGGGTATATTAAGTGTGATTGCTGTACACAGAATGGCATGTTTCATTGTTTAACATGGGCTGTTTCAGATGTTTGAACAGAATCTGCAGGTAGCCGCTCAGATCAGTGATGATCTGAAACTTAAGGTGTTGACGTTGTGCCTTCAGCAAATGAACTCTTTCTTGAGCAGGTGAGTACATTTCTCCATTATTCTTGCACTCCTGTTCAGAGTCCAGACAATGTCGACTGAACTGAGCGATGTTTTGGTTTTGATATTCAGTTGCTACTAGTGAATTTTGGCCCAAAAATTCATGCATTTTGTCAGGATTCATTGATTCGACTGGCATTTAAAAACATTCCACGTTCCCTCTGGAAAAAAAAATCTCTTCCCAGCCTAGAGCAGACTTGCCCAATCCTTTTCAGATAAAGGGGCCACGTTTCAATATTTTTCTCCCACAAGAGGTGGCTGATCAAATTTCAGTAAAATAATGCTTCATGCAACACTAAATATTAATTACAAAAATACCAAATGTCAAAGCAATAAATTTCAATATTTTAATAAAAATGCCCATTAATTTGTGCCAAGCAACGGAGTTCACCAATAAAGTCTTTTTTCCTCCCTTTGTTACGAAGCAGAGATAGTGACAGACTAGGCCCCCAGTTCAACAAGAAAAGGGCAGCAACCAGCCTTTGCTGAGGAGTTTGGTTTAACAAGCACTGATCTTGAATTTGTCTCTGGCGGCACATATTACTTGGTGCATACACACAGACTCTTCCTCTCACGCTAACATTCCCTTCACACTAACGCAAGAAATAAAGCAGCATCATGAATTGAAAAATCTCTTCATTTCAATTCAACGCACCAATCATGAAATGATGAACTCTACATAATTCTTTCAGCCAAATTTTCAGGTGCTGAAAATGAAGAATTTAGTGGTAGTTACACTGAGCATGTGGGAGAGAACAGGGATAATGTGAAACATGCTTTCTGCCGTCTTGAAATAACTGAAAATGTGATGCGATCGTAGCTGATCAGAGTGACACTTTAGGATGCCACGGTGCAAGTTGTCTGCTTGTAATCTTACGCCATTAAGGGCAATAATGAAGATGGGGGAAATAAAATGCTGAATTTTTAAAGATGACTTCGTAAAATATTAAAAAAATTGCATGTGGTGCTTTTAAAGATAGAATATAGTGTTATTGAAGTGAGCAGGCTTTTTTATTTTTAAATTTTGCGTGGAGATTTTAGATATTTCTGAATTGTACAAAAGTAGATTTGTCTAAACACTAAAATAATGGGATTTCTCCCCTTGCCAGGTACAAAGAAGAAGTGACTCTATATAAAGATGATCATCTAAAAGATCGTCAGAATCCTCAGTTCTACATTCAATACATGATTGCAGTTGTTAACAACTGCCAGACTTTCAAGTAAGTATGCAGCTTTATATTTTAATTATATTTATATTAATCAATGCTTAACAACAAACATTTAAATGGCAATATTAAGCTTTCTTATATGGTTGTTTGCGCAGTGTGCAAAAATAAATTGGGATAGTGAGAAATATCTTTGCATTACAAGAAGTTTAAACTTCTTAAAATCTTTTGTTTAACATAATTAGTTAAGTAAATTCATTTTCTTTACTGCAGAGAATCTGTTAATAGTTTGAAGAGAAAATATACAAACTATGAGCTCGTGATGGAGGAAGAACATTATGCTAATCAGCCAACAATGGAGGTAACCCTGGACACAATTGCCAAGGATGGATGTACCTATCTGTTAGATGAAGTCTTCCTTGACTTGGAGGTGAGCATACACTAAATGTAAGTTGACTCAAATAAACAAAAATTGTATTGAATGGTTTAAGGACATTGGATGTTTGGTACAATTACCAAAATATATTAATAAATTATGTATTAATAATCTGACCTCTCCCTGTCCAGAACTAGGGGCTGGCTGCTTGGAGTTTGCACTTTTTCTCTGTCTGCATGGGCTTCCTCCGGGTGATCCAGTTTCTTCCCACAGTCCAAAGATGTGCGGGTTAAGTTGATTGGCCATGCTAAATTGCTCCTTAGTGTCGGGGGATTAGCAAGGTAAATGTGTGGGGTTATGGGAATAGGGCCTGGATGGGATTGTGGTCAGTGCAGACTCGATGAGTAAAATGGCCTTCTTCTACTATAGGGATTCTATGAAAGGCCCTTTATTTATCTCTTTTTTTTCACTTTGGAGTTATTTACAATTGAGATTTATTTTAAAGTTTTTTTTTGACACCAGGGTAAGTTGTATATTTAACCCTGCAATACCTTGCATCACTGATTTACTCATTTCAGTCATGCTGTTATATGGGGGAGAAAATCAGGGGAGACTAGTACTTGCCCAGGTGACTGCTTTCACAGAATATATTGCTATTGTATACAGTAAACATGAATGTACTGAAAATGTACAGAACCAAGGGAGTGCTTTAGCATTGGAGATGTTGGTCTTTGAATGAGTCATTAAGCCAGATCCCATCTGTTTGATCATGTAATGCAAAAGATCTCATGAGGGCATTTAAAATTCATGGCAAGTTTTCTGTGTCATATTGCAACCACCCAGCGAAAACATTATTTTATTTGCTATGTGCAAATGACTATTCATTTTTGACTACTTAGCAGTTGACTACCCTTCAAAAGTAATTAATTGCAAAACACTTCATTCTGAGGTTGTTAGAGGGCACTGTATGTTAATATAAGTTCATTCATTGCAGCTCTCTTTTTAATTTATGGGCAAACATTTTTCTTTCAAGTAAGATAAATGATTCATATGGGCCTAAACAGCTACCAGCAATCATGGCTGTTTATGATTTCTTGCGTACAGATTGCTGTATCTCCTGGAGTGGATTGTTTGGATTAATCGTCACTGTGTATCGTTAAAATCCACATATCTTATTTCAGACCCACCTCCAGGATTTGATGACCAGAAAATGGCTTGCCGGCTCTAATGCTGTGGATACCATTTGTGTTACCATTGAGGATTATTTCAATGACTTTGCTAAAATTAAAAAGCCATACAGCAAGGTAAATTTAGTTTTCAACTTAGAATATAGTCTTTTTTTTCAAAATGTCTTGACCCTACAGAGCTGATGTCCTTACTGTTGCTCCTTGAAAGTGGAGTCACAGGTGGACAGAGTGGTGAAGAAGACGTTCAGCATGCTTGGTTTCATTGGTCAGAACATTGAATACAGGAGTTGAAATGTCTTGTTGAAGTTGTACAAGACATTGTAAGGCCACACTTGGAATACAGTGTGCAATTCTGGTCACCCAATTTATAGAAAGGATATTATTAAACTAGAAAGAGTGCAGAAAAGATTTACTAGGATACTACCGGGACTTGGATTGAGTTATAAGGAGAGGTTGGATAGATTAGGACATTTTTCTTTGGAGTGTAGGAGGCTGAGGGGTGATCTTATAGAGGTTTATAAAATAATGAGAGGCACAGATCAGCTAGATAGTCAAGATCTTTTCCCAAACATAGGAGACTCTAAAACTAGAGGGCATAGGTTTAAGGTGAGAGGGGAGAGATACAAAAGTATCCAGAGGGCACAAAGGGTGGTGAGTGTTTGCAACAAGCTGCCAGAGGTGGTAGTAGAGGCAGATACAATTTTGTCTTTTAAAGAGCATTTAGATAGTTACATGGGTACAGAGGGATATGCGCCAAATGCAGGCAATTGGGATTAGCTTACAGGTTTTTTTTAAAAAAAAAAAGGGCGGCATGGGCAAGTTGGGTTGAAGGGCCTGATTCCATGCTGTAAATCTCTGACTATTATTTGCTATTAACATTAAAAAAAAACTCCATTCCAATTGCTGAAAGATTGGGTATCATTATGTTGTGGTAAATTGAAGCCAAAGATGCAGAGAAGTACCATTTATCAGCTACAGATTTTGTTCATTCGGTGATGTTTTGTAGATTGGATCATTCTGATTTGGAAAAGGCATAATGTCTTGAGTTTTCATGAGATTTTGATGACATCAAAAACACTCTCTTGTGTTCTTTATACAGGAAATAACAATAGAGGCTCATCGAAGGGTCGTGGTGGAGTACATCAGAACTATGATGCAAAAAAGGATCACCTTTAGGGGTTTGGATGAGCGCAGAGAGGGGGCAGAGAGGGTGATCAAAGATGCAGAGCAGTTTCGATTCTTGTTTAAGAAACTTTCAGCTGTAAGTAGTTTGCTTTTCCATTACCTTTGTGGTTTTGGTGATATTTCTAAAGGGATGGAATGTGCTTCATGAGATGTAATCGGTTTAGACATGAACAACAAAGTCTAAGTTCCTGTAGCTCCCATCGTTTTTTTTCTGGCCTCTTGTCCAATTTACAAGCGGGAGAAGAGACTATTGAGGAGTAGTTTAATAAAACTGCTGCGACATAGAGTTCACCTGATGGGAGCATAAATTGAGAATTCAGATTATGCCTGTACAACTTATTTGATTTTAATGCAAGATACGTTGTGGGGAGTTAGCTGTCCCAATTCCTGGCTTGTGCTTCTGTTGAGCTCAGTTCCCAGCTGCAAGTGTGATTTAATTGAATTGTCCCCAATAATTTGTTGTGGTATTGGTCACACAAATGTATGTATGAATCACTTGTGTTCCCAACCGAATTACATTGAGTTTTCAACATTTTAGAAGTGGGCTGCATGGCCTAACTGTTTTGTGGGTGCTTCTGTACACAGAAGCCTCTTCCTACCCTCCTTCACCAAACCTTACCAATTAATCATTTTATTCGTTTGTTCTCCATTTACTTAAGTAGCTTCCCCTTCAATGCTTAGACTGTTCATCTTAGCTATTTAATGTGGTTGCCAGTTCCACATTTTCATTCCTTTTATCAGTGATGCCTTCTGCAATCCCTTTTATTGATGGTTACCTTATACTTATACTTATGGTGCCTGGTTTTGGACCCCTACAGAAGTGGAAACCTCTTCTCTGCATCAACTCTATAAAACTCCTTCCTTATCTAATCGTTATTAGGTCCATCCTTGATTTCTGTTTTCGAGAGAAATTCTTCCTTGATGATGATGTCTCCTAAATTTTGATGTCATTCATGTGAATGTTCTTTGTCCTTTGGTATCCAAATCTTTTTTTCCAGTATGGAGACAAGAATTTTGCACAGGGTTCAAGTATGGTCTTTCTAAATTTAATTCTAGCCCTTGTTTCTTTTTACCAAAAGCTGGCACCTCCTGCTTTTCTATACTGGTATATAACTTACTGTTTGGTAATTAGATACCAATCTTGAGCACAATGTATTAAAATGCCACCCTGATTCTCTATCTTTAAAACCATTGAGGAGAGCTTTGGTTTGGGGCTCCTCCACAAAAATGTGTAAATGCCTAAGGTAGGGATAACAAAGGCATGGATTGCACAAAGACTTTAAATAAGATATTTATTCTTTTTATTTCCAGCATTTTTCAGCATTCTAGTGCAATGTGTTGACACTGCAAGTGAAGTGCTAACAAGTTGAACTAGATTCAGTTGCTTCAGTCAGGAGAGAGTTGCTACTCTTGACAGCACTCCTGTGGCAATTAGATACCATGCATCTGTCCTCATGTTGGAAGGATGCCATCTATACTGTCTATACTGGTATCTTTTAGCAGCGAGAGTGTCTGTTGCAGAAACTAGAACATAAAGGAAAATTGATAAGACTGTGTGAGCAATCTAAAATGTACTGTTATCTTTTACACAAATGCAATGGCATAACTGGGTTTCACTCTCGCGTGGAGTATTTTCTGTTGTATTTGTATCGAACATTTGCTTTATTACTACATACAGGGCTTTGGAGAGGACACTGATCTGCTATGTGATGCTATTCCAGCTTTGGCTGAAGTCCTGAAGCTCACTGATCCTTCCTTATTATGTCTTGAGGTCTCTACATTGGTTAATAAATTTCCTGACTTCAGGTGAGTTTTTTTCTGTTGACCATTGTCAAGGGAAAACAATATTGTTTCATAGGGAGCAACAGGTTAGAACTATTGCTCAGTACACTAATGGCTGGTTAAATGCAACTGGTTAAACTTCATGCTGGGACGAATGTTCGAGTCCCAGAACTGCACAATACTCAGATTTTTTATGAAGTTGTCAGCAAGATTATTTTAGAAGGAATGAGAGCTTTCATTCTGCCAAAAGGCAAAAACCTTCTCTTTCTAATAAGTAATGCTTTAATCTGTTCACTGATGGAGCAACAGGGTGCACTGGTAGAGAAAGAACTTTTTTTTAATTCAGACGCTTCACCTGTGCCGTCACAGAAGTTTGGAATTTGAAAGCTTTAAAATCCAAGGAAAAGGCATGAAAGTAAATTTAATAGAAACATGTATTGACATAATGCTGTATAGGTAAAGTCCCATGACTAAGTTTTTATCACATTTTGAAAACTGGTGTTGCTAGTGGGGATTAAGACCTGCTAGTACACCCATTCTGTTCAGAAAATGTGTGTTTTTATTCCAAATCTCACTTTATCATCCTCTATAGTGAGCATATGATTTTGATAGATTTCTAATTCCTGACTGAAGTCAGAGGGAGAGTTTCCATTTAAATGTAACACTGGCAAAAGAGCAGCTGGTCTTTGATGCTTACCTAAACCATTGAGCAACTAGCAGCTCATCTGATATATTAAAACATTCACAGCGCACCTGAGTCTGCGCTCAAGACTATCCTGCCCAGACTGTGTTCAAGTCCTGGAGTAAGGCTTGAACCAACAACTTGAGGTCGAGACAGGTTATTAAGACAAATAGATAAATTCTGGGATATTTAAATATTCCAACCTCATCTATCAAACATATCAAGTATTACAGATAGACATCATTGGCTCCCTACCAGTGTAGTGCATTAGTATTCCTCCAGTAACAAATTCATATTTCATTCAAGCCAAGTTCTTTCCAAGTGACTGGACGAAAAAATTAAGTTGAACTTATTAGCTGCTACTTTATTAGTAAAGTGGCTAGCACTACTGCTTCACAGTGCCAGGGACCTGTGTTCAATTCCCAGCTTGGGCCACTGTCTGTGGAATTTGCATGTTCTCCCCGTGTCTGCATGGGTTTCCTCCGGGTGCTCCGGTTTCCTCCCACATTCTGAAAGACGTGCTCGTTAGGTGCATTGACCCGAACAGGTGCCAGATTGTGGCAACTAGGGATTTTCACAGTAACCTGATTGCAGTGAAAATGTAAGCCTTACTTGTGAGTAATAAATTAACTTTATGGGACATGATCAGTGACATGGGCTCGTATTGTGAGATGGGAGTGGGAGCTGTTAGAACCATAAATGACTATGGGTGAGGTCAAACTTTACACAAACTGACTTGGCCACTGACCCTGAAATATTGCACGTTTGCAGTTATATAATAATATGCGTATAACTGCAAACAGATTCCTTGTATAAGTGTAAATATCACTTGTACAATATGTAACCAAAGTCTGAGAAAAAAGAATGTAGAAATCTAATTCAAATCTGCTGTACTAACTGCAGCTTCCTACACTGTAACTTTCACTGCACTGGAATATACAAACCATGAGTGAAAGATTTTTTTTTGTCTTTAGATTGCATTAGCAATTCTGTATTCTAGTTGACAATGTATTTACCCATCTATATTAAAATTATGTATCTACATATTTTCTCACTAACATTTTATAATTTAAGTGCTCTCTTAACTGTTTATCTTGCCCCACAGGGAAGAACACATTACAGCACTAATGGCAATGAGAGGAGATGCCAGCAGGGAAATGAAGCAGACAGTCATTGAAATTTTGTGGCAAAACCCAACTCATCCTGGTCCCAATTTTAAGCCAATCTTTAAAGATATTTCAGTGCAAAATTTAACACTAGCAAAATTAGTCAAATGAAATGTGCATTTTGAAAGTTAATATATACAGTAGACCCTCACTCAATACAGCTGCATTTGGGAGGTATGTATAAAATATGAAAGAGAAAGTAATTATAAGCTCCAGTATAGTTTTCCTGCAGTCATTTTAAATTATCAATGTAAGCCTGTCCTTTTTCAAGTCATTCTTGAATTTTGAAATGATTAAGTTCTATCTACTAGGGAAAGAGGCGCCACTGTCATTCAGTGGGCTCACTGTGCTTATGGTATATCATCTGAGCTGCTTTGAGATAGCTTTCTGACCTCAGATATTGGATTGCCGTAAGACTTAAGTGTGGCTTCACTATTTTGTTAACTAAAAGTACCTGGAAACTGTGGGGCTAGACTGTTTTTAATGAACTTATTATTGAGGGAGCTGTAGGACATGAGATACAACTATTATTCTTGAGGGGCTAATTTCTATGTATTTTTTGCCTTTTCTCTTGTGCATATTTTGAACAGAGTAATTAATGCCACATTTTGGAAGACCTATAGAATGAGGAATGTATTTTTATGTATGCACACTTGTACAGAATTTAAGGTGTAGATCCATTAACAAAATGGATTGGCTGTTTTGCAGTGGGTTTTTAAATCTGATTTAAATGGTCTGCAGTAAAATAACTTTGCAAATGTACATTTAACATCCAAACTAAATCATAGAATGTTTAATAGTGAACATTTCAAAATGTTTTTGTGCAATAGTTGTTTTTTTGTTGACAAGTTCAAGTCTGTAAAAAAAAATGCAATAAAGCACTCGTGTGAAGGTTTTCTGTAGTGTACTGTGAAATACTATTGTTTATCAGGCATCTCAAAATTGTGTTTCAAATGATGATCGGTACTTCGGCTTAGTGTATGATGAGATGTTGGACAGAGCAGAGGTATTTGCTGATAAATGGATTAGTACCATAGAATCTTGCATTTTAAAAATTCTAGTTGTGCAATCTTGAGTTTTGATCTGACTGCTTGGGGATTGTATCTAGATTTGCTATTTGGAATGGCTGAAGAGTAAAATTTAACTTCTTTTAAAATTCCAGAATTTGTTCATTGCTGCATTCCTAACTAATCATCCATCAACCCACTCTGGGGAAAAATCAGGACACCTGTTTTAAGCTAATAGTATATGGAAAGTTCCATAAAGCATGATGAAAAGAACACATCAAAATAAGTTGACTGAAATTTCACAGGGCTAATAAATTCTAATAGTATAATGGAGGTTAAAACCCTGAAATCAATTAAATCAGGGAATACTCTAATATAGGATTTAGGATCTCTCTGGGGTTGGAAGGGATGGTGGGATTAATTAGAGCTGAATGTCTTTCTGAACCATAATTTTGTCAGTTCCAAAGAAGAATTATTTTGGACTTAATGCTACCTCCAATCCTTTACCCACAGATGCTGCCAGACCAGCTGACAATTTCTAGCTCGTTTTTATAATTATTTTGTATTAGGTTGGGTGAGGAGAAAGGAAACACATTTCAACTACAATGAAAACCTAACATTACAGCAACCCCCTTTGCATATATGAAGACATTTATTTAAACAGAAATGGGAGTGTCAATGGGAAGTTCAATAGTTGTAGTTCTTGATGAGTGATTTGCCGCCTTGACTACTACTGAGTGAATTACTCAGCTACTTTAGAGGGCACAAGAGTCACCCACTTTGCTGCAGGTCTCAAGTTGAGTATAGTCCATCCCTAAGGAACATTGGTGAACATTGTTTTGTTTTTATGACTATTGTCATCCAGTCATTAGATACTAGCTTTTTATCTCTTCATAAGAGGTGGGTATTGCTGTGACTCAGAAGTGGGGAGACTTGCAGGCAGTGTTATTCCTATGCGTTTGCTGCCTGCCCATCTTCTTGAAGGTGGTAGAAATTGTGGGTTGAAGAGTTACTGCAGAACTTGTAGATGGTAAATGCTGCTACCACTTTTGGCACCCACATCCACCACTGCAATCAAGAGGATGTTCTGTCATGGATATGGTGACTTTCATGAATGTCACAGCAGCTGCACTTACCCAGACAAGTGGAAAGCACCAATCATATTTGTTATTTGTATGCTGTAGATGGTGGACAGGCTTTAGCAAGTCAGATGTTTCTTGCTGCAGAATTCCCAGTCTTTGGCTGTTTTTGTCATCTTAATTCAATAGGAATTTGAGAGAGGTGTGTATGTGACTATTTGTGTGTGAGTTGCATCTGGGTGTGGGTGTGAGTGTGTGTATACCTGATATGAGAAATTCTCTCTCCAGCAGCACTCCTAATCTGAGCAAAAGAAGCAACATAATTTCTCCATTAAAGATTACAAAAAAAAGGTAGGACTTAATATTTGTTGCAAAAAGGAATTTAAATTAATGTATGCATAAGAAATAAAGACTTTTAAATTTGTTTTGTACGTTTGGACTTATTGTGCAGAAACTTCAGATTTTGTGGCTGAACTCTTCAACCTAATGTTTCTCAAGGGGTCTGTCAGTACTCATGGAAGGTCAAAAAGGTTCCATGGCTGCAAGGGTTTTGGAACCTTGTCCTAGACCAAGTCTTCAGTCAGTGGCTCAGTATCATTTTGTTTCATAATACACCTCTGAAGCATCCTGGAAATGTTATATTAATGCTATACAAATATTATGTTTATTCAGCAACAATATTGCTTTTTAATTTCAAGAGCTGGTTCATATTTATTGGAGACAATCACTGTTTGCCATTTGCGGAGCAAAAATGTTGCTACTTATGAATATTACTAGTTCTGATTTAATAATGGAGGGAAGACCAACAGTTTAAAACAGCTGAAGATGGTTCATGCTAGGTCATTGCCAAACTTAATTTAAATTGGGATTTAATCCCATGTCTCTATCCTGGATTACTAGTGTAATAGCATAACCACTATGGTTGTGTTCCCTAAACAATTTAATCTTGAGCCTTGTTTTGCACATACCATGTCACACTCCTAGGATACAGAAAGAGACCCAAAATCAACATTTGCCCCAAGGAACTTGAAATTGTCACTCTTCCCACCTTCAATCACTAGTTTGTGTAAAATGTATGCACCTGGTGTCACATCCAGCAACTGAATAACATTTTAAGGTATTCTACAGGATGTGTTTTGTTTACAGAAAATACATTCTAATAATTACTTAATGATGGAAGAAGGACTACAAAAAAGTACAGATTATCACTTTAGTCTTTCAAAAATTTGAAGTAAAATTAAACAAAGCAGACAGGTCTGGGGCTCCTATTTCACCAGCAGTATACAATGATAGCAAAAGCAATGCAGAAATCTTGAAATAATAGAATAGGTTCAGCAGAATGCTAGAGTTCAATGATCCTCACATTCACATGATTCAAAAATTGAGAAAGCTTCAGACTATATCTTAATTTGCTTTAAACATTATCCAAATGAAAAATGCCTGAAATGATGCATGGTAATAGAAAAGACAATAATCTGTTCCCAATTTTCTTAGTGCCTGAGTAAAGTTGAAACAGGGAGCTTCTGCCACAGTAGATCTGCAGGGATTTCACTCAGAGGTCACTCTGATCATTCCAAAGGAAGGTGGTGGTAATGTGTCCCATACTTATAACAGAACAAATAATCAGTACCTTAGAATAGCACAAGTGAGGTTCAGACTGTGGCCTGCAATACTCAAAAGCCCAATGAAATTAGCCCTCAACACTTTGTTCTGGAGATTAGACTTTAAGCTTCGACAAATAGTTGGTCGACGCTGCATTCTTGTAGATCTTTTTACTTTAGTGCATACCAGTAGAGTCATGCACTAGTACACTGTAAACTACCTGACCTCTGGAATTCCAGGGTGGGGCTTAAGCATGTTGGTTACTAGTAGATGGTGATTCCACACCCAGATTGTGGATTTTGGGACCATGTTTTCAAGAAATCACATTTAGTTAATGAATAAGTTATCCAACAAGTGTCAAACAGCAGAATGAAACATTTTACAGATCATCTTCTAAGGCTCACAGTGAAAGGAAATTCTATAGTAAATCTTCATGTTAAGGTTCTGTGGTGACTTTTGACCTGGAAGCAGTAAGGAACATTTGTAATTTCTTTAAAATATCTGTGGCATCTAATTGTTTTTCAGAATATTTGAAAAGGAGTTGCATCAATTGCAAGAGCACCAATTATAATTTTGATAAGTACTAAGAATTACACAAATAATTTAAGATTAATCAATGCTTCAATGTGGCTCATTTTCACTTGGCAGAAGCTACTTGCGATTTGTACACGGGACCTGTTTTCTGGAGGCAAAAGAAAATGACCAGCATTGTCCTTTTTTAAAAATAAAAAGTCTTGGCAGACAATAGTTTTCTGAAGCAATCTCCATGACATCATCGCAACCAAGCAGACTCAGCTTGCCCCACAATATCATAATGGGTCAGAATCTATTTTATGTCCAATCCGGGTAGGAAACAATACCATCCCAAGTGGGGAATTGTTTCTGCAATTATTCTGTCTTTGTTTTTGATTGCAATTCCCCTTTCTTGTAGTTTGAGATTAGTACCAACAGAATGATGCAGTTGATGGAAAGAAATACCAGCCCAGCCAACCAAATGAACAGAAAGGTGTTGTATCCTTCAAACTCCAGGTAATATGCAGGGGTGAGCCATAATCCCTAGTTTGACAGGCACAATCCAAAACAAGAAAAAGAGAAAAATCAGTACCAGATCCAAAGAAATGTAATTTTACATAAATGATAAGCTATTGGCATCAGATGAGTTTGGAACTTGCTCATCTAAAAATGGATTTTCCCCAAAATTATTCCTAACTGCAAATATTGGAGACATTAGATAGGCAACCAGCTTCATCATTCTTCCACTATCCTATTTAATTCTGGTGGAAAGCTATTGGTCTTCAAGTCATTACCACCTTGAGGCAATTAGGGATGGGAAATGCTGGCCTAGCCTGTGACACACACATCCCTCAGATTATTTCAAAAAAGAATGGAGAGGTAAGCAGGTATCAGATTCACTTACTAAACTCTGCCTGTGCAACGCTGCCCAGAGGAGTAGCACTGCTGCCTTACAGTGATGTGGAGATGCTAGCGTTGGACTGGGGTAAGCGCAGTATCTTACAATGCCAGGGATCCATGTTCAATTCTGGCTTGGGTCATTGGTTTGACCTTAGAAGAGGCCATACAAACAAACAAACTCAAGTTAAATCAGGAGAAAGTAAAAGGGACAGCTCCCCAAAAGAGGGGGAACAGCCCACACAAAATCAAAGTACAAAGAAAACTTAAAAACATCAAATTAAAACAAGATTATTAGGGTCAATAATACACCCCAGCCTCTGCAGTGCCCAATGGGCACAGAAGGTGTCAACCCGCGGACACTGCATGCTCCGTCTCCAGGGACACCTGACCACGAACATAGCTGCGATAGAGGGGCAGTCAGTCAGGATTGGATGGCCCCCTCGATCACCCATTGCCTGGACCCGTAAACAGGTTGTCCCCGTGGGATTCCTCCAGGTGCTCCAGTTTCTTCCCAGAGTCTGAAATACGTGCTGATTAGGTGCATAGGCCATACTAAATTCTCCCTTAGTGTACCAAACAGGAACCAGAGTATGGCGATTAGGGATTTTAACAGTAACCTCACTGTGGTGTTAATGTAAGCCTTCTTGTGACAATAAACTAAACAAGAGCAGTCCAGCAATAAATCTTCCACCCCATAGAGCTTTAATTGCCTGCAAGTTCACGTCAGAATCTTAACACTCCAGATACAGGATGCTACAGATACATTTGTGGTGTTTTGTGATGGCACAAGAAGAACAGTAAGCAACAGTACTAACCTGACCAATGAACCACAAAGCTAGCAGCACCATGCCTCTTCTCCAGGTAAGTGTCAGATATGGAAGAACCACTGGCAGCAGACACAAATACCACAGGAAATACTAAAATGGTAAGCATATAGCACACAAGTTCTTTTAACATATTCAATGCACTTTTCACTAATTCTCTCTTCCCATGAGACAAAGACAAAACAAAGATTGAGCAATTAATCTGTATGAATTAGTATACAACAGTCAAAGGCAGGGGGTTAGGGAAATCTAGTTGTAGAAAATTTCAGGGACCATGAAGTATGATACACTTAAATTCTTTTTAAGATTACAGAATTTCTGTATCAAAGTATTTTCTAAAGAAGAACTATTTGCATACCATAGATTCACTACTTGCTCATTGAAATAATGGGCTCAGTTTTGCTTTGGGGCACGACATAAGGACTAAAAAATGATCCCAAAATTTGTACTTTCTGGCAATAGGACCAAATCTGCAATTTTACCAAGGGTTACCAATTGCAATTAAATGTATTTCTGGAGATTTCATCATACGAATTGCCCTCATGCTTCAGTCATTAGTAGGCCAGCAAATCCCTCCTGCGAGGGACTGTCAACATTCTTACCCCTCTAATTTTCAACATTTTTGTGGTAAAGAGAGATGCTCAAAGAAAATGAACATAAAAACTCTTTTTCTGAGGTCCTTACAATTCTCCAGGCTTGCACACAGCAGTGTCCTGAACATTAGTCTTCAATTCTTGGAGACTCCAGGTCAATCCTGAAGGGCTGGCAACCCTAAAATCAAGATAATGGGCAGTACTCTGATAGTGCCGGCTCAATCAGAGAAACATTGGTGCTGCTGAGCCAACTCAGTGTGGAGGCACCCTGGAATCAAGTGCAGTTTAAAACACAATGACAAAGGCTGACTGCAGGGGAGGACATAGTGGGCCTGCCATTCCTACCCACAATCCCCTCTTTGAGCCATGGAGCATTTGGCACTGATGGTCTTCGGAGCTGCTGCAGGGAAGCCAAACCCCTGAAGCTGATGACCTCCCACACATTTTGGGGGGGGGGGATTAGTCCAGTCGCACTAATGCTCGCAAAATGCTGGCTGCCCCATTTAAAAACTCATAACATGGAACCTATTCATAGTCCTGGCCTACAACTGAGAAACTTCCCAGTAATGGAGTTGTACTAGACTGCTCCCTGCTATTTTGCCCACTGAATCCACTCCCACCTTCCGAGAGCAGGCAAAATTCAGCCAACGTTTCCAATTTTACCCTTTATTACTGAAGGTTGCGTCTTCTGGTTCGGACAAGGTGAAACAATGTGTTCTAAATCATCTTGTCCTTTTAGAATTCCAAAAGAAGAATTATACAGTCTGTTTTATCCAATTTTCTAAAACAATAAATTTTCCCAGGGAAAAGACATGCATCTGCAAGAGTGCCCAAAAGCAGAATTTCTTCACTCACCTGTGAAGTGCACACTTTGTTGAAAGTGACAAAAATAGCAGTGTGAAGAAAGCAGCAAAAGATCAGGTCCTTGTGATAAGCAAATGATGTGATGAGGAGCAGCAGGAACTGTGGGAAGAAAGCAGCTAGTGCCAGAGTAGAGCTCCACTCACTCTCCGCAGTCAAATACAACATGTAGAAATAGGGGGAGAAGTTGTGGCGAATATCTTTTCGTGTTAAGTGGTAAAGGTACGTGTGTTCCAGAAATTCCCAGCCATAACTGGATTAAAAGAAAAACAAGACCTGTAAACAGACTGTGGATGTTGTAAGAGTTTCTAACAGAATTTTTTTTTCTTAACTGGATTGCAATTTTACTATGCCTTTGCAAAATTATGAGAATTTAATAAGAAAAGCAGACATTACCTGCAATAGAAAAGAACTCCCAGGCCAAGAAATAATAGTCCAGAAACACCAACAAATAGCAGCACCTCCCTGTTTAGTAGTCTGACAACCAGCTTCAGAAAAGCCCTCACATAACTGTGAAAACCAGTGTCTTTTAGATAGCCTTTATTCCATGTAGTTGGAGTATCCTCTGTTGCTTGTTGGTCACTCTGAAGTGATAGGATTATGGGGACTGCATAGGTCACTGGGTAAATTTTCATATGTACAGAAAGCCCATAAAACAACGCAGCTTTCACAATCTGTCTGCTCTCTAGGTAGTGCAAAGTAGCCAGTACCAAAACCGCAAGAACTGCTTCTGCATTCCCTCTGCTTGAGACGGCCATTGGCAAAGGGTTGAAAAGCCATAGGCTGCAATACCAGCTTGCTCTGCGGCTGTCCAGTTCTCGAAGGCATAGGATCCTATGCATGAGATGAGCAGCAAAGACATCAAATAAAACAAAGACGAACTTCCCATACAGTTCTGTGAGGTAGATGTTGGGAGTCAGCAACCATGCCAGCAATGGGGTGTACCGATAGGTTGCTCTTCTATATGGAGAAGCTCCCTGAAAGAAATTTGAAATAGAAAAGTTATTTATTCAATGATCAGTGTTGGCTCCAGGTGTGGTTGAGCATTTTGGTATAAATAGTTAAAATATCTACCTCAACTCAATGCATTATCATTCTTACACAAGACTCAATTTATCTCAATTCTGTCCCACATCACCCACAACCAGTGAGGTTTATAGCTATCAGTGCTTCACCCTGTTTTTAACTGCAGCATAAAGCTGCCTTTCCAAATCCTAAGCTTGAAAGAAGATCAATAATTAAATTGGCAAATGTTTCTTCACTTCAAGCTTTGCTGAGATGCTGGTAATGATACTTCAGTTGCCATAAGTTTCATGTTTCCTTAAAGCGCTTGCAGCATCTCTTTCAGTCACAACTTGGGTTTGTTGAAAACTCTGGCCAAGGAGATCATATCCAGCTTTTCAAACATAATTAAAATCCAAAAAGCATCATCACCTCTTTGGGTTAAGAACAGCTAGAGTGTAACAGTTAATTAGGCCATCATATTATTACATGACAATAATTCAGCACATCCCTGATAAAAATATAAAGACATTTGGTATAACTGTACCTCTCACACATTTTCTTGGTTAAGCTTTAGCAGCTCTACACAGACCATTCTTACAAAATTCCTCTTCAACCTATTCCAATACTCTTTTTAAATAACAGCACCTTTTAAATAGATAGTAGTGAAGAGCAAAATGTTTGCCATCAAACCAGTACCTTAATTACATTTTTTTTTAAATACAGGATTTCTAAAGATGTTAACAGAACCAAACTTCTGACTCTGGAAAAAACTATACAAAATTGTCCATGTCTAGATAGAGCCTAGCTTCGTGTCTCCTTTAGTCATAGGATATGAAAGTCTAATTTGGAAACTGTTTTCTCCGAAGTTGAAAAGGCAGGTTTACTTGCGATGGGCTCAATACCATGAGGAATAAGACACAATTTCACTGAAATGTTTTTAGTATTTTTGACAATTTGAAAACAGAGGCAGATAAACAGTCTAAAAAGGTATTTATTACAGTCCATGCTCTTGAAAGACCATTTTGTTCCTGGAACCTTTTAAAAAGAAACAACAAACAATTACAACATCTAAGTGGAGAACAGGGTGCAGCTGCACAGAAGAATCTGTGACTCATATTTGCCTCACATTCTTAAACATCCACTGTAATTAATTTTCCAATTTGTACAGGAGTTTAGAATTTAGTAGTGTATTGGTTGTTATTAGGTTAAT
Organism: Carcharhinus amblyrhynchos; assembly: GCF_965287045.1. Lineage (NCBI taxonomy): Eukaryota > Metazoa > Chordata > Chondrichthyes > Carcharhiniformes > Carcharhinidae > Carcharhinus > Carcharhinus amblyrhynchos. The sequence continues at coordinate 19,870,035 of NC_137325.1, read as the reverse complement.
AATTCAGAGAATCTAGGAGCATCAGTGTTTAAAAAAAATCTGGCGACTCATAGGAACAGAAGAACTAGGAGTCAATAAAGGTTCTTAAGCCTGATTCCCAACCATTCAATGAGATGGGAAAAGAATTACAAATGAGGCATAGCATGGGAAAATGTGAAATTGTCTATTTTGGCAAGAAGAATAAAAAAGCAGTATGGTATCTAAGTGGCAAGAGATTGCCAAGCACCAAGATGCAGATGGATCTGGGTGTCTTCGTGCGTGAATCGCAAGAGATTAGTATGAAGGTACGACAAGTGATTAGAAAAGCTGATAGAATGTTGTGTATTGCAAGGGAAATTGAATACGCAAGTCGCGAGGTTATACTTGAGTGATACAAGGCATTGGTGAGACCATATGTAGGAGTATTCTGTACATATGAACTGATGAAATTGGAGTAGTATATGCCATTTGGCCTCTCAAGCCTGCTCTGCTATTCAATAAGATCACGGCTGATCTGTTTGTGCGTTCATTTCCAGATTCTCACCTACTCCTGATAACCTTTGATTCTCTTACCAAACAAGAATCTACTTATGCCGTAAAAATATTCAATAACCTCACGTCCAGAGAAAGAGAGTTTCAAAGTCACACAACCCTCAGAAAACATTTCTCCTCATCCCTGCCCTAAAAACACAATTTTAAAACATTGCCTCCTAGCCAGCGACCTGCCCTAAACCCAAAACCTTGGTTTTCCGCACCTAATAATCGATTGATCAGCCTTGAACATTCTCTTCTTCGGAGCTAGAGAATTCCAAAGATTCACAACCCGAGAGAAGAAATCTCTCCTAATCTTAGTACCAAGTGTCCAATCGCATATCCCGCAATAATGGTCCCTAGTTCATGACTCTTCGGCCACAGGCAACAGCCTCTCAGTCACATTATCTAGATTCCTGATCCTAACGGTCTTCCTTTCATCAGGGATGCCCAAGCTCTTTAAACCTTCACCCCCGCTAGGACACAGTATGAGAACTTACTTCCTCCAACAGATAACTGCCAGTTCTCACATTGAGAAATTTCTCCTTCAATTCAATTCCTCCAAATTAAAGGTGATGCCATGAATATCCATATTGGTCCTAGCTATGACTGTGGTATTTATAGGACATTCTTTATTCCAACTGTATGCTCTCCTCCTCCCTCATCTCTTTTCCAGCACATTGATAAGTGGATTGGTACAATATTCTGTTCTTTCCCCAAGCGTCAAGAAGTTGACCATCAACCCCAGTACCAAAGAAAAGCCAGGCAGTGTGCCTTAATGACTATCGTCCAGTGCTCTGACATCCATCATTATGGAGCACTTCAAAAGGTTAGTCATGGCACAAATCAACTCCTGCCTCCCAGGCTGCCTGGATCCACTAAAGCTTGCCTATTGCTGCAACAGGTCCACAGCAGACGCTATCTCCATGGCCCTACACTCAACTCTGGAACACCTAGATAACAAAGACACCTCTGTCAGACTCCTATTCATAGATTACAGCCTTTAACACCATTATTCCTATGAAACTCATCTCCAAACTATGTGGCCTGGGGCTTGGCTCCTCCATCTGCAACTGGATCCTAGACTTCATAACCCACAGATCGCAGTCAGTAAGGATAAGCAACAATACCTCCCCCATGATCATCCTCCACACTGGTGCTCGGCAAGGCTGGGTCTTCAGCCCTTTACTCCTTATACATCCATGACTGTATAACCAAATTTCCCTCCAACTTGATTTTCAAGTTTGCCGATGATACTACTGTTGTGGGTCAGATTGCCAACAATAAGGAGACAGTACAGGAAAGAGAATCTGGCGAACTGATACAGTGACAATAATCTTTCCCTCAATGTCAACAAAACGAAAGAGTTGTCATCAACTTCAGGAAACAGTGGAGGACATGCCTGTCTACATCAATGGTGACAAATTAGAAATGGTCGAGATCTTCAAGTTTTTTAGGTGCCCAGATCACCAACTTGTCCTGATCCCTCCATGCAGACATTATAGTTAAGAAAACCCACCAATGCTTCTAGTTTCTCAGGAGGTGAAAGAAATTTGGCATGTCCGCTACAACTCTCACCAACTTCTACAGATGCACCATAGAAAGCATTCTTTCCAGTTGTATCACAGCTTGGTACGGCTCCTGCTCTGTCCAAGACTGCAAGTAGCGGCAAAGGGTTGTGAATGGAGCACAGTCCATCACTCAAACCAACCTCCCATCCACTGACACTGTCTACACCTCCTGCTGCCTCGGAAAAGCAGCCAACATAATCAAGGACCCAATGCACCCTGATCATACTCTCTTCCACTTTTTTCCATCTGGAAAAAGATACTAAAGTCTGAGATCACGTACCAACCAAGTCAAAAACAGCTTCTTCCCTGCTGCCATCAGATTTTTGAGTGGACCTACCTCGCACTAAGTTGATCTTTCTCTACACCCCAGCTATGACTGTAACACTACATTCTGCATTCTCTCCTTTCCTTCCCCACGTACTGTATGTGGTGTCTGTATAGCATGCAGGAAACAATACTTTTCACTGTATACTAATGCATGTGACAATAATAAATCACATCAAAAAAGTTGGGAAACTTTCATCAACTTCGCTTCCCCCCTCCATTCTTCCCCGCTTTCAGATTGTTCATCCAACTCCTCCTGACCTCCAAGTGTGGCCCCAGAAATGGAAACAAAATAATATTTAATTTAAGCAAACTGATTCCCACAGTTGACTTGACTACACTTCCCCACACCTCACTCTATTTCAGTCTCTCAACTGAATCTGTTTGGATGATGACATCTTCCAGACTAGTGCTTCAGTTCTGTCTTTTTTCCTCAAGCAAGGATTCTCCTCCCATCCTGGTCAGTGGGCCCTTAGCCATAACACATTTCTACTCTTATCCCTTCCTCTCCCTCGCAGTACCATGCCTGTTGTCCTTCCCACTCCAGCAGCCTCCATATTTAATGGATCAATCCTCCACTACTTCCAGCACCATCATCATGGTACCAACAAACATGTAGCATGCCCTCCTTTCAACGTCCTGAAGGATTATTCCTTCCTGGCCGACTCCTTTCCTACAGGATGTTTTCATGCGAGCACAGCAGGGGCAACAGCTGTCCTTTTATCACCTCCTTTTTCACTGTCCAATGCACTGAACACTCCTTCCAGGCAACATAGCTAGTGAGTGCTTCTTTCAATTTATTACACTACTTTCAGTTCATAATGTGGACTCTTCTACGTTAGGGAGACCAAATGCAAACCAAGCGACCGCTTTGTGGAAAACTTTAATTCAGTCTGCAAGCATGACTCAGAGCTTCCAGTCATGTCGGCTGACATTTCTGTCTCTGCTTCCTACAATGATCTAATGAAGCTCAAAACAAGTTGAAGGAACAGCACCTCATCTTTTGACTGGGCACTTCTGGACTCCAAGGTCAACCATTTTAGATCACAACTCTGCCTTCAGTATGCTCCATTTTTCTTCTCATTTTTTTCCCTCTCTTTGAGATGGTAGCCATTCAGGATTCAACTAATCACACCTCCTCCAGATATCTTTGTTTTTTACTTGTCACAGTCACTAAACAAATGTTATTTAATTCCTCCTGTCCTCCATCTAATACAGACCTTCCTTGATGTTCCTCGTCTCACTCCCCTGGACCTTTTCACATTTCTAATGTTTTCCAGTTCCCTCTGACAGTCACAGATCTGAACCAGTATTCTGTTTCCCTTTCGACAGCTGAGTATTTTCAGCATTCCTGTCACCTCCCATTCTTTTAAATGCCAAAGAATATAGGCCTATTCTACCTAATCTCCTAGTAGAACCCTTGCATCTAAGGAATCTATCTAGTGCACCACCCCAAGCCCAAGTATATCCTCCCTTGGATAAGGAAACCAAACTTATGCACAGTATTCCAAATATAACTCTTAGATAATTACAAAGAATAAAACATTTATTAAACAACAAACAATAACTATAATACTTAAGTCCATCCCCCCATCTCCCCAGATGCTATCAAGCTGTGAACCAACTGGCCTCACTGGAACTCTAACTTTCACAAGAGGCATTCCAAACTCCACTCTTTCAAGAAAATACTTTGGAATTTTCTCTCAAATAGTGCTCTCTCTTTGGTGCTATCACTCGGGATCCACATCTGGGATTCCATTCTCACCTTCCAGTATTCCTGTTCCCGGGATCACCACGTGCATTCAAACTTTCACACAATCTTTCAGGTACCCAGCCACACCAACAGAACACCACTGCTTCAAAAGCTGTAGTAAGGCATCACCTCAGAATTCTGGTTTTTCACTAGCCAACTCACCTTGTAGCCTCTCCACAGATGCTGTCAGACATACTGAGATTTTCCAACATTTTCTTTTTTTGTTTCAGATTCCAGCATCCACTGTAGTTTGCTTTTATCATCTTACAGCTTTGTCTTTAATGAAGAGCCTCTTCTCTGCCCCTTTCTTTAACTTGAAGTGAAATGTATTCAAGAGGCAGCTAGAAATAGCACTTTGGTGAATGGGATCAAAGGTTTTGGGGAACAGCAGGATTAGGCTATTGAGTTGGACAATCAGCCGTGATTGTGATGAAAAGTGGAGATGGCGTGAAGGGCCAAATGGCCTCCTCCTATTTTCTATGTTATGTTTCTTCAGTGACCAGTACATTGCTCAGATTCTGGTTCTTAGCTCTTTTGCCTACACAGACTTCCTGGGAGTTTTTTTTATGTCCCTCTATATCCGTACTGACAGTTTCTGTGGGAAACTTGCTTCTGGGCAGCCTGGTTCAAACAGACAACTCAAAGAGCCTCTGCTCGTAAACCTTAGTTGCAATGCAGACAAAGTTTAAGGTGCAACTAAAACCTGTAGACTTGTGAAAAAAATGTGCCTATACGAAGCAAAATTGAAATTTAGCTTACTCAAATTAAACTTAATTCCCAATATGTACAGTACAAATATAAATTACTTAAACATTTATTTAAAGCCTGTGCCCTTCTTCCACTTCTGATAAAAGGTTATTGACCAAAACAATTCCCTCCCCACAGTCATCCACACTCGAAACGGTGGCTCTATTCTCTCTCCACAGATGCTGTCGGACTTGCTGAGATTTTCTCTCCCTATAGTTGTTGCCTAACTGGCTGGGTTATTTCCAACACTTTGTTTTTAATCACACTCAGTAAAGTGGGCCAGTTTACCTGAGTGACGAACCTGGCAGCGTCTGTGAAGACATGATAGTCCACATCAGTATATTTAACCAGCATGGAACGGTCCTGGTGAAGCCCATAAAAGACCAGGCCCAGACGGATGCAGAGAGCGGCTGCAAACAGGCCAGAGAGGCCAGGACCGGGAGCCGGGCCCATTGAGAAACAGAGCGGCGCCACCTCCCCTTTAACTGCCGGAAATTTACATCGGCTCATTTAAAATTGATCGAGCTGGCTTTTAAAGGGTCACACCGGCTGATGTTTGAAAGCCAGACAATTTAATCTGACAAAACCAAATCACGCCCTCCCTGTCCCTCCAGAGGATTTCATTTCCCAAGTGATAAAATAATCCAGTCCCGTGTTATTATTTTTGCAGCCATTAGCATCCACACGGCGAAATTTAAACACAACTGTCTGATCCACCGAAAGGATCGGACTTGGTTGTCGGATAACTCATGGGCGGAGCAAGGCGGAGTCAGGTAACGCATGCGCGGCGCGAGGCGGATACAGGTGACGCATGCGCGGCGCGAGGTGGAGTAAAGTGACACATGCGCGGCGCGAGGTGGAGTAAAGTGACACATGCGCGGTGCGGGGTAGGGTGAAGTGATGCAGGGCGTTGCTGGCAGGAATACAGGCGCAGCGAAGCAGCGAGGTCAGGAGCGCAGACACAGTGCGGGGAAGGGGGCGGGGTCAGGTGGCGCAGGCGCGGGGCGTGTCAGGTGACACTGGCGGAAGTGGTGGGCGTACGGTACCGCGAGGGAGGGGGGAGCGGTCGTTAATCGGCTCGTGGCGCTAACTGTCCCCGATGGCCTACCAGTACAGACCACCACCGCCGCAGCAGCAACCGAACAACGGCCTCCCTGACCAGGGCTTCCTCTGGAACGTCTTCCAGAGGTACCGGATCGACAGCCTCCGCGGAATGTGTGCCTGGCGAGAGAGAAGGACCGCCTCTGCGTAGGGCTGGTTGGGGAGGGAGACCATAGTTCTCCCCCCACCATTCCACCCCCCCCACCTCCAGAGTGGGCACTGAAGGCTGGGGGGAGATTGCCCCCATGGGTGGGCGTTGGTGGGGTGGGCGATAGGGACTGGGCACTTCCCTTGGTGGGCACTGAGGGTGAAGTGAAGGCTGCCACGGTTCCTCAGGTTAGGCACTGGGGTAGAGAGGCTGGGCCCCTCATCATAGTGGGCACTGGGGTGTGAGGTGAGACTGGTTTGTAGTTCCTGACTAACTCTAATGGCCTAGGAAATAGTCTGTTTCTACGACGTTTCGTTATTGTTACAAGGAAGTTAAAGCATCTTTAAGTGTTTATGGAGTTATATTGCCAAATGAAGCGTTGATCTAAAATTCTGAATTTAAAGAAATACATATTTGTGGGAAACCCACGATCCTGGCGTGGGTTCTGTTTCTTTTCGAGGCAAGTGAAAAACTGAAGTTATGCTGATCACTGGCAAGTTTACCATTTTCAGTTGCTAGGATATCGTTTCAATACTTTACACTAGAACTGAAGCAGATGTACATTCTGGGATGTGCTGAAAACTGCATATTGTGTTTTCATTCAGTTCACTATTTCATATTAAGATATCAAGAATAGATGAGTCATGGGAAACCAATAACATCAGTCTGGTTTGAAGAAAATCAAGGTGGTTACCTGTTATAATTACATCTGCTATACTTTGTAGTACTGTTCAGATTTCTGTGTAGATGTAAAATGTAGCATAGGACAAACCCATACCAATTTGAACTTGACTTATGGTACTGGGGATATTACAATCAGCCTTTGTTCCTGGGAAAGGAAGGAAGTCGACAAGTTTTCCCCTCTGTCTCTTCCATGACCATGTTCCATGAACAACCTGCTTACATTGGGTATCTGAGGATGTAATTATACCTGTTGTTTGCACCTGCCCTCAGAGTAAAATTACTTATTACCACTCACTTTCTATTCCCCAAGTAAAGACTCAGTGTTTTGCCTGTAGCACTGGGGGGGAAGTCAGTACCAGTGGGACTGCAGCATTAGTTTTTCCCTTCAGCGGAGCTGCAAAAGGGAAAACATTGAAACACTAAGTGGTTTCAATCTATTTTCACATGGCAGGTTAGGGTGTAGGATTTTGTTTGTGTTCTTACTGCTCTGCAGTGAGTTCACAATAGGTACTGAGATCAAATGGGTGAATTGGGATAACTTTTAAATAATGCACAAAGGCTGACTATAGGTCCAGACTTCAGATTAAATCTTCTCAATCTAGGTTGAAAGTATAAATATAAAATTGTATCAATACCATTGTGTGTAGTTTTAGGCTTTACAATGATGCAAAGATGTTGGTCGATTGAGAAGGTAGGTGGTTGAAAACCTTACAACAATTCAGTTTGCATATGCAAAGTGGTGCTTTGGCCAGAAAGTTTGAATGAAAAAATAATATTTAGCAAGATTACATGGGAAAAATATTTCTAACTTTCATAGACTTTCTACAGTACAGAAGGAGACCATTCAGCCCATTGACTCTCTGAAAGATCATCTTATCCAAGCCCATCCCCAATCTGGTAACCCCACACACTTGCACATCTTTGGACACTAAGGGGCAATTTAGCAAGGCCCATCCACCTAACCTGCAAATCTTTGGACTGGGAGGAAACTGGAGCACCTGGAGGAAACACACTACATTAGCAAACCACTCCTGTCTTTTCAACCTTGAAAGAAGACACTTTTGCAAATCTTACATTTTGATTGTTTGTCGTATGGTTGAGTTATTCTGGAATGAGATTGAGCTGTAAAAATGGATTGAAGAGTTCATTCTATCAGTAACAGAATTTCTGCACCAGAGCTTTGTTTGATACCTATGTAGTTTTTTTTTGTAGTTGCTAAGCAATGTTAGTTATGCTAGGATTAACTTCTAGCCTTTGAGAGGTACTGTGGAAACTTCTGTAATAGGAGTTGTATTTGGTATTTTAATGGAGTTTATTATGGAAAATACAGAGCTTTACTTGTGCGTGTGATTGATTGTTCTTGGTTACGGTTGAGGTTTAAAGTCAATTAAGTTCGTTTCCAGCAGCAATGTACTTGCTATTGTTTGGTGAATATTCACTTCCTTTTTTTGGCAATCACTTGGCAAATATGGTCTGATTCAATTAAGTTTCATTTTGTGTGCTTTGAGTTTTCATGCAGTGGAAGCTGCTTCCCTTTTGTAATATATTTCAACTTCTCTGCAGTTTTTTAAATCACAATTTCCATTCTTTGGTTCCACTGAATCTGTCTTGAACAAAGACACTGCTGCTACATGTTCCCACAGAGTTGCAGTTTTGGTCAAGCTGCCTGTTGGGACAATGTTAGACACAGTAGTGTCTTGTTCGAGTCATACAGCACAGAAAAGGCCCTTTGGCCAATCAAGTCTGCGCAGACAATAACTACCGATAAAGTTGAACTAAACCCATTTTCCAGCACTTGTCCAGTATCCATGAATGTTATGATGTTTCACATGTTTATCTAACAACTTTTTAAAAGTTGTAAGATTTCTGGCCTCCATCATCTTCCCAGGCTGTGCATTCCAGATTCCCACCACTGTCTGAGTGAAAAATCCCCTCTGAATCTCCTGCACCTTATCCCAAAACATATGCCCTCTCGTGATTGACCCCACAACCAAGGGGGACAGCTGCTTCCCTGTCCATACCCCTCATAATCTTATCCACTTCAAACATGTTCCCACTTAGCCTTCTCTGCTCTAGGGAAAACAATATTCATTGTCTCCTTAAAGTTCAAATGCTCCATTCCAGGCAACATCCTGATGAATCTGAAACAAAAACAGAAAACGCTAGAAATTTCTCAGCAGTCTGACAGCATCTGTGGAGAGAGAATAGATGAGTTTGGATGACGCATTCACAATATTTTGCCTTTGTCCTGGTGAATCTCCTTTGTATCCCCTCTAGTGCAATCACATCCTTCCTATAGTAGGTGACTAGAACTGCACACAGTAATCCAGCTGTGGTCTAACCAAAATGCTGCAACATTACCTCCTTGTTCTTATGCACTATGCCATGACTGATAAAAACGGTGTCCCAAATGTTGTCTTAACTATTATATTCAACTGCTCTGCCACTGTCAGGGATCTGTGCTTAAGGATGGACAATAAAAATACTTTCAGATAGAGCCACTGCCATCCCATGAACAAATGAATGAAAGATTGGAAAATTGCGCACATTATTCTGCTGTTTGGGACATGTGAAAATGTTAGCCTAACATATGCTGTTGGAAAATTACCAGCATAAGAATAAAGTGACAGAAGCTGCAATTTTCAACTGAACAGACAGCCTTTACAAATTCATGCTAAGTCATACCCTTATTTTTTTTAAAGAGGTGCCAAAATATTGGACAGGGAAATGTTTTTGGGTACTTTGAGCTTCAGAAGGCATGAGTCACAAAAGTCAGTTAGCTAAGAGTGAAGTCCAGGGAATTGAAGGCAAATTATTGACCTGTTTACAATAGTAAATATAATTAGCGTCTTCATTTCCTGCAGTATAGGTGATGCTAGATACAATGGGATGGACTTTTGTTTTGGTTTCTTCTATAGAAGTGTGTGTGGAGTCCACAGAAGTATAAATAGTACTGTTCTTACATCTTGGAGCTTTATTTTCATGTCTTTGTGTTTGTTTCAGAGTTGATAGAGACCGAAGTGGCGTTATATCTGAAAGTGAGCTTCAGCAGGCTTTATCCAATGGTAAGTCAGAATGTGCAAACTCTTTAATTTTACAGTGTCCTGAAAACTACAAAAATGTCATTGAGTGAGCATGTTATTGAAGCAGTTTTTAATTTCGTAATCATGTGAGATACATAGAAAATGTAGCAGTGCTGGCTTATGCAGAAGACAAAATACTGGATGTGAATTTTTTTAAATGGCTCATGGGAAATAAAACTGAGCATTCAGTTCAACATTACTCAAACAAAAGTTACTGTTTTGGTTTCTGTGATTTGAGCAGAGATTTAGAAAGGTTAGAACTCTAGGGCAAGTTGACTACCATAAAAATGGTAACTTTTGTAACATTTACTTTATGATAAGGCAAAACAATATAGAACACAGCAGCAAGAGTATTTTTGATGCACACTTGCCACTCCCCTCCCCAAATGCATGTAAGTGGTGAAGAGACGAACATTTAATTCCTGGGCATTTTCACAACTCTTCCTGAAATTGAATTGCCCAATCACTTTCTTCGCTGCAGTTAATATGCAAAGAACAAAAAGGAGATTACACAACCTTAGAAATTTACGGCATGGAAACAAACCCTTCTGCCCAACTTGTCTATGCCACTCAGTTTTTACAATTAAGCTAGTCCCAATTGCACACTTTTGGTCCATTTCCCTCTATTCCCATCTTACCCATCTAACTGTCTAAATGCTTTTTAAAAGACAAAATTGTACCCATCTCTGCTACTGCTTCAGGCAGCTCGTTCCAGACACTCGCCATCCTCTTGAGTGAAAAAATTGTCTCCTGGACCCTTTTGTATCTCTCCCATCTCACCTTAAACCTATGTCCATTAGTTTTAGACTCCCCTGTCTTTGGGGAAAGATGTTGACTATCTACCTTACCTATGCCCCTCATTATTTTATAGAACTCCATAAGATAACCCCTAAGTCTCCTACACCACAGGGAAAAAAGGTCCCAGTCTATCCAGTTTCTCCTTATAACTCAAACCGTCAAGTTTCAGTAGCATCCTAGTAAATCTTTTCTGCACCCTTTCTAGTTCAATAATATTCTTTCTATAATAGGGTGACCAGAAATGTACACAGTATTCCAAGTGTAGCCTTACTAATGTCTTATACAACTGCTGTATTCAATGTTCTGACCAATGAAACCAAGTATGGCGAATGTCACTGCCTTCATCCTGTCTATCTGTGACTCCACTTCTAAGGAACTATGAACCTGTACTCCTAGATCTTTGTTCTGTAACTCTCCTCAACACTCTACCATTAACTGAGTAGGTTCTGCCATTTATTGGCCCACTGGCCCAATTGATCAAGATCCCATGGCAATCCTAGATAACTTTCTTCACTGTCCAGCATGCCACCAATCTTGATGTCATCTTCAAACTTACTAAGCATGCCCCATAAATTCCCATCCAAATCATCAAATAAATAACATAACAGCGGATCCAGCACCAATCCCTGGCACACCACTGGTCACAAGCCTCCAGTTTGAAAAATAACCCTGTAAAACCACCAATTTTGTATCCGGTTGGCTACCTCACCCTGGATCCCGTGAGATTTAACCTAATGCAGCAATCTACCGTGTGGTACCTTGTCAAAGGACTTGCTAAAGTCCATGTAGACAACATCGACTGCACTGCCCTCATCTATCTTCTTGCTTACCCCTTCAAAAAACCCAAATCAAATTTGTGAGACATGCTTTTCCACTCTCAAAACCATGCTAACTGTTCCTTGCTTCTCTAAATGCCTGTAAATCATGTATCTACTTTGTAATATCTTACCCCCTATAGACATTAGGCTCACCAGTCTGCAGTTCTCAGGCTTTTCCCTGCAATCTCTCTTAAGCAAAGGCACAACATTTGCTAACCCTCCAATCTTCGGACACCTCACTTGTGGCTGTTGATGATTCAGATATCTCTGCTAGAGAACTTGCTATTTTTATTAAAATTTATTATTTAAAATGGCCTCCCTAGCTTCCCACAATGTCCTGGGATACATTTCATCAGATTCCGGAGATGTATCTATCTTGATGCACTTTAAGACTTACAGCACCTTCTTTGTAATATATACACTTCTCAAAACATCACTGTTTATTTCCCCAAGTTCCGTGCCTTTCTCAGCAGTAAATAACGATGAGAAATATTCATATAGGATCTCACCCATCACTTGCGGATCTGTACATAAATGACCTTGTTGACCCTTAAAAGGCCCTACTCTCTCCCTAGTCCCCCTTTATGTATTTGAGTTCTTTGGATTCTCCTTTGCCTTATCTACCAAAGCACTGTCATGTCCCCTTTTTGCCCTCCTGATTTCTCTCTCAACTCTATTTGACAACCTCTACACTCCAAGGGATCCACTTGATCCCAGCTGCCTATGCATGTCAAATGCCCCCTCCTTCTTTTTGAATAGGGCCTTAATATCCAAAGTCATCCAGGATTCCCTATTTCTACCAGCATTGCCATTCATTCTAAAAGGAATATGCTTATCCCTGGACCCTAGTTAATACACTTTTGAAAGCCTCCCATTTACCAGATGTCCCTTTGCCTGCCAACAAACTCCCCCAGTCAACTACTGAAAGTTCCTGTCTAATACCATCAAAATTGGTCTTATCCCAATTTGGAGTTTTAACTTTTGGGTCAGATCTAGCATTCTCCATAGCTATCTTAAAACTAATAGAATTATGGTCACTGGTCCCAAAGTGATCCCTCAGTAACACTTATGTCACCTGCCCTTCCTTATTTTCCAAGAGGAGATCAAGTTTTGCCCCCTCTCTAGTCGGGCCAGCCACATGTTGAATGAGAAATTCCTCCTGAATACACAAATTTCTCTCCATCCAAGCCCCTAATACTATGGCTGTCCCAGTTAATGTTGGGAAAGTTAAAGTCCCCTACTACCACTCTATTTTTCTTGTAATCTTCTGACATGTTTGCTCCTCAATTTTCCGCTGACTATTTGGGGCCCGTAGTACTATCCTATCAAAGTGATCTCTCCCTCCTTAATTCTCAGTTCTACCCATATAGGCTCAGTAGGCGAACTCTTGATATATCCCCTCTCAGTACTGCTGTGATGTTCTCGCTAATCAAAAACGCAATTCCCCCTTCTCTCATCTCCTGTTCTCTTTCCTATAGCATCTGTACGCTGGAACATTGAGCTGCCAGTCATGCCCCTCCTTTAGCTATGTTTCAGTAATAGCTATAATATCCCAGTCCCATGTACTCATCCATGCCCTGAGTTCATCTGCCTCTTGCATTGAAATCTAGACTTCCCTTGCTCTCTGGCCTGCTTTCTCAGACCATCTGTCCTGGCATATTTTGTATACTCCGTTTTTTTATTTATCTTGACCTTACCGGATCCATTCACTGAGTTCTCCCCAGTCTCTGTACTGCAATCCTTTTTGATTTTTGTCTTTGGTTTCTCAGCCTTCCACTTTTCCCCTTGCTGTTTTGTTTCTGTCCCCACTTTACCTCCCCCTGACTTTCTGCATCGGTTCCCATTTCCCTGACACATTAGTTTAAACTCTCCCCAACAGCACTCGCAAACACTCTCCCTGGGACATTGGTTCCAGTCCTGCCTGGGTGCAGACAGTCTGATTTGTACTGATCCCACCTCCCCCCACAACCTGTTCTGATGTCCTAAGAATTTGAATCCCTCCCTCTTGCACTATCCCTCAAGCCACATATTCATCTTAGCTACCCTGACACTCCTACATTTGACTACAAGTGGCTCTGGTAGCAATCCTGAGATTGCTATCTTTGAAATCCTACTTTTTAGTTTAACTCCTAATTCCTTAAATTTAGCTGGAAGGACCTCATCCTGTTTTTTTTACCTAGATCATTGGTGTCTGTATGCACCACGACAGTCGGCTGTTCATCCTTCCCCTCTAGGATGTCCTGCAGCTGCTCTGAAACATCGTTGCACCAGGAAAGCAATAAAACATTCTGGAGTCTCATTTGTGTCCACAGAAACACTTGTCTATTCCCGTTACAATTGAGTCCCCTATCACTATAGCTTTGGTAGTCTTTTTCTGCTCTCCTGTATAGCAGAGCCAGTTACAGTGCCGTGAACCTGGCTGCTGCCACCTTTCCCTGGTGAGCCACTCTCCCAACAGTACCCAAAAGATGACCACAGGGGACCCCTGCACTGCCTTCCTACTCTTCCTCTGTCTAGTGGTCACCCATTCCCTATCTCCCTCAGTAATTTTTATCTGTGGTATGACCAACTCACTAAATGTGCTACCCATCAGTTCCTCAGCATCATAGATGCTCCACAGTGAATCCATCTGCAGCTCCAGAGCAATCAAGCAGTCTAACAGGAGCTGCAGCTGGATACGCGTCTTGCATGTGGAGGAGCCAAGGACACTGGAAGAATCCCTGAATTCCCACATCGCACAAGGGGAGCATGATTTGGGCCTGGGACCTCCTGCCATGACTTAACCCTTAAGTTAACTTACAAAACAACTACAATGCCAAGCCAGAAAAAACTACTTAACAGTCACCAGCTAATGACTTACCTGCTGGCTGTGACAGCACAATTTGATTTCTTTCTACCTTTCACTTGCCCTTGCGTTTCTCTCACGGGTCTGCCTCTCTGCTCCTCACAAAGTTGAGCGCTCTTTCCTCTCAGCACCAAATTCTGACTCTGCTCCAAGTTCCCTATACTCTCATTCCAGCTGAATCTCACTTTGACTGCAGTCTCTCCCCACTGACTTGTGCAAGCTCACTGGTCGTACATTTGCTAAAATCACTGCCTTATACAGCTGAAGTGAGCTGAGGTGACTTGCGCACCAATGTAAAATTCCCAAGGATAAATCAGTATTTTTATTTTTCTTTATCAGGAACGTGGACACCCTTCAATCCAAAGACCGTCAGGTCCATCGTAGGTAAGTACCAGTTCATTCCATTTCATTTGGTTTTAATCAGACAACGAACTGTCATTTTAGAGCAAAAGTATTAATGTTATGTTAAGCTATTGGGAAAAGCCCTGCATTAAATGCAAGAAAGAAAATTTGTAAGTGTAAGAGGTGGGGTATGGGACATGATGCTTTCTGGGAGTGACAATAGTTAATGGCTCTGAAACTGTTTTCAAAGAATTAGATGTAAATGTGGATCTTCCTTCTGTACTAATAACCATGTGTATTGGAAGTCAGGACTAAAGATTACTTTGGAATAATCTTTGACATTGTTTGAATACCCAAACAATATTCCTGATCATCTGCTCATCAATGACAATGCATAAAACTTTCTACAGAGCAATATTAAGTCAACCAACCAATGGATCAAATCAAAGTGGATCACTTTTAAAGATTTGTACAGAGAATATCCATTTGTGCGGTTGTTAATGGCTAATTTGTGATTGTTTCAAATACAAATCCATGACCCCTTCCTAACTTTTTACCTAAAAAAAACCCGAAAAGGATAGAAATTGTGGAATGAATGTATGGTTTGGCAAGTTTGAATTAGAATGGGCATAATAGTGTTGATATTCCTTGACGTTTCCATAGTTTGATAGTTCGCTAGAAGCTAGGTAGTCAGTAATAGTCCTTCTACCTGGGTTCAGATCCATCATCAAGAGGAGAATCCTTTCTCCACTTGTTGTGGAGCATTGAAAGGTGGTTGGATGATCTCACCTATGTTCCTATTGGGTAAAATGCACATTGTGTAGTGCTTGACAGATTGTCACAGAGTATTTTATGTCCTTTCCAACTGATAGGAAGTTCTCTTTGCATTGATATTTTAGATATCAACATTAATTAATATGGCATCATGTGAAATTTTGTTACACAATGGCACATTTTAGCTTTATTGTAAATACAGGAATGTTTGACCGGAATAATAGAGGAGGAGTGGATTTCAATGAATTCATGGGCCTTTGGAAGTACATAAACGACTGGCAGAACATCTTTCGAACTTACGACCGAGACAACTCTAATTCCATTGACAAGAATGAACTTAAACAAGCATTATCAGGTTTTGGTAAGTTGCTGAAAAGAATTTGAGTGGTAACGAGTTAATTAGTTTTTTTTTGAAATGGTAAGTGGGGAAAAACAGCAAGCAGGAGTTACAGAACTTTTATTTTCAGATTGCCATTTTGGGTAAGTTAGAATAGTGATCTCAATATATTACAGGTTTTGTCAGTCAATAAGGGGTGTGGATAATGACCAGAACTGAGATTAAAATGCAACATTTTAATCTCCCATGTATTAAAAGAATCTTTTCTGATTTGAGGATGTTTTCTGAAGTGTAATGTTGGTGAAAGCTTTTTTATGTATGCTGTAATCATTCATTATAATAATAATTTGAGATTGGAGCACAATAGAAGACCTTTCAGCCTCTAGCCAAGATGACCAGTCACGTGACCCAGGTTTACCCACTATGACAAGACTAGTGACGGACATTGGTAATCTCACCATTTAGCACTTTAGTTTTACCTTTGCTATTTTGCTCCCAATTCTGTTGGTTTTTCAACTGGAATATCCAGTGAACAAAAAGATGAATCAAGTTCTTGGCAGTAATGTGTAATTAGCGATACTCAATGCTGTGTTCCCTTTTTTCTTTCATGGGATGTGGGTGTTGCTGGTTGGATCAGCACTTGTTGCCCACTCTTAATTGCCTATGAACTAAGATTTGGTGGGCCATTTCAGAGGGTAGTTAAGAATCAGCCACATTGCTATGGTCTGGAGTTAAAGGTAGGTCAGACTAAGGATGCCAGATTTCCTTCCCTAAAAGATTTTATCGAACCAGCTGGATATTTATGACTGATAGTTTCATGATCACGTGACAGACTAGCTTTTAATTTCACCACCTGCTGTAATGGGATTTGAACCCATGTCCCTAGAGCATTGCCTAGGCCTTTGGATTACCAATGACACTGCCACTGTCTCACTGCAATTTTAAATCATTTGTCTTTATCATGTAGTACAGGATGCCACAACCCTAATAAATAACTGGTCGCCAAAGTGAAGGATTAATGTTAAAATCATTCTTTGTAGCTAAACTAGTAATTTATCTACAGTTGATTAAGCTGCTGACATCTGTTCTGCCAAATAAACTAAACGGTGTGGATACCATTTTCAAGTCATTCTTTTTTGTTCAAATACATTATTTCTGCCCCCACTCTTCAATTCCTTTTGAAATCCTCATCAGAGAGATGATGTCACGGTCCCTGATCTTACCAGTGTTGTTATGAAATAAAATTGCGGGCTACATGGGACTTATTTAGGTATTATAGGTCAGCACCAAGTACTGGGTGGCACAGTGGTTAGCACTGTTGTCTCAGTGCCAGGGACCTAGGTTCAATTCCTGACTTGGGTCACTGTCTCTGTGGAGTTTGCATGTTCTCCCTGTGTCTGTGTGGGTTTCCTCCCACAGTCCAAAGATGTGCGGGTTACGTGGAATTGCTATGCTAAATTGCCCCTTAGTACTAGGGGGACTAGCTTGGGTAAATGGGTGAGATTGTGATCAGTGCAGACTTGATGGGCTGAATTCACTATTAGAATTCATGGTCTGTTTCCCTGTACCTTCCTGGGTCTAAACCAATCCAGTCACTCCCAAGGATGATGCCACCTGTATGTTTATTTTTTATTTTAATTATTTCAAATAAAATCTATGAAAATCAATCAACTTGTTTGAATTAATTCAATCCTTGTTTTATGTTTTGTATTACTGTGTGTGTGTGTGGATATAAAAGTTAAAGTGTAACAGTGCTCACTATAAGATTTACTAAAATATTACTTTTATCACTAACCTTTTTCAAGGGTACCGTCTGTCAGACCAATTCTACAATGTTCTTCTTAGTAAATTTGACAGACAAGGAAGAGGACAGGTAGCCTTTGATGATTTTATTCAGTGCTGCATTGTACTGCAGGTAAGGTTGAGCTCATTTAATAATTTTCTGGGACCATTCTGTAAGTAGGCATGAGGTTAAACTAG
Organism: Carcharhinus amblyrhynchos; assembly: GCF_965287045.1. Lineage (NCBI taxonomy): Eukaryota > Metazoa > Chordata > Chondrichthyes > Carcharhiniformes > Carcharhinidae > Carcharhinus > Carcharhinus amblyrhynchos. Next base: position 19,852,220 of record NC_137325.1, on the reverse strand, counting down.
GAAAAAAACAATGTAACAAAGAGGAGGAAGTTTAAAGAATGGTATAGAATTAATGAGAACTCGTAGGTGCTAATTATGGGAATATACAGAAGAACTATTTATCCATTGCTGGTGGAGATTACAGCAATCAAACTTGAAAAAGTGAGTGCAAAAAATAGTTGCTAGATTTGTTTGAATTGCAGTGATCTGGAGTGGAGTGCAAAATAATTCTTGACATCAATTTTCATATTTCAGTAGAAACTTCCAGCTTTTAAATTGTTGCATTGATTGTACAGCACAAATAGGCTATTCGGCACTCAAGATGTATGCTGCCATTATGTCCCACACATGTTATTCTCACTCTACTTCATCTGTCAGGATATCCTTTCACATGCTTATCTAGTTTCCCCTTAAATGCATCAGTGCTATGACTTTGAAAGACTCTTTGTAAAACACGATTGTAAGGAGTTGTAAGTTTACAATATTCAGTGGGAGTCTATTCCAGTGATAGTAATACATCTGTGCTGAGATACTGATAAATAATTGAACACTACTTTCACCACTTATCACTCCTGATTCTTGTACCAAATTAGATTTAAGGTAGTGTATTGACATTACTGTGGGACAAAAAAAAAGCAATTGAACCTGGAAGGCCATATCCCAAGCAAAAGTGGAAGTATAATGATTGGTCACTACACATGGAGAGGAAGGAAAAGGATCACTTCTCAATAGCTATCAAATGATTGTCTTGTAAATCAGGTGAGGGCATGATCAGACTTGCTGTGATCAATTCATGATCTGTAATGGCCCTTTACGTCCTCTGGACTCCCACACTGAAGTGAATTGTCACTAACAGCTGATATCCATGAAATGTCAGCACAGGGGCCAGTTGAGTTCCTGATTTAGTTGGCTTAACTTGGGATTTCATTTTGACTTTATAATTGAATCTGGATTTTAATAATTCAGAGCTTGCCTAGGTTAAATCCTGTTTACTCTGAGGGTAAACAGGAAAAGTGTTTAACACTGAAAGCTAAACATTGCTGGTTTGAATGTAAAAAGGATTTATTATTCTTTGTACAGAGACTGACTGATGTATTCAGACGATACGATACTGACCAAGATGGCTGGATTCAAGTTTCTTATGAGCAGTACCTCAACCTGGTCTTCACTGTACTATAAATGTTTATTATTATAATGCTTTGATTATACCTGATTACATCACAACTTAGACCTGACACAAATTTGAAGTTAAATGCTGGTGTAAGTCTTACAGCAATTCAGGAAATATTGACAGTTCACTTTTTACTTTGTAAATTGGAGAAACACTGACTAATATTTGTAAGTAGTTTACTGCATGCAGATGTGCCATACCATATCTAATTATTGCATCTGTAACAAATGAGTTGATAGATCTACACTGGTCAAGATTGAGAGCAAGAAAAGCTTTTTAAATATTATGCATGGTGCCTTATAAAATTTCCTTAATACATTAATATCAAATGTTTAAATATTTGGCCTGAACTGAGTAGATTTGTAATGCAGATTAACCTTGGTAAGCTTAGTTGTATTTCATTTTAAATGCATGGTATTCATAATTTATATTAAGCAACAATTATGTTCCACAATAGAGATGAAAAATGGGAATCTAGCTAAGTATCATGTAATGTCCACAGACCAACATTTGAGTAGTGAGGAAATGCCATTTATGATACTTGCTCTTGTATATGCAAAATGCTCTGTATAAAACTAGAAGTGGTGCCAAATGTTTATTTACTGTAACATTTATAATGTTAAACCTATGGTAATTCACAAATAAATCTCACTTTTCAATATGTTGTAACTTATGCATTCAGTTGTCTAGAGTTCTACATATGGCATACTGGTAATGAAGTGATTATAAAAAAAATTTCTAACAGCAATGATTTTGACATTGATAAATATTGGCCTGGAAATTAATCAGAAAATGCCATTGCTTAGTACCCTGGAATCTTTTACATCTATGGACATTTGCATGGGTATAAAGGAATATGGGCCAAATGTGGGCAATTGGGAATGCTTAGTGGTAAAAACTGGGCAGCATGGACAAGTTAGGCCAAAAGGGCCTGTTCCCATGTGCCTCTAGCTGAGAATAGATAGGCACACAGGACCTCAGTTTAAGTATTGTGCTAGTGTAAGCAAAGATCACTGGAAGCCACTGGAATGGGCTTTGAGCCCACAAGCTTTTAACTATCAATGGCTGCTGTATTAAACATTTTTTCTATTCTAAGGGGTAATTACTTAAAATTCTGAACACGTACCTAACAGTGTAGGTTCAACAAGATCAGATTATCCACAGTTCGAGCTTCCTGCACTATCCCCATATTTAATTTTTTAGTGTTAGTTGAGTATTCACATCTCTAGGAGAGAGAATTAAGATTCACAGCCCTTTGAAGAAATTTATCATCTCCACCCTATTGAGGCTGTGATGTTCTTGGTTCCCCCAGCCAGGGAAAGTGTCCAAGATTTACTGTCAATCTCCTTGTTTTTAAGGGAATTATTAGGTCCATCCACTTTAAACTATTACACTCCCTCTAGGGAAAAATTATTTTAGGATGTCACAAAAGTGTGCATTCATCCACTAAGCTTAAAGTTGTCCAGTTTCATTATTTAAAACTTGGAACTTTGCTTCAATCATAGTTCTCATTCCAATTTTTTTTTGGTAATCTGCCATCTTTGTGGACATGATGGAATGATGATCAAATTAGAAACAAAAGACCTGAACAAGCACTTTCTGCAGCTGTCTAATTCTTCCTAATTTATATAAAGTCCATGATTGGGACAAAGGTATTCTTCCAGACCACCTGTAAATGATACAAACCAAAAATATCAAGTACAACATGGTACCATGCATAAAACAATCAAATTAAATCTCACCTAGGAATCTGGTTTTGCAGGTCTTTTTATTTAGCTCTAGTGTGGCAGACTTTCAAATAAAGCAAAAATGCAAAATATTTTGTTCAGAGCAGGAAGACATAGTCACTGCCTCCAAGGCAATTTTCATTTTAAAGTTGCTTTTGCAACATATTACTTCTACTCTGAATTTGTACCAAATCTGCTTCCTTTTCTTGCCCTGATCTGGCTAATCATGCTGGAAATTTTCGACGATTTACTTTTTACAGTCTAACTCTTCCTGCCTCCACTTTTGTCTTTGATTTTTCTGCTAGCAGCAACCTATATACTTTCCAGTTCCTCCCCTCCAATTCAATTTTCAAGTTAGTGGGTCAGATCTCAAACATTGACAAGATGGTGAACTGGTGCAACAACAATAATCTCTCCCTCAAATCAACAAAAGGGATATTGTCACAGCGTAGATGAGAACATGCCCGTCTACACCAAAGGGCACAAAGTAGAAGGGTCGAGAACTTCAAGATTGTACATGTCCAGATCACCAACTACCTATCCTGGTCCTCCCATGCCAACATTATAGTTAAGACAGCCCACCAACACCTCTACTTTCTCAGAAGACAAAGGAAATTTGGCATGTCAGCGATGACTCTCACCAACTTTTAGATGCACCATAGAAGGTATTCTTTCTAGTTGTCTCAGCTTTGTATGGCTCCTGCTCTGCCCAAGACTGCAAGGAACTACAAACGGTCATAAATGTAGCTTAATCATCATGCAAACCAGCCTGCCATCCATTGATTCTGTCCACACTTCCCGCTGCCTCAGCAAAGCATTTAGCATAATTAAGGACCTCACGCACCCAGGACCTTCTCTCTTCTACCACCTTCCTTTGAGAAAAGGATACAAAAGTCTCAGGTTACATACCAACTGACTCAAGAACAGTTTCTTCCCTGCTGTCAGACTTTTGAACAGATTTACCCTGCATTAAGTTGATATTTATCTACACCTGACCTATGACTGTGATACCACATTCTGCACACTCATTTCCTTCTGTGAATGGTATGTCTTGGCTGTATAGCATACAAGAAACAATACAATGCTATTACTTAGTAAATCAATAATAAATCAAATCAAAATTGCCACCATTCATCCTGAAGTCTTCATTATGGGCTGTTGGGTCAGAAGCTCCACATAATACAACAGATTCAAAAGCTATTAAATAGAATGTTTATTTTCAACATACAAATATTGTTTTTACAAACAAATTACAAGTGACACTTTACAAACTCTTGTTGCTTTACTTATACAGTTAGTTACTGTAAAGTCATGGATGAGCTCATGTATTGAAATAGTAAGGTAATTTAGTGTAGGATTATACAAACAAATCCCAATTTTGTTTGACTGTTACAAGGGACCAATTTTTTTCTTTGATTTTCACATTAGCATGTCAAAATGGACAACCATCAGTTCAAGGTGACTATTTCCCCACTGAAGTTCAATTACATTCTACTGCTATTCACAAAATCAACTAACATTGGGTGATAATTAAACCTGATACTGTACAATTGAGAAACATGCTAAATACAGTAATTTATTCCAGTAATATAATCCCCCAAGTGAAATGTTTCAAATTCATGGTTAGCTAAACAGTTAAGTCTTTGTGCAATCAGCTTCAACCATGATTAGAAACTGATGTACTTCCCCAACCTTATTAATTAGTTCAAAAGATACCATAACTAACTCACTGGCTAAACAGTGGAAAGTTTAGCTTTACTGTACCTAAATTAATCTTGCACATAGAATATCACCAACAGCTGAAACTCTCAGGCTTGATAGCATCCCCAGTTACATCAGGATATTAAGTTATCAGTTGCTGAGTTGAACACTAAAGAAAATAAGTTAAACATGGGTTTTGATAGACTGCATTTACTGTTACGGTAATCACACTTCATACTCTACAATTGTGCAAAATTATTGGTTGCATATTTGAAAGGCATCTTGCATACTTTAATAGACAGCACAAATTTTTATTATATATAAATCAAACATCAGGACAAGGTAGAACTTCATTATTTGTGCTATCAATGTAAAATGACATTTGATCTCTATCTTCCCATTCAGTTTGGCATGATACCATAGATTTTGTTGGATAGTCAGCTTCTTGGATATTTTCAAAAGTCCTTTTCTTAAGTGAGCAAGCAGCCATTTAAGTCTCATCTCATCTGAGACCTTAGTCATGGTAGTGAATATGCACCAAAATACAGATTCTCTTTCAACCATCTTTCCAATTCAAGATAATCTCTTGTCTGTTGTTACAATTGGTTTACTAACCCAGGCAGTAGGAGCTGTGGGAATTAAATAGATACATTACATTTCACATGGCTTCCAATAATAAGACATCTTAAAACTATTCAGCTGAAAATAAATCTCACCCAGGAATATAGTTCTGCAGGTATATATTAGTATGTTCAACTTCCAAATTAAGCAAAACAGAATAGATCATGGGAAACCTTTTTAGGCTGTACTATTGAAAGTTAATATCCATAGAAACCATCTAATAGCATCCTATGAGCAGAGATAGAAATATAGAAAATAAAAGGCCATTCAGCCCCTCAAGCCTGCTCCACCATTCAATATGATTGAGGCTGATTCTTTATCTTAACACCACACTGTCCCCATAACTTTTCACCAAGTCCAGAAATCTAGCTCCTCAATATATTCAGTGAATTGACATTCTGTGCTTTCTGTAATAGAGAATTCCTCAAGTTCACTACTTTTAGAGTTAAGTGTCGTATCTTAATTCTAAATGGCTTACCCAGTATCCTTGTTCTAGTTATGGCATGTTTGATTGCATTGCCAGGAAAAGTGCTAGAAATAGATCCTGAGAAAGGAGGAAATGACAGTGGTGGATAAGATGGTCTCAATTTTAATGAGAAAGAGGTCCACAAGCTTTTGTTCTTGCTGATGGTTGAGTTTAAAAAGTTTATTTATTCGTGTCACAAGTAGGCTTAACATTAACACTGCAATGAGGTTAGTATGAAAATCCCCTAGTCGCCACATTCCAGTGCCTATTCAGGTACACTGAGGGAGAATTTAGCATGGCCAATGCACCTAACCAGCACATATTTCAGACTGTGGGAGGAAACTGGAGCACCTGGAGGAGACCCACTCAGATACAGGTAGAATGTGCAGACTCCACACAGACATTGACCCAAGCAGGGAAACCTGGGTTACATAAGAACATAAGAAATAGGAGCAGGAGTAGGCCATCTAGCCCTTTGAGCCTGCCCCGCCATTCAATAAGATCATGGCTGATCTGTTGTGGCTCAGTTCCACATTCTCGTCCTCTCCCCATAACCCTTAATCCCCTTGCTTATCAAAAACCCATCAACCCGCGTCTTTAAAATATTTAGCAAGGCAGCCTCCACCACTTCAACGGGCAGAGAATTCCAGAGATTCACCACCCTTTGAGTGAAGAAGTTCCTCCGCAACTCCGTTCTAAACCGCCCCCCCCCCCCCTTTATCTTGAGGCTATGCCCCCAAGTCCTACTGTCCTTTCTGAGCGGGAAGACTCTCTCCACCTCTACCCTATCCATCCCATTCATCATCTTGTATGTCTCAATGAGATCTCCCCTCATTCTTCTAAACTCTAACGAGTACAAGCCTAGTTTATTCAGCCTCTCCTCATAGCTCAACCCCCTCAACTCCGGTATCAGCCTAGTAAACCTCCTCTGCACTCCCTCCAAGGCCAAAACATCCTTGCGCAAGTGCAGCGACCAAAACTGCACTGGTTCCTGACACTGTGAGGCAGCAGAGCTAGACTGCCACCAAAGATAGGTGCTGTAGCTGTTGAGAAAATAAGCTGGCAGCTTCTTCACATTCAGGGATGATTCTGAGTAGTAAACTATTTTGGGCCCAGGTACATTTTACAATTAATGGTTAATTCAACTGTCCACTATATCCGTTCAATGTTGAGGAAGCTATGGAAGCATTATCATATAAAACTTCCACAAACCACAAACAGTCTTTCTTCCAAGATGAAGGTGGTTCAATTAAAACAGCAGACATCAGTGCGCATGTAGGAAAGCTCCACATCTAAATCTAATGATGTCCAACTAGAAATGGCATCAACTTTCAGTTAATAATAACAAGGCAGCTATCAGCATCACAGGCAGGATTTTCACTGAAAGATTGGACAGCACATTTTGAAAACTATAGGCTTTAGAGTTCTTAACTTTCCATAGTAACTCTCCAATTGTACACACACTATTCCAAATATACAAACTCCTGTGGATTAAAGTAATCACGTGTAGTTTATTCATCAACTGCTCTAGTCAGAAAAGACTTACATTGCAGAAAATTCTGTTGACGGGTATTGCTCGCACTGCTTCCAAAAGAAGAATGAAAGTTATGAATAGTTTCCTGTAGAATCTGCCTCTCTCGCCCCTGTATTTAAAAACAGTATTTATATTTGCAGTATAGTAATTCATACGGTTTGTCAGACAAGGAATAAAGGCCGACACGAGCAGGAGGCTTAGGGGAAGAAACTGGACAAGTGGTGCAGTTGGTGATGTTGTCAGAATTCCACGCACCGAGATGTTATGCATTCAAGTTATGCTCGTCTCTTGGTAGTTTTATGGGCCACTTATTGTAAGCCAAGTCAACATTTTCTGTCTACTATTTGAATTATTGTTTTCACCAAAGAAACGTTGATCTAATCAGAGCCTACAAACACATGAACCTATATTCTGTAAAAAGCTAACTCAAATTGAAGATCACATTCCAATTTAGCAAATGCAGATTATCAGATTACAAATTTAAATGAGGCCCAGAGCCTCTGTGGCATTCACTCCATCAAGTGAATTTTTGTCAATTCTCAACTTGCTTGCAGCATCATGCACCTCAGTGGGGAAAAAGGGCTGGAACCCTAAGCAAAATTTGTTTAAAGTAGCTGGGTACTCAAACCAAAAGAAAGCATAAAAAGAGTACTGGCAAAAGGGATACCCATGTTTCTGAGCCAGATAGCATATTGTAAAGAACCAAGTGATTCTTAAATCATCATGTATTTGAGAATACCTCTGATGGTTATAAAATTTTAACTTTATCTTCTGGAATTATTAGAAAGTAGTTACTGTAAAATAAAAATAAACCCTTTAAGTTCTGTGAAGGGGAGTAGCTTCAATACATAGCTAAGTGTTAGAATTTGCTGTGCAAGTGTCTCATCACAGTCAATTGCATCTGAAGTCATTGACAGATAGTTATGTGTGAACCATCCTATGTCTTTCTTGACCTGACTGCAGCTTGACATTGTTGACTCCACCATCAAGCCTCCAATGCCTCTGTTATCTGGCTGGGTGGGATGGCATTTGTCTGATTGAATTCTTATGAATCTAATCATAGGCAAAGTTTCACCTATAATGGTTTCTCTTTCAGCTCCAATACCAATAAGTTAACTTAAACTTAAAAAAACTATTTGACCATATATCCAAATATGCAGCTCTCTGATGCATTTGCTTTATAATACTTCTATGAAGTGTCTTAAGCTGTTTATCATAGACATCACAGACTCCCTACAGTGCAGGAAACCACTCAGCCCATCAAACCTACACTAACAATAGTCCCACTCAAACCCTACATATTTCCCCTGTTAATCCCTCTGACACTAAGGGACTATGATGTCCAATCAACCTAAGTCACATATTACTGGACTGTGGGAGGAAACAGGAGCAACCAGAGGAAACCGACACAGGCACAGGAAGAATGTGCAAACTCCACACAGACAGTTACCCAAGGTTGGAATTGAATCCTGGGTCCCTGAGCACTGAGGCAGCAGTGCTAACTACTGTGCCACCATACACATTAAGGGCACTATATAAATTAAATTCAAATTGTCAAAAATGTCAGAGGCAAGGTTAGGTGGAACAAATGGGGGGAACAGATCAGCTAATATTAATTCAGTCCATAATTTTAATAATCTGCAAAGGTCCACAGCATTCCTTGTTCCTTTGTACAGTGAGACAGAACACATTAGCTTAAAACTGATCAGCAGTTAACCATCAAGATGCATTATCTAAAGGTCTACAGGTTTGGAGAGAAGGAACTTTACTTCAACATACAATCTCAGCATTGTGAGATTATGAATGACACTAAAGTGGAAGATTTTCTGAAGAATATATGCAAGATTTTTGGACATATAGGCATTTGGTATATAGGAATATAGGTGGAGTTCAAGATAGTAGAAAGCACACCACTTACAGAAACCAAACCCAGCCTGATCTTAAAGCTTAAGTATTCAGGAAACTAGTTTTTCAGAGTATGTTACTGTAATAGTTATTACACTAATGGGATCTAGTCACAAAACATAAATTTGCATTATACACACACCAAGTCTGAACAACAAGAAATAACAGAGTTGCTATGTTCATGCCACTGGATTAATATATTCAAGAAACAAATTTAAAGAAATCTTTTCCACAGTGTATTGTAGTTATTTCTATCCATACCTTTCCAGCATTTAATTCTGAGATTGCAGCCAAGATCTGTTGCCTCGAGCCATCTGTCTTTACACCCAACTCCTTCAAATCTCCATCAGTTAGTGTCAGGAATGCTTCCATATCCACCTGCAAGAGCAAGTTTATATTTTTGGACACTTGAACAACAGACATATAATGAGCATCTTTCATACAGGAATTCTGCTGGGAAATGAACACAATCATTGTTTAAAATCTTTTGGTACAGAGATCCCAATTTGAAAAACACTGCTATTAAGTAGCATTAAAAAGGCATGCTCTGCTCTTAAGTCAGTTCATTTTTGAAACAAGGCATCAGTTGACAGTATACAATTTGCATTTCATTGGTTTCAGGGAAATGGGTGGGGAGGAAAGAATGAACACAAGGTTTCTCTTTCTTCTCCAAGTGTGAAACCAAACCACAGAGGAAGGAATGGGAGACCTGGCAAGGAAATAAAAACTAGCTGCTAGAACACACCTACCAGCTGCAGATCCAAACAAAAATGTTATAGATACTGGGTTTCATAAAAAAGACAGGAGCTCCCATTTATTGATGTATTTATTATGATTTTTAAACTTCGAACAAAAATCCCAAAGTGCTTCACAACCAATAAATTACTTGCAGTCACACTTGTTATATCAACAAATAGAACAGTCAATTTGACCACAGTATGTCTCATAAATAGCAAGGAGCTAATTGATGAAAATATCTGCTTTTAGCAATGCTAATTGATGGATAAACGTTGACCATGCTTTTCTTTATGAAGAACAGCCATATAATCATTTATATCCACACATAGGAAAAATAGGGTCTCAATTTAACACATCACAGCAACATAGAAAATAGATGCAAGAGTGGGACATTCAGCCTTTTGAGCTGTACCATCATTCAGTGTGATCATGGCTGATCGTGCACTCTCAGGATCCCATTTCCGCTTCCTCCCCCAACCCTTTGATCCCGTTAGCCACAAGGGTCACATCCGGCTCCCTCGAACATATCTAATGAACTGGCCCCAACAGCTCTTTGTGGTAGAGAATATTACAGCTTTACAGCTGAGATATTCTCCCTCATCTCAGTCCTGAATGGCTTGCCCCTTATTCTTAGGCTGTAACCCTGAGTTCTGGATGTCCCCAACATCAGGAACATCCTTCCTGCATCGAGTCTGTCCAGTCCCATCAGGATTTTGTGTTTCTATGAGATTGTCTCATTCTAAATTCCAGTGAGTACAAAAGATGACACCACATACAACATGAAGCATCAGCCTTAGTTACATACTCAATCCCTGGAGTGGGGATTATCAATATGTATTTCTTTTAGGGATATACAGGAAATAGTCACTGCACAGTAACCACCTTAAATCCAGCATCCCGAGACCATGCCAGATTTCAGATAATTCCGGATTTTGGGGTGGGTGGTTCAGGTCATGGAAATTTGGGTCAAGCTAGGTTGGAAGGGGTCATGGGTTGCTTGCAACAGTGAATACATTGGAGAAAGAAGGTGGTAACTAGTCCAGTGCCATACTATGTCAATGCAGCAGCTAACTAAATTGTCCAGATGTTATTTTTTAAATTCTACTTCAAATAAAATGTTCAGGTAGCCATACTGGAAGTACTCTACCTGAATGGCCCTCCACAGTTTCCAACCAGAGGCAGCATCAATCCACATAGTATCCACCCAGAGCCGTACAGGCATACATATAAACCAAACCTCAACTCAGCCTGTGTTTAATTCAAGAGTTGTTGAGGGGAGGTGGGGAAGAGTGTTGCGGTGGTGGTGGAAGTGGAGGAGAGAAGAAAAAGGGAAGAATTACAATTTTTTGGTTCAAAATGGGTTACAATCTTTGGCAACTAATCCCAAGACTGGGATTGGATGATAACGTTGACAACTAGTAGCTGTAGGCCTCAAACTACACATTGAAACAAGAACACCAAAAGTGCAGTATTTCCATGACAAGTGTTTCAAATTGCACATATTATAAAGTTCAAAAGAGAAGATACATTCATTTCTGAAAGACAAAATTATGGACCCAATTTGATACCAGAGATGGAACGCCCTCAAACTGGAAACCCAGACTGTGTTTTCATAATAAATCCCTACGGAATTAGATGGAGTCACAGGAACATGGATACTGAAGCTGCATATCCATCATAGGTCAGTAAAATGTGGGATATATTCAAGAAGTTTTACTGAGAGAGTGGTTGAGTAACTATTGCACAAATTTCTTCTACAATAGGTTGAGCATTAGAGAGGTAGAGAGGTGCAGAGGAGAGTTACCATGTTACTGCCAAGAACACAGAATTTTATGTATGGAACAAATGGGTAACAGATTGTCTTCTTTGGAGCAAAAAGAGACTGAGGGGAGATCTCATTGAAGTGTATGAAATTATGATGGACCTAGATAAAGAGCATAGGTACGAATTATCTGATGAACAGAGATATTAGTAACTAGGGAAAAATATATTTAGCAGGATTAGAGAAAAGTGCAGGGGAATTTTTCACTTAGCAGATATTGGGGATCTGGAACTCACTCTACAATGTTGGTAGAGTCATTACATTTAAGGAAATACTTGGATATGCACTTGAAGTGCAGTTATTTCCAGGACTACAGGCCAAGAGCTTGAAAGTGGAATCAAGCTGAATCAGATCAGATAGCAAATGCAAAGGGCTGAATGGCCTGTGTCTGCATCATACATTTTCGATGATTCTATGTTTCTTGTTGACTTTGGTAAAACTAATACCTGTCTGCACTGAAGATGGTGATGGATGCTGATCCAATAATGATTCAGTTTTCAGTGTGTTTGAGGTTAACCAAGGCAGAGTGACAACATTTCAGCAAAATCTGCCAAAAAGCTTCAAACAACGTAACAGATAAATATTATAGACCATGCTTTCTTTAGCAACCATACCAGAATGTTACTGCTCAGACATCAACTACAGTAAATGCTTGCAAACTTAACATTTGCTAAAACTGACACAGATGATGGTATTAAATAATTCAAGGATTTGAGGAGTATATCCTATGGAAATTCAGTAAAATATTGAAAAAAAGACAACAGGTATAACAAAATTTTTTTTGCTTGAAGGTCCAATTTGGGCACAAGCATCAAATACACACTTGAAATAATTAATAGTAGTCCAGGTAGGAGAGTTTCTCTTACACAATACTATATATAATTGGGATGGTCATGAGAACAAAAAGTCACAGAACTACATTTTTAAGTGACCTTTTCCTTGACAATTCACTTCAGGCATTGCAAGAATGTAAGAGATAGAATAAGGCTCTTTTCAAGCAGTAATACACATTATAACATACAGAAGGTAATTCTAAAGGAACTGCACAACAAGGTCATTCGCCATAAAAGTACAAAACACTGGCAATCTAATCATTTCATCAACAGCATACACAAAAACATCTTCAAATTTAACCACAGCAACAAAAAAACCTCTAAATTAAAAGAAAAATCAGAAAAATAGCTGATGTATGTTTTATATTACGATGTTTCCTGGTTGTCAGTTCCTGAGTGCAGTGAACAGATCAGGTTGCAGCAGGAAACCAGTTACTTCACTGTTTTGAAGTGCAGTATGCATACTATTTGCTCTTTGTTCACAACACAGTGAAGGGCATTAGCTCTAGAGAGTTGAACAATCACCCCATCCCCCTCAACACCTGATCTCAACAACCCTTATTTTTCATTTGTGGATTCAAACTCTAATCCCCAGGTTAGTCATTTAAAATACTTTACTCTGCTGTGTTGAGAAATTATGTAAAACACACAGACCTAAGAGGCTTGGATTAGTCAGAGAAATACAGAAAACAGGAGCGACAGCAAGCCGTTCTACCCAACGAGTTTACTCCGCTATTCAATATTATCCTGGCTGATTCCTTCATAATGCCACATTCCCACTCTCCTCAGAGTCTGTGACACCTTTAGAGTCTAAGAATCTATTGAATTCCTTCTTAAATATATTCAATGCCTTGGACTCTACACCTTTCTCTGGCATAGGTTCACCTCCCTCAGATGAGGAGGAAGTTCCTCACTCAATCTTAACTAGCCTTCGCTGTGTCCTGAGACTGTGACCTCTTCTTCTAGACACTCCAGCCAGGTTGCTTCCAGTTTGTTTGGCCCTGTCAGAATTTTATACATTTCAATCAGATTCCCTTTCATTCTTCTGAAACTCCAGTGAATACAGGCCCTGTTGACCCAATCACTCCTCATAGAGCAGTCCGGCCATCCTGGGAACCAGTCTGGGGAGTGTTTGCTGCGCTCCCTCCATAGCGGGTATATCCTTTCTTAGGTAAGGAGATTAAAACTGTAGCTAGGGGTGAGGGAGGATCTTATCCTTTAGTCCCTGGTTAGATGCACCAAGGCTACACAAAGACCACAACCTTCAGAAGTGAGACTCCTGCCCATATGTTAACCTGGTTTCCATTTAAGGTGCAGTGAGGGGGCATGACCTCCTGGGCCTCTGCTGTGAGCAATTAGCCCATTTCCTTCCCCCCAACCTCAATCCAGGTAGTGACTGGGCCTGAAATTGACAGGCAGCATTTTTATAAAAATGTAGTTTAGGGGCAAATTAGTTTTGTTACCGAGTTAACTGACAGGATCTACAAGCATTTAGAGAGGCAAGGACTGATTAGGAACAGTCAGCATGGCTTTGAGAGTGGAAAATCACATCTCACAAATTTTATTGAGATTTTTGAAGGGGTAACCAAGGAAGTAGATGAGGGCAATGCAGTCGATGTTGTCTACATGGACTTTAGCCAGGCCTTTGACAAGATACCGCATGGTAGGTTGTTGCGTAAAGTTAAACTCTCAGGATCTAGGGTGAGGTATCTAAATAGATACAAAATTGGCTTCTTGACAGAAGCCAGAGGGTGGTTGTAAAGAGTTGTTTTTCAAACTGGAGGCCTATGACCAGTGGTGTGCTTCAGGGAACAGTGCTGGGCCCACTGTTATTTGTAATTTGTATTAAGTGATTTGGATGAGAGTATAGGGGGTATGGTTAGTATGTTTGCAGATGACACCAAAATTGGTGCCATTGCGGACAGTGAGGAAAGTTATTTCCAATTGCAATGGGATCTTGATCAATTGGGCCCGTGGACTTACGAATGGCAGATGGAGCTTAATTTAGACAAATGCAAGATGATGCATTTTGGTCATTTGAACCAGGGCAGTTAATGGTAGGGCATTGGAGAGAGTTACGGAACAAAGAGACCTCGGGGTACATGTTCATAGCTTCTTGAAAGTGGAGTCATAGGTGGACAGAGTGGAGAAGGCGGCATTCGGCATGCTTGGTTTCATCAGTCAGAACATTGAATACAGGAGTTGGGAAGTCTTGAAGTTGTACAAGACACTGGTATGGCCAATGACTTGGAATACTGTATGCAGTTCTGGTCACCCTATTATAGAAAGGATGTTATTAAACTAGAAATAGTGCAGAAAAGATTTACTAGGATGCCACTGGGACTTGATGGATTGAGTTATAAGGAGAGGCTGAATAGACTGGGACTTTTTTCCCTCTGGAGCATAGGAGGCTGAGGGGTGACCTCATACACGTCTATAAAATAATGAAGGGCATAGACAAGTTAGATAGTCAATATCTTTTCCCAAAGGTAGGGGAGTCTAAAATTAGAGGGCATAGGTTTAAGGTGAGATGGGAGATACAAAAGCGTCCAGAGAGGCAATTTTTTCATACAAAGGGTGGACAGTGTCTGGTACAAGTTGCCAGAGGTCATAGTAGAGGCACGTATAATTTTGTCTTTTAAAAAGCATTTAGATAGTTACATGGGTACGATGGGTATCAAGGGATATGGGCAATTGGGGTTAGCTTAGGGGTTTTAAAAAACAAAAAGGGCAGCATGGACAAGTGGGGCCAAAGGGCCTGTTTCCATGCTGTAAACCTCTATGACTAATCATTTCCAAAGTTCTCAATGGTTACATTAGATGTAAAATGGATTTCCATCAATTTATTGCAGCAACAGAATAGTACTCCATGACAAGTTAATTTACTGCAGTCAACTTTGTGACTGGCCTCAAGTATAGTTTTGATCATCAAATTAGGTCAAGTTACACCTGACATTTTAACTCATTAATTGCGCCATTCTGCTTTCAATTTTAGATTGCTCACGATAAAAAGAGTTGGTTCTTCATAATCAATTCTGCAACAAGTACTATGAGAAACAATCGAGAACAGACTGGATAGACATTCTGTACAAGGATGAATACTCACCAAGTTATTTTCACAGCTAGAGAGAGAATTAAAGTGGAAGACTGCAGAAAGACAAGAGAGAGAACATGTAGAAGTGGGATATTATACTCCATTGGACTATACACAGTAATGAACAAAAACACTACTGCAAGAGTCAGCATTGACAGAATCACAATCAGAATACTTCTTAAAAAGACTCCCTCTAGAGGGCAAATTTAAAGAGTAATAAAAACTGAAAGAAAGCAAAATACTATTAAACAATTGGAAGCAGAACCGAGACACAAAGAGAATCATTTCCTCTAATCACTAAAAATCCATTGAAAAATTGAGAAAAGAGATTTTAGAAGTAAGAAAAAATGTTAAAGAATGAGTAGTCCTGACTACTGACAAGCCCAAGACCAGCATTGTCAGGCAATTTGAGAACTGGCCATATGCCTGTACAGAACGTCTGAGTGACGGAGTGGTCTGTGACCAAGTAAATACAAGGAAGGAAAAAAGCCAAGAATTTTTGACAATTATGATGATAATAGCGTTGAGGAAAGCTTGAAGTTAAAACAAAATGTAGAAATTAAATCTACCACAAAAGGCAAGGTAATATAAAGAAAACTGATTATAAATTGTAAGCACTGTGATCATAACGTTCTTTAGCTTTTCTTCAAACTTTTCCACACTGATCCCAGTATACTCACGTAAAGAAAAAGTTGAGAATCACTCAAAAAAAGTTATTTACCAAGTTTGATAAGAAAAACATTTTAAGAAATAACAGCTGAAATTATAGACAGGAGAGAATTAGAGTAGAAAGGCAAGCTTCTACATCATACACTTTGGAAAGGAATACAGCCTGTGTCAAAGTTGACCTCAAAATAAAATATTTTGTCATGGGGGCAGGTGTATACATCACATCTTTTATTTTCTTGTTGCACGATGGAAGGTTCAAGTAAAACAAGAAAATTTTTAGAATGTCATTTCTGACGAATACTGGCATTACCTCTTGTTCTTCAAATATAGGTTGATATTTTTCCAGTGACAGCCTTTTTAGAATACTGGATAATTCATCTGGAAAGAAAAAGAATCGAACATGTGATATTAGCTGATATTACTTTAAATCATAGTTACATGCATCACATTGGAAATCAGTCAAGAACCTTACAATCCTAGGAGGAGGGTATGGATAAAGTACAAGTCACAAATAAGATGTGACCTTTCTCGTACAGCTTCCAGCCTTCAAAAAACCCATACTTAACATCTTCCTGATATACTTCTTAGGATGTGAGGAGAATTTAATGCACTCTGGCTGTTTGATAGACTGTTATCTTTACAGAACAGCAGAAGTAGAATTCAGATTAGAGATCATAACACTCAGTTTGCGGCTGAGAAATTTGGGTCTGAAACTAGTAGCTAACATTCAAATAAAGACAATAATAGGTAGGAAGATGAAGTTGGTACAGTGGATTGGGAACTAGGTTAAAAGGAAGATGGTAGATAAACAGAGGCAGACATTTCTAGAGATATTTCACAATGCTCAACAAAAATAGATTCTATTGAAGAAGAAAAACTATACAGAAAAAAATGCATCATTCATGGCCACCTAAGGAAGTTGAGAATGGTTTGAATTTGAAAGACTGCAAAGTTTGGCAAGAAGCTAGAAGATGGAGAAAACTTAGAGGTGGAGAAATGCTGGGATTTTTATTTCTTTCATGAGATGTGGGCATCTGAAAGGCCAGCATTTGTTGTTCATCCCCAATTCCTCTTGAAGTGGTGGTGGTGAGCTGTCTTCTTGAATCACTGAATAATATGTGATCTAGTTGCATCCACAGTGGTGTTAGGGAGTTCCAGGATTGTAAATCAGCAACAATGAAGGAAAGGCAATTTAGATCCATGTCAGGATAGATTATAGCTTGGAGGGGAACTTTATGGTGGCTGTGCTCACATGCATTTATGACCTCTGTTCTATCAATGGCAGATGTCATGAGGTTGGAAGACATTGTTGTTGAAGGAGTCTCGGCAAATTACTGCAGTACATCTCGTATAGAGTGCACACTGCTGCTACTGAATGTAAATAGTGGAGAGAATAAATGTTTAGATTGGTGGACTGGGTACCAGTTAGGCAGGTTGCTTTGTCCTGGATGTCAATCTTCTTGAGTGTTGTTGGAGCCTCATCCATCCAGGCAAGGGGACAGTATTCAGCCTAGTGCTTTGTAGATGGTGAATAGGCAATGGAGAGTCAAGGGGTGCAAGTTGTATTAGTTAAGAAATCATAATACAATGAAGCAGAGTGAACTTGGTTTTGTGAAAGGTAAATTATGCTTGACTAAATCATTAGCGTTGAGGATGTAACAAGTAGATGTAGTGTATTTGGATTTCCAAAACACATTTGATAAGGTTCCACATAAAAACTTACTACAGAAGCTAAGAGGTCACGGTCTTGAGGGTGCGATTACTGGCATGGTCAGAAGTGGCTAATCACCATGAAACAGAGTTGGGATAAGTGGGTAATTTTTTGTTTGGCAAACTGTAACCAATGGAGTGCCACAAGAATCAGTGCTGGGGCCTCAACAATTTACAATCTATGTTAATTACTTGGATGAAGGACAAAGTGCATTGTAACTAAATTTGCTGACAGTAGAAAGGAATGCTGGAAAGCAAATAGAGAGGAGGACACCAAGAGTCTACAAATGGAAATAGGCAGGTCAAATGAATGGACAAAAAATCTAAGCAGATGGAAGGTAATGTGAGAAAAATAGAAAAGCAGAAAAATATTGAAAACAAGAGATAGACTACTGAATGATGTGGTACAGACAGAACTGGGCATCCTTGTTCACAAATCAAAAGTAGCTAGGAAGGCAAATGCTGGCCTTATTTATTCGAAGGGGGATGGATACAGAAGTAGGGAATCCTTGTTATGACTGCACAGAGCATTAGTGAGAATAGATGTATTTAATTGGAAGCAGTTCAGAGAAGGTTATTAGTATGATTCCTGAGATAAAGGGGCTGTTTTATGAGAAAAGAATCAAGCCTATACTTATTGAAGTTTAGAAAAAATGAGATATATTCTTATTCAAACATGGAAGATTCTGAGGAAGCTTGACAGAGTAGACGCTGAGACAATATTTCACCTGGTGAGATGATCTAAAACAAGGAGGAAGCACAATGTCAAAATAAGGCACATCTATTCAAGACAAATTAGGGATTTCGTCTCTCAATCTTTGGAATTCCTTACTCCACAGAGCAATGGAGATCACATCATTGACTGTTTAAGGTTGAGCTAGACAGATTTTTGATCTACAGGTCAAGGGTTACAAGAGACAGACAGTAAAGTGGCGTTAAGACCACAGTCAACCATGATCTTGTTAGCTGGCAACATAAGCGTGAAATGCCAAATGGCCTACTCCAACTGCTATTTCCTTATATAAGTTGGGGGAGGGGGGGGGGGGTGTCGTCGTCATCTTTACATTCCAAGATAAACCAAGAATAGTCATCAGTTCTGGCAGAGGAAATCAGGTCAATATGGTGCTTTGTCATCTCCAGCAAGGTTAAGTCATGAATGGTTAAACCAGTTAAAGTTTCAAAGTTTAAAACTTCAGTTGTCAAACATAAATGTTTAACTTTGTCTCTCTTGAACTAAGGAGGCAGGGAAAGGGTCCATGCAGGGAAAGGGTCCATTACAGGAGGATTAACTAGGTGAGTCAGCAATGGGATAAGATCAAAGGTTGTGGTGAGGGTGAGCGTGAACAGATTAGTAGCTACAAAACTGCTGTTGGACACTTTAATTATCATGGGTATTAAATTAGTTCTTTACCTTTTGATAACTATCAACAGAGATTTATAAATTCTAAATAGTGTTCAGAGCATATAGGCTCTTTGTACCACTGAGTACAATGAAGTTTGCCAGAGGGTAGTGGGGGGGGCGGGTGTGTGTGTGTGTGTGTGTGTGTGTGTGTTGGTGGTGGTGGTGTCCCCCTCCTAGCACATTTGGCTTACCTTCATCTGTGAGGGTTCCACTACTGGACCCACCACTGCTCTTAGACTGTTGATGTGAAGACGAGGACAATGATGATTCGCCCTGGGGACTTTTAGGGGTGGGAGATGGTGATGGAGTGAGAGTAGGAGAGGTGCTCTTTGAATTTGATGATGTAGCAGATGAGGGACGCGGTTTTCCACATTTCTATATTACCAAAAGAAATCATTGATAACATTTTACACTTGGGTATTAAGGAGTGACAACAATTTGCATGTGCAAGTGCACAAATATTCTTGTGTTTGTTCAGTATTAAGCAGCTAACATTTATCAATGCAGTAGAATATGAACACAAGAAACTGACATCAGTCAGACCTTCAAGTCTGTCCCACATTCTGGAACAAAAAAACATGATCACTAGATAATACTTTCCCCATCCTCCAAGCCATGTGATTTGTTGAAAAGAGGCAAGAAACAAAAAAAGCTCTGAAACAAGAGTAAAAATATTCTGAAAATTGCCACAGCAATCAAAAGCAAGTCAAGACAACATAATGGTATACATCAAGAATCAGTAAATAATTCACAGCTCAATGCATTTTCTAATTGTTTTGCAAAGGTGAAGGGCAAGGATAACTTGAGAATTTGTATTCTTCACCTTTTGTCAATTAACAATAGTATTGCTAGTACAACCCTTTTCAATGAGAACATAAAGTGACTTTTCAATGCAGATTATATTTTTTTCTTGCCAAAGATGACAAACATGTTATTGCAACTCTATGGCTTTTCCACTGTTTAATATTACCAGTGCAGAAATTGTTGAACCAAATTTCTGATTGTGTAATAATCCGAATGCTCATAAGAACAAAGCTATGAGGGCCATTTTAAGAATATGGTTATTATTGATATGGTCATAATTTTTAACTCAAGACAAGTTACCTGTGCAATGCAGTTACCCACAGTTGCAGATGTTGGCAGTTCAGGAAGGCTATCTTCAACAGAAGTTGTATGAGGCAGAACCTCACACCGGTTTGTTTTTAATTCGGGTAATCCTGCTGCTTTCCGTCTTTGGGCTGCAATTTGTGACAAGACGCTATCTGAACTTCCTCCTGCAAATTTTAAAGAAAATAAATACATATTTTTACAGTTAAATTCTTAAATTGCTGGTAAGGAGTTACAGGGATGTCCCAGCTAAAACCAGATCTCAGTCATGCTGTGCAGAAAGCCGAGGACATTGGCCTGGTCTCATGACTTCCAGCAGCCCAAGAATTACACCAACTGAACCCTGAAGTTAGTTGCCTATTTTCATCATGCTCCCATGGCTGGAAAGGCTATGGTCAACTCTCAGTTATAGGAACAATAGGAATTGATTGTGTGCTTTTCTCCAAAGGAGTTATTTCAATTTGGCCTTGGATATGAAACAAATTTTCCCTTACAACATCCCCCTATATGGTGCTTCAAGAATTTTACCCTTTTTATCTCACACTAATATTCTATTCTGATGTCCCTTTATATCAAATGGCACTAACTGATCTGCTGCATTCACATTTTGCCTAGTTGAATGATTTCACAATTTTTTTAAAAAACTACATTCTTAAACATCAAGTACAAGCTCATGGATTTCTTACTGAGATTTACATCATCCTTGTAGAATCATGAGACAATCACAGAATCACAACAGTACCGGAAGAAGCCATTCGGCCCAACAAGCCTGCACCAACAACAATCCCACCCTAGCCCCTTAACCCCACGTATTTACCCTGCTAATCACACCCGAAACTACAGTCAATTTAGTACAACCAATCAACCTAACCCGCACATCTTTGGATTGTGGGAGGAAACCCACACAGACACGGGCAGAACGTGCAAAATCCACACAGACAGTGATCCAAGCCAGGAATCGAACCCAGGTCCCTGGCGCTGTGAAGCCTCTGTATTTGCATTTGCCTCTGTTACATATTCTCTTTCCTCTTGCCTCAACTCATTGGGTCATCATCTCCCAAGCTCTCTAATAACTTGCTACCCATTAATAAATTACGTTGCTTTCTTTCTCATTACAATGAAGCAACTCTAACCAAAAAAGATGCCAAAAACGTACTCAACAACTATGACAGTGTACTTCACCCTTGCTGGACAGCCACAATGTTAGACATGATCAACCTTACCATTGCCCTCAGTCATTCATTTTCATAATATTATACTTGCATGGTTCCAGTTTGACCTAACTGACCTCTGTTCATTGGCTCCTTCCTCTTCCTCATTTACCTGCTATTACTTGGTGACATCTGTGCATGTTTCAAAGATTTCACAGTGCAAGGGAACTACATGAGCACAGTTGCATCTTAGCTTCTTTATCAAAGTAAATGACATTAAAGTAGACTGACAGAACTCTCCCTTCACAAATCCATACCAGTTCTAACCAATTAGTTTGTGTCAATTTAAATGTTCCACTATGTCATGCCAAATGATTCTAAAATGTCTCCCTCATTCAGGATGAACAACCTTTATCCAAAACTGAGGACATTTTTTAAACAACTGTGTGTAGCAGAGTACGGATATGGTCAGGGAGGCAAGATTAAATGGATAGTTCTTTCACATAGCCACACTGCAGCAAACAGTCTCTTACTGTGCTGCAAGATCCGATGGTTTTTCAGGATAGCAAAAGAAACACTAAAGCTTGAAATGTTACCTTTGCTGAAAAGTACAAAAATAACTTGAAATGACCTTCACCTTTTAAAAAAAGGTGGACTACAGAATTCAAGCTGCTAGAATCAATTTAATCTCATTGATCGACTACCCACTCTTGACAACTAAAAGGTACTCAACGTAGAGAAAAATATACTTTAAAAGAAACTGACAAGAATATCTTTCTGACCTGAGCGATTATGTGGATCGCTGATGCAATGTCTACTAATGCCAACCACACCATTCGATCCACTAGAAGAATGTGGAGAATAATTGAAATGCCCTGAGTTTGGGGAAGAAGCTGGACTCCTGGTGAGATTTGTAATAGGAGGAAGTTTAACGGATCTCCCCATTCTGCTGACAGAGGTCTGAAAAAAAAAAATGGTATGTCAAAATAAATATTTGTAACATCACACATTTTTAAACTTATTTCAAAATTCAGGGTTATCAAAATAAAATCAGGTTTTGGGAAAGCTAATATGATGGATGCTTAAAAAAGACAACGGGCAACTTTCACGATATGTTTATGAATTATGATGCTGAACATCTTAATTGAAATAAAATAGAAATGATGTGCAGCAGATAACTACTTCTAAATTTTAAGAAATAGAAAGGTGGAAATTGTCAGGTTATTAATTGAGGTGTTTAATGTGTTTAAATGTCTACTCTTAACACAGATATTCACCAATTCACTTCAAATAGATTAAAATTTGTTAAAATCAAAATGTGATACAAATACATTAAATATTTACCTTCTAGCACACAACCATAATTATTAGCCTATGCTGAATAATATAAATACAAAGATTCCACAGTCTGACTGTCCAGAAATTCCTTAGTCAGCTTATTAACTAGGTACAATGTCTACAGAAGATACTTAAGTTTGTGTGATTTCAATAAAATTCACATATCTTGCTTACCAGTAAGTACTTCTATTACATTAGATAAATACTCTCCTAGTCAGAGATACTCATTTCCTCACCAACACATTTGAAAACAATTTAGTTTCAAGTGAATCAAGTTAATTAGTTACAAGAAAATAAGATTACATTGAACAGACAGAATATTCAGTTTATTGCATCTGTTGCTTGGGCTTCAAATACAATAGTCATTCTGTTAACTAATTTTATATGAAACTTGACTGGAGACCCTTAAAGTTTCCAACTTGGAAACTTTTTTTAAAAAGACAAGTTTAACATGATCCACAGGATTTGAGTTACAAAGTTTGTTCCCACCTCAGTCCATTTTAGGTTTCAAGATAGCCCATTGATAAGATACAAGGCGTTAGAGTTTAGAAGAATGAGGGGAGATCTCATTGAGACATATAAGATGATGAATGGGATGGATAGGATAGAGGTGGAGAGGCTCTTCCCGCTCAGAAAGGACAGTAGGACTAGAGGGCACAGCCTCAAGATAAAGGGGGGGGTTTAGAACAGAGTTGAGGAGGAACTTCTTCACTCAAAGGGCGGTGAATCTCTGGAATTCTCCGCCCGTTGAAGTGGTGGAGGCTGCCTCGCTAAATATATTTAAGACGCGGGCTGATAGGTTTTTGATAGGCGAGGGGACTAAGGGTTATGGGGAGAGGGCAGGAAGGTGGAACTGAGACACGACAGATCAGCCATGATCTTATTGAATGGCGGAGCAGGCTCGAAGGACTAGATGGCCTACTCCTGCTCCTATTTCTTATGTTCTTATTTCATGCGATTCTTAGCCAAATAGCCATCTTAATTCACCCGTGCATATTTTAAGTGAAAATTTTAACGATTGACAGATTGATGACCTCCGTGAAGTCAGATCTTGGTTCTCAAGTGTCATGGGTCCTCAGTTAGAATTCCTCCATTACGAATAATGTTAAACCATAGTAATACCATGCATGCTAAGGTCCCTATTCACTCAAGCTTGCATCAAACTTCATTAATACCTACTGAAAGACTTATCCGGACAAGCAAATAAATGTGTTACACTTGAATAAAACAATCTTACAATGTCAGAATTTCCACTGCTGTTGAAATTGGGTTTTGCAAGCCGGCGGGGCATAGATAGCACAGTGTGTTCCAATTTTCCCTCTTTGTTTATTCGTGTCCTGTCAGAGCTCCACAGTTCAAAGTTTGATGGAGGCAAAAATGGAGGGATAACTGCTTTCAACTTGTCACTGGGAAGACGAGTGAAGGGTGCACCATTTCTCAACTGTAACAGAGAAGATCTCTTAACAGGGGTGCGATCAATACGTTTATAGCTTTAAAAGTCCTTATGAAGCAGATTGTATCAATTTTTACATTAGCTAAAGTATACATTAAAAGATCCAAAACACATACAGCAATGAGAAGGGGGATGTAATAACCGGAAATGAGAAAATGGCTGAGGCATTGAACAGGTATTTTGTGTCGGTCTTCACAATGGAAGACACAAATAACATGCCAAAAATTGATGACATGGAAGACTATGGCAGGGGAGGACCTAGAAGCTATTATCATGAAAGAGGTAGCATTGGGCAAGTTAATGGGGGCTAAAGGTAGACAACTCTCCTGGCCCTGATGGAATGCATCCCAGGGTACTAAAAGAGATGGCAGGAGAAATAACAAATGCACTCGTGGTAATTTACCAAAATCTGCTGGATCTGGGGTGGTTCCCCCAGATTGGAAACAGCAAATGTGACGCCACTGTTTAAAAAAAGAGGTAGACAAAGGGTGGGTAACTATAGGCCAGTTAGCTTAACTTCTGTAGTAGGGGAAATTCTTGAACCTATCAAGGAAGCAATTGCGAGACATCTGGATATAAACTGTCCCATTGGTAAGAAGCTGCATGGGTTCATGAAGCGAAGGTCATGTTTGACGAATTTGGTGGAATTCTTGGAAAACATTACATGCACAGTGGACAATGGGAAACCTGTGGATATGGTGTATCTGGATTTCCAGAAGGCATTTGACAAGGTGCTGCACCAGTTTATATTTATATTTTACACAGTTTACATTCACACAAGATAAAGGTGCACGGTGTTACGGGTAATGTATTAATACGGGTAGAGGATTGGTTAACTAACAGAAAGCAAAGAGTGGGAGTAAATGGGTATTTTTGCGGTTGGCAATCAGAGACTAGTGGTGTGCCTCAGGGATCGGTGTTGGGACCGCAATTGTTTGCGACTTACACAGACGATTTAGAGTTGGGGACCAAGTGTAGTATGTCAAAATTTGCAGATGACATTAAGATGGGTGGAACAGCAAAGTGTGCAGAGGATGCTGAGGGATATAGATCGTCTGAGTGAGTGGGCAGGGGTCTTGCTGATGGAGTACAATGTTGGTAGATGTAAGGTTATCCGTTTTGGTAGGAATAACAGCAAAATTGACTATTATTGAAATGGCAAAAAATTGCAGCATGCTGCTATGCAGAGGGCCTTGGGTGTCCTTGTGCAGGAATCTCAAGGAGTTGGTTTGCAGCTACAGCCAATAACTAAAAAGGCAAATGGAATTTTGTCCTTCACTGCTAGAGAGATGGAATTTAAAACAGCGAGGTTATGTTGCAGCTGGATAAGATGCTGGTGAGGCCACACCTGAAGTATTGTGTACAGTTTTGGTCCAGAAACATAAGATTATGAAGGAACAGATAAACTAGAAGCATGGAAATTGTTTCCACTGACAGGTGAAACTAGAACTAGGGGGCATAGCCTCAAAATAAGGGGAAGCAGATTTAGGACCGAGTTGAGGAGGAACTTCTTCACACAAAGGGTTGTCAATCTGTGGAATTTCCTGCCCAGTGAAGCAGTTGAGACTACCTCATTGAATGTTTTTAAGGCAAGGATAAATTTTTGAACAGTAAAGGAATTAAGCATTATGGGGAGCAGATGGGAAAGTGGAGCTGAGTCCACAAAAAGATCTGCCATGATCTTACTGAATGGCAAAGCAGGCTCAAGGGGCCAGATGGCCTACTCCTGCTCCTAGTTCTTATGTTCTTAACTTGATCCACACAATTCACTGCATCCCAACTGTACTGTGCATTTACCAAATAGCAATTACAGAATTCCAGTTTTGGTCATTTTAATCAAAATCTATTACTCCTTGATTGAAAATGAGTTATGTGGAGAAGAAAGGAGACCCTAACATAATATCTCCTTTTAAGGACACAATGCAGTACAGATTCAACCAACTATTCAAATGCTCTCTCTAGTTCCTCAATTCTTCTACTGCAGTCTTCCACTTTATTGCCATCTCATGTTGAGATCAAGACTCATGAGTGTTTGGTACACTACTTCACTTTTTCCAAGTTGCTTCTTGTATCGTCTCAGTTTTCCCCGACCTGAAAAACTTCAGGCTTTCAAAATCATAGCTTGGTATCAATCACTCATTTCTGAATCACCAAGTCACCTGTCTCCTACATCAATGATAATTATGGGCCCTGTTTCTTCATTAAAAACAAAAATCAGTGACCTGGACGCAAGTTCAAAACACCAAAATCAATCTTTCAGGAAATCCACAAGAACAACTAAAATAGGGAATGGACACCTACAAGGATGCATTGTGGGAAATCAATGTGTTGCCCAAGATGCTTCTTTGTCTCAATTTAAGTGTTTTGTTATCTAGTGCTAGCATCGAACACAGCAATGGAAGAGGAGTAAAAACTACAAATTTATCCTATTTGCAGATGTGTCACGACTTGTCAGTTACAATATGGCACTGTCCAAATTTATCAGTGATTTTCTTGTAGTAGCAAACTCAGTATATTCATTTTTATAATGCACATAGCAGTCGGATAAGCAACTATATCATCTTTGAAAAATTCAACCCCTATTTCATTAAGTGTGCGCAGAAGAATAATTACCCTATGTACAAATTCATAGCCTACCATAGTTGTGAGAAGAATGTCATCCTTTCCTGCACTAGTATTGTCAAGTCCTATGAAGTGAATTAAAAACAAGTTGAATTGTGTTAGATCTGACACAGATTATTCTGATACTTAGTACATATCAAAATATCATACCAAAGAATAATTAGAAATATTAACAGGGAATCAATCCCCCCAAAAAAAATCACTAACTGCTGTATAAATGCTCTAACTCAAATCATACTGAACTGCTGGACACCCAATAGAACAGGAGTTGATTTCACCCAGTGGTAACAACGTCATTATCTGACAAGACCAAAGCAGGATGGCTGTTTAAGAGTATGGTACACAGAATTTTTAAAAACTGATAATTAAACAGGTTAAGCCAGGTTTGTTTCTTCTCAAATCAACTGCAGGTAAGATGAAGACAAGAGAGGTCCTTTTAGAGGCAGAGGCTCCAAAGCCAGGCCAAGTAGTGTCAACGGCTGCACTACTTACAGTTGATACTTTCAAAGTGATAAGCTTGGTGTACCCATGCTGGTTGGTTATGTGTTAGATTTAAACAAAGAACTCAACCCCACAACTGCTATCTGAAGAACAAAAATCATCCATCTACATCTTTAAACCACCTCCACACTACCTCAAAAGACCAAGCTCAGCCTGAAGCCAGCCAAGTCAACAAACTTCATGAACTGCATTCTCCTTTAACTTTACTGGACTTTAAAACTGCTGATATGACATTTCCTCATGGGAAACCTAGAACCAGGGGGTACAGCTTCAGAATTAGAGGTCACTCATTTAAGACTTTTCTTCTCTCAGTATCCTTGGGTATTTTGGGTAACTCCTCCAAAAAGCTAAATGATTATGGGGTCTTGGGCTGGAAGGGAAACTAGACTTTAAGAAACAAAGGAATACTCGAGTCAAAAAGACCTCCCCCCCGGCCACATAAATCCATTTATCCACCTTTTCAACAAATCCCCAATTACCTTTCTCTTAATTAAGAAATCCATCATGTCCCAAATCAACCCATACTGTTAGCTTCAATAACCATCCCAGAAACTTATTGCATAATTCATACCCTAATTAAAAAACCCTGCACGGGAAGAACAAGAACTCGGAAAGATTTGTGAATGCAACCCTTGGATAAGGCACAAAGCAACATGATTCACATTAATAGATACCCCATGAATCACTGAACGGGTTATTAACCTGTAGCAGCTTTACTACCATGTTATCAGTTTTAATTTAACATGACAAGTGTAGAATTAAAGCAGAATTACTAATTGTAAGTTTTATTACTCATCTTTCATTCATCATACAATTATTTTAGAAAATGCACTATTTTTTCATACCACTGTCCTTTCTTTTTGATGCCCAAACTGAATCAGGATTGGCTGTAGTCTTGATTACTGCTGAATGATTGTGGTCATCCTTCAGGCTGGCTTTCATAGTTATATCCAGTCCCAGCTCAGGCTCATCGATAAAAGGGGCAAGCCGGTTTGTGGAAAAACCATGCCTGAGTGTCCGCGTCAGTTTTAGCTTACGGAATCTGTTGGACATTCTGTTCCACCAAGACTACACAGAATTGAGAAAACTTCAATTATTTCAATTGTCACAATGATGAACCATTCTTTGATTTTTTAAGAGCCAAGAATATTCTGAAAGAATGTGTTTTAAGACACTGTTCCAATGGGTTTACACAAGGGCTCTGATTTTTCTAAGAGACATCCATTTACTAGGGAAGGTAATTAAGCAGTTTTAAGAAAGCTGGAAACTAAGACTCTGGTGGACTGTACAAAAGGGTCACACTGTAGTTTATAGTTTGGAGGAAAAAAACATGCCTGGAAAACACTGTTCTAAAGTATATTTTGCTTTAAGGGAATCAACTCCATGTGAAAAGGCGACAGCAGCCTTTTTTCAGGCTGTTGACTGCAATGAATAGAGGTTACTCTACATGCTGGAACACAGTATCTGTAACTATTCCTCAAGCCCACACAAAAAGCAGTGCAAGTCATCAACTGTCTCACAGATCAGTCCTGAGAACACAACCGTATAAGCTGGACATCAGTCTTCCTTTTCCATTGAACTACTGATTTTCAACTTTTGCCAGAATTCCTCTTTTTGTTTTGGGGATGCGTCTGTGTACAGGAAACTCTATTTAATAAATTATGCCTTTCTATTTGACAAGACAGGTTTTGTCTATAGAAGGAAGCATGATTAGTCTCTTTCATTCTGGATAACACTGGGCAAGGTAAAGAACTAGCCATTGTGATGAGTGAATCAAACTATTAAACTAATGGTATGACCTATGGAATAGTGAGCAAGTCAAACTATGCACTCTTTCCATCCTGGTGGTAATAGTAAGTAACCAGCAGTCCTGAAGTTATTCAAGGAACAAAATAAAGAGCATCAGTCACACCAATTGAATTGGGCTGTTACAGATTAGTTAGTTTGAAAGTCTGCAGAATGATTTATGTCCTACAGGAGGCATTGTGATGCAGTGCTAGCATCCCTACGGCTGGACCATTTGAATCCAATGCTAGGACTTGCTGGACACAAAAGAAGCAGTTCCAATGCAAATTCAATGCAGTTCAACTTGACTGATAATCCTCATTTGCCGGTCTTATATGGAGTTTGTATGCACTTCAGCTTGGCAAAACTAACAGCATCCAGCACATTTAGGATGCATTTTACTCATGGCGTCCCAAGTATAAACTCCACATTTTCAATAGGTTTTATATTAGTCATACAAATTATGGGTGACTGAATCGATCAGTTCATCGTTATTTTATAGACAATATAAAATTTCAAAGATTAATAATGAGGAGCATAAATCAGATAGATAGTCAATATCTTTTCCCAAAAGGTAGGGGAGTCTAAAACTAGAGGGCGTAGATTTAAGGTGAGAGGGGAGAGACACAGAAGGGTCCAAAGGGACAATTTTTTCAGAAGGTAATGAGTTTCTGGAACAAGCTGCCAGAGGTGGTAGTAGAAGCAGGTACAATTTTATCCTTTAAAAACTAATTAGATAGTTACATGGGTATGATGGGTATAGAGGGATATGGGCCAAATGCAGGCAATTGGGATTAGTTTAGGGGTTTTTAAAAAAAAAAATAAGGGCTGCATGGACAAGTTGGGCCAAAGGGCCTGTTTCCATGCTGTGAATCATGTTAAATACTTCAGAGGAACTAGTGGAATGCATCAATAGGAAACAAGTATTTGTTTTCACAGCACCAGGGACCCAGATTCAATTCTGGTCTCGGGTGACTGCCTGTGTGAAGTTTGCACATTCTTTGTGTGGGCGTCCTCCAGGCATTCCTCCCGTAGCCCAAAGGCCTAGGTTGATTAGCCATGGTAAATTGCCCTCTAGGGTCAAGGAGATTAGCAGGGCAAATATGTGGGGTCATGGGGATAGAGCCTGAATGGGGTTGTTGTTGCTGCAGGCTTGATGTGCCAAATGGACTCCTTCCGCAGTGCAGGGATGCTATGATTTGCCACTTACAATGGCACATTTTAAATGTGAAGGCACTGTATTCAAAGCTTCTTCCTCTATGAAGCTTGCCATTATTCACTTAAAATAATTCCACCACCTCTCCCGCACTTATAGTTCACAGTGGATTTGAAGCTTGGATGCCTCAACCATATAGACTAAGCACAGACCCACAGCAATGAAGACAAAAACATGACTTTGACAAGTCACAAACATAAACAGAATTTATTATGGCCAAATTTCCCTAAACCCTTTGTTGCAAGGTTGTCAAGTGTTATGGACTGTGCAATGCAGGTAAATGCACAGTCAAACTACAACTTGTATCACAGAAATCTCCTGCACCAAATTACATTTTCAACTTCAGCTCCAGAACTCTAAACAAAAAAGCTCTGAATACAGTGCTTTCAACTTTAGAATGCGGCATTGTACATGGCAAATCATTGAATTCCTGACTGCAGAGAGACAGACGATCCCCTCCTTGTTCAAAGGATGAGTTAGAAATGCTATTATGCGCTTGTTACATTCCCCATGTTATTACTAGCTTTATAAACTCCGTGAAAAGAGGAAAATGGCAACCAATAGTTATGATTTGAGCAATCTGACAAGTCTGTTTCGTAATAGCTGCTGGTTGAAGACTATTAGGTGTGATTTCATGATAGAAGATTTTCAATCTATCTACTCAATGGAACCAATTTTCATTGCTTTCCATTTCATAAGTGATTAACTTGGATTGTCATTTTAGGCAATTTTTGGCCAAGTGGCGCAATAATTTTCAGGTGCACACTTTCTAAGTTGCTCTGCATTTGATTTAATGGAAGTGTACATATGGCAGCTAAAAAGATATGGAAAGTAGTTAGAGAAAAATGTGTTTTTTTAAATCATGTTCAAAGAACCAAACTGTGTTCTTTATCCACTGCAGACAGAAAAGTTGTTCCCTTTCCTTACTAGTTGCACAAGTCATCCATCAGGGCCAGCAACCTGGAACCACGTGGCTGCATTATTATTTCATCTAATATAGCACTTTAGGATGAGGAGCAAGTAGCAATATGGTTCAATAGTGCTAGGGCGGTTGATAGAGGAGAGCCGGTGGATGTGGTCTTTCTGGATTTTCAGAAGGCGTTTGACAAAGTACCTCATAAGAGGTTATTGCAGAAGGTCAGGGGACATGGAGTTGGGGGTAGGGTGTTAGCGTGGATAGAGGATTGGTTGTCAAATAGGAGGCAGAGAGTGGGGGTCAACGGGTGCTATTCGGATTGGCGGATGGTGACTAGTGGAGTGCCCCAGGGGTCGGTGCTGGGGCCTCAGCTATTTACCATTTATATAGATGATCTGGAGGAGGGAACCGAGTGTAGGGTGTCGAAATTTGCGGATGACACCAAGATTGGGGGAACGGCAAATTGTGCGGAGGGTGTGGAGAGTCTGCAGAAGGATCTAGATAGGCTGGGCGAATGGGCCAGGAAATGGCAAATGGAATTTAATGTTGGCAAGTGTGAGGTGGTCCACTTTGGTAGGAATAATGGTAGGAAGGACTATTACTTACGTGGCGAAAAACTGCAGCAGGCGACGGTGCAGAGGGACCTCGGGGTCCTTGTGCATGAGTCGCAAAAACCCAGCTTGCAGGTGCAGCAGGTGGTCAGGAAGGCGAATGGGATGCTGGCCTTCATAGCGAAGGGGATTGAATATAAAAGTAGGGAGGTCTTGCTGCAGCTGTATAGGGCATTGGTGAGGCCGCAGCTGGAGTACTGTGTGCAGTTTTGGGCGCCGCACCTGCGCAAAGATATTTTGGCCTTGGAGGGAGTGCAGAGGAGGTTTACTAGGCTGATACCGGAGTTGAGGGGGTTGAACTATGAGGAGAGGCTGAATAAGCTAGGCTTGTACTCGTTGGAGTTTAGAAGAATGAGGGGAGATCTCATTGAGACGTATAAGATGATGAATGGGATGGATAGAATAGAGGTGGAGAGACTCTTCCCACTGAAAAAAGACAGTAGGACTAGGGGGCACAGCCTCAAGATAAAGGGGGGGCGTTTTAGAACGGAGTTGAGGAGGAACTTCTTCACTCAAAGGGTGGTGAATCTCTGGAATTCTCTACCCATTGAAGTGGTGGAGGCTGCCTCGCTAAATATTTTCAAGAAGCGGGTTGATGGGTTTTTGATAAGAGAGGGGATTAAGGGTTATGGGGAGAGGGCCAGAAAGTGGAACTGAGCCACGACAGATCAGCCATGATCTTATTGAATGGCGGGGCAGGCTCGAAGGGCCAGATGGCCTACTCCTGCTCCTATTTCTTATGTTCTTCTGTTCTTAAAAAAGTACACCATGCATCCTTTGAGGTAAAATCTAAACCAAGTGTAAAACACAGACAAAATCAGGTAACTATTATTGCTGTGGAGGCCTGCAGGCATAAATTAGTCGCTGCATTTCCTGTATTACAGTCACTACATTTTGATAGTCATCCTTGGGACATCCAACTGTCATGAAAGGAGCTTCATAAATGCACACGTTCCTTTAATCATCCTGAAAAATGAGTATGAAAGTGGAAGAAGGCCATTCCAGATATAAACAGTCGAATTTGTAAGTCATGGCATGGTGGCCCAGTGGTTAGCACTGCTGCATCACACCACCAGGGACACAGGTTCAATTGCAACCTTGTGCCTGCGTGGGTTTCCTCTGGGTGCTCCAGTTTCTGCCCACAGTCCAAAGATGTGCAGGTACGTGGATTAACAGGGTAAATACATGGATTGTGGGGATAGGCCGGGGTGAGATGCTCTATTGTGTCAGTGCAGATTCGATGGGTCGAATGGCTACTCCTTCTGTTGGGATCCTATTCTATAACAAATAACATACAAACAACTTCTTGTATTTAGTGACTATTTGTCAGGCTACTTCAAATAACATTTTAAAAAGTTAATTTATTTTGCAAAAATCATCTAGCTACCCTAATGGTTTTTTGATCTGCTCGATATGGATGAAAACACAAATGGATAGATAAGGATATTGGCGAAAGGCAAGGATGTTAATTTTCATTTACTTCTCTGGGCTTTCAATTTGACCCAACAAAGTGATTTACAGGTCACTGTCAATTTAGAAACATTAATTAATTACCAACATTGAGTTAACAGTTCACCATCATTAAGTTGTGTCCATCATTGCGTTCAATTAGTAGGTGGCACAGGTTTAAAGTGCGAGGAGATGTACGAGGCAGTTTTTTTTTTTTACAGAGAGCAGTGGGTGCCTGGAACTTGTTGCCAGGGGAGTAGTGGAAGCAGATACGATAGTGACTTTTAAGGGCATCGTGCCAAATACAGGAGTAGGTTGGGAATAGAGGGATATGGTCCCCAGAAGGGTAGGGTGTTTTTAGTTAAGTTGGGCAGCACAGGCTTGGAGACAATGTTCCTGTGCTGTAATTTTCTTTGTTCTTATAAGGATCAATCCCAAGGTAAACAGAATTCCACCTTAGCAGAATAGTGTGATAGTGTTACTTATGGCAAGTTCATTTCATAGAATAAAAATAACAACACAAGAGGTAACAGTATGAACAATACATAATCAATTCTAACTACATTACAGAGGACCACTTCCGCCCCAAGAATGAAAAGGTCATCATTCTCTATGGAAAGTCAATAACCAGAGAGCGCCAAGTTAACAGAAAATTTCTTTTTAAAACTCACAAAATAACATGGCTGAACAACTTGCATCATTCAAACAATTATACCTTTAATCCCCCTTTGTCATCTGGAGGTACAGGAACGTTTAAAGACATTTTACTTTTTGAGCGAGGCATGGTTTTGGATTTTGGTTTGCTCTTCTCTTTATCTACTTGCATGCAGACAGATGCCAGAAGCCGCACAAGTTCTGTATCTAGTGGACAGTAAAAAAAAATTAAAACTTTACAAGAATTTTTGATCACACTCAGTAAAGTCAGAATGCTAAAATACTTTCCCTGGGGGAGTAGAGTGGGATGGGGGCAGTTCCTACACACTCCCCCAAGTTACAAACAACAAATGGAAGGAGCTATAGTCAACACTAGAGCTCTTATGGCCTCCATCGCACAAGAACATTTTTACTATAGCAGAAAATAATTTATTTCCGCACATTTAACCAATCATTTGGAACCAAGATTGATAAATTTGGAAATTTAAGAATTACTTGAATGCTATTGGTCTGTTATATGTGTGCTTGGATTTTCAGACCAACAAACCGCATGACTCCATGTCTTTTTTTGTTGATTGTCTGCAACTTAATTGACCAAAGGTTTCAGCATCAATAGAGAAAGCAAACAACAGATTGTTGTAGTGACGGAAGGAAAGAACCATGGTGACTAATCAATGGTGTGAAAGGAAGGCCAAACCAAAAATCAAGAAGTGCATTAGGCTCA
This sequence comes from Carcharhinus amblyrhynchos, assembly GCF_965287045.1. Lineage (NCBI taxonomy): Eukaryota > Metazoa > Chordata > Chondrichthyes > Carcharhiniformes > Carcharhinidae > Carcharhinus > Carcharhinus amblyrhynchos. Next base: position 19,817,321 of record NC_137325.1, on the reverse strand, counting down.
TCATTTCAAGTCCAAATTTTTTGAAGGTTTTTATTAATCTTCATGCCATCTAAAATTACACCACATGCCTCATCCTTTATCAAAACACCCACCACCTTTCTCCTCATCATCTAAAACTAGATTTCTGCACTATAATTAAACTGCTTTCAGTGATTTTTGTAAGACTTTTGAGCCATTGCCTCCTATATTTATATGGCTCATGCTCCGAACGCAGACAAATCCTGGATTTTATCTAAAAAAAGAATCACTTCCAAGCTAAGTATAGAGAGAGGAACCTATGGAACACATCTCTCTTGAAACAGTAGTAATGCAAGCTTTTTGACTGTGATCTCTCACTTAACATTCAATGACATGTTGAATCAAACCAAATGGCAAAGAATGGGAGTGCCTGTTCAAGCATCACAACACTGCTTTATAAACATGGTACTGCATTGTTGGAAGACTTGCATGCAAACCTATCGCACTTCATCTACCATCTTGAAAACGATCTAGTGACACCTGGTAATTGAGGTGATGCTGAAAGTTTGAAGAATAACTCTAAATGCAAATTAGAGGGTGCAAAGAACTGTGTGTGCCAAATATGGATTCATTTAGCAATCTCTAGATATTCTGGTGCAGATTAGCTTCACACTTGGAACAGCCATCAAATAGGAAGAAACAGATTACAAGAGCAAGAGTAGCCCACTCATGCAATTGAGTCTGTTCCCCCACTCAATTCAGTCATGGTTGACCTGTACCTTAACTACATCTATCCACTTTGGTAACATGAACATTCACACCCTTGAACAAAAAGCTATCCTTCAGGTGAGGTTAAATTCAGTTTCTGATGGTCCGTGTCTTTTTACAACATTTTGTTGGTCGACTATTTGTTAATAGGCTTTTCAAGTAAATGTTCTTGCAAAAGTGGTGGATCGATGTGACTGTTACCTATTTTCTCCACCATGTTGTTTTTCTGAGATATGTCCTGGCTTATCCTCGTCAGCGCTATAAAAAGGGCTTCTCTGAATTGACTGCAACGGTTCAGGTGAACGTTTACAGCTAAACATTAGCACCTGATAGAGAAAGACAAGTTAATCAACTTGCTGTTCATTTTAAGCTTTTACCTACAGCGCTTGGATAATAAGTTAATATGTATTGACTAATGCCAAGTTACTTAAAAATTAAACCACTTATGTTAAATACCTAAATTGCAAATGAAAAAGGCAGGTTGAAACTGATAATGCTGCTGGTCTCACTCAATTAAGCACTGTAGGCTCTTTGCTTTGCCACATTTTAGGATTTTGTAAAAATATTTTTAAAAATATTCTCCTTCACCTCTCAGTGGGTACATCAGTGCTTTGCACTCTTAATTGTAACAGTTTCAAAACTGGTTGTATCCGGCCAAAACAGAATCACTTCTTTGGTTTTGAATAATTTTCACTTTTAGTCACACAATAGTTGTTGTGAATAATAGTAACTTCTGGCTAATAGTAAAAATTTATTCAAAACTGATGATGTGGAATGGTGATAATGTTGGTGTCGTGAAGAAATGCATTATGCCCAAATAATGATTTTTAATCCACCAACTCTGGAAACTGGAATTAAATTTTTAAAAACAGACTAAAACCACACAGAGACTAAAACAATTTAAACTCAACCCGAGACAGCTAACCACAACTTGCATTTCTACTCATTACAATTCTTTAGAATACTTCTGTCTGTCCGCAACATTCAAAAAAATCAGTGGCTTCGGACAGTGTGAAGAACTCACCTCCTGTCCCATTAGCAAGGCATCTATGGCAATCACTACAGGTATTTAAATGTTGGACTAATATTAAGACTAATCATTTGGACAATGGAACCCTGACTAAATTAGCTTCCAGGCACGAGCTAAATTAGTCACCTTTGGAATAAGAACAGAACTTGGAGCAGGAGTAGGCCATCTGGCCCCTGCTCTGCCATTCAATAAGATCATGGCTAATCTTTTTGTGGACTTAGCTCCACTTACCTGCCCACTCACCATAATCCTTAATTCCTTTACTGTTCAAACATTTACCTTTGCCTTAAAACATTCAATGAGGTAGCCTCAACTGCTTCACTAGGCAGGGAATTCCACAGATTCACAAGCCTGTGTGTGAAGTTCCTCAACTCAGTCCAAAATCTACTCCCCCTTATTCTGAGGCCATACCCCCTAGTTCTAGTTTCACCCATCAGTGGAAAGAACTTCCCTGCTTCTATCGTATCTATTCACAATCTTAAGTGCTTCTATAAGACCTCCCCTCATTTTTCTGAATTCCGATGAGTATAGCTCCAGTCTACTCAGTCTCTCTTCGTAAGCCAACCCTCTCAGCTCCTGAATCAAGTTAACGAATCTCCTCTAAACCCTCTCCAGTGTCAGTATATCCTTTCTCAAATAAGGAGACTGAAACTACACAGCACTCCAGGTCTGGCCTCACCAGCACCTTATACAGCTGCAACATAACCTTGCTGTTTTTAAATTCCATCCCTCTAGCAATGAAGGACAAAATTCCATTTGCATTACCTGCTGCTCTGCAAACCAACTTTGAGATTCATGCACAAGGACACCCAAGTCCCTCTGCACAGCAGCACGCTAAGCATTTAAATAATAGTCCATTTTGCTGTTATTCCTACCAAAATGGATGACCTCACATTTACCAACATTGTACTCCATCTGCCAGGCTCTTGTACACTCACTTAGACTATCTATCTTTGCAGACACAAACAATATCAGTTTTTGAATCCCCCGGCAGTTAGGGCAGAAAGGTCACACGTCAAGTCAACTCTATGTTTTATGCACATTATTTCTCTAGAGAACTGAAGACAAGCTGCCAAGTAAGACCCAAGTGGGGTCCTTCCTGCTCCATTTCTCTACAAGCTACCCAGAAAGCCATTTCCTGACTATGAATATCCATGGATTCCTGTTGCAAACAGATATTTAAAAAAAAATCAAACCCAGCACAACCATCTTCCAAAGGCCAAGTTACTCAGTCATTTACATCTTTTAAGTTGGAAGTAAATGCAACTGAGTTCAATCTGAAGCCAGCTGAATCACCAAACCACAGACTGCATACTGAAATAAAAACAGAAAATGTTGGAAGGTCTGACAGCACCTGTGGCGAGAGAATACAGCCAACATTGAGTCAAGATAACCTTTCGTCAAAGGTAATACTTTAGAGCCTTTAGCTCTGATGAAGGTTCATTCTGATTCAAAACATTAACACTATTCTCTCTCCACAGATGCTGTCAGACCTGCTGAGATTTTCCAGCATTTTGTGTTTTTGTTTCAGGTTCCAGCATCAGCAGTATTTTGTCAGACAGCATACTTTTTCTCAAATTTACTCCAACTTTGGTTAATCTATCCTTCACTTTAATCTGTATTTGTGTTTGAGAAAGCTTTGTGTATGTGTACATAAAAATCAATGCTTTTTTTAAACTTAATCTCTTCATTAAACTCAATAAAACCCATCCTAAAAGGCTTATAATGTCCTAGCTATATTAATGGGTTTTAAACAAAATAGAAAAAATGGTTTTCACACGTAGATTCAAATTAACAACAACAGATTTATTGAAGGAGCTGTTGTCTGTACAGAGTACAAAATGGAAGAAAACAGCCTGTGAAACACTCCACATCACCACCATGAAATCATGTAATCAGCTCTTAAAGCAATCAAGCAACCAAGATTATCTTATAATTGTTGCACAGAGTTAAGTACTCACTAAATAGGCAAGCTTTTTTTTAAATAAAAAAACTGTGGTGGTCAAAACAGGAGAGAATTAGGAAGGGAGCCATTTGACTCCTAACCTGGTCAAAACCGTCACACATTGCTCTTTTAGCTTAAAGTAATGTTGCATAATTTAAAGTGATCATCTAGGTCTTGAGTTAATTTACCTGGATCATTTAGCAGCATTACAAGATCAAACGCAGTTACACCATTTTTGGCACGGAGGTTGACATCTGCTCCTTGATTCAACAAGTACTTCACAACTTCTTTACTCCTTTAAAAAAAACATAAAATGTAATGTAATTTCCTGTCACTCTGCAAATATCAAAACTTATATTGAAACAAGAGAATTGAATTTTTTTTCCCCCAGACTTAATGATTTTGCAATGAAAAAGTTCAAGGTACATCTTGGAATCATCATGATCTCACTCTACATAAGAAACCCATGCAGAAAACAGAGCACTGGTGAAGTTTGCTACTACGTAACAAAGTTGTAGAGCTACAGCATTATTGTAACTTTGGATTTAGTACCAGAAAAGTCAAATTTTTTAGCCAGCAAAGACTAATTAAACAAATTAGTAAGTCCAACAGGTTTATTTGGTAGCACGAGCTTTCGGAACACTGCTCTTTCATCAGGCGAGTGCTGATGAAGGATTAGTGCTCCAAAAGCTCATGCTACCAATAAACCTGTTGGACTTTAACTTGGTGTTGAGAGAGTTCTTATTGTGCCTGCTCCAGCATCTCCGTGTCATATTTAAACAAATTAGTACAGAAACAAAAGCATTAACCTGCTCCCTTTAGTCCAGCGTAAAACAGCAACTTCCTATCTCCTGCTTAAGCTTGATTAATGCATATTTTATTACAGTGCCCTTCGTCAGGCAAAACATCTCAACAAATATAAAAATAAATATTAAAATGAAAGTTTGTTATGTACCCATGGTAAGTAGCTTGCATTAAGGCTGTCCACCCATGTACAACATCTTGCTTGTCAATATCAGAATTCCTCTCACTAAGAAGCTGTACAAGGTCTAGCTGACCTGTCATGGCAGCAATCATTAATGGAGAAGCACCATCTGCATTAATTACATTGGCCTGAATTGCATCTTCATCAAGAATCTCCTTCACCAACTGATAGCTTCCTATTTACAAACAAAGCAAATGCAGAACAAGTAGATTACAGAAGGGATATAGCAAACGGAAAGAAAATATTTTTTGCATTTTATTTGAAAGAGGAACTTTATAGCATAGACACAATACTACAAGATATTGTACTTATACAGCACCTTTAAGACAAGATCCAGCCCAAGTCACTTCAGAACAGGTTAAGGAATAAGTTAAAAAACGCAAAGAAACGAAAGCTAATGTTTGAGAGATAGCAAAACCTTGGTCAAAAAAGAGAAGCATTCGAAAGTCAGAAAGACAAAGAACTTGTGCAGACACAAGAGAAGCACTTAAGGGTTTGCCTCCCTACCCAAGACAGCCAAAAGATCTGCTACCGTTGATGTGGATGAAAGGAAGGACGGGAGGCAAATCCCATGGGTTAAAGGAACAAATCCAAATCAGAAAACAGCATCAGTTTCCAAGAATTATATTAATGTTACTGTTTACAAGTGGAAATCCAATTCCCTTTTGGAAGTTGCCCCCACCTTTCAATAAGTACAGTCCATATCATAATTACCTTACTTATTCACGGGATATACAATGCAGAAAAAGGCCATTCAGCCTACCAAGTCTGCACCAATTCCGACAGAGCATCTTACCCAAGAGCATATGGTGGGCACCTTGGAAGAGGTTAACAGCGCAGCACAGTAGGTAGCACTGCTGCCTTACAGCACCAGGAACCCAGGTTCGATTCCAATCTCGGGTCACTGAGGAATTTGCATGTTCTCCCCGTGTCTGCGTGGATTTGGTCCAGGCGCTCCGGTTTCCCCCCTCACTCCAGATGTACAGGTTAGGTTGATTGGTCATGCTAAATTGCCCTTAGTGTTGGGGATTATCAGGGTAAATATGTGGGGTTACAGGAATAGAGTCTGTGCAAGATTGTAGAAGGTACAGGCTCAATAGGTCAAATGACCTCCTTCTACACTGTAGGCATTCTAACTAGAAAAGATTAGAGGATGAAGAGACAAAAGAGAAACGACACAGAGACCAGAGAAAATGAGAAGCAGACTTCTGCGTACTTAGCCACAATTATAAATGAACCTCATCATCTGCCATTTCAGACTAAAGTCAGAGACACGGAATTGGTGTTCTCCTCAACCTCATCCCACTCCCCGCCCCCCAATATCAACCTTGGCTCAGTGGCAACACTTTCACCAAATAATCAAGGATTCAAATTCAAGCTTGACACTTAAGCACATAAGGCGGCCAACAGTTCATGCAATACCAGAGTGTTCTTTGTGTCTATGCATATAGTTGCAAGTGCAGTATTGTAGATAAGACATTAGTTAAAAATTACGACCCAGTCTTGGAAAGTCATGGCATGCTGGAACTACAAGAGCTTAAAAATACACTTACCCACTAAGGGAAACTTGTTAAAAACTTTTTGCCTGAACAGGCCCAGCCCAGCTCAACTGAGATCACACCCCAGTTTATTACTGCAGCTACCTTTAAAAAGGACCCAGTGAAATTGACAGGCCAGGAAGAAAGTAAATGGATGGGATTTGGCTGATTGAGGGGGAAAAAAATCAGGTCAGGGTGGCATGGACATCATGGGTGAGGACTGGCTGAGTCCACAAATGGAGGAGTGAAATCCATATTCTTGTCCTCTCCAGTGAAGGAGAAAATGGAATGTTGTATAGTACTTACCCATTTTTAGCGCATGAAATATATCTGGTCTCCTTTTCTCTTCATCTTTAGACAAAACAGAAACAATTTGTATAAATAACGCTGCAGCATTTTTTTCCTCTCCATCAATCTTCTCCAGCATAAAACTCTCATCCCTTGGCGCACAAAACACCAAATAACCAAGTTAACTGACAAAAGGTACCAAACATAGAAAAATTATATTTTGAGACGTGAGGGCAAGTAGCAAAATTCAATCGTAATAAGGACACAAAAAGTTCTCAGTTAACAGAAAATTCCCTACTAAACTTACATTATAATGTGTCATCTGAAAGCAGCAATATAAACAAAGAACAACCCAGTTATATTTTGTAACCTTAATCAAGCTGTTCAGAGCTGATGTCAACTAACTTCTTACAAAAAGGATCTCATGGTGGAAATGGTTAACACTGCCGCCTCACACTGCCAGGAACCTGGGTTCGATTCCAGCTTTGGGTGACTATATGTGTGGAGTTTGCTTGTTTTCCCAGTGTCCACACAAGTTCCCTCCATGTGTTCCGGTCTCCTCCCAAAGCCCAAAGATGTGCAGGTTAGATGGACTGGCCTTGCTTAATTTGTTACTTGTTGTCCCAAGGCGTTAGGTTAGGTGGACTAGCCATACAAGGGATTACAGGGATAGAGCAGAATGGAGGGCTTGGGTGGGAAGCTCTTTCGTAGACTCAATGGGCTAGACGGCCTCTTTCTGCAGCACAGTGATCTATGTGAAATGCTTTCACCTCATCTTACCACTTCTGCACCCTCCCAAAGAAAAAGCTGATCGAGGAAATAATGTGCGTCAGGCAAGAACAGCAGGGGTTACAGAGCAAAAGTTGAATAGATGAAGTTAACATTAGACAGGATCAAAATGTCTTGCAAAACAGCTCAAAGGCTGACTACCTTACTCTTGTTCCCAAGTTCCACTCTTCCATGGACATGCACTACTAGCTGCTTTTTCATGCAACAGGACTAGCTATCTGGACTTTGGGAACACCCATATAACATGGGAAAGTGATTTTTTAACCCCATTCACACAAGTCACATTTACAGTTTGAGAAATATGCTGACAAAATACCAAGTAGTTCAAAACAAAACAAAAACTTAATGCGACAGGAATAAAATCAAGAGTACGTTGATGTTTACGTTTAGTAACATACTTGCAAAAGGTTTAATACAATGAAAATTAAGTGTTGAGTAAATAGTGTGGTTACAAATTAAATAATAGATCAAAGTGTACAACAGTAAACTCAGGCAGTAGCTGTTTCCAGAAAATAAGAGACACTTTAACACATCCGAAATATTGCGGTCAGGAAGAACAAACATATCCACAGCTAGGAGCTTGTTGCTGCAAACAGTCATAGAATCACACCAACTCTCAAAAATTCATCTTACCCAAGCCCCCCCGGGGCCATAGAAACAGAAGACAGAAGCAGGAGAAGGCCATTTGGCCCTTTGGGCCTATTCCACCATTCATTACGGTCATGGCTAACCATCCAACTGCATAGCCTAATCCTGCTTTATCCCCATAACCTCTGATCCCATTCACCCCAAATGCAATACCTAGCCACTTCTTGAATACATTCAATGTTTTGGCATCAACTACTCCCTGTGGTCATGAATTCCACAGGCTCATCACTCTTTGGGTGAAGAAATGTCTCCTCACCTCCATCCTAAATGGTCTAGCCTGAATCCCCAGACTGTGACCCCTGGTTCTGGACGCCCCCCCCCAATCAGGAATATCCTCCTGCATCTACCCCATCTAGTCCTGTTCAAATTTTATAAGTCTCTATGAGCTCCCCCGTCATTCATCTGAACACCAGAAAAAACAATCCTAACCTAGTCAATTTCTCCTCATAAACCAGTCCCATTATCCCTGGAATCAGCCTGCTAAACCTTCGCCGCACTCCCTTGACAGCAAGAACATCCTTCCTCAGAAAAGGAGACCAAAACTGCACACAACATTCTAGATATGGCCTCACCAAAGCCCTGTATAATTGCAAAGACATATCCCTACTCCTGTACTGAAACCTCTCACAATGAAGGCCAATATACCATTTGCCTTCTTTACCACCTGCTGCACCTGCACGGTTACCTTCAGTGACTGGTACACAAGGACATCCAGGTCCTGCTGCACACTCCTCTCTCCCAATTTACTGCCATTCAGGTAATCTACCTTCTTGTTTTTGTTTCCACAGTGAACAAATTCACACTTATTCAAATTATACTGCATCTGCCATGGATTAACCCACTTCCTGTTCAGATCATTCTAAAGGGAATCAGCATCCTCATCATAGTTCACCCTCCCACCAAACTTGGTATCATCTCGAAACTTTGAAACGATGGATTTTGTTCCCTCATCCAAATCATTAATATATATTGTGAATAGCTGGGGTCCCAGCACCAATCCCTGTGGCACTCCACGAGTTACTACCTGCCAATTTGAATAGCACCCATTAACTCCTATTCTTTGTCTCCTCTCTGCCAACCAATTTTCTATCCATCTCAATACACTTCCCCTAATCCCATGCACTTTAATCTTACACAATATCTCGTGCAGGACTTCATCAAATGCTTTCTGAAACATGAAATCGACTGGTTCCCCTGGGTCGATAAACAGTCATGATGGGGAGATGCCGGCATTGGACTAGGGTAAACACAGTAAGAAGTCTCACAACACTAGGTTAAAATCCAGCAGGTTTATTTGAAGTGAACGCCAGGAGCTTTCAGAACTGGCTGTTCCGAAACTTGTGGTGTTTGCTACAAATAACCTGTTGTTGAGAGACTTCTTACACGATAAACAGTGGCAGGGGTACCAGGGCAGATGTCTTTGCTCTTCTTTGAAATATTCTCATGTCATTTATAACAGTGCATCATCAGTACTGGATTCTGTGTTCAACCTTAGAATTTAAACCCACCAATTTCTGACTCAAAAAGGCGAAGTGCTACCAACTGAACGCACAGTCAAAAGGAACATGTCCCAAACAAACCAAGATTGCTCGATTTATTATTGTCACTTCGGATACAGTAAGAAGTATTGTTACTTGTGAGTTATGATGGGGTGATGCCAGCGTTGGACTGGGGTAAACACAGTAATAAGTCTGACAACACCAGGTTTAAGTCCAACCGATTTAAATCGATTGGACTTAAACCTGGTGTTGTCAGACTTCTTGTCAGTTATGCCGACAAAACATACCGTTCACTGAGTACATAGGGGAAGGAGAGAAAGGAGAGGGTACAATTACTGACAAGGGCAAGATGATATTCCCCAAAGTCTGCACTATTCACACTTGGAAGTCTCGTTATCAGCCTGAAACCTACAATCTCTTCTTCTCTGCATAGATGCTGTCAGACCCACTGTGTATTGGCAGCATCTTGCTTGGACTTCTGAATTGTCCATGAAAGTATCTTACCAGATTTGGGTCTGTTGGTGGTCTTCGAATCCAGGTAGTGTTTCATCTCCTTCTGCTTGCAGGCGCAGGCGATCTCGAAGGCGGTCATCCCTCCCACGTTGGCCTGATTGGGGTCCGCCCCCCTCTCCATCAGCTGCTGGGCTACTGCCAGCTCGCCGTTGAGGGCTGCCAGCATCAGAGCGCTCCAGCCGCCAGCGGGGCCGGCCGGGGTGGCTCCGGACTCAGCGGCAGCTGCCCCCCAGTCCAGGAGGGCCCGCAGCACCGCCTCAGCCCCGTGCTGGGCCGCCACCATGAGCGGAGAGACCGCTGCTGCCGCCGTCCGCCCCTCCCCCCCGGCGCCGCCGTCCGCGCAGGCGCCGCCCTCCAGCAGGGCTCGCGCCAAGCCGGCGTGGCCACCGCGCGCAGCCGCAGTCAGCACGCTGGCGCCCAGCTTGTTGAACGCGTTGACGTCGGCGCCGTGCTCCAGCAGTACGCGGGCCACGTCCAGCTGGCCGCCGCGCGCCGCCTGCATCAGCGGCGTCCAGCCGTAGCGGTTGCGGCTGTCCACCGAGGCGCCCTTCATCAGCAAGAAGCGCACCAGCGGCTCGTGGCCGTGCCCGGCGGCGAACTGCAGCGCCGTGTTGCCATCGTCGTCCGTGCAGTCCACCGGTACCTGGGGAGCCCTGAAATCCCCGGCCGCCTCCTCAGCCCCCTCCCCGTCATCTTCCTCCTCCTCTTCCTCGCCGTCTCGCGCTGCTGGCTCCAGCAGCCGCCTGACGTTCTCAAAGTTTCCTTCTTCGCAGGCGCGGAACAGGAGCTGGTAGCTCGGGGGGATCCCACACTCCATCGCCTTCTAACGCCGGGGTGGCGACGATAAGAGCGAATTCCTCCTCGCAGCCCGGCCGTCCATTAGCGCCCAGCCAGTCTGCAACAACATCGCTTCGATGAAGGGATTTCTCTTTAGACGGAGGGAGGGGTTGAGGTGAAATTTGCAGGTCACTCTACATCCACTTCTTCGATAACGGAGACCAGACGACCGTTAGTCCTTAAAGTCCCGACATCGACGAGCGCACGCCGCCGACCTGGATTCACGAACGTTAGAAAACATCCCACGGGAGGTGGGGAGGGGCTCCGGCGATTGGCATGACCAGCGACCAATCAAAGTTCCCCCGGTCGTGTTGCGACTTGACTGCGCGCCGAGTTAGGGGGCGCAATTTAGCAACGGGTTTGCCAATTGGGCTGAGGAACCAATGGGAGCGACGAGGAGGCGGGGAGTGTGCCGTATGGTACGTCAGAGCAGTAGCTGTGCTGAATGACGTCACGATGACGAGACGCAGCTGAGCTGGTCACCGGAAAGCTGCGGGCGCATGCGCTTCACGGCTGGGATGCTTGCGCTGATGGCTGTCCAAACCTCAAGTCGCTGAGCTCCAGGGTTGCGGGTGACTAGGATGTGTTCACACGAAAATTGATCATAGAATCGCTCTGGTGGAGGTAGCTGTTACTAGGGGGCATAACTGTAAGGTTCGTGGTGGGAGGTATAGGAGGGATATCCGAGGTAGATTCTTTTCTCAGAGGTGTGGAATGCACTGTCTGCTGTGATAGTGGAGTCGGACACTTTAGGAACTTTCGAACAGTTACTGGATAGGCACATGGAGCACGCCAGAATGATAGGGAGTGGGATAGCTTGATCTTGGGTTTTGCTATAGCTTGGCACAACATCAAGAGCCAAAGGGCCTGTAGTGTGCAGTCCTGTTCTGTTTCTACACTGCAGAAGGAGACCATTCGGCTTATCCAGTCTGTACCAACTTTCCTACAGCGTATTAGCCAGGCTAATATATAACCCCTTGGGCAGCATGGTGGCACAGTGCCAGGGACCTGGGTTTGATTCTCAGCTTGGGTCTCTGTGTGGAGTTTGCACTTTATCCACAGAACTGTGTGGGTTTCCCCCCACAGTCTGGAAAACATGCTCGGTAGGTGCATTGGCCATGCTAATTTCTCCCTCATTGTACCCGAATGTGTGCCGGAGTTTTGCAACTAGGAGATTTTCACAGTAACTTCATTGCAGTGTTAATGAAAACCTACTTATGACACTAATTTATAAACTTTCAAACTAACCTACATGTCTTGGGACAGTCGGGCAATTTAGCATGGCCAGTCCAACTAATATGTGCATCTTTGGACTGTACAAGGAAACTGGAGCAACTGGATGAAACCCATGCAGACATGGGGAGAACATGCAAACTCCCCACAGTCACAGAATTGAACCTGGGTCCTTGGGGCACAGTGCTAACCACTGTGCCGTCCAGTGAATCCTACAGTGCAGAAGGAGGCCATCTGGCCAATCAAGTCCACACCAACTCTCCATTAGAGCACCTAATCCCATGCATTTACCATGGCTAATACACTAAAGGGCAATTTAGTATGGGTAATACACCTAACCTACACATCTTTGGACTGAGGACCAGGATCTCAAACCAAAGACTAACTTTGGCTTGAGTACCGCAGTACCGATCCCTGCACACTTGCGTAACCTGCAGCAGACACCTTAAAGCACTGGAGAAGTATCACCAGCGATGTCTTTACAAGTCCCTCCAAATCCAGTAGTAAGAAAGTTGGTCCAGCAGCAGCACTCTCTCCCCATCCAATATGCCCAGCATTGAGATGATAATCACTCAAAAATGAACAGCTCAGCTGGCCGTATAAAGAATCAGAAAATGGTTATAGCATACAAAGATGCTATTCAACCCTTCGTATCTCCACTGTCTTTCTCTGAAGGCACAACTTGCCTGGTGCCAAGGCCCTGCCTTCTTACTATAGCCCTGCACATTCTTCCTTTATAGATAATAAACCAATTCCCTTTTAAATAACTCAATTGAACCTGCCTCCAACACACTTTAAAACAGTGCTTTCTGATCCCAACCACTCACGGTGTGAAAATAAATTTTCCTCATATCATCATTGCTGCTTAAATCTGTGCACCCTTGTTCTTGATTCTTCCACCAATGAGAACAGTGTTTCTCTTTTGAACATGTCCAGAACCCCATGATTTTGCATAGCTCTACCAAATCTCCTTTCAACCTTCTCTTCATCCAGGAAATCATTCCCAATCTATCTAACTGAAACTCCTCATCCCTAAAACCATTTCTGTGATTTGTTTTCTGCACCCACTCTAATGCCAGGGAGATAGGGTGACAGTTTAGATAAGGTGGTCAGGTTAGGTCAAAACTAGTTGGAGCGGGAGGGAAGGAGTCACAGGATCATGGGGTAAGTTGGAAGGTCAGGGGAGTCTGAGGACAAGGGTGGTGTTTGTGAAGTTGGGAAAGGAGTTGCAGAGTAATGAGAAAAGACAGAGGATGTTGGAGGGTTAGTGGGGAGGGAGTTGTTTAGTTACCCAGGAGTTGGACTTTTTTTAAGTCTAACATTTCCTGACAGAAGGAGGCCATTTGGCCCATCAAGTCTACACCGACTCCCCAGAAGAACATCTTACCCAGACCCATAACCCCATGCATTTACCATCGGTAACACAGTAAAGGGTGTCCAGATAAGTGAGTCAGTATCACATTTTCTGGGGTACATCCGGCCTCCGACCATCTGGAAACTGGAGGAACTGGGCCATTACCTCCCATTCCCAAAATTCCGCTTTGTTCTAAAATCCATATGAATAATGAAAATTCATACTGAAGGCAACTGTAGGCATCTCAAGTATATGAAGAAACTCAGAGTGACCACCTATTTTACAATTTTCACACCTCAAACTCTTACCTCTTTGAATAAACACTTCTAATTCTTGCCCCTTTCACTGGTTTCTCAATCCCAGATTTTTCTATTCATCTTTCATTTAAATATTTCAATCCCTAAACTAAAAGTTACACTCCTAAAACAAATGAATCATGAAATTAGACATTTTTGCAACACTTTCCCCCAGGAAAATATAGAAATCCACCCTCAACACGATGTGTTTTTATTCTAACCACAATTTACAACAATCTACACATTGTAACAACTGTTCAACCACATGCAATACACAATATTCCCTGCCCTCAATTGTTTCACAGTTTAGTTTCTTGACAACATTGCTTAATCTGTAGTCAGGAACCAGATACAATTAAAATTTACAATTTTTTTATACTTTATTCCAATTCAATGCAATCAAATCAAATCCAATTCAGAGTCCCAACAAGTTGGGACATTCCCGATCCAAACTGACAATACGGGGCTCTCACCTCCTGTCTTGAGCTTGATCTACATGGTCCAAGCTGATTGGAGTAGGTATAGCTCCGCCTCCAAGGCTTGATCTCATTTCCATCTTAGCCAAAATGCTGAGATGCCATTTGAAAAAATTGCTTCAAATGAAGCTAAAATGTAACCTAATGACTTCAACCAAGTACGGCATGTCGATACTACACTTGATCTTAGCCAAAAGGCCGAGAAGCGATTCTGGTGGTAGCTTTTAATCTTCAGATGGCAAGAGGTAAAAGCAGGAGAGCAATATTGAAGGCAACGGCAAACCACTTCTGAAGTACATTACCAGTCAAAAACACGGATAAATTCAATGGAAGTCCCATGGTTGCCTATGCCCTCTTTGGACGTGAAGGAGGAGAATGATGTATACAAAAATCGATTTTATTACTCATATGAGGAGATTCTTCATTGACACCCCTTGTGAAGTTTCATGCACAATCTTTGAATTAGTCTGTTTCTTCATTGTTCAAGTAGAATGGCCCAGATAATTCCACAGTTAATCTACCTTCCTTTTGCTCAACTGCAGGTGTATCGTTAGTTTTAAGCCCATTGTCCAGACTCAAACACTTTGGATTCTCTTTTTGAGATAGCAAATTCAAAATGACTTCTTTTTGTGCAAATAACTCATTCCTTTGTTAGTCTACAACCTCCTTAGCAACTTTAAAACAAAATTTAGATACTGTATATGTTCAAGTAGAAATGCATACTATTCCTGTTTGGTCTTGTCTTTGAACAATTAATCTTTAGTTTTCCCTGAATCCATTCAGAATGAGCAATATCAATTGCTCCTTCACCATTTTGTGTTACAACAGCAAGTCATGGAACTCGTGAATAACATTCACTTATTTCCCTTATTAATTAATTTCCTCAACTTCTCTGCTTCCGTTTCTGGAGATAGGTTATCAATTAATGTTCACTACAAACCATGGACTCCACAGACCCCTTGACTACACTTTCTCACGTCCTGCACCCACTTTGACCTTAGTATCCATGCCCAGCTACAGTGTTCCAATGTGGCTCAATGCAAACTTGAGGAATAGTATCTCATCTTTCATCTCAACACTATAGCCTTCTGGACTTAATATTGAGTTCAACAACTTTAGATCATAACCTCCCTTGTTCTTTTTTTTCTGCTGGCTTCCTTATTTACATCTCAACCTGTTTTGGTTGAGTGCAACCCGTCCAGCTTCCATCTATCCCAGAAATTCTACCAATGATCTAAAAATCTAATGCCCTCTCTCCCACACCATTCTTTTAGCCACGCATTCATAAGAACATAAGAAATAGGAGCAGGAGTAGGCCATCTAGCCCTTCGAGCCTGCCCCGCCATTCAATAAGATCATGGCTGATCTGTCGTGGCTCAGTTCCACATTCCCACCCTCTCCCCATAACCCTTAATCCCCTCTCTTATCAAAAACCCATCAACCCACAACTTAAAAATATTTAGCGAGGTAGCCTCCACCACTTCAATGGGCAGAGAATTCCAGAGATTCACCACCCTTTGAGTGAAGAAATTCTTCCTCAACTCCGTTCTAAACCGCCCCCCCTTTATCTTGAGGTTGTGCCCCCTAGTCCTACTGTCCTTTCTGAGTGGGAAGAGTCTCTCCACCTCTATCCTATCCATCCCATTCATCATCTTATACGTTTCAATGAGATCTCCCCTCATTCTTCTAAACTCTAATGAGTACAAGCCTAGTTTATTCAGCCTCTCCTCATAGCTCAACTCCGGTATCAGCCTAGTAAACCTCCTCTGCACTCCCTCTAAGGCCAAAATATCCTTGCGTAAGTATGGCGCCCAAAACTGCACACAGTACTCCAGCTGCGGCCTCACCAATGCCCCATACAGCCGCAGCAAGACCTCCCTACCTTTATACTCAATCCCCCTCGCTATGAAGGCCAGCATCCCATTCGCCTTCCTGACCACCTGCTGCACCTGCAAGCTGGGTTTTTGCGACTCATGCACAAGGACCCCGAGGTCCCTCTGCACCGTCGCCTGCTGCAGTTTTTCGCCACGTAAGTAATAATCTGACCTATCTTCCTGTTCTTATACTCAGTAGTCCATGGTGCCAGAAGTAATCCAGAGATTACAACCTTAGAAGTCCTTCTCTTTAATCTACTACCAAACTCCGTAAATTCCTGTTACAAGACCTCGTCTCTTTCCATATGTAGTTGGTACCACAGACACTGGAAGTTCACCCTCCCACTTCAGAATGCCTATAGCCTCTCTGAGACATCCTTGACCCTGGCACCAGGGATGCACCATACCCTTTGAGAATCTGTTTCACAAATACCTATCAGCTCCCCTTATAATCAAGTTCCCCCATCACAAAAGCTCTCCCAGTCTTTTCACATGATTCATGGCATCATTTGAAAAGCTGGGAGTCATTGCAGCACTTGAGTTGCAGTGATTAGCCAGTACCAGCAATAAAGAGGACAGTATAGTTAAAATGTGTCTCCACTTTAAGAAATACAGCCCGCATTTAATTATTGAAATGCCTGCCGGATATTCCAGTGCCCCAAAAGGCAAACTGCCAATAAACAATGCAAAGAGCACTAACTGCTTGACCTTGATATTACCATGACGCAGAAACCTACGTAGTTTGTGCCTCTCCTCAATGCAATCAGAATTCTATCATTGACACCCTAGCTATTTAGGGTGCAACCGTAAAACTACACACAGATTTTCTTTGTAAATAAATTTGCAAGGAAATGGTATATGCTCTGCACTGCACATATCGGTACAGGTAGCCTCATTTAATCCTGAGCTTTGAACCTATATTGATTTTTATTCTAATTGTTTTTTGCTGTTTGTCAAATTCAGCACATTTAACATTACCTTTCACTTTCCAGTATGCTCAGGTTGCAGACCAATGGCTTATTGATTTGTAGAGTAGGCAGCAATGGTTTATTGCTGTACGTTATTATCAATTATTTTCTAAAGTATAAAACTGAACTGTTTTATTATGTAAATATTGATGCTCTCCAATTGATAGTTTTCATGAAATGAACAAGGAAAAGACAAATCAATCTTTTATTTATAAAGCATCCTTCCCGTCTTCGTGATATTCCAAAACTTTTCACGTCAATAAATTACATGCAGTAGCCAGTTGGTTCATAACAAGATCCCACAAACAGGAATGAGAAAAATAACCAATTGATTTATTTTGATGGGGCAGGAAACCACACCATCTGAAAAATCCCTGCCCCATCACCCGAGGTATTAGTGGGGAATCCCTATCAATTAAGCACAGGAATATTAGTTGACTGGAGACCAAACTTCTGCCCCTCACTCAGCCAATCTGATTGGTCCCAGCAGTGCCAGTGATAGCAGTGTCCAGAACAAGCAATCTGTGGATTCTAAATTTAGCACGAGTGGAGGTATCCTACAGCAGGATGGGTGGTGAGGCCTGGAGGGAGGGGGGGAAGGAAGAGTGATGGGGACAAGGAAGGAGGCAGCTGGGAAGAAGGAGAGGCTGGGGGATATAGGCAGCATCTGTGAGGGAATAGATCTTTGGGAGGGCAGGTGGGGACATGTCCAATGTACAAAGAGGACCTTTAAGTAAGGTACTTACTTTCCTGCCTGAGGCACAAAGAAGATGACCTGCTGGCTTCCTTGTCCCAACTCTTCTCACCAGCCTCAAAATTGAGACCAGCTGAGGAGTGCCCGTTAATTGGCTATTTAAGGTCTCACTTGTGAGGCTGGACAAGCTGCCCTAAGCTTCGCTCACCCACCTGTCATAAAATTGTGGACAAGTTGGAAAGCAGCGGGAAGGCCATCCAGGGAATTTTACAGGCACTCTCACTTGTAAATCCGCCAGCGAGGGACTGTAAAATTCTGCTCATGATGTTGATTGATAAATGTTGACCAGGACAACAGAAGAATTACCTAGCTATCTTTTGAATCATTTCTGTCCACAGGAACTGGCAGATATTGCCCGGCTTAATGTCACACCCAACAAATCTCAACCTAGATTAAGTGCTCAAACTGTGGAGTGGGACATGAACCCTGATTTAGAAACAAGAGCACTACTACTAACATGCAAGAGGGTGACTGAGTTCTATTGAGACACTACTTCTTATACATGACTTTACATATTCTGGTAGCAAAGCTCATAATACAAAATAAAATCAAGCCAAATATAGAGGGGCAAACAAAGATTAGAAGACTAAGAGAGAAACAAAGGAAGATTGGCATGAAACAGGAAAAGGACCCTTTAAACCCTTGAAATGAATAGTAAAAGAAAGTGTAGGACCAAATAAAGATAGAAAAAGGTGGAGAAATTAGATTGGCAAGTGGAAAAGTTTCTGAAATCTGTTGGTACATATCCAGGAATGCAGAGGGAAGTCAAGGTGGGGATCTGTGCCAGAGACTGCACCCACAATTTTTAGCATATCCTTGGATATGGAAGAGTTATCAATGGAATGCATCAGATCAAAAAGGGAGAAAGGATGATCCAGGAAACCATATGCCTGTCAGCCTTTCTACAGGCTTTTGTAGCCACTGTGTTTATGTGGTGAGTCCAGCTGGGTTTCTGGTCAATGGTAACCCGAAGGATGTTGACAGTGGGGGATTCAGTGATGGTAACATCGTTGAATGTCAAGGGGCTGTGGTCAGACTGTCTCTTATTGGTGATGGTCATTGTCTGGCATTTGTGTGGCGTGAATGTTACTTGCCACTTGTTAGCCCAAGCCTGATATCGTCCAGATCTTGTTGCATTTGAACATTTACTGCTCCAGTATCTGAGGAGTCATGAATGGTGCTGAACATCATGCAATCATCAGCGAACATCCCCACTTCTGATCTTATGAAGAAAGGTCATTGACAAGACAACTGAAGATGATTGCGTCTACAACACCACCCTAAGAACTCCTGCAGAGTTGTCCTGAAACTGAGATAACTGACCGTCCCATGAATTAATAAAAAAAAGGACAGGGGCAGTGCAACTCCAGCAGGCACCATAAACCTTAAGGATGATGTATGTCTTCAATGTAAAAACATATCCCTTTGTAATGCCATAGCTGCAATAATCATAGCTCCATCAGTTAAAATAAATGATATCAGGGCTCAAAATATTAGAATTTTAGCAAACAAAGATCTTGTGTGTATGCCATCCCTATAACTGGACACTAAGATGATGGTTGCTAGTGATTTGTTCAGTGAAATTCAGTCCATTTGAAAGGCCTTCTTATACCATTTACTATTATTTAAAAACACTGAATTTCACTGAACAAATCTCAGTGACCAGTTATAGGCATAGCATATACACAAGGTCCCTTCAGGTCTGAATGACTCAATTGCTCACTACCTTCAATAAAAGTAATTTAAATCAAGGAGCAAATTCAGCAAAGTTGTATGAGGCTTTGCTGGACAGCATTGAACATCTGATATGAGAATGTGACAGTGATATTAAAAAAGAAAAAATATAAAACACTCATTTTCCTGAAACTGGAGGATTTAAGACAACAATTTTCTGAACCACAGGTTGAAGTAAATTAACACTTCAACATGCACGACAAATCCTTACCCAAAGTTTTTGAAACTGCATGCAATCCTTAAAACTGTCACAGTTATGCAATATTGTCTCACTGTCGATACTACTTTTAAAACAGAAGAGTTCAGCGATTAGGTACCTTTCTTGTCGTCAACATATATGTTACTACACAGTGTCCTGGAAAGTATGTGTATGCCTGGACAAGATATTAAAATGCAAACAACTTTCTGGAATGTTTAACTGAGAATGCATTAAAATGCAAAATAAGTTCATGTGGATTAATGGCTGCCATTATCCAAATAGTTACAGAAACATTTTCACAATGAAGTTGTAGACTTCTTGGCTTGAGAGTGGAATTCTAAAGAATGGGTGCAAGAAGAATTGCATTCTATCACAAGGATATGTAAGTGGGTGAAACTTGAACATCGCTGTATGCTAATGGATAAAGAATCAGGTACCATTTGTTAGGACAATGAACAACACCTGACAAAAACAGGTTTCTGATATAGGACATTTGAATAGACACATTTTTGAAAGAAGGAGACTTCCAGATCATTGGACACTGCCTAAAATCTGTTGGGAGGCAAAGAATTCAGACAGACTGTTACCTACCTAAAGTCAGGATGGCTGAGCAGCTAAGGCGCTGCGTTCCAATCACAGTCTCCTCTGGAGGGATTGGTTCAAATCCCAATTCTGACATCGATTCATGGGTGGCATGGTTGCATAGTGGTTAGCACTGCTGCTTCACAGTGCCAAGGACCTGGGTTTGACTCCCAGCTCGGGTCACTGTTTGTGCAGAGTTTGCACATTCTCTCTGTGTCTGCGAGGGTTTCCTCCAGGTGGCTCCAGTTTCCTCCCATAGTCCGAAAGAATTGCTGGTTAGGTGCATTGGCCATGCTAAATTCTCCCTCAGTGTACCTGAACAGATGCTGGAGTGTGACGACTAGGGGGTTTTCACAGTAACTTCACTGCAATGTTAATGTAAGCCTACTTGTGACTAATAAATAACTACATTTCTTTTAACCTATTTGAGAAACCAAACTATGTTTTTGCATCTGGGGTTTGACTACATCTCGATTGTCGTGAAGCCAAAGAGACCTGCATATGCCAGCAGTAAGCAGGTGTGAATCTATTTTCATAAACTTCCAACCTCTATTTGTTCAATGGGTCTAATAAGGAAATCACAGGCCTGCAATGCTTCAAGCCTTCAGCTCGAAAGAAGCAGTTGTGACAGTTGGACTTTTAAAGTCTAAATGCATGCTACCTTTTTTTTGAAACCATGTCCTCTTGTGTGTGTCTGTCACTGTGAGTGGGTGCTGTTGCATATACATTCATGCAATGAATAATAAACATTTATCCTTTAAAAAAATCTACAAGAGTATTTGTCATTATCCTCAGCAGTCATGGCACTCAGGTGTTAAAAAAAACCAAATTTTTGTTTAAAATATGGTTTGCTTAATTGAGAGGTGGGAAGAGGTGAACCATCCCACCCCCGCCTGTAACTTAGAACAGTAAGAAGTCTCACAACACCAGGTTAAAGTCCAACCAGTTTATTTGGTAGCACAAGCCACAAGCTTTCAGAGCACTGCTCCTTCATCAGGTGAGTGGGAGTTCAGATTACAAACAGGACATATAATGTCACAAACTCAATTTCCAAGATAATAGTCAGAATGCAAGTCTTTACAGGTAATCAAGTCTTAAAGGTACAGACAATGTGAATGGAGAGAAAGTTAAGCAAGGGTTAAAGAGATGTGTATTGCCTCCAGCCTTCTTATTGAGGCTTCTTACTGTGCTTACCCCAGTCCAATGTCAGCAGCTCCACATTGTAACTTAGAACCCAGCAACAGTTGTTGGTTAAATTGAGAATGTAAGGTCATACGTCATTGAGACTGAACACAGTAAGTAGATGAGGACAGAGTCCATATTCGACCTACACCAGAACTGATAAGGCAGCAAAGATCATTAGAAATATCAACAATATTATTCACAAATGACACCAATTCAGCAACAACAAGCACAGCTCCTTCAATACCGAGCAACACACACAACATTCTCAATAAATTGAAGGTAGCATTGTTCATAGCTATACCATGAATAATGTTTTCTGAGAAAAGAAAATAAGCTATGAAAGTGTCTGATGTTCGGAATTGCATGATTAATTATAATTATTGATTTGAAATTACTTTCATTTTAAGTTAATGATTACAAGATAACTTTGATATTTGGAAGCATTGTGTTTTTAAGGACAAATTGTTATATTTGTTATATTTTGTTATATTTCAAATTGTTATATTTCAAAACGATTTAGGAACTATATTGTTCATGAGTAAGTATACATGTATATCAGAATGTCACATCACATCATTTGGTACAATAGATCAGTGTACAAAGCTACAATCATTGTCCTGAGACAGGTGGTGAGATCAAGAAAAAAACACACTGAATGAAAACTCCAGTATTCGTGCTAAATAGCATGATTATTTCAGATATCTGGAAACCACAACCATAATCCTGATTCTCTGACCCATGCTTCCATCCATCTATGTATTGTAGTAATCCATCTAGTATCCATCTAGGTATTGCAGAAACAGAGCCTTACTATATGTGTCCTGCACAGATTTATGAGTGGCATAGTTGTGAGTACTGCTACCTCACAGCACCAATTCCCAGCTTGGGTCACTGTCTGTGTGGCGTTTGCACATTCTCCTGGTGTCTGCGTGGGTTTCTTCTGGTTGCTCCTGTTTCCTCACATAATCTGAAGGACATGCTGGTTAGGTGCATTGGTCATGCTAAATTCTCCCTCAGTGTACCCGAACAGGTGCCGTAGTGTGGCGAAGAGGGGATTTTCACAGTAATTTCTTTGTAGTGTTAATGTAAAATGACTTGTGATACTAATAACTTTAAACTTTCCTTTCTAGTGATGTCATGCTACAAATCCTTAAAGTGATATTACAATAGAAGGTAGAACTCCCTTCTGTTCTTGATTGATAGTACTGACCTAGACTTAGTTTGCAGGGTACAATTTCAAAATTTGCGGAGAAAAATCTTGGAATGTTGTGAACTGTAAGGGGCGGCATGATGGCTCAGTGGTTAGTACAGCTGCCTCACAGCGCCAGGGACGTGGGTTCCCGTGCTGGTTAGTTGCATTGGCCATGCTAATGTCCCCCTCAGTGTACCCAAACAGGCGCCGGAGTGTGGCAACTAGGGAATTTTCACAGTAACTTCATTGCAGTGCTAATGTAAGCCTACTTATGTCACTAATAAATAACATAGATCATACTTTTAATTTTACGTATCAATGAAATAAAATATGCATTTTATGCTTTATTAGGGGAAGGGCAGGAAATTCAAATAATTCCCTCATTTGAATTTAGATTTTTGATCCTGAAAATATTTTCAACATTTGTTAAATGAATGAGAACATTTCAGGACTAGATCTCTTGATATTCAGCAAGTTCTAGACCAGTTTATAAATATACTTAACACCCATTAGCTACAATCTCAATTTCAAAAATTGTTTAACTTATGGAAAATGGAGAGTGGAAAATGCTTGTTTCCCCAGAGAAATTTCACAGGCATCACCTAGCAATCATACAGTCACTGCAAACGAACAGGAGGGGGCTTGAAGGGCCTAATTGAGATGACTCCAGTTGTCAAGGCAACAATCATACCAAATTTTGTTTCCCTGCTTTTGTGAAGGTGCCTCCCTAATTTTCATGCCATTGATACTCGCATAATTCTCAGTCATGCACCTCACATTGATTGCCACGTTCTGATCCATTTCAAATTATGCAAGTTGGTGTTGTATTTTGAAAGAATGGAAGGAGGACATCTTGGAGATATTAAGTATTCAGCGGGGCCACATTAGATGAGTATTTAAGTTCCAGATAGATTCAGAAGAAGCGGTAGCAAACTGTTAACTTGACTGCAACACAACACTTTCCACTTCCTTAACCAGTGCCGTAATATCCTCATGAAGGTCATGGATAATTGTAGCAAGGATGTCAACATGTTCTTGTGGTAACCAAACTCTCTCTACTTCACTGTTTCTTTCTTCTCTCATTGTTTTCTGTTTCTGTCTCATACTTTTACATTTAGAAAAGGACCTGGAAACAACATTCTGGGCAACCTCACTGTATCACTTCTTTTATGTATTTAATCACAATATTTATGGAATCATAGAATCCCTACAATGCTGAAGGAGGCCATTCAGTTCATCGAGACTGCACCAACACCAATCCCACCCAGGCCCTATCTCCATAACCCCACATATGTACCCTGTTAGTCTCCCTGACACTAAGGGGCAAGTTAGCATTGCTCATCAACCACGCATATCTTTGGACTGTGGGACGAAACCGAAGCACCTGGAGGAAACACATGCTGACACGAGGAGAACTCTACACAGACTTGAGGCTGGAATTGAACTTGGGTCCCTGGTGGTGTGAAGCAGCAATGCTAACCACTGTGCCACCATGCCAAAACATCATTTGGCCCATTTTTATTCAACCATCTAAGAGAGACGCTGCTCCCATTGTAGTATCCGATCATTCCTTTATATCTATTACTACTGTGTCTACTCCAGCTATAAACCAAGACATTTTCTGTGACTGTGATAGTAGTGCACTCTCCCTCTGATTTTCTTGACCTTTTTGTAGCCATTGATGTGGTTGACTATGCCATTCTCCACCAATTGCCTCTTTCGGTTGTCTGTCCATGCTTCTTCGCTTCCCCAACCAGAGACCGGAAAAATTTGATTATCAGGGACCGAGGGTTGCTCGATCCTCTTACTTTATAAGTAACACTTAAGTACCCCCAACATCCAAGTTACAGAGGGGAATGTTTGGGGTAAAATTTTGTATTATGCTTTTTGAATCCCACTTGTGCTGGTGGCTCATAACCAAGCTTATGTAAAGTAAAAATCCTCAGCGCATTCATCTTATGGGCGGGAAACTCCCCTGAATGGAAACAAAGCAAGTCTTGTTTGGGCATTGTCAGACACAGAAATAATGGTTTAATCAGATGTAAAATCCAAAATAATGGACCAGAAAGTTACAAAACCCACTGCAATGGGACCATCATTCGTAAAACCTGAGGCTGAATTTTAACTTGCACATCCACAGGGAGTGGGAAGGTCTGCAGCATGTCAAAAATCCAGATGTTGTAGCAGTACATGTGCCAGTGAGATTTTCACCTAATCGGTGACTTTGAATTTGACTTCAGGTTTTCCCAACTTCGGAGCAGGTAGGCATGGCGATGACCACATCAGTCTTACTCATCTCCACTATTTAAAGAGATCCTACTGGAGTCAGAATTGAAGTGTCGTGGAAGTGTCATGTCAGAGCTCAGATAGTCTCAACATGGAAAGGCTTCACCAAATATCTCAGAGGAGTCCCTGTGATATAATGCTGCAGGTTGCAAGGACATTCAGTTCGCTGTAGATGGGAGGAAGAAGGCAGCCTCAAAGAACCAGGAGACGTTTCTGGACGTAGCCAACAATATCATCAGCAAGAGCATGAGGCCTCACTTCTGGTTAAATAATGTAAGAGATTTAATGACCTGATAAAGTCAAGAGAGTTGAGTTGCATGGCACATTCAACTGCAAATCCCCTCAGCCTGCCTTTTCCAGGCTTCTGCACATCATTCCTCAGATCAATAGACATTCCAGGTGCTTTTGCCCCTCACGGTCTGATCTGACCAACCACCACTGACACTCATCTTCTAACAGTGGACGGGATTTCCTGCCAGCGATCACCACTGGCGTAAATGGCAACGCTGGTGGAAGATCCTGCAAGACTGCTGAAATGAGAATCTCATTCTCTGATTTTCCTCATCCTTTGCCAGTGATGTAACAACATCGCTTATTTAAATAAATCTTAATAAGTGTAAATACACCTAAAGGGCTCCCCCATTCTATGTTACCCCTCACATAAAGAAATCTCCCGCGCCATTACGCCAAAATGTCAGCAATGTTTACAACTACTTTTGTGAAGCTATCAAGTGGAGCCCACCAGGGGTACAAAGGCTCACCTCCATGGGAGAGGAAATGCACACTGCCCCAGCACCCCCCTGACAACACTAACCTGGCAGTGCCACACTGGCAGTGCCAACCTTGGATTGCCCCAGTGCTTGTGAAAGGAGAGGGGGTTCTCCCCATATCCATCAGGGAGCAGGGGCCATATTCTTTTCAGTACACATCAGGGTGGCATTAAAAAGGGGCCCCTGATCTCTTTGGAGCTGGCTCTCCAAAGGTTATCCCCTCCATTCCCCCGGCGTGATGGTGAAAACCCCGCTTCCAGATTTTCTGTGTGCAGAATGGCAGAGGATCTGGAGAAAAAAAGTTTGTTGTGCAGCAGGATAGCTGCACGTTGGTATTCTTGCCGCAGCCAGCACCCTGTGCACAGGATGCAAAATTCCACTGAGTTCCACTGTGAGTCTCCACAAACGTTGTCTTTCCAGTCTTTTAACTTATCCACTGCTCATATTCATAGGTCTCCTCTTTTTTTCCTTTCAGAAGAGACAGCAGAACACCAGGGGATGGCAGATAAGCAAATGTGACCATCTGGTCATCACCAACAAGACCACGACACAGGAGGAGGCAATGGAGATAAGCCTGGTCTCAGCATGTGTCCATTGGCAAGGGAGAGCAAGAGGTTTCCAGCTACCTGGTGAATTATTTATAATACAGCCACATGATATATAACCCTCAAGTTGAACATGATGGTAACAACCACTGAAATGTGACCATCTGCATAGTAATAGCTGAGAATCCTCTCTTGTATTTCCTAATTCACATCTTTCATCTCCAAGAAGACCTACAGGTCCACCTCAGAAGATGATGCTAGAGGTGGATGGAGAATTCTCAGAGGATGTAACCCACTCTCAGGATACGCTATCACAAAGCTCATATGCATCCTTCAGAGGTTCAGGTATATACGCCTCAGTGGAATGAGAAGAACCCTAGTTGAGTTGACACATGAAGAAGCACACATCACAGATGAGCAGAAACATATGATGAAGAAAGATACAGCAGTAAAGAGTCCCTGTTGGAGGTGCAGGACACTCCAGGCTTGGCTCAACTGGAGGCAGGTGCTGAGTCTTGGCAGCGTTAATAAAGGGAAAAATCTTGGAGCTGTACCTGGAAATTTTGAGGCTTTGTCAACCTTTCCAGAGCGCAACACTGGAGAGAGATTGGAGGAGTCAGTCAGTGGCGTGGGTGCCATGATATTTTAGGTCTTTTTGTAGATGTCTACATCCAGAGAAAAAGTAGCCATCTGCATGAATGTTCAGGTGCAGCAGGTAACTGAGAGCTTCCTGGTCCTCACCAACAACAGATTCAGACTTCCACCTTAAACAGGATAGACGAAAACCTCACCTTGGTCATTCACCACCTCAATGAAGTGCAGAAAAGTGCTCTCTGACTCTTAGCTAGCTGAATGAATGGGATGAAAGATGAAGGGGGCATGGAACTGAGGGTTCTGCTCAAAGTGCTTCCACCCCTCAGTCCTTTTCTCCACCTCAGTCAGAGACTCACATTCAGTCTCCTGGAAGAATGCCCATGCCTGCCTCTACACAGATGAAGCTGGCAGCACAATGGTTATCACTGCTACCTCAAAGTTCCAAGCTGAGTTTAATTCCAGCCTTGGGTGACTGTGTGAAGTTTGCTCATTCTCTGCATGTCTGCTTGGATTTCCTCCGGATGCTCTGGTTTCCTTCAACAGACAAAAGATTTGTAAATTGAGTGGATTAGCCATGGTAAATGCACTGGGTTACGGGGATAGTGCAGTTGGGTGGGCCTGGATGAGATGCTCTTTCAGAGAGTCAGTGCAGACATGATGGGCCAAATGGCCTTTTTCTGCACTGTAGGGATTCTATGATAGAGTTCTTGGATGAACCTCATAGATTCCAAAACCCAGAGGACATTGGTCAAGAGCACTTGAGAAGTCATCACTGGAACATTAGCAGCCACTCTGGCTGAAGCCACAGTGAGAACCAGAAAAAGTAAGAGAAAACATTTGTAATGAATAAGGCTATTCACTTGGATGTTGAAAGTGTTATATTTTTCATTAATGTTTTTGACTTATAAGAGCATTGCCCGTCTTGGCATTGTTTCCCTGCTAATCGCCAAATGGACTTCTACTCTGTTTGATTAAATGGGCTATGCTGGCGTAGAGAGCAATGCCCATACCCCATAAAATGAATGTATTTTGGGACTGCAGCTTTAAATTTTGGGTAAATAAAGGGGGTCACGTGTCCTGTTCTGTAATCTGGCTGATGGTAAGCCTGAGTGGTTTGATTGTTAGAGATCAAAGGAAAACTTATATTATTTTACTGGGAGGAAGGTACATGATATTTATGCTTGGAGACAATAAACTCTCTGAGTTTACAATTTGTAGACTTTGTGTGCAAACTTCCCAAAATTGCAGAGTTGGATCAGGCAAGAAAATGGGTCAAACTCGTTTGATTCCTAACTGCCTTTTCTCACCAGATTTAACAGCACCCTGTGCAATTTCAGAGTGCTGGGGAGAATCATACAGCCAGCTGGAAGGTTGGGGGCTTGAACATGCCAGCAACACTGGGAATCTGAGGTAGGGGCACCCTTTAAAAATGATGCCCCAATCTCAAGCTTAAGGCCACCTCCCTCTCAAAATGGACACCAGGAACCTCCAACATGGGTCTCCGCCATTCCCTCCTCCACTCCCACCACCCCCTCCTCTCCCACACAGGGGAAAGACATGTACTGGCTGACATTTAAAATGTATAGAAATTAGATTAATGCCCGGGCCTGATCACGGCACCGGTCCTCGGGTTGGGGAAGATCTCAAACTGAGACCTAGCCAGTGCAAGTCCCATTGTTGACTACCTGTGTAATTCAGCCACCAGTATAAGATTTTGTGCCAGCTGTTAAAGCGGCTGCTTGAACCTTCCAAAGTCCTAGAAAGGTGTTATAGATATTGGGTTGTAAACAATTTGCTGTAACCGGTCCATTTCCTTCTCAAATGAAAGTTGGAGTCAAGAATAGCTAAATCAGCATTTCTGCCTGAATGTGAAGTTAATGTATTTCAACTTTGGGTTCAACAGTTCACGTTTATCACTTTACCTTGCGGAAGAGGGTAAAGGGAGCTATTTTGAGATCAGGCTATACGCTTCCCTACACGTTTGTGAGTTACCATATCAAGATGCAGGATGGAGATGATCTCTGGTTAAAGAAACATATCCTGCAGCCTTATAGGATTCCAGCCGATTGTTCTTGCATAGCCAAGGGAAAGAAGAATCTTGGAATAGACTTCACTGCTGATGCTGGATTTTAAAAAAACTCTCCAAAAACTGAGGGAAGTGCCTGGAGTTGGGCACTTGAGATTATTAGTCTGTGAAACAGGGATATGGGGACCCTTTGGAAGCCTGGAGAAACTGTTTGTTTGGTAAAAGGACTGTAATTCTGTACAGAATGCAATGGGTGATAAATGTAAAAAGGGGAGTGTCAGTTTTTGTAGTTGTACAGTATAAGTTGCCTACGCACGATGGCACAGTGGTTAGCACTGCTCTCACAGGAACCCGGGTTTGATTCCTAGCTTGGGTCATTGTCTGCGCAGAGTCTGCATGTTCTCCCCAGGTGGGTTTCCTCTGGGTGCTCTGGTTTCCTCCCACACGTCCAAACACGCGCTGGTTGGGTGCATTGGCCACACTAAATCTCCCTCAGTGTACCCGAACAGGCACTGGGGTATGGTGACTAGGGGATTTTCACAGTAACTTCATTGCAGTGTTAATGTAAGCCTACTTGTGACAGTAATAAGTACCTTTTTTGAAAAAAAAGGAAAATAATGTTTTGTCAAAAGTATTTTTTTGTCATTTTTTTAAAACACAAGTTTTAAAACATAAAATCTTGTCATGTATTCTTGCAGCTAGTAACAGGAAGCTCAAAGCTCTTTTTAAAAGTTATTGGTCGCTATGGAGATTGCAATACATATCACAGTGTCCCCTAGAGCTTTCAGGTTTATTGCTCTCAAAAGAGATTTTTATGAAGCAAACAAAAATGATGGATGCTAAAGGTTAAGATGTTGAGAACAGTAATTGGTTAGAGATAATACTGTACAGTTATAATTGCATTCAATAAGAGTCAAGAAATACATAATGCATTTGACATTCAACTCTCATCTCTTGTGGAATATGAATTGATAATCAGGAAATTTGATTCTTCCTCATCACATATCATAACTAGTGACTACACCATTCATCAGTAGTAAGCTAGCAAACTATTGCAATTGCAAATTTGACTATATACTTGCTGAAGAATTTTGTTCCAAAGATATGGATTCATCACAACATTCAAGAAAACCACCAACAATTGTGACATTGAATAATGTGTTCTTTTCTTCTTTACATTTGTGCCGTACCTTTATTTCGTACAATATAAATGAATTATTGATCTCACATTTTATATTACAGCCTATTCCTAGGTCTTGCTCACAGTTAGCCTCAAGCAGAGTATTGATGTTGAACTGCTAAGATAGAGTTGTTTTTTTCTTCTAGCCTATTCCTTTAAAGCCACTGTTCAATCACTCCCTGTGGGGAAGTAGCCTAAATGCATTAATCAAGGTGATTATACCTGCTATAAACACTAGGAGGTAAGTGTAGCCATTTATAAATCTCCAGTTCTCAATCAGAAAAACCTAGCATGTAGTAGCTGATTTCTTTCCCCCCATGAGGATTACTTTTGCAGCTGTGATTAAGTGTGATACTTCCAACTATGATGGACAAACACCAGACCAAATGTTTAAGTCCTTGAGGCTAGTGGTCTGTGTGCATTATTTTTCACAGGCTAACTTATCCTGTGCTTCATAAAACATCTGGCTACTAAACAAAGAACAAAACTGCACAAATAACTCTCATCTAACAAATATTTATTCAGCTTATAGGAGCAGAATCCGGTCTGAACACAGAATTCCAATATTCTGTCCCAGGTCACTTTCCTTTTGCAGGAACTCTGATTTGCAATCATCCTCAGCAAAGGAAGAAAAGACTTGCATTTATAAAGCCCCATTCTTTCATGATCTTAGAGCAGGCTTGACCAACCCACTGCCCACATCTGGCCTATGAAGCCGTTACATGTGGCCCCTAAACCCATTATTCAAAATACCAGTAAGACAGACAAGTGAAACTGAAGGCTCACGAGTGAGCCTATCAGCAGAAAAGATGGAAGAGAAACAGGTTCCGATTGGAGTAGCCACAAACACTAGCAGCTGTGAGTATGTGGAATGAAAAGTGAAGGATTTGAGGAGAGGGAGAGATAGCGAGAGCTACTGGTTGTGGGGCCCAGATTGGGAGGGGTAAATTACTCGCAGTGTGTGAAAGAGAGTGTGTATCTGCATGTGTGAGAGAGTGCTTGTATGAGAGTGTGTTGTACTAGAGTGTGTACGTGAGAATGCGTCTGTCAGAGAGAGAGAGACTGAATTTGCCTATGTGAGTGTGACAGATCATTTGTGAGAGAGTGTGACTGTATGTGTGAATGTGTGTATTGGAGTGTGTGTGTGTGTGTGTGAGAGAGTGTGTGTGTGAGAGTGTGACTGTGTGAGTGTGTGTACAAGAGTGAGAGAGTGTGTGTGTGTGCGTGTGTGGTGAGTGTGTGTGTGTGAGAATAGAGAGTGTGTCTTTGTGTGTGAGAGAGTGTATGTCAGAGAGAGAGTGTGTTTGTGAGAGAGAGAGTGTGTGGTGTGTGTGTGCGGGAGAGTGTGTGTGTATGTGTGTGAGAGAGTGTGTATTTGTGACAGAGAGAGTGGGGTTGACCTTGATCCCATGCTCGCTGTCCATGGAAATGACAGCAGGGCTCAAGGTTGCACATTTGGATTTTTGCTGCCCCATATTAATGACCTAGACTTGGGCATCCAAGGCACAGTGTTACACTCTATTTGCTCTCTATTATACACAGAATGGTTTGCTTCTACAAAGGTCACTGCCATGTCTAGTTCAGTCCATTTGCTGCTTAAACCTTGATATGTACCTGGAATCAGATGGGCAGAACAATGGCAAGTGTAATTTATCAACACACATTCTCACCTTCTCACACTCTAATGGTCATCTTTATCAATTTTTAAAATTAATTTATTACTTTGATATTGCTTTATGTTTGCTTATTAAGTTGTTCATATCTCCATTATTTTGAAATTCATATTTAATGTTGTTCACATCTAATCTTTCTGAAATGAGCTCAAAATGGAAATGTGCCCCCACCTTCCCCCAGCTCAAAAGGTTTGGACAGGTCTGCCTTAGAGTGTTCCAAAGTACTTTAAATACTTCTGAACTGTACTCAGCTGTAATGTAGGAAACATGGCAGCCAATCTGTATAAGAGAAAGGGCTGTCCGAGGCATGGTACATTAGGGAGACCATGCAGACGCTGCAACAATGGATGAATGAACATCGCTCGACAATCACCAGACAAGACTGTTCCCTTCCTGTTGGCGAACACTTCAGCGGTCGCGGGCATTCGGCCTCTGATCTTCGGGTAAACATTCTCCAAGGCGGCCTTCACGGCACACGACAGCACAGAGTCACTGAGCAGAGACTGATAGCCAAGTTCCGCACACATGAGGACGGCCTCAACCGGGATCTTGGATTCATGTCACTCTATTTGTAACCCCCATGACTTGCCTGGGCTTGCAACATCTCACTTACTGTCCTGTCTGGAGACAATATACATCTCTTCAAACTATGCTTAATGCTATCTCCACTCACATTGTCTGCAACTTTTAGACTTGACTAGCTATAAAGACTCGCATTCTAATCAGTATTCTGTAAACTGAGTGTGTGCCTTTATGTGCACAGATTGTGATCAGAACTCCCTACTCACCTGACGAAGTAACAGCGCTCCAAAAGCTAGTGGCATGTTATCAAATAAACCTATTGGACTTTAACCTGGTGTTGTGAGACTTCTTACCGAGGAAAAGGTGCACAGACAACAATTAAATAAATGTTCAGATAATCTCTTTTAGTATGTTCTTGAGGGTTAGATATTCGTTTAGATGCTGGGTAGAGCCCTGTTGCTATTTGAACATTGCAATGAAATCTCTTCCATTCAATTGAGGGAGCAGATGGTTTAACATCTCATCTGAATGATGACATCTCTGTTACAGCAGCACTGAAGTTTCACCGTAGATTTTGTTCTCAGTTTCCTGAGTGGGGCTGGAAACTGCTAATCTTTTGACTCAGGGAAGTGCAACCTTTGAGCCATGGCTGTTGTAAAGGCATTTAGCAAAATTGGGTGACAATAAAGTTCATTTGTTAGTATCACAAGTCGGCTTACATTAACACTGCAGTTAAGTTACTGTAAAATCTCCGAGTCACCACACTCCAACCGGCGCCTGTTTGGGTACACAGAGGGAGAATTCCCGGCTTAGGCCACTGTCTGTGTGGAGTCTGCACATTCTCCTTGTGTCTGCGTGTGTTTACTCTGGGCACTCTGGTTGTCTCCCACAGTCCGAAAGACATGCAGGTTAGGTGCATTGGCCATGCTAAATTCTCCCTCTGTGTACCCAAACAGCACTTCTTTCAAAGCACCTAACCTGCATGTCTTTCGGACTGTGGGAGACAACCAGAGTGCCCAGAGTAAACACACGCAGACACAAGGAGAATGTGCAGACTCCACACAGACAGTGACCTAAGCCGGGAATTGAACCCGGACACCTGGCACTATGAGGCAGATAATGAGGTCACATTTCTTTTAATAATGGAGGCCCAGAGCAAACATCACAGATGTTCTATTGTTGTGCATTGTGCCTAACAATCTGCATCTGACTCCAGAGTTTGCACCAAACTTTGGGGAAAGCAACTTGTACAGAGAACCTGCCACAGCAACATAAAATCAAGTTTTTATTTCAGCTTTGAAAGAAGTGCTGGTTAGGTGCATTTTCCCTCAGCGTGCCCGAACAGTGCATATGTGGCAATTAGGGGATTTTCACGGTAACATCATTGCAGTGTTCATTGAATCATAGAATCCCTACAGTACAGAAGGAGGCCATTCAGCCCATCAAGTCTGTACCGATCACAATTCCACCCAAGCTCTACTCCTACAACCCCGCACATTTATCCTGCTAATTTCCCTGACACTGGCGTCAATTTTGCACGGCCAATCAATCAAACCCGCACATCTTTGTTAATGTAAGCCTAATTGTGACAATAATAAATAAAAATAAAGATTCCAGCATCCACAGTAATTTGCTTATATCCACTGTATGCTTATCGCCATTCCAAAAATGAGTAATTCACCACAACTCTTGCTTTCTCTCCCTTAGCCAATCTTGTATCAATTCTGCTTCTTCCTCTTTTATGCTCTAGGCTTCAATTTTGCTCCATCGGGTTGCTACGACATGAGAAAAATCCCAAATTTCTTTATTCAAAACTTTACCTTTGTTATTATTTTTAAAAACGTACTTCCAGCTGAATTAAAAAGATGTAAACTGCAGGATAGGCCCCTTGTCTGGGCGCCATCCCGATGAATTACAAGAACAAAAAACTTAGCTTTTAAAGTGCTTCACAAAAGCCTAATGAAAAACAAATGAGTGCTGAGTCCAAGGACAGTGCGATGGCAGGTTTGGTCAAAGTGATGTGTTTTAAGACCATTTGGTCTCTCTATTCTTGCACCCCTCTAAAATTTTATCATTTGACCAGACTGTCTCTGTCCTCCTGAAGTCATTTCCAACTTTCCTCACAATTCACTGGATGTCAAGTTTTGTATCTCCTGCAAATTTTAGTATCCCCTAGTCCATGTCATAAATGTATATCAAAATCAGCAGTGGCTCTAGTATGGACTTTGTGGAACTCCATTGAATACTTAAAAAAACAGAAAATGCTAGAAAATCTCAGCAGTTCTGACAGCATCTGTGGAGAGAGAATAGAGGCAACATTTTGAGTCAGAATGACCCAGAATTTCCAGCATTTTCTGTTTTTATTTCAGATTCGGAAGAAAGTTAGGTGCATTTTCCCTCAGTGTGCCCAAACAGGTGCCAGATATGGCAATTAGGGGATTTTTCATGGTATCTTCATTGCAGTGTTCATAGAATCATAGAATCCCTACAGTACGGAAGGAGGCCATTCAGCCCATCATAGGATAGAGGTGGAGAGACTCTTCCCACTCAGAAAGGATTGTAGGACTAGGGGGCACAGCCTCAAGATAAAGGGGGGTGCGGTTTAGAACGGAGTTGAGGAGGAACTTCTTCACTCAAAGGGTGGTGAATCTCTGGAATTCTCTGCCCGTTGAAGTGGTGGAGGCTACCTCGCTAAATATTTTTAAGACGCGGGTTGATGGGTTTTTGATAAGAGAGGGGATTAAGGGTTATGGGGAGAGGGCGGGAATGTGGAACTGAGCCACGACAGATCAGCCATGATCTTATTGAATGGCGGGGCAGGCTCGAAGGGCTAGATGGCCTACTCCTGCTCCTATTTCTTATGTTCTTATGTTCTAAGTCTGTACTGATCACAATTCCACCCAGGCCCTACTCCCACAACCCCGCACATTTATCCTGCTAATTTCCCTGACACCTGGGTCAATTTTGCATAGCCAGTCAATCAAACCGCACATCTTTGTTAATGTAAGCCTAATTGTGACAAGAATATAAAAAAGAATTCCAGCATTCACAGTAATTTGCTTTTATCCACTGTATGCTTATCGCCATTCCAAAAATGAGTAATTCACCACAACTCTTGCTTTCTCTCCCTTAGCCAATCTTGTATCAATTCTGCTTCTTCCTCTTTTGTCCTCTAGGCTTCAATTTTGCTCCATCGGGTTGCAACAACATGAGAAAAATCCCAAATTTCTTTATTCAAAACTTTATCTTCTTATTATTTTTAAAAATGTATTTCCAGCTGAATCAAAAAGATGCCTGCTGCAAATCATAGGGTAGGCCCCTTGTCTGGGCGCTATCCCAATGAATTACAAGAACAAAGAACTCAGCTTTTGGAATCTCATACCTCATTGAACAGAGACCCTTGTAATTACAAAAGACCAGGAGACTGGCAAATCAGAATTTGTTGTGCCTAAAGAGCTGTAAACAGACTCATATCACACCTAGGACTATCCAGATCCATTTCAAAGGGAACAACAAGGAAGTAATTTGCATCTGATAAGTTCTGCTTGCTGGTGTAGTCATTGAGTCTGCCTAGACAATGGCTTCCCATGCACCAGACTCTGAGCAGAGATGGTTACTCTTTCAACAACATACGATTGGGATATTATTAGCATTGAAATCCTTTGACAAAGGGTCATCTGACTTGAAACGTCAGTCTTTTCTCTTCTTACAGATGGTGCCAGACCTACTGAGATTTTCTAATGTTTTCTCTTTTGAGCACCTGTACCTCAAAACTGAGTGCAGCTCTGAACAGAGTGTGGAAGTTTAGCGAGAAGTGGGAAATTTTAAATATGTTTCCAGGAATCTAATATTGCTTATATTGGTTTTCCACATTTAACTGCAAGTTTGTTTAACTTGTAAGTCTCATCCAGCAGAGTTTCTCCCTTCCCACCCACCCTGGAAGAGTTTCCTTCCTGCTATCCCTGCGAAGCCCCCTTTTGTCTCCCCCATGCCCCCATTTCATGGCTCTGACCACTCTGGCTCCAACCCCACTCTGGCTCTGCCCTCTTGGCTCTGCCTGTGGCAGAGTAATGGTGCCCAATGGGCAGTGTCAGGCTGCCTGGTGGGCACTGCCAGGCAGGCAGTATCAAAGTGCCGACTACCTGAGGGCTTCAATGGCCTCCTATCCATTTCCTCCACCCCCCTCCCCCCCCACCACCACACACAATGAGCCATCATGTGTGGTCCCTGTTGGTAGAGACTACGTGATTTCCATCGAGGAGAACATGAGCCGGTGAGATGGTAGAGGTAAGTGAGCTAAGTAACGACAATAGGATCTGTAACTTGTTACTGACATGCTTAGCATGTCATTAGGTGGAGGTTAAAAACCAGCCGTGTCCCTGATTTTTTGCCTACTGCCCAATTTTACTACCATGCCTCGCTGAAAGTCGGGTAGGACAAGGTCATAAGATTGTGCCCTGAGAGTCTACAGAAAGATATACCCAGGTTAGGTGAGTGGGCAAAAACTTGGCAGGTGGAATATAAATAACAAGTAAGGCTTACATTAACACTGCAATGAAGTTACTGTGAAATTTCCCTAGCTGCCTCAGTCCAGCACCTGTTCAGGTCAATGAACCTGACCAGCACATCTTTCAAAATGTAGGAGGAAACCAGAGCACCCGGAGGAAACCCACACAGACACGGGGAGAACATGCAAACTCCACACAAGCAGTGACCCAAGCCAGTAATCAAACCTAGGTCCCTGGCACTGTGAAGCAGCAGTGCTAACCACTGTGCTACCGTGCCATCCCATGTAGGAAATGTAGTAAATGTAGGAAAATGTGAAGGTATGCACTTTGGTAGGAAAGATAAAGGAGCTGAATATTATTTAAATGGAGGAAGAGGGACTTGGGAGTCCTTGTGCATAAATCACTAGCATACAGGTTCAGCAGGTAATTGGGAAGGCAAATGGAATGTTGTCTTTTATTTCAAAGGGAATGGAGTATAAAATTAAAGAAGTCTTGCATACAAAGCACTAGTTAGACCACACCTGGCATACTGTGAATGGTTTTGGTCCTCTGGAATTCTTTACTGCAGAGAGCTGTAAAGCCTGAGTTGTTAAGTAAGTTCAAAGCTCAGATGAACAGATTTTTAATCAGTAAGGGAATCAAGGGTAATGGGAATGGGAGTTGATGATTATATCAGATTAGACAAGATCTTGTTGAATGGTGGAGCAGACTTGATGGGCTGAATGACCTACTTCTACTTCTATTTCTTATGGTCCAACCTATCTCTGCTGAAACGTTTCATCCTACTGCCTATGGAACCAACCCAGTTACTGTATACTTACTTCAACTTGCTGTCAGCACCAACTGAAAATCAATTTCATGACTTTATCGTCAGTCAGCTGAACTGAAACACCTAGTTCCTCATTAGACTCTGACTTTGGACTCTGGAAATCATGTGAACATATATATTCATTTCAGTGGTTCTTGTAAAATTTATATTCTCTATTTTCTCCCTTTACTTTGTGTGGGTCTCTTGTGTTTGGAATGGGATATTGGGAACACTCCTGCCACTGGATTTTGAATGTGGAGAAAATAAACTATCTTTCTAAACTAATCTTAACTTGAATTTGCTGCTGATTTATTAATAAATTATTTCACAAAAGCTTAGGGATGGGGAAAACATGTCACTGCCTATTTTTAAAAACTATTTCAAAACATATTCTGCTTACAGGTGATAAAAGGAAATCAATGCAGTTTGTCTGTGCATCTTGTCTTTAACAACCAACTATCTTTATATGTGATACTTTATCAAATGCCTTTTGGAAGTCCTTATACAACAACATCAACTGAATTTCTCTCATACATCCTCTCTGATACATCATCAAAATATCAACCAAGTTAGTCAGACTTCATCCCACCTGGACCAGGTGACTTATCCACTTTAAGTATCACGAGCTTTTCAAGTACTTTCTCTTCATCTACTTGCATGGTGCCACAGTAGTTAGCACTGTTGCCTCACAGCACCAGGGAGTCGGGTTCAATCCTGGCCTCGGGTCACTGTCTGTGTGGAGTTTGCAAATTCTCCTCATGTGTTTCCTCCAGGTGCTCTGGTTTCTGCCCACACTCAAAGATGTGTGAGTTAGGTGGATTGGTCCTTAGTGTCAGTGGGACTAACAGGGTAAATACATGGGGTTGCAGGGATACGGCCTGGGTACGATTGTTGTTGGTACAGGCTTGATTGGCTGAATGGCCTTCTTCTGCACTGTAAGGATTCTATGAATTTCAACCAGTATTCCAGCAACCTCCTTATTTACTAAAAACTTTAGAAAATTCCTCTCTTTGGTAAACATTAATGAAAAGTACTTATTTAGTGCGTCAACTGTGCCTTTTGCCTCCACCAATAATTTCCTATTTTGGTCCCACCACTCCTCTGACAATCTTTTTACTGTTAATATGCCTGTAGAAGACCTTGGATTCCCTTTTCTAATTACAATTATTCTAGTACGCTCTTTTTCAATTCTCCTCTGTAATTTTTGTATTTAGTCTGGTTTTCCTTTGTATTATCAAGCTGATATCCATCATGGGACCATTTTTACTACTTCATCCAAATCTTAGTCCTTCATCACCCAAGAAACTCTGGCTTTTGTTGCTCTCTCTTTCCCCCTTGTGGGAATATACCTATACTATACCCTAACCATCTCTACCTTAAAGGCTGTGCATTGTTCCATGACATTTCTCCTCACCAGGCTTTGATTCTAATTCACCTAGGGCAAAACCATTCTCAATTCATTGAAATTAGCCCTCTTCCCTTCATGTAAATTGCTCTCTATCCTTATCCATAACTAATAAAAATGTCATGATATTATGACCATCATTTCCAAGATGATTTTCAACTGTGACATTTTCCATTTGACTCATTTCAATTGCCAGGCTAGATTCATCAATACTTTCTTCTTCATTGGTCAGAGAACACATTGATCAAGAAAATTCACCCGAATAACATCAAAAATCCTTCATTTTCCTCTTTACACAATCACTGCCCTAATGGGATAGTTAAAATCTCTCATTATCACTACACTACAGTTCTTCACAATAATTTATTTTCAAATTTACTCCTCTATGTCTTTCAAATGATTTAACTTGTAAGCTTTACCAAATGCTGTCTTGCCTCCTTTGTTGTTAGAATTCAATTATTATTCCAATCAATTATATTCTGTTTGCATTTGATTCATTTGTATTAATTCATTTAATTGCAGCATATGAAATTAGCCTTACTACTTTAATGTTGTTTTGGACTTTATCCAACATTCAAACAAATTGAGCAAACTTCAGTTTGTTAGCAAAACAACACATGTATATCATGAACTTTGTATACATCCATGAGTTTCTGTCTCAATTAATCAATGGATATTGAATTTTTTGGAGCATTTTGAATCTGGGACATATTATCAGTTTGAGTGTGTGATACGCAGTGTGCTAAACATCAATATCAATTAGTGAAGTGCCTATGTAATGTGAAGAAATCTTTACTAAGTTCAAACCAAAAATAACTCCCATGTCAAATGAAATAGTCCAAGCAGATTTGAAGTGCTATCTTCAATTTTTTTTATTGCTTTCAGATTTTATTTTTACGTCAGCAGATCAATTATGACGTAAGTTGGCAGATGATCATAGATTCTGTCTCTCTGTGTGATAACCCAAAGAAGGAAAGATAAGGAGGGGTGGCCAAAGGCTCAGCCAGGGGTGAGTTTTAAGGAATGTCCTAAAGATCAGGAAGTTAAAGCTTAAAGTTTATTTCTTAATGTCACAAGTCAGTTTGCATTAACACTGCAATGAAGTTACTGTGAAATCCCCTAGTTACCACTCTCCAGTGTCTGTATGGCTACGCTGAAGGAGAGTTTAGCATGGCCAATGCACCTAACCAGCACATCTTTCGGACACTGGGAGGAAACCGGAGCACCCTGAGGAAACCCACGCAGACATGGGGAGAATGTGCAGACTCTGCATGGGCAGTGACCCAAGCAAGGAATCAAATGCAGGTTCCTGGTGCTGTGAGGCAGTAGTGCTAACCACTGGGGCACCATAAATGCAGGGAATATTTGGGTAAGACCTGTCGCAGTAAGTATCTTGGCTGATGAAGATTGAATTTTAATAACCAATACTTTAATCTAACCAATCTTATTTGATGGTTTATAGACAGTGAAAACAAAGAAACCTCTTCTATAATGCAATAAATTTCCGGTTGAAAAATACACTCAGTTTATTTATTAGTGTCACAAGCAGGCTTACAT
Organism: Carcharhinus amblyrhynchos; assembly: GCF_965287045.1. Lineage (NCBI taxonomy): Eukaryota > Metazoa > Chordata > Chondrichthyes > Carcharhiniformes > Carcharhinidae > Carcharhinus > Carcharhinus amblyrhynchos. The sequence continues at coordinate 19,776,802 of NC_137325.1, read as the reverse complement.
CAATAATGCAATGAAGTTACTGTGAAAATTCTCTAGTTTGATTTTGATTTTCTGCTTTCGTAATGCGATTAGTTGGAAATCTTCAATTCCTACAAATGAATTAGAAGCCTCCAGATGAAGTAGGCGCAATTCAATCATTGTGTTAGCAACACTGGCAATGGGAATCCTCTGTGAGTTGTGTATCGCACTTCCAGCCCGCAGCTTTAACTTGTGCCTGAAGGTCACTTTATCTGAGATCAACAGCTTCGCCACTTGTCAGTCACCAGGGAGTGACCGTCACTCCCTTCCAAAGGCTTCTGGTGTCTGTCGCAATTTAATTTTTAAAAAAGAGCCGTGTTGCATTCACATAAACAGCAGTGCCGCGCAGCCTGAGGCTGGAGCCAACACAATGAAGCGAGGTGCACATGGTTAGGTGTAGCGGTTCTGTTGGAACAATTCAGGTTTAAAGTTAGCGCTTGGTTGGGGAGGTGGAGCCTGGGAGCGGGTTGTCATTTGGTGTATCAGCAGGAGTTCGCCTTTCCTCCTCTTCGGGGTTTGAGACCGCTGGCCGATTGCTTCAGAGTTCAACAGGGGAGGGATAGGCACAGAGGGAATTTTAATCCTCCTCCTTCCCCCTCTCTCATAAAGAGAGAACCGCCGGCCGGGAAGGACCGTCTCCGGTATGTCCCAGTCCCAGTCCCAGAGGTTTCTTGTCACCGCTGTCCACAGCAGCCGGAGAGACGGACTTGGAAGCGATGGGATGCAGAATGGGGACACGAATGACAGCAGTGTGGCACAGAATACTGTGCCCATACTCGAGTATCTGAGAGAGCCCAACAAATACGGTAAGGAGACAAGAAAGATCTCGTCATAGAATGGGAAACTTGCTTCACTTTTCCATAGCAAGGCTTTTTCTCTGTAATAATTTACTTATGTTGCCAAACATAATTAAGGTTGCCAAATACAGTTTAATTATGCAATAGAGCAATTAAGATTTGGAGCTGTGTGTATATTACTCATAATCAAATACTGGACCAGTGTTAATTACAGAAGTACACCAACAAAGCTCTGATTAATTTTCTAACTCATTTTTTTGGGGGTGGTAAATTGGAGAGCTGTTGCGTTTTTTGTTACTTTCCTTCCCCCCCACCCTCCGCGTGTTTTTATTTTTTTTAAATTTAGTCCAACCATTGTTTCTTTCCGTCCCTTTGCTTCTCCACTGATTTGTGTCGTTCAGTGACATGGATTCGTGATCACATAGAATAGATTGCACTTGACACTTTTTTTTAAATGCCCAACTTCTGAAAATACTGCTTTGTTGTATTTTAATTGTTCTTCGCCTTGTATTACATTTTATTATTTTAACATGGCTTTGATGTGATGTTTTGGAGGGGGAGAAAAAAAGCACCATTTCATATTTGTGCAACTTCATAAGCTGCAACATTCGATGCCCAACATGCAGGAGAATTCTGCACTATCTACGGTTAAATCCATTGGGTTGTAGTTATATTTTTGCAGTTTCCTTAAAAATCTCTATTACTGCTGATAAATTATGGATTTTGTGGCATGTGTAGTCTCTTATTAAAGTGCCTTATGCTGCAACAGTTTAAGAATTGTCCTGAACACTTAATCACTACTTTTCTCAATTACATCAGATTTAATGACCCGATTTCTGCATTAAATCTCTGGCTACCCCTCTAGAATATTGTGGGAGGTGTTGCTGCATTAAAGGAGTTGTATAAACACAGTGGAAACTCCTTAATAAAAGTGCACCACAAGTAATTATTCAGGGAAAAAATACTTTCTTGGAGTGTATAATTTTTTGCTATTCTGCTTTTAAAATTCATAGATTTAGACAGTAATATGTACCAATATTGTGAAATGGTTTTGTAAATCAAACCCAGCTGATCACAAAAGGTGCCAGGCCCATTTTAAAGGCAAAATACTGCAGATGCTGGAATCTGAAACAAAAACAGAAAATGTTGGAGAAACTCAGGTCTGACAGGATCTGTAGACAGAGAATAGAGCCAATGTTTCAAGGTCTTGATGAAGGGTCATCCAGACTCAAAACATTAGCTTGATTCTCTCTCCACAAATGCTGTCAGACCTGCTGAGTATCTCCAGCTTTTTCTGTCCTCGCTAGTTTTGATTACTTGTGATTTCATTACTTGTGTATCTTAACATCTACTGAATGCTTTATTATTACTGAACATAATCAGCATTTATGACTTAGTGCATTCTCCTGCCTTTCCTCCGTACCTTTGCATGTTGTTTCTATTCATATAATCATCTAATATCTTCTGAGTGCCTCAATTTGAACCTGCCTTCACCACACTTGTAGGCCCCAGCCACTCATTGTGTTAAAAAATTTCACTTGCATCACATTTATTTTTATGAAAATCACAAAATCAGTGTCCTCTCGTTCTGGATCCTGAGTGTGGACAGTTCTCCTACCCCCTCATGATTTTGAATACGTCATTAGGGTAGAATTGTAAGAATACCAATTCTCAAAGAGAACAACAATTCATACTGCATGAGAAGGGTATGCTAATTGATTGGCAAGTGGATTCTGATCTGAGCAAATTTTAAACAAAAGCTTGGCAGTTAATTGTTCCCTGATGCATTCTCAACGACATAGTCTCTATCAATCAAGAGTCCACTTGCCAACCAATCAGCACCCTCACCTCATTCAGTATAAACTGTTGCTCCATTTGAGATTTAGCAATCTTGCAATTCTGTCCTGATGAATGCAAGGTGAAAAACTTTGACAGCATAACTCTCTTTAGCAATACCCAAGTTCAATGTAATGTAGCTGATTGGAATAAAATGGAACACGTGGACAGATGGGAAGATTTTCTTTGCATACCTTGTGCAGACAAAGCCTAATGAGGAAGGGTGAATGTGATTGGAGAAAAGAGGACATTAGTGCTTAACCACAGAGGAAAACACTTATTCTGTTCACGCATTGGAATGAATGGTTAGGCAGTGACAGTTATTGGAGGGGAAGAGCAATGGGACACATAGGATAAAATGGATGACGTATATAATGAATTGGACGTGGTTAATTTGTGCGGAATGATTAAGGGGTACATAGTACAGACAGGGGTGAAGATCTATGGAAGTCAACCTGACAGAATAAAGATAGTGCTAACAAATGAAAGAGTGGGAGTAGATAAGTCACATTCTGTGCCCAACTTTGGTATACCCTTGGTATATGAGCAGCCTATGTACATTTACTGGTTGCACTGTGTGCGGTCATGTAAATAGTTCCATAAGAGAAACCTTTTAATTATGAGTAAAATTCCAGTCTCAGCTTAACTTCTTTTAAGTGACTTATCACAGTTGTGCCCACCCGCCCTTTTTCTATATTTAACTGAAACCAGACATGTGATTTCACCGCTACATTTTTTATTAAATATGATTAAAGTTATTTTGACTGTACGTAGTAAAAATAGAAAAGGCAGCTGTCATTGGGAAAGCTGTATAGCATGACAAAGGAGAAAGACCTCGGGTTACATTCCAATCAATACAGTAAATAACCATGAAACATGTAGGTTTCCATGCCAAGGTACACTGCTATTTGCATATGTAGCAATGGCGCACTGATTTTTGTTTTAAAAGTTGCCACAGCAGCTACCGGTAACGTACAGACAAATAGGGTTTCATTTAACGGTGAACTGAGGATTAGAATATTATTTTGACAGGTTGCAGGCTTCTATCTATTCGTCAGTCCAAAATTGTTTCGATTGGAGCTTGTTATTTTGTTATTTGCTGTTGTCACAAGTGAGTAGGTGACCTGAAAATGACAGTGTTGACACTTGCTCCCTGCTTGGAAACATTTGAGCCCTGGCTGTTTTATGTGAGTAATCACTCAGGGCTGAGACATTAAATCTATTGTGTTTTTTTCAAACACAAGGAACTTAAAAAGCCATTTTGTTGCTTGCTTTCCTTTTTCTAAAGAGCAGCCTTACTGTCATTTTATTTGTATCCCTTATAACTATCACTGATATATTTTACTTAGAGCCTGAACCTGAAAGGCACACGTTATAATCAGATATCTTATAACTCAGCAACCAGGAGTTCTGGATCTTGAAAAAAAATTCTTGCAATTGTACTGTTTTAATTAAACTTTAATGCGTTGCAAAATTTCATTTTTTTCTGGGCATAAGATCATAAATCAGTAATGAAAGTAAAGGTGTACTTAAAGCTTTCCTGCACGAGTCAACTTTAAAACTTGCTGTCTTCCCTCTTCCTTGCTCCTCTCTGCCTCCTACTATACTGAAGGAATCCAGCATTCAATGATATCTGGACGTATTCCTTGGTTGATAACTAGATAATCTGTTGAATCATTTGGGAAATGGATCCCTGCCATATTGTGGGATCATGGCTCGTGCACAACTTTGAACAGCCCAATCCCACTGAGACAGTCATAGAGTGCCTCACCTTAAAGGGAGAATACCACAAATATTCAGGGAGGGGATGGCGCAGTGGGTATCAGATCAGCGATTCTGTGCTTGAGGATATTATGAACATTTTAAGTAGGGGAATCATCTGCTGATAATACTGGTTTGGGAAAAGTAGAGGGAACACCCAGACTGTTGACTCACTGGTGGAAAATTTAATTGGGAATTGTTTGCATTTAAATGTAAACTTGAACGTAAAGTGACCGAGTGAAAGAAATAGTAGTGATGAAAGGTTGTTTCTCAAGACTGGAGGAAGGTTTACTGTGGTTTGGTAGGACCATGGCATTTCTTAACTAATGACCCAGATGCAATGACAGCTGACACAAAGCTTAGTATTGTGAACTGTGAGGAGGGCAGTGATCATCTTCACAAAACCACAGGCAGCCTGGTGGAATGGGTGGACACGGGGTGGATTTAATACAAAGAAGGGCCAAGAGTAATAGGATTTAATTCCTATGAAGTGGTGCATTTTGATATGAAAAATGAGGAGAGGTGATTAAAAAATGGTGCACGGGCAGTACGACCTGGAGGTGTACGTGCACACAACATTGAAGGTGGCAGAATATGTTGAGAAAGTAGCTGAAAAAAATCTTACAAGATGCTGGGCTTTTTAAAGAGAGGCAAACAAGTTATGATGAAGTTTATAAAACTCTCTTGTTTGATCTAACGAGAGATTTTGCCCAATTCTCTGCATTGCGCTTTAGGAAGGATGGTGAGGCTTTATAGGTGCAGAAATGATCTATGAGAATGATTCCAAGGATGGGGGACTTCAGTTGTGTGGATAAATGAGAAAACCTGGGGCTTTTTCCTTTTGAGAAGAGTGGTTTTGAGAGGAAGATTTGAAAGAAGTGCTCAAATCATTTGGGGTCTAGACAGAGAAATTGGCATACGAGCTAAGAATCAAAGGATACTAATATAAGATGATTGGTGTAAGATCCCATGAGGAAAAGCTTGCACAGCAAGTGGTTAGGATCTGGAAAACACAGCCAGCAGGCGTGGTGGAGGCAGATTCAGTTGTGGCTTGTGAAAGGGAATTTGGCATCTGAAGAGAGAGAATTTGCTGAGACATGGGAAAAGGGAAGGGTTAGGGCTAGCTGAGTAGCTCTTGCTGAGAACTCACATAGGCATAACAAACTGAAAGGCTACCTCCTATGTTTGTGATTCTTTATGCCATGATTAATGGTTGAAACTAGCTTAAGTGCACAAGGATTTTTGGTAATTACATATTTAAAAATTTCTTTCCCATTTTATCCTTCTGAGACTATTAAATTCCTGACTCATGGCAGAGACTAGCCTTTACTACCTCTCCCAAGTAGCCATTAATTCTGTCTTCCTTGGTGACTGTTTTCAGGCTTTCCAATTATAGAGGACATCATGGCTAACATCACATATGTCGTCATCAGATGTATGTCCTAAAGGAAAGAAAACAAAACAAAAGAAAGACTTGAATTTGTATACTATCCTTTGTGATACCCTTAAACTGCTTTAAAGCCTACAAAATTACACCTGTGACTATGGCTGAGTTTTCACTGCCATGGGTGGCACATTGGCTAGCACTGCTGCCTCACACATAGAATATGACATAGAAACAGGCCATTAGGCCCCTCAACTAGAAGTCATCATGGCCGATCTTCTAACTCAGTACCATTTTCCCACGTTATTCTCATTATCCCTTGACATCTTTTAACATCTAGAAACCTGTTCCCCTCTATCTTAAACATACTCAATGACTGAGCCTCCACAATCCTTTGGAGTAAAGAATTACAACAATTCACTACCCTGTTCAATGAATAAAACCCTCCTTGCCTTAGTCCTAAATGGCCTAACTGATTGAAGAGCAGCTTCTTTCCTGCTGCCATCAGACTTTTGAATGGATCTACCTTGCATTAAGTTGATTTTTCTCTGCACCCTAGCTATGACTGTATCATGACATTCTGTACTCTCTCCTTTCCTTCTCTATGAATGGTATGCTTTGTCTGTATAGCGCAAGAAACAATACTTTTTCACTGTGTGTAATACATGTGACAAATCAAATCTTATTCTTACACGGTCCTCTATTTCTGCACCACTATCCTCCCCATCCCCCCCAACCCCTTCAAAGCCAGGAGAAAGAAATATTCTTCCTACATCTACCACATCAAGCCCTATCAGAACTCTAGGTGGGAGTCTCACCAAGCTCCATACAACTGCAGCTTCCTTTACTCTTGCACTTGAATTCTCTTGCAGTTAAAAAGGATTTGAAAGCTGCAGAGAACTATAACATAATGCTGACATCCTGTTTTAGTTCAGTCAACTTTGTGCAGACTTGAATTGAGCCAATGGCGATACCGCCTTTTATCACTGTTAGCATCTGGAATCGTTCTGAGAATGATCACTTTTTGAGTAATAATGTTGACAATTAATCTATATCTAAGATCTATAGCTATTATTATAAAGCTGTTTAACAACTAACAAATTGACTTTAAAATATACAAATGCATTTGTAACTCGCTTGTCATTTGCTTCGAAGGAATAAACGTTATTTCCACAGCAACTGTTCTGATGTCAATGCAAGTGGTGCTATGCTGTTGTCTTGATCCAAGACTTCTAAACTGTAGGGTCTAAACTCTTTGGGATGGGACATTAAACTGAGGTCTTATCTACCCCTTCGGCAGAACATAAAATATCACATTTTGAAGAAGAATCAGGAGTTGTTTCTGGTGTCTCAGCCACCTCAAGACAAATTAGACCCATAGAATCCCTCCAATGCAGAAAGTGGCCATCCAACCCATCGAGTCTGCACCAACTCTTTTTGAAAGAGCACCACAGCCAGGCCCTTTCCTCCACCCAATTCCTGTAATCCTGCGTACTTACCATGGCTAACCCAACAGTAAGGAGCAATTTAGCATGGCAAATCCACCTAACCTGCACATCTTTTGGAAATTATCTAGCCATTTGCCACATTACTGTGTGAAAATTGGCTATGCTGTTCTTGTGTGACAACAGTGACTACTACATTTGAAAAGCACATAATGACTACAAAGCACTGAGGGGAGACCTGAGGCCATGAGCAGTACAATATAAACGCAAGTCTTTTTTCTTCCTCTTATTCAAAATTACAGTAAACACACCAAAAATCAACAAGTTGGAACCTGCCATGAGAAGTGCAGTGGTGAGGCAGCTGGATGATGTGGATTTGTTTATCGTCTGCCTGTGTTGCCTGAGCAAAGCCTCTGTAATATAAGCAGTCTGGTTCTGCACTTTTTTTGGAAGTACAGGTCTTTGATGTGGAAAGACCGAGCCACAGAATTGTAGGGACACTTAAAATTGAGATGTAGAAACAGGGAAAAGAAATAACAATGAAAGGCTCATGTGCAAGAGAAATGTAAGGTATTGAAACTAATGAAACAGGAGATTGTTTAGTCTGTCAGAGCAAGCAAGAGTCATTGGTACTCAAACTAGTCTCTAGATACTGACGCTATAGGCCAAGGTTGCTTATGATTCTCATATAAATCAATGAGTTGGAGTGAAAAGATGGTTTATTGATACTTGGATGAATACTTCTTCATACATATGTCCGTAGATGCACTTGGCAAAATATCAGGTCTGGCTTGTACTCTTGGACCTACTGTATGTGAAATGGGCACGGTAACCAACAGAAGTTGAAAAATTGTTACAAATACTGAAACACTTTGGGTATGAGCAAGATACTGTAGTTCTGGTCTCAGAAATGGAAATGTTCATGGAAGGTTGAACGATGTGGGGTAGATAAAAATTATGGAATTTAAAATATTTTTTCTGAAGTTCTCCTGAATAAATTGGAAAGGGTAATCCTTTAATGAAAGAACGCCCAATGTTAATTTGATTATTCCAAAGGATAAATTTTATTCATATGACTTGTCCACACCCTTGTCAGTGGTGAATGAATAGCACTTTAATCATCCTTTACCCACTCAAACTTGGATCCAAAGATGAGGCACAGTGGTTAGCACTGCTGCCTCACAGCGCCAAAGATCTGGGTTCGATTCCTGGATTGGGTCACTGTCTGTGTGGAGTTTGCATGTTCTCCCATGTCTGCATGGGTCTCCTCTGGGTGCTCTGGTTTCCTCCCTCAGTCCAAAGATGTGCAGGTTAGGCCATGCTGAATTGCCCTTTGGTGTCAGGGGGCTAGCTAGGGTAAATCCATGGGGTTATGGGGATAAGGCCTGGGTGGGACTGTGGTTGGTGCAGACACAATAGGTCAAATGGCCTCCTTCTGCATTATAGGATTCTATGATGTGCAGGTTGGGTGCATTGGCTCTGCTAAATTGCCTGTTAGATCAGATTGATTAGCCATGCTAAAAACGTGGGTTACAGGGCTATATGGGAGAAAGTACCTGGGTAAGATTCCCTGTCAGAGAGTTGATGCAGATTCAATGGGCTAAATGGCCTTTTCTGCACTGTAGCGATTCTAAGATGATTCTATTATATATTACTGATCATATCTGTTCATTCATGTTTTCTACCTCCTGACTGAGGTCTGTAAATGCGTCATCTCTGACCTTTAATGACTAAGTGGGATAGGTTTTTGAACTTATTGCCCAGAACTAGCATTGCAAATTGGGCACTTATTACTTGTTACACTAGAGTTAAGAAAGCCCACCAATGCCCTACTTTCTCAGAAGATTAAGGAAATTTAATATATCCACAATGACTCTACCAACATTTACAGATGCACCATAGAAAGCATTCTTTCTGGTTGTACTACAGCTTGGTATGGCTCCTGCTCTATCCAAGATGCAAGAAGAGTTGTGAATGAAGCCCAGTCCATCACGTAAATCAGCCTCCCACCCACTGACACTGTCTACACCTCCGCTGCCCCGGAAGAGCAGCCAGCATAATTAAGGACCCCAAGCACCCCAGGCATGCTCTCTTCCATTGGGAAAAAGATACAAAATTCTAAGGACACGTACCAACTGATTCAAGAGCAGCTTCTTCCCTGCTGCCATCAGACTTTTGAATGGACCTACTTTGCATTAAGTTGATCTTTCTCTACACTCTAACTGTGACTGTAACACTACATTCTGCACTTTCTCCTTTCCTTTTCTATGTATGGTCTGTATAGCGCACAAGAAACAATACATTTAACTGTATACGAATACATGTGACAATAAATCAAATCAAAAGAAACTGCCAAATGGGAATAAAAAATTGGACGGTTTGTCCAATTTGTCGCCAATCCACTTTGCACAGAGCACGGCAAGTTGTAAACCTGTTTGTGTCTCTTCGCTTATAAGTAAAGGACAACTAAAGCTAAAACTAACTGCTTCATAATTGCCCTTGTTAAAATGGGGAATCGGTGATCACCTTACTGCCGAATTTCCTTGCATTCCAACAGTGACCACTTCAAAAGTGCTTCCATTGGTGCATTGGGATGGCCTCCAGGTCGTGGCTGCTTAAATACAATTTTTCCCTTCAAATGCAAATGGAAATATACAGTAGCATAAAATCTACTGTGAATAAGAAGCCGGTTAAATGGAAACTGCATTGATATTTAGAAATTGTGTAAATCCAGATTATCATCAAAATATGGCCATAGAATATTAATTGAAAGGATTTTTGAAAAAAATCAGAATCCATGTTGTGTGTTTGGAATAATCCACGCAGATGTTTTAGTATGGGATGGTGAATCCCCAAAAAGCTCCCTTCTTTACACATTCTCGTTCTCATGCCAGGTTCCAGGCATTTGGCTCATCTGCTTAGTCAAATTATAGTAATTACCCTTTACCCCACTTGACTTTCCTCCACTTTTGGCAAATCCTGAATAGGTAGTTCTGCATATTTTCTCAGAATCTTTTCATGATGGAAAAGAATGTCATATGTCAAGGGAGAAAAATACCATTTTGCAAAACCTTGCACTGAGGGTGGCACAGTGGTTAGCACTGCTGCGTTACAGCTCCAGGGACCCAGGTTTAATTCCAGCCTTGGGTGACTGTGTGGAGCTTGCACGTTCTCCCTGTGTCTGCGTGGGTTTCCTCCCACATTCCAAAGATGTGCAGGTTAGGTGGATTAGTGATGTTAAATTTGTCCTTAGTGTCCTGACATGTATCGATTACATGGGATTATGGGGTAAACCTGGGTAAGAGTCCATGCAGACTTGATGTGGCCTCCTTCGTATAACTTGGATCGTAATTCGGGTAACCCTTGGTTTGATCTTCTTGCATTGTGGGCTGCTGATGAGTTGTCTATGATTAATCCACGTGTGAGACTATTAATTGTTGGTAGTGCAGTTGTGTGGATGTGCTTGAAACCTCTCCTCCAAATGTTTTTATTTCCAGGATGATTTGACTGGATCCTGACTGCTTTAGTGCAATGCTGGATAACATACACAGTTGTGTTGGTGTGCACCATGAATTTGCATGGCTTTAATAGTTAGACAAAAAACAAAACTAGATTGGGGATTGCCACAATCTGGAGAGTTGATCATGTATGACACTGATGGATAGGTGACCTGTAATGAGGAACTGAACTATCCAGCATGGTTTCTAATGAGCTGTGTTTTCCTTTCATCTTTGGGTAAAACTGTGTTGACTTTGCCGATGTAGTAATTTCTCGGCTGTCGCTGAACTTGGTTCACAGGCTGATATGAGCCAGTGGAATTTTAAAATCTGTTGGAGATAAAATTATATAGCTTGGAAAATGCTAGTTGTCAACGGGTGTGTCAAAATAGCATGGCTAGAAATTACAAATTTAAATGGTGCCTGTATTTTCTCTGTTAATTGTGCAATGGGGAGCTTCAAGTTTCTCCCCTCCCCCCCCCGCCTGCCGACACCAAAGTTAAGAAAGCCCATCGATGCCTCTACTTTCTCAGAAGACTAAGGATATATGGCATATCAGCTATGACTCTCGCCAACTTTTACAGATGCACTATAGAAAGCATTCTTTCTGGCTGTATCACAGCTTGGTATGGTTCCTGCTTTGCCCAAGACCACAAGAAACTATAAAAGGTTGTGAATGTAGCCCAATCCATCACGCGAACCAGCCTCCCATCCGTCAACTCTATCTGCACTTCCCGCTGTCTCAGAAAAGCAGCCAGCATAATCAAGAACCCATCGGACCCTGGACATACCCTCTTCCACCTTCTTCCATCGGGAAAAAGATACACATGTCTGAGGACATGTAGCAACCGACTCGAACAGCTTCTTCCCTGCTGCCACCAGACTTTTGAATGAACCTACCTCGCAGTAAGTTGATCTTTCTCTACACCCTAACTATGACTGTAATACTACATTCTGCACTCTCTCCTTTCTTCTCTAAGAATGATGTGCTTTTTCTGTATAGCACAAAGAAACAATACTTTTCACTGTATACTAATGAATCTGACAATAAATCGAATTAAAATGCCTCAAGCTGCAAAATTGACTTTTTCTTGGTAATTTTTTAAATTACTCTGCTATGCTTTAAAAGTTTGTGTAAACACTGCAGGTTATAACTCGATGTTGGGAAAATATGAACTTTGGTTAGAACACAGGACCAAAACCTAAATACTGCAACTGTTGGAAACCTGAAATTAAAAAACACAAAAGCTGGAAATCGTCAGGTCTGACAGCATCTACACGGGGAGAGGAGCAGTTAACATTTCAATTTGATAGTACTTGGAGTATTATGCACACTCTTGTCTCCATGGTACATAAAGGGTGTAGAGACATTTGGGAGCGGTGGCCTAGTGGTATTGTCACTGGATTAGTAATCCAGAGATCTGGGCTAATGCTCTGGGGACTTGGGTTTGAATCTCCCCACGGCAGATGGTAGAATTTGAATTCAATAATATCAGAGGCTCAGCACCTGACTTGGACTAGGGTGTCTGTTCTTCAGCCGTCCTCAAGAGTGCTAGAGGCTGTCACTGCCTTCGACTGCTGTGGAGATATCATAAAACCATTGTCAATTGTTGTAAAAACAACCTCTGATTCACTGATTACTTTTAGAGAAAGAAATCTGCTGTTCTTGCCTGGTCTGGCCTATATATTTTTTAAAGTTTATTTATTAGTGTCACAAGTAGACTAATATTATTAACATTGCAATGAAGTTACTGTGAAAATCTCTTAAAGGCCAGACTCTGATGCCTGATCAGGTACACTGAGGGAGAATTTAAAATGGCCAATGCGCCTAACCAGTATGTCTTTTGGACAGTGGGAGGAAACTGGAGCACCCAGAGGAAACCCATGTCGACATGGGGAGAACTGGGCAGACTCTGCATAGACTGTGACCCAGGCTGGGAATTGAACTGGTCCACTGCATTGTGAGGCAGCAGTGCTAACCACTGTGCTGTTACACCCACATCCCATGAATGAATAAAAACATTGGAGAAGGAGATTTTATAAGGATTTCACCAGAGCTGAGAGGTTGTACCTGTCAACAGAAAATATAAAGTACTTTTTTTCTGTAGAAAAATAGAATGCTGAGGGTCAACCTCAACCTGGCTGGCACGGTGGCACAGTGGTCAGACCTGTGGCTTCACAGTGCCAGGGACCTGGGTTTGATTCCTGGCTTGGGTCACTGTCTGTACAGAGTCTACATGGTTTTCTCCGGGTGCTCCAGTTTCCTCCCACAAGTCCAAAAGATGTGCTGAGTAGATGCATTGGCCATGCTAAATTCTCCCTGTTTACCTGAACAGATGTGGAGTGTGGCGACTGGGGGATTTTGATAGTAACTTCATTGCAATGTTAATGCAAGTCAACTTGTGATACTTCTTTTAAAAAAAACTTTAAATTTCACACCCGATAAAGACATTTAAGATAATGATTTCATTGGATGAATATAGGGAAAATACTTCTACTTGTGTGGGATAGCAATATGGCAGTTGGTAAACCTAGTGGTGGATTCAGGAGAAATGTATTTGACTGTAAGAGGAATTTTCTGAAGGGTATTCCCCTTGGGGTACCCTGTATTTGTTGAAACTCATTCAACCAATGCATAGACTGTGAAAGACAGCATATATGTAAAGAACGAAAAGGAATTTATTCGCTCATGCATGAATCGGGAGAAAGACACAATCATTTGAGGGTTGACTCTGCTTTCTGACCTAATATTGCCCAGTAAAATTATTATATTATTCTTAACATTTCAATATCCTGCCTAGTCTCGTCAATCAGACTAGGAGGGCCCAATCACAATATTCAACGTTATTACCTTAGTTAATAATATTCCACCTGTCAACAGGAATTGGCACTTATTGCCCAAGTAGGTTCCTTCCCCTTTACCAAGGAAACCTAATCCACATCATTACCAGTAACCAAGGCCATAATCAACACCTGTGATTTTTTTTTAATTGATGAAAGGAGCCACTTTTTTTTGCTGGAACCTGGGCTTGTCTTATCAGCTTGAGAGACTGCTCCAACCTCGCTACCCATGAACAAATCCACTCCCTTACATACCAGGCCTGTGATTAAACTTGCCTTTTGCATATCCGAAAACAGATAAGAGAAGCCACCTTTTTGTGTTTCATTGTATTAACGGAATTTGGCCTGTCTATCATTGTGTTTCCCATCATGCTGCATCCAGAACGAAGTTGGCCAAGGTGCACAATACAGGGTTGAAAATACAGGTTAAGCTTATAATACTTGGTTAATTTGTAGATATACGGCTCACTATACCTTTTGCATATATTGTTCCAGGCACATTGTGAATTCTTACTATGCATATATAAGGCACTTTATAATCACCTTAACCTAGTCTACTTATTATGGTAAAACTAAAAGAAGGGCCTCGTACTAGGAATTCTATGCTACCACCGTCCCCCCCCACCCACCGCATCACTGACGCATGGTGAGAATGTGGAGCTTGCTATTGTAATAAGTGGTGAGGCAAATAGATGCATTCAAGGAGAAGCTAAATGAGCATGTGAAGGAGAAGGGAATAGAACAATCTATTAACAGTCTTAGATAATATGAGATGGGAGGAGATCTATGTTGAACAGAAATGTTGTAAAAAGTCTGACAACACCAGGTTTTAGTCCAACCTATTTATTTGATAATATACTCACAAGCTTTCGAGGGACACCCTCTTCGTCAGGTGAATGCTGATAGCCAAGTTCCGCACACATGAGGACGGTCTCAACAGGGATCTTGGGTTCATGTCGCACTATCTGTAACCCCCGTGACTTGCCTGGGTTTGCAAAACCTCACTTACTGTACTGTCTGGAGACAATACACATCTCTTTAAACTGTGATCAGTGCTCCTTCCACTCACATTATCAGCCACTTCAGGTCTTGAACAGCAGGTTAGGTGTAAAGATTCGCATTCTAATCAGTAATCTCTAAACTGTCTGTGCTTTATATGCTCTGTCTGAGGCCAGAACTCTCCATTCACCTGACGAAGAGGGTGTCCCCCGAAAGCTTGTGAGTATATTATCAAATAAATAGGTTGGACTAAAACCAGGTGTTGTCAGACTTTTTACTGTGTTTACGCCAGTCCAACGCCGGCATACCCACATCATGAACAGAAATGTTGGCATTGACTAGCTGTGCTGTAGACTCAATGTAAGTGATGCTGTAGGTCAGAGGATAATTGGACCATGTTACAATATTATGAATTTCTGGTCTAAAGGGCCGATCCTTTAAAACGAAGATGAGGAGGAATTTCTTCAGCCAAAAAGTGGTGAATCTATGGAACTCTTTGCAGTGGGCTGTGGAGGCCAGGTCATTGAGTGTGTTTAAGACAGAGATAGGTTCTTGATTAATAAGGTGATCAGGGGTTATGGGGAAAAGACAGGAGAAAGGGGATGAGAAAAATATCACCCATGATTGAATGCAGAGCAGATTTGATGGGCTGAGTGGCCTAATTTTGCTCCTGTGTCTTCTGGTTTGGAAAGTGGAATTATTAAATGTAGGATAAAAGTTTATTACTGTCACCGTAGGCTTACATTAACACTGCAATGAAGTTGCTGTGAAAATCCCCTAGTTGCCACACTCTGGTTCGGGTACACTGAGGGAGAATTTATCATGGCCAGTGCACCTAACCAACGCATCTTTGAACTGTGGGAGGAACCAGAGCACCCGGAGGAAAACCATGCAGATTCCCACAGACAGTGACCCAAGCTAGGAATCGAACCTGGGTCCCTGGCACTGTGAGGCTGCAGTGCTAACCACTGTGCCACCATGCCGGTGTAGCATAGATGCAAGAAAGATTTTTTTCTGGGTTGCTCGGCAGGTAGGCCTGGAAATGCAGGTCAGTGGGGCAATACTGTTGTGTTCCTGAGATGATGGTGAGAGGTATTCACATCTTGGATTCTAATGGTCTTGCTGAATAGTTCTGGAGATGTCTTGGCAGGGGGCTTGAACAGGGGGAGGGGATCTTAAATTATTCATGTGTTCTTTCTAGATCAAAGACTTGAAGCCACCTGATAGACAAAGGAAATTTGTAAAATATCCATGTACCTTGTAAATCAAAGGATAGGTTCAAATATAAGATAATGACCTTTCAGTCTGGGAACAACAGATCAGGTGTGACATGTTGCCATGGAAATTGATGGGGGGAGTAAGGATTGTATTAGGAAGTCGTTTTTTTGTTCTCGTTTTGTCTCTACTGTTTTCACAATGTGAGGCAGTCAGCCAGATGGGCAGAGAAAGTCTGACGTCACGTATCAACTGACACAAGAACTGCTTCTTTCCTGCTGCCATCAGGCTTTTGTATGGACCTACCTTTTTATATTAAATGGATCTTTCTCTACACCCTAACTGCGACTGTGAGACTACATTCTGCACCCTCCCATTTCCTTCTCCCCTATGCACTCTACAAATGGTATGTTTTGTCTGTATAGCGTGCAAGAAACAAGACCTTTCACTGTATCCCAATACATGTGACAATAATAAATCAGATCAAAGAAAGGATCTGCAAGGAGCGGAGGGGCATCAAGAGCCAGGTTGATTTGGTGTCACCCTGCTGGGGAAATCCAAACACCTGTGGTTTGGAAGAAAGACTGGAGGATTCTTCCAGCCGGCTGCTAGTGGGATCTTCAGGGAACCACTCGCTCCCTGGAAGGTAACCGCAGAGAAAACATCCCTGGGAGCTGAGAAATACATTGGTTTGTTTCTAGGCGATCTGAATGAATGCTCAAGAAACTGTGACATAGAAAGGAATCTTCAGTTTAAAAATTAAAAGTGGAATGTGAAGGGTTTATAGAATAATAAAATCATAGAATACCGACCAGTGCAGAAGGAGGCCATTTGGCCCATTGAATCTGCACTAACTCTGATAGAGCATCCTACTCTGGCCCTATCCCAATAACCCTACACATATACTATGGCTATACTCCCTAACCTATACATTTTGGTATACAGAGGGGCAATTTAGCATTGCCAAGCCACCTAATCTGCACACCTTTGGACAGAGAGGGGAAACTGGAGCACCCAGAGGAAACCCGGGTAGACATGGGGAGATTGTGCGCACTCCACAAAGGCAGTCGCCCAATTCCGGTAGTGAACCTGGTGCTATGAGGCACCGGTGCTAACCACTGTGCTACCGTGCCATCCTGTTCTGTTTGGAATTTGGGGTTTAAAGTATAAATGCATACTAGATATAATGCTTTGGTGAAATCTTGTTACATGGTCTTTTCAGCTAATAACTGGAATTCAAATTTCTGTTTAAAGGTCAGCATTTCTGCCAAGATCGTGCTTAAACATGTAATTAAATCATTTTCACAAATTCTTGGAGCTGTTTCCATTATAAATGTAGCCAAAAGTAAACTTATTGCATTGTAATTGCAACACATGCTAGTAGTGGTACTGTGTCTCTTTCACTGGACGGTGAATGTAACTAAAGTGAGACTGCTTTTTACAGGCTGTTCCCGTTATAAATTTTGCACATCTGTATTTATAACGGGCAGCTAAGAAGTGCGCAAAACATAATTTTTGATTTCTTTTTTAAGCAGAGGATTTGTAAAATAGAGTTTTTCCACCAAAGAAAAATGCTGCAGGTGCCATTTTCCTCATTTAATGTTAAATCAGCCATCCTTCCTTGCTTGTGAAGCTCAACTCTGCGGTGTTCATGTTCAGTAATGAATGCACGATATAGTGAAAATAATATGTAGCAGTTCTGAGTAATTCTTTTTCTTGATGTTCTGTTTCTCTCCCCACCCTTGACTTCTTTATCTTCTACTCTCCCCTTAATCATGAAAGGATGGAAAAAAAAATTATATTTTCATAACTTTTTCAATGTAAACCTTGGGTGAGATTTTCTGGCCCTTCCCACTAAAAGGATTTCTGGTCCCGCTGAAGGTGACCTCCGTGCATCAGGTTAGACAAGCCACACGAAACACAATGGATATCGGCAGAACCGGAAGATCCCAGTGACAGCCAGCAGCAAGCTGCTCTCGGAGCCGGTGTGGGGTGGTAGGGGGAGGCTGGATTCTTGCCCATTGTAAAGAAATGTTAAGTGGACTATAGTTTGGTTTATTCCTAGATTGCAGACATTATATCTCTCCTTTTCATCCATCCGATGATGAATAGCTGCTCTGAAAACAATTTGACCTGTAAAACACTGCAATGACAGCATCATCAAATCATGTGACGAGCTCTTGAGGCAATCATGCAATCACTTAAATATATAGCAATCCTGCCCAGCAACCCCCCCCTGCCCCCCCAGCCGAAGTACAATTTGGAACTTCAGTAGGCAGTCTGTTGGAACTAATTCTGCATTATTCTCACATGGTATAGTAGCAAAGGCACTATCATCAGGCAACTCAGATTCAACCAAATCTTCCACAGCAGTATTCACAACACTAGGGACTAAAGAAGTTGGTACTTCTGGAGATGATTCTGAGAAATCATTTCATGATGACATTTGGTCAGCATGGCATTGCAAAAGTAGAAATTAGTTGCTTTTGCTAAAAATCTGTCTGGTACCCATTTCTCATGAGTGGCATAATTACGCACTAATACTTAATCTCTTTGTTGAAATGGGCGTTGTCCTTTCCTCACTTGTCTAGCAATTTGAGATTGTTGTTGACGCCCTACTATCTCTGCAGTTTCTGGAGGTAATAAATCAATCATAGTTCTCTTTCTTGAGTAGTAATGCAAATAAAGTTTTGTTAGTCACATGAGTAATGGCAAAAGATGGCAAAAAGTTAATCTCACAATGTGATAACAAACCTTACTCTTTTGAAGTTTTTAAAGAATGTATCAAGAATTGTGTGAATCTTTCAGCTAATCCATTAGCTGAAGGATGATAAGATGTAGATTTTATATCCTGCACACCACTGAAGAGACCCATACTTTTCACCCCCTCAGAAGGAAAAGTTGCCAAATTCTCTCTGGCAAAAGGAAACATAGTTAATGGTGTCCTCCTTGCAGCAGCAGTGACCTTCCTTGCATTGGCTGTGATCTATGGATCAGTTCTATATTGGAACTGTAAACAAATGCAAATGTCTTGAACTTTAGATAATTCTCAGACTCCTGTGAAGTAAATTGTGAGCCATTATCACTAACAATTTGTTACACTTTACCAAAAAAGACAGTAGGACTAGGGGGCACAGCCTCAAGATAAAGGGGGGGCGTTTTAGAACGGAGTTGAGGAGGAACTTCTTCACTCAAAGGGTGGTGAATCTCTGGAATTCTCTACCCGTTGAAGTGGTGGAGGCTGCCTCGCTAAATATTTTCAAGAAGCGGGTTGATGGGTTTTTGATAAGAGAGGGGATTAAGGGTTATGGGGAGAGGGCCGGAAAGTGGAACTGAGCCACGACAGATCAGCCATGATCTTATTGAATGGCGGGGCAGGCCCGAAGGGCCAGATGGCCTACTCCTGCTCCTATTTCTTATGTTCTTAAATGTAGCAAAGATTTTCTCAAGTTTTTCAATGGTTTGTTCAGATGCGGTAGATCTCATGGTAACTTCTGGCCACTTTGAGCATGCATCAATTGTGATTAAGAACGTGTAACCTTCAAACAAATCAGCAAAATCTATTGTGTAATCGCTGTGGCATTTAAGGCCACTCCCAAGGGTATAAAGGAGGCAACAATGGTGTATTTCTTATGCATGCACAGGAATTTCAAAAGCTGATTGCCTGCCCCAAACTCATGCACATTGTCTGAATGAAGCCTGGTCTCTTGTGATCCCTTCCACCTTCATGAGGGTCAAGAAAAGTGAAGTCTTTGTATTGAGTGTGATACTTCATTGAAGTAAACAAACCTAACTCTTGCATGTGAATCACTGGCTAATTGCAAGTTGGAGCAGATCCTACTGCTCACTTTAACATTGAACAGCATGTCAAGGACCAATTTTTATCATTGGCCATTAATTGACTCAGTGCAATCCACTTATTACAAATCAAAGGCTGCTGTTATTCAGAAGCAAGGGATGTTTACTCAGTAATCATCAAGTTATGTCATCTGTTGCACTCTTGCTGCCACACGAATATTAAGGAAGTATTAAATGATGAAACCTTTAGCACCTCCTCTCAACTGAGGAAAGTATGCAGCACTAAGAGATATAGGAGCAAAAAATAAACTCCAATTTCATTTAGAAGCCCTAGGCTTAGTTTACTGTATGATGCATAAAGATTACAGGAACTTCCTGTAAGTGCCACTGGTAATGGGAGGGTATGATTACGGAATGAGAAGCTTCCACGAACAGTTTCCAATAGAAATCAAGATTATAAATTATGAGTAATTTTTTCTTAGAATTGGGGACTGAAAAAGTCCCAGAATCATAGAATCTACAGCGCAGAAAGAGGCCATTTGGCCCATTGAGCCTACACCAAAAATAATCCCCCACCCCAGGCACTATCCCCATAACTCCACATTTACCCTGCTGATCCTCCTGACACTAAGGGGCAATCTAGCATGGCCAATCAACCTAACTTGCACATCTTTGGAGGGTGGGAGGAAACTGGAGCACCCAGAGGAAATGGTTGCGGACATGGGAAAAATGCACAAACTACACACAGTCACCCAAGGCTAGAATCGAACCCAGGTCTCTGGCTGAGAGGCAACAGTGCTAATCACTGTGCCACCCCAAGTCAAGTTAATTGGTTCAGAGCCCGCCAACGTGCTGCACCTGAAGGTCTCTATTCGCTCTGTGTGTGCAAAGTCATAGAGCAACTGGTAATGAATTAAAATTTGCATGTCTGCTTTCACAGCAACTGTAGAAGACAGAACTTTTGCAAACAATGTTTCAATGATTGAGATGGTGATTAACAACTGTAGTTGCAGGACCTGACCAACAGCTGGCACTGCATCTTCAGAAAATGCTCAAATATGGTTGAAAATCATGGTTATTCTCAAATGTTCTCAGTAGCTTTGCAAATACTAAAACTTTGCACAATACTGGCATTATGAAAAAGCAAGTTATTTTGATTTGATTTATTATTATCACATGTTGGTGTACTGTGAAAAGTATTGTTGCTTGTGCACTGGACAGACAAAGTTTACCATTCATAGAGAAGGAAAGGAGGGAGTGCAGAATGTGCTGTTACAGTCATAGCTAAGATGTAGAGAAAGATCAACTTAATGCGAGGTAGGTCCATTCAGAGGTCTGATGGCAGCAGGAAAGAAGCTGTTCTTGAGTCAGTTGCTTAGACTTCTGTATTTTTTCCCCGATGGAAGAAGGAGGAAGAGTGTCTGCCGAGAGTATGTGGGATCGTTAATTATGCTGGCTACTTTTCCGAGGGAGTGGGAAGTGTGGACTGTCATTGGATGGGAGGTTGGTTTAAGTGATGGACTGGGCTTTGTTCATGACCCTTTATAGTTTCTTGCGTTACTTCATAGGAGAAGCAAAGTTCTAACTTGGTAGTTGACAATGCTGAGGGTCACATTCGATTTGTTTTAATGTTCAAGCCCACTTCCAGAAAGTCTGCATGGAATCGAAACAGTCCAAAGTGCCTTTAGCTGTGCTGTCATCAATCTTTGTTTATATGCAAGAACTGATTAGAGAGTGATGGTGGGTGAAGTATGATGTAACTGATACTTTCTCACAGTAACATTGCCATTGCCAGCATTTATTTAGAGTGTAGTAAGCCATAAACAAAGCAGATCTCTACTTTGTTCAGGTCATAGATTTTGTTTTGATACATTGACCTCTGCTGGGCAAATTCTAATTGCTTTGTTTTTCTTCTGAACGTTCAGGTTCCAGGTAGTTGAACGCTCACCCTGTTGTACAATCAATGTTATCTCTCTATCTACTGTATCAGATAAATGAAGGCTGTGTGTGCCTTTTTGTTTTCTCATGGGATATAGGTATTGCTGGCGTCTTCCTAAGAGAGATATGATGGGCTTTATCTTGATCCTGTGGTGGCATTGTTCTTAGGGGAATTCAGTAATCCTCCATATTTTATTTTGAGATATAGTTGCCACTGACAACGTCAAGGTTTATTGCCCGTCTCTAGTTGGTGTTGAAAAAAAAGTGTCTTCCTTGAACCTTATATAGTAATGGTGCCTCAGTGCTGCTAGCTGGTGAGTTCTGACATCTTAACCCAGCATTCATAAAGGAATGGTGATTGTGACCTAGTAGAGATTGGTGTGTGAATCTTGGAGGGGGATGTTGAGGTAATGGTTCTCCCATGTGGCTGCTGCACATGTCTCCTAGGTGGTGGACAATGTGAGTTTGGGGAGTCGTGGAATCACTGAGGTTTACAGCATGGAACAGGCCCCTTTGGCCCAACTTGTCCTTGCCGCCCTCTTTGAGCCTTGGCAAGTTACTGCATTTCATTCTACGCACTGCAAATGATTTGGTTGTTAATCAATTCCAGCTTTTTGGAATTATTATAAAGAGTGAATATATACCTGGAAGGGGAGAGGAGGCTTTTAGAATATACATATCAATACAGACATGTATGTGACCGTTAAGAAAATGTAAGCAATATATTTATCCTGCTGTGAGCAAGAAAACAAAGCTTTAAGTACTCAGCAAGCATGATCGTTATCTAGGTATTCCAGGGCTGAGTGCAGGGTCAGAGTGATGATGTCTGCTTGTGGACCTGTTGTGATGGTAGATGAACTGTAATGGAACCAGTCAATCCGGGAGGCCGGAATTGATTTTGTGCATAACTAGCCTTTTGAAGCACTCCAGAATGATGGATGTCAGAGTCATTGGATGATAGTCACTAATGTGCACTGCCTGGCTTTTCTTTGGTACCAGATGGATTAGAAGTTAAAAGTTTATTTATTAATGTCACAAGTAGGCTTACATTAACACTGCAATGAAGTTACTGGAAAGGTGACAGTCTAAAGTTGTTGAACATGAGCTCATCACCAGCTGGTGATGCTGCAGGGGCGCTATTCTCCTCCCATGCTAAACAATGCCACAATATTCGCACTGTTCCCAATCTGAGTCACTGAGTGGTGAGACACAAGAGTATAATCTGATTCAAGTCCGCATATGCTTAGCAACACTTTGGCACCTTCTGAAAATAAACATTTTCAAAACCAGATCCGATTATACTGTTGTAAAGTGAAAGGTGGGTAAAAGTACCATGGCTAACTTTGACCAGTTTGCAGTAGCAAATTTTAACTCCTGGTGCATCATGTGATGAGATTCGGCTAAGTGCCAAATTTTCCATCCTCGCTTGTAGCTGCAGCGGGTCATGAATGGCGGGTAAGATTGCGCTTGATACGTACTTGCTACCAAATCATACATTCTATTTGTTTTCTGCTTGATAGACTAATCTGTGCTTGAAGGTGTATGTTCAATTTTGGTGTGCAAAGAAATGTTAAATAAAAAGGAAGAGTGTGCGCACAAAGCATTGTCCTATAGATGTTATTTACCCTCTTGCACAGGTCTCAGCATGCCTGAAAATGATTCTTGTGACCAGTATATGATGGGTGCGGGCGGGAAGAATGTTCCAGCTGTACCCTGGCAATCCTGAGTGTTTTTCATTTCATCCTCGAGCAATGAATGAATTCCACAATAGAACAACTTGCACATAAAACCAATATCCAGACTTTTGCCCTAGGTGCATATTTACAAGTAACTTGTGGATTGTGTGCCTGTACGTTCTGCATTGGAGAGATGTGTAGATAATTTTGGTGCTCTGAGCTGGCGTGAAGCATAAAGTCTGAAACTCGTGCACAGATGTTACTTGCTAGCAATGTAGTTTCGTGCACACATGTCCTCCCTATGTGGATGTAGAACTTGTATAGGTTATACACAAACATTCATGTTTCTTGATGCTCACGCTTTGGGCATTTCGGAGAGCATTCGATTTGGTGGTATCACTGTGTCAGCCATGGACCAGTGATAGTCCTTGTGTCTCTGAATTAATCAGAACATCTTGGGGTGAAAACCAACTCCAGAGACTCCAGCATAAGACTGGAACCGACCACTCTATTCAAGACTGAGGGAGATGTTAGACTGGAGCCCTGTCTGTCTCTGCGCAATCTTGTGGGCATAAAAGACCTTGTGACACTATTTCAAGAGTTATTCTCAGTGTCTCGCCCAATTTTTGTCCCTCAACCAGTACTGCTGGTATTCCTGTTGCTGCTTGTGGGATCTTGGCATTCATAAATTGGCTTGAGTTATATTCTACATTAGAACAGTTTTTATTGTAAAGCATTTTGGGTCATTGTGAGGACTATTTTGATTCTCACCTTTTTTTTCTTTTAGCAGTGAAGATCTTGATAAATGTCTTAAGAGTCCCAACTTGTCCATCATGGCCCAACTTGTTCATGCCACCCCTTTGTTTTTAACCACTAAGCTATCATTAGCTTGAGTGATTCAATTCATCTCATACCCTTCTGCACAGAAAAGGATGAGGTTTTTGAAGCATCAATTATGCAGTGGCTCCCTTGCCCCAGGACAGCTCAGGAAAAAAGTCTGAGCTAGTGGAGTTGTTTTGAAAAAATATTTCTAATGGGTTTTTTTTGTTGAAAGTTCACTATGCAGCTTTTATTTTATGGGACATGGGCATTGCTGGCTGGTCAGCATTTATTGCCCATCCCTAGTTGCCCGAGGACAGTTGAGAGTTGATTGTAGCTCTGAAATCACGTGTAGGCCAGACCAGGTAAGGACGACAAATTTCTTTTCCTAAAGTGAACCAGATGGTTTTTCTTTTCAACAATAAATGTCATTTCATGGTCATCAGTAGATTCTTAGATCCCAGTTTTTTTTCATTGAATTCAAATTCCACCATCTTCTGTGGTGGCACTGGAACCTGGGTCCCCAGAACATTAATGAGTTTGTAGATGAGTGGTCTAGCAATAATACCACTGTGATGAGTTGTGACGCCAGTGAAATTACTTAAGGAGAGTGGGAGGGGTTCAGTTGCTTGTGCTCTAATTAATTGTGCATATTTGTTCCATCATGCTGAGCAAGGAACCTGCATCCTGTAACAGAAGGTAAATATTGGCCCCTTAGAGGCAGAGATAGGAGAAATTGGGGATGAGAAAACAACAGAGATGTTGAATAAATATTTTGTCTGTTCACAATGCAAGGCACAAATTACCAACCAGAAATAAGAGGGCAACCAAGAGATTAGGAAGGGTGAGGAACTTGAGGGAATTTAACAGAGGAAAAGAAAATGCATTGGAGCAACATAAGGGGCTGAAGTTTGGAAGAATGAGAGGTGATCTCATTGAAGTATACAAGATTCTGAAGGAGATTGACAGCTTGGTCACTGAGTTGTTTCCTCTGCCTGGGGATTTTAGAACGTGGAGACACTGTCTTGGGTTAAAGGGATTGATCATTTGTGACTGAAATGCGTAGAGTTTTTTGGAATTGTTTATCCTAAAGGGTTGTGGATGATCCATCTTTGTGTGTTTCCAATTCCTGGTTTTGATGGAATTTGATCTCTTTGGGAATGTTGGGAGTGGGCAGGAAGAGTTGAGACTGAAGATCAGCCATAATTGTGCTAAAAGCTGGAGCAGGCTTGAGGGCCTGAATGGTCCACTCCAACTCCTATTTCTTCTTGTGTTCGGTGCTTTGCTCTTTGGCCAAGATTGGCTAAACCAACAATAACGACCGTGTTGAAGCTCTTGGTTCCTGAGATGAAGAAAACTTGCCCACAATTCCTTGCTGGAAAGGCTGACTAGTTTGGACATCAGACAAGCATGGGGTTACGCCTAACTCGGCTTGTCACAACCTTTGAACAATCACTTCAAACAGAAGCCTGGATAATCACTGAGAACACTGCTGGAGTGAATGAAATAATTGCTGAAGAGAGGTGGGAGAAAATGAGCGGAGAGCGAGCCGAACTTGAGGATACCTTCGAACTTTATATCAGAGACAACACTAAATTAAGTGAAGTAAATATGGTAGAGCATTAGCCAGCTTTCAGCACTTGAAGAGTTTGGATTAGGTCCTGCTATAGTTTTACAATAAGATCGACTTTCATTCCCAGCTGTACGTTTTTCTTCGTCTTCACCCTGAGTGAGAATGTCAGCGATGGCGTTTGTCAAACTGAATAAAACTGTTCTGTCGTATGGTCCAGATGTTTCTGGGAACTGATTTTTGCAATGATCAAAATGATTGATGTTCATGCAAAATAAAAAATATGCTTCACCAAACTGTGCTGGAATTAAGTCCATGGCCCAGAAGTTGAAGAATGGTACAGCAAGGTCCACAGTCAATCTGCTTCATTCCAGCATCAACATTCTCTCTTATATCTCCCCAACAAATCACCCTAATGTGAATGATACTGGTGCAAGTAGCTTTGTATTTGAAGAAAAATCTATTTCAGCTATCTAGCTGACTAAACTCTGTGCTGTCCAGCACTGAGTCATGAGGCGACGGGGAAAATATTTAATCACTGCTGTTATCTTAAGGAAGAAATGATTCACATTTCAACTTTTAACACTTCCGTGTGCCCTGCCTCTTCCAATTATTGCATCAACGTCACCACCGCATTTTGTTTCCAGTATGTAATTGTGAAGAGGAAACTTGGTCTTTGTGGCATGTTATCGTTTCACTTTTGGAATTATTTCAACAACTGTGACTAATCTTAATATTTTTAGGACCACTTCACAGAAGCAGAGCAGTCCAAAAGGTCTTGGCAAAGATTCATCTGCAGCTAAAACAAGTGAGATAAAAGTGAGCTCTGATATAGGTTTCACTGTTAGCAATCATCACTACTGTGATGAAGGACACTATTTTTGATTGGATTGTTACTTGGGTAGGTGGATGGAGGACTGAAATTGCAAGCACTCTATAGAATCATTCAAAGTTTAATTAGATTTTTCAGCTAAATTTAGTGCTCATCTTGTTCGTAAATTCTTCCCTTTGTTTTCTCATAGTGTAATCATGAGTTTATTTCATTTGTAGAAAGACCAGATTACTCCTTTCTAAAGATCAATCATAACTCACGCAATGAGGTCATTTGGCCAACCATGTCCATATTGGCTCTTTTGAAAAGAGCTCTTCAATTAATTCCACTCCCCTACTATTTTTACCTATAACCCTGCAAATGGTGGCACAGTGATTAGCACTGCTGCCTCACAGCGCCAGGGTTCAATCCCGGCTAGGGTCACTGTCTATGTGGAGTCTGCATAAGTCTCCCAGTGTCTGCGTGGGTTTCTTCTGGGTGCTCTGGTTCCCTCCTACAGTCTGAAAGACGTGCTGGTTAGGTGCATTGGCTATGCTAAATTCAGCCAAACAGATGCCACAATATCATGACTAGGGGATTTTCACAACTTCATTGCAATGTTGATGTAAGCCTACTTGTGACAATAATAAATTTTTAAATTTTAATTTTTAGAATTCTATTTTGAAATTTTTAATATTGAATCTGCTTTCATTACCATTTCGAGTTGTTGATCACCGTAAACTCATGGCATAAAAATTGGTCTACACATTGTTCCTCTGATTCTTCTACCAATTCTGTTAAAATTCTGCCCTCTAGCTACTGAGCATATTGTCAATGAGAAAAGTTTCTCATTACTTGATCAAAATGGCATAAATCTGAACTCTTTTAATTAAATGTTGCTCGAAGGAGAACAACCTGAACTCATAATAAGACATTCATGTCTGGTGGCATTCTCTTAAATTTGTTGCATCCGCTCCAAGTCTCAACATCCTGAAGTGTGATGATGCTTCTATTGAGTTCTAAAGGTTGAGCATAACTTTGTCACAGTGATTGAATTGACACCATTGTTGTTTTTCCCTTTCAGCAGAAATAAATTTTCATTGTTTTCACTGCACTTTCAATATCCCAGCTATCTAGCCTTTGGCCTTTGGTTTGACACAATGGGTGGGATTTTACGGCCTCGCTCGAGCGGGAGTGGAAAATCGTGCCTGAGGTCAAAGTTCATTTCCATTGTCCGCCCCTCGCCCGCTCTGATTCTGTGGCAGGTGTACATTTCTGCAAGTACAGATTTAGAGTCATAGAGAAGTTTAGCATGAAAACAGGCCCTTTGACCCAACTCGACCAGGCCAACCAGGTTCCTAAACTGAACTAGTCCCATCCACCTGCATTTGGCCCATATTCCTCTAAATCTTTCTCACCCATGTATCTTTTAAATGTTGTAATTGTATCCACTTCTACCACCTCCTCTGGCAGCTCATTCCATATACGCACAACCCTCTGTGTGAAAATGTTGCCCCTTGGGTCCGTTTTTAAATCTTTCCCCTCTCACCTTAAACCTATGCCCTCTAATTTGGACTCTCCTACCCTGGGGAAACTTGGCTATTCACCTTGTCTATGCCTCTCATGATTTTGTAAACCTTTATAAGGTCACTCCTCTTCTGCTTCAGGGGAAAACAAAATCCAGCCTCTCCCTATAACTCAAACCTTCCAGTCCCAGTAACATTCTTGTAAATCTTTTTTGCACCCTTTCCAGTTTAATAACGTCGTTCCTACAACAGGATGACCAGAATTGTACACAGTACTCCAAATGTGGCCGTACCAATGTAATAGAGCTTTCGAGTCTATACTTAGTTTAACTATTGTTTATAATCCTAATACCTTATTCATTAAAAAGTACATCTTAAAGAGTTGGTAAAGAGTGGCTTATCCTCCAACGTTATTTTATAAGAAGATTTAAATTGGAAAAAAAATCAATGCAGTTTTAAAATCTGACTTCTAAGCAAATCCCTTTGGGGGATGGATTATTCTGATTGTTAAACTTTAATTGGATCTGTGCATCAGAAACAAATGACAATTTGTTGCAGATTTGTTTTTTTTGCCCCTGATGGAAGCTCTGCTACTGTCACTGTGGAAGACACAAGCCATTGTAGGAGTTTTGTTATTGCTCTTCCCTCACTAAGCAGGCATAGTCGAGGGGGCCACTTCAGAGGATATTAGGGGTTAATCACATTGTGAGGTTGGGAGTCATCTAGAGGCCAGAATTGGTAAGTGTTGGCAGTTCTCCTTTCCTTGAAGAATATTGGAGAACCAGTGGGTTTCATGACCATCAGGATGTTTTCATAGACCACTTCTGCTATTTAACGGCAATATTACTAGCATGTAATTCAATTTCACAACTTGTCTTGGTGCGATCTGACCTCTGGTTTGGTAGACAGTACCATACCCAATCTTCTGTTTCTATAGGATTAGGCTATTGAGTTGGATGATAAGCCATGATCGTGATGAATGGCAGAGCAGGCTCAAAGGGCCGAATGGCCTCTTCCTGCTAATATCTTCTATAAGCATTTGGTGTCGACTTCGAGAGGTGTAGCAGGCTATTGAATGTTGAACAGCTGCCTTTCTGAAATCTGTGCATTGCTCTAACAATTGCTATGGAATCGACGGGAATTAAATGAGATGGTTCCAATTCCTGAGCCACGGCATTCGAGTTACCTCTGATTCCAAGTTTAATTTATCATTTGCTCGTGGGATGTGAGCAACCGACTAGCAAGGTCAGCATTTATATCCCATTCCATATTTCACCCAAGCTGATGGTCTGCTGCCTTGAACTATTGCAGTAGATATGATAAAGGAATTCCCACAGTGCTATTAGGTGGAGAATTGCAGACTTTTGATCCATTGACAAGAACAAAATTACAGCACAGGAACAGACCCTTCAGTCCTCCAAGCCTGCACGGAGAATGCTGCCCGATTTGAAATAAAACCCCCTACTCTTCCAGGGATCATATCCCTCTATTCCCATCATCTTCATGTATTTGGCTGACATTACTGATGCTTCCAGATGTCCCTTAAAACTTATTATCGTATCTGCTTCCACTGCCTCCCCCGGCAGTGAGTTCCAGGCACCTACCATCCTCTGGGTGAAAGAAGTGCCTCGTACATCTCCTTTAAACCTTGCCCCTCGCATCTTAAACCTGTGCCCCGTAGTAACTGACTGTTCCACCTTGGGGAAAAGAAGTAACAACATATTTTCAGTAAGAAGTCTCATGATGCCAGGTTAAAGTCCAACAGGTTTATTTGGAATCACGAGCTTTCAGAGTGCCACTCCTTTATCAGGTGAGTGGTATTGTGAGACTTCTTACATTGCCCACCCCAGTCCAACACCAGCATCTCCACATCATGACAATATATTTTCAAGTCAGGATGGTGTTTGACTTGGAGGAAGTGATGTTCCCATGCACCCACCATCATTTCCTTTTGTGGCAGTGGAGGTTGCGTGTTTGGAAAGTACTGTTGAAGAAGCATTGGCGAGTAGCTGTAGTGCATCTTGTAAATGGTATATATTGTAGCCACAGTGTGTTGATGGTAGGAGTGAAGGTTGTACTGTGGGGCATTTCAGTATTGTCATTTGCATTTGTACTGTGCAGTGCCATCAACGATGGTGACGATGTTGATGCAGTTTCATATCTCGTTTAATTGTCTGTAACCATTTGCTACCGAGTGTGGCAGGATGGAAAAACATTGATATCAACCATTAGTTGAGGAATTGGTTAGCTCTGTGTGTAGAAAGTGACTTAGTGCACAGTTATTCCTCTGTAACCTCACTAGGTCGGAATCTAGTTAGGATGGTTCCTAGTGAGGAACCTAGTTAGGATGGTTCCTGTCAAGCTCTATTACACTCCTCAGTGCTTTTTCCAAGTGACATTCAACATGGAGGAGTACTGATTCCTCAGTTTAGGGAAGGTTGACAGGTGCTGATCAGGAGATGTCTCCTTGACCAATTTAAAGTAATGCTATGAAACTTCATGAGGTCTGGAGTCAATGGTGAGGATTGCTAGGGCCTCTCACTTAGACTGTTTACCACTGTGCTGCCACCTCTAGTGGGCCTGTCGCACTGCTGGAACAGAATACCAAAGAATGAGTATGGGGGAGTTTGGAACATTAGCTGGAAGATATGGTTCTGTGAATTTAAAAATAGGCTGTCGCTGACTAGCCTGCAGTTTTGGAAGAAGTCCTGTGTTATAGTAAAGAAGCCTTTGTGGTGTTGATGAGTTTGGATATGCCTTTGTCATACATGTGTAGATTGATGTTGGTCTGTCTGGTTTGTGATTTTATGTGCCACGTCCAAGGGAAGTTAAGTCTACAACATCACAATATGTCTGGAGCTATATGTAACCACTTGTCTAGTGTTATCGCGTTCTTACACCCATGCTCACCTTCCTGGGCTCTCAGAGATGCCTATCGTGCTTGATGAACTATAGTGAACTGGACAATCCAGCTGTTTTATGGCTGACGTTACTGATGCTTCCAGACTTTTTAAAGCCAATTAGATTTAGGTTCCCCAATTGGGCAGCAGGGTGTCTATGGTTAACATTGTTGCCTCACTGTGCCCACATGGAAAGATTGGACAAGCCTGTTTATAGATGCCTTGGCTCAACATGGTTTAATTGCTTGCCACTGAAATGTGATCCAGATTCTGAACGAAAGTAGTCACTTGCTTATCTACTTCATGACACGATCTACAGTTACCACACACTCAACAGATGGGAAATCTGTTGACTGGTTTGAAGCACTGTGATGGAACCTGTCGTTGAAACCATGTGGTCCACTCTCATTAATAACAAGAGACAGCTAAGCGAGAGAAGTCTTTGTGCACTACCAGCTGCCCTGTCAAGCCCGACAGATTGTGAGGCAGTGCGCCAATGACTACAGGTTACAACTTTGCCAGAATATCCAGATGTCCTTTTGACAGGTGGTGTACTAGGTGCATGCATCAAACAAGCAACAGGTCCATCAGAACTCCAATGAAATCAAAGGCAGAGAGGTCATCAGCAACTGCAGTTAACAATACCTTGAGCTGTAGGCTATAGAAAACACTGTCACCAAGGAAACTTTGGCAGAAATAGTAGTAGGAGGGATTATTATTTAAAAGGCAAAGCTGCAGCATGCTACGGTGCAGAGGGACCTGGGGGTCCTTGTGCACCGTAAAAACCCAGTCTGCTGGTGCAGCAGGTGATCGAGAAGGCGAATGGAATGTTGGCCTTTATAGCGAGGGGGATAGAATATAAAAGCAGGGAGGTCTTGCTGCAACTATACAGGGTACTAGTGAAGCCGCAGCTGGAGTACTGTGTGCAGTTTTGGTCGCCGCACTTGCGCAAGGATATATTGGCCTTGGAGGGAGTGCAGAGGAGGTTCACTAGGCTGATACCGGAGATGAGGGGGTTGGCCTATGAAGAGAAGCTAAATAGACTGGGTCTGTACTCGTTGGAGTTTAGAAGGATGAGGGGGGATCTTATAGAGACATATAAGATAATGAAGGGGATAGATGGGATAGAGGTAGAGAGATTCTTCCCGCTTGAAAGGATAGCAGGACTAGGGGACACAGCCTCAAGACAAGGGGGGCAGCAGTTTAGATCAGAGTTGCGGAGGAACTTCTTCACTCAAAGGGTGGTGAATCTCTGGAATTCTCTGCCCGTTGAAGTGGTGGAGGCTACCTCGCTGAATATACTTAAGTCACGGGTAGATAGGTTTTTGACAGACAGGGGAATTAACGGTTATGGGGAGAAAGTGGGAAAGTGGAACTGATCCACTTCAGATCAGCCATGATCTTATTGAATGGTGGGGCAGGCTCGAAGGGCTAGATGGCCTACTCCTGCTCCTATTTCTTATGTTCTTAAACAGCCTGCCTGTTGCGGCCGAGCTGGATATTGAACCTATGTTGGAGGAGTTCAGCAAATCTGTTGACTAATCTGTCGTGCACAAACCTTCAGGTGCTGACGCTATTCCATTTGAATACAGGGAACCAGTGCACTAGCAGCATCTGCACAAAAATACTGGATGAAATTCTCCAGCTTCCCAGCTGTGTGTTTCTGCTGCTGGGAGCTGGTGCGTTGTTTGCTAGCGGTGGGATTCTCTGGTCTCAATGGGAATCATGATGTGGAAATGTCGGCGTTGGACTGGGGTAAACACAGTAAAAAGTCTGACAACACCAGGTTTCAGTCCAACCGATTTATTTGATAGTAAATTCACTAGCTTTCGGGTTAGCCCCTTCGTCAAGTGAATGGAGAGTTCTGGCCTCAGTTTTATATGCTCTGTCTGAGGCCAGAACTCTCCATTCACCTGACGAAGGGGCTAACCCGAAAGCTAGTGAATTTACTATCAAATAAATCGGTTGGACTGAAACCTGGTGTTGTCAGGCTTTTTACTGTCTCAATGGGAATTCCCATTGACGTCACCCCATGCCAGTGGGGGTGCGTTGCCGACATGACCGGAGAATCCTGCCTGCACGAACGGCCAGAGAATTCCGGCAGTATTCCCTGTCTGCTGGAGGGAATCGCAGAGTATCCGTGATGCAAAGATTATGACCCTGTACAAGAACAGCGACGATTTAAGGCATCTGCCTGCTGAGTTTCATAGGGAAAGTATTTAGCTGTGTTGCCCTTATCAGTCTGCAGATCTTGGCTGAATTCCCAAATCACAACGTGGCTTCAGAACTGGAAGATCTACAATTAGTATGATCTTTGATCCAGCAACTGCAAGGGAAATACCATGAACAAAGGAGATGACCATATATTGCCTTCATCAGTCTCTCTTCTGATCACAGGAGCAGAGGAAGTTGTTATATTTAAGTCGTTAGCTGCCCACTGAAGCTGCTCAACATGATCTCTCTGCATGACAACCTAATGGGTAAGGTCAGCTTTAATGGTGCAATATGGGAATCCTTTGGGGTCAGCCGTGTTATCAAACAGTGTTGTGTTCTGGCACAGAGATGCTTTCTGGCACATTCTCCTCTTCGCTGTCTTTGTATGCCTGCAGGTCACCTACGTAGGATGTCTACACAACTGATAAAAAGCTGTTAAACCCTGCTTGTTTGAGATCAGAGACAAAAGTTGCCAATCCCCCATCATAAGAGTTGCTCTCCACTGCCAATGTTGCATTCCATACCACAGAACAAGTTCAGAGGCGAATGGACAGAAAGTCTGCGTGCTTGTAAAGAGTTTGATTTGACCTTGGCATCAGGAAAATGAGTGTCACAGTTCAGGGTGTTTCCATACCACCAAATGTCAGCATTGACGATGCACACTGGAGGTTGTTGGCTGCTTCATAGATCTGAGCTCCAATCTGCCACTTAATGTTAAAAGCAGCGCGCCATTCAAAAGCAAACTCCTGCCGGTCCAGATGCCTGCCATTCACACCCCATCTAGACAAAAACCTCTTCTTATACCCATTACCGCTCTCTCTTTGGCTTTTAAGTCATGAAATCTTTTTATTGGGTTATTTTTCCTGCCCTACCACACAATCTTATTCTTTTGTTGTTCTTGCACTTTTTCCTCCGCCCCTTCTGCTAAATTTAAGTCACGTACCTTTCTATTTCTCTTCTGTTCTGGTGAAAGTTCATTGATGTGAAACGTCAACTTGATTTTTAACCTACTATGCTGCCTGACCACCTGAGTATTTCCAACCTTTGTTTTAGACCATTGCAAAAGCTGCATCTGCTCTGTCCAAGGCTCAGTTACAGCGTTTGGAACAGCAGCAACCTGAAACTGTGAATCCAGTCAAGCTGTGTCCCCCGCCAACTCCTCCATTGTTATGAGGCTTTTTTTTTATATTCGTTCATGGATGCCATTCATTGTGGATGTCGCGGGCTGGGCCAGCATTTATTGTCCGTCCCTGAGGGCATTTAAGAGTCAACCACAATACTGTGGATCTGGAGCTGCATGTAGGCTAAACCAGGTAAGGACAACATATTTCCTTTCCCAAAGGACATTAGTGAACCATATGGGTTTTATGACCATCAACAATGGTTTCATGGTCATCATTAGGCTTTTAATTTTAGATTGTTTTACTGTTGAATTCGAATTTCACCATCTGCTGTGGTGGGATTCCAACCTGGGTCCCAGCACATTATCTGGGCCTCTGGATTGATAGCCCAGCAATTAGTATCACTGTGCCACTTCCTCTCCCTTGGATAACATAAGCCAGGCAAGATAAAAGGCTTTACAATTGTCACCATTTGCTGGTTAGAGGTATCCTCTGCATTACTTAGCAGGACAAGGTCACCATCACAGAAGTCTTGGAGCATGCTAATATCATAAGAACATAAGAAATAGGAGCAGGAGTAGGCCATCTAGCCCTTCGAGCCTGCCCCGCCATTCAATAAGATCATGGCTGATCTGTCGTGGCTCAGTTCCACTTTCCCGCCCTCTCCCCATAACCCTTAATCCCCTCTCTTATCAAGAACCCATCAACCAGCTTCTTAAAAATATTTAGCGAGGCAGCCTCCACCACTTCAACGGGCAGAGAATTCCAGAGATTCACCACCCTTTGAGTGAAGAAGTTCCTCCTCAACTCCGTTCTAAACCGCCTCCCCTTTATCTTGAGGCTGTGCCCCCTAGTCCTACTGTCATCTGAATACATGCATTGCTAAGCCAACAAAATCTGCACTGGCTTGGACATCTTCATCAGTTGGATGATGGCTGTATACCTAAAGATCTTCTATACAGTGAACTGGCTACTGGGCCACAGTCTCTTGGGGGCCCAGTGCTTCACTACAAAGACACCTGCATGTGAGAGGATGAACATGGACAACTAGGAGACAGTTGTTGACAGCCATGAGCTCTGGAGACTGACTGATAGGGAAAACCTGAGCAAACCCTAAAAGCTCAGCTGGCCAAGAGGGCCTGGAGAAATCAGAGGACAGCAAATTGTGCATCGTATTGTCCCACTGTCATAGCAAATGCAGCAAAAGCTGCCAAGCCAGGTGACATGGTGGCACCATGGTTAGCACTGCTGCCTCATAGCACTAGGGACCCGGGTTCAATTCTGGCCTCAAGTCACTGGCTGTGTGGAGTTTGCACATTCTCCCTGTGTCTGCGTGGGTTTCCTCTGTGTGTTTGTCCAAAGATGTGCAGGTTAGGTTGATTGGCTATGCTAAATTGACCCTAGTGTTAGGGAGATGAGCAGGGTAAATATGTGGGGTTACGGGAATAGGGCCTGGGTGGGATTGTGGTTGGTGCAGACTCAATGGACCGAATGGCTTCCTTCTGTACTGTAGGGATTCTATGATGCTTTGCAGCACAGTTGACCACCACTGCGCAAACCATTGTCTTGTGAGTTGGAAAGATGCCATTGTCATTACAAACATCATACGGGATCTGTTTGCTTTGAAGGTTGCTCATGTTGTGTGAAAAGTACATATTTGGCCAGAGATAGAGGAAAGAACCTGTTTTTCCTGATATGAGGCAGTTTGAAAAACACAGTTTATTAAACTTCTGTAAGCCAAAAAATGAAAAGCTGCTGAAGAACATAAAGCAATTTATTGTCTGCTGCAGACATTGTAGAAATTTAATTAGTGTACTATTTGAAATGTTCTGACCTGGGATCGCTTCTGGCACATTCTCAAACATTTTTCCTTGTAATTATAGAAAGAGGCTGAATTATGCCATTAATCCAGCTCCCCTCTGTCACTATAAAAGTGCCAACTTTAATTTTAACTGGGTAATCAGAAACTCTTCTGGGAAGTAGCAGTCTGGACGCCAGAGGCATAAATATTAATCCCCTTCCTTAACTTTTGCACCACTGAAAATGTAAAACTAAAGGTAGCAGTGGTTAAAGTAACACGATAGCTAATCTGATTGCTGATGATCAGTTCCCTGTTGGACTGAGATTCTGTTTGTGATTACTGGTTTGCTTCTGTTAGTATTTGAGGATTTTGCTGTTGTTCAAAGTAATACTTGAGCTTCTGAATTTGAAGTTCCTTACTTCATAGAGCTGCAGGGAGTTAGGACTCAATGTTAAATTGCAATTTTACAATTAGCTCTTACATAGATAAGCTTGTATCTGATCTCTTCCTGTCACAATGACCAGACCATAGAATCTTACAGTGAAGAAGGAGGCCATTCGGCCCATTTGAGTCTGCACTGACCACATACCCACCCAGGCTCTATCACCAAAACCTCAGGTATTTACTGTAGCTAGTCCTCCTGACACTAAAGGGCAATTTAACATGACCAATCATCCTAACCCGCACATCTTTGGACTGTGGGAGGAAACCGGATCACCCAGAGGAAGCCTATGCAGACACAGAGAATGCGCAAACTGCACACACACGCTGACCCAAGGCCAGAATTGAACTCAGGTGCCTGGTGCTGTGAGGCAACAGTGCTAACCACTGTGCCACCATGAATCCTAACTCCCTGCAGCTCAATGCTAAACTGCAACTTTACTATTAACTTTAACATAGGCTTGTATCTGATCTATTTCTGTCATGTTAACCAATGACCAGATCGATCTTTGCATGATGTCAGAAGAATATTGACCAGAGAATTGGAAGGTCTCTTTGCCCTTTAACTTGCCGTGGTTTCTTGGACAGACTGAAGTGACCTTTCTATTTAGTGGCCAGGTTTCGTCCCAAGAATAACGGTCAGGTTATTGGTGCTGCTCCTTGTTGTGGAGTAAATTGTGTGGCAACTTCTGGATTCTGTACGTGTGCAGTTTGAGCTGTGATCTGGAATTGGTTATATTTCTCATTCCTGCTTTTGCAGTACCTCCACCAAGAGGCTCAGCATTGAAATTCACAGAAGCTGCGATGCTTATCTTTTCCTAAGTCTGTCAGATAAATTAGGACTGGTACCAACCAACCTGTAATAATAACTGGAGGCAACTCTCTGTGGCTCCAACAATCAAAAAGGGCTGAGTTAAACTATTTTAACTATTTGAACTCTAAGGGACTGATAGAAATATCACATAGGTCTAATCTCTCTTCTTCCCTGGCTCCTACTGAAGTCCTCCCTGTCACCAGGTCATGCATCCTTGCTCCCGATTAGTCCAGCTTCCTGTGTTTCTGTTCCATAGTATCCAGTCCAATCATTTAATCCGTGAAGGATGACCTCTTAAAGGGGCTAAGTTACCACACAACTTCTCCTTAGTCACAATTTTAATTTTACAAGCCTCTTTTCCTTAGAGTTCCTTAGTTAGAAAGCAAGTTTTTCCCCTTTATCTTGTAATCTCACCTTGCCTTTCTGCACAAATTTTACAGTTAACTAAATATTATAACTTCAAAATTCATACTTCCTGTTTTTAGAGTGTGTGTTTCAGTTGTGATTATTAAATCTAATTAAAGACCAACACAGTTGTTCTGAGCTGCTGGGCATGCCATAGATTCCCTGTAGAAGGTGCTGTGCTGGAAAGATCTCTAACTCCCATAAGCAGCTGTTCAGAAGACCATGAAAAGCCTGTCTGCAGTTAAAAGCAGGATGAATGGTTGCTGACTGTCCAGTCCAGGCTGGCATGATTATTTTAATAGTTGGGACATTGACTCCTGTGCTCCACTGAGCAATTTATTGCATGGATGGCACTTCGACATGTATGAGAGGCAGCAAAATGCTATCAAGGGGTAGATAAGGCTTACTTGTATGATTATTGCCAATGTCTTGGGGTGTCAGCCTAGCTTGTGCTCAAACCCACAACTTTCTGACTGGAGGTGAGCGTACATTCCCACCCTGGGAATTTTTCTATGCTGATATTTGCTCGGGGACCTGGGTCAGACTAGGCTACTTATTATCTGTCTGCTGATTTGTTCTTTTGTTGCAGAGATTAATAATACTCAGCAGTGGAAAATTTAATTACATACGGTTTCTTTCAGGCTGGGGGGATGCCAGGAGTTTGTCGACGAGGTTCAACTCTGTATGGATCAGCTAGCACAGGGATGAAATAGAAAGCAAAGCAGTTAGACGCAAAAAAAGCAAAGACTGTGACGATTGAGAAAACAACCCCCACCCCACCCCTTGCAAAATACTGAAAACACAAACCCTCCTGCAAAACACGGGGAAGCGTAAAGCCGCCACCGGCAAAATGTAGGAGGAGTGAAAGGATTCAGCAGCATCAGTGGAGAACAAATTAACGTTTTTAGTTCTGTGACCTTCCCCCCTTTTCCCCTTCCTCCCCTTTCCCCTTCCCCCCTTCCCCACCCCTTTCCCCTCCCCCCTTCCCCCTTTCCCCTTCCCCCCTTCCCCCCCTTTTCCCCTTCCCCCTTCCCCCCCTTTTCCCCTCCCCCCTTTTCCCCTTCCCCCCTTTCCCCTTCCCCCTTCCCCACCCCTTTCCCCTCCCCCCTTCCCCCTTTCCCCTTCCCCCCTTCCCCCCCTTTTCCCCTTTTCCCCTTCCCCCCCTTTTCTCCTCCCCCCTTTTCCCCTTCCCCCCCTTTTCCCCTTCCCCCCTTTCCCCTTCCCCCCCTTTTCCCCTTCCCCCCTTTCCCCTCTCCCCCTTTTCCCTTCCCCCTTTTCCCCTTCCCCCCTTTCCCCTTCCCCCCCTTTTCCCCTTCCCCCCTTTCCCTTCCCCCCCCTTTTCCCCTTCCCCCCTTTCCCCTTCCCCCCCTTTTCCCCTTCCCCCCCTTTCCCTTCCCCCCCCTTTTCCCCTTCCCCCCTTTCCCCTCTCCCCCTTTTCCCTTCCCCCTTTTCCCCTTCCCCCCTTTCCCCTTCCCCCCCTTCCCCTTCCCCCCCTTTTCCCCTTTCCCCCCTTTCCCCTTCCCCCACCCCCTTTCCCCTTCCCCCACCCCCTTTCTCCTTCCCCCAGCCCCTTTCCCCTTCCCCCACCCCCTTTCCCCTTCACCACCCCCTTCCCCCTCTCCTATACACCTCTTCAACTCCACCCCTGCCCTCACCCACCTCCACCCCATAGTTGGCAGGGCTGTTGACCATGTACATTTGATTTCTCTGATTTATTCTGCTCTGCTCACTCTCTTCTATCCCAGAACAGTAATAGGGTTCCCTTTTTATCTTTGCCTTCCACCCCCACAAGCCTCCCAGGTTAACCCTCTGGGTTAGGTTGATTGGCCATGGTATATCCTCAGGGAGTTTAGCAGGAAAATTATGTCTCGTTGCAGGGGTGGGGCCTGGATGGGATTGTTGTTGGTGCAGGCTCAATGGGCTGAGTGGCTTCCTTCTGCACTAATGGGATGCAATGGTTCAGTGCATCATCCTTTGTCATTTTGCCAGCTGCAGCATGATTCCACCACTAGAGATGTCTTTCCCACACCTCCACTTCAAACATTAAGAAGGGGCTGTTTCATCTGTGACTCAGTGATCCACTCCTCAATCACCCTCAGTACACCTTCCCATATCATCTTTCAATTGCAAGTGCAGGACATGCAACTCCTGCCCCTTTACATGTGAGTAGGAGTAGGTTATACGGCCCTTGGAGCCTGCTCCAACATTTACTAAGATCATGACTGATCCAATCTACATCCCACCTACCCAAGATAACCTGTCATCCTCTTGCTTACCAAGAATCTGTCCACCTCTGCCTTAAAATATCTTCAACTCTGCTTTCATCACATTCTCAGGAAGAGTTCCAAGAACCATGGTGTCCTGTGAGAGAGAATTTCACCTCACCATGGTTTAACTGTGACCCCTTTAGTGACCTCTGGTTCTAGATTCTCCCACAAGAGGAAGCATCCTCTCCAAATCCACCCCTCAGGATCTTGTATGTTTCAGTCAAGTTGCCTTTTATTCTAAACTCCAGTAGAGACAAGGCAAGACTGTCCAACCACATGAGACAACCCATGTATTCCAGGTATTAGTCTGGTAAACCTCTAACTTTACCTGTCCTTAAATGATGTGACTAGTATTGTGCACAATACTTTGGATGTGGTCTCACTTGTGCTCTGTACAACTGATCAATTATAAAGCATAGGTTCAAGGTGAGAGGGGGAAAGTTTAAGGGAGATGTGTGGGGTTATTTTTCATGCAGACAATGGTGGGTGCCTGGAATGTGGTGGAAGCGGGCACATTAGCAACATGTAAGAGCCATCTGCATGGGTGCATGAATAAGGAGGAAATGGAGGGTACAGACTGTATAAGGGTAGAAGTTTTTTTTCAATTAGGGCATCATGATCAGCACAGACTTGGAGGGCTGTTCCTGTGCCATACTTTTCTTTGTTCTCTTTGTTCATTGAAGCATGTTCTCCATACTTTTGCATTCAATTCCTCTTGCAATAAACAATAACATTCTATCAGCTTTCTGAATTACTTGCTGTAGCTGCATACTAGCCTTTTGGATTCATGCACTAAGGCACCCAGATCCCTCTGCATCTTGGAGCTCTGATCTTTCACCATTGAGATAATAAGCTTTTATTATTCCTGCCAAAAAGGTCAATTCCACATTTTCCCACGTTGTAGTCTATCTGTTACATCTTTGCCCACTCACTTAACCTATCTATATCTTCTTGAACCTCCTTTTGTTTGTTTTACCAACTTATTTTCCTACCTAGCTTGGTATCATTAGCACATCTGGCACCCATCCATCCCTTCACTCAAGTCATTTACATGAAGTTGTAAACAGTTGAGGTTCCAGCATTGATCCCTTTGGCATGTCACACATTACATTTTGCCAACCCAAAAAATACACATTTGTGCCAGCTTTCTGTCAGCCACCTAATTGTCTATCCATACCAAAATGTTACCCCCGCACCAAAAGCTTCTATTTTCCACAATAACCTTTAATGTGGCACTTAACAGTATAGCTACCAGTTCCCCTTCGTCCACAGCATGTTACTTGCTTAGGTAGTGCAATAAATGGGTTAAAACATGATTTCACTTTCACAAAACCATGTTGACTCTGCCTGATTGCCTTGAACTTATCCAAGTGCCCATCAGACTTTTTTCCCAGTCTGAATGTAGATTAAAATCCCCTATGATTATCACCATATTTTTCTGACAAGCTCCCATTATTTCTTCCTTTTTCGACTTGACCTTACCATTTGGTTATAGTTAGGGGTGTGTACATGACTCTGACAGTGACTTCTTGCCTTTCCCATTTTTATTTCCACCCAAACCGCTTCCAAATCTTGATTTCCTGAACTTGCATCATTCTTTCCTGTTTTGCTACCTCTCCCTTCTCACTGTCCAAGGTCCCAAAACACATTTTAACACTGGTTAAAGGGATTTACTTGCATTTGTTTGCAGAGTAGAGATAGAACAGAAGCCAATATAGGTTGTGTTCTTTGCTCATCATCCGATTTCCTCATCCAGAAACAATATGCAGAATGGTTGGCCGCTTTGTAAAACACCATTTAGTCTGCAAGTGTAACTTTCAGGTGATCTAACATTTGAATTCTCCACTTTGATCCCACTTTTTTTGCCTTCTGAAGTGTTTCTGTAAAGCTCAAAACTTGAGAAATAGCATCTCATCTTGTGATTAGGAACTCTGCATCCTGTCACACTAGCATTGTGCTCTGATTGTAACCTTTTGTCCCTCATTTTGTTTTCCTTTTCTTTG